>NC_073709.1:26818244-28055744 GCF_023634085.1 Falco cherrug
CCTAATTACTCCCTAGAACAGCAGAAGGATGGCTGGTCTTACTTTTTAGGGATGGGTATTTTAAGGACTTCATTAAAGCTGCTGCTTTTAGTAATCTGAAACAGCTTTTCTGCTTAGATTTTTTTATACAAGCAGATGCAGACATCCTGCAGCAATTCAAAGGTGGGAGAACAAGCTAGCAGCCTCCCTGAAAATACTGCAAAATTCCATTTTCTGGACACTGAAAGCTTTTATTACTGGCCCTGGGTAGCACAAAATGTATCTGCCTACTTCTGATTTGTCAACAGTGTTCAAAAGGAAATCTAAATATCCCAGTACAAAGTTTAAAAGCCAGGGCTCCTTTCAGCTGGTGCAGGTGAGATGGGCTGAGGTGTGAGCAGCACATCTGTAAAGCACAGGCACAGCACGGCTCCATGTGCCAGCTCATCACCCCCACTGCTACTTTTGAATTGTTTTTACTCCATTTCCTTAACTGGCACTGCACTGGTTGAGTTAAAAAGAGAGACTGCTGGGTTGGAAGAAATAAGCTTGAAAACAAACATCATTTACTGTTCAGTGGATGAGTGTGAAGCCAAAATGCCAGAACAAAGCTGAGGTACCGAGAGCTTTTTAAGCATCATTGACAGTCCTCCTGTAGTTTAAAAATACATTTAAAAAAATTAAATCTAACAACACATTTTAAAATAATAATAAAAAAATTGTATTGGAAATAGACATCCCAAACACACAATAAATTGCCTAGCCACATTTTTAAATTAACCACACAGTGTGATATATAAAAATCAGCAATAACATTTTACAATTCTAATAATAACATGCAGTCTGCAGGCGTGTGATTCAGTACACATTCCTTGGGAATGTATTTGGCCTTTGGCCCTGTGTCTCACAGGGCTCCTGAGAAGAGAGCAGCATGCCTATAAATTTATGACTGGATTACCTGTCATGTGTTATTCCTTACCTAATTGTTTCTGTAACCTATTGTTATCCTTATTATTGTTCTTTCCCATTATCCACTTAGGACTGCTTAATGTATGTGTTGCAGGGGAAACAATGGAAATCGGGTCAATACTGCGTTTTTCATGAAAAGACTATTTTCATCCCAAAATACAAACAGTATGGCTATAAATATTCCATCTTCCATGTATTAAATTTTGATTCACATTTAAACATTGACTTCAAATATATTCTTTTCCTTTTATGGTTAGTAAAGAAACAAGAGCTGTAAATTAAAGCTGGATTGCAGGGAGAAAAAAAAAAAATCTACCCTCTGCTCAGGACCCCACAATGCTGGATGTCTGGAAATGGTTGGAGGGGACGGAGCAGAGGAGTAGATGCACACAGATTGGTGCGGCTAGGCAGGGATTAGGGAGCATGCAAGGGCTCGGGCAAGAGCAGCAGCAGCCTGGAGTCCAGACGGAGGAAAAGGCAGGGAAGGGGTTAGTCACACAGGGAGAGCAACCACCCCCTTACCTCAGAGTGACAAACTCCCACTTTTTCCTGGATGGCCCCTCTGGTTGTCCTCGAGCACCTGTACCATACTGCTGAAGCGTGTTGGCTCTGGCTCTGCTTTTGCCCTTCATCGAGCTCACAGCATGCCCTTTACCCTCTCGGACAGCTTGGTATGATGGATCTTGATGACATTTAGCCAGAATTTTCTTAAACTTTATGTTTAATTTAAAATCATCCATGACTGCATTCAGATGACTACTTCCCTAGTCACAGATATAAATCTGCTATCAATAATAGTACAAAAGGCAACTGTAAGTAAATTTCTTTGACTTCAGATTTATACCTGGTATTTTCTGCTAAATCTGTGGCAGTACGATGAGAAAATCCTTCAGACTGATAGAACACATAGCATTAGTACATGCAATATTTTGCACAGCTCTAGCAGTTTCCGATTAAACACATTAAAAAATTGACAAAGCTTCTCTGAGCACTTCAAAATTTTTAAATATAATGTCTGATTTCCATCGCATGAGGTAGAGAGGCATTATGCCATTGTATATGTGGTGAAATTAGGATAGAGCAACTGACTTGGTCAAGGACATAAAGGAACACAGAGACCATAGCCACTTGCTCCTAGAGGCTTATCTGGCAGACTCAAGGCAGACAGCAAGTAAAAACAATGCAAATAAAAACATTGCTATTTTTGGTTTTAAATACATGGCAATTACATTTACTTGAAAAATGGAGTCAGGCTTCCTCGGGAAAGGATATTCTGCAGACACCTATGAAAGGTTTCCTCAACACGGCTGGGAAACAGCCGATACTGGAGCCACGACTTTGCATGGGATGTACCAGGCTCTTTCGACATAGCAATTCATGTTGAATACATTTCAGAAATAAGTATTTTCTTTACCTATTTTAGGTCACGTTCCATAGCTTAGAAGTTTAGTATGTTGTTTGTTATTTTTTTAAAAAAACAGCAAAACATATTAAACAATTTTATGTTCTGCCTTCAAAGCACAGTAATGGAAAAATCATATCACACAGCAGCTTCTGCCCACGCTCACTGGCTAAAACCATAATAGCATATGTTAATGTATACTATCTAATGGACTTTTAATTCCCTTATAATTTAGGGAGTTGTAAAGAGAAAGAAAAACTGTGGGGGAAGAAAAAGAAGATATCAGTATTCAGCAAGAATACATTCATAATATTGGAAGATTTAATTTGTAGGAAAAAGTAGATTTACATTTATGTCAGAATGGCATTACCTCTTTTAGAGAAACAGTCACTACTGAAATACACACTTTAAAACTTGGTGGAAGAGAATTTCCTCTTTCAAAGATGGTTTTGGTAAAAAAAAACCCAAACCAAAAGCAATAAAAGAACCCGCAGAGAAAACAGACCCTGCCTACCCTCCCTCCTGACTGATTCCTCCACGCTGACAGGATGATCAGTTTGGAGAGCAGCATTAGGTTCACATGAAAATAGAAAAATTGGAATTATTCAATCACTAAGGCACAGGAAAGGTCTCCTCTCTCACCAGTGTTATACCATTATTTCTTCACTGAGCTGAGTCTAGGAAGAAAGTAAAGCAATCCAGCAGTTTACAGTAAGCTCTGTCTCACTGCATGCTTTGGAAAGTAGGCACCTATGATATTATAGATATTCTGTCCAAAACCCAAATCCATCTTATTAAATTGTTACCAGGTTCAGTTTTAAATTGGTAAAGATATAAATCTTATTTAAAATCATGTTTTAAAGCGACCAAAAATAACTTTTGTCTTTAAATGTACATCTTAGCTTTAAACTGCAGTGACTCTGGGCACCCCTGGGCTAGGTGCAGCTTGTGTTTGTCCCATTAGAAAGCTAAAGTACAGTCTGTCCAGAGGTATAAATCACATGTTTTTAGCTCTTAAGCATCACAAATACCAGATCTTAAACCTGTCACTGGTGTTGGAAAGTATATTAGGCATAATGGAGCTTGAACCAGTGTAATTCTGGAGAGGAAATCCTACTTTTTACTGGAAGATAATTTATTCTAGCCTCTTATTTCTTTGAAACATGGCAGCTCAGCGCTTTGGCATGTTAAAGCAAACATATGTTAAAGTAACGTCAGGCGCCTTCGATTACAAGCTAGCTAGGCTGGAAACACTGACCCTAGTCTATGAAGGCATTTAATCTTCTACGTATATGTAAGCATGTGCTTTGAGATGGACAGCTCATGCTTGAAATTAAGGAATTCCTACATTTCACTGGAAATGTCTTGTGTAGAGATTACCTAAAATTACTAGGGCAAAAGCTACATCTCCAACATAAACAGAATTCAATTCTTAATTTACTTGTCTGGAGTAGAGAAAGTGCAGAGGAAATGGAGTATTGCCCATCCTTTGAATGCTTGTACACACAGTCAGGATTACCCCAGTATGGAGAACAGGCACAGCATTCCTGCAGCATCTCTCCAGAAAGTGGACACCCCCAAACAGGAAACCATCCCACTGACCTGGAGATGTAGCTGTCTACAAAGGTGAGCACATGATGCACCACAAAGAAAACATCTTCTATTCCCCCAGTGCAGGCAGTAATTTTTCCTTGCAGTAAGAACCCTAACAAGATCATTATAATGGATGCTTTTCACTGCAGATATTAATCCCATCTTACAAAACCATTTGAACACATCTTTCATTTTCTTTAAGTCCTCAAATACTTTGCTGGGTTAAGGCTCAAGCAAGTATTAGATGCAACAGTATTAATTCTGGTTTATGTATATTTGTGTGTGTGAGTGAGTAACTCTGTTTAGGTCAAGTAAAATAAATGCAAAGACAAGCATGTTAGCAGCAAAGTGACCCTTTAGAAGTCCTAAAAAATTACTCTTGCAGTCCATAGTCCAACATTTAATAATGCTGAACTTGATAAGGGATCTCAGAACCTGAAAAAGGAGATCTGAAAGGCACCTTTATAGAAAACAATTGATTTGCTTCATTTCATTGAAATGGCTAATGCTTTGATGGTTCATATTTACAATAGCTTGTCCTGTTCTTCAATGGAGTTGATATGTTGGAGTCTTTAACACCATAAACTTGATCAAAACTTCCTGGGTAATAAACAGAGCTGATTTAAGATGTGAGCCCCCTCCCCATCATGCTACTGCAGCCCATCTGTGTGCCAATTTGTAACTAAAGACATCAAGAAATGTGTTCTTCATGCTCAGATGCCCTTGGTAGTTGAAAATAGTTCTGAGAGCTCAATATGCAAACTGGGTTCAGAGTCTGAAAGACTTCAGAGTGAAAGATTTGACCTTCTGTAGCAAAGGCTGTAGCTTGGCTAAATCCATTACGGAGAGTAGAGTTTTTACACACCTCACAATGCAGTCTGGATTTTAAATTTTGCCTGGCTTCAAAAAAAAAGCCACAAACCAGCCCAAAACCAAACCAAACAACCCCCGCAGTTTCTCCCTGCCTTTCAGCAAAAGGTAAATGTCTTCCCACCATCCGAGAATTTACATCAACAGGCAAAGTTTCTGTGATCATGTATAGACATATTTGGGGGTAGGTGTAGGGGTGTGATTGAAGGCTTTGGCAGCAAAAAATGGAAACTTTTGACTTCTCCCTGTCTGGTTTGAGCCAGTATTAAATCATTAGAGAACAACAATTTCCCCCTGCCAAAAGCTGGTTTTGTTGTCTTCTATGAAGTGTCTATGATGGTGTCACCACCACTCCCCATCTACGAGAGCTCTGATCAGATGTGCAACGTCTAAACAACTGCCCTCCCCAGCAGGCCCTTCAGAGGGATGCTGGGCTGGTCCGAAACAGGGCGGTTTGCTAAAGTCACACATGAGCAGCATCACTCCTGCACATTGTGATCTGTGTGTCATGACAATGGGATACTTTGGCAGGAGTTCTGGGAAGTTTATCTCATTCTATCTGTCCCTCCTCATCCTCTCTGTCTGCTCTGTTAACTATGTATTTGTCAAAAAAGTAAACATAAACTATAAATTACGGATATATGTATATATAAAGATATATAAAATAAGGATAAAATAAGACATAATTCTTAGTCTTGTAATGCAGTAACAACAGTATGGCATTTGGATTTCAGAACTAGGTAAATATGCTAAGAGCAAGGTTACTTACCACAGACTTTCTATGCTGGCACAAATCACTGACAGTGGTTTTTCTCATGCTAAATTTCAAACAACTTTGAATTTTTAAGTGTGTATTAGCAATCATATTTATGTCTGACTGTTGAAGCTACCTCCTTGCTCACCATCTCAAGGGTATTTTTGAAACTTAACAATTATAGTCTATACTAGAGAATTATAGCTGTAGTACTTGTGACTCTCACATTTCATTTTGTCACTTATTTGCTTGCAAATCACTGAAGGCACATCTCAAAACATATTTTTAAGCATGGAGATACGCAGATAGCTCTCCAGTGTGATTTTCATACGTACTTAGTGCCTGACTCCCACAAAACCAGTAACTTTATAAAGCTGGCTCAGAATCAAAGCCTCCATCACAGACATTTCAACATCTATATTTCTTTGCATGACTACAGACTTACTAAATTCTGAGCAAAACCTGGCCACATTCAAGATACTGTCATTAACACCTATAAACACAGGTTTCACTTTATTCTTACATACTAATGTTACATTATAAAATGTAAAAAAGGATGAAAACCCCAAACAAAACCACAATTAACTGAAAAAGCTAATAATAAACAACTGAGAGGTTTTCTTGCAATATGTTTTGCCTGATGTGCTGCTATGTATCAGCTTTACAGACTAGTGTTCCTAAATATGAATCATCTATTCCCTATTTGTGCAAGTCTGGCTGTCCTTTTGACTTCCTTAATTGCATGCATTCTTTTAGCAATATGATTGATTGGATCAAGTGTAGCTTTATTATGTTGTTCTTTTTCTTAAAGGAAGTTATCTGAATTGCTGGAGATAAAGACAGATTTATTTTCCAAGAAAAGTAAGTCTATGTGTCTGGTCTTCAAGAAAAACCATGCTCTCTGTATGTTGCTCTGTACAAATAAATACATTGACTTTAGTACAGATTTTCATATAATAATAAAATTTAGTTAATAAGAAAAGCATGGATAAATACTAGAAAAAATGTAACAATGAAATCCCCTCCAAATTAAAGAAAATGTCTAAACCAGGTGAGTAGAGAAAAGGGTTAAAAAAATTGCAAGAATTCAAGAAGCTTAGATGACTTTGGAAACACATATCAAAAACAAAGAGACTGGAAGTATAATTAACTCCATTACTGCTCAGTCAAATGAAAACAGCTGTGACACCCTGTCTTATTTATGACGGCAGCAAATAGCTCTATTCCCTTGCTGGTTATTGCTGTAGGACAGCAGTGGTTCTACAGCAGGTGAAATAGAAACAAGCTGCTAATATTTATGTCACTAGATCAGGTTATGGATACAAGATTTATGCAAAAGTTCTATAAAAATATCTGAGTAGCTTTTATACCTTCCTGCAGCAATCCTTTTCCAATAGCAAACTAAATATCTCTTTATTAAATATAATCCTACGCTCTGAGTAGTATTGTGGCACAAAGGCAACTCCCCCACTGCTAAAGATGAGAATGTGTTTTCACTGCAAACCCAGTTTTTTTCACTCTAAAAAATAATAAAAAAAAGCCATTTAGGTTTCAAAAACACTCATGTATTTGCAGATCCAAGCTAGACTTTCAGTGTGGAATGGGATATGTGGTAGGTTGATAATAGAACTGTGTGCCGTACTTCAAAGAGCCTGGGTTTGTTTTTAGAAGTATAGAAAGCAAGCAAGAAAAATACTTTTCACATTAAAGCCCTTATTTTATTAGCAAATGTCATTAAATTGGAGGCTACTTTGACATAAAAAAATGTGAGTGGGCAGAAGATTTCCCAAAGCAGTTTTTTATCCCGCAGCTTTTATCACTGCACTTCCTACATGTAATCAGTCTTCTAACTCAGACAAACTGCCCATTAAATAATGACTGAGAAATAAGATTGTCAATAACAGGGCAGAAAATAAAGCAAGTAGGATGTTGCACACTTCACTGCTAACCTTTTTACCCTCTCCCTTGCTCATCAACTTCCCTCCTCCCATTCCCCTCCAGTTTTGATGCTGCCTGTACTCCCCACCTCTGTGGTGCATTGACGCTTGCTCCCACCGCAGTGCCCACCTGTGTCCAGGTCCAAACTGCTTAATTTCTCCACCCCTCTTCCGTTATGCACCAGGATTTTGTTCTCTAAGCACCTCACTTTGGTGTGGCCAGAACTCCCCCTCAGCAGCCACTGCCTTCCAGGGGCTTTGAGCACCTTGCCATCCCTCCCCAAAGAGGTCACCTCCTCCACCTACCCCATGGATCCCACACCAGGGACCCGAGCAGCATGAGGTTCCTAATCTCTCTCCTACTGCAACAGCATATGCCCAAACACTCCTTCCCAACCCTGCCAACATCACTTCTTCCCCTCTTTATGGGTGTTCAATACAAAGAGTAGCATCAGGAACCAGCCTCTGGGTATGGCTGTGCTGGAACACCTCTGCAGCATGGTGCCACCATCCCCGCGTAATGCAGGAATAGTGGAGTAGCTGAAGCTGGGGCTCACACAGACACCGTGTGTCTTTGTGCCCCCCATCTCATTCTTGCGTTATTTTTTTTTTTTTTCTCCAAAATCAACAATGTTGATAGTTGGACCCACCAATGCCATCAAGATGACCACGAGGGTTTCAGATGCAGGTAGAAACAAATTTGCCCTTTTTCTACCACACAAATATGTGGATCTAGAAGGTTTAAGACTGCATCTTGTTTCACTTTCACTGAAAATAATGTGCAGAAATCTGCCGAGTAACTACATATATATTTAGGTATTTAGTTATGTACGAGCACAGCACAGATGTCGATGAGCTTCCCGTGCAGCCTCATCGTCATACCTTTGCCCACCCTTTTTGCACCAGTCCACAAGAAGCCACAGGCATCAGTCCTCTTTGTTGTAGCCTTTAGCATCTTGTTCCTGACTGGTTCTGCAGACATTTTTTGGTCCTGACTCTTCCAGTTATTTATGATAGAGAAAACAGGAGTGAAATTCTGGCTCTGACAAAGCTGTGAGCAAAACTAGAGCTGGCTCAGCAGCACTAAGGCTGGACTGCTGGCAGCCCTGTGGATGTGTGCACAACCACCACGTTAAGACAACTTGGCACTGTCACACTAACACCAAACTGCTGCTTTCAGCTCTTCCACAATGCAGATGTCTTGCCTCGATCTGGCAAATAGTTTATCCGTTTTGAGTAACAGTGGGAATATTTGTAGTTTTTAACTCAAAGGGATGAATTCCCACTATGTTTACTTCCTACATGATGGATAAGCAGCACTAGATGCTTGTAGGAAATAAGGATATAGTAACTGTATTTTCTAGCCTTTTTCTAGGGAATAAAATTCCTCATTCCTGCCTAGCGCAAAGACCCAGACCCACAAGGTAACGTGTATCCAATGCAAGGAAAGGCAGTACTGAAATCATGAACAAGGTAAGTGCATGCCTGGATCTGGACCACAAAATCAAACTCTCTCAGACCTCACTGAGACTCCAGATGATTTCCCTGCTTCCAGGAGAGATCCTGCATTTCTTGGCTTTTAGTCTACCCACAGCTGCAGCATCACCATTGCAGCTGGGAAGGCAACACATGGTGGCTGGCTGTGCTGGCAGGGCTGGGCGTCCCACGGAGCCATCCCTGCGAGCACGGCTCGGAGCGCTCTTGGACAGAAGGCTGAGCATCCCTGGCAGCTGGAGCCACGTGGGGCCTCTTTCTGCCATGGCATCACAGAAGACTCAAAATCAGGGGTTTGCATTTTGGCTTTGTGGGGAGGGTCAGATTCTAAAAATTATTATTATGAAATCTCTGCTTCCTCCGGGTGAGTGATTTTGTTGATAGAACATTGCAGCCAGATCCAGGTAGCTGTTTGCTCTGTAAGAGGCCCTCAAGCAAAGAGAAGTGTGGAGAACCCAAAGCACAGCAAGTGGTCTAAAGCAGGGCAGGGAACTAGGGATGCTGCAAAGGGCAGGCAGCCAGCAAGGCCAAATACCTTCAGATCTCCGGCCAGGAGCTGGACCGTAAGGTACCTGTGGCACCTGCGCAGAGAGGGCTGATATCCCACAGAATGGAAGGAGCCCTGCGCCCGGCCAGCAGCCAGAGGAGTGCAGGCCGGTCCAGATACCCCAAAGGGCAGCACGAACGCGGGTTTGGGTTGCTGAATCAAGCTCTGAGAGGTGACAGCGAGCCTTGGACTGCCTTCTCAGGAAAACACCCTTCCCCTGCCTTCTGCAAAAGGTTGTGGCCAAACCAACGAGTTTGGTTGACACGGTAATGCGTGCGTTGATACAGCAGAGGACATCACCACACTGTACTTGCTACTCTGTAGCTTGCCAATAGCATGACTATAAACTTTCCTATATTATAACAGCAGAATTAGATGATCCTAACAGTTATTCATGAAGAAGCATATGAGCTACCAACAGTATGCACAGGAATAAATTAAAAATTATTATGTAGCCTTAATACCAGATCCACACTGAAAGCAGATCTGCTGCTTCTGGCATATGTTCCCGAATTTGGCATATAACCTAAGGACAGGCAGTGTTTAAAAGTTAGAAACAAGAAATACAGACTACCTTGGTACAATTCTCTTGATCTTTCAGCAACATAATCAAGAGAAGGAAGAATGTAGTCTTATGAGGAATTTATGTTTTTTGAAACTAAATACTTGTTCTCTTAAAATAAATATGATGCCACTTAGTATAGTTTATCCAGAGAGTAGAAGTATAATACTACTCCAAAACAAAACACAAGAGGTAATAATAAAATTAAAACCCACATTTGAGTATGACATACTGTACTTAGTTAAAATAACAGCTAAATGTCAGCTTATATTTCTGTATAGGATCTTCTTTGATCTGCAAAAGACCACAAAAATGTTTTTTCTTTAATATAGGGGAACTATATTAACTCTACTTAGTGAAAGGGAAAAGGGACGTTTAATTAAGAGCTGTAAATTACTTATTAACCTCAAAATAAATTAATTTCTTTATCTGTCCCTAGTCCACATCACTGAGATGGCAATAGTAATTAAAAACCAGATAAACTGTTTTAAAAGACCATAAATTTAAGAACTGAGGTTGCCTAAGTGTATTAAGTGTGCAACCACAGAGATATTAAAATCCACCACACTGATAAGGTTCTGCTTTAAAGATGAGACCTCATATGCCAACTTTCAACAGAGAGTGATTTCTTAAAGTCAAGCCATAAACCCTAAAACTGGGATTTCATGGAGACACTATAATTTATAATACTTCTGCAGTTTTCAATTATTCAGATGCTCATGGCCCAACAAATTGAATAATGAATGGAGTAATGAATTGAACCCTGACAAGACGATAACAGAAAATATTATGAGTAGTCAATACACAGCGGAACCCACTTACAGAAAGATCCCTCAAAGAAATAACTTGTTTGAAGGACACATTTCCTCTTGAAATCCAAAAGACTTGCAGGAAAACGTGTGCAGGAGTTGCCATCAACAAATAAGTGCTAAAGGCATAAACCTGCAGAACAGTATATTTCTAGTGACCGAACTGTGAATCATAATCATAAATAGGGCAGTTATATTTTCTGTGGATGTAGGTTATGCATTTCATTATTGCTTTTTTTCCCTCTCTCTAATGCCACAGAGAGAGAAAAAGAATGGCCATATAAATTCTTAAACACTTTAGCTGCAGGCTTAGCCTTGGAGGTGTGATGATATTCCACAGATGCTAAAGGACACCGGTCTTAGCAGTATTTAATACATTTGCATCAACACTGCAAGCCAGAAACATAAATAATAGAAATGATAAATATACTATTCAAAAAATGGCAATAGGTAATGCACATTTGTATCTCCCAGCTAGTATTTAAAGGAGCAGTGCAGGCAGCCAGCAAATGCCATGTTTGAAAGGAAAAAAAAAAAAAAAAAAAAGAGGAAAAAAAATAAAAAAGACACAGTCTAAAAAAACAAAACCAAACCCCAACCAACAACAAAAACCAAAAACAGATTAAAACAAAACACTGTTCTGCATCAGCAAAGAGATAGATAACTTATCCTACATATTGAAATTTTACGAGACATCGACCACTGCTTCAAACTAAGGTAAATAACACAAATTAACAAAAAATAAATTTTGCCTTCCAAAAACTGACCCCAAGCTTTCTGCCAAAAATCCAAACAAGCCTTTTATAGAGGTTTGGAAAATACTGGACTAAGTATAAGAGAAAAAAAAAAAAAAAAAAAATCCTGACTCCTGTTAGAGTAGATCCAAATGCAAAGCCAGTTATTTGTGACATGTTTCACTTGAATCCAGGGTTGGTCTTCAGTACTAGGTCAACCCTTTTACTGGGTTCACCCCAAAGACCCATATAGCTGTAAAAACTAAAAAAACTGGAAATAAACAGCTCAAGACTGTGACTGTACTTTCACAGTACCTATTTTAATTCAGCAAAGGAAACTGGATGGTATCAAAAGCCCCAGGCTTAGTTACAATGGGTTTCCCACGAGCCAAGGTGGGGAAAAAAACAACAAAACCCACCACAAAAATCAAGAAGTTGGGCCATTTTGGTACATAATAAAATTCTTGGGCACAGCAGACTTGTCACCCTTTCCTTGTGACAAATAACTCTACCTCATGGGCTACTGGGAAAGAAGCATGCCTGTTTCTGTAAAATAGTGAAAGAAACTGCCTGTTTTCAGCATTTTGAAGAAAAACCCCGGGAACCAGTGGCCAGGTGGCACAGCTCACCTTCCAGTAGCATCTCCAGGTGCTCTTCCTTTGTGGACACCTCTAACATGCCATGATAGCTCATAAAAAAAACAAAAAACAAAAAAAACCAAACAAAAACCCAAAAACCAAAACCAAATCAAACAAAACAAAACCCAAACCAACCAACCAAACCAAAACTCCATCAATTGGGAATAATAGATCTGCACTTTGGAAGTCTCCAACGTGGGCACAGCTCCTACCACATCAGTTCCCACCTCACCACCTGTCAGAAGCTCCCAGGCTCTCACACTTGTACGAACCCTCCCTGGACCACCTCCACACAAACCCACAGTGTGCAGTCAGCCCAGAGCACACACGCACACCCATCCCTTCTTAGACACTTACAGAGTTTTAGTCAGCTCTCAGCACCCAGAAGATTCTCATGCCACAGGGAAATTCAGATCTCCGCTGTTAACACCGTAAATCCATACTTAACTATATGGATGGAAGAAACAAAAATATAGAAATATTATAAATGTGTGCATATGACTTTATTGATTTCCTCTCGTAACAGAGGGGAAAACAGGCATATCTGGAAGTCTGGACTAGCATTGGAAAGGCAAGTCTGTTTTAACAACGAATTGGGTTTGAAAATGAGGTGCTTTAATAGAATCACTGTAATTACACTTAAAAATCACTTACGCTTTTATTTCAGCATTTTCAGTACCCTGCTGGTAGTAAGTGACCTCTAATCACATCCTAAACATTAAATTGCACCCTCTGCTTTTCCATTTTTCTTCAGAAATTGTTGGGGGGTTTTTGGTTTTGTTTTGGTTTGTTTGTTTTCTTTTTTTCTTTTTTTTTTAACAGGTCTGTCACTGTTCTCTTTCCATGAGCATTTTTGTCCTAGCGTGTAACTCACCAGTTGTGGCAGCTTGCATTGCTCATCAAATCCAATATCCCATTATTAAAATCACGATCCAGCAGTAAAAAACAAACATTGATTTGTGTTTACTGTTAATATTTTACAGCTTAAAGCACATTTTCCTAGCCAGAATAATGATTTGCTGCGTAATTTTGTTATCTTACCTCATACTGAATAGCTCCAATGAAGCCAATGGGATGGTTTACTTAGTATGGCAAGACTCAGTGTAGCATGGGAATACGATTCTTAACTAAAGAGAGAAGCTTTTGAAGTATTTAAAATAAATTATCGCCATCACCCTTAAGCTCAACTGCTATTGAGGGCAGTGGGAACTGCCCCAGAGAAAGCCTAGTACCTAGTTTCATACATGCTGAAACTGTGCTTATTTTCCTACATTTTCATTTCCCACAAATCATCCAGGAACTGGAGTACTAAAGGGAAAGACATGCAGGGCTCTTGCAAAGGATATGGGAAAGCTCTTTGCTAAAGGCTGACCTGGAAATATTCTGTGCCCCACTTGAAGATGAGCCTCCTGAACACAGGTTCAGCTGTTCTCAAATGAGTGCTTCACCAAAGAGATCTAAATTTCAGCGTGGTGCCACCAGTATAATTTTGCTGTGGTGGAGCCCTGCCCCTGCAAGGTGGGAAGATTTCAAGTCTTTTTAAGAGAACATAGCAGATGGAAAATGTCAGCCAGTTAGAGGAAAAACCCACCTGAAATATGTATTTCTGAAGCACTGGCACTGCTAAAACTTCTTTTCAGTGGGGTTTTCTTCAGCTGGAGCTGTGTTTGATATTCTTCAGGATTTTTTTTTACTAGACTGCTTTTCTCCTGTAGGTCTCTTAACAGGAAAAGCACCACTGTATCATCATTACTACTTTGCATATCTCATCCTTTGTCCTGTATCTTTCCAAGAAATGCATTTCCTTCATGAAAAAAAATCAGTCATATGTGGATGGTGAAGAGCCCTGGGCAAGGCTGTTGTCTTTACTTGCTTGATCTGTATAGCCTGTACTGTCTCAGTCTCCAGTAAACAGTTTGGGTTACAAATGACTCAAAATTTTAATAAAAATGGTCATTTGTTTCTATGCCTTAGTTTACACATTAGCAATAATAGGCAAGGCACTAAAACAGGGGTATTATTTAAATTCTGTAATGATTAGTGCTCCAATATTCCCCAAACACGGGCTCTCCAGATAAAAGACATCTTGTAATTATAAAACTGCTATTTTATGATAGTTTCCATTGTCTCTGTACAATAAATCTTCATCATGCAAACTTATCTCAGCTCCCTACACGCCACAGAGCAACATTTATGCAAGGATTTCATGCTGATGCTAATATATGGATTATCGGCATAAATCTACCGCTCAGTATGGGTAGATTTCTCACATATCGGGCTGCTGAAGCCCGAAATAGAGGCTTTCTGAAACTTCTACCCTACCCAGCACCTCTGTCTTCTGCAAGCCCTAAAAAATTAGATGAATCCCACTTCAAATCAGACTGGATCAGAGCCTGCGCCAGACCCCAGAGATGTGAATTACATGCTGCCCTGCTGAACCCGCTGCCCAGGTGCTATCCCGGCAATTTCGCTCTCCACGCTCTCCCACAGGACACTGCCCCACCGGGCCAGCCAGCCCCTGCACTTCCTCGCAGTGCCGGGGAAACTCCTCCTTTGCTTGTTTGAGAGGAAAATGCTGCAAAGCACATAGGGATCCCTACGAAATGAAAAGGTCTGTTAAAGTGTCAGGTGTTATTTAACACCCCCTTCAATACATTGATTTTTCTGTTTCTGTGAGGAGAGGTAAAAACACAGCCTAAAAACCACCAGGTACCAAGGGATGAGGGGTTACGCTGCCAGGATTGAGGGATACACATCCTTGCTTGGAGCCCAACACTGAGGCAACACCTGTGGGAGGCTCCAGAGATGTTCTGGGGGGACTCTCTAAGGAGCTCAGGAGCTCCCTTTCTTTGGTGGGACTCACCCTTGCTTTTGACACCATTTAGTCATCCCTATAAAAAAATTCTTTTACTCCAAGGGCTCCTAAAGATAATCCAAAAGGTATGGGTCATGTATATTGTTCAGTAAAAGACACACACCTCAGTAATTGCACATCCAAAAGAAACAATAGAACCAGTAACAGCAAAAAACCTTTGGGGCCAAACAAACCGAAGCAAGGGATGACAGCTTAAGTTGAAGTATTTCAAATAAAAGATCCACTCTTTCTTCTACAGATCCACTCCCAATCCAAGTTTGTTCCTTATTCCCCACGTCTCTCTTCCCGTAACCATCCCCATGTACTGACTGGCAGCTCCAGCAGCCTTCAAACCCATAGCACTTGTGTGGCCAGCCAAATTCACTGAAGTATTGGGGTTCTGGGGGCTTTTTTGGTCTGTTTTTGTTTTCCGAGAATGGATACAAAAAGACATTTTCTGTCAATACTGATGGTGCCTCTAGGTAGATATTTTTAACTGCATGCAGTGCGGATATGATTCACCACACCAATGCCTCCACTTCTCAGCCAGACAGATTTTGTTGTCCTTGTCCTCCCATGGTGAGGAGATACACCACTCATGCCAAGCAGTGCACTCTCCAGGAGGTCCCTAAGCTTCATTCAAACTTAAATGTCAAATAAACCTGGTGCTGGCGTTTTGCACAACTATTAATATTACCTCATGAGCGTCTACCAACATGATGAATGTAATTTATCACAAAGTTAAAACATTTTTGTAAGAACAACTTTTCTATATTATTGACACATCACTGGTAAAACCCACTGCATACACAGCAGAGGTAAAAAAAAAAAAAATTCCACAAACAAAAATGCAAGCATCATTTAAGACTATATTTGGAGAATTAAGAATATATATGGAGAGTTATAAATATTGTGTTATTGCCTTTCTAATTGTTACACAAAAATGAAATGTTAAATCATGTGTTATTAAACCGTAGCTTCTACAAGAGCTTCTCTTCCATGAGATTGTCTTGCATTTTGTTTTATTAACTCTGAAAACACTGCTGGAGTTAAATATAAAGTAGGAAACAGTTTGGGTTTTATTTTAAATCATGCTCCACAGTTATATTTACTAATCCCATTAAAACTGCATCACTTTAAAGCCTAGCTTATAAACCAGTTTTATCTAACATGCTAAGAAAGACCAGGTCGATGAATGCTTTTGACTTACAGAAGGTACTGACTTGATCTAATTAGACAGCTCCACATAGTGAGTGTCTGTTTTTTAACAGATTCCTTTCTTTTTGGATACAAAAAATCTGTAATGTCACTCAGAAAAGCCATTAAGGACATTTACATACAAATTCAAATGGGGATCTATAGTCCTGCTGGTCTCAATGGGATTCAATGTACTTAAACACCTGCACCTATGGAATGTTTTGCTGATTGAGGGCTGTGCAGAATGCTGACATCTGTATTGAAGCATAAGCATCCATACAATGCATATCTAAATCAAAACTCTAGCACAGTTCTAACTGCATTAAGCGCTTAGATAACCCCACATACTTGGAAAATCCCATATGGTGAATACATGCATGGCATATAGCAGTCGATCATGCAGGATTAGGTGTCTTATGCATCTACAGATCTGATACTTAAGTGAAGCCCGACTTGGAAGGTCAAAACTCAGACCAGTACAGTAGTTCCAACATTAAGAAAGGCAGCTTTATCAAATAGTGACACATAGAACTTAACCCAGAATTTCTCGTTTGTGGAACTGCTATGTTGGGCTTTCTGCAGGGGCTGGTAGTGTTACCTGTGCTATGGTTTGTGAGATACATCTGAGACTGAGGCATCGAGGTGCTGAACACTACACTGTAAAAACAGTCCCCGTCATGAAGTATGTATTGTTTAAATGGGCAAGAAAAAGATGGTAACAGGGGAAATAGAGACAGAGACAGATAAGCAGAGTTGCCCAAGGTCTCAGAGCAGACCAGTGCCATGGATGCGGCTGGAATCTGCCCAGCTGGGAGAGGGAAACTGAAATCTGGTAGACAACAAACAATATTAGTTTTGGGAACAGTGATCAAAAGGGAAGGGCAAGTGCCTCCAGCTTCACTGAACAGCATTCCCCTCTCCAGAGTCTAGCTGACGATGTGAAGGTGTGTCTCAGCTCTTCCAACCACGTTCCCCCATATCTGAACCACTGTTAAGCACAGTACTGTAAACTGTATTTCTTAGGAGGAAAAAAAGAAAAAAGGTAAGGAAGTCCTTTAGGATTTCAAGAAGGAATGGCAACTGCACAGACAATGAGCCAACAGTGTAGACTACTGATCCCGAGCAGTTCCGAGATGAATTCATGAACCTCATGGCAGTCTTCCCTTTGAATAACCATGCTTGTTTTGCAGATGGGTACACATCTATACTGGTGCTTTCCGGAGGCCAGATCCTGAGGAATCTAAGGCTGTTTAGTACTTTCAAAGACGCAGAACCACAGCGACAACAATTTATTGGTGTTACAGCAGAGCTTGGACCAGTCCATAGGGGTTCCCACCATCTGCTCTAGTCCCTCTTTCCCTAAACTCGCACAGCAATGAGAAAATTGCTTCCTGCTAACACTGCACACAAATGAAGCCGACTGCAAATAACCACCCAAACCTTATCCAAAAGGAATACACTTATTTTTTTTTGTGTCCACTCCCCAACCTCTCTCCAAGCAGAATATTGAGACAAGAGAAATATCCTTTCTGGAGTCTTAGAAGTCACTCTCCTATAGTTGAAAGCACTTTTCAACTTTCAACTTTCCAAGAAAGTCTGCTCTTCACCTGTCATTTCACCCACTGTGCCTGACAAGGCCTCCTCTTGGCATGGAGACAGAGTTCAGTGCTGAAGGACTCCAGCCTGAACAGACAAGACCATCATGATTTTTGTGGAACTTTGTCTGAATATTTAACACCCTCCCCTATTGTTCTCCCAGAGGCCAAACTAAGAGAAGTCAACACAGCACAACACACAAACGCACTTGCACGTTTAGATATGTTTAACACGCGCACACACGGAAGACCCTAAGATTTTTTTAATAGTAAAATAAACAAGAAAGGTGGGGGAAAGCAGAGAAAAACTCTCTCTGATCATTAGTGTAAACCTAGTTCTTGGCACATTATTGAAAATTAGTAGCTTTTAAGAAAGGGCTTTTAATTGCTTAATCTAAGTAATGTGGACAATGGCATACGTGTTTTATTTTAGGGTCTATCTAGCCCACTCAGAAAATGTAATGGACCTAATTTTCATTTAGTATAGGTCTGTGCAGTTCCTAAAACATCTAAATGGCTATTAATTTAATCAGGTAATTTAACTATAGCTCTAGAAAAGGCCACCAGCTAGTTGTCACGCAATGATTATGAGGATGACATTTCTATCCCATGATGCCAGAGGCAGACTTTGATACATCATTTTCTTTTTGAAGGTTAAACTCAGATAACCTGCCTTTGGCATTTAATTAGCTACATATTAAACACTCTTTTAATAATAAAATGATTAAAAATTTTATTGCTTCTCAAATGAGGCCCTTTTAGATAGATTTAATGACTTGGTTAGAGCACTGTAGTTTGTGAACCAAACCTTAGTTAGACCAGTATATAGTATAATGATATGCTTTACAGCTTGCAAAATCTGTATTTTATTCAAATGACTGCCATAATCATTTTGGGTAAAACTTATAATGCATTCTTCTGTATTTTTAAGTCTAACTGTTAAATGTCATTGAAAAGTAACCGAGAACTAACTGATTTCAGGATTTAAAGAAATTATCAAATTCAGGTATAGTTACATTAAGCTGCAGTAGGATTAATGTACTGTATTTTATATAGAAATTGTTTATCCTTTTAAAAAAAAAATAATTTTTTACAGTTCACTCTCTGTAAAAAAACCCCACCACCTCATGTTCACCTACAAATGATAAAAAAAAAAGCAAGAAGTGGCTGACAGTCTCCACTCCTTATTTGGTATAAAAATGTTAGCAATTTAATGAAAACTGACACAAAAAAGATAGTATTTTTCCCATTCCTTCATGGTAATAACAGTGTCATGACTGCAAAATAGCTGTAAAGATAATAATTCCACGGGCTGTGCCCACAGATCAAACAGTACTATAAGGCAAAGCAAGTACGTAGCATTTAAGAACATATGTATTTTATGTCTGTGTGCATATAGATTTCTTCCCATACTTAAACCAAACAAGTATCTTATCTATAGATTAAGATAATTATTCAAAGCTCAACTTTTTGCAGCCAGAAGTTTGGGCCACCAAAATCCTATCACCTTCACAGCCAGAACTAGGTCATCTCCTCACAGGCAGTTAGTTACTGGCAGAGATGCATAATGTAGGAATCAACCTACCATCCAGTCCCCTTAAAAGTGGTCCCTTAGGGAAGAAGTACATTGTCAGAACAGCCGGATAAAGAGGGAAGTTCATCTCTAAGTCTGTCAACCTAGCACTTTCACGAGCATAAAAATGAAGGAGAAAAAACAAGAGCAAACCCAATGAAGAACTGAAGGGTAATATCTCTTAATCTATACTGCCTTGTTCCCAAGTTTTTGAAGGATTCCTCATCGATTTAGACCTTGCTAGAAAGAAAAGCTTTTCCTCAACATCTACTCAACCCAGTCATGACAAAGTAAAATCCAGAGCCTTCTTAAGAACTCCCTTTACAGGCAGGTAGGACAGATTATTTCCTTTGCCAAGCTCTATTTGATAAAGGAAAAGGGGAAGGCCATCAAGACTGTGGTTATGCCATTTTAATTTTCAAACTGCCTTAGTCCCTTTCCAGACATAAATTAAGACAATCTAGAAATTACTCTGCTTACAGTCTCAGCTGAGCACACCACAGGGAGTAGAGGGCTCCTTCTCTCTGCTCGCCCCATGTCTCCCGTGCCACTCTGGGCACGCAGCAGCAAAGCGTGCACCCATGTCATCCTCACCACTGATATCCACATAGTTTTACACCTCATGTTTCGTAGAAGAAACAACATATCTAAAGAGTCAGGGCAGATGGTCATGTCAGGGCCACAAGCATGGTTGTTGGTTTTTTTTTTGTCGGGTTTTTTTTTTTTTTTAACTGAGTACATCTGTACAACATATCGTGGAAATAGCCAGGCTAGCCTGGAACAACACTAGTTAGGTAATGAAGCCAGCACAGTTGCATTGAAATGATGCTTTCCAGGGGTCAATAAGACCCCGTGAGAAGCCTGGGCAGTCTGGCTCCTGCTACCTGTACAGAGTTACTGTAGATGGCTTCATACAGCATCACACTGGTGTACGGACATCCCTAACATGCTCTCTGTCAGCTTTTTTTAGGCCACACCTCACTTCAATTAAGACTTCTTCATGTCTCATTATATGATATCGCTAAAAGGGTAAGAGGTGCTTTGCACCTCCTTTGATACTTGCAGCACGTAGCCCATGAGATGACATAAAACTTTAGAAGTGCTGCCCTGATAGCCCAAAGGTGGTACCATATAGCGTGTGTACATTTTGTAGCCTAGACAAAAGCCCTGCCAGAGAGGGTCACCACAGAAATGGTTATAGAAGAAATTGCAGGACATTCATCAAGAGAAAAAGACACAGTTATCCGTTCTTGCCTTCTTACAAAGGCAAGTGGAGAGCATGTAAGGAACTACCATTTCAGTACGCCTTCATTTTACTAAAATGCTAGCATTTCAGCCACAGGGAACCAGAACTACGCACCAAGGGTTTGGAGGCTATTTCTTCTCATGCTTAGAGGACAGGTTGCTTGAAGAGACAGTTTATCGCCAGGGTGATGACACTCACATTGCTACCTTTGCACTGCCCTTTTGTGATGGGTGGGGGGAAAATAATCTCCCAAAATTTGTCTTTAAGCTTCTACAGATTTCAACACGAATTCATAAAGAAAGATGGTGGGAAAGAAGACAGGTCAAGGATTTTCCCAAGTACTAGGTCTACAAGCATGTCAGAACAACAACAACAAATTAGTCTTTCTAGATTGCTTTTTCAGTAGCATCCATTTTAATCGTGCCTTCCAACACTATTACCCTTTCCATGGCATTCCTTTCTCTTTCTTGGAAATTGAATCTTTTTGAAACCATCTAATTCCACAAGCTATTTTTACTTGAAAGCAAAAGAATAAAACAAGTAGAAAATCTGTCTTAAAATGCAAATGTCCTCTTCCAGTCATGCGTATGTCTGCTCTGGGGAGCATGCCCACCCTCTGCAAAAACTCCTAGGCATACCAGCTTCCATATTCTCATTTTTCTTTGTGAATAATGACTATGCCTTTTCTTACGTTACACTTCTGTGCCCAGCTATTCAGTTTCTGCTTTTTCACAGGGGAAAAAGCTACGATCTTAATATCATAGGATGATATTGCAGTATATTATTTTACTATGCATCTACGCTGCAGGTGAACTACTGAATGAAGAAAGTTCTGTCAACACCCTCCCTCTTTTTACTCCTGTTCTGAAAGTATGCAGATATTTAATTCCTTGAATACTACAAAAGTGCTTCCTAGTGTGGTGGGTTACATGGCCAAGGACTAAATCTACACGTAAATACAAATTGTCAGCCCTTTTGTGACTCTTACAGCGCCCATCAGGACTAGCTAATGTGATCAGGTCAGAAATGGTCCTCCAGCAATAGCAACAAGCAGATACTCGGATAAAAGCCTGACTTCAGGAAAAACTCTAACTGCCTGCAGTGGTACTCACGTTTCACCCAATTTATATAAATATATCAGTTATAGTTAAGTCCAGCTGGATGCTAAAGGTATTGTATGATGGGTGCAGTATTAATGGCTAAGCCAAGGCAGTCACCTGTTACAATTAAATAAAGGTTTCCCTTTCACCCAGTCATGTGATCGTACACTCCCTAATACCTAACGGAGTCAGCTCATCACACCAATAAAAAACTAACTGGGCAAGAAGAAAGCTTTCTGGTTGCACAGCGAGCTGAGCTGGCTCGCTAAGGGATCTGACAAGCCCCCAGAGCTGGATTAAGGGAGCAAAACTGTGACCAGGATGGTCCCTTTCAACAACAGTGAACCTTTTGATGTCAAAATATGCTGTACATAGGAACTGAAGCATCTAATCATTGGGAGAAATCCCAAATTTACCTCCAGAAAACGTATGAATTAAACAATAAAATAAAAAAAAACAACTTTGAAACCCAGAGGTCATTTGCAGAAGAGTATCTGGTTTCCTACCTAATTTTCTATGGATAGCAAGATCCCCTTCCCACTCTTACAACATTTATCATACTTATATTTGTTTATGCTTTTCCTTTAGGAAGTAGACTTAAAGTGGTGAAAGCCACTATCATCTTGATATACTTACTGATAAAAGTCCAGTAAAACCACACATAAAGTTTTTATTCTTCCTTTAGATCTTAAAAAAAGCATAAACAAAGCACACAGAACTGTAAAGAAAGGAGACGATAAAGACTCATATCAAAGATAAATGTGGTTTGACTAAGAAATGTCTAAGATACTTTCTAAACAATTTAAAGTCACATTATTATCTCAGCATTATCTTTCGTGATTTGAAATGTTTGAAGAGAAGTCACAAAAATACAAAAGTAGCCATGCATTTTTTACACATCAGTATTCTTTAGCTCTAAAGCTATTAAAGTACAGGGGCTTCCAATTTCTGGGTTTTTCTAACAACATTTTGGCAAGCTGTTATGCAATTTGTTTTGCTTTTCTTTTACAGAATGGTTTTATGGTCAGAGCTAGAAAGACACTGCTAGTTCCAAGCTCAGAAGAGAAATACTGGGGATCCACATAGACACAGCATGCAATGCTACTGGCAGAATTAAAACAAAGCCATGAATGCACAGTATTATTCAGCTTTTTATTTTCGTGAACACAGAATGAACATCACAAAAAAAGAAAACGAAAACCAAAACACAAACAACAAACCAAAACGTCTCATTTCCCCAAAGCCACTTGAAAAAAAGAGCATCCCTTTTGTATGAAGCTGAACTTCAGAACATCAGGCCCTGGTGGCCACAGGAGCTTCTATGTGATAAAGGACTGCCGTGGGAAAAGGAATTGGGGTCTAGTATCTTGGAACTACTCCATTTAGCCCTAAAATTACTTTTTCCTTCAAATTCAATGGAGAGTTCCTACTGAAAGCTGCTTCAGTTCCTACTGAAAAGCACTTGCCTACTACCTATCCATGGCCCATAAGGATCCATATTTAACTTCATGTTACATTTCCTACTATTCTGTGTAGGAATTCAGAATTATGTGTACAGTCTGTTCCTGAACCCAAAGTAGTAATTGTGATCAGAGACAATGAAGCATTATCCTCTCTTTCAACATATACCTTGGTCTATGCCAGAAAGTACCTGATCCTTTTGCTCTATTCCTGGCTTAGCTTTCAGAAAATAAGTGTTCACTTGCAAGGAAGAGTTTCAAATCATTAGGCGTTTGTTGATCAGACAATTGCCTCACACAGAGTGATGAAAGGCCAGAGTTGACTGTCTTTGTGGCAATAATGTCTGAGGAGTGGCAAGGAAGCAATTAGTTTTTTGCTGATAATTCCATCAACCAGTTTTAATACCTCTTTACCTCCAATACGGTAACTCTGAAGAGGAAACCTTTCCATACAGGTTACACGTTCTCAGCAGTAGTGTATCAAGCTCAGCTGTTGTGTTCGGCCACACATACGAGATGTAACACTGCATTTTCATCACTGAAAACGCATTGCCTGTAGCAGTATCTGTTGCAGAAGAAAAGTTTGTTATGCCCAGTGAAAGAGAGCACTTGCTCCACTGTGGAATAAATTACCAGTGTAGAAGACCAAAAGAGAATTTGCTGCAATTTATTCTTTCGGGTTTTTTTAAATACAAACTTCGCGCAGACATGTACAACTTTCCTCCATAGGATTACAGCAAGGGTCCTGAGTTTTACCAGACTAAAGTAAAATCCAGCTTTGTCTAACAACTACCTGCAAAGCACGGGAGCTTTCCTTTCCTTATGAGAAGCATATGAAATGTTATTCCCTGCCCACACAACCCCAAAACCAAAAGCTGTTGTTTCTCTGCACACTTGCTGCTTTGCTGTCTCCCCGCAAGGACAGAATCTTGGGGGTTTCATGTAATTTGTATGAAAATGTAATGCTTTCTGGCTCTTTCATTTATGTTATGCAAAGTCAGTATTCTCCTCTCCAGAATTTAAAGCATACCCAGTGAAACTTGACAGGTAAGGGAGGGTAGGTGGAGGAAGGTCTTAGAGGTCTGAGAAAGCGAATATAATTTACAATGCCTAAAACCATAAAATCTCATTAAATATGTAAAGCCAGCATAGCTACCAGGAGAGGAAACTCGGTAGGGCTGGCCCCAAGCACGGAGGATGTGCTCCACAGAGACTCCCTGGTGACCTTCACTGGGGAGAGGACTGCATGTAGGTGAGCTTTCCTGCACTGTGGCAGAAGTCTTGTGGGATGTTCTCCAGCAAGGTGAGCTGCTGGAACACCACTCCATATCCCCTCCTTCTTTGCCAATAGTGGACAATATACATGCAGACCCCACATTTCATCCACCATGCCATTCCTTTGCTTGGGAGTGACTGCTGGGGTGAATGAGAAACCCGGTTGTGTAAGATTTAAAGACCACTCCTGTGAATTATCCACGATTTTTTTTTTTTTTTTTTTGTGCAGTTTCTGCTATGGATCTGATCATCTAAAGTTTTGAGCGTATAGGTAGGGTGTAGGGAAGCATAACTGGCCTCTGAACCATCCACCATGCCCAGCAAAGCCCATCATTGGGAAGATTTTACTCTTCTCTCTCATTCTGGTTTGAAATTTTTCCCAAGTCCTCCCAAACCAATTCTAACAAAAAAATTATTAAAACAGTAAGACACATAAGTGCTCTATTTCAATAATCGGATTTTTCAGACAAATGTCTTTTTTCAGCTTTCCCAAGCGTATCACGCTCAGTCTGTGTGGATGGGAGGGCATTTCTATGATCCCAGTACAAACAGAGTGTGCTTAAAGACTCCAGGCACCCACACAGACATGTGCAGAACCAGACCCTATACTTCATGGATCATATGTGCATTGGCCAAACAACACAGAACCAATGCCAAAGATTTCAAAACACTAAGTGTTCTCTAAAAGAAACACTAAATATATGATTTACTATGACACCAACTGAAATCCATACTTGTGTTTTTAGTTCCTTATTATTTTTCCTTTCTTCTCCCCCCACCCCTCTTCTGTGTGGGTGAAAAAGATAATGTTCCATCTTAACCATGGCACTCAGCCTCCCCGCTTTGTTATGGATATGAAAAACAAATGCACCTGGCTCTATGCAGTTCTCTAAAATACAAGATGCAGCGAGAAGGCTGTCACAAGTCTTACTGCAAGTATATATATATATAAAAAAACCCCAACCAACTCTGGGGTTTTTCCTATGCATGCTTCACATCTAATCAATTTGCAAGGTGACAGTATTCCTAGAAAGCCTTCTCTCTCACTGTATAAAGGCCTGGTATTCAAGTATTTTTGAGTGATAATTCAATAGGATTAAATTACACTCATGTGACAGCTCAGCCTCACTAATGATGTACATTTCAGTAAACTGTTGACAGAACTGTCTGGAAGGCTTCTTTAATTTACCAACATGTAACAACATGGGAAATGCATTAGTCAACTAGATGAAGATGAATAAGCATTGGGGTCTGGGGGCATTTTACATTAACACATGACAACCTAAAAGTGGTTTTGTCACTTGCTCTATTTAGCCCAAGGCAGTCACTGAATAACTGGTACCTGTTAGCGTGATTGACTTACCAAAGCAACAGAAGGGATTATATTTACAAATATCTGTATGGAAAGCGTGCCAGAGAAATGTCTTTTTTTTTTTTTTTTCATAAAAGATAACAGTTGTTTTGTGGGAAGATGTCTTACAGCTACAGCCAGGCTGAATGAATTCTTAAATCTCTTCAAACAGCCTGCCGGAGTACTACATCAATTATTTCATTTCAGAAGTTCTTTAAGACTAGATTTTTAAGCTTGTTTAAAACATATAATTCCATACAGCTGCTGCTGACTAGCAATAGTATATACAACCTTTTACTAAGCAGAAAACATAAGAGAGAAGGATGCAGAGACAGACTCTGTGGCTTCCATTAACACAAAACAACTCTTCATGTATTGCGGTTTCTGCATATATACTGCCATTAGCATGCTTAAACAGAAGCTGAGGGATATTTAAGGAACTGATGGTATCATTAAACAGGGAAACTAAAATGCATAAGAAAGTGAAGATAAAGCAATGCCAGTAACTTTAAATGTGCAGCTTCCTGTAGGTGTAAATTAGCACAGGCAATTTTAAAGTGTAATGAAAATCTCTCGCCTGATTTTTAAAACTAGAAAGGTTAAATACTTGCAAATAGCTTAAGACTTAAGCAAAACAGGTTACACCATGACTTATGGTAAGTGGTCCACTGAAGGAAAAGCCCGTCTTTCTATTTAATCAGGTTGCATATCCAGTGAGAGGGGGAAAAAAGGGCTTATTCTATTCCTCCTCGGTATCACCTGGTAGGATGCTCACAGCTCTGTGTGAGTTTACTTCCCTAAGACAGACTGTCTTCTTCAGAAGAAGAATCAAAACATTCCCTGATGGAGGGAAGAAAAAAGACAACTGAACCAGGACATGAGTTTTCCGATGTAGTGGAAACAAGATAAGCATCCTAAAATAAGAGTGTGGTTGAGGACTGAGGGGAAGCAGGAGATTTTGGAGGCTTACCACAAGTGAAAAATCAAAAGGCCAAATTCACTTGGATGGGAATCAGACCCCAAAACCACACAGCTGTCTGACCACATTGAATTTGAACAATGTGAAAAGAAGAGAAACAAAAGAGGTGTAAATTAATCTTGCCATGAGTCAAGCTGATGAGGTTACGTGATAGATAACCATCGAGTTTTTTAAAAGATCCATCTGTTCGCATTTGGATTGGTGCTAGTCCGCTGCTATCTGTGGCCTACCATCACCTTAATTTCTTCCATCTGTACTGGCTGTACTACCTGCACTCACCACTTTTCATCTGTTCCCAATTCAAACAAGGCAATCTCACCAGTGCAACCCTATTGTCTGTGAGTACAAAACATAAAAATCCTAGTTTTGATACCAGTTAACAGCCTTCATCAGTCTCTTCAGCATTCCAGACTGGTAAATATGACTGATGAAAAAAATAATAATAAAAAAAGGTCTACAGGGGCAACACCTGGGGAGCGATATAACTGCCAAAGTCTTGTGCTCAGTGTCCCCCCCTCACCTCCCCATTATTCACACACCAACACCCCTGACTCT
Source organism: Falco cherrug (assembly GCF_023634085.1). Classification (NCBI taxonomy): domain Eukaryota; kingdom Metazoa; phylum Chordata; class Aves; order Falconiformes; family Falconidae; genus Falco; species Falco cherrug. Next base: position 26,845,718 of record NC_073709.1, read on the forward strand.
AAACAACAGCAGATCCACAATAGCAAGGACAACCGGAGTGTAAAGTAGCCTACAGTCTGGTCCCTCCATGCCTATTACAAAACTTCCTAAAAGAACAAAAAATCCTGAAGGTCTGGTGCTAGCAGGGGCTTTCTTCAGCCCTCTCTGCTCCCCTCCCACACCGCACTGTGGCTCTCCTCTCTGTGCAGCTACGGCAGTGGTGTTTTGCATGGGCTGTGCTCTCCTTCACAGCCAGTAATGGTAAGCCAAGAACTTTGACTGCATTTGTAAAACTGTTTTGAAAACGTATCGAGAAATGTCGCAAATGACAAATCTCCAGAAGGAGGAGCGGGGAGGGGAAAGGTGATTGTCATATACAGAAGAGCTCATTTCAAATTGTTTCTGAAGACCCTTGCACCTTGTAATCCCAGTGATGGCTGATTGAAAGCACTGATGCCACAAAAATGGAGTAGAAAAACAGATGCGTGCTGTGCCGATAATGTATCTTTTTTAGCAGTTTGAGTCTCTGGGGCTAAAAAAGGCTGGTGCATGACTTTGTCTCTCCCTTTTTTTCCTTCACTCAGATGCAAGCGTATTTATTATGCAGCAGGCTGAAAGCTCTTTGTCACAAAAGTTAACTTTTTTCCATGGAGTTTTACTGTTTACTGGAAAGTGGAATTACTTGTAAGCTTTCATTACTGCAGCACCAGCGTAGCTCACAGTCCTAGTGCATTCATCCTCACAGAGTTATTTGAAGGAGGGATAACACTTATCTGCATGTTTTATAAAGCAGGACTCGGGCTCAGAAGCTCATGCATTCCAACTCAGTGATTTGCCCAACAGTACATGAACTTCCCTGCCACAAGGCCCTGAACCTGGGTCACCCAAGTTTGTCTATATGGAAAAAAAAAAGGGCAATGGAAAGAGCTTTCATTTCAGACAAATCTGCTTCTGAAAACACATCATTCCCTTCTTAATTGGTTCTTAGGTCTACCAAATGTCTACAGCTGCCAGATGACACCTTGAATAATCCTCAGGATGATATGAGCAGGCATATTAATAAAGCCCATTGATGGCTTTTTTTTCCTGTTCAGCTATTTTATCATTAATAGTTTCTAACTACAGTGTAATCAGTGAGACTGAAAAGGCTGGCATGCATCAGCTAGCCGGGAAAGGACTAAAAGCCCTATCATCCAAAATACCAACAGAATTCATTCATCTAGCCTGTTGAAAACACAGAGGTTTGGTTAAGGTTTTTTAAAGCACTGAAATCTAACCAGTCGCAAGCTTCCAAGTACATCTGATCTATATTACCTTGAATCAAGAGTGTTTGCAAATTTAATAAAAATATCAAGGGCAGGATTGTAACCTTAGGAATAATTTCCACCATTTTCCAGGGGAAACAGGCAGGAATCTTGTAACTTTGTTCCTGCTCATGAATACTTCGACCACTTACAGAAATCAGAACTACATTTGTAAGGAGAGGTGCTCTTTCAGATACCAGAGTTCATAGGTTTCTTCCTTTTTTTCCTTCTACAAAAAATACTTGGAACAAGTAGGACTTAAGAAACCAGCCTGATCCTCTGCCTAATGTAAAGCAGCTTTTTTCATGTTCATCCCATGCATTCCCAGAAAGACATTTTTAAAAAAACAGAGGGAAGTTAAGACACTGACTGCATGCTCATTTGCTTCTGGATGACATCAGGCAACTTCAGAGCATCCATGAACCTGAACCACTTCTCTTCCTTAATGAGATACTACCTAGGAACGTCCACACAGAATATGAAGTATACCATGTTTTTCTCACATATCATGACTTTCTCAGGCACAACAAACAATGGTAGGAAAGTGGGTGTAGCTGGATGAGTACAAAGGCCTAATCCATCTAGCCTCTGTGAGTACCTAACAGCCATCCAGCAGTAACTTCACTAATGGGTTAAATTTACGCTCCTCTGGCACACCAACAGAATGACTAAATTCATACTCGGTATTATTTTCCCTCTACAGGTGAAGAAACAGGTCAGTGCAGAACTTGAAGTAGGATGCTGGAATGCCAGAAGATCACAGATTTCGGGTGCTTCTTCCCCACCACCACCACCACCCCCCCCCCACACACACAGCCTGGGCTTGCTGGTAACGCTCAGCCTCTCCAACATGCTCAGCCAAGTCTGCAGAGCACACAGAGTGGAGCTCAGCAGCCTCCCTCGCTCCATCCCATAAGGGAGGGCAGCAACTCCGTCACATCTTCCTGACAGTGTTATCGTGCAATGCCAGAGCTGGACTGTGGGGCTATTTTCTCTCTGTGTTGAAAGATGTACACGTTATTAATTTCCTACATGCCATCACTGTTCAGTGAAGAATCTCCTACGTCACAGCCTTATAAAAAGACAGTAACGCAAGTACTTTACCAGTGGCAATGCCTTCGGATAGCGGTATCTGCAAAAATTGCACTTTCCCAGTCTACAGGTCCTACAAGACACTGGCAGAAATGGCAGCCGGCTCCAGTTCTCTGAACACAAGTCCCGTTCCTTTCTCCACTGACCGAGGGTAACCTCTCGGGCAGGGGTGCTGAGCTGAGCTGGAGGGGCAGCACTTGCACACGAGGCAGCTGCCTGCCAGCGTGGCTCCTGCCTGCAGGTGTGAGCATGATCACCTGCGGAGCCACGACCGCAGGTAACACACAGGCACGTAGGCATCGCACAGCTAACACAAGCACCTCAACAAAAGCAACCAGGTGCTTCCTTGGTATCCTCCTTGGGAAATGGCTCAGGTCTTAACTTGTCCTTCAAAACACGTCCTTATTCATGTTTGTGCAGCACCTAACACAAGACAAGAGGCACCATCCCGGAGTAAACTGTGATTGTCTTAACAGGTACGGCACCTACCCCAGAAAATCCACATTGCTTGCTTCCAATATATGGCCTTGACTTGCCCTGAGAAAACAGCTGGGGGGACAGAGCACAGACATTGTGCTCCATCTTTTAGCGCAGGGAGAAAAAGCATAGCCCAAGCTACTATTACTCTGCTCCTCCAGCTTGGAGCACTGACAGTTCCAGGTCTACTGCCCTTATCTGCTACAAGATCTGCCAGCCAAAAGATGACACACATGCCTTGTTATGACAAATTGCTTAATTACAAGTTTGGCAATATGTAATACTTTGTATTTGCTATTATCATCAAAGCAGAAGAAATGAAAAAAACATCCATTACCCTGAGAAAAAGAGTCTGCTGTTACCATAAATTTCTGATAAAGAAATGAAGTAGGTTCAAGTTTAATCACACCAGCAGTAAATCAAATATCAAATTTAAAACAACGAATTACAAAGAGCCTCCTCACAGTCACTTAGCATTGATAAATTAGTAATGTAATATTAAATTATTCATATCTTTTTTTTCCTTAGGACTATAATGATATACTGTACACAGCACTGATAATTTACTTAGGCTGAGTCCATTCATTTAATTATGCTGCTAAACTTGGTAGGCCAATTGGTCATCATGAGAGTTTCCAGGCAAGCTAATCACAAATATATAGAACATGTCCCTTATTGTCCCCAGCGGCTAAGTGCTAAAATGCTATTTAGTGCTCAGAAGGTTAATGTCCTGCTTATGTAAATTGTCCAATTTAACATTCAGCAGCAGTATCATAAATTCTGGCTCCAGGATTTCATTAAACGTATGTTCAAACTAGTTGACCTTAAAGGTTAACAAGCACAAGTTAAACAGGACAATTATTTAACTCGCTTCTTATCAAGAGACTGAAGCGCTCTAGCCATTTAATAGTTATGCATACTTCACAATTAGAATTCTTAAAAGGTCTCTGATAAAGCGGCAGGTCATGAATTTTCATAAGGATGTCAGATAATAACTATTTATCTGCACTTGTTTTTCTTTCTTATAAACTTAAACTTTGATCTTAACATTCAATTAGAAATGATTCCACAGAGGAAGACTAGGTGACTCAAGGAGCTTGTCTTCACATTAATTTGAATCTAAATTAAGCTTTAAAAACATTGCATTCATATTGTCTCCTACAGAAATTAATTCAGAAGTTAGTGACCTATTCTTCATGCAAAACACACTTCATCCTTTCAGCATTAGACGATCGAAAACCACTGAATGCCAAATTATTACATCAGGCTAACCATTGCATTTTTATGTAAATCATAGGGAAAAAAAAGTCTCCCTATACATCACAAAGTAATTTGTATTATACACTATCAACTCGCCTCTTACTATGTTGAGCAAAGATGAAGACAGATTAGCCGAGACCATTTCTTTTTTCGCACTGCCCTATTTCTCACACAGCCTCTTTTCCTGAGGCTCTTGTGAAATATGAACAGCAGCAGCTCCTGGAAGTGGCTGCCACAGCCACCGCCACCTCTGGCAGCGGTGATGCATCGAGAGCAGCCCCTCTGCTGACATTTCAAATCCCAAACTCACAACTTCTAAATGCAACAAGATCAAGTCATAGCTTCAGGGATACGCTAAAACAGTAAACATACACAGGAAATCTCAGGAGCTGACAGTAACTATATTCCAAGGAAGTTGTAGGAAACATTATTTTTCTTCTCAAGCTCAGCTGTATGAGGTGATATTATTTTCAGATAAAATAGCAACTACGAGCAGTTTTATATATCATGTAAATTCCACAGTATTTTAGAAAGAAAAAAACCAAGAAAAAATCAAGTTATTTGAGAGAGATAAATCCTTTTCCTTTCTGAACAGGATTTTACCCAGCTTGTACTATGAGGATTTTTTTTAGTGCAAAATTTTACTCCTGAGGGTGTCTTTTGCAAAAAAGGACCCAAGGACACTTTGGAGCTAGGGCCTTTTTTTTTTTTTTTTTTTTTTTTTCAGTAATACCTACAACAAATGCAGGTCCATTGGACTAAGTCCACAAAGATGGGAAGTCAACTGCACATTTGTCAGTATTTTATTTTACAAGTTTTCTGTCCTAAAAAGGATCAGAGAGGTACAGATTTTGGCAGTCACAACAAATACTCAAGAATAAAGTTACAACATATAAGCCTCAAGGGGAAGGGACTAAAACTCTGTAAGAGCTGCTACTTGCAGTACATTTAAACAGCCCGCAGAAGTGTGGTACGTTCTAATTCGATGAAATTAGCAGATTACTTTGCTTCACCAGAGTTTTGTTTCCTAAAAGCACTGTAATTTAATGGTGGCAATACTTATTCCTCTTCCTAAAGGTTACTGAAAACCTTGAAGAAAAAAAAGAATTTTCTAGCATCCTGAATGTGACAGCATTTTATGACCTCATGTGTGGTTCTTTTTCCAAACTTCATCTTTTGAATTCTGGCTTCAAATTCTTCCTGAAAGAGGACATAAATAAAGCTGAATGGCTAATGGACTAAAAACACTTATGATCAGGTTTTCATAACGAACATTATTAATGGCTTCCTTTGCACATGCACTGACATATAGTGCAATACTCATTTCTAAAGTAAGATTTAAAGCCCTATTTGCAATAAAAAGCTAACAGATGCAAATAAAAAAAGAGAGATTCCATTACATAGCACACACAATGGATTTCTATCAAGGATAAACAGAAACATCTTCTAAAGGCAGAAAAAGCTTCCACAGAGCTTCATTAGAAACTCACACATGTACGTGGGATCCACATTCATCTTCTCAGACAGACGTGGGTATGTTTCTTCTATTGCTATCAACAGTACTAAAAACCTTGGGTCTGATTTAAGTAGTAATGCACACACACCCCTTATTTTGACTCTTCCTAGACCTGTGAATCTTCATATGTGAAAAATCAGGTTAAGAGAGTCAGAATTATTTCCAAACAATGAAAAAACCCCACCAAACCCAACCAAAAAAACCCCCACCCCACAGTGAGTATATACCCCTCTGCCAGGTTTCTAATCTTTCACCTGATTTCCAACCCCCCACACCTTCTTCTTCTTAAGGGGCACTAATGAGACATTTACAACCAGAAATTAAGACAGGCAAGTTGAAAAATGACCCCACAAAATGCAACAGTCTGTCTATTGGTTGGTTAAGATCACCATAGACCCTCTACTCTGGCTCTTCACGAATCCTAGGCTAGCTAAATGTTTTTGTCCGGATACTGAAAGCCAAATTGTTTTTCCTGCTGCCACCATGGGTAGCCCCTGGCAGCCGCACTCCTGTGGAACAAGCGAAGGTCCTGCCAGCACGGGGAGGCTCACCCAGGCAGGAGGCTGAACAGCCCCACAAGCCTGATTTACTCACTAGGAGTTACTCTCAAAACAAAACCAAGAACAGTTACAGAACTAACTGCTTTCGAAATCAAAAGTAAAGCATATTTCTTGACTTTGGGCTCTTTCAATAATTTCCTTAGATCCTTTCCAAAGATCCAAACTCACTGCAACAAAAGAAGATGACACTAAATCAAGCAATCCAGCTCTTGTATAGATTCACATGAAGGTCTATAATGTCAGTCGTTTCTCAAATTCTTCATAAATAATTCAGTGATGAGGTTCAAATGATACCTTAGGCAAACAACCAAGACCACACAACTCTAAAGTTGAAGGTTTTCTAGAAGTCAGGCGTTCTTGCCAAGCTGAGACACATACACTGTTGGGCTAGGTGATTGCTTGTAGAGAGGGTAAAAGTAGCAAAGCCTATCCTATAAAAGATGGACCTGAGAAAAATAAAGTAGACCCAAGCACTGTTTGCTCAGAAACATGACAAACAGCTACACCAGTTGAGCCAAGCCCCTTTTTCCAGTCAGTAATTTTGTTTACAGGAAAATTGCTCAGTGAATTCAGGGAATTCATTTGCAATAACTTTTTTCTGCTGGGGCTAGAGAAGAAAAAAACAAACAAACAAAAAAAAGTGATTCAAGTTTAGGTAACGCAACTACTCAGACAAAAACTAAATGAATCATTTCATGATAAGAGGTTTGTCCATCAGTAATTCCACCATCAAGGTGAATCACTAGAGGCTTATTGGTAAGAAAATGAACTTAATCATGAGTAGTTACCATATTTTTATTCCCTGTGCAAAACTGCATGAAACAATATTTTCCATGAACCTAGTGGGAGATCTGCTACTGACTTCATAGGAATCAAGAATTCATCCACTTGTCTTTTTTTGAAGACAAAAGCCTCTTAAAACACTCTGAAAAAGAATCCCAAAGTTACCTATTGTAAGAACACACAGAGATGAAAACTTGATGAAGACAGATAGCATGATGAAGCTCTCCAGCACCGATCTTAGCTGTATGGGCTTCTTGCTCAATAAAGCCACCTTTTCCCTTTACTTCTCTATCTCTAAAATTACATAACACACTTGCTAGAGAGTTTAGGTCCCTCTAAATACCTTCCAGGCATGGGAAGACTTGATAGATCTCACCTTGTTTAAATGAGCCTGAACTACAGCTGTTAGCCAAGCTCTCATTCAGCTGAAGGAGCATTAGCTGGATTCACTGATTTGTAGATGATCTACACTGTGAGGAGGAGGGAGTGGAGGAGGAGGAATTGATTTTTAGAAATAAATTACTTTGCAGCAATACATCTGAATGCAAAGTTTAGTTTCCTGTGTTTGAAGTGTTCTTGTGACCTTACTGCTAGCAAAGTTCACGTTCTTAAAAACATGCCATTACTTGAAAAGCTGAGAGTATGATAGGAGACCAGTTGTAAAGCAATTCCTATTGTGCTTTAGCTGTCAGGAGAAAAAAAATCACCATTTTACAGAAGATCTGCTGATATGAGAACCATGGCTTTTCATCAGCACTCAGGTGCAAGTAGCACATCCCAGTTACAGCTCACGTGCCCACAATCTCACGTATTCAGGCTTCATCAAGGTAATTACGCACATGCTTAGTAAGCACGTTTCAAGCTCACAGTACTCATGGAGAGATTTCACATGCTAGGAGTTCATAGGTATATAAGAATCTTGCTGAATAGGGATTTGGAAGCTTTTTAAAGTCTGGTTTTATTTATTTATTTATTTACTTTTACCGATTGGTGTAGGATAAATTATGTGGTCAGGTGCTATTGAAGACAGACATATAAAAATCTGGTATTAAATGAAGTGCAAAAATAGACGCAGTTGCTGATCTTGTGCAAACAAGTTTGAAAGTAAAGGTCAAGCCTAGCTGAAAAACATCATTACCCTGTCTTAAATAAAATGTATTGCAAAAATTTTAAACTAGTTTAGCATGAAATCTTTCTTTAGCTCTTATACCATTATACAAGGGCATTATCTCATCCTCCTCAATTATCCCAGTGCAGTTTTTGCTTTGTACCTACAATGCTGTCTTTGGCTAACCCTCCTGCATCTCTATTTTATAATGACTTTTATGACCAATGTGAAATCACTGCAGTGAGGCTTCACCTGATTTTGTGAAGACTATTACAATAATCAACAAAGTAGGTTCAGGAAGATCTTGCAATTTCGGGTAATAACTTAGCAGAACTTAAAAAGATTCAGGTAACAAATAGGTAAACCTTTTACATAAAAATGTATATAAACTTCCCTAAGACTATTCCATAGCAATAAATGACCCATCTTTTAATTAATCACCTTAGAGAATTATCTTTCTCTGCAGTTGTTGTTTTATAACTGGTGAGACATTCCCATTGTCAGAATTTACAGGAACTGTCCCTGCACAAGCCTCACTGCATATAAGCTAAGTCGCTATTCTGGTACTTTTGTCACAATTTAAGAGTTTCATTATGATCTAGGTCTTAAACATTTGGATTACCTTCAACTACAGACAGACTCAAGTCACAGTCTCTTCTGTGATTTCCAAATCAGATATGCTTTTTCATATTTGCAAGTTTATTTTCTTTTTTTTTCTAACCATTACTGAGAATTCTTTAAAATTATCAGATGTGATAAATATGGCTGACAGTAATTTAAATGAAAAAAGAAACCAATGAAGCTTTAAATATTTGGATAAAATATTCACCGACTGCTTTGTTTTCCCATCTGTCCTCCTTGACAAGTCCTTAAACATTTAAAATCTACTCAGAACACAAAACCACATTTTTGGGCACAAGCTCTTTTTCTCTTTTGCTCATTTTAACTCCCGGATTTCATATATTGATAAAATGGAGAAAATCTAACATGAATTCCTAAAATTCCAGTTACTAGTTCATGTTTTGGGCTCAGTTATGTCAGGTAATGTATCACTACCATAATTCATTCCTATGAAATATAGGAATAAGAATGGTTATTGAGCCTGAATGAATGAATGGAATTAGTGAAGAAGAAACAGAGGGGAATTTAAGATTTAGCTACCAGGTACATTAAGCCCTTTTATCTCTCTTTCATTTTCTCATATTGATATGGGAGAAAATAATAATTGCTCCTCAACATGCCATATAAACTTACATATCTCTTAAACCAGGAAGCTGTATTTCAAATGGCACCACAGTACTAGTTGAAAGCTAATATAATAATCAGTAAGTACATGCATAATAAAGTGTGTCAAATAATACAGATAGTTGCAAACTCAAGCACTTAAAGTTGCGAAAACACAGAGTTAAGATTACCCAGCATTACTCCATGCATACACAATGTGATAACCTGCCACATTCCATGGACAAGATTTCACAATTTCTTTTCAAGCATCAATTGTCAGTCTGTGACTCCAAGCCTCAGAACCAAATCCTTTTTTTTTTTTTTATGTACACAAAAATTATTCTTCTTGGCTTTTCTATGGTTTTCTTTGCTTAGGTAGCTAGCAGTTGTACAAGTATTCAGCAAGTCTAAAAACGTGCATTTATGTTCACAAATACAGGCATAAAGGTTTGAAAATGTTGTATTTATCCCCCTGTGTCTCCCTCCTAAAAACATTAAGATTTACTTCAGCGGTGCTTGTGAGGCTCAGGGGCCAAATGAATTCCCAAGGAAAGAAATAGGAAGTTTCCATCTGACCTTGGTGGGAGCTGGACAAGAACTTTCATGAGGCAAAACATTTTCAGAGGACGAGGTAGTATTTTATTACGATTTATTAAATGTCAGTTTATATGAGTTTTATTGAATACGAGATTGGAGCAGTAGTTATTATATGACAGCACAGTATTCTGTGATTTACTCATGAACTGCTTGTCTTTTTTCACTTGCAAATACCTTGCAGAGTTGGGGGGCAAACATGGCATCAGCTAAGCCAAAGAAAGGGAAATGAGAATAAACACGTTTAAATCTTGCAGCACTGGAGAGCTTTATCGTGCTCATCTTCTATCTGGTGTTACTGATCTCTTTTCGTGTGGGAATCAGCTGGAATATGACCTACAAAAGTGGCAAAGATTTTGAACTTTATTATACTGCCTTGGGATTCAGCCTTCATTGGAACTGAAAGGGCAACTGTTCGGGGGATATGTGTGAGTCAAGGCAATTTGTTCACAAAGTAAAGAGGGAGAGAGTGGTAGCAGCCATAGGGGAAAGCTAGAAAAGAAAACACAGCCGGACAGATCAGAAACACCAAGCAGTTCCATTGGGATAATAAGGACTCAATACTTGGGAAGCTGAGGATAACGCCACAGAAACGTATGAGGATGCTACAGTGCCCAGTTCTCAGGGATGCCAATAACAATGTTTAGCATAGAACAAGGAGTTATATCAGAAATTGCCACAATTATGTTGTTTTTTCTTTTCTATCGTATTGAAATTTAAGCATGAAGAACTTGACCCAAAGGCCACTGGAGGCAGCAAGTCCCTGCATTGACTTCCACACCTGTCCAATTAAGTCAAAACTGGACTCGTACCTCTAAGGCTCTCAGTGGCCTGAACCAAGATGCCGGAGAGGCTACACTCTGGGGTGAAGATCACAGCTAGTAACTACAGCAATGCTGAACATTTCAGAGTAAGGGTGATTCTGTAATGAGACAAGTGTGTGGAGCACTTTCCCACAAGAACTAGGGATAATACAAAATGGTTGGACTCAATGATCTTAAAGGTCTTTTCCAACCTAAACGATTCTATGATTCCATGAGAAACCTTCCTACCTTGTTTAAGCACAAGGTATGTTTTTCTGACCTTGTTTTCTTTTACATAAACCCACTGCCCATTTGGGCATGCGTATCTGTGCATTTGTGTTGAAATGCATCATACAAACTTCTTTCCTAGAGACAAACTGACAATAGGCATATGGCAGACGTCACTTTGCCTAGGACATTGCTGGGATTTATGCATTCATTGTTAATTCTAACAAACCAGGACATAAAGAAGCTCTCCCACTCCAGAGAGAAACCAAAGGGACGTTTTGTCTTTGTTTTGCTGCTGCTATTTTTGTACCAAGGAATATACAGTAACCACTTCAACTGGGCTGTATCCCAGTATTGTTGGTATTTAAACTTTAAGCCAAGGAAAAATATATCACATTTAAAATTTTAGAAAAAAAACCTGTTAGGATTGCAAATCCCTGTGCCATCCTTTTTACAGCTTTTTTTCCAGACGTTGGCTCTGCTGCATCCACAGATCAAAGTTTCATGCACTGTCTCATTAGCCGTGGTTTTACTACAGACCCGTACACGCAGAACACCAGCTTGTGCTTCTGCTGCTCTGTAGACACTGCTGACAATGATAAACTGGGAGGTAACTGCTGCTTTGTCTGGACTGGAGAAGTGTTGTAGGGTGGTTGTATCTCCAGCATTCCTCAGACCACAATTTCAGTACAGAAAAACATTCAGTCAAGAGTGACAGAAGACAATGACAGTCATTTGCAGTGAGGTTTGGCGACCAGTGTGCTGACAAATGCTTCTGGATAATGGTTGCGGCGAGAAGTATGCTATCAGAGATGCGGCTCATTATTTCAGTCTGAGGGAAGAAGGTCCAGACCCATCATTTATTGGAATCCATTACAGGACTTAATCTGAAGATTTTGACACATTTCCAAGACAAATATGCTAGCAAGAGTAAGACATATTCTATAAGGTGTGTGTACTAGGAAGCAGTGACTGTAATTGCCATATTGGAAGAGCTTTTTGTCTACACGGTTTAATAGCCTTCTCCTAGCAGTGTCCCTTCTGATGCAACGTGATTCAGAGCTGAATCGTGTCAAGCAAATGGTGTCTTTACCATCACATAGCAGACTTCACCACATGGTTAGTGCTTATGATTGGCAGACGCCCTAGGATTTGAGCCCTACAGTGTAAAACATTAGGAATTGTGTCTCCCATAAAGCTTGGGCCTCTTCATTAAACATCGTGGAGATGTTCATGGTTTCCTCCTTACTCTGCAGATCATAGCAGAGGCCCAAATTTTTCAGCGCGGGGTTTCTCTTTTTTTGGAACAATGAATTAGACTGAAATTCTTTCCACATAGCTCTGCTCTGCAGGACAGCTTATGATAGAAGCAGTGAGTCCAATACTGTTTGTCCTTAGCCTGCACTTAACTAAGACATATGTATTTAGCCTTTATAATCTTTCCTTGTGAAACAGTTTCCCCACCCATGTAATAATTTCTGCCGCTCTTTTCAGACCTCTCTCCAACATCTTATTTTTCCACCTGATACTGAGGTAGCAAAAGGAATTTGCTGTCTTGGCTGCCACCCACATCATTAGGAAAAAAAAATGCTATGACAGAAGTACAAAGATATAGGTCACTGACTGTACAGGGTACTGACAACAAATGAAATTTTATTTAAAAAAATAGAGAGTGTAGAAAGTAAACAGCATTTTAAAGATTTTAAAACCTGCGAAATACTGAAGAATACCATACACGTAACATTTTTCTCCTGTAGTAACTTTTTTTCTGAGGCACCACCATAGGATAACTGAGCTTTAAAAAACAACAGTCATCTCACAATCAAACCACCATCTGAGATCATTAATATCTAGGTACAGCATTGCCTTGTACCTCATTAGCTGTATGAGCCACCATTCCTTATTTTAACACATTTATTTTTACAGGCTCTCTGAGGTGTCAGTGAATTGCAGAATTTCACCCATATGATCATGCTTAATGATTATGACCTAAGACAGCAAGCGTCTGGGGCAAATCTTCTCAGATACGTTACTAGCTATACTCATATGTATGGACACACTTTTCAATGTCCAGGGTTATTTGTACTGCACCTTTAGGGCTCCAAGGAATCCTGGAGCTTCTGCCTACCAGCATATTTAATTGTTATACTAACAGCAGTTCTCGATAACTAACTTTTTTTTGTTTAGTTCAGAGTGTTTTTAAGTAAGAAGTTGCCTAAGAATATTTTTCTTTTACAGTTTTCATGTTCTAGGTGGTGCTTTAGTCAAGATGTATTTCTTACAGATGCATCAGAGCAATTGGATGCCCAGTAGTGTTACGGTCTGGCCTTTAAAATCTGTGTGTCTGTTTACTGGTTGTGAAGTGACAGAAGTTTAGTGTTACTAAGATAAGAAATTCTCTAACCTAAGTTAAGAGAGATATTTTTTTTTTCCTACATATGGTGGATGGTCTGTGCTTCTGAACACCCAGTATGAACAACAAATACTACCGCTAAGAGAAAGGGATTTCAGTACATCAACTGAACAGGAGTTTGCATAAATTTCTAGCATCCTAAACTCTTAATCTGAAAAAGTTGTAAAAGAATGTAAAGCATAGTCACTGATCTAGGACTTAGATCAGTGTAGTTTGGGCGGTTACAGTAATTGTCAGATGGAGGTTAACATCCCATCCCATCCCATCCCATCCCATCCCATCCCATCCCATCCCAACCCATCCCAGAGGAGACCCGTAGTGGAACATGTCATTTCTGACACGCAGAAGAACAGCAGAATTGCTTACAGAGGGTCCATGTCCCACCCCCCTATCTGGAGCCCGTGTGCCTTTTGGTGTCCAAGGAGGCTGGAGCTCACCCCTTCTACAATACTAGCTAGTACAGAGTAACCTTAAAAACTGAGAGCACCCTCCCATGAGTATCCTTAGAGGACATCTCTAGTATAGAACAACATACTCAAAACAGTACGTGGCATCGATGTGAAAATGGTAAACATTCTCGTCTTTATTTTTTTTTAGTTTGACTGAGTGAAAAGCCAACAAAGGAAATTTTCAGTTTCTCATTCCTCCCCATGTTAAAATCTGCCTTCCTTTCGGGCCTTGAAGCAATGTTTGAAAGCATGGCCAAGTTTTCCTGGGGACACCAGCACTGCGAACGCAAGACATTCAATCCTCCTTTCCACCACACATGAATTTATACACAAATTTATTTCTACCATTGCCATGTTCACAGTGGCTCCCCAGTGTGGAGAAGATTAACCAGCCTGAGTGTTGCTGGGTTTGAGCTTTTGCCGGGGCACTTGCCGTGCTTTGGCAGGGATCAGCTTCCTCAGCACACAGAAATGTGTACAGAAACGTGAGGCCACCCACTGAGGCCACCCAGCCTTCTGAAGGCTCCTGAGGGCCCTCACGGTCTCACTGGCCTTTGCCCACTGCTGGAGGGGGCAGCGCCCCAGCGCCTGAGACTCACAGGCCTCCCCGGGCCTGAGGGACAGGAGAAGCCCTGGCAGACCTCTCTGATTTATTTGGGTTTTCATTTCTACCGCTTGGCCAGTGAAAACACCCTATCTGCCCCCGCCAGGCTCCTGGAGGCGCCTACGTGCCCCCTCAAGCCCGCGGCCCGCCCCGGAAGCCGCTGCCGTCGCTCTCCTGCCCGGAACCTTTAGAGCCGGAACGCAGGTTCGCGGCGCGGGGGCCGGGCCGGAACACGATTTGGGGAGGACGCAGGGGAATATGGCGGCCGCCGTGGCGGACCCATGTGGACGTGCGGCTGCTGTGGGCGAGCAGGCAGACAGCGGTAACCGGGGGTGCTTCGCCAGCGGGAGAGGGAAGGGGTGGGAGTGGGAAGGCGTTTGACTCGCTGTTCTCTCGGACGGGCTTCTAAGGTCTCTCCGGCCCCCGCCGTGGGCCGCCTCCGGCCGCTCCTCAGCCCGTCAGGGCCCGCCGGTGGGCCCAGCCACTCCTCGCCCCCTCCGGCGCCTGGCCTGAGGGTCGGGGCCGGCTGGTGCGAGGCGGCCGGAGCTAGGGCCCCGGCCCAGCCCCCTGCCGAAGGCTCTTCCCGGTGGGATGGAGGCGGCGGGGCTCCGTACGGGTGGCTTTCCCGCGGTGCCCGACGTTGTGCCCGCCGGCCCTGCCCGCCCTGTGCCGTGCTCTCTGCTCAGCTCGGCGAGCGCTGGCCGCAGCCCGTTTGTGCCCTGGGCCCACCGCGGTAGCTCGCTGCCGTGTGCCTCTGGGGCGCCTTTCCTGGGGGGTGGCGGGGCAGAGCGGGCCCGTCCGCGGGGGGCGGCGGCTGCGTGTCTGCCCCTCTGGCCCCAGGGGCGACCCTCGAGCTACGCCAAGTGCGGTAACCCCGGGAGAGCGCGGAGTACAAACACGGTCCTACTCCATCCTTTACACGTGGTTCTCTGCTCGTCTTTGCCTCTTGGTGTGTGGTGAGGGTATAGCCAACTAGCTGTGAGCCTTCCCAATCATGTCATGTGATACTGGGTAGTTTTCCTCCCTTGTTCTGGGAGGAGTCAGGGCTGTAGCTGACAGGGGTGCTGTTTGCTCTGGGGGTCAAAACTGAACCCCAGGGGAGACCTTGGGTGGGAGCTCCTTTCGCAGCTCCTTGCTGAATGATTGCTGTTTTTAACTGCGTGTGTCTAAACCTACATCGTTGAGCAAGTTTAGAAGAATAAAGTATGGAGATGTACATGGATATTCCCCCACCCCGAGAACTTTTTATATTAAATCTATGCCAGGCTTTGATCTTTGCAACTCAAATTAGAGGCCCAGGTCCTACTTCTGAGAGTTGTTCTAGTCTAAATTACTTTGAAATAGCTCTGCTTTAGCTCATGCTATTAACAGATCCTCTGATATGTTAAAAGAAGTAACTCATAGCTGCTTGTTGAAACCTTGTTCATCTCTACTTGTTGAAAGCAAACTGTTGTTGATGGCATTATCCTCCTATTATATTGGCAGAAGATATGATGTAAAGGAGTCTAATACATGCTTTTGCAATTTTCCTCTTTATAAGTCTAATCAGTTTTTATGGCTGACTCCGTAAGTTGGTCCTAAACAGTGTGTGGAATTTGGGTTTGGACTTTTGGTAGCTGTTAGTTTTTGTATGTATAAAAAGCTGCAATTAGGTGTTAATTCCCTGTTTAAAAACCAGATAGCAATATTCTAGCATGGACAGGGACTAGGGGTGAAAACTTGACAAATTATTTTACATGAGGAATCAAGATGTGGTGATGTACCTCTTCCTTTACATGCAATATGAACATTTTTTTTTTTTAATTTAGAAATGGGGATATGGAGATGTACTGATATCCTACGAAGGATGCCTTTAAATAGTTTCTGAATATGTTGAACAATTTTGCCACTGCTAAATTTCCATTTTATAGTAAGGACTGTTGAAAAAAACAACCCCATAATTTATCCTGTGTGGACCATGACACAACACTGCCTTCACCTTAGTGGTAGGAAAAATCATACTGTTAGAGATAATGAACAGGTGTTCAGTAAGTATTTATCTTCTACACTTGTGGTGTAAATATACAACTTTGCTTCTTTTTCTGAGCCTCTGAATATGCCTGGGCATTAGAGGCTTTGTTTTAAAATGGTTAATGCCATTGTTTTGGTGCTATGTTGGGGTTTTTTGCTTGCTTGGAAAAGCACGCGAAGAAGGCAGAGTAATGAGTTATTCTGGTGTCAGAGTGTATGTTTTAAGTAATTAAACAGACAGTTGATAGGGAATATCAGTAATAGCTGTCTGTGTGGTTTTACAGAAAACATCTTGTGAAGCTTTTCTGACTTCATTCTCTTAATGATTTGGTTTATGAAGGTACTTTACAGGATGTAGTAGTGCTTAAGGAGCAAAGCACTTGGCTTAGCAGTACCTAACATTGTGATTTTAAAATATTCTTTTCAAAGTAGTGTGAGAATGGTAGATGGATGAAAGCCAGTCAGCTGGTACCCCAGAGTTGGTGGGGAATTGTCCCCTTGCTGGTGGGACTGTGGAAGTGTTGGAAACCAGCCTCCTTCTGTCCTGCACTTGATTTGCAGCCTTGAAAATTGTATATAATTAATTTAAAACTCCTGGGTGGCACAGATATTAATAGAATGATATTAAATAGTGGCAGGACACTTGTATGCTCTGCTCTTGATTACGTGATAAAGTGGTCCACTGAAATAACCAAACGTATTTTAGCACACCCTAAACTTGTAGCCTGTTTTATTCTACTTAATCATCCACACTGTTAAAGACTTTATTCTTGCTCTTTGTCCTGCTGAACAGGTTAAGGAGGGAAGTATCAGATTCTTCATGTGTCTGATTTGCTGTCTAGTTAGCTGTTTCCTCCCGTCTTGCTGTTGCTTGATTGAAAACTTCAGTATTGTAACTTTAATTCCTTCTTTTTTGTTTTTGAAGGGGGCTTAGGGTAAGGAAACTTGAACTTGGGGGTGTTCTATTTGTGTATTAAGAACTTGAGCAGTTAAGCTATAAAAGTTCAGTGCCTCTGGTTTCTTTTTAAGCTGTCTGACAACTGTCTTGATTCTGTATTTCACAAAGTAGTCTCCAGTCTGTGTTCGTTATGCTTAGGTAATCGTATTTTTGCTGGCATTACTTTCCTTGAGCAGATGTTGCTTTCCTGTGAGAAATGGCCCCCTACCTTCAATTTAATCCATGTGGCTGGTTGCATTTAAACACTAGATGTCACTGTTGCGGTTTGCAAGTGTGTACATCCATACATATAGATACATGTGTGTCTATACATTTATAAATGGTAATTTTTTAACTGGAAAATACACTTTTTTCCAAAAAATACTACTCCTAAACATCAAAGTATTCATTAGTCTAATAATAAATATCCAAGGCTGCCTTCTCCTTTACCCAAGCTCTTAAATCTACTTCATCACTGACATGAGCAAGCACTTTCACTGGATACTTTCTAATAAATTCATTATGGTGGTGTATGCCTGCTTGAGGAGTTAATTGTAACAGCAGGCAGTACGTGGCCTTGAACTCAAGATAACACTTACATGTGGAGCAAATTACGCTGGTGATGGATCCTTAGTAGAAACAGAACTGATAATGTTTTTCTTTTTTTTCTTTTTTTCTTTTTTTTTTTTTTTTACCCTTAGATTCTGAGTTAAGCTCAGGAATTCCAGAAGACAGCTACTCTTCAGGAGGAGAAGCCCTGGATGGCGATGATGAAGATGAAACGGCAGCCCAGGGCAATGCGGTTGAAGAGGCAGCAAGCTCTGAAGCTGGCCCAGGTGCAGGCTGGGCAGATGCCATGGCAAAAGTGCTCAACAAAGCGATTCCACGAAATAAATCCACCATCTTGGCCAAGAATAAAAGCCTGGAGAAGGAGAGAGAAAAGGAAAAACAAGAAAGGCTGGAGAAGAGGTTGAAGGTGAGAAAAAGATGCAGTATTTCATTGTGCAGTCACAGTAGATGGGGACACATGCAAGATCCCCTCAGTGGGGATTTGGGAGAGTGCTCTGAGACTTTCAGTTTTGGAATCTCTCCTCCACAGTGATCTCAAGTAGCTTCAGTTTTTTACTTTCCACACAGTCATGCTGGAGGGCTTTTTCCCTTACTGCTTTTTCTGGGCCATCAGGCAGGCTGATCTTTGGCAGCAGGACTGTTCCAGCCTGTCAGCTTCAGGTGTTTTTGTTGTTGAGAAGATTGAAAGCAGCTGCTTTAAGCTTAGTTTTCTAATTGCTGTTGTTAATTTGGAGTATAATTCGCTTTGTCGGCATTGCAAGTTGAAATAGTTCTCCCTCATTGAAAGTGAAAGAGAAGAAAATTGCTTTCATTTAATTTCTGCTGCAACTTCCAGAATCAAAGGTCTCTAGGTTGAGATTGCAGTAGTCATTGATGTGGTCTTGAATTGTTTGCTCCCCTCAGTGATTTTCCTGGTGCTTATTTATTAATGTGTCCATGCCCAAAATTGCTTCTGGTTCTGAAACTGTTATTAAGAAAACAGAACAGTGTTGGCAACGAAGTAATTTCTTTATGTGTCTTTGGTGGAACTTTTAATTCCAAGCTGTGATTGATTTACCTTCAGTCTAAAAATGCATTAATATTTCTAATGTCTCATCTTACCAGTTCTGTTTCAATGGGATAACAGTCTGGGACATGCTGTGGTTAGGCCAAAGCCTACCTTTTAAATACAGAGAGCTTCAGTATGGCATCTGCTCTGTTATGGTTGTCCTAAATGCCTGTTCCTATCCAGTCAATATGTGGGAGTACCGTAAAGCAGAGGTGGGCTGCAGATCCCCAAACTGACTTGTTTACCCTTTAGAAAAATTTGAGAACAGCCTGCCTTTATTAATGTCTTGCTGATGGAAGCTAGACTGAGGCAGTTCTTTTGATCAAAGACAAAAGACACTGTCATAAACACACAAAATTGTAGTAGTCTGGCTGGAATTATAAAGATTCTGATATTTCATGAAAGACTACTTGTATAAAACACAGGTACTGCAACATCGTCAGGACTAGAATGCTCTTCAGTTATTAGAAGGTGGAAAAAAAAATATTACTACCTTACTCCTGAAGTAGAGGCTGGTGAAATAGTGTTGCCCTATTGCACGGGAAATACAGTGTTCTCCTATTGTATTGTATTGTAGCAGAAATAAAGCTGATGGTATTGTGGCCCCTGGTAATGGGAAAGTGAATCTGTTTGGTTTTGAAACAGTGCATCAGAAAAGAGACAAAAATCAGTGTTGTACACGGGAGTTGTTCTCCAGTGGGCACTTGATGCTCTTCCTGGTGTTTGAGTTCTGCCCACTGTCGTCTTTGCTGTGTGGCACTGTTGCTCATGAGGCTGTCCTGTGATTAATTCAGCAGGGGAAGTCAAATTCCCAAGGCTCAAAATGTGACACGCCTGTCTTGATAGACCCAGGATTTCTGTGATCAGCTTGTGAAGTCTTGTAATTGAAAGCTGTCTTTGAATAATTCCTCCATCCGTAGCAGTCAGTGTGAAAGTATTTGAGTTTCTCTGTACTCCTTTTGCTTGTCCTGAGCTAGAGGCATCACTCTGGTGCAACTCTTATCTGGTTTTTGTTACAGAAGGCAAATGACTCTTGGAGATTTGATGGTGGGCCCTGGTGTGTCAGTGCAATAGACTTGCTTCAGACCTGTTATCCAGCCCTGTATCGGAGCTCCCCTTTTACCAGCTTTGTTGATTTATTTATATTTTTTCCTTCTGCTACATACTCTGTCAGGGTATGCTGAATTTTCAAATGCTCCATGTTGTTTCATGTAACAATATTTACAACGCAGCTCGATAAAAAGCGGGAGTGGGAAATGATGTGCCGAGTGAAGCCAGATGTTGTCAAAGACCGAGACACAGAAAGAAATCTTCAGAGAATTGCCACGAGGTAAGAGTTTTTCTGAATGCTTTCCTTAAATATATGTATATCGAAAAGGGGAGGAAAGGGCCTGTGCAGGTAATCTGTTTCCAATCAGAGTGAAATCTTAAGAAGTGACTAGCAGGAGCAGAGTGATTTATATACAGGTCTGCATTGTACAGTATCAGGTTCAACAACAGATTTCAGAAGCTTTGTGAAAGAGTAAAAATTTAGAGGGGAATGTAATGTTTGCTTAACAGAAGTGCTTTGTTGGATCCCCTTATTTTGTTAATTTAATACGTTAAAAAATGTGGAACAGTTGTTTCTACTACTCTGTATTTTTGTTTTCCACAGAGGATTCACCAGATCCATGGCTGTTAAGTTCAGTTGCATGTTCTGCATTGCAGTAGTTTGGTGTTGCAGCATTTGTTGAGCACCTTGAAGTGCTGTCTGTATCTGTCTCCTTACTCATTCCTCTGCCTTGTCACCCTACTTCAGCTGCTCTTAAGATCTTTCCTGAGGAAATTAATAGCTGATTGTAAGATGAGTAACGCGCTTCTGGGGATGAAACGTGTTCTTGCACTGATCTAGGTACCATGTCACTGTGCTTGTTTCGGGATCTGAATTTGTGCATTTTTTTGTTACTGGTTCCTAGCAAGAAATATGAAGGAAGAGTGAAAACTGAAAGTCTCTGAAGTTGTAGTGAATGTTACTTGTTAACTGAATTGAGGTTCTGAGTAACTGTTTTGGGGAGCTAGAAACCATGCAGCATCTGCACTGATTAGTTGCTTAGGTAGGTGGTTCATTTCTCTAAAGGGAACTTGAGCGAAAAACTTTGTTTTGTTTTTTTTCCTTATCCCAGAGGTGTTGTACAATTGTTTAATGCTGTCAGGACACACCAAAAGAACATTGATGAGAAGGTGAAGAAAACTGGGAGCTCTGACAGGCAGCGTGCTAAACTGCTGTCGTCTGTTTCAAAGAAAGATTTCATCAGTGTTTTAAGAAACATGGACGGTGCAAAAGGAAGCAAGAATGCTGCTGGAAAGGCCACAAAAAGTAAACAGGTAAGCTTTGTTTTGGGGAGAAGATGCCTACAAGATACTCTAATAACAGCTGTTGTGAAAAGCAGGCACATTAATGGACAGCAATTGTACTGAAAAGTTATATGGGTTTTTTGAGACTACTTAGGAAGGGAGCAAGTAGCTCTTAGCCTGTTTTCCCTATCTTTTAAAGTGTCAAGGTACAAAACACTGGAATTTCTTATAAGACATCAAGCTTTGCATACAAATAACTTGGTTTAGCTGTGTGTTTAAAAGAAGAATACAAAAAATTAGATTTTTATCTTGGATTTTCCGCCAACTGTGGAACTAACTGCTAGATTTTAGTGGGTTGTGACGATTGGAATTTGGCCAATAGTAGTTACCAGTTCTTCAAAATTGTTGAACGTACGGGGGCTTTTTGTCTACTTGATGTGTTAGACTGTACTACTTGTACGTACCTACAGTTTTGGGCATTTCGAACTCGCTTCCTCCAATGATTATGGTATCTGGAACTGAAGCGTTTTGCCATACAAGTGAACACCACAACAGAAAGAAACTGAGACATACGAAACGTTATATGTAGGCTTTACTTTCCCCGAGCCTGTGTGTATGTTAGGCTGATGTGGCTTTATTGCTGTTGCAATGTTTTGGAAAGAAGTATTTTAATGTACTCCATTTTTTTCCAAACATACTCAAGAGAGACACAGTGTAGTTGGACTCATCCAACTCTTGATCGCTTCTTTCATCTTACCAAGTAGCTCAGGGTTGAAGACAAGTTGCTCAGGCATACTCTTGCTCGTATTTCAGAAGCTGCACGTTTTTGAAGCATATTTCTGTTCAGGTTTGAACTTTGTGCTTGGTAGTGGGTGGAATACTTCTGTTGGCCCAGATTCACAGCAGTTAACTAAGTGCTTTTCTGTGCCAGGAAGAAATACTTTAATCAGTTGGGAGACAACAGTTTGTCATATGTTTTTTGTTTGTGTGCACTTGGGGAGCATGCTGAAACACTGCCTGGCATGAGGAGCTCATACAATTTTCATGCAAGTGTAATATTAAAGTATTTTTTAAATTCTTCAGATAATGAGAACAATTTAGCTTGGTGCTGACACTTTATTTCTCCTTAAATAATTCCAGCTTGCTTGCTTGTTTGGGTGGGAGGGCATGCGTGTGTGTGGGTTTGGTGTTTTTTTTTTTTTTTCCTTCCCCCCCAACGCCTCCCTTGGAATAGCAGAACAACATTGGAGTGATAGCAGTGCCAGCTACTATTGTGGTAGGCATTAAAACAATAGCTGAGCAAAAATGAGGACCTTTGTGTCAGATTGTAGCAGGGCAAATTTTCCAATTACTAGGTCAAAAAACAAATTGCAGATGTTTCTGTACTGAAAAAAAAGTCTTATTTTGCCAGCTTCAGTAACAGCGTATTTCCATTACAGTGCTCTGCTGATGCTTTAGATGCTGGCTGGTTAGTGTTGGTTTTGAGTCTTGATACAGGTACTGCTTATGCATTGCTTGGGAAACAAAATTTCAGATTTCAGAGTTCTTCATTAATATAAAGCTATACTTACAGGTTTGTTTTGTTTGGGAAGGGGATGAGGTTTTTGGTGTGTTTGTTTTTTTTTTTTTTTAAAAGCCATGTCTGCCTGAATAACTACTTCTCTCCCTTGTTGCATTTGCTTCAGTGGCTCTCCACTCAGTACAGAACCAAACTCTTCCTTTTCAAACTGTTCTTAATCGCCTTATTTTCTCTTGAGCATATCCTACCCGTTTAGCAGGCTCCCATCCTTGTAGTTGTTAATGCTTGAGGTTGAGGCCAAAATCTGCTCTTCGGTCTCCTCCTGAGAATTACACAAACGCTTAGCCACTGAACAGTACTGTTGGCCACCACTGTCATATCTCTGCTTCTTGGTCTTTGAGGATTTTTCAGAGGGCATTAAGCAAGGACAAGGCTTTTGGGTGGTGAATTCCTTGCAGCAGGAGTTTGGTAGGTTGGTTGTGCCATCTGAAAGCTTTTGTTTGTTTGTTTTGTGGGTTGTTTTGTTTTGTAGCAGCCTGCTTTGTTTTTAGCAGTTGAGAGTATGGCATGTATTCAATTTTTAAAAAAGAGGGGGAAATATATTTATTTATCTCAACAAAAACAATGGAAGAGATGCCAATCCCAAACTCCAGGCACTCTGCCATCAATTAAAATGCAGTCCAGAACAATAAAAACACTACCCCACCCACATAAAACAAGCAGTCAGCAGGAAAAATAGCAGAATAAAGTTTTACCAGTGAAAGCAAACCTTTCTTGACTCAAGCCTTCTGCTATGAAAGGAGACTTGACTATACTTGTGAGAATGGGCAAATGCTCTTTCTTGTTTCTGAATGCAAAATTTGCTGCTGTGTTTCTGAAAATTTGGTGGTTTCTTCCAAATGTCACAGGGTGTTGAAGAAAGCCATTATAAAGCTCTGTTGTAGTTGATTATTTAGTCAGATATAAGCATGTGTGAGAAAAAGAAATTAAATGCTCTGTAAAGGCCCGTCTGTAGCAGCCAGGATTTCACGGTAGCACAACGACTTTAAAAAGTTTGTTCTCCACTTCCATCAGTTTCAGACATTGATGGGAAGGAAGGACGGGTAACCCATGCCCTTTGAGAATGTTGTTTATAATCTAGTATACTTTTAGCTGTTAGCCTAAATATTACATGGTGTACACCCACCCAATGTAGCTATGAAAGAAAGACTGTAAGGCTGTGAAAATTTTCCTGTGCCACGTGAAACTGTAGCCCTTCTTGGGGTTCTGTGTGCCCAGATGGGAGTAATTACTGTTCAGAGCTGCAGCCAAAAGGTTTGCCTTTCATATCATTAGCTGTTTATCAAGGTATTTCTTAATCCTTGCTGAGCCAGCTGACTTGTGCAATATTTTTGACTTTTTTTCCAAGGTACTGTCCATGATGCTTGCCTCTGGGTAAGATCATCTAATTTCCCTCCCCTCACCACCTTATCTGAAGCCTTGTGATGTGGGAGAAAAATGTAATAATTCTATTTTTTAAAAAAAACCAACCGACTTGTTTGTTGTTTGGGTGGTGGGGTTTTTTTGTTTTGCAACTTTTTTTGGGAAGCATTTGTTGAAAAATGAGAGCTTTCAATCTTTTTCAACACAATCCTTACAGACCAGGTGTTCATTTCAGTATGTGTTGGTTGTATCTTGAAGCTTCCCACCTCTAAGGTACTATAAGTAACATTAAAGTACAGGTTAAAAGAAGATACGTATCAGAGATGCTGTCTGTCCAGTCCTAGAAGCTGAAGTCACTGTCTACAGAGGAAGTACAGAAGTAGGTAGTAGCAGTCAAGGATTCCTTCAAGGAATCCTGTGTTTTCTTTAGGCCCTTAAGAAATTTCTGGGTGCTTTTAGGATTATGGATTAGGGAAGTACCTTTGGTTCCACGGCTGAGTGAAGTTTCTCACCTTTGAGTTGCACAGACATGTTGGCTGATGCAGTGAATTACATAAGGTCTTGAAATCTTAGTTGTAAGAAGACAAAGAAATTCAGAGCTGATATTCCCAGAGCAGCCTCAAGTCTTCTCCCTTGCTGCATGTCAGTTACAACAGGGTCGTTTGGTACCAGAAGCTCTTCTTGACTCTGCTTGTCATTTGGGCTACTCCATGTAAAGCATTACTGGCTGGTAAAATTTCCTTGTGACATAAATAACTGGCATGAAAGGTACAGATGTTCTTTGTGACAGGCATAACCTGCACTCATCAACCTTTAATTTTTAATTAGGCCTTTCTAGCATGGTTTTCTGTATCACCTGTGTTTGCTTCAACTTGTAAGTTTTTTTTACACCAGATCTGTTGCAGAGCATTTCAATGGTAGAAGTGAGAGCAGGATTTCCTGGTCTGCTTTAGTAACCATGATCCAAATTCTGCAAGGTAATTTTTCTGTAATTTGTGCTGACTACATGACTTGAAGGTACAGTTTGTTTCCTGTGTTGTGATGACATCTGGAAAAAATTGGTGTATTGGTCTCAAAATAGTACCTATTCTAAAACGATTTATTGATGGAAGAAAGATGAGTGGAGAAGAATACAAGTGCTATTTGATATCAGCTATAGCTCATATGGGACTTGAAATAAAATGCTTTTCCAGAAAAGTTCCTTCTGCCTGAAGTGTGTTTTGTAAATATTCCTAGTGTGTTTGGTAAGTAATTTGATTAGAGCCAGGTTTGCTATAGATTTTTCTTTTGTTCATAAGACTTTTAATACGCATAAATATTTTAATGTTAAGCAGTAGTTTGAAGATTTTTTCAAGGGCAGGAGTGCTACACTTTGACTGCTGTTCTTGCTGGGACACAAGAAGTGATGTTGGGGCTTTCATTTTCAAGTAAGGTGGGGAAATAAATGTGCTTTCCAGGTTAAAAAGTAGATCTGTTTAAAGCCTGTGAGAGTGACAGTTTCCTTTTTCTTGCAGCTGTGTAAGTACTGGCCATTGGTTTCTTCTGCTTTTTTTTCTGCAGTTTCCAGTGTAGAAGTGGGGAGGGGAAAATAAAAAAAAAAGACTTATTTTCATCTGTATACCTGTTTGTATAAACAGTCCAAACAATTGCTTCAGCTAGCTGCAGGAAATAGTTTGTTTCTGAAGTATAGATGAAGGCATAGATGACTTCTAGAAATTTGGTAAGGTATATAAACACCCCTTTTAATCTTACAAGGAAACTTTTTGCCGTAGGTGATAATGACATTGCAGAGTACCAGAAGTTTTACTACAGCTGTTGTGTGCTGGTTTTACAGAACTAATTGAAGGAGTAACTAGGCGTGCATGTATTCCAGTGGATTTGAGGGGGCAGCCAAGTATTAATTTAGTTCAGCTGCAGCCAGAGTAGATGTGTTCTCCCAACTTTAATAAATGTCTTCCCATCACATGCACAGCAACTTTTAATTTGGATTCCTTTATAAATTGTGCATTTGTATTTGTTTTTCCCAAATGTGTGTACATTCTCTTGAAGGTCACCTCATATATGTTTGGAGCTGATGCTTTTAATGTAGCTTTTTGGGTTTGTACCAAAAGGTTGCTGACTACCTAATTGTATGCTGTATTCTGATTTTTGTCCTTAGGGATAAATGCAGTGCAGCCTGCCACCAGTTTATCCCAAATATCATATGTTCTTTAAGGTAAAGAGTTATTGTGCAGTATTAGAGGTTGGTTGATGGCAACATTTTTACTTTAGATCTGTTTACAGGAAGATGTTTTGGATTACCCTGTTTGGGACATCGGCAGGGTTAGGTTTTTAAGGTGTACAAGCTCAGTTCCCTCTCTTTTGCCATGGCTGGTAACACACATCTGTCTTAGTGTGGCAGTGTAGGTCTTTGTCAATATTTAAGTATTTGATTGATAGATGTCAAGAACTTGACACTGTGAGCTCAACTCCAAATAAGAGGGTTAAGGGCTGTGTGATGCCTGTATTTCACTAGGTTCACCCTTTTTCCTGTGGTTTTACTCTCAGATTTCCCTTTCTGCTGTCTTTTTTGAGATACTTGATCAGAAGTGAAGATGGGAAAAAGATTGTGATTTTGCACTCTGTTTCCATCAACCTCTTTTTTTTTTTTTTTTTTAACCTCTTCATGTTTTATGCTCCTGACAGGTTCTTTCCCCCCGCACATGAGGGCCAGGCACACAGCGTGGCATCCTGGTGCCTACTGCCAGAGCAGCCCTGGCAGCTGCTTGCATGCAGAGAGCACTTCCCTGTTTGTCAGAACAGCTCACCCTGTGATCAGTAAAGACAAACATTTTAGGAGAATTTGGATACGAAATAGATACGTTTGTATCTACTGAGGTGGTGACCTCAGGTTTGGAGAGGGCAGTCCCCCAAATGTTTGTAACTCCACCAGATCTGGGAAAGTGGTCATAGAGAGCAAAAGACGTGTTCCCAGCTCCAAAATAGATCATGCACTGATTTTTAAATTCAGAAAGAATGAATGATGCAAGATCTTAACGGTTGTAGGAAATGTATCTTTCTTTCTTCCTTAGAGCTGTAGACAAAATATTTTAAGTTCACCTTTCTGTGAAAAGAGATGAAGTGATTTTAGTTGAAACACTGCAAAAGCTTTCAGCATGAAGCAGTTGAAGTCTGGCAAATTCTGTAAGTGAATATAAACAGGGACTTGTGATTGAAATGTCAGGCAAATATGAGACAGCTTCATCTGTCATACGGGAGACTAACTTGCCTTGCTATTTGATTAGTAGTGTACAGGATACTATGATGGTGTTGTGTTTTGCAAGCCCCTTTTCAGTAAAATTATGTCCCAAACAACCACATTTTAAAAAAACAAACTTGTGGTACGCATCTTCTTTTGATCTTCTTGTAAGTATACAAAGCACAAAAAGTCAAATCCTATTAGAATTTATCTGGTAAATTGAGTTGGAAGCCTTATAAAAGCAACTCTCCACTTTTGGCTTTGTTCATAATTCTTACAGGCAGGGCGATGTACTTGGAGAAAAATACATCTGAACGTTTCATAAAGTTGTATCAAAAAGTGTTCTCTGGAAGTAAGAGAGATTAGGTGGAGCTTGTCTATCTGAACCAGTTTGTTTCCCCCATCTAAGCATTTTGTATTGGAGATTATCTTAAAAAGTGATTCACTTACTTTGAAGTTTTATTAAGGTATAAAATGTTCTGATTTCCACAGTGTGGAATTAGCAGATGTATATTAGAAATGACCTCTGTGGGCACCTATTCATCTGTTTTATCTTGGTAGACTTCAGGAGCAATGGGTCAAACTCCTTCCAGTTTCCAGTGTTTAGAGTGTTGCTGAATTGAGGGTTGTGGGTTTTTTTGGGAGTTTTTTGTGGTTTGGTTTTTTTTTTAATGGGAAAATCTGGGCAGTTTTTAATGAGTGTTTCTGAAATTTACTGAAGGCTTAGGAAATACACTTTTTTTTTTAACTACTGTTATTACAGGTGATACTAAAGCTGTCGTCTTGGAAAGATCTGACCTCTTTTTGGTCTGTTGCTGAACCCTGGACGGTGTTCTATATGTGGTTTGTGTCATTTCTTCTCCACCTGCAGGCGCTGGGAAAACCCATACAAAAACATAGGAGATGGTAGGATCAGAAATGTAGAGAAAGGGTAGCAGGATGGGTAAGATAAAGGATTGGGATCACGGGCAGTTTACGTATTTCCTCTTCAGGTTTAAACTGCGTTTAGAAAGCAGCCTGGGAGTGTTGAGGGGTATGGTATGTTCCTTAATGAGTTTGCCACTCACCCACGACTGTGTGAGGGAAATTACAGGAATATGAAATCAAAGAGGCTTGGATTTAAAGACATTTAGGATATGTTGCAAAAGCCATTTTAAGTAAAAGCAGGGGCAGTGAGGGTAGAGAGGTTTAGCCAGACAAGCTGCTTAGTAGTCATAAAGCTTCAGTATTTCATATTTAGTAATAATACACAAAAGCTAGTTCTTTGTGGTTTGGGGTTTTTTTTCTCCCCATCCTGCCTCATAGTTTTTTGGATCCCTATGCTTGTTTTGGGACTCAGATGCAAGTGGAAATCCTGAGTCAGGAAGAGGAGGGTTTTTATTAGCCCCACTTCTTCCTCATCAGCTACTCTGAGATGATTTCTTAAGTGCTGGAAGTGAAGGACTATTAGCCCCACTTCTTCCTCATCAGTACTCTGTGAGATGATTTCTTAAGTGCTGGAAGTGAAGGACTTGGTCATTACTCTAGCCTTGGTTGTTTGAGTCAACCTTTTGGGACTCACTCAGCTATGCCTCTTGCTGAATCATAATGAAAAACAGTAGATGATTTCAGCATCGCTTGTAGGAAATAATCTGAGTCACATTCAGATTATTCAAAAATCTGCGAGCTGCTAATTTATTCTAAAAAAGAATCAAAAAATACTTCAAGCAGCTAGGGGCCTGCATGTTTCTTTACTGTACCAGCAGGCAAGCTTTTATAAAAACCTGCAGAAAACTTGAGGTACCCAACTGAAACAGTACGCAAGTGTCTTGCATAAATGGGTGACACCTGAGAAAAATCTGTTGTGACTCACAAATACTTGTCTGAAGTAGACTGTGTCAGTACTTGATTTCTGAGGGATAGCACATTGAAGGCCTTAGTCTTGGCCAGATGCTTTTCACTGGGCGCTCTTGCTGTGTCTGTGTATTTTCCAGGTACAGCTTGATGGTTTGGAAACTCTGTAGCTTGCATCAAGGATGTTGTGGATCTGTGTGATGTTTAGGCTGATCTTTAAACTCTTAGCATGTCTTCATTACTGCAGGAAATACACATTAAGAAATGTAGGACCAGCTGATGGAGAGAAGTCTTTTTCATAACTTGTGAGATGTGGCGTGGCATTTCATTCAGGGTTGAAATGCCTCTAAATATCTAGAAAAGTTCTTTCTTCCTTTATTTTGAGTCCCATCCAAACAGAACAATTTGCAGTTCATTTTCTTATTTGGAATAATGATGGAATCTGGCCATGTAAGTTTGCTCTTGGTAACTGACCAATATGTTTGTTTGGTACAAAGTGAACAGTATTTTGCGGACTGGTTACCGGAGGCTCATGTTTAGCTAGCATGAAAAGCTGGTCTTTCTGATGGCCAGCATTGTCTTTTCAAAGTCAGAATTGTTGTTCAGTTACTTTGAATACTGTAACTTGCTGTACAAATTTGTATCTGAAGAGCAATGGAAGTATAATGTGTTGCTTTAAATACAGAAGTCTCGATCATATGTTGCTTTCAACCACAGTACTCCTTGGGTCTTTACGTCAAGAATTAATTGATCTTGGTGCTGTGCAGTCATTGCTCTAAGGATCCTCTCATTGAAGTAATTAAATTACAAAGCTGTGTGGAGACTTACAGCTGAAGAAGTAGGAGTAATAGGTGAACACTGAGGTAGCTGTGGCTGGTATGGTAGGCAGTAATTTCACTGTCAGTAGTAGAACCGCTGATAAACAGGCATGGCAGGTGAGGGTGATGAAGCAGGTTTGTTTTTACAGGAAGAAAAAACAAACATGACTGAAAATGAGCAGTGATGGTGTACTGAAAGAGTATACTGCCTGAAACTTTCTGTCCTGATGTGTTGTTGCTTGATAACCTAACACAGGGAACATGTTATTGCTCTCTTTCTAGGTGTCTTGTCCATAATAATTTGCAGCCTAGTTTGAGCTAACTTTTGTTCGGTGCCTACTTAACAATACTTACTGGTGGAACTTTTTTCTTTTTTATGTCATTGGAGTGTTTTGGCCTGACAGTGATGTAATTACTTGACATTCACAACATTGTCACTTTGCCTTGTATTTTACAGAATGTGAGTTACAAAATTGCAGAATATATTCCACAAGGGGAACTGTTAGTATGGGTTAAGATAACAGTTCATACCTGCGTTGTAACTTAACTGTAAGTCTGTTTCTTTAGGTGAGGCTTATTTTCAGGTGGGGTTTTATTTGATGAGTTTTTATTTTCTGTGAGTAGATCCCGGGTGTAGCATGCCCATGCTGTTCATCATCTCATTAAAACCTGTAAAGGGAATATGGATGCCAATATGGCCAGACATAGTCTTGCAGCAGCGTGTGGTAAAATTCCTTGTGCGGCAGAAGAATTTCCAAGACTGCTGCTATCAGAGCTGGAGCACAGAATGGGCTGAGGAGTTCCAGAGCATCCTGTATGCAGGAAGCCCCTGTGTTATGGTTGAATTCTTAAAATATTTTTGCTTTTCTGACAGAAATACTGATTTATGAGCTTCCTGATGGCTGAGGAAATCTGTTCCCTCATAAGCTCTTTCTGTGATTCTTCTTTGCAACTGAGCATTTAGTAATGATGGTAATCAATTTTCTTTGCTTAAGTCCAGA
Source organism: Falco cherrug (assembly GCF_023634085.1). NCBI lineage: Eukaryota > Metazoa > Chordata > Aves > Falconiformes > Falconidae > Falco > Falco cherrug. The sequence continues at coordinate 26,876,842 of NC_073709.1, forward strand.
TGAATGCTTGTTTTTAGAAATTCTGTAATTCAGTTCTGACCCCTCTAAGGCTGAGGCACGTTTAAGTCTCTGCGTGCCAACCCAAAGCATTCCTTCCCATTCACACATCTCCAGTTCTAGTAAACCCTAGAGAAGGATGTGAGGATGGGGAGATTCCTCACGCAGGCCATTAAGCTCTGGGTGGTCTTCTGGCTGTGTTTAAAAGGAAAATCAGTATTTGTGCTTGTAGTAATAATTGCAGCGTGTTACTTGGAGAGAAATTTGGACAGGAACAGCAAGTTTCAAAACACACTGCGAAATTTTCATTTTTAGATTTATTTACTAAAAATGCCAGTGCAGATTCTGATGTGCACAAGAGACCTTGTGGTATGAGTGAGTCTCCTGTGCTACTGTTGATGTCTGCAGTGTAGTGTTACTTTGAATATACCAGGGCAGTTCAGTGGCTCTAATTTCTCATTCAGAGAGAGCATGCGAATGGGTATTGAATAACTCTCACCCTAAGGAATAAATGATCATGGAGAATTATATTGCAGCAGAATAGACTTCTCTTGTGCAGCTTCCGTGTTCTTCAAGCTCAAAAATGCTTCCCAAAGTGAGTCGCTGTGAGACTTCAGCTCAGAAGTTCAAAATAGTAGTGGTGCAGGATATATTCTCAATTACCAGATCTGTGGGTTTTTGTCTCTGTGGGTTCAGGCATACATAGGAACCTTTCTTATAATCAAGATCTCACTAATTCAAATTAAATAGAGCTGGAAGAGCACTGATAATTAAACCTAAGTATCATTTTTCTGTTAAAAATCATTACATTTTGTTTTCTGCTTATATTGCTCCTTTAGATACTTCAGCTGCAGTTTTCTTTATTTGTTCCCTGCCTAGAGGAAACTTGCTTTCTTAGCCTGTGAACTTGGATATTCCTGAAAATAAATTTAGGAGAAATGATTATGCTGGTGTTCTTTGTTTTCCATTTCCTCCCCTCCCTTCTACAAAGTGTGTTTTTTGTTTTTTTTTTTTAATTGCGATTTAACATACCACAGTGTATGCTGATGCTGGTTTTTTCGACCTAGGTTTAAACCAACTTGCTTGAGGATGAGAAACAGCAGCAGTCATTCTGAGCAAGATGCAGGCTGGCAGGGAAGGTAGTTGTCAGATGTATGTGAAAATACATTTTGGCAGTTACGCTTTTAAACTTCTTCGTGACAAAAGCCTCCCTGTATTTCAAGGTCTTAGATGTTTGTATTGAGCAAAACAAAGGAACCTGGGGAGACAGTTCAAATTAATTAGACATGTTAGAATTGTTTTCTCAGGGCTTAAAGTCGTTGCTTGAGAGATATTTACGTTAGAAATTCCTTCCCTGACAGGTACAAATAAACGTTTATTTTATGTGATGGTAGAGAGAGATGCCCCTGCAAGCTCTGGCATTTCATCTTGTACATGGAGTAAAGGCGTGGGAGTCCAGTGTGCTGACTGCAGTTCCTAGGTCTTAAAAATGTTCGTTTGTTAATACCTACGTCGCTGTAGCAATTCCCCTACAGCCTGCACCCAGAAGACAGTAACTGCAGGGTATGTTTGCTGTTTTGCAGATGCAGAAACTGGGGTATGTTCAAGTGATGGGAGCTGGTGCAAAGCAGAGCGAGAAATGCTGTCTTTGATCTGCGTGTTCTCATTTCAAGACTTACCTTTTAATGCCATTACTTACCAGTAAGCATTATGGGGCTTTGGTCTGCTTCTGCAGTGTGGGGTTCTGAAAAGCGCTGGGAAACTTTCCTGCTCTGGTTTTAGGATATTGCTGTGCCAGTAAAGCAACAGATGAAAATGACAATGTCCTGTGACTTAGGCAGACTGAATTTAATTCCCTTAAGCTTTCAAAGGAAGCAGGCTTTGAGCTAAGGCACTCGTTTGCAGACTGAAGCAGCTGTGTGCTGGTACAAGTATCCTGCTGCTGCTTCCAGCAACTTAAGAAGGGGTGGAGAGCATCGATCTCCAACCTGAGTGGCAATGCAGTCTGCCACAACTCCAGTGGTGAGTTTGGCAGGTCTCTGTTGATGATACTGTAATGTCTTTTACCAAGAGTGGATTATATAGCTCCAGATTTTTTCAGTGGTAAAGAAATCAACCAAAACAGGGAGATTTCTAACTTGATTATATAGCTGCTGCTGATGCCACGGGGCTTTCTTAGACCAATTCCTCCAAAAGCATCCGGGAGGCAATTCCAACCCGGATCCTGCAAGGGATGGCTGTTTGGTCTAGGTGACGGACCTAAGCTTTGTGGGTGGGTGGGTGGTTTTATTAGGACTTGGCTAAGAATTTCAGTTCATTTTGTCCTGGTGCAGATTGTAGAAGATATGTCTTCAAACCAGAATTAGTTGGGGAAGTGTGGCCCCACTACAGAGTCTTACTTGTGTCACAGCATTAGCTGTGACACACGAAGCAGGCAAGATGGTGTTTATTTACGTGATCTCTTTTCAACTGGGCTTCAGTCTGTCCCAGCAGTAAGTGTCTGCACTAGAATAACTACACTGTACATTTTGGTCTCTTTTATTTTGGCTCTTAATAACAAGCGTATCACAGTGTACCAGTGACTCCTGAGATATTTTACCAACTCCTGCCTTTTGAAATAGGTTGTCACACCTTCAGGCAAAGAACAAACCCGTTCAAATGTATGTACAAAAAAGAAGGGGGGGGGGGGGGGGGGGCGGGAAAGCAGCACCAGAATTTTTCACTCCATGCCTTGCCGAAGGATCCGTTTTATGTAGCATTACACACTAATGTTTATATAGCCTGCTTTGTTTTCGTTTGGGGATGTTCAAAGGGGACTTCTGTGTTGTAGTGAAATGTGGGAGATGTGGATGAACAGCTGACTGAGAGTTCAAAAGCGGTTGTGTAGCATGAAAGCTGGTTTATTTTCCACGTGCCAAGAATTGGTCGTGTTTTATTTAGATGAAACCAGATTATGGCATTGAAAAATCAAGTGTATTAACGTTCTTACATAAAGCAAGTTGGGAAGCAATGTTGCAGTTGAACTAATTGTTAATTGTATAAATAGTCTTGCTGCGTATTTTCTTAAGACTCCAGGAATGTTTTGTGATAAAATAGATCTGGGGAGATTTTATTTTGAGGGGAAAAGAGAGCAGTAAATGAGTTAGGAATGAAGATACTAAATGTGGGGTTTTCTTCACTTGGGAGCATGCTTAAAATTGATTAAATATTGTCTTTCAAGCATTTAATCTTAATCTTTGAGGCATGGACATGCTACCACTGTCTGTCTCCTTAGGGCTTGTTGTAGAATTCTATTCAAACCTTTGTGGTGCCTTGCGCAGTGGGTAATGCTATGGAGGATCAGCATCCCTCTTTTGTTGAGGCCCTGCTTTTGTCCCGTTCACTTGATGTGGCCAGAAAGAAGGGCTCATGGCTGCTGAATAGTAGCTTGTGATGAGTTTGAGCATTGGGCTTTTCAATCCCTGAGCCTTTCACTGTCATTGCTGACAGTGATCTACTACTTCTGTGCTGTTTAATAAACAAAACAACAACAACAAAATCCCTGTTCTGTGCATCTGGGGGGAAAAAAAAGAGGAATCTCTGCTGGTTTTGTTGTTATTGGAAAAAAACCCAAACCAAACAAGAAAATTGGATTGTGTTGTAAGGAAGATGGGATTTTTCCATCTGTATTTCAAGTTTAACCCTGTGGCGTGTTCAGTGATTTATAAAAGGTTTGCATTAAAAAAAGGAAAATCTTGATGACTTTTGTAATCCTTTCAACCTTTCTCTACTCTGCAAAGGTAAACATATAAAACAACTGAAATACAGTTAAAAAGGGAGGAGGGGGAGGTGATGGGGAAAGCACTACCCTCTCCTTGCATCCCAGAACCGAGTACCTGTGTTTGCACTAATACAAATTATTCCCATGTGAACATCTTAAGGTCTGCCCGGGGACATACCTTATCTGTAACTCTTTAATTCCAGGTAATTGATTGCCCTGTCTGAGATTATTTCAGGCTTTACTGAGTATAGCATGTGAATTGCTGCAAGAATGGGAAGTGGTTAGGAGGCACTATCCTGGGGAAAGGGGGATTGTTGAGATGGGAGAGTTACTCTTAAAGTAGGCATCAATGAGAGCAGCTGTGAAGAGGACAAACCACAAACAAAAAACCCAAAGAAAAACTTTTTTGTTTGAGCTGGACCCTGGGAGATTCATTTTGGGAAGGAAAGTGTTAAGACTGTTGCCCTTTTTTGTGATAGTAGTCTTTCAGAAAGAGCTGCAGGAGAAGTCACATTTAGCATTTCTGCTGTGTGTTTACCTATTAAGAATAGATAGTTTGGCAGACTTTTTTTGCACTCAAGTGATTTCTGCTGGTGTGATATGATATGTTAGGTTTACAGTGATGGACCTGCATTCTCTATTCCTCCTGGTATTAATTATATTATTATATATTGCGTATGCTGCTCTGAACGATTGCAGAGACATTAGCTTAAATACGCTATGGTTCTGTGTATTATGTATTACTACATGCGTGACGAAGAAGGGACTTGAACAGATGTCTACAGTGATCATGTATTTACTACAGGTTTTGCATCGAGTAGGCAACTGTACAGTGTCAGGAGGTGGTAGTTACTTCAACCAGGGTGAGTCAGCTGGAAAAGCTCACCCAAGATGCCTGTAGTATCTTCATTTCAGAGACCCTGCAAAAGTAAATTACTGGTTTGGGTACCCCCGATTCCACTTTGGTAGGACAATGTTTTGCTTGCCTGCTGGACACTGAGCCACGTTGTTCCTCAGGAATATTTTGCTCCTAAGGCTTAACCCACCAAAATCCTTCAGTGCATCGAATGCTTTTTGGTATTTTCCTTCAGTGAGAGCGTCAAGCTGTTATTTGCGAGTGGTGCCACAGGGTGGCGCTGTTGCACCGCCCAAGTACGATGTCCCGTAGAAGAACTGCAACCCAGGCTGCTTCCATCCTGCCCTGAGACTGCTCCTCTCGCTGGCCTGTATGATTTACCAGTCTGTGCAGCATGGCCTCACTTTATCTGCCTTCGAGAGGTAGGAAACTTGGAGTAAGGTGTTGTTGGCTTGCTGAGTGCAGATCAACTTTGTTTCTTTTAGAGGCAGCTTTGAACCATATGACAAGCCCAGGTAGTGAGGTAATAATCCACATAAAGGGGATTTGGTTCACGTATCACAGAATATGTTCAATATTAAATTTGGTGGGTTTTAAGCCTTTATTAAATCCATATTTGTGTGTTAGAAATGTGCCAAGAAGTGTTCTAATGAAGCAGCACCTGGGGGTTAATAAATGATATCATGAATCCATTCTGATTGCCAAGAAAGATTTTAATAAAGGAAGCCATGCCCAGGGTTGACTGTTTGATCCATGAGGAATAATTGTTTTGTTTCCATATTTCTTTTATTGGTTGGTTAAAACAAGTTTGCTTTTTAGCATCAAGTCATTTATGAGTGTCCTGCATATTTCTGTGCACCATTTGCATAAAGAGCTAGGTCTTGGTAGGTCTGCCAGGGCAAATTGTAAGAGTATGAGAGGTTTCCTTCCGATTGCATGAAAAGCTTCCATCTCTTACTGCCTTTCACATTCATCTTGTCTTCCCGTTTCCTCTTCTCCTCCCCTCAAACACTCAGGGTGAAGTGAAGTCTGAAGAGGGGCCGGAATGGAACATACTGCGTGATGACTTCATGATGGGAGCATCTATGAAAGACTGGGACAAGGAAAGCGATGGAGAGGGCAATACTGAACAAGGAGGTGGTCTGAAACAAGATGACGACAGTGACTGAATGAAACTGAAAACCATTCAAGATAATACTTTATTTTCTTAACTTTGTTTGGATAAAAAGTCAGCATTCTGTGAATGTACAACACTTGGAGGATCTCTCTCTTTTTTTAAAGGAAAAAGAAAAGACTTGCACCACTTCGGAGTGTTTTCTCCTCCATGTCAAACTTATTTAATATAGCTTCATTTGCTATACCGAAATCCTGAAATATTTTCCAAAACATGTATAATTTTCAACATATTTCCAAAACATTTTGTACAGTCAAAATAGTGGCACCTGCCCAATGAAAGAAAGGTTTTGCCAAGGTCATTAAAAGTTTATACATTAGTCATGGCAATTGATGTATTAATGTGCCTGCATTTCCAAATCAGTGTTGCACTTTGAAAAGTTGTTAGCAATTCGCAACAGAAATGGCTTACAATAAACACAGAAATGCCGTCACCTTGTAAAGTTATCGGACTCCTATAGAGTCTTTACTACTTTGGCCAGAAAAGGTTTTGTAGATAATAAAGAAAAGTAACCATTAATGTAATAGTTCTGGTCTTGGAGCATTAGTTTGATTGGAGACAACTCTAGAAACATAATTGTAAAAAGAGTTGACCCTACTGATTAGCTTTTACATTTTTATTTTTATATATATGTGTTTTTTCCATTGCAAGTCTGAAGTTGTATAAGCTAAGAGACTGGTAAGAGAGGAAAGGACAGTCGTTGGCTTTTGTTTTTGTTGGAGGAACGAGGGCTTTTCTAGCAATACCACATAAAATTGTGTTCAGTGTTGCTTCATTTGCAGTTCTGGTGTTCTGGCCTTTTTCAGTAAGGAGCTGGACCTCTACACATCCTGTGGGTTTAGTCGGCTATAATGCTAATTCTTCAGGTCTTTGAAAGGTCAAACAAAAGCCCTTCCTCTTAGGTGCATGCTGTAACAGTCACAAATTTTGGAAGACATCTGTCAGTGTAACACTGCTGGCTTTGTTTAAGCTACAGCAGTTTCTCCTCATTAGCTGTTTGGTTGCGAAGGTGCAGAAGCTGCCATACTTAATAAGAATATATTCTACATAAGCACATGCATACGGAAGGAAGTGCATTGCGATTAAGGTGTTCTAAATGAGGGGCTGGGGTTGAATTCTGCTGGCTGATGCAGTGTCGTTTGTTTAACTTTCCTATCACATTTCCCTGTTTGCTATGTGAAGAAAATGCCTTGGGGCCTATTAATGGATACTTAAAATACATAGTACTATTCTGTCTGTTTCTACAGATGTCTCGCGTACAAACCTTTCCTTGTACCTGCTTATGTGCCAGATACGATGAGGAGCGACTTGCAAATTTTCAGTCTTCAGCATTGAAATCTGTGGTAGGACAGTGGATTTAGATTTTCCTAACAAAGGCGGAGGGGAAGGGGTTTGAACTGTGTGTGTGCTGCAGGATAAAAAATATACATACAAAATGGCAGGGAGACCCATCCTAACAACTGGCAATGGTTGTGTTATCCCTAGTCTATTCATCTGGTATATATTGTAGCGTAATTCTTTGAGGAGAACTCAAAGCTAACAGCAGAAATGTTTAGATTTTCAAGCTGTTTTGAGTGTTAAACATATTAGATATCTGAGGAGACATTAGTTTGTGGCCTGATATTTATTATCACAAATGAAGGCACACACCCAAAATATCAAGTGGCAAAACCACAGAAGTTTGACATATGGTTATCCCGGCTTCTGAGGGCTAGACATCTGTGGAGCTGTTCAGTGAGAGCTGGCATCTCATTAGTGCAACACAAAAATATACTACAATGAATTTTGAGTCTACAAAGCAGCATAATACATAACCTGGCATTGCTTTCTTTCTACAGAGTTTAGTTACTTTGTGTGAAAAAATATCTGCACCCTTAAATCTACAGTCACTCTCTGGTTTGCTATCACCATCCCTGTCCGAGATCAAAGTTTTTGAAAATAATCTAGTTTTTTCACAGGAACTACAACATCCCAAGATGATTTTTGAAGTTTTTTATATACTTCAGAACAATTTTAGAATACTTGGGTGTTTGTGATTTTATTTGTGCATTTTTGATGTAATGTTTTGATTAAAACACTGAAGTATTACCTGTGTATTTAAGAAAAACATGGAATATATCAATATTGCTAAAAATATCTTGAGCTTCCATTTCATCTAAAGTGCATAGTGGAACTTTTTGCCTGTAAGTGGAGCACATTTCTTGCCTTTTAAGACAAGTAATACTCAGATTTGTATGTATATTGAATAGGTTTTTAATTTTGATACTGTGTCTTGCCTTTGCCATGTCATTTGGTTGTGCCATATGCAGAGAAGCTCCTAGAATAATTTAAATTGGTTAACTACCTCTGAAAAAGAAACAAGGTCAGGACAGTTATGGCAGGTGGGAGCGGTATATTTTAACTCTAGCCACTGGGCAGCTGATTGATTTCACAAGTTTTGTTGACTAGCAATTCAAAAGAAGAGCAAAACCCTCTTTGGCCCAGACACCTTCCAGTCTCCTCTCTCAGCTGTGGGATTAGCTGTCCTGCCCGCTTTCAGGAGCGTTCCTCCTCCTTGATAGCTACTGAGAACAACCTCCAGTGGCTTTTCCTCGCCGTCGGAGTACTCGGTATGTTCTGCCTGCTCCCATGAATATCTCTGCTTAAGCAAAGCTGTGCTGCTGCCCTTCATTCCAGAGAGCATGAATCATCTCAACTTTGTATATTTCTGTACCTATCTATATAAAGCCAATAAGGATGGGGTGGTTCCAGTTTTGTTAGGCTTCAAGCCAACTCCAGAGTATGTAGAGTTTAATATTCTATGGATTGCATGCAAAGCAACAAAGCTTTGTTTAATAAGAGAAGGCACAGGGTCAGTTCTTCCCCATGTCTCTTACCCTCTGGTCTAATTTCACATTAATTGTGCTAACTTTTTTCAGCAAAGGAAAGCATGAGTTGGGATATGAATAAGAAAAGAAATAAGCACAACAAACAACCCCAAAAAACTATCTTCTCCCTGCTTTTCTTCAACCTGCTCTTAGGGAAACGCTTTGGGAGTGGTGGTAGAATGTCCTTGTGCCTGATGCTACTGCACCACAGCATCTTCCCTGCTAAAAAGAGGGAGGGGAGAGCTCCTGTTCTGCAGCTGTGAGGCAGGTTCTCCTGGGCTCACGAGCACAGCAGAACAAAAGAGCTGGAAGCTGCTTCCTGCTGGAGACAGGGCTTTTTTTTTTGGTGTGTGTGTTTTGTTGTAAAGAGAGAAATGAATTGTTTGGAGGCCATAAAAGTGTTTTGACTATGTGATGCTTCCAGAAGAAGGTGGTCTGTAAAGCTGCATCTGTTCAGAGCTGGCTCAGTAGCTGTCTCCAGGGAGGAAGGCAGAAGTCATCTGGCACACAACGCTCTGCACAACTTCAAATGACAAACTCATCGTTCTTACGAAATGAGTCCTGGCATAGTTAATATCCACACAGAGCAGTCATCAATGTTGTTCACTTCCAATCCCTGCAAATTGCTCAATGATTTCTTCAAGACTTGCTGAAGTAAGGAGTAAGAGGGCCAGGAGAAGGCTTGAGGTAATTAGGACTATTAGGATCTTGCTAAGCAGATAGGATCCTGGCGCTATAATGAGATGTTAAACTTAGACACTAGAACCTCGGTGGCAGACACTGGAGACTGGACTAATTCTTGGTTAACAGATGGTGGAAGACTCTTTATTTACTGGTGTTCTAAAGCTGTGGGTTTTAACCTCTTGTCAGCGTGTAAATCTCAAAGGTTTCATCTCTGTAGGTGGTTTAGGAGATAAGGGCTTTTCCTTAATCATTCTTTTCAGGACTGATAGGGGGTGGCTGATATTTCTTGGACAAAGCATTTTTGTCTTCAAATGCATCTTTTTAATTGCTATTCTTTCTTACTGGGTACGTTGGAATAAAACTCCAACCCATCTGTATAGCTTCAACACCAGAGATGCTTGTGCTTGTGTAGTGCTTCATCCTTTGGAACGATTTCTTTTTGTTAAATCATGGGTTTAATTGGTTGGATATCAAATTGTAAAATTAATTAGGACACTTTCATCAAGCCTTCAGGTGTGACCCCATGAGCACAAATGGCTTCCAAGAGGCACTTTGGAAAGGGCATTTTAGGATTAGTCATAAAAAAGCATTATTTCTTCATGGTGCCTCAGTTGTTTCAATAGCCCATTCTCTCATACCAGTAAGTGAACCTTTTGAGCATTATTTTGCAACACTTCCTCAGTGTTTCTTAATTCTGTTTTCAGTGTGTGTGGTGGTAATTGTGAACTGCCAACCAGGATCAGACTTGCATTGGGGTTTGATACCACTAGGATTTCTTACAGGCATATATGTCCCCAAAAGTAGCTAAATAGTTAATAGAAATAGTTCATTTAAGAGATACACTTATCAAAACTTAACATGTCATTTCAAAATGGTTAAATATACAACCTGCTGATGTTATGTACTAATCAGATCTTTAAATCATGTGTACGACAGGCATGTGTCAGTAGTAGAAGGTAACAGAAGGATGTTTGCTGTAGTTCTAAAACCTGTTTGAAGTACTTAAGGATTCCACTAGCCCTTTATGAGCCCTTTATAAACACATTATGAATGTAATCTTGGAGATTGTGACCGAGAGCCCATGGCTATTCGGTCGCTTCTGTTGCTTTGAACTTTGTTTTTGTATCCCGGTGAAGAAGGACGTTCCCATTATTGTTCAGAACAGAAATACATACAAGTGTTGCTTGATCCGAGCAAAATGGTAGCGAGAAGCTTTCTTGATTGTGTGGGTGTTTGCATTGACTGTCGGGTTGTGTGTGGTTTATCTACAGAGGATTTGCTTTGCTTTTCAAGGGACCCATAAATTGCAGGGCTTGTGGGCAATGCTGTGTTACTAGAGTAGGAAGTTGTGGGTAGAAATGCAGGTATCGACAGTCCTGGTCTTCATTCCCAGCCCTGCCAATGGCAGAGATTCCTTGGAGTATGGTCTTGAGGCAGCCTCATCCTTAGGGTACCCTGTGTCTAGGGAGAGGTACCCGTCTGCATCCCCTTCAGGAAGGGTGCCTGACTTCAGGCGTCCGAACGAAAGCTGTTAGCAGAGGGCTGAGTACCTGAGCTTACTGCTTTTGGTAATTGAGACTTTGACATATCTACCCATAACATCCATACAGTCAGCACCTCCCAGTGCTCCTTGGAGATGAGGGGCGATCAGAACCACGTTGTTCGCCTTTCCACCGTGGTGTAGGTCTGCTTCCTCTGTTGTAATCCCAGTGAGCTGCAAAAGAGTTTAAGGTTGGTAAGTAAAGGATGTCACACAGCTACCTGTTGGTAACAGTAGTGTAGGTTTGTATATAGTTGGTTTTTAGGCGAGTGAGATACTGGATGGTATCTGTTGAAATCTTATGTGCTTATGAAAGAAAAATATTTTGTTACTGAGAAAAGGCTTCAGAGAATTTTCAAGTGGGTGTCACTTCATGATAATAGAAAAAGACTGGAAAAAAAAAATTTTTTCAGAACCTTCAGGCAAGATCCTCAATTTGAGGGCTCGTTGCTCTGACAAAACAATGTATTAGACTTAAATATAAATACACTTCCAGTAAGAACATCGAGCAAACAAATCCAGCTTGAAGGGATGAAATATTGACATTCGTTCTTGTGGACTGTGAGCAAAGGGACGGTCGGGCCTCACAAGATGTGGAACACCTTTCTGACGTGGTGCCAGCGCATTCAGTGCGTCAGATCAGGACTGCTGGTGCCACTGCTCTTCTCTCCATCCGCTATGTTTTGCCCTTTTAACTGATGGAACATTCCTTTTAAATTTTGGTGTTATTACCTAGAGTTAAAGCAGAAGTGAAATACATCGGGTTTTTTTTTTAAAGACGACTGTTCAGGTAAGAAGGAAAGTTAATTACCTGTGTGTCTTTCTATAATGTCAATATTGTGCTTACAAGAGACCGTTGTCTACAGTTCTCATTCCCTTCCGTTGCTGCCAAAGCATGTTGCTGGACCATCTGCCTTGTGATGAATTAACTTCATTTACTTCCTTAAGAGGCTGGAGTGGCGGGTCTGTGGACTCAGGTCCTTTATCTGAGATGGTGCTGGGTCTGACATCCGCACTGGCAGCCAGCGCGTAAGCTTTTCTAAGCTCTGACTTAGCTGCTAAGGAGGCAGATGCTCAAACAACGCTCACATTTGTAAGAGTAGCCGTTTCAGCTGTCAGTGTGCATGATGGAGAAGCTTAGAAGCTGATGTCCAGCAGACAGGTTGGGCTTTGATATGTTTAATGAAGATAGTTCTCCCATTCTTGGTATCTTGTTCTTAAATGTTGTTTGCACAATGCCTTTCTCCTACTTTTCTAGAAAATACAGAACTCTTTAAATTTGTGGAAAGACTGTGATTCTTTTGATCTTCCTTATGCTTGTAAACATCTTTGTCCTTAACCCATGGCCTGACTTGGATGACGGGGAGGTGCTCGCAGGTGGTCCTCCCGGAGAACACATCACTGAGCAGACTCCCAGTGCAAACCACTGGCCTGGGGGGGTTCGTGTGTGCTGCTGGAGTTGCAAAAAGGGGTGTTCGAAAAATTCTTCACGTGGGGTGCAGCTGGACAAGGCACTGCGCTCAGCCCCATTGTGGGCTTGGCAGATGTGCAGGTGGGACTGCTCCTCAGCTTCTTGGGGGCAGCCTGGACCTGAGCTGGCGCCTCTGGCATAAATCAGGAAGGCACAGAGAATCTCTGGGTACAGGGCTTGAAAGCCCTGCTGCTGGGAAAGCTGAGCAGTTGTGTACATTTTTAGCAGAGCCCAGCTAAAAACCAGAAGAGTAGGTGTCTTTAACTGCAGTCCTGGCTAAAAGACTGTTGATCGAGGAGAGGTAGACATTGTCTTGCCATATGGGTGACCTCTTCTAGGTTATTTTGGAGCCGGATCTAGATGTGGCTGAAAATTGTCACTATCACAGAAATGGATCTTTCTGTTCTATTTCTAGATTGAGTCACCAAGCTCAAACCATCTGGCTGGCAGGGTGTAGTTTCACCAGCCATTCAAGAGCGCTGCTTTCATTGACCTCAGTAGCCAGGCTTAGAAAACGGGTTTAAAAATACGTAAGGCTGAGGGGCAACACTGAAGACCTTCCCCAGAGCTGGTTTGTTGAGTGCAGCACAAACGCTCGGTATTGCATGAGTTTTGATTTGTTTTCTCCTGAGGTAGTATGAAACAATGCATTGCTTTCTCTAAACTCTGTAGGATCATCTTGAACATGTGCTGCTTAAAAACCGTTAGGGAAAAACATTTCTGAAGCCGCATTAGCTTAGCATAACTTTTCTTTTGGGCAGACTGCACAGACAGCTTGTGAAGACAGGACTCCAGAGCCAGGGCTTTTTGGTTTTTGTAGCTGCAGAATATGGCTTAAAATATGGCATTACTGGCTGGCCCCTTTTTGAAGTTGCTGCCAATTAATCTTGCTATATATGTAATCTTCTTAAAACTTCAGCAGTGCAATCTGGGTGCGTATTCTAACTTGAGTTACTTAATTTGTTGAATAAACTCCTATAGGTGCTCTGTTAGGAATACAATATTTATAGTAGATAATTGTGTATACACACACACACACCATAATAGATATCATTCGTGCGTTACTTAATGAGGTATAACCCAAATCGTTGCTGAGCAGTTCAGAAATAGAAGGCAACAGCTGTAATACTGAGAAAGAGATGCAGGTCAGGAGTTCAAACATTGAGATTAAAGGGATGACTTTCCCTCTACTGTCTTTACTTTGTCATACTTGCTGTAAGTAGATGTCAAGACCCTCTGATATATAAACCACTGCACTTAGATGTCTCCCTTTCTCATTTTTTTTTAATTATTTTTATTTTATTGTTAGTGAATCTGATCATTTTCCTCTGCAGATTTAACTCACTGACTTCAGTGGAAACAGGATTTCCTGTGGTGATTAAAACCACAGGTGCTAGGATTAAGGAAGTCCTTTTTTTGGTGGTACATAGACTAAAACTGGAATGATACAGAGAAGATTAGTGTGGCATCCCCGGCGCTGACAAGCAGATTTGGAAGAGCACATGAGGGGATCAGACTCTGGGAAGTGTGGCCGTGGGGGAACTTCTCTGGCATTCACAAAATTTTTATCAAGATTTCAGCCTTAACTGATGTAAAGATGGGAATTGGTTGTTGGAGGCAGAAGCCTGTTTGGACGCACCACAGATGTGTGCAGCCTTTATAGAAAACATGTAGATTTTTAGGATGGGTGGTTTAGACCCTTGATTGTGATGTTGCTTCCCTAATGTCCGGCCATGCTCTTGGGGGAGAGAGGGCAAATATACAGGGATGCTATTTTCTGGGTTGTCAAATCCAAGCCGTGGAAAATGTGGGTAATAACCTTAGCACTGAAATACTAACGGTCACCTTCTTTTCTGTTCCCATTTTTCCTCTTACCCGTAAGACTTCTTGGGGGGAGAGTTATTCTAAGGGACTCCTGTAATATCTCAGCACCTCCTGAATGTTCCCCTTCGAATTGTCATTGTGGCTTGAGGTGTCTTGGGATCAGATCTTGTCTAAAGTTGGGGGGTTTTGGTGGTTTTATTGGATTGGGTTTGTTGTGGGGTTTTTTGGTGGGTTTTTTTTTTTTTTGCAAGGTGGGGTGGTGGTTTGTGTGGGTTTTTTGTAATTGCTTTCTAGATGTCCTTTATTAAGGTACAGTTTTAAACACACAGACCATACGCTGCTGTGTGGACGTTACAGCTAGCTGTAATACTGTGTTGGTGGAGGTGGTGCCGTTTTTCTGTAAGATCACAGAGGTGACACCTGAATGGCATTTTGGACCAGATCCTGTTGACTACTCTCTTGTGATTGTGTCCACTGAAGTTATTGAATCTACTTTTAGGAATGAGAACTTTTATTTTTTTTATGTATGTGTATGTATGTATATAACAATGTATACTTATGAAATACATAAATGTGTGTGTATATCTATGAACATATATAGATACTTATAAAAACAAAAGTTCTCATTCCTACTATATATAATACGTACTTGTTCCCATATATATAAATAAGTTCATTCCTACAAATAGGTTCTCAATAGACATATATCAGAAACATACCTTTGCAAGTTGACAAGTAGTTACATATGTATATGTATATACGGATAGCAGTCTTGCGTGTCAAACAGCGTGTTCTGTAGAGCAGCCTTTATCTTCTGGAGCGTGAGCGTTGCAGGAGTGGGCTGAGGTGGTGTGAAATGCAATCTTGGGGCAGCGGGGTTAGTAAGGTCAGCAGGATTTGCTCTCAAATTCATCCAGGCATTACTGCGCACACTAATGAAATGTGCAGCACAGAAGTATGGACTTCTACTTCACTAAGGATAATAAACAGTAAAATCTAAGGTTTTATTATGGTGTATATTACAATTTTCCATTATTTGTCATCTCTTTGCCTCACCTTTATTAGGTGCCACCTTGGCTGTACAAGTTGAACCTTCGTACATGTATTTTTATAAAAAGGAGAATTCAAAAGTTTTTTCCCTAGCACCCTGCATCAGAATAACTGAGATTCTACACAACCACAGTTACGGCTGCAGATTTCTGTGTGTGCCACAAAGAATTAATTGTGCAATCATCCTGCACTCGTCATCAGTGTGAGAGTTTACAGAAGTCACCTCTTAACTTTTAAAAGTTATTCCTCTTCCAACAATGTTCTTTAGTTTATGAAATGTGGCCAGCCACCTTACTTAATGACCTGGTCGTCAGCAGTTTTAGAAAGATTATTGCCTTTGTATTTCGCACAGCACATTTGCGTACAACCAAAACAATCTAAAAAGAAACCACGAATTGTAAAATCCTGACCACGTAATTTTTAAGTTAATAGGAAACACGAAACCTTTGCGTTTAGTGAAGTAACTTTCCAGGTGTCCCTGTTTTTCTAATAAACAGTTACTGTTTATTAAAAAAAAAAAATCAATATATAAAAAGACAGTATTGTATTGAATTAAAAGCTCCAAAACAGATAAGTTCTGTTCTTTCCCTGTATGCACGCTAAGGGCCCATTCCTGCTTTTTGACTTACAAAGCTTCCACTGACAGCAGCCCCACAGGGTAAGTCCCTTTCATAAAGGCACAGGGAGCAGATAAGTGTGAGCCGAGTTAAACTTTAGTGTCTGATAATCCCAGCTGCTTTTGAAACTAACAGGTAATCGTTAAATAAGAACGACTTTGGAATGAATAAAAAATAAAAAGCTTTTCAAGCTAACATGCAAAGCCATAACTGGGATGATTTTGACAGAGATGTCAGTCCTGAAAACTGAAGGTAGAATGTGGGAGCTGGATTACCTGTGCGGAAGGGCATGTGGTTTATCGAATTCTGATGATAGTGCTCTTCACCCAGCTTTGCAGAGTGCGCACAGTTTGGCTGTTGTCATTTCTGACTTTTTTTGCTTGCCTCTTCTGCGCGTTGCTCACTTCAGCAAGGTAGAAAGGGCGCCCGTTCAGAGCCTAGTTTGCAGGACATCTATGGCAAAAACACCCTTAAACGTGCAGGGGAGAGATTTTAGACAGAAGATGAGGTGTATCAGGATGTATATAATGGTGCATATGTTCCAGATATTTTCCCTTCACAAAGTGGAAAGTTGGTTTTTAACGAGTGTCGCTGTGTATTTGAATGATTTGGCCAGCAAGACGGTTGTCCCTTCCTGAGGCGAACCGGAGCAGCTCAGGCATGTGTGATGGACCTTCTGCAGCTGCTGGGGATTGAGCTCACGTGGCTGAGGCTTTTGCAAGGGAGAAGCCGAAGCCTGTCTCTGCGGCTGCACCCGGGAAGTTCTGCCTGGCAAAAACATCACCGTGGTGACACCAGAAGGTTTTAGGGAATGGAGCTTTCTTGCAGCGGTGAGGCAGAGACCTGCACCCGGGTAAGCCTGACACCCTGTGCCACACTAAAAGGGTCAGAAGAGAAGCAAATGGGTCCTCTTGAATGAGAGCAGAACTGAGATTTATTTTAGTTCTGTTCTTCTTCTTCGCTGGTCTGAAAGACGCTGAGGAAACATTGCCAAGTCAGAAGGAATCTCAGCAACTTTCAAAATCTAGTCAGACTGGTTTGCTGTCAGCCCAGCTGGATCTCTGGCCGGCATTCCTGGAGGGCTCCTCCGGAGCTTGGACCTCCAGTGCCTTTGGTGGCATGGGCAGCCTGGCCAGCCGGGCACACAGCACGGGGGGGTTTGCTGGCCTCCAGCGGGGCATCTCTAAGGCTCCCGGATTTGTCAAAGACACTGCAAGGTTGGTTACGTGGGGGCTTTTTCTCCAAACTGGAATAAAAATAAACTTGCAAGAATCAAACCACTTTGCCATCTGGCAGGGCTGTGTCTACGGCAGAGGTCTCCTGAGGGATGGTGGGAGGTTTCCTGCAGAAGGAGGGTGTCAGCACTGTCCCCGTGGCTGCTCTGAAGCCCCCGAGGCAAGTGATGGGCAGTGCATTGATGGCAGTAAAGTGTTAGAGGGCCATAGATGCTGCGTAAGGAATTTCTCCCTGGTTTCATCTGTAGCTTTTGGAAGAAATACTTCTAAAGAAAAAGGTTATTAAATTATTTGCGGTTGAGGTACCTCATGTAACAGAGCTGATTCCTCAGCTGGGTAGCAGCAGAGCTGTGAGATGTAACAGCTCGAGGAACTGTCCCCTTGGTTTTGCACAGGTGTGTTGCAGAAGTGAAACCAGCTGAGTCTACATGTTGAGCTTGCTTGTTTATTTGAGTCGTTCTGGAAACATTGCCATTCCTGACGCTGCAGCTGTGTTTTTGAGGTCAGCAGGAGCAGGACATCGACATGTACAGCAGTAAAAGCGTGGTGTTGTGGCAGAGATGTTTCATCTGGCCTTGCAGGAATTCATATGTGTAAGTGGAAAGCACCATTAACTCTTACATCAGGAGGGTGCAGTCTCAGTCGTGTCTGCAGTGCTGTGCCTACCCACGTGCTTGTAAAGAATGAAGAGTAAGTTTACTTTCAGAGCCTGTGTGTGTACACATAGCTGTGAAGAATATATGTTCTTAGTTCCTTCATCTCTCGGAGAATCTCATCTTTGCTGGTACCCGCAGCAGCACAGGGTGGGCTGGCCGGGCAGGTGCAAGGTTCCCCTACAGCAGAGACCTGCCAGCACAGCGGCGTGTAGCACCCCAGCACCCAGCCACAGCTGCTCGGGGGGAGCGTCCTTCCTTGCTGACACATTGGGAAAGGAAACCACGCTTTTAATTTTGGGGCTGCCGTTGTCGAGCGTCAGAAAAACATCCGAACGTTTTGCAGAAAGGAGGTGGTTCCTGAGATGCGGTCAGCCAGAGAAAGCCTGTGGTGGTGCTGGGCTGGTTTGTGTCTTACGTGATTCTCGTTGTGCTTCCAGATAGATGCCGGTCATCCTGTTGCACTTCTGTTACGTACCTTTACCTGTAATACCACAGGCACCGGCCCAGCTGTGCTTCTGAATGCCTGTGGCCCTTCGGGGCCCTCTCATATGTGTTTCTTCACCTCTGGAAACTAAGCAGAGGTTTTTCAGGAGCAGCCTTGTCCTACCTGGGGGGAGGGTGTGATTGGGAACTCCCAGCAAGTAAAACCTGTGCCGATTTAATTTAGATGGGAATACAGGGCTAACAGGGGTGAGGGTGAACAAAAAGGCTGCCTTATGAAGCGGGTGTAATGTGCAGGGGTGATAAACGGACCGTGAAAGGAAAGCTTTATGCCAGGAAGGTGAGGGATGCCCAGCGAAGTGATGTCCCCAGGGTGGAGGAGGGTGGCTGTGCCCCCTGCAGCCCCCTGGACTGGGCACGATGGAGCCGGTGCTCGTGGCTGCAGCCAAAGGCGGCAGCGGCGGAACCACGGCCGGGCACAGCCCGAGCGTTTGGGGCTGGAGGGCTCCGTCAGGTGCAGGCGGGGATGTACCTGCTCGCTGCGCCAGGAGGGGCGACCCCGGGGCAGGAGCAGCGCCCCGCATCTCCCCCACCTCCCTGCCGGACAGGCAGCACCGGCGGCCTGGGGGGGGGCAGGGGGGGCCAGGCACCGCTGGCGGGCGGGGGGCACAGCATCGCCCCGGCCCCGCAGCCCCGGCGGCGGCGCGCCGAGAGGCGCCGCTCTCCCGCAGGGCGGGGGTGCTGCTGCCCCGTGGCTTTGGGAATGGGTGCGGGGGGCGGTGAAGCCTTTCTTCGGAAAACCAGATAATAATGCTCCTGAGGACGCGGCTGGCAGGCGCTGGCTGCTCCGGCGGCCGCCCGCCCGGGGCCCGGCCCGCAGCGCATAGGCGGGCGGCGGGGCGCTCCGCTCCCGCAGCCGCTCCACGTCACTTCGCGGCGAGCCGAGCACGTGGGGCGGGGAGCCCGTATAAATCTCCCTCTCCCTGCGCGGCCGTGATGTTATCTGCTGGCACCCGTCCCCTCCGCGCAGGGAGAGCCGAGGGGCCGGGGGCGGCGGGCGGGGGGCGCCGGGCGGAGCGCTAGAGCGCCGGGAGCTGCGCGCCGGGGCCAGCCCCAGCCCCGCGGGGGAGCCCGGGGGGGGGGGAAGAGCGGCCGCCGCGCCGCGGCCAGCCCCGCTCCGCGCCCGCCATCGGCGGAGGCTCTCGGGGCGGCGGCGCTGCCTCGCCGAGCGCGGCGTGGGGTTGGCGCTCCGGCGGGCGGAGGAAGAGGAGGGAGCTGGAAAGAGCTCTGGGCCCGGGCGGGGGTGGGCCGGTGCATGCGGCGCGGGGCGCTCGCAGCAGCCTGCGGGACGCGGCCGGCCGGAGGATCGGATCGCCGCTCGCCGCCGCCGCGGGGCCGAGGGGCCGCCGCCTGCCGCTCCGCCGGGCCGCGGGGGCCGGGGCTGGGCGCCGCCGGGGCACACGTGCGCGGCTCTGCCGGCGCCGCCGCGGGGGCTGAGCGCCGGGCGCGGGGCGGTGCCGCCGCCGCTGCCGCTGCCCCGGGAGCCGCGGGCGCCGCGGGCGCACGGCGGGGCTGAGCACCGCGCCGGCACCTCTGCCCCGCCGGCTGCGGCAGCGCCCTGCGATACCCGTCGCCGCTCCCCCCTCCTTCTTTCCCCTTTTTCTCTCCCGTTTTTTGTTGTCCAGCCCGCTCCGCCGGCGCGCTGAGAGCAGGCTCGCACCCGTTTACTTGATTCGCAGGTTTGTTTTATCTCTTTGGGGTTGGTGGGGTTTTTTTTCCTCCCCTTTTTTTTCTGCCCGGCTCACTCCACCCCCGAATTTTATCTAGTTGTAGCAACTTGCTGCTTTTTTTTTTTTTTTTTAATTATTATTCGTATTTTTTTCACTGACGCCTCCCGTGCGTTTTTCGATTGCGAGTCGTCCTTGCAGTCCGGTTTTTAACTGCATTTTGTCTGCAGATCTTCCCTTTGTTTGCACACATCCCCTTTTTATTTTTAATTTTTTTTTTCCTTCCTCGTTGTTGTTGTTCGTTGTTAAAGTCACTCTTTTTTTGGGGGGCGCTGTATTTAAACACTTAAAATGCACTGCTATCTCCTGAGCGTGTTGCTCACCGTGGATCTGGCCACCGTGGCTTTCAGCCTGTCTACCTGCAGCACCCTCGACATGGATCAGTTTATGCGCAAGAGGATCGAGGCGATCCGGGGGCAGATCTTGAGCAAGCTGAAGCTCACCAGCCCCCCGGACGAGTACCCCGAGCCCGAGGAGGTGCCTCCGGAGGTCATCTCCATCTACAACAGCACCAGGGACCTGCTGCAAGAGAAAGCCAACCACAGAGCTGCCACTTGTGAAAGGGAGAGGAGCGACGAGGAGTATTATGCCAAAGAAGTTTACAAAATAGACATGCAGCCTTTTTACCCCGAAAGTAAGTTCCCTGTGTGCGTGCATGTGTGCGTAATTTCGCCCCCGAGGCTTGGCAGTGCCCAGCACCTTCAAAAACCAGCCCCGTGCATCATAACCTGCTGCCTTTGCCGGGTTCGCTCCTGTCCTCAGCATCTCCTAGCTGGTGGCTTCCAGGGTTCTGTTTAGGTGGTGGGATAGACATATATAGCCTGGGGGGCTGGGGGGGTTGGGGGGGGTCAGCCGTCTCCCCAGACTCACGAGGCTTCGGATCCCCTTTCCAGTCCCCGAGGAGTCCCCAGAGGTGCCTCTGCTTCGCACCACCGCGTACCTGAGGGAAGCACTCCCACCGCCCAGGGTCCCGCTCCCCCCCCAGCGCTGGGTCGAGTTCCCCCGCAGCACCGTGTGCAGCCTCCAAAAAGAGCCAATATCTTTCCACTGCTGTTGTTTCCCTTGGAGTGTCTGGATCGGGCAGGTTTCCATCTCTCCATAACTGAAAAGAAAAGGAGGTCTTTAAAAAAAAAAAAAAAAAAAAGTTACCGGCTCCTCTTCTGCCTGTGCCCCTCCAGCACACTGTCCCGCAGACCGCTATTCAGGTTGGTGCTGAGAGAGGACAGAGGCGCTGACAGCCTCCCTCCTCTTCCCACTTTAACTAGCCTCCCGCTCCAGTTCATGGGCGCTTTCATTTCAGGTACAGGAAAAGTTTTCCCTTCTGGGTAGCCTCGGTTCTTGGAACCTGTCTCAGCCCGTCTGCCTTTTGCTGTTTTTAACGACCTTCTGGTGATCCGTGCCACGTTTTGTGAGGGGGGGGGAAAAAAAAGGGGGGTGGGTGGGTGTACAAATGCTCTGTGCTGCCCGAATCCACTTAGAATGATTAATAATCATAATGATGTGCCTTTTTTTGTTTTGGTAGTGAAGTTTAAGTGTATAGAAAAAAAAAAAAAAAGGAAAGGAAAAGCAGTGCACTCCCTTAAAAGAATCCAGATCATCATCATACTGAGGAAAGTGAAATACCAGAAGCAGAAAATAACTCCAGTGTTTGCATGTCCAAAACCTAGTCCCTACTCTTTTCATTTAGGTCGCTTTTCTCTCTCTTCCCTCCCCCGCCACTTGAGATGCCCTATATACTTGCTGTCTGTTTTTGAAAAGCGCATACCTCTTGCTTAAATAGATAATGCAGCCATCTTGGTAACTTTATCCTAGAGTTTCTAATTGCATTTTCCCCTTATTTATTTTTAGTTTAGCAAGTTGTAGATTTGGGGCTTGCTCCGTCTTGCATGTGATAGTCCTAGGATGCCAGCCAAGGTATCTGAACCCCACGCTGGGTGCAGCTGCCTCCCTTTCTTCCTTTATTCTTAAATGACAGCATCAGGTACAGGACATCCTGGCAGTCAGAGCCATTTTATTATTGTAATTATGGCACCATCCTTAATAGCCATGGTAAATACACTCCGCCCTTGTTACCCTCGGGGAAGAAATACTTTTTGGAAAAAAAAAGAAAAGAAAAGAAAATTATATTTGGAGCCAAGTGGGTATGAGCAGAGTGGTTCAGTATAACTCATAGCCGTGGTGAGAACACGTAAGTCATGCCTGTTTTCCACGTTGATACAATGTGGTATTTTGCTCGTGGTTTTGGTGGGAGCCGGCACTTTGTTTTGGGACCTGTCAGATCGTGCCCTGAGCAGAGGAATGAACACCTATGGGCAAAGGTTGGGAAGGCTGATAGCAGTGCCTTGGCTTGTGGAGTTGACCCTGTAACGGGGAGTCTCTGAGAATTGTAAAATGCATCCGTCCCGAGCGTATCTGTCCCCTGTTCCACGCATGAGCAAACTACAAAGAACCGATAGTCCGAAAGGCAGCTGCGTACTTTCCAGAAAATTAAAATATCTGTGGTGTGTGACTTGGATGGTGTTGACAAAAGAGGATCTATTTTTAAAATGTTGTTAGAGGCCAGATTTGTGCTAAAGTATCGATAGAAGTTTTGGAAGAGCAAAGGAGATTGCAGGTATCTACCAACAGAGTGCATCAGACGTTTGGGATCGGAGGGCCAGTTAGCAGCAGATCCAGTACTACTACTGTGCAAGGGCTGTCGCTAACATCAGAGTAAGTAGGTTAACTGTTTTTCCACTGCTCTCTAGTTTTACTGGATGGAGCGAACCTTTCCAAAAAAGACAGAAAGGAAGAAATCGCTCCACCATATTTTAAAGGAGGAAATTGAAAGCGCAGCTCTGGCGGCCGCGGGCACTTTCTCCTAGACGTATCGGAGTGAATTTTTTTAACTCTACGGTTTCTGCTGCATTGGAGGGAGGCAGGAGGGAGAAGGGGATCAGTGTGAACACACTGGAGGTCAAAAGCAGCTGGATGGAAGGCATGGGAAAGATCAGTGGTTCAGTTTTTACCGCAAGTTGTTAGCGTTCAGTAACTGACTACAGCCCAAGTATTACAAATATGCTCTAATTATACTCATAGTCAGCAATATATCACTACAGATCGGTGATAGGTCTTCGTGGGGCATTTTGTAAAGTTCAGACTAAATATTTTTAGCAATGAGGAGATTTAAAAGGAAAACTATAAGAGATATTGTATATACCCTAAGGCATATTTTGTCTTAAATATTATCCTTGGCCAACTGTACTGTATAAATACAGTAAATATGAATAGAACTGGCAAGATGCCAATCTCCTGGGATGAATTTTAGTCAAGAAGGTATTTATGGGATATAAATAATACTGTGTCAACATTTAAAGAAGGGATCTGATTAGTTTTGAATTTATTCATATTAATCTTTTCACATGCTGTTAGTTTAAGGCTCAAAGTAAAGTTATGCTAAGGTTTACTGATAGTTTGCGCTGAGGAAGTAAGGGGGCATCTGGCCTCTGGCTTGACAGTCCACTTGAGGTTAAAGACTCATCAAGTCAGAATATATGTGGAAATTGAGTGAGTCAGAGACTGCCGGACTCAAAACCAACAGATGTGAAAAGTAGTGGTGGAAGAAAATACTACAAAGAGGTTTGGAAAAACCAACAAGCTCTTGTCTGTCAAGCATGCCTGCCTGTGTTGTGCTCGTGACAGCATGGATTAGATACTGAAAGTCTGAATCTCTCCTAAGTCCAGTTGGCAGGCAGAAGTGGAGTTGTTTTATGGAGCGCTTTAAAGAGGGGGGTGGGATATGGAAGCTGAGCACAGCATCAGAGAGAGTTCATGCGTGTTCTGTGCCGAGGCAGTTACCTGAGTAGGTGCTTAATACTGATTCCTGTGAAAGCTGGATCATGTTAGAAGTTTATTACTTGTCAGCTCTTCATTGATTATCTAGGGCCTGATACTTCAGTTATTTATTTGAGGCTGGGTGACAGTTGCCTTTACAGTGACAATAAACAAATTTAATGCCAGCACAGTTAAGGATTGTGAATTGTAATACTAGTGCATAAAGGGGATGCTCGAGAAAAACAGGCAACACGTGTATGTGGGGACTGGCACCTAGTTCTTCATTCCTGGCAATTTTTATGTCAGTTAATGAGCTGGTTGGTACTGATGAGTTCATGCTAATACAGGTAAATTTTTACGTTTTCTGCATTCTTGGAGATAAGTCTGCAAGTACTCAGTAGCCTAAGAACTCACAGTTCACCTGGGTTTGAGCCTGGCTTTGCGCGGATTTTAAACTACTTTGGTATGAAGGAGCCCCTTCGCGTTCCAGCCTGAACTGGGTGGTAGGCTTAGTCTTCTCAGGAGCTCTGGACCATGAATATTGCTTTACATAGACTGTAGTTCTGCTGAATATTCGCCTCATGAAAGACAACATTATAAACTGGCTGGGCACAATGACATGCTTCTACTTTAACAAGGACGCGATTTACCAGCAATTATATGTACGTGGACTCCTTGTCTTCAGGGTACCAGAATTACTCATGCAGGAGCAGCCATGCTCCGCATCTGCCAGCATCGTTAGTACAATGTTACCAGCTACTGCGGCACAGCTTGTGTGTGTTTACATTTAGCACAACACAGAACTTAAGCTTTTAGGATTTCCTGTGCTGTTAATGATACGGAAACCATCTCGGAAGGAACGCCTTATTTTAAGACCTTCTAGCTATACTGGCCCAATGGTTGTGCTCTGGAGCACCTCTTGTAAGAGGTGTTTGCAGAGAGAACCTGAAGCAATGCAAAGGTTCCCCCGAGGAGAGAGGTGGGAGGAATATTTCCTTACTGCTTGTTCATGAATGGCACATATTGCAGTCGTCCTAGGTGATGGTGAAAAACCCAGGAAACTGTGAATGGCTTTGAAAAAGGGCAGGGTAATTTTTGGGACAGTAGTCCTCCACATGCTATGAGGGATAATAAAATGTCATGCTGTGGTGCACTCACGAAGGGCAGCTAAAGTCAAAGAGAGCTCTCTTCTTCCACTCCCACTCGTACGGAGCAGATGGTGGGGTGCACTACTTGTGTTCCCTGCCTGCCTTCTGAATCACCAGCGACTTGCTGTAAGCAAGGTGACAGGCTCGGAGACGGGGAGGTCTGCAAGCTGGTCTGGCAAGGTACGTGGTCCCCCACTTTCTTCCAGAGGATGAAGCCTACAGGAAAGCAGAACACCCATGGCCCCTCTCTTTAACACTGCAAGGTCGGAAGACCTGCAAGACAGAAATGTCAGTCTGTATTCCTGAATTCTTTGTCTCTGGTGTCTGTTGTAAAGAGGCACTTTTGCTCTAATTTGCTGAGTGAAAGAGTTAGATGTGCATTGCTGCCCCTGCCGCTCCCCACCTCCCAGCCCACTGGCAGTCTTAATTGTTTTATGGTCCCACAGACCTATCTGGAAGTGTGTCTTTGTCTTCTGCTCATGGCTGGAGATACACAGAGAGTACCCAGAGCTCATGGCACTCTTGCTGGCTCCACTTAATTGCAGGACTGGGTATGAGCAGGTGATTTTGTGAAGAAAGTGGAGCATCACCTTCATTAGCTGCTGGTTTTAGCCTTGCTTATCCTTGGTGCGCTGTGTGAGAACGGTAGCGGTCATCAGGATGGCTGTGTTACTTCAAAGTTACTACTTCCAGTGCTTTGCTGTCAGTTTGAAATTCCTGCCTGCACCAGAACTGAGCAAAAAGATGAATGAGAACTCCTGGCTGTCGTCCTTGGTGAGCTTCTTCAGCACCATTCTGAAATATGCGGGGAGCTTCACACACATGAATGGACTCATTAACATTAAGGCTCTGTGTATGCCTAATTAGCTTCCTTAATTGGGGCCCGGTTTATGGTGCATTTGCAGGGATGGACAAAGCCAGACAGTTCAAATCCCTCTCGCTGTGTTGAAATCTGTCATTTGGGCATTGGAGCCCAGTGAGAAGGAAATGCTTTACAGGATTTTTGTAGAGAGGCAAGAAGAGGCTCTGCAGTGCTCCCGTGATCCCGAAGAAGGCTGACGCTGCTGGGCAGCTGGCTTCTTTGCGTTTGCAGTGTCTGTGCTAGACTGCTCCTGTATTGCAGATAAAGAGAGGAACCCCAGGGGATGGTGACAAAACGAGTCATGAGCGAACACACACAAATGTTTCCGTTCCTGTTGTGAAACCACATGCTAAATGTTTTCAAGCAGGCAGTTTTTAGCTTGAGGATGATACGCACCCCAGGTGTTATTTAATGTAATACTGTGATGGATGTTTCTGCTGATTTGTTTAGACTAAAAAGTTTGGTTTGGTCATTTGTTTAGGGAAAGTACATCCTGCCTTCAGCCACAGGCTGTTGCATGTATCCTTTCGAATCTGTGATGTGGACAAGTAGGTGCCTAGCTCCAGTATCGCTGTCAGTTGGCTTCCTGCGGTGGTCTTTCAGAAGATCCTTTTCAGAAGCAGCTATGTTTCTTCTTAAAACAGCTCCCCCACACTTGTCCTCACTGTCCTTGCTGCTGATAAGCAACTGCAGCTGGGCACCCAACTCTACAAGACATACGGCTGCATGGTGTAAAGGATAAACTTCAAAGATTTGTCTGAGACAAGAGGATGAGGAGTTGGAAAAAAACCAACTTAGCATAAAGGGTTGTGGTTTATCTCCTTCCAGTGGGGCCATTCATTTTTTAATTTCTGAATGGCTCATGAGCATGTTTAGTACTGCTGTTCTCTTACCTCGAATGGCACAGGGTTGGCCCTGGAGAAATGAAGTGCTAGACCTGGCTTCGTTAGACCTGTCTGGTGAGCAGCTTTTTACAAGTTTCTGGTGCTCTGCAGGTTGGTCCAGAGTAGAGAAATTGCCTCTTTGGGTAGCATAGTGTTCTCTACACCAGCCAGGCTCTCCAAAGGGAGCCACACGGCGGTTCACACATGCGTGCTGCTTGGAAAGCTCCTGGCTCCTTGCAGACGAGGACTGGTGGGATGAGTTTAGGCAGCAGCACAGAGAGACTGCTCGTTCACTGTGGAAAGACAGGCTCTGCTGAAATAGACCTTGTGTTGCTGTTTGGGTTCTCTGGCATCCATGTTCGGTTTCCAGGAGATGCTAGACCTCACAGGCATTCCTGCAGCAGGCTTATGGCTGAGAGTGTGGAGAGGATCTTTAGAACATCTCTCTCTCATTCAGGTTTTAGTTTGGACAGTGAGCGAGGATTCCTTTTCATTTAATCTGTGATGCTTATTGGCGTATTCATGATCTTCAGGACTGTAGAGCTGAGCCTTTTCCTATTGAAAGCCCCTCAGGGCAGGAGCCTCTTTTTTTTTTGTTACATAAGACCTAGCACAGTGTGATGCTGACTTCGGAATATTATCCATAACTGTATAAAGTATAAATAAGTTGTCCTCGTAGCTGAAAATGCTTTGAGCTGGAGGTTGGACTTGATGTCCCTTCCAACGTGAATTAGCCTGCGATCCTTGTAATAATACGTTTTAATACAAGAAAAATAATGCATGGTGTTTCAGCTTCCACAGGGTGGTCTTGATGAAGGTGTTACCAAATTTCTAAAGATGTGGTGTTTTCTGTCAGTCTCGTGTTTGTGCCTCCACTGTACGTTTCTTGCACCAGAACAATGTTCTTCTCTCCTTTTGCACCCATTTTTCTTCCACTTTTCTTGTGTGGCTGTTGCTTTTCAAATAAGCGTGGTAGGTTGCATGAAAAGAGACTGCTTTATTACACTTCAGCAAAAGCTGTGGCATTGTTTTAGGCGAACTGAGATGGGGGAAAAGGGAAATGTTGTGACACTGACCTCTCACTTTGCTTGTTTGGCTCCTTCCCACCATATCTAACCCACACTGCACTGACAAATATCACATCTGTCCTGACAAGCAAGTTCACTAATAACCATTCATTCATAACTTGGAGCTGCTGTAAGACTCCTTATGGGTTGCTTAATCTGACAGTTGTGCATTTGAGCAGACTTTGAAGAAAAGACTTTGCAGAATGACCGTAAGTTCAGTCTGACTTTGTGAAAACTAAGAGGGAGGTCTTGCGTGAAAGAGGATACTGTACTTAAGGATGTGTGTGTGTGTGCATGCATGCACACATGCGTGTGCATATATTTAAGAGCATTAAAACATCTGTTGTTGCCAAAGCCCCGATTGGAATGTTCTGGGAAAGATAATTTAATTTTTAGCTTCTGGATTCATTTCAGTGATGGTAATTTCAACACTTCCTGGGGAGAGTCTATCAGTGGTTATGTGCATCAAATGCAGCAGTAAATCTGTCATTCTTTCCATTTCAGTTTTTCAGGCTTACAACTTCGTTATTTTTCCCTGTTTGGCTGGTGTTAGTATCCAATGTTTTCCCTGGCTTCATCTCTTTTAAACCCCTGCCTTGAATTTTGAATTTAAAAAGGCGAGCTAAGCCTGTTGAAGTTCCTTCTCTTGTGTTTGTTTACGTGTAGCATTTGCAATTCAGCAGCTAGCTCAGCTGAAATGGTGATGGTAACTTACCTTTACCATAGTGATGACTGAAAAGATAGGAATCAGAACATGTTGGGTTTCATTCCTTGGGATGGGAAAAAAAACAACCAACCCACAAAAAACCCCAGCCCTGTGGGTGGACTTTATACTCAGGAGGCTGAAAAACTAATAGATATTAACAGCACTGACTCTCTTTTTTTGAAGTGGTCAGAGAGTACCTAGCAGTCCCATGTTTCATGAAGGCTTCTGTGCAATAATAATTAGTAATCCTCAGCCCACTGTTGTGTTTCCAGATGATCTCCAATACCCCAAACTGATCAGAGAGTAGTCTTTGCTTACGTGAGTGGGCATTGTCCAATATACATAATATATTCGGGGGGGGTGGGGGGGCTTTGCACAAACAGTCATAAAGACCTTCTCTAGGACTGCCAAGATGTACACTAGGAAGAAGAACACCCGCAGGTCTTTCCATCTTCCAAGTGACATGTGAAAACAATGCAGCAAATTTACCTTCTTCATACGCAGGAGTGGGTTGAAATGATGGCAGAAGTGGCTGGCAGGCACAGCGTGGTCAGGGTCTGGCACTCAGCGGAGCCTGTGGCAGGTTGCTGCTCCTCTGCTGGGTCCCAGGGGTAGCCCAGGTTAGCAGAGCTGAGAGATGTCACTGCTCCCCGTGAACACGGCAATGGAGGGGCAGCTTGGCCCTTTGTGTCGCAGTTCCTGGTCTTCCTTCAAGGGTTTGATGCAGGAATTGATCCAGTTGACTGGATAATACCAAAGCAGAGCACCTTAGTAAATACCTAGTAAGCAAAATTGATGGATGCCAGGTGTCCGGTCCACCAACACGTGCAGTATCGGCAGCTCATGTCTTTGTCCAAATGCCTACAGGCAGTATAGGGGATGTTTGCCCTCAGGGAAGGGTAAGTGATATATTGTATACTCCAGTATGATAGGATGTTTTAAACTGCCTCGAGATGTGTTGGATCCCTGCAGATCCTTGGTGTTCTCATTCTCACCCAATCTCTGAGATCCAGCCCAGTTTTCTTGGCTGTTGCAGTTGGCTCTGGGCCTCCCTGGCAGAGCAAGGGCTGTATATGTCTTGGGCCAATCACTGCTCTATACTCCAGTTTTTCCTGATGCACACTTTGGAAGTGAAGTAGCCGCATTTCAACATTGAGGTATGCTGAAAGATGTCTGTACATTCCATTTGTTGTGCTTGTTGTGTGTTTATCTAGCGTATAATGGCAGGCTATTGCAGCAAACGTACATACAGCTTCAGGTTTGTGAGTGAGGAACAAGTTCCAGCTTTCTTGAAAATAAATCTGCTGTTCTGATCTGGTGGTGTGATAGGAACTGAGAGGCTGCCTGCCAGGATATACAGTTTGGAAAGCAAGGGAGCTAAGTGAGCAACTTCATCCCAGTTAGGATGGACTCAGAATAGATGGTTGGGGGTCAGGGCTTTCTCTCCCTCTTCCCATCTGGATTCCCCCATCCCAGATTGCATTTCTCCCCAATGCTAGGAGCCATGTATTTGGAAATTTCACATTCCTCTTTCTAATCAGGGAAGAAAAGAGCCCCGAAAGGATCTAGAAAAAGACATCTTTATAAAGGTGGCCAGAGACTGAGTTACAACAATATCATGTGTCTGAAGGAACTTACCTCCTTCCAAGTTGGAATCCTATTATTTACCCACTTTATTGGGAGACTTAATTTTCTCTGGCTGGAAGTGTATTTGTTGAGGTAGAGTCTGGAAAGGAATCTGCCTCATGCACACTTGCTACAAGGCCAGCTATACATGTGATACAGTCAAACCTTTCCATTTTTCTGCCTTTTGAGAGTATGTTCCGCAGATTAAGGGCACTGGTCCAAAGTCTGCTGAAAACACTGGAAGTCTTTCCATTGACTCCAAAAGTCTTTGGATGAGGTATTAAGTGCCATTCCTTTGTTTCAGGGAACAGCCACATCCTCGAGATATGCCGGGACGTATTACTGTAGGTGCTTTCCCTTTTATTGAGTTGCCATTGGAGATATTCTTCTGCATAAGGCCTTGTGAAAAAAAAAGGGGGGGGGGGGGAAAGAACCACTTTTAAAAATAAACACCTTAGTAGCTTATTGATAGAAGCACTTGATGTCAGATGTCATCTGGGAAAAGCATATGGCAGCAATATGGCAAGAATTGCAGAATGCAGAGAAGGAGGCATGAGTTCATGTCCTGTACTTTGTAGGTATTCCACATCTCCCCCTGTCTAAAATAAATGACCATCTGACTGCAAAGGTCTTGGCAAATAAACATGCCGTAATATATCTCTATCATCCTCCCTACAGCGAGTTTTTGTCTAGAAGCTCATCACTCCACATCCAGAGACTTTTTATAAACACGTGCCAGATCAGACCTCAGCACCCAGAGCAGGCAAGAATCTGAAGGCTGTGAATAAGAGTGTGGCAAATATCTGTGCGGTAGATGGTAATGATAGGTCAGGGCTAAGCCAACAAGGTGTTTTTGCGTTATCGGTAGAATCTTAAAAGTCAGTTCTGAATAGAGCTGGAGCCAGGAGAACAACTTCTGAAAGTCAATTTGCTGCATGATATATGCTGAATTTACAAGCTGGAAAGCCAAGTAGTTTGGGAACAGGAGCTGTGCTTGCAGCATGAAGGTGCGTGTGGTTTTAC
Source organism: Falco cherrug (assembly GCF_023634085.1). NCBI lineage: Eukaryota > Metazoa > Chordata > Aves > Falconiformes > Falconidae > Falco > Falco cherrug. Next base: position 26,907,930 of record NC_073709.1, read on the forward strand.
ATAAAGCCTCTCTGACTTGATACATCTCAAAGTGGCTCACAAAATAATGAGTTAACTTTTGAGGTACGTTTTTTGCATGGATGAAAAGTTGGAGCAATTTAATTTGAGTCAGTAAAGCTACTCCAGATTTTTCCTTGTGGTGTTGAAACTGGAGTCTGTGCAGTGATTGTTTAGGCAAGCAGAACAGTCATTGTGGCCAGGGTTTTAAGCAGCACCTAAAGGAGTGGTTCCTTTGTAGCCTTTGAGAATCCAGCCTTTTATTCAGATGAAGCCTGACTCAGGTAAATCTGCTTTACTGATTAGAAATGCCCTGAATACTGTTTTGTGTTGTGTTTGTACTGCTACTATATACTTTCCAAAGCCTGGGAGGACTCAACATCCACCACAGGTTGTTGGGATTTTGGTTGGTTGGTTGGTTTTAAAAAAACAAAAACAAAAAAAGCTTGGTTCGTATTTTATCTGTGTGGAACTTCCTATGTCCTGTTGGGATGGGATTCGATCCCAAGCCATTTGACGTGGGTTATGAAACCAAAGGGCTTGATTCTTGTTTAATCTAAGGCAATATTACAATGTCAAGGAGTATGAAGTGTTTTAACATGACAGCCAGACCTGTAAGCAGGTTCTGATTGAACACAAATGTTGCCTTACAACTGAAGGAGATGCTCATCTCAGCAGGGATGGGATGTTCTTCTCAGGGTATAAGGCCCCAGGTCTGTTCACACTCATGGCTAATGACTAATTTATATGATACCGTACTTCTGAAAGGATGAGACTGACATTGCTCTAGGAGGCTTTGAGTTAAGGTAGAATGGACACTTACAGATTAAAAAAGCTGAAAGCCATCATGGTGGTCTTATGATCTCCCTGCCTGCGTTTTCGAGGCCATTGAATTTTGCTGAATTAATTCCTTTTTGAAGGGGCATTCACACCATGCTTGGTAAATCGTTTCAGTGATTAATTACATGCACTAGAAACAAGCATCTTTGTGTTTTAAGTTGTTCAGCTTCAAGTTCTGGCATTTGGATCTGGTTTAAGCCTTCACTTGCTCTTTTGAAGGCCCATTATCAAATTTGTGGGCATTGTGCAGGCATCTGCAGGAGAAGCAAGTTTCACAGACAGGAACCGATGTGGCTGAGAGCAAGCTCGTGTGGCTGCTGGAAGACCCTGTGGTGAGGCAGCCAGGAGCTCGGCACGGGCTGCTTTACCCGACTTTGAGTGTGTTTCAGATCCATAGGCTGTGATCGAGCCACAGCTCTCTTAAGTTCAGTATGCTGTGCTCCTTGAGGCGCAGCCTAGCTTTTTCAGTTATTCTTACAGTTTCCCTATGAAACTCCTCTACTTTATTCATTTACTGCTGAGATTGTGGACAGCGGTATTGGACATGGTACTTCAGCAGTGGCTGTGCCATTAGCAAGTACATGTGTGTTGCAGACTTTGCTCTAATTCAATATTACACAGTTAATGCAGCTAATTTTGGAAGCGCTTTTGCCAGGAGCTCTACAGGGAGAGGTAAAAATTCATGTTTCGGTGATTATCCACCAGGTTTCCCCCCCTCCCCAAGTTCTTTTCAGAGGTGCTGACCCAGGATGGAGTCCCCTGTTTTGTAAGTATGGTCTAGTTTCTCTGTCCTAGAGTTGTATTTTCATATTGATTCTACTGACATTTACATCTTGATGTAAAAGGCTTCAAGTCACTGTATTCGCGATGCATCTATTTGTCACATCCATATCATTATTTCATCTGCAGTTGGTTAATAATGGTTTAGTTTCCTTCCAGGTGATTAATAAAAATATTAGATAGTAGAGTACAGTAAAATGAGCCTTGTGGGACCTTGTTAGAAGCTTGTCTCTCAGGCTGCATATCATTGTAGTCTCATAAAAAAGCAAAGCTTTGATTCATTTACTGCCAGGCCGTGTTGGTGTCCTGTTGTTCCTGTTTCCTAATGAAATCATTATGTAGCACCAGGTTAAATGTCTTGCAGCTACTCAAGTACATTATGTTAAAACAAGGTTCTTACCAACAGGACTGTCGGTGTTACTCACCAAGATACTGGACCAGTGACATCTGTTTTTCTTGCTGATGTTGGTTATGCTCCCTTAGTTCCTCTGAGCCTGAGCTGATTCTCATTCCTGCACTTTGTCTATTTTTTCTGGGATCAATAGAAGATTGACTGTATATGTGAGATAGCATGGGTTGCTCTGTTTAGGACTGTATATTAGCAAATATGTTCTGCCTCAAATCCTTAAGATATTTTCCAGTGTTTGGGATTTATTGAAAGCCAGTTTTAACAATTTAGATAGTTTCTTGGACAGCTCTTTGAAAAGTCTTCATCCAAGTTATCTGGTCTTGCTGGTTTTACAATGTCTGATTGTAGTAGCTGTTTTAAGACCTTCTGAGTTGCTGCTGGAATAAAAAAAATAATCATCTTTTCATCTTACGATTGCCTGGCTTTTTTATCTGCAGAAGCACATTTCATATTTCTGCATTATTATGTCAACAGTTTTTATCTTGTAATGGATGAATGTCACTGTTAGGCTTCCTTAGTACTTAAGTAAATCTCATCTTTAAGTTTCTTGGCCATGAAGTTGGTACACCCATTTGATTTTTCTCATCTGTTTTCTGCAGTTCTTATTTTCTGATGTGTAGTGGTTCTCAGCAGCTATTACTTCTACTTTTGTTTGTAGTATATAGTTGCATTTTTAAATTTTATCTTCTTATGGTTGCATTTGTTTTCTGTCACAGTTTTCTGACCAGAGTGGTTTTATTTGTTGATGGTGGAACTGTGTCATTTCTACCTGTCCACCAAACTAAAATAAGGAGTCTGTAGAAACCAGGTGATCAGAGAGTACCGTGTCTGGGCAGGAACCAGATAAAAAGGTGCGGCCTGACAGAGTGGGTTGCCCTTGTGCTGGTGGGAGCAGTGCCACCCACCACTCCTAACTAGAGTGGAGGAAGTAGGTGGTGATGGGTTATCTAGTGCTCATACAGCTGGCAGCTCTTCCCTCAGAGAAGCAAGGAGCCAGACAGTCCGTGTAAGGTTAGTTCTGTTGCCAGAAGCCATAATTTTGGAAAGCAAACAATGTTTTTGGGTTTCTTTTCCACATTCAATAGCACAGGACGTGGGAGACCTCCAAGTCACTGACTCAGTTTGGTGACTCCATGTTGCAGAGTAGTTAGTGGAGGTGTTCTTCCTACCCCACCCAGAGGTCTGAGCCCTTAATCTATAAAGAAATCTCAGTTCTGTTCAAAATAGTGTAGAGGGCACGATGGATCATAAATCATCCTAGTAATAGGGACTTAGTAAAAGTACCTTGGAATTAGGAATATATGTACTTAAATAGTATGAGCAGATGCTCTCATTGAATCCATCCTCTAACACTGAATTGGAGCTAACTCTAGCAAGTATCTTCAGGGAACAGTCTGCTTTGACAAGTTACTGTATAAAAGAGAATGACCAGCTAGTCAACATCAGTCTTCTCTCTGATAGCCCTGATTTATAGCATGATTTGGGGCTCTTTGGACATGCCATTCTGCAGATTAGCTGCTTCAAGCTTTGTTGTATTGTACTGTTTGTTCTTCAACGTGTCATCCTTCCATGTCCATCTCCATAGTAGTCTCTGGGCTCAGTGAGCAGCCACGTTTCTCATGCAGTCCATGAAGCATTTTAGGAGTCTTCAGAAGCCAGCTGCCTGGATGCTTTTGAGGGCAGCTGGGGTGAAAAGTGGAGGAAGGAGTTGAAAGCAGGGCACCTCCACATGGGCAGGCGGGTGTGCAGTTCCTGCATGCAGGCAGCTAGTGCCACTAACTTCTGCTGGCTGGAGAGTTTTGCCTAAGAGGGGTTTAAAGTCTCTGCTTTTCTGTTACAGTGGACCAGTGCGTAAATAATTTTAATTGTAATTACTATTACAAAGCAGGAAAGATTGCACAATTTTAATGTGGTTAAAAACTTTCACTTCCCTCTGTAGCTAACAATCATCTATTACCCACTGTCTTTATCTTAATTGTTTAAAGATGCCTGTGCTTTGAGTCTGTGAATCTTAACTTCTCTGCAATGCAAAAAAATGTGCAGTTTTCTTTCACCTTTCCTTCTCCGTTACACTTTTACTTCTGGTATAATTCCCTTTTCTTCTTTATTTTTTCTCCCCAGAGTGAAAGGGTTGGACAATCCAATCTGCTTTTCTTGAAAATGACTTGCTTTCATTTCTTCCTCCAGCCAGGGAATAGTTTGGAAAGGCTGCTCGCTGGACCCTTGGCCGAGCAGGCGGAGGCAGCCAGCTGCGCCGCTTGCCAGGGGAACAGGAGCGCTTCCTGGCAGAGGTGGGGCGAGAGGAACGGAGCTTGTGCCGCGGGACTTGCTTTTATCTCCTCTGCTCTCTGCAAGGCAGTCCTGAAATTTCCTGACCACTTTTAGAACAGCTGAGCAGTGATGCCCACTGCTTAAAAAAAGAAAAAATACAACAACAAAACAAAACAAAAAACAAAAGGAGGAGAGACCAACTTGCTGTTATAAATAGCAATAGAATGAAAATACTAATCTGTGCTGGGCAATCCAGTGTGAGTTTCTGTGTGTGTGATTTTGAATACCTAGTAAGGCAAGATGGGTGCTCCCATGTGCCTGGCCACCATCACTATCACCTTGTATGAACCCCCTTTTTGTATAGTGGTCCACATGCGATTCTGCTGTTGAGAATAGGATCTAGGTCTGCGTTTTATCCTGTTCCATTATATTCAGTGTATTTAGGGTTGGATGCATGCTGAAATGTTCTGATACCCATATCTTTTTTCGTTTTCTGTTTCTTTTTCAAAGTTCTGGGTATGTTTGGATTTGTGGGTTTGGTTTTGGAGGCCGAGGAATTGCAGAGTACCTGAGCCCTGCTGCTGAGGTGAAGTGTTGAGCAGAAGGAATGCTTCAGCATTGCTTTCTGGCTTTGGGGACCTGCAGACAGGTTGCTGTCAGCAAACTGCAAATGCTTTACTTCGTGGAGTATTCTTTGAAATGAAATTTTGCAGGTTTCCTGGTAAAACCTAATTGAACTTAATTCCTTGGTCTCCATTGTTGCAACCTTGATCAGAAATACATGAGTGAGAAGAATTCTCTTCTAAGCCTCTGAGAAGTTTGGAGGCATCTATCCTCTTTCATGGATTCATCACAGACATGTTGCACAAGAGGTTCCAGTGTGAAAACAGCTTCTAGGGAGAAGATTTTCTGTTACTTGCCTTCCAAGTCTGACATGCCTAAATCTGTCACTATTCTCTTGCCTTCTTCCTAAGGCATTTCAGAGATATCTGGAGATGCCATGGATTCTCCTGCCACCTTCCTAAGTGATGTGTTTCTCTATACTGGTTCAGCTTTTGCCATGAACCTTGAGTGAAGTCAGTAAATGATGACAGGTTCCTGGCTTGACCTGAAGCCAAAACGGACAGAACCGCTGGTGACGAAAGGTAATTATCTGAGGGGCTGATAGCCATGATTGCATCAACAGTGATGGGAAACCTCAAGGCAGTACAAAGCCTCAGTATCAGGATGAAACTTCTCTCATCCTTCTGTGGTTTTCCCCGGTGGAAGAAACAATCTGTTTGACATACCCAAGAGACTTTGTTTTATCTGCTTTTGTTAAAGTCTGGGGATGGTGAGATGAGCTTTATAAACTTCTAGTTTGGATTGTTGCGATTCATACCCCTCGGGTTGGAAGTGAGAATTGCCGTGTGCTGACTTGACTAAAAGCAGTCGATGCCACCAAGAGCAAATACATCGTGTGTGCTGCGCAAAGGGCGTTTGCTCCTGCAGAGTCTTCCTGGTAAGAATTCATGTTTCTGACTGGAATTGGAAAGTCTGTGAGGGCCTGGGATACTTCTGCCTTAGAGACTTCGTTAACCTCAAGTAAATACCAAAATACCCATCTTACTTTTAGTGTTACGAAGCAGTGGTACTGGTTTTGGGTACAGACAGCTAAGCAGGTAATCATGAGTGCTCTTCGTTCAAGGGCATTGGCAGCTATTCTGTGTTGTTTATAATTTTTTCATCACTTTTGACAAGGAACTTTAAACTTCTATTGATGTCACCAAAGGAAAAAAAACCCTACATGAAAGCAGTCTTGTTCTTCTATGCTGGAAAAACTGAAAAAAGAGAAAGAAGTTCGCTCTGGATATTCCTTCCCCCTCTGCCTCCCCCCGCCCCCCCCCCCCCCCCCCCCCCCCCCCGCCTTCGTCTTATTGAGAGGTGCTAAGTAAAACATCCATGGGTAGGAACAGTCCAGCTGGGGAGGCTGTAACTGCCCACATTTAGTGAGTCAGGGCTCTCCACAGCTCCTGTAACAGAGATCCTTTTCTTTGCTCCCATTCTGGTCCTGCTAGTGCATCAGCCAACTTTTACCCCGTATTGCAGCTGCTGACAGAGAGGTTTTCTGATGTGTGGAGCCAAGGGCCAACCACAATCTGTCCATGTATTTACAGGGATCATTTCACTCCGGTGGAAGCATGGCCAAATATTTCTTGATAGAAACATGCTGCATCCATCTAACAACACTATCCAATTGAGGCAAAGTGAAGAATGCTGTAATATTTGTAATACAGTAGTTGCTCAAGCCCCAGTGAGAGATCAGGACCCTGTTGCATGAGGCGCTGTCGATCTCTCAGTGCTTTTCCCAGCCCTACAGACCTTCTAAACTGACAAGTCAGATAATGATGCTCTGTGGTATAATCAGCTACAGTGTAAAAGGCAACGTGTGCTCGAAACCAGATACTTTCATGTGATCTCAAATATTTCTTCATGCGATAGTGTTCATCATCTCATGGCTATGCTAGTCCAGCATGCTTACTTCATGTGTCATCCAGTGCTACTGGTGGTTTTTTTTGTTTTGGTTTGGGCTTTTTTGGGTTTTTGTTGGTGGGTTGGTTTTTTTTGTTTGTTTGTTTGTTTTTGGGTTTTTGGTTTTTTTGGGTTTTTATAGGGCCAGACATTAATCTTGGCCTTATAGCCCCAATAGCTATTATTTTCTCAGCAGCAGCATGGTGAGTCTGAAAAGAGAAATTAGAGTCAAGAGGGTATTTTCCCAGAAGATTACAACAGTTATAATGGAGGTCAAACTTTTGGCTTCAGCTATTGGACTGTTTCGCTTTAAACTTGAAATGCACGTCAGTGAAAGCAGTAAGTTCAGAGTTTAGTATGAAATAGTGCCAAAGACTAAGGAAAAAAAAAAAAGCATATCATAGTAATTTTAGTAAAACTTCGCCATCACTCTTCACACTGAATATAACTTTTCAAGCAATCCCAAGATAATGAATCACCACTGGAGGAAAGCACTTCACAACATAGCATCCTAGTTTGGGCAATTCAAGACCAGGGCATGGAGTATCACTTATAATTATTACTGTGTTGTTTTAAGCATTAACTTAATAGTAATACTACAGAGAATTTACTCGTTATACTTGCATTATTACACATTTTAAATATCCTGGTATAAATTCCTTTAACACAAGGCTTTATCTCTCTAACTTAAGGATCAGTTATGTTTTATTAGATAGTTGCAGCAAACTTCCAAGTGCATTACCCAGGAAACAGAATGTTTCAAAGAAACATTGTTAAACTTTTAAGTTAATCTGTCTGTATGTCTGTAATTAATAGCATGTAGATGTCATTACCACAGGAAGGGTTTTAAAAGCCTGTCACTCACTGGCTGCAGTAGGAGCTGTCTGTGTGTGGCAGCTTCAGCTCTGTGCTCCCAGTTGTTATACCTTGCTGCATACTGGGCATGGTTCTGGCTGGCTGGAGAGCAGGTCTGTGGATGTTAGTAGAGTTCCTGTATTGATCTGCACCCTCTGAGACCTGACTTAGTGACATATATTCTGGAATTACTTTGTATAAAATATCTGATGCATAGAAGTATCGGTAGATACATTAATGAAGCTCAGGCGCGTGAGCTGTTTGTGTTTCTTCTGTGATAGCTGTTGGCAGAGCTGGAGGGACTTCAAGAGGCTGCTCAGTTGTTCCTGCATCAGAAGAGGGTGTAGACTGTAGCCACGATATTTCAGATAGATATTTGTGTAACCTTTTCTTAAAGGCTTCCATTCACCACCACAGGTTGCACCACCCTGTGCAACCTATTATACTGCATCGTCATTATCCTTGACGTCAAAATGTTTTCGTGGTATCTAGCACAAACCTTCCTTGCTGCAGCTCAGAATTACTCATGATTTATCCATCATGGAAAATGCATCATTGCCTTGCTTTTTGTGGCAGCTGTGGCTGTGGCCAAATTTACTCGTCAGTCTGTTTTATGGCTCTGTAGTAATCTCACTCCTCTGCAGCCCCTGGCTGGGTCGATGCTTCTTTTTTAACTAGGAACCACTGACAGCTACTTCCTTAGGGCAGTTTTCCAGTCTTGCAGCCTACCTACTGTATTTTTTTTGTCAGACCATATCTCCCTCATTTAGTAATGGGTGTGTCAGTGTCCAAACTTACTGAAGTCAAGATAAATGTCATCTGTGGTTTCTCCTCCATTTGCAAAGCCTTTTATCCAGTCCTGAAGGCACTTTGGGTTGTTTGGACACTAATTGCTTCTGACAGGTCTATGTGAGCTGTTACTCAACTCCTTGTTTTCTTCCAGGTGCTAACAAATAGTTTCTTTGAATATTTTTCCACTCTTGTTCTGTATTTAATTCTTCACAACTCCTTATTTCCCTCACTCCTGCTCTTTTTTTTTTTTTTTTTTTTTAATTAGATTTCATAGGCTGCTCTAGTCCAACCTTCTGGTACTACATACTTGACACTACATTTAAAACTATCTTTTCTTATATGTAAATGTAATTGCTAATAGAAGCAATAAGGGACAGTAAAGTAGATAAGGAATAACGTATTCATTTGTGGCTGATATTTTCAGAAGTTTAGGTAAAGTGTAAAAAACTGTGCATCTGTCCACAGTCCTTTGCATCCAAGGCTGTGCATTGTTAGACCTGTGTTGCTTGTATAAGCAAGGTAGAAGAATGGGGAGAGGGACTGAATGCACCTGTGCCTGGGTCTCTGCTTCTAATTATGGTCTGTGTCAGGGTGGTTTTACATTGTGCTGTGGCCCTTGGTCAGTTATTTCGTTTATAGCTTGCTATGTACTTGGAGAAGTGAGACAGACCTTGGGGATCCCTTCTGTCGGAATATACTGCAAACAGTGAACTGAGTTGCTGGCTGTGTGTGAAAGTCACTTGTCAAATTTGAACAGTGTCACAATCATACTTTTTTTTTCATTTTAAAAAACAATCCGATGGATGATGAGTAGCATTCTGTAGTATCTTTTACTCAGAGGTCTCCACAGATGTCTACAGGAGGCTATAAAATGAGAAGAAGAGAACTCAGCTCTAACCCTCCTCATCTTGCATTATTATTGTTCATTTTTTCAGATGGAATTAGGTTTTGATGCCATTTCAAAAAATGGAAGCTCTGAAAAGAATGGAGAAATAGCTTCTAAGCATTTTCTCTCAGGCCTCTATTTTGAAATAACCAAATGAATTAAGAAGTAACTTCTTCGTACTCTTTTCAAGAAATGAAAACAAAGCTGTATCATCTTTTGGACTGAGTGTACAACATTGGCTATGTTTGCTGTTCCAGAGCACACAATTTATATTTATGAGAAACATAATATTCTGGTTTCTTTGGGGTTTGTTTCTTTGGGTAGGGACTGTTCGAAGTTTCATGCTAGCACAGTACCTGGCCCAGGTCTCTAGGACAGTGGTGCTTTGTCTCCTGTGACTGTTAGTGATTTCTGAGCATCATTTTTTCCAGCAGCCTATATTTGATCCCATACGTTATGTTACTTTGCACATGAGCTCATCTTTTCTACCTTTCCCATCTCTTCCTTTTTGCTTCAAGTCTTGGCTGATTTACTTGCTGTGTCCAGGTGTCCTTCCCTCCACCCTTGGGGTAGGTGGCAAGGGAACTGGGGGCATTGTGTTTGCAGTGCTTTAGGCAAGTGGTGCCACAGTTTAACCAGAGATGTGGTTTATCACACATAGATGCTGTTTACCTAATCATTAGATTAACATTTTGGTAACTTATTTTCAAAATGAACTATATGTTCATGAACTGGATCCTTAGCTGCCAAAACTTAAAGCAGTTGTCCTCGCTGCAGGGGGAACTGCCCTGATTTATTCCAGCTGTGCTGAGGGCAGTCTGCTTGCACTGTATTTCTTTTATTTCCTTTTTGAAGTCAACTGAAAAGTTGTAATTTTTATAAGTGGCAGCTCTGCAGGGTAGGTGTGCCATATTTAATCTCCCCAAAACTTGTTGGTGTTTCTATATGAAATTCCTTCCCTCTAGACAGTATAGTTAAGATCTCAGCTATATACATGGTAGGGTAGGAGATGAGGTTACAAAGGATCGACTTGGCAAGTGGTCTGTTTCCTCACCACTGCTGGCGTGTCCTTTTTCATAGAGTCTACTTTTAAAGGCCAAGTGTAAAAGTTTTTAGAAGTTGCCATTTGCACTACTTTTAGAAGCCACCTGGGTTATTGGTTTAAAATAGTCACTTAACTGCAGCTACAGTTAGGTGAAAGATGGAACCTTGTCAAACCAAATAGAAAACTGCACTGAATATCACAGTCTAAAAAGATGTTAATTTTTTTTTTTTTTTGGGGGGGGGGGAAGGGGGGGGAGCAGGCCGAGGCAGGTTCTGTTCCTCAGTTTATTCTTTCTGGTCCACTCAACTGTCTTACCAGTTCTTATGATCCTGAGGCCAGGAGTGCCTAAAAAACTAATGCAGTAGTTCCATAACAACTCTTAGTGAGCAAAGTGGACTCCAAGCTAATGGTGTTACTGCCCTAAAAACTGCTGTCACTTTTTGACGATTACATGCTTCGGCTATCTCTGCATGGTTGAGTTTTGACCCATTCCATTACTTTTCATACAGGTATTCAGTCTTGTTGTCTTTCATCAGGCTCTGGGCCGCTAGATCTCCTTGCTTAGATCTGACTTATCTCCATAGTGAGACACTTGGTGTCTCTTTTGACACTACCCTAATAGAGAGATGCCTAGCACTAAAAGGAAGATTTGTGTGTGTGTGTGTGTGTGATCCCAGTTAATTGTAGTAAAAGGCTTATTTTCACCTTTTCCTTGCAGTCTGAAAGCACATTGTTTTTGCTGGAGTGTTGCAGTGAGAACTCATTCATCTGCCATATACTATGAACCCGTGCTGTCTGGACATGCCCTTGCAGTTGAACTAGATTTTTGCATTTTCTCAGTCATTTTAATATTTGTGATTACTTCTTATTATGGTTTTGCTCCTTCTAGCTTCCAGTAATGCTTTTCTGTATGTAAAATAACCTACTGTCATGTAAATTTGAAAACTACAAATACTTGTTCTTTTGTTACTTGGCATGACTGTTAGGGTGGTTAGCTGATGTCCCATACTTCTTATTTGAATCTGTGATCCTGTAGTATTTTAGTGTCTGTGTATCAAATATACAAAGCCAGGAAAAAGATAATTATATCTCATTATAGATGTAACGCACATGTGCATTTTGAATATACCTACATTGTGAATTCTGAAGTTCCACCTCTGAAATGTGGAGCTTTTCCTTTTGACAGTAGGTCAGACTTGGCTTGGGTAGAGCTAGAATAGTCCTGAAGCATACTGTTTTGTGTAAATATGTACAATATTTCACTGTCACATGTTCTTGTGTATCAGTGTTTAGAAGGACTCTGCCTTCAGGATACACAACCAGTACTTCAAAGAAAACACTTAACTCAACAATAAACTCTCTGCACAGTTCCCTGTTGCGCAACCTGCTTTCCAGTGAGATGTTCCCTCTGGATATGGTTCTTAAGAAGCTTAAGCATCCTGTGTAATTTGTGCCAGTGTCGTATGACTGAAGCAGTACAGATAATTTCTGGAGCCTTACTTCTGTAGGCAGAGGTCAGCTGAATACCTGCAAGCCCCACCAGCAGGAAATGTGACTAATAATGCATGCAGAGAAGAAAATTCAAAACTTGCTATGAAGAGCCACCATATTTTTCATGCTCCTTTGAACTAACGTGTTTTTAAATCCTTCTTTAGGTTATTCTGAGAAGCCACCGGTGCATTCCTAGTCTGTTTTGATCTTTAAGAAATGCAGACGTTGACTCTGTAATTGCTATCCATATTCATTATCGCAGTCATGGTGTTGTATGATGCAATTTGTGGAGCTCTTTCACTGAATGTGATCTGTCTGGAGTCTGCGTTAGTTTTGGATCCTTCTGAATCATAAATGGTCAGAACATCTTTTTCTAATATTTAGTTGGATATCATCTGTTAGTCTGAAATATGTATCCTTTTGTATTTTTGGTTTCTTGGTGTGCATGTATGTGTGTGTGTTTCTATGAGTGCCTCTTTCTCTAACAAATTTTGTCTCAAACATTTATGCATGCCCAAAAAAGCAGAAATTAAGTTGCTTGCAAATAGGAAGCTGGGGTTTTTTTGCAATTATTGCAAAACTTGTAAACAAAATAGGTGAAACTTCAGGTAGAGGTAAAGGGTTGAACTTAATTGAGCAAAAATCACCATTAAAAACAGGCAAAAAATAATCTGTTGTTAAGCTTGGGTGTAGTTCCATTGTCTTGGCAATACTGTGAGCCTGCTCGTGGCATGTGTCCATACTCCTGACACTCAGGTCCCTCTGATTTAGAGCTGTCCTGCACCACGGTTTTGTTACCATGACGCCTCCTTCGGTGTGTGATAAAACTCACCAATAAAAAGGAATCGGAAGCTCAGTCTTGGTGATGTATATCTAAAAGCCAGTCCTCTGCAGATGAATCTGAAGCAGGTGGCCACACTTGGAGTGATTGGCATTTGTAGTGTCTCAGGGAAAAGATGTTTATCTTGTGCTTTGGAAGATCCAACTGGATCCATCTAGCTGTTTTATTTGGACACAGGAAAACTAGTCTAGCCTTGTAAACCTGAATGCTCAGCTATGAATAGCACAGACGAGAACTGAGTGCCCACTATGGTGTGAACTTGTGCCATTTCCTCATGTGTTAACCTGTCACAAGGAGGGTCTGCGCTCTAAAATAACAGTTGAGTGTCTGTAATGCCCTGTGTTACCTTGTGTATTGTGAAAAGAGAGTACATACCTGCAGCAACAGCTGTTGCAGGGAACTGTACCATTCTCTGTCCTCCTTATTCCCCAGCTCCCCTCTTTTGTTCCAGACACTAGAAGGTTAAAGTATAAAATGTACATCTGTTGTAACAAAAAACTTAATCCTTTTTCAATCTGTATATGATTTTTACTCCAGACAAGGCAACTTTCCAGATTTACATTAACCAGTATTTGAAATGGGATGGTTTTAAAACTGGGAAAGCTGTCTAGGACATCTTACTATGTTAGCCTGAAGTGTTTCAGAAAAACGATCTTCTTTCTCTTCTTTTTTTCTTTGTCTTTTTTTTTTTTTTTTTTTTTAAAGAATATGGGAAATAGCAAAGTTTTGTAATAGCAATAACAAATACCAGGACTTGAAAAGCTCAAACGCTTGACTATAGCTTTTTTGGCAATACATTTTGTAATTTTTATTTTTCTAAAAAAAAAAAATTATCACTGTTCTGGAGCAAGCTGGTAATGCTTTCACTTGCTCACAACAGCATTATTTACTCACTCTTAACGTGGCTGGACCAGTAAAGGTTGGAGACTACAATTTAGATCAGATTGGAAAAGGGTGGTTTTGAGTAAGAAGTGGACAGGTGGAATGAATCACTTTTAGTCATCAGTATCTAATAGTTTCTAGCATAGGGTTAAAAAAAACATTCAAATGGAACAGCAGGGTCTGAGAAGCAGTTGTCTTCCCACATCTTGCCGCTGGTCAGAGTTTCTTGCCTAAGCGTCTATGCTGAGTATTGGTGTCTTAGATTCAAAGGGATTTTCCTTGTTTCTGGTTTGTATTTTGAGAGTTAAAACCTGCAATTCAGTCCAGGGCAATGCAGTTCCAGATCCGGTATCAGCAAGGAGAGACTGAAGCGGAGCTAGTAGTTAACAGCATTCTGTGTTCCTCTCATGTCTAATATTGAGCTGAGATCTATTGCCTTGGCTGTCTCTCTCTCCCCCACAACAGGAGAAGGTGGGAATCTTTTTGCCTTTCCCTACTGGTAGCTGTGGCAGACCATGGCAACATGCTGTCCTCTGCACATATGGCAATCTCTCTTTACCTGCCAGTAGGGTCTCACTACCTGTGAGCAGTTTGCATGGCCAGGCTTAATGGTAAAATGATTTTTGAGCCGGTGGTTTTATGTATGGGGTTTTTTTGGCATTCTGTTTAGCATTACTGCAGCCATCCTACAGGCATGTCATTATGGAGTAGCTCTCTTCTCTTAGCTTCAGTAGAGAAATGCACTGCTCACACGTGGGGAGCATGGGCTTTCATGCTTCTGAGGATTAGGTTAGCAAGGCATAACTTTCTGCCTCAAGGTATGTGAGCACCATATAGTCTGTATGTAGATTAGTAAAGTTGTATTTGAGGTAAACTCTTATCGCTGAGTAAGATGACTTTTGTTGTTAACAATACCTCTCAGAAGAAATGCTGGATGCCTCTGCTGTCCATGTATTGCGTAGATGTCTTAATTGGATCATCTTTGCTCCTTTCACAGACACTACTAATTCAGCAGTGTTACAGCTTCAGCCAGATAAACCGTTTAGGTGAGCAGTTCTGCAATTTGCAATAAGACAAACCATTTACATTTAGTTACAGTGCCACTGAGAAAGTCTCGAGACCACTGGTTGCTCTGGGAGGAGAAAGGTGAGTTTATTTCTTACCTTCATTTTGAATTTTACTTGCTGTATTACCATTTTTCCCCATTCTGATCTATAAATGCATAAAGTCAGTGCATCTCACTTAAAGAAGTCTTTACAATGTAGCCAGCTGTACCATTCCGAGCTAACCAAGTGTTGGTACGTAGGCATGGCCAGCCGTCGCATTCCAGACGGGAGAGAAGTTTTTAAGCTGAGAATCACGTCTCTTCTTTGTGCTTTCACAGCTCACTGTGCTGGACAGGAAGCATCTAATCCATGCCGTTAAGTTAGCAGGAGCAAACATTAAACTCAGAAGAGCTCTTCCAGCCTTAGGGGGTCTTGCAGTTCTAAAGAGAGCACTTAGAAGTTAGCATTTGTCAAGGCTGAGCCTGTATGGACACAGCCCTAGGTCAGCAGGTAAGAAATACATGGAGTTTTCCTTCCCAAGCTATGCTGTGTGGTGCTCTTCAATCATGCTTGTTTATAAAAAGAATTTGAACTTCATCGTTGCTTTATGACTCTGTTTTTCAATATCAGCAGTATCTTTTGCATGTAAGGAAAAGGCTGGATAAATGCATCTTCTGCTTTCATAGCTGTGGAAGATAGCTTTCAGCAGATGCCTCCAGTCTGGCTCTCCTAATTCATTCAGTGGTAGGGCTGATTAAGTATGAGCAGGTCAGTGGTCAGATGTGTGCCAGACCCTCCATCTGGGAAAAGCCTTCAGCTGGCTTTCAGTGCTGTCCTGTAAACCTTGTCATAAAATGACAGAAGTCTGCATGTGTTGGTCCTTGCTGTTGTACAGCCGATAACGTGACACGGAATGCACGAAAGCACGAGGCTTTATCCGCTCTCTCTTGTCTTTCATTTATGAAGGATGATAACAAAAATTTAAACACGTGTTCCAGATTGAAAGGTTTGTTTGAGACACTACACTTTTTTGGGACTCTAAAAAGGCAAGTAGCACTTGTCTTTTCCCTTACATTTCTCTTAACTATGGTTTTGATTGGTAAACAATGTTTATATAGTCCTGGGATTTAAGATCTTCATTTGAATTGAGTAAAGCCAGTTGAATATTGTTTGGCACTAAGCAACCAAGTATATATGTTGAGATGCCAAGAAGAGACTCTGCTGAGCTCTAAATGCTTCACATTCCAGACCTGTTACCTTGTAAGTGTAATATTTACTGAATTTCAGTCCAGCTAGAGATGAAGAGCAGGCCTGTGAAGAACAGGAGAGTTAGGGAGATTTTAAGCTTGAGGAAGAAAAGCCTGAATGAGCTGGTACAGCATGCTGTGTTCTTCTTGGGTAATTGACTTGCATGAAGACGTGTAAAGAACAGTCACTCATGGACAGTTTGTTCAGGCTAAGATCAATGTGCGTGGCAGGATTAAAAAAACAAACAAACAAAAAACAGAAAAAGGAAGCGGGGAAATAAAATGAAAGGTCTGCTCTAGCTGTGGATGAAAAGCCCCAAGCTTTTGTGTTTGCAAACATGAATGGATTCTTACGAGGGCACAAAAGCAGTTCCAACACTTTTGCTCCTGTGCACACTTTGCTTTTGTCCCCAGATGTCTTTGTCTGCTCAGAGGACTTCTCCTTTAAAGGAGGTTGTGGCCCATGGTTCAATCTGGGCTTGAAATCTTGTTTAGACACAGAAATGGTAAATGAGCAAAGCTGAATGACTGGAACTCGTAAACATTTCAAATCTGTGCAAATCATAAAATCTGAAGCCTGAGAAGAAATGAGGAAGCTTTGCAAAATCACCCCAATATTGCATGTTTCAGTCCCATGTGAGTGCTGCTGGAGAGCAAGTTCAGATTCTTGTCTACCAAACTGGAATATCAGGGAAAAGCTGGATCCAGTTCAGTAGGGCTTTATTGGATTATGCCTTCATGCTATTGTAGCTGAAAAAAATGCTACGATTCCAACTACGATGTGTAACAACTGTGCAAATTCCTTAATCCTGTTTTCCATTCATTTATGTAGTAATTAAAACCATAGACCTGGAAACTATTTTCACAGGGAACTTTCATTTGCAGAGGCGTATTTAATTTCATGTATTTTATGACTGTATACTCAGTTTTACCCTCTTCCCCTTCCAGAGGAGAGTGAAACTTGATGGTGTTACCTTCATTATCAATCTCTGCACTGGCTCAGTTTTTTACAAGTTCTACGTTATTCCACTGTAGAGAACATGACAGTGTAATTGGCCGGGGTGGGGGGTGGGGGCGGTATTTCATTTTGATCTCCTTAGAGAGCATCACAAAATGCTCTAATGAAAGAATAATCATAAGCTTAAAGAGGAAGGAAAGTTTTAAGGGACTAATTGAAGAGGGGAAATGGCTGAGTGGTTTAAAGGAATGAAATGATGGGAGAGCTCCAAGTGAGATGAGGCAGCAAAAGTTAAAGCTACCAGCAACTGCGATGAATGATAGATGTGCACTTAAAAACTGTGGTCACAGAGCTGTGTGAGTATGCAGACAGAAGGAAGAAGAGGATAGTTTACAGTTTGTTCAGGAAACAGCAGTTCAAAGGTACGTGGCCCTATGTGAGGTAGTCTGAGCCATAGGGAACAGGCAGTACTTTGTGCTCCAGTCCTATGGCAGTAGGATGCTACCCCTTCTAGGTCCATGTTAACAGGAAAAGCAACTTAGGACATGGTTTATAGTATGCTCTTACTCAGTACAGTCATCCATGAAGGAGCAAGGACCACTGCCCTGCTGGGTTCTGTGGGATACACTATTTAATTTGACCTCTGTGTGAGGGATCTCTGTTAACCAACTTCTGTCAGTTAAAATTGTAGTCTCTTCCCATTTTAAGACCAGACATTTTTTGATAGACTGGATGGCTCTATCTAGACTGGAATTTAATTCAGGCTGGAGAGGCCTGGAGAGTGTTAGTAGCAGGTGGCTCTCCGTTGGTGGGTTTGAGATGGATGGGACAAGCTCAGTATAGCAGGTAAATCTCTGCTTGCTCACAGAAAATTGACACTCGTTTTCATCTCTGTCACCAGGAGTTTGAACTGGAAGGCCATTAACAGCATAGTCAGGAAAGCTACCGCTCGCTATTACTCCTGCACAGAGGAGCTCTCTCCAAAATGCAAGTTGGGTAGGTTGGGAAAGCAGTAACAGAAATCACATTGGAAGTGTGAGGTGCATGAAGGATTGGTCCTTTGAGCTCTCCTCAGAGTGAGGAGCTTCATGAGGACTGGATTCACCCCGTTCTCCCTCACTACTGGGGGCTCTGAGGCAGGAAAGCTTTTAAGCACATGGCTATGTTGGAAAGCTCACAGGATGACTTCAGCAGGACTGCGTTTAATGTGAAGCCAGTGCCTATGCTCTTTCTGTGAAGCAGAGCGGTAGGCTTTTCTTGCCCTGTTATTCTAATAAATATTCAGACTGATTTTACCACTTATCTTGCATACATTCCGTTCCATTTGGTTGAACCACTCTGCAGATGAATAAGGGGAAACAAAACGTTTGACTTGAAAACAAGTGATACTTGGATTATTCTGTGCTAAGGTGGAGAGACACATAAACACAGCAGTATGAACAGCTTAAACTGTGTTGTGAAATAGCCTGAGAATGTCTTTTTGCTGCCATTTCCTTGATTTCAACACCACTGAGTTTGTCGTGTATGACAGCTTTGTGGTTGTTGTGATACTGTTGGAGAAAATTGGATTTGGGGAAAGTTCTCTTAGTTCTTTAAATAATTCAAAATGTTTTCCAGTTGTGTTTTTTTCTCTCCAGCACAGCTTTGTAAAGTAGATTTTTGTATAGTGTTGCATCGCTGTGGCAGTGTATAATCCACAGGACATATCTAAGGGATTTCCAGCCATCCCCTTGGATTTCATAAAAACGCTTGTGATTAGGAGGCTTTCTACACAGAAAATTAAAATGCAGATGTGTATTCACAGGCTTAAAACACAGCTCAAGTCATCCAGCACTAAAGGCACAAGTCGGAGCCTGTGATGAGCATGTTTGCTGTCAGAGTGCAAACTGTACCAAACTGATGTTTAGTGAATGGCCTAATTTTACAGACGTAGACATAGGAGAGGTAATTGCCGCTTACCTTAAAAGAAGTAGATGTCTGTTTCCTTGGAGAGGTTAGCCTTATAAATGTACTAGCCTGATTTCTAGCGTTCAAAGTGTACGCCTGTGCTTCTGTCCAAGGAGCAGGCTTAATCACAATCCTCCTCACTGGAGCTGCCTTCTGGGATCCCAGAAAGACCACCCTGGTCCCCAGGTCTGGGGTGACCTGACCCAGGTTGTCCCTGCAGCAGGACCACTGTCCTGTGGCTCTTGCAAATGGCCTGACCCTGCCAGCTGGCTACCTTCTCTGCCTTTGGCTTGCTGGAGGAATTCAGTTTTCTTTGCCTGACTTGTGCAGCACCTGTGGGTGCAGGGATGTCCTGCCCATGGGCGACAGGTCCCACCAGGGCTGCAGGATGCCTCCATCCCACCTGCCACCTCGGCTTCAGTGCCTGCGGAACCCTGGAGCTGGGAGGAGGGAGAGGTGTGGAGTGTGTGCAGGCATACCGAACTCCTCCTGTATGCTGATGGGGAGAATAGATTTATGACAGAAGTGACATTTTTTGGTGAGCCTGATGCATTCAATGAAAGTATGTCTGCACAATATATATATTTTTTTGATATAGCTCATTAGTAAACTGGCAGTGAGGTAACACTGTGAAGCCAGTTTTAATCCTGCTGGTTGGGCTGTCAGTGCAAGTGAAATTCACGAGAAAGGTGCCAGGAAGAGGAAATATTTTTTTTAAAATAATAAACATACATAGACTTTCTCAAACGCACACACACACATCTAACCTTACACCTAATCTGCTTTTGAGAAGATAAAATATTAGTTAAGAATTATTCCAGATTACTTGGGTTTTGGGGATATGATGACTGCTGAGGGGGTTTTAGGCACTGCAGTCCTGATGTCTCGATGTAAAGCAATATGATCTACAAGTCATGCAGCTGGACTGTGATCATGTCTGCCTCTTCAGCCTGTCAGTGGAGAGGTCTCTTGTTACAGACTGCTTCGGGAGATGCCACTTCAGTAGCATGCAGCCAGAAGGTTGGGAAATGAAAGAGAAAAAAAGTCTTTCTTACAAGGAAAATGGTCGGTCAGTCTTGTGAATGGCAGAAGGTTAATATAATCTAAGTCACTGAGTTCGCCGCAGCCCTAAAAACTGAGCTGAACAGTGCCAGCAAGTCAGGTCTTACTTTGCCATTGAGAAAGGTTTGTGTTCCCTGGTGAGTTTTTTCAGTTTGCCCCTGTGTTTTCCTTTTTTCTTCTTTCTCCTTTTTTTTTTTTCTTTTTTTTTTTTTTCTTCTTTTTGAAGAGCAGATAGGCAATTTTACTTGCAATTCTTGCTTATGATTCCTAGCTGAAAGAGGAGCAGCACTTCATGGAGAGAGATGAAAGACACTAGGAGTATTTTTCTTACATTCCAGTGTAAGCAGAATAGCAAAGTACATACCTGAGAAGTTTCCAAACACAACATACATCTATTTACATATTTGATTTCAGTGGTGATACATGATAACCTGGGATTTCATTCAAAGGATCCTGATGGGGATTTGAAAGGAGTTCTTCTTCCCTGAATGTTCACAAAATAACTGCTGAAAGCTGAAGGACCTTTTGTTGGCAAGCTGAATTCATGGAGAACAGGAGGCAGAGAGGCTGGAGAGAGTTTTCTTGTGCTGAAAATCCTCTCTGTGCTTACAAGTATGGGGGTAAATTCCCAGCCCTTTTTGAAAGCAATGGGAATGTTTTGCCAGTGACTTCAATGGGGTGAAAACTTCATGGAGGTTTCAGAGATGCTTTGCTAACTCTGTAACGTGTTCTAATGCCTGTTGACGGATGCAGCAGCTTTCCTGTTAGCTTGCCGCTCATCTTCCCAGAAGAAAAGGATCTGTCAGCTCCTGTTGGGAGTGCATGATCATGGGCTTGCTACCATGGCATCTAACCCAGGAGTGAGGGCACATCTGGAGATAATGCCTTTCTCACTATTAACACTGTAGTGTTGCATAAACAGCGGTGAGATTATGGAGTGGTTATGTTTGAGAGAGCGAGCTGTTGTGCTGTTTCTTTACCCCATATGTTTTCACCTGCCACAAGATTTGAGATTTCTTTGTTGAGAAACAAAGATAATAGTATGGTTTGTGTTTACATTCCCTCTTGGCTCCTTTGCATGAGTTGATGTATAAATAGGACTTTGAGAAGAGGATAACTGAGGTCAGACCTTTCAGACTTTCTAAAAATGTATGAGATTGGTATATGCTGAAAGATGGTGAGGAATGGAAAAATCAGCATTTGCTGCTCTCACAATACTCCCGAGTAATTAGGTTACCCCAATGAAGCAATGCTCAATGGCTCAAAATTTAGACCTGAAAATAGCTGTCACATGATGCATCAGTGTTGTTTGCATTACCCAGCCCCTGCATTTCAGCATGGAGGAAGGAAAACAAGCCAACAGCCTGGAAAGCTTTAAAGGCAAGCAGAGAGGAGGGTCTGGTGAGTTCACGTGAGCGAATTTTTCTTCAGGAGATTTCTTCAGCACAGAAAATGTCCACTGAATACCATGAACCTGAG
Organism: Falco cherrug; assembly: GCF_023634085.1. Classification (NCBI taxonomy): domain Eukaryota; kingdom Metazoa; phylum Chordata; class Aves; order Falconiformes; family Falconidae; genus Falco; species Falco cherrug. The sequence goes on from NC_073709.1 coordinate 26,929,269, forward strand.
GGGGACTTGCAGTGTTGCCATGTGAGGTGCTCATTTACCCTCATTTCCAGCTACTCCAGCTTTTGCAAATAGGCAAAGAGCCTTTCTTGCTGGGAGAGAAAGATCAGGCGTGGGGCTGTGCTACGTGTGCTGCTTTGTCCTGAGAGGGGCCATCCCCTGGGAGGCACTCCACACTCCTGTGTAGGAAATAGGAGTATTTGACAGTGGTCACAAGTCTGCCTGGGTTGGAGTTTTGATTTTGTTTTCCTGAAAGGGACCGAACAGTTTCCCCTTACGTTGTAGCCAGAGGTTTCAGTGATTTCAACTGGCTTTTGATCCTCCTCCAGCTGCAGAGGTTTGGATCCAGGCAGTTGATTTAAAGCTCAGCGCTCAGTCTGACTCTTCTGTAAGTTAATACTCAGAGTTTTGTTTTATAGCAGAAGCAGTCTTCTGGGCAGTCCTCGCGTTCTTCAGAGTTGCAGAAGAAAAGTGCGCTTTCTTAGAGGAGTAAGTTTTATTCAACAGAACACACTCCCAGTACAGCCGAGTTTGTAAAGAACTGGGATTGTGGCTTGTAATTGCCTCAGGACTGCCCTGTGGCTGTGAAGTAGTAATAACACAAGTTCTTGCAATCTGTGTGCTGATTTACCTTGGCATACATTTAAAGATGTTAACTCATGCATGCAGTCTGTAGTCCTTACTTTCAGGTGTCTTCCTATCCATTCCACAGGTGTTTCCTTTTTGTTCAGGGCAGCCTGCACAAGCAACTGGTTTCCTCCAAAATAAATTGTGTAGCTTGTCTGGAAGGACTATGTACGTTTTTCTTAAGTATTTTTCTCTCGTTCATAAAACATTCAGATTTTCTAATCTTTGCAAATGAGCAGCGATGGGGAACAAAGGAGGTGTAGAGAGGTTAGGCTAGCATCACTCAAGCAATACACAGTGGTGCTTACAGCCTGTCCCTGAAGAGGGTTATTTTATGAGCATTGTTTTTTAGATCCCACACGGGTTAGTTCTTGCTGCTTCTGCTGTCACAGCACATCACTTTTGTGGGGTATTTGTTCTTTAATGGTCCCGTGTAGGAAAACATAGGAGCTGATCACACTGACACCCTGCACAGACCACTAGGCCAGTATTGTATGGGGCGGTTAGACGAACGCTGGAGATGATATGTGATATCAAAAGAAAGGGGAGGAGAGCTGCATAGGGGATTTGTCTGACTTTGCTTTTTTTGGTAGTTTTTTTTTTCCTGTGTAGCTCAGTGATTTGGTCTGTAATCCTGCAGATATGTTTTTGAATTTTAATCATTGACATTTTCTACATACATGGCTACACTCCAGCTCACACAGACTGACAGAGAATTTTTGTTTTAGGTTGTTGGGCTACACCTCTCTGTTATTCACAGGAGAATGATCACATGGACTTTGTCTGAGGCTTTGGGTCATCTTCTCAGATAAAGCAGAATGCTCCTGCAGTTTTTCTCTTTGGTATTAAATGCGACTCTCCTTTGCATTTTGTGTGATGGAATAGCTGTGAACTTTTTTCAAGAAGGGTTCATTTGGGGAATCTGTCATAGCCCAGACATCCTGACTGTTGGTGTTGGACCTCATAGGAGGTGAACAAGCATATGTGATGTTGGCCCAGCAGCGTTTCTTCATATGGTACCTGTAGGAGAGGGCGGAGAGGAGAAGCTGTAGCTGATTCTTCAAAGTAGCTCTTCTGTCTTCCTTCTTTCTAGCTGGTGTGGGTAGTATGGGTTTTTTTCAGGCTAAATGATGTTTTGGACTGAAAAGACTAGTAGCGTCATGAGAATAATTGTGAAAGAGTGGCAGAGAGAGAAAGTCCAATGGAAAAAAGGATTTAAATGAGGGCTTTCTGGCTGATAAGATTCACTTAAATCAGACAGCTTAGTGATGTAGGAAAATTACAGCCCTTCTTACAGTGGCCTACAGACCAAATTAAGGATCAACCAAAGTCAGTTTCAGCTGCAGCGTGTAAATACAGTTGAGGCTGAACTTGCGACATGATTTGGCCAAGCCCAGGGAGAACAATTACAAAAAAAAAAAAAAAAAAAAGAAAAAAAAAAGAAAAAAGGAAGTTTTAAATAGCTTGTATTGTTACAGCTTTAAAACAGCAGTGGTAGCTTTTCTTGGCAGGGTTTGATGCCCAGTATAGGTCTCATACCCAGCTCCAATGTACTAGTAGAGATGAAGTGACACAAATTAAGGCATATGTAATGAATAGCTAATTACACTCAGTGCCCTTACTATACCAGTTGCATTTTGACCCAAAGATGACTGCAGGATGTTTTTCACCCTTACAGAAATCAGGAGTACAAAATACAATTACATAAGAGTGTCACAGTTGACAAAACTCCAGAGCAATAAGTACCTTGAAGGAATTAATCATTTGGGTAGCTGGAAGCCAGACTACCAGATCACTATGCTGTTGAGGTCATAGCTTGGGCTAGTCATCTTTTAATTCAGACTTGGTGAAGCAATGAGGAAGTAGCAGCAGAACCAGAAGGCCCTTGTTGGATTTTAAGTAAGGAACACATAATTTCATAGACATATCTTAAGAAAATTCCATCTTTGCCTCATTGTATCTATCTCTTCAATCTGGAGAACACCCTGGGTTTTTTTACTTTTCATATGTTGTCATAGATCTTAGTGTGTTTTTAAAGAGGAACAGCAAGTGGTTGAACAGTGGAAATATGTCACAAAATTTGGTAATTAGGTAATTATTCTTTTCTAAACCCATGCCCACCTAGACCTTCACTGGTGTGTGTTTTTTGGACCTGTGGACCTTGATAGAGAAAGTGTAGACAGAAAAACTAAAGGATGCATTTGTGCTACGTGAGCACTGCTAAGTGTCTTTACTGACATTTCTTGAGTCTTTGTGGCCATTTTATGGCATAATAATTACATATATGGATGGATTCCCTGCTACATATCAGAAGCTCACGAAGAGAGAAAAAAGTTAACTAATATAAGAAGGAATCCCTGAAATAAGAATATATCTTTAGGGTTTGCTTCTGTTAGTGTAACTGCTGAAAGGAAGTCATGTTTAAAGAGCTGCAGCAGGAGTCCGTGTAGGAGTGAGGTTTTGGTTCTTTGTTTTTTCTACAAGAGGAATTGCCTCACTCTAAAATCCACTGGCTAAGTGAAGCTGTACGGAGGCTTCCCTGTGTGCGTGCAGGGAGAGGTCCAGGGGTCAGTATTGGGCGTAAAAGAGGGAAGTGCATTCAGGTTTCAGTCTTCAGTTGTTGTAATGCTCAAGGGTCATCCAGCAATTGGATCCCCAATCTGTTTTCTTGCTGATGAAGAAAGCTTTTTTCCTCTATGTATGCCTGTCTGTCTGTCTTGTTAAGTGTCGGCATATCCACATGCAGTAAATAGCAAGACTGAAGTTATCAGGAAATGTGGAATTGAGAACCATGCGTGCCCCTTTGCCATGAATAAATTATGTATCTAGGGATCATTCAGTGGAAGATCCGTAGCTGCTGATTCTTCACCATAGCATGGGTTCTTCACCAGAAATAGGTGCAATAGCAGACATTGTGTCTCACATTGCGCTCTAGGTGCACACATACCCTGTTCTGCTAGAAGAGCTGCTCCAGAGTCGTTGGGCCTCAGCTGGAAACCTTATCCGTCATGTGTTCCTGGCAGGTTTTTTTGTGACTTTCAGTGCCCTTTCCCTCCTCAATAGCAAATGGTTTATGACAAATAAAGGTACTTGCTCATTGGCAGCTTTGTAGGTAAAAACTGGAATATTGGAGTAAGTTTCCTACACTGCTTTTGTACCATCTGACTCTGAAAGCTTGTTGCAAGAGGCTGGAAGCGAATGTCGGAGTGGAGAGCAGCACAAGTGTTTCTGTCCAAGAGCACTGATTAGCTAATGGATGTGCTCATAACTTAATGTCACAGCAGGATAAAGTTTCAGAGCTAATGGAAAGCTGATGTACAACTGATTTACCTCTGAGGGCCAATCCCAGTTCCCAAATATAACCTGTAGGCCTCCATAATTTGGTTCACTGTATTTATATATCCCCTTTCATTGCAGAGAGGCAGTTTCCAGCAGGATTCAGCAGTCACGTCAGGGTCAGGAGGGGTGAGCAGAGTAATTATCCGTGGGCTTTGGGAGCCCAGATGCATTAAACAAGTTTCTAATTTCTTGGAGAGACTTCCCCTGGAAAAGAGGAGAGGATTTGTGACCTGAGTGTGCCTGACAGGAAGGACGGGATCCTGCTGGAAAGATGTGCCGGTACAGCTGACAAACTGCCCATCCTTCCAGCAGTCTTGCGCATGCTACTTCGCTTACCATGGCTGGATGTCCTTAAAGGAAGCCGGACCTGGCTTGTGGCAGGGACCTGTATGTTGAGCAGAGAGTAAAATTCACACGGGGGAGAGACAAGGTCACATTATGTTGCTTGTTACAAAAAAAAAACACCTTAGGATTTGCTATCAGTGAGCTGAAATCTAAACAGCCTAAACGGTCCTAATAGTTAGAGGGGTTAGGGAAGTTTGCCAGAGCATGGGAATCATAACAACTGCATTTAATAACAATCAAGCTACTCATATAAATATTTGCATGTGCTGCTTCAAAGCCTACTACATGGTCATTCATGTACTGCAGTTAGAAAGATGAGGAGGGAAAAAAAAAAAAAAAAAAAAAGAGGGCGAGAAGAAAAGGGCACTCCATGTTTTGTAGCTGCCGTAATAAAGAATGGGCAAAGCACCAGAAAGAAAAGAAAAAGGAAAAGAAACCCTCCAAAGTTTAATAAACACAAAAGGGAGTAAAAATAAATCTTTGGAGCATTTATTACAAGCCCTTGATGGAAGGATTAGTTTGAAGCTCTCAGCCTTTCCAGTGTGGGTGTATGTGTGAAGTCGGCCTGTCTGGCCTCTTCCAATGAGAAAAGAAAAGTTGTTTACATTTCCTAACTTGGGCTGCACATATAATTGATTTTTTTTTTTTGGTTTCAATAGCAGAAATGAAAATTCAGAGGGGAAAAAAAGTCTCGTTTGGATGCAATTGAACTTAGGTCTTTTCTTCGCCAGAACGAAAGCCCAACACAGAATAGCTGTGTCAAACAGTGTTTTGTTTCTCCTGAAATGTCAGTACACGCAGTACTTGTGAGGAAATCTGTGAAAATGCAGGGCTTAGTTCATCAAACAGAACTGTGGAAGGCCAAAATGTCATCCTTTTATGCAGGAGATTCCTGATTTGGGGAACATCTCCAGCATGAAACAAACTCCTTCCATTTGCACTTCTGTTTTAAGGGAGCTTGACTCCATCTCACTCATCTCCCAGCAGCAATGCCTGGGGGTCTGTGTGCTGTCCTGGATGGTCAGTTAGAGGATGTGTTCAGTCTGTCCTGTTGATGATGCTCCAGCCTGGAGCAATACTTCAGACTTGAGTATTTTGGGATAGGTCTCCTGCACCCCTCCTATTCAGTGCTTTTCTGCTCTGTCAGAGCAGGGCTGCTTTCTGTCCTAGTTGCTGGCACAGGAGCTTAGAGGATGCTGGATGTTGGACAACATCAGTAAGACGCACAGAAACCACAATGTCCTTATGCACTTAAAACACTCACATAGCAGAACGCAATTTAACCTGGCAGTTTGGACTGTTCTGTGTAAAGCAGCTAATGACGTTTCAGCTTGTTTGGGGAGTGGGGGGTGGAGGAGGAAGAAAAAAAGAGTAAAAAAGCTAAACTTACGATGCTCGATGTTCAGCAGGCTAGAGGGAGAAGGAGGGATGCTGCTTGCACCTTCTCCAACTGTTTTTTATAACTCTAGTCTCAACTGTGCTGTGTTGATTGTGATTGCGATTATTACAGCTGGAAGTCTTCAGTTTTTTGAGGGTTGAATTAATGAATAATTTAAAGATGATAAAAATGGAATCTTTCATTGCATTTACTATTCCCTTTCTCCAAAACAAAAGAAATCTGTGTTTTCCTAGCTACAGGAAACATATTGATTTAATTCTACTCATTAATGATAATGGTTCAAAGAATACTTAAGGAGTCTAGTCTGTAGCAGGGTAACTGTGTTTGCACACTAACTTGGTCAGAGTCATCCTGGCGTCTACTGGAGCCATTGGGCCAAAACCAGAGGGGAGTCCAGAGGTATCCAACTGAGTCTGCATTGATACAACTGTCAGGTTAAGGTGGAGTCACAAAGAGAGATAAATTGCAGCATCTGTGATCACTTAAAGGCTAATTCAAAACTTTGTAGACTCCATAGGGTTCTTTCCATTCCCTTAAAAAAGTTGCAAGTCTCAATTCTCAGTCTTAATGTTGATTAATTTTCATGTAAACCCCAATTCTGCAGTCAGCCATTCTTTTTCAGAGGAAGGGTTCCAGCTGGTAAAAAAACCCACATTTTTTTCAGTTATCCTTGAATAATGCCTTTTCCTGAATTGACTTCCCATGGATACCATTGTAAATGATGGAATAAAGAAATCAAATTTCTTATGTGGGTTTTTGCAAGGTATCAAACAATCTTGTAGGAGAGATGAAACTCCTGTAAGACAAGAATTCATTCTTATTCATGGTGGGTGTCCCATGCCTGCCTTCCAGTGGAAGGTAAATACTCGTTCACTGTGTATACGAATGCACATATGCAAACACAAAAACATGCACACTGAAAGAATATTCCTTCTCTATCTTCTTTATATATGAAAGAGAAAAAAATGTAAAGGCAGAAATGGATCAGGAAAATCCGTTCAGATACATATTCACAGATTTGTATTATACAGTTTCTAAAACATAGAAAGTGAAAAAAAGGCTGCAAATATAGCACAAGAAAGTTCTAGAAATAAGTTAGAAGCCAAATATAAATAAGGCTGAGAGTTAAATAGGACTTTTCAATCTGAAGTAAAGTCAAGTTGGACAGGGTTCGTCTGTGCCAGGGCAAGTGGCTGGCTGCTAGTTTGGCTTGTCCAGAGGGAATGAATTGGTAGGTTGATGCCTCAAATAAATGACAGGGAAGGACAAGTTACAACTCATCTGGAAGCATCAATCTTATATATACATATTATTATGCCAAATTATATTCCTAGTAGGATTAGGTTTGGCTGAAGAACAAGTAGTAGCGTCAGAGTTTCCTATAGCAGAAAAGTAAATTGAAGAGATTATTTCTCTCTTAGATGAGGATATAATCTCTGAACTGAGTAGCTTTTATAAGAATTTGCAAAATGTATTGTAATTAAGATCATCAGTGCATAAAGTTAAGCTTTTCTCAGAAGACTTTTAGTTGGTATTTTGAGACACCAGCCCCATGGCTTTTGCAAAACAACAGCATTTATCACGCCGGGGTAATTTGCATCCTTTTTTTTCCTTTGAGTTCTTCCCACTGTAAGATTGTAGCAGTTTTCTGTCAGTAAGGCTGACAGGCAAGAATACTGATCATGATGTCCTGGAGTTTATTTTTGAGCACTGCAGGTGTGAAAATTTGAAAACCTTTTTTTTCGTTTCTTTATTTAAATGGGATCATCAGGAAGCCTGGGGCTTCCTGTTCATATTTATACCTCTTACCCATTTGACCATACTGAGGGTCTGCTTTGGGAAGTACTCTTTCAGAGGATTTTTTTAAAGTATTTTGCAAACTTGTCATCTCTCACTTATAATGCATCTACAGTTGAGGCCAAGATTATTTCTTTATAATCAAAATTTTCTCACAGCAAGGATTACTTTTAGGAATTTTTACCTCTGATCATTTGAAGAAGAGGTTTTGGCTCAATTATGTAGAGGAAGCGTGTTTCTGAATTTTGTGAAGACAGAATAAATTTGCTTTATTCCTTGTGTGACTTGTATTTGCTATTTATTTTGTAGGCAGTTTGAACTTGGAATTATTCAAAAAGCTACAACAAACTGGTTATTAAATATTTAGCTGTGAGTGGTGTTCCCTTGTGTAGCCAGGAGCTGCTGCATTGCTCAAAAGTTCTGGTAATAGCAGCCAAATATTAAATATTTGGAAGAAAGTCTTTAATATGTCTTATTGATATGAATAAATATTATTAAGGATTTCTTCCAACTACCTTTAATCATTAGTAGTTAGAAACGAAGGTAAATGTACTGGACTTGCGTTCTACCATTTCTTTACACAGAAATGATAACTTGTGTGTATTGTATCCATTAAGAATTAGATATCTTCCAGAAGAAGGTACTTTATTTGATTGATAGATGCCTGGATTAATGGCCTGGATAGCCGAGGGAGGCAGTGATTTTGGGGCAAGGGATTTTGGGCAAGGCCTGGATCTTCCATGGGTGCTGAACTGCTCACCTCCCTAATGTTGAGATTGTCATCTCCTGCCACTGTGTGCTGAATCCTGAGCTACGTGACTAGTGGGAAAACTTCATGTTTTGTGATAATTACCTGACATCTTCCTGCTGGCGAGGTCCTGAGGAAGCCAGCAAGCTTTGCTTTCTCAGCTGAAAATACACACACACACAATGCAATGGTCCTCTTTCTTTTTTCTCTTAACCCACTTCAGTTTCCCACTGTAAGAGAAAAGGAAGTTTTTCCTTTGGTTTGAACAGAGATTTTTATCAGGGCCTTCGAGTTGTTTGGAATCCCCCGGGAGTGTGGCTGCGTTGGTGGAGCAGCAGGGGCAGCAAGGGCAGCAGGGGCAGCAGGGCAGGCGGCAGGGCCTGGGGGAATGTGGAGGTGCTCAGCCTTGCGCGGGGGTCTCTGGCTCACAAGGAGGAACACACACTTCTGAAACCTCAACTGATACGTTTAACATGTTTAATCTTTAATGGCTTGAGTCCATTTTCCTGGTTTTCTTGCTTTCCCCCGTTATATAGCGAGGGGTGGTCATGTTTATGGCTTTCACAGCTTCCAAGTGGTCAAAATTCATGTAATTCCATTTATAATGTCTACTATCCACTTGTCTTTTCCCTCCTTTTCTTCTTCTCTTCCTGCCCGTGCCACTATAATCGGAATGAAAATATTGTTCTGGTGGAATCCTTTAATAACTAAATGCACAACTAAACCTGAAGCTGGCTAGATGCTCTATATTCTAGGGGAAGCGGACTTCAGAGATGCGCAGGTTGATGAGCTGCTGTTACCTGTCATCTTAGCAGATCCCTGTGAACTCCGTGCATGTCTGAAGGCATTTGCCAGATACCAACTACTATGATTCTTTCCCCTTTTATAAGTATCTGGGATTTTCCACCAGTATGTTGAAAGAGGAGAGGTTTAAATGCATGACCTGAAATAGAGCTGGAAATAGTTGTTAATCTCTGTTAATATGGTATTCCCATAATCAAACACATGTGGAGCAGGTTGGTTTTTTGGTTTTTTTATTAAATTGTTAATAATATTAAATTGGCCATTGGAAACTGAATCATGCTACAGATATTTCCCTTACTGAGGCTGTCTTGTATTACACTGTTTGACAGAACAATGTGTTTTATGATTAAAAAAAAATAATAAAATCACACTGCCTTCTTGCAGATGCCATCCCGCCGAGCTATTACAGCCTTTATTTCCGAATCGTCAGATTTGATGTCTCAGCAATGGAGAAGAATGCCTCCAACTTGGTGAAGGCTGAGTTCAGGGTCTTCCGCCTGCAGAACTCGAAGGCGCGGGTCTCGGAGCAGCGGATAGAGCTGTACCAGGTATGGTGGTACCTCATGCGCGTCAGCTCCCTGTCTCTCTGCAGCAAACCCACCTTGTACGTATCTAGTGGAACAAATCACGAGGAGAAGCGGTTGAGTCCCATCTTTTCAAAGCAGCCTCTTATTTCCCATGCCTTTCATAGAAAGGAACTTTATTGAAAAATCACATGAAGCTGAGATGTGCAAACTTTTTCTAGCAATTGTGCCTCAGGACTCCAGAGTTTCAGCATATAATATTTGACGTCTGTTCTATCCCCTACCAAGTCATCCCCAGGATCTCTGTCTCCCAGCACCTGGTCTGGACTGTCATTTACGCAGAAGTCAAATTCCTGTCCTGGCCTATGTTCAGCAGAAGCCTGCTAACCATTCCTCGCAGAAATGGCAAAGTTAATAATTGAGTTTCAAAGCTTTGTAGTTTCAGACCTGGCTTCTGTATAGTAGCCCAAGGATTGAGGCAAGGGAGTGGACAATTCAGGGATCGAGGAGTGAGGAAGAAAATGACCCCTTAACTCCCTCACTCCTAAGTGTTGGTAAGATTGATGTAAAAGTGCATTTTAAAAGTGCATTGTAAAAGTGCATTGAGCCCCTCACTGATTCGGATGTTGCTGCCCTCAATAGCTATGCCAGAGCACTGTCCTGGGTTTGCAGCGCTGTAGAATTCAGTTCAAATCCAGTGGGGTACAAATTCGAATTAGTCTTCTCCCTTACTTTCAATATTCACCTCCTGCTGCCTGGTCTGGTCAAGTGCAAGCCAAACCTGGAGCAGAGACGGGGGCAATTTGAGGTCACATGCTCAAGTAGGAGAAGCCTGATTCCCAGTTGAATGTGGTTCAGGTCCACAGGTGGTTACTGGACACTTGACTTCATGACTGTGATCTGACTGCCTTCCTTCCCAAGGACAGGCTGGCTGAAAAGTTGAGTAAATAACGTCTCATTAGTTAAAAGAGCAAGTTAGGAACATTCTAACGAGAGTCACTGGTGTCAATTACATGTAATAGTCATCAAACAGAATTACACAATAAGTCCCTGTGATGCTGCTACACCAGCCTGTTGAAACGATTGTATGTTCTGGCTTGACCTCACTGTTCAGACATCTTAAAAGGAGTTGATGGCATCTCTGGGCTTTCTGTTGTTCTACTTTTGAGAGCTGTTAGTCACCTGAAAGGAGTACAGCTGCGGTTGCCTGAGCTCAGTTCATTGCCTTTCTGCGTTTGAGGAACGTGGAACACAAAGGGTTCAGTGGAGGTATGGAAGAAAGGGCCTTTGCTTGGCTGGGATTTTGCCTTGTGATGAGAAACAGCTGGAGCTTATTTGAGAGAGCCTGACTCTGGCAAGCCTTTACCCATGGAAAGGACTGACACCTGCATCCAGGGCAGGTACTTGGGTCCTTTAGATAAATATATAGCTGGTGAGTATGGTAGGTTGGGCTTTTTTTAGGCTGGGTGAGGCATACCGAGAGAAGTGTTAGGTGAGCAATCAGTGCAGGTTATTGTAGGATTCGGTCTTTTCTCCAGCATGTAACAGGCAAGCCAAAGGCAGCAAGCTCTGAGTGTTTGTGCCAGGCATGGTTTAGGTGTGTTACTTTGCTCCTTTGCCTGTGGAGTGACAGGCTGTCTTGGGAGCATTTCCCTTGCAGAGCACCTGTTAAAATGATAAGAGCTGCCTGTTAGTTCCTCTCTCTGCTTTGCTTACTTACAAGTTCCTGTAGCTGCCTTAAGCTGGTTGTTTTCTTGCCCCTTTGGTCATATTTATTTCTTGCAATCTTGTATGCAGCTCTTCCCAAGACCTTGTCAGGGAGGTGTTACAGCTCTGTGATGGCCAGTCTGAACTGCACAGGTTCCTTGCCAGCTCTACTGTGAGAGCATCAGAGTACCTAAATACTGCTGCATCTGATGTCCATCACAACGCCTGGAGTTAGCAGGCAGTGTTTAACAGGAAAAGCAAAAGCAAGGAGAAATTGAAGGGGAGGGACCCATGATCCTGAGGGGTCCCTTCCAACTGGAGTTGTTCTCTGATTCTGTGACGTAGATAGAACAGTGCTATAGAAAGCATCCTAGAACTTAGTATATGAATTTTAGAGATTAGAAAGAAGATCTAAGATGCTGACAGTGAGGAAGGATGGGTAGGAGGCATTGGTGCAACAGTGATGCTAGAGGAGTTTCAGGGCTGTGTAATAATATATTGATAGTGCAGATAGGAGTGTCTAGCAGTGGAGGAAAGTACAAACATGGGTGGTAAAAGAGGAGAATGAGGAAGATGCTCATTTTAGTGGAAGTGGGAGAGACAAGTACATTCTGTAAGGGCTGAAGACTTACTCGGGTATCTTTGCTTCCAGCATGAAAAGCCACGCATGGAGAGTGAGCCTTGCAGAGGAGTTGGCATGTGCAGGCACCGCTCCATGTCCATGCATAAACACTGCTTCCTGTCTTGTGAGATGTGTGCTGGGCTTGCCAGGGCTGTTGTACCCAGAAGGAACAATGTGGTTTTTCATCTTGCATAAGCAACATTTAATAATTAGGTTGTTTGGGGGTTTTTTCCTCTCACCAAGTGTTGGGTTGCCTAGTCTTTTTCTTTGTTGAGATCTTCTTGATAAGGGTTTTTGAAATTCCTCTCATACCTGCAGTTTCAGGGAATGGTTGTTCCCATGTCCCCTCATCTTCCTCAGTCAAGCAGGAAGAGAGGAGCAGAAGTCCTCTGGAGAGACTCAGAGCTCTCTTGTGGTGATTCACTGTGAAAGTGGCCATCCCTGAACACATGGAAGTCTCCTAACTGCTCTCCAAGCACTTTCTGATTTATTCCGGTGGCAATTTAGTAGTGATGTATATACCACTGGTGCAGAAGAGACAATATTACTCTGAAGGACTGTTTTAGGAACAGCTAGAGGCAGATGTGCAGGGTAAATGGAAAAAATAAGCAAGCAGAATATAAATATTTTGTTTCTCCTCCTGATTCTTTCTTTGTGTGGTCCTCTGACCTTACAGATCTACCCCTTACAATGAAAAAAGAAATGCAAGACTGCACCTTTTCAGCTAAGCTTTCCTTGGGCTATACTTGGCTGCCTTTTCCAAACCACATCAGAAAAGGACTTTGTGTTTTCCTGCAGCCCTTGTTTGCACTGACTCTGGGAAGGCAGTCTGGGACCTCTTGGTGTGGTGAGCCAGGGCCATGGCCCCTCGCTCCCAGCCCTCAGTGCAGCAGCAACAGGACCCTGTTTCCACCTCAGAGGCAGGTTTGGAGCAGAGAGCACCCCATTGTATTTATGCTGGGAGCGAGTAGTTGTGGATCTGTTTGCCAGGTTTGCTACGCCCCAGGATTCTATGGGCAGTGGGTCCTTAAGATTAATTCTCATGGAGGTGTCCTGGATGCATCCACGAAGCCAGTGGGCAAGTGGTAATCCACAAGAGCAGAAACAGTTTCTTTAATGTCTGTTTTCACCCAGAGTACTTATCTTGGTATTTAAGGATTAGGCAACCACATCTGTGTGTTCCTGTGCAGATGGGAAGCGCAGTGCACATATTAAGTAGTCTTAGGGTGGAAAATAATAGAACTCACAGAGCTAGGAATGACGTTTCTTTCATAAGGCTGGTATAAAAGCTTTTGTCTCTTCTTGGCTCTGCTTAAGTGAAGTTACAGAGAATTAAATTCTTTAAAGGCACTATCTTTTCTGTTGTTTCTTCTGCCCGAAAGGGAGAGTTTAATCTGCTGGTGGTGCTACTGATCATCAGCACATTGGAGAGTGGGAAGCTGGAGGGAAGGAAGTGGCCTCAGATGTGTCAAGTGCTCTCCCGCATTTCTGTCATCCTTCCACTGCACCACGTTCACTCAATGCGCTTCTCAACGTGCACCAAGTTTTCAGAAAATATTAAGAGGATAAACTACTTTTGGGGGAAGGAGGAGGAATAATATTAAATAAACAAGTTTTAGCATCGTCCAGTGGCCCTTGCTATGTTTTTAAAGATTTATGCCAAATGCAGGCTTTATTGGAATTTGATCAGATAAAGCTCAGTTGTTATGGGAATGTCTTTGTTCATCAGTTTTCTTGCCTGCTTTGAAGACTTCATCACATCTTTCTTTTATTAAGGTGCTTCTGTATTTATGAATAAAGTCCCTGCACCCTTCAAAAAAACCCTTGTCTTTTATGAATAAGCATTCCAAAATATAAATAGGCATCACTGCAAAGCTGGATGCATGGAAACCCTCACAGGGTGAAAAGCTGTCATTCAGAGAGTGTTGTGGTATTGTTTTTAAGGTATTTTTATTATGTACAGACGGCCAAACAATAACAACTGATAATTACTTCCTATGGAAGCAGTGCCATGTTTTGTTAACACATCATAAAGCATCACAAAAAATGCAGCCGCAGCACTGGGTTTTATCATCATCGTTCTCCAAGGCTGCTGTGGGTGGGGGTACCTGAGAGGCTGTGGATGGGGAGGACCCATACCACAGGATGTAGGAGAGCTCAGGGTTGGAGCAAATGAACGGCACCAGGTTAAAGCCTTAGGGGGGACATCAGACTGTGGTGAAGAATTTGAAGGAAGCAGGAGCAGACCTTTGGTCTTTCCATGTTGGGGAGGGCCCAGGCCATGCCGAGGGCTTCTGTGAAGCTTGCTCAGGGTCTAGGAAGAACTGTCTGCCGTCCAGGCAGTGGTAATCCCCATTTCTTTAAGGGCCTCTCTACCCGCTTGGAGGTAGAGGAGGAAGATGTTGTGGAACATATTACCCCATTATGAGTCAGATTTAAATTTAAAACACAGTCAGTTGTTCAAATACTTTCAATTCAGACAGTGTTTTGTCTTGTTTTTCAGTTAGGGAATACATTTAGAGCAAGCTACTATAGATTTGGGCCAAATCTCTGTGGTGCAAATCTGAGGCAATTTACACTGACTGCAGCAGAGCTACTCCAGACTGATCTCCGTATAATCAGGAGCAGAGGGACCTTGCTCTCTTTTCTTGCCAAAAAGTGCCGTCTCTAATGCCATGGAAGAAAATACCAGGAAGTAGGATTTGTGGCTGTGAGCTGGCACAGGATGTCTGTATTACAGATATCACCTGGGGCATTTGATTTTAATTGACTGCCATTGCTGTGACCCACATCTGAAGTAGTATATTTGGATCTTACAATTCACGTATTGCTATCCTGAAACCAGACTCTCGCGATCTGAAAGGTTACAAGGTTATGTTAAACAGTAAATGCACAGTGGTCTCTTTGAAGTGCCAAACTTGGTATAAAGTGTGGACCTAATAACTTTCTACTCTTAATAACTTTCTACGCTACCAACCTCCTCCCCCCAGTTCCCCCCCAGCAACAGCTCACAGTTCACAACCAGAGGAAGTTAATTTGCAGTATATTTTCGTCGGATTGCTGCTTTCTTGTTCCAGAATTCTTTTTTTTTTTTTTTTTTTTTTTTTTGGGGGGGGGGGGGGGTGTCAAAATATTGTATGCCTTACTAAAAAAAGTGCATATGCTGGAGACGATGTATAGAGTACCTTTGGCAAATAATCTGAGAGTGTGGGTGAAGGGAAGTATTTATCGCTGTGTCATATTCACTGAGATTTGAGAGCTTGTCTCAGATGCAGCCACCTCTTGCCAGGAACAGAGCAGTTATTGAAGACGACTTGAAGAAGTATATAATATCCCTGTTCGCTACTGGCAGGAGCCAGTGTGTACTCCCAGCTCAACACTGCTGTGTGTAGAAATGTGGGGCACTGAGCTAACAGATTTGTTGAGGCTCTTGTTATAGGGATTGTAGGAATGCAGGACATGGGTCAGAAACCAGGCACTAGGTTTGGGTTCCTGCTTTTTGGGCTGCAGTCTGGTGGGGTAGCCAAGCCCACATTACACTGGGACATGGGCACGTTTCAAGCAAGCACTGCAGCGTGGTAGCTACTGGGCTGAGGAGTATCGGGTTGGCTTGCTGGCCTCGCACTAGGAAGCCCGTTGGATGAGGGGAAGGGAGTATTGCTGTTTTGAGAACATGTAGGAAACAACGTGAAGCTTTTTCAGGGAGAAGCCTGTATAAAGAATAGATGATGGAAGAAAATGGAGGAGGACAGAAGGTGGTTTGGGTGGAAGCCTGTAGGTGGTGGGAAGAGAAAACCACAAGAGAATCATGACTTACGGAAAACAATGCTGGCAAGAGGAAAGGAAGAAAGAGGAGTGCCTTGCAGAAGAAGACAGCATTTCGAAGAAGCAGTAAGTCAAAAAATTCAGATAGCAAAGAAAGTTGCATGACAACACGTTGCAGTACAATGCATGTGAACATGAGATATGGCTGTTAGGGACAGGACCGAGGAAGAGGAAGGGCTTGGGAGATCTGTCTGTAAAGAGGAGATGAATACAGGACTACTCTGCAGGATCTAGGGGATATGGCTAGAAGAACCCACTCTGTTTTTGTTGACTTTGGCTCCTCTTTGTTGATATTTTAATAAAACATAATGTGCCTCTGGCAAGTTAAAGCTAAATGCTAGATAAGTTTACAGGATTTTTTTGTTTTGCCTCATTTTATGTAAAATCTTTCTTTGGAGCTATCTTAAATTCTCCTAAACAGCAGGAAATTGCAGTCAGTATTTCAGAATCTTCCAGGAGGAGGACCCCAAACCCTCCGTTCTTGTTTATTGCTTATACAATGCAAAGTCTTCCTGCCTGCTTAAACGTAAGTCAGACTGAATGGCTTCAGGGCTGTATCCCCAGCTTACACTGCACATGTATCTTCAGTGGCAGGAGGAAGACCCTGCTTGGGGAACAAATGGAGAGGAAATCCTTTCTCAGGATCCATTCTCTTCCCAGAGCTCATCCCCTCACCACAGGGAGATGCAGTGAGTTAGTCACAGTGATTCCATTACACACTTGACTTCCCCTCCCTTTTTGACCTGTTTGAGCTGCTCATCTCTTTGCCCCCCTCACACTTCACCTTCTTTTACCTTTAAGTGAGTAGCAGCCAACACTGTAAGAGAATCCTACTGCAGCTGTAGCACATCCAGATATAAAAGGGGTTGGGTTATGCATGCAATATGTTCTTTTTATTTGCAAGTTTGCATGAAGAACGTGTCTGGCAAGTTCTGAGCAGATGGATCTGAGCTATGGGGTTTTTTTTAAACTTTGTCAAGTACTCCATACCTTTGTATTTTGGCAGGAACTCTCCATCTCATATACTAGTCTCTGAAGATTCTGCCTTCAGTTTGAGCCTGATTCAGAGACCTTTACAAGTAATGGAAAAGCTTCCATTGATAAGCAGGGGGGCTGTAAAGCCCTTTTTACTCCATAGCGCTGATGGCGCTGAATTGCTGTTTTGCAGAAGCAGTTACAAGAAAAGCTTGAAAATTCGCACAGAGAATTTTTGAAAAAATACAGAGTCAGTCTCCTGCACTAGTGGTGATAAGTAGCTAAAATTTTGATAAGTAGGAGATTCCCAATTATCTGGCAAAAGGTACTATACGGAGGCTTTGCACTTTACAACATATGTATAATGAGTAAGAAACTAGAGAGGTTTGCAACATAATTAAATGTTTGCTTATGCTTGTGTCCAAGATAGGATCAAAGACCTCAAACTCAACTGGGCAGTGAGAAAGGATTGAGAATTAGCACGGTCATTTTTTAACTTTAAGCTTCAGAAAGGGCTGGATGAAGTTCCTGAGAGCTGTCTGAGGAGACCTTTGAAATCTGGAAGCAGGCAGCGAGTGAATCTTTCAGTAGGGTGAATAGTACTTAAGAATTTGGAAAACACAAGCGGCTGCATGTGCAGCCCTTGGGAATCTGGTTATTCTTCTGCAGAGGGTTAGGCTGGAGTCCCCTACAGGTTTCTTCTGGTTCAGAAGAGGTTATTCTAAATGGCAGTTTCCAGCCATGACGTTGTGCATAGCTGAATTTATCTCTGCTCTGATGTTAACCGGCATTAGCACATCATTTACCACTGGATCTCATTGTTTGGACCTATTTACTTTGAGCTCACAAGTACATGTCAGGTTATTTCCATTATTTTAAAAGGCCCTTGAAGTACCAATGGAAACCATGGATAATGACTGATAAGTAAGAGGAAGATTAGTGAGCCTGCCAAGATGTAATACACAAGAACATCGCAGGAGTCTGAAGTGAGAGAGAAGAGAAGGGAAGGAAGGAAATTATCAGGGAGCCAACAGCATCTGGAGAGAGGAGATCAGGCAGTGCAGAATGAAAGGAGAGGAAAAACAGATTAATAGCAGGTTTTTACAAGATAATGCCATGTTTACTGCTATTCAGTGATTGCAGAAGTCATGCTGGCTGTCAGCAGTGACCATCCCAAGTTCCAGGGCAATGCAAGCAGGCAGAGTAGGTATTTTGAAGTGGCCGTATGATCTTACTACATTTTGAAAATTCATCAACTTGTTTTAAGAAACCGTAAGTCATCAAAAATATTTCATAACAGTTGGTGACCATAATTCTCAAACCCAGCTGTAAAATGCCCCTGTTATTGCTAAAGCTTGGCCTTTGATGTGTGTCTTAGGGTTTTCTTGGCGGCAGCAGATGTATGTCATTGATGCATCAGCCTGTGTATTGTCACTGCTGAACCACATTCAGTTTTTTGTTTGTTTGCTTGCTGGGGAGGTGATGAATTTATTAGCCAAAGCTATTTCACTGTAAATTATACTTAATTTTCCTATCCTTCTGCATTTGATTGTGGTAACTATAGAAGACTAAAAGTAGTTATTGGCCAGACCATCAAATCTGAAATAAACTAAACAAGTTGCTGTTCTGGAGCTCTAGTTTGAAAGAACCAGTGTGTCTTTCTGTCGTTTTTTTTTCCTTTTGAGTGCATAATGAGTCATGAAGATGGGCTGTTCTGGCATTTCCTCTCAGTGGTTATTGTATAGAATACATCCACTAATGTGTTCATTGGGTTATCCGCAGCTTTAGCTGCCTGTATATATCAGAATGGGAGTAGGCAAAGGAAAATCTGAGCAAAATAATTAAATTTCTATTAACAGAGTCTTGTGTTTTGGAGTATTTTTGGTTTTGTTTTATAATCAGTATAATTACACTGACACCAAATGCTGCTGCTCTGCTTACATCAGCCTCTGATATGCCCCATTTTTAAAAGAAGCCATATTTCTGATGATTTTGCAAACATTCTGCTTTGTTTGTTATGATGAATGGTAACAGTGTTCTCAGTGTACTTTACAGTTTATAAATACAGACTAAGGCAATCCTTGCCCTTATTTTTATACTCAGAACTGTGTGATGGTTACTTGAGGGTATTAGTGTGTGCCCATAAATAAACAGTATCATCCTCCAGTATTTTAATTAAGATTTCAGCTACTTGATACTTAAATTTAAAAAAAAAATGTATCAGATAATTCTCTCCAGCTGGTGTGAAAAGTAAGCATAGCAGGTGGCAGAAGTAATTTATAGAGATCAGTATTTTATGGAAACTCACTTGTCATTCTTCTAAAAGCAGTTTGTGACAAAACTAAAGCTTTCCACCACTGAACACCCTGGTCATGGTGATTTGGGATATGCTTCCAAGATAGCATCATGATCCAGCTTCCTCTAAGGGATGAGGAGGAGCGCAGACACATCCCTAGCAGCCGCGCAGAGGGTCTGCCTGTGAAGACTGAGCAGAATGCCTTTGCGGAACCAATGAAGAGTAGATTTCAACAGCATTTATAAAATACCAGAAATCTGGCAGGCCTGATGAGGGTGGCATGTGAGTGCTGTCATCACTGAGATCCCCAACTGGGCTTCCTAAACATGTGTAGCTGTACAAGCACGAGCAATGCTTTGTTTGCATCTGGCTGCTTCATGAGCCCTTTCCTGCGATTTAACTGCATTATTCGTATGTTCACATTTGTTTTGCCTTGATCTGCTGACAGTAGCTGCATGTATGTAATATCTAGAGGTCAGTCATGTGTATTTCTAAAATAATTTTTCCCCAGGTGTTTTTGAGAAGGATCAGAATAGGAAAAAAATTGATGAGAGGGGAAAGGTTAGCAGAGGCCTTAGAAAAAGATAACTAGAAGGCAGGGCTTAAGTGTGCAAGATACTTTATCAAGAAGAAATTAACAAGAATTTTGGCTATTTGATTTCCTGTGAAAGGGGAGAATCTCATACAAAAATAAGGTAGAACAAACCAAATTGTTCTTAATTTAAAGCATTGCTACTGAATGAAAATTACTCTGCATACTAGGCTAGAAGTATGCTGGATAACCTTTTGGTAACACTTCTACCTATTCAGCTCATCCCCACATAATGTGATCATATGCATATGTTCCCTGCATAATTCTTTATTAGAAAAGGCAGTATTGCTTTATCACTCTGTTGAAAGTGAGGCCAAAGAAACAGATATACCTGGAAGAACATCCCCATGTTCAGAAGCTGCAGAAGATTTGCACAACCTGAATTTTGAGTTTGTTGATTTTTTTTCGCTTGTGTGTGTGTGTGTGAGAAGGTGTGCACCCTTGCACCTGCACCCGTGAAGCCGTGCATCATCAGCTACTTGTGCACGCGGGTGTTTAAGTTTGTTGCTTGTAAGTGAGGCAGGTGAGGTTGTGTGTGTGGAAACTCTGTCTCCTCTTTATGCAAGTGATTGAACCTGTCATCTATACATGCAGGTGGTGGTACACAGTACTGCCCCCACCCCAAAATCCCTACCCATCCACATCATGACCCACAGACATACCAAACTCTTTCTGCCTCTTAAAGAGGGAGTGTTTGGACATGATGCCAGAAGGAAATGAGAAAAGATTAAAGGGGAAGTTTAACTCAGTCTTCCTTCTCTCCTGTGTTTGTTTTGGGTTTCCCGCCACCCCCCACCCCACCCCGCCTTGTCTTCTATTAATATTTTCAGTGCACTGCAAACTTTTGCACACAGGCCTACTTGTTAGACCTTCATTTAGCTCCTGCAGATACAAGTTGTGCAGCAACATTTCTGGGAACAGTGTTTGATGTGGTTGCGATGGGTAAGCATAAAGGTAAGGCTGTGGTTATAGGCAAGGCAAAGCAATGTTTATAGGTAAAGGTAATACCTCTTCTAAGACGGATCAGTATAGTTGGAAGACGTAGACAAGCTTTCAAGCACAAAAGCTGCAAGGCATGGAACTTTTTTGCAACTAAACTGGTTGATCTAGTAGGAAGAAGGTATGGGAAATAGCAGAAGGGAAGTTTTTCAATGGGAATATAGGCTGGAGGGTGTATTGGAAGAAAAATGTGTGTTGCTGATAGGGAAGGCAAGACCAGAAATGTAGTGCAGAGTACAAAGAGGCAAACCAAAGAGGTAAAATGGCAGAGAAAACATAAATTGCTTATTCTCTGTAATAATTCCTAGAAGGCTTATATGAAGAACATTTTGTAGGTGTGAAAAATTCTAATAGATGCCTACAAATAGGCCATTTCATGTAGAGTGCAATGCTTCGGTGCAGATGGAAGCATAAAATGCAGTGTGGGAAAGGAAGCAAAGAGTCCTTCATCAGGTTATATTGTGGGAGAAAAGAGTCTGAGGATCCAGCCTAGGATTTTATCATCCATTAACTTTGCTCACTTGCAACAATGTGAAAGAAAAAGAAGAAAAAAATGGAAATGTTGAGTCTGGAAGATAATTCTTACCTACAAGCAATCAGGTTGTTAAGATCATACATCACCTTAACGCTATAAAGATACTTACAGTCAGGCCAGGAGAGGGAGACTGAAGCCAGGTGTGCTAATTTTACTAAGTATGGCACTCATCACACTTAACAGCCCTTTGTTTAAGAACGTCTAGTGCCTGTTTAGCCCATAATGTCAATTGTGGAAATTATGCCATATTTAGTTTGTGGCTTTTTGGTTCATTCTTTATAATTTTCTTACTGGACATGCAGCATAAACAACATGGAGAGGAGCCTTGCTTTCAGGTATCATAGATAGCGTAGTATGGATAATGTCTAGCTCTCTTAATCCACAGTGCCCATCCTGTCCCACAGTGTCCTGTGATTTTGAAACCTGCAAACACTTTTCTTGTCCTTCAGTTCATTGTTGAGGATGGTTGTTCTCTGTACCATCGGATATGTGCAGTGATGGTTTCTTGTACTTTTACGAATGCATTTTGTGCCGGATGCACACTGCCAGCCCTCGGCTTTGTCTTTTGGTAGCAATGGGATTGGGATAAAGACATCTTATTTTGGATACCAAGGCACAGCTGAGTCTTCAGAACGTATCTAAGACCAATTATAGTTAACATCAGGAGATTGCTTTTGGCACATTACTTACTTTTAGATCCTTACATCTCTGCCAAAACTGAGGTATGCAGTTTCTGGAGTCTTTGGAAAGATATGACTGTGCAGAAAGGAAGAGAAATGAGCCAAGTTCTTCTGTCCCATTTGCCTCACACACACACACCCCCCGCCCCAGCACATCTTTGCAGAATGACAGCTGCATTACATCCTCAGAAACACTTGAGTTGACCTGATAAAGACCAAAGGGAAGGCAAAGTTATATTTGTACTTCTCTGGGACTTTCCCAGCATTGATTACTGATTCTCTCATCCCTCTGGCACTTCAGAGCAATGGTAGTCCCCTTGCTGCTGCCAGACTCTCTGTAAACAGTTGTTCAAACACTTTGAAGGTTGCCTCATAAAAAGGAGTCCCAATGTTCAATGTTTCAGTGACCTCAGCTTCTACTGGAGAACTCGGCATCGCCTACTAGGGGCACTTAGCAATTTTCTGGACTTGAACCAACACCTCGTGTCTTGTTGCTAAATGTGTTGATCAGAAAGAAGGCAAAGAGCTTGTCATGGTGCTGTTCTTCTCATAAGGCAAATGTTACTGTGGGAACTGCACTGCTGGCCTTTGAGAGGTCCAGCACTCCCTTGAAATAAAGAGGGAAATTCTACACGTAGTGCAGATTCTGGCCTTTTCAAGCCTGCTTTTCTGTTTAATTATAGAAAGCCTAATTTTATCATGATGACATAATTTCACACCTCTTTTGAAATATTTTTCTTTACATGTATTATGCAGTTTCACCATTATTTTATTCCAGCAGCGTTTGCTAGATGTCAGGTTGGTGTGGGCTGAGAAAATAGGAGGAAACAATGAGACATTGTCAGTTTTTCATTTGGAGGTGGACTTGGGTGGTTAAAAAGAGGAAGAACCCAAAACAATATATGAGGTTGCGCAGCTGGCTTGCCAGAATTTACGAAGTGATGTTATCGTGTGGTATCTTGCTTGGAGTTGACTTAATGTTGCATGGCATTCCAGCTTCCTGCATCACAAAACTATCAACAGGGTAATAACCAGGAAACCAGAAACTTGTTAGTAGCCAAAAGTCCAGTTGATTTCATCCTGCTAGAGTTAAGGTAATTAATAGCAGGCTCTGTATGTATGTGGGAAGGCACTGGCTGAATTGTTTAGATAGGAGGAAGACTGTGGGCTCCTGAAATTCTAGGCATGCAGTGCTCTGTCTTCAAAGGGAGGGGCTGCATTTCTTTTGTACAGGTATTTTTTTATTGCACGCTCAGTGGCAAGCTTTGCTGAAACTTTTGACACAAATCCAAATACAGCTGGCATCAGAGTTTGGATGGAAGCAGCATTACCTGTTGCACAAATCCATGTGTGGCCACCATTCACACCAGGCTGCCTCTGCACGCCCCCAGGTTACCTGTATGGACAATAACTTTTTTTCTGTTTAATGTATGACTAGTACCTGAAGTCAGAGGGAGGGCTGGAAGCATGGATAAGGCAATACCATACAGATTAGTTTGTGGGGGGCAATATAATATCTTCAGTGTACAGACTACATTGTACAGGCTTTACTTTAGCATCCGTTACTATGCTCTAACCGGTGTATTACTGAAGAAGGTAAAGTAACCTCCTTTGATGTTCCAGTTACTATGATCTCTTGACCACTTGTGTTGCAGGACAAGTTTTCAGGGCAGTTTTTCTGTGTGATTTCTCTTAGGAAGGAGTATGTGATGGCTTGTTTTGCTTGGAAGTGTAAGCTGTTTTCATTAGGGTGTTTCTATATCACCTTCCTCTCCCCACACACCCTAAGAAAATTCTTTCTGAAAATGTGCCTGAATGTACATCTGCTACATAGAGATTTGAGCTGTAATAGTTTCTTGTGCTATTTATAATGTTGGTGGCCCATTTTAATAAAAAAACAGGTAAATGTTAACCTGTAGGCAATCGTATTTGTCATTTATTGCAGGTTCTAAAATCTAAAGAATTATCATCACCAGGACAGCGCTACATCGACAGCAAAGTAGTTAAAACACGAGCTGAAGGAGAATGGTTGTCTTTTGATGTCACTGAGGCTGTACATGAGTGGCTCCATCACAGAGGTGACAACAAGTGCTCTTTGCCTTCACTCCTGCCCCAACTACTCCTCCATTAACTCAGCAGTATTTCAGGGTCATTCAATATGTAAAAACCAACTCCACTTACTTTTATGTTTTGCAGATAGGAACCTTGGATTTAAGATAAGCTTACATTGTCCATGCTGCACCTTCGTGCCATCCAATAATTACATAATCCCAAATAAAAGTGAGGAGCTTGAAGCAAGATTTGCAGGTAATGAAATGAAAAAAAATCTTTTAAAATGTTGTGGTACTTACTGATTGAGAAGGGAAATAAAGAGCCATTACTGCCTCTCTAAATGGCATTCAGCTGACTGAAAACGTGCTCATTTGAGAATCTTAATTCTCAGCTGATAGGAAATGGTGTTGAAGGCACAAGGGTAAAACTGTATCAGCTGAACTATTCTAAAACCAGATGGCATGAATAAGCCATCTCATTCCATGCATGCAGCTTTGATGTCCTGAAGTGTCTGCATGCTCACTAGATAGATACACCGTTTTGGACGTAGGGAAGACTGTGCACAGTAGACCATCCACTGTTCGATAGTCATGAGAAAACTTGCTGAATATTTTCAAAATAAACCCTTTGACTGCTGTCCATCCTAGCACTGTTAATGGTTCAGGCTTAGTAGAGAAGGCTACTGCCGGAAGGTAGAATTAGGATGGTGTTTGGCACGCATGTAAACAGCTTGCAATAGGTACATGTGTGAGCATGGCGTGTTTTATGAGTGTCAAACAATACTTATTGTGGCAAATTTCCAAAGTATAGGTAGGGCAACAGCTTCTTTGCTTACAGAAGCACCTTCCTTTGTCCTCACAGAGTGTAGAGGGTTCCAGTCTTTGTAAGTACCTGCAGGTGTACTTCCAGCTCTGCAGGCACACTAAATATCTCCAGCTACCCTCCACCACCCCGCCCCTTTTTTCTGGTCATATTAGTAATATTTTAAATTACTCTGAGCAATGGCATTGGTTGCTTTGTGAAGAACTGCACAACAGGTGCCAGACTTGTATAAATGTCCTACAGTGTTCTACTGCCAATACGTTGCGGGTTGAAGAAACAGCAATGGTGTATCTGTCTGTGTGCTTCTACTTCCAGCAGTGGAGGTCTGATTCTTAGGTGAAATCAACAGAACTGCATTAGTTAACACTGATTATCTCTATATATCTAGATTGGCACATAGAATTTTTTTGTAATGTATTTGTATATTAGTTACACAAGGTATTTTTAATGCTGACAGCTTGGTAAAAACTTAAAAATTGCATTGAGTGAGCATTAAGAAACAAACAACAATGTGTAGTTATGGATGTAGGTGCTTCTTATGGACAGCAGACAAGGTAACATAGAGTAAATACGTGAAGGTCACATAAGCTCCCTTGTGTTTCTAAGCCATTACAATTTCAATTTCAAAAAGGGAAATGCTATTTAATTGACTGTGCTATAGTTATCATCTATCAGTACATATAAAACTATGGCTGTATTAGAACCAACCCAAATTCTTTTCTCATTTATTAAAGTATATCATGGTTTGCTTCATTTGCTTTCCAAGGATTTGGCTATATTCCTTGTCAAGTATTAAGTTTTTCTAACCATTGTTTCACTGTGTTGGAATTTTTTCTCTGAGTAAATACATGTGCTGTACATATGAATAAAGCCATTGTGTGTATTTAAAAAATCATTAGTATGATATTTGGTTGCTGTAATTGCAAATGCTGCAAAAAGAAAAGTGTTACCTTTTCCTCTTTAGATAATATTACCTGGTTCAGGAGGTTAATTTTCAAAAAGGTATTAACAACAGGCATAACATGAGCTGTTTGGACTCCTAGGAAAGGCTAATACCTTGAGTCTCTTGCTTCTGCTATTGCCATGATAAGAAGTTAGCAAGGCAGGTAGTGTTTCAAGGGAAAATACAAAGTGTGAGGTCATGGACTGCCACTTCAAGAAGAAATATTTTGATCAATGTCCTTGCCGTGCCTATACAAAAGAAGGGGTAGAATAAGTGACTTTCTGGGAAAAAAACAGCAGATCTAAATAAACTGGCAACGGGAGACAGAATTTACAAGCATTAGAAAGAGGTAAATGTGATAGAGAAAACTAATGGCATAGAGGTAAGCAGTGGGAAATGCAGGTGAAGTATCCAGGATAGCTTTAATGGTGTTACAAGGTTTTAAAAGGTACGTAGCTGTTACAAGATGGGAATGCTACCCTAAGTGAAATGACAAAAGCATCACTGCTTGGGGCATTTGAAACTAAGCAAGGCAGATGCAGTGACTGAAGAAATCTTGTTCTGTTACTTATTTCTACAGTTCTGGTAAATGTGCTGAAATGCCATTAAATGGCTGTGAATGTGGGAGGGCTAATACAATATGTAACGTGAGAACTGTGAATTTCGTAGGGATCTTGGGTTGAAATTTGCCCCCACTTCCCCAGTAAACATGCTCAGCTGACACCATCATTGCCCAGTTTCTGAGAGAATTTTTTTTAAAAACATGGTTTATTTAATTTGTGAAGAAAAAGCAACACAATGTTTATCACCAAAATGTATTTTTTAAAGGTATTGATGACTACACATATTCCAGTGGTGATGTGAAAGCTTTAAAGTCCAATAGGAAAAAATACAGTGGGAAGACCCCACATCTTCTGCTAATGTTATTACCCTCCTACAGACTTGAGTCGCAACAGCCCAGTCGGCGGAAGAAGCGTGCTCTAGATGCTGCCTATTGTTTTAGGTAACTATGCATCCGTATTCAGTATACTTACGCAGTAGTACCAGCCTGTGAGGTGTAATGCAGTTGCTTATCCTGTTTCTTAACAGTTGGCATTTGTACAGAGCATGGACCCTCATTTGTAGACCTACAGGGTCTGTGTGCAAAGAGTATCTGCCCAGCAGTCTCCAGTCCCACAGAGACGGTGGCAGATGAGGAAGATTGTGGCCTTAGAAAGCAGAAGCCGAGTTCCATCTGGGATGATTCCCAGACCCATCAGCCCCATAATTACAGCCAAATTACCACTTCCACTGTGCTCACCTATTCAGAGAGGGCACTCAGTAGGACCTGGAGAAAAATACTAGCCCTTCAGGGAAACCGTTAGCTTTTTCTGTATAAGCAAGTCTTGCCATGTTTAAGCATCTGAGTTCAGGTGCAGTATAAACTACTGTCAATGTAATTTTTTTTGTAAAATTTTTGGGACTTGGATTTGCCTGCCTGTAAAGCATCATTCAGAGAGCAAGCAACCGGATTATTTTTATTCCCTGTGTTGCCTTTCTTATGACCGATGTGTTTGTCTGTATTTTATTTCCCAGGAACGTGCAGGATAATTGCTGTTTGCGTCCACTTTATATTGACTTCAAGAGGGATCTTGGCTGGAAATGGATTCATGAACCTAAAGGATATCATGCTAATTTCTGTGCAGGAGCCTGCCCATATTTATGGAGTTCAGATACTCAGCACAGCAGAGTAAGTAATGATTTTGCTAATTTTCAGCTCTTATTTTATAACTGCAGGGTGAAATACGTTTCTAGGACTGACATCGGCACTAACTCCCAGAGCTTGTATTTGTTATCTCAGTAACTAAGGATGATGAAATGTGGCCTTATAGCGGGAGTTGCTTGTGGCCTCAAGCTAGTAGTGTTGAAGCAGTAGGAATGCATTGGCCCAGAGCTGTTGGTTTTTCTAATGTGTTCATTGATATGACATTCAGGTGGATTGAATGCTCTTTGCATGAACTTGGTGTAGCTTTGCGAAGCTCCATGGGAAGGTACCTTTCATTACAGAGCATGAGTAGAAGATGGCGCGATGCGTTGGGTCAGCAAGGGGACTGAGGGAGGCACTATCAGAGTAATGAAACGGCTGAGTTGTACCACCTGATTATCACCTGCCATTTTTCATTTTTCATTGTTACTGATATGCTGCCGTGGTGAATTTCATGAAAATGTACTGATAGATGCGCTTCTTTTACTTCAAAAGATGTACTAATTCTCGTACTTTGAAAATTTATATGCGAAGGAGGAACCTTGTGTCTGGGATGCTGAAGAATTGATAGTCGTTTGAGATGGGACTTTTTATTTCAGTGATTAGATGTGGTATTTTAGCCAACTGCCTCAGGATGAGCACTATTCTGCTGTGAGGTGCTTATTTCTCTCAACTGTCAATAAAGGTGTCTAGACAGTAAATGCAAGAGGCAGGCGTTTGCATCGCAGTTGTCATAAAATAAGAATTTCACCCTCAGGTCCATACTAAGAATGACGACTCCCTTTTTTGAAACCTCCCTTAAAATACCAGATCAATGTCAGCCAGCAGGGAGAACTCTTCATGTCCAAGGGGCAGCTTGCCTTCCCTTTGGTCTGTAAAGCCATGATAGTATGCACTTCCTGAATTTACAGACCCATGTATAGGTGTCCTTTGTGGCTGTCACTGGCTGTGGCATTGTACTATTAGCAATGTCAACAGGCAGAGGTATAAATAAGGTAAGTAAGTTTCCGTGCTGGTGTGGAGTAGTAGTGTACACATTTTGGAGCAGCACTTGTTTTTAAAGGAAAGAGGAAGAATAACTGTCATGGTCACAAATATGTGGTTTGGATAGTTGCCCAAGGAGTCAGAAGTTGCTTAATAAAGTAGTTAGTGTTGCTGTCCTGAACAGATCTTCTGTCTCTCTAAGCTGTAAATGTGTTGAAGTTCTAGGAAAAGGTCACTTGGTGTTTGGCTAACACATTAATGGCATCCTCAGAAATACCTGTGCACCATCAGTGGGTAACCCTACATATTTCCCTTGCAGAGAACCATGCATAGTAATCCAAAGTGACATAAAGCACCAGCGCTGCTAACTTCACCACAGCTGATTCTCAACAGGAGTAACTGCAGCTTGAGTCCTGGTGCTTGCAGGGTGGCATTAATGGACTTAGTAAAATGTAGCCAGAGAGGCAAAGCAGAGGAGTGCTTATGCTCTGAAGGGCTCTCTTCTGCCTTTGGCACTCTTGTAAGGGCAAAATCGTGTAACAGCGAATGGCAATCTGAAGACACAGATAAAAACCTTCCAGTTTCTTCTTTCCATATCAGTACGGGGGGTGTGTGTGGGGGTGTGTGTGTGTGTTGATTCAAAGGGCTACACTTTCAAGGCAGGCTCCAGGCATGTACCTGTTTTGAGGTTTAAGACTGTATGGCTAAAACCTTAGGAAATGCAGGCAGATGATGTCACCAGATTGAACTGGAGAAGCATAAAGAACACTAAAATGCAGGAATCTTCATGCTGCTTTCAGTGGGCTTTCTCTCAGGCGCTGTGGGAGGAAGCGATGCAGAAAGGAGTTTGCTCTGCAGTGGCAGGAAGGCAGAGGTAGCTGTCTTAATCTGTCGGTTTTCCCCTTTCTCTTTCTAGGTACTCAGCTTGTATAACACCATAAATCCAGAAGCTTCTGCCTCTCCATGCTGCGTGTCCCAGGATTTGGAGCCCCTCACAATCCTCTACTACATTGGCAAAACACCCAAAATTGAACAGCTGTCCAACATGATTGTAAAGTCTTGCAAGTGCAGCTAAAGGATACCCCTGAAAAGCGTGGTGTGTGTATATTAAAAAAAATTACCAAGGAAAAAAAGAAAGAGAGAGCGAAAAGGAAAGAAAGATAAATGAAAACCCAGGTTCATCAGTGTTAAAAGAAAAAAAAAAGAAGAAAAAAAAAAGCGGTACTAGTCTGAACTGTTTGAAAGTTTGTTTTGTTTTTTTTTTTTTTAAACTGGCATCTGAAGCAAAACATTGAAGGCCTTTATCCTACATTTCACCTACACATAGTGTGAGATAGACAAGAAGCAAAGTTAAAGAAAAAAGAAACCTTTTAAAAAATAAACACTGGAAGAAATTTGTTAGTGTTACTATGTGAAAGGAAAAAAACAGGAAAATCCCATGAAGTGGAGTTGCTGTATCTGTCCCGTGCCTTACTTGATCTCTCTGTATTGTTACGCAATAGGCATCCTACCCGCTCCTCTTAGTTGTAGAGTTAACAGTGCATTATTTATTTGTGTGTAAAAACTATCAAATGAACATTTCCGTATCGCCATTGGAAAAAAGAAAACCAACCAATGTGGACAAAGTTGAGACCAAATAAGCTGCCAGAAATACCTGTAAAGCCTAAAGGAACACAAGCTCAAAAGAATCAGAAAAGTAATGGTTAGTTTAGTTCAATTAAAATAGAAATCAGTTACTATGTTATTGAGAAATTCTGCCTTTAAAATACCTTATTTTTCATGCCAGCTGCCTAGAGAGGCTTCTTGTAAGGTCTCAAACCCTTGTTTTAAATACTGAATAATTTACTAATAAAGGACACTCTGTTTCAGTCTCAAAGACAAGTCTATAAGATTTTTTTTTTTTTTTTACTGTAAATGATTTAAAATGTCAGTTTAGTAAACCAGTGAAATATTTAACATGTACTGGTCTAATCTTCAGACCTTAATATGTTGCTGTATAGCTATGCTATGGGATTTTTTTGTTCTTTTGGTATATGTAACCATACCTAGAGTATTACAATAGGTGGGTAGTAAAAGCCAGCTTAATTGGAAACATATCTGTAGATCTCTATTTGTAAACTATTAAAAAATTAAGTACTTTATATGTAATGTGTAAATTTTCACCATATTTTTGTACTCTGTAATACTGTCAGCTCTCCTGAGTTTGAATTTGAATTTGGGGCTCTTTTTGATCACTCAGAATCATGTGTTTCCCTCTAGCTGGCCAGTATGAGTAGAGTCCCTATATTTTGACTTGCACTACAAATACATGTTTTATAATAATTGCTATACATGTGCTTTGTATATTGTTCAACATTATGACATAAGCTACCTGACCATTTGTTTTTCTGTTTTATAAAAAAGATGGATTAAAGCGATCTCTCCCCTCCGCTCCTCCCCTCCTTCCTCGGTTGTCCCCGTTTGTAATGCTTGAGCCGTGATGCGGTTCAGATTCCTAGATCTTTTTATTTCCTTTCGGCTATAGACATTCAAACAGATGGGCAGGGAGCAAGGTCTTGCAAGAAGAGATGTCCCAGCCTGGCTGAGGCGAGGCAAACCCTTGCAGAGAATGACATTCACCACTGTGCAGAAGGCTGGTAGGAAGCGTCTGCCGCAGCAGTGCCCCGAATGGGGGGCGAGCAGGATCGGTTTGCAGTCAGAGGCTGTGCGTTGGCCTCGCGTGCAGTGGGGACTTGGCCCCCAGTTAGTCTGTGGGACCGATCCTGATCCTACTGCAGGTAACAGAGGTTTGCCTTCATCTTCTGCAGCGGCGCGGCAGGCCCCTTTATGCTATTGATGTGTGTGTAAGGATTTGCAGGATCAGACCCTTGATTTTTGCGAGTTTGCCAATTTTTTTTCTGATTGAGTTCACCTTAAAGCTTCTTTTAGAAAAGAAAAAAAAAAAAAAAAAAGAACACGGAGTTCCTAGGATTTTGTTGGTGTTACACATGTTTAAATATTGTAGGGGGAGTAAAAAAAAAAAAATCCACATCATAATACTCCATTTAAAAAAAGCCCCAACCTAAATCAGCAAAAAAACCATGAAGAAGGTGCATTCAGTTTATTTCACATGATGAATGGTTTTGCACAGCAAAGCTGGAAAACTGTTAGAAACATACTACTTTGGATGAGAAGGACATTTTCTGTCACTGACCCAAGCGCTGTCGGGAGGACGCTCCTGAGCTTGATGTTGTCATTAAGAAGTGCAATTTCTTTGGCTTCGGCAGAACACTGATGCAAAACTGAAGTACTGCAGCGGCTGGCACACGCAGCTCCTCGGGACTTCGGTAGAGCCTGTACTTATTGCCTAGATGGAAACGTAGCCCCACAGATGATCTAATCCCACCCGCTGACTCAGCGCAGAGGAGGAGGTATGTTAGACTTCTGATTTATTTAGTGAGTTGAGATGAACAAGTGAAAAATCTGTCCTGCTAACACTTGCTTGAGCCAGACTTACTCCAGTGAGAAGATGCACTGAACTCAGTGAAACTCCTCAGGGTAGTAAATACTCTGGATTTTGCTGTATACTGCAGCAAAATTAGTTTTATCAGGTTCAGTATGAGAACGGTATTTTTGTTGGACAGGAAAGGAGGCAAGGATGAACACATTTTACAAAAATTAAAAGATGTTTTTGCAATTCTCTGCTGTGGGAGTGCACCTCAAAACCAGTTTTGAAGCTTTGAAAAAGTGGAATAGGAGACAGCATAGTTGTCCAACTATACTGACTATGTGATGGACGCAGCTGAAAATTTTGGTTTGGGTTTGGAGTTTTTCTCTAAATTTAAGTATAAAACCTTATTTCTGTAAGTCTTTACCCAAAGACTGAATATTTTTTTTTTACCTTTTTTTTTTACTTTTTTTTTTCCTCAAAATGCACTGATAGTATTTGAAATGCTCTATTATAAAGCTCCTACAAGTTTTTTTGTTTTGGTTTTTTTTTTTGTTGTTGTTTTTTTGTTTATTAGGCATGTATTTCCCTTTTAATTACCAAGGATGTTGGGCTTGATCCTACAATGTGCAGAACTCATGGGTGAAATTCCCCTCTACAGAGTGGGGTCCTAAGCACCGCTCAGGTCTGATGTAAATCCCCCTTGAATGATGTTCAGGTGGGTCTGCAACAGCTCAAGGACTTTGAGCTAGAGGCCTTGTCATGAGGCAGTAATTGCCACTGTCTGAGCAAAGTCCCTGAGAACTGGTGGGAAATGTTCAGCACCTTGAAAGATCAGACCCAAGGGGTTGACGGGGGCTGAGGGGGAATCTTAGCACTTAGCTGGGTGGGGTAGGACAGCATTTTTTATGTGTCTAGCATTGATACAATTCTATGGTTGGCATGGTTTAAAGGAGAAAAAAAAAAAAAGGAACTTAAAAGGACAGCTGTGTTGTACTTTGGTGATCGATTACTCTGTATTTTAACACATTGTATGTCTGTTTTTGTGGTGCTCTAGTGGTAAATAAATTATTTCAATTATATGCTGGTGTTGCTTTCATATGGCAGCGTTCGTCTGGCATAGGCGATTCCTCAGCTCTGGCTCGGTTTAATCCCTGCAAGGCTTGGTTAGGTGTTTGATTGTAGTGTCTGTGACCCCGACACAGTCCAGCACAGCCTGAGGTGAAGAACAACCATGCAGGGTGAGTGTGAATCACGTCTGCTCTGAAGATTGCTTTCCCCTCTTGCCACCGCAGTATATGTCTTGGTTTGTAGACAAGAAGTGGCTTCTGGTTGACTGCTCGGAGCAGCAGTGCTGTCCCATGTACAGGACAGGTACTGGCCTGGGCAGCAGCGATGGTACCCCACAGCCTCACTGTGCCAGACCCTTCACCAGAACCATGCCCTGTCAGTCCTGTGACTGCAGGCATCAGTTTTGGGGGCTTTCCTCACTGCTTGAGGTTCTTAAAGTAGTTTCTTCCTCATTTCTGTAGTGCCGTGGGAGGTGAGAAGGCGATCTGTTGCATGATGCCCGTACACTAAATGATCCCACACCACTGCGTCCTTCAGTAGAGCTCAGCGAAACTTCTGGGTTTCTATGGGGTACCAAATAGTGTACAATGGGATGGGGTATCGGAGGCAGCAGATACAAGTAGGAACATGGCAAATTCTGGCTTTGCGAAAGGGAAATATCTACAGTGGAGGTGGCCAAACCATGGAACAGGTTGCCCAGAGAGGGCATGGCATCTCCATTCCTGGAGATGCTCAGAACTGTCAGGGTGAGGCTCTGGGCAGACTGCTTCCACTGTGCCCGCTCTAGGCAGGAGGTTGGGCTAGAGACCCTGCAGACCCCTGCCCACCCCTACGAATCTATGAACAGTGGTGGTCTAACCCAACCATTACTTCTGTCACTGGCTAAAAAAGCGCAAGAAACTCTGGTGCTGAACGGCCTCAGCTGTTTCAGTTTGCCAGCAGCATCCACGTAGCCATGTGGAAGTGGATTTTTGACAGAAAATAAGATTCCTGAGTTTGTTGTAAGTCTCTGTGCACTCTGCAATATGTGATTGCATTATCTAAGCAAATAAGAATTAAGGAGCCTAGTATTGCAGCTTTGCTTTGTCAGACTTTCTGCAGATCTAGTCAAAGAAATAAAACTTATGGAAGGAAGGGCTGCAGCGTTGCGTCATTAATTTTAAAGTTGGTAAAATCATATGAAAAAATGCTTCCAGACCAGAGACTGCTGACAAAAAGGGTGACTATCTGCTCTTGCTGGTGCCTTCTCTGGGATCTAAGGGGTGCATAGCATTTCTTGGCATGAATGGAAGAATATGTTCATGCCAAATTTTTTAGCGTTATTGTGATAAATTATAACAAACAGACCCTGTGCACTGTGAATCGGTTTAACAATGCAGTTTGGGATTAGCATTAAAAACAATCTTAGGGGCCATTTCACCACAGTTACGCTCCAGCCTTACAGTAATCTGCCTTAATTAATTTCAATGAGTTTATATAAGTAGAAAACAATAGTCCTGCAAAATTTTCAGATATGAATTTTCATTTTACTTATTTTTAGTTACCCAGCCTTGTGCTTTGACATGAATGTAATCTGCCAGCCCCCTTCTTACCCAAGGTAGCCCTCATGCAGTGAGGTGAGAATACTTTGCAGTACTGACTGATTTATTTCTGAAATCAGTGAAGAACAGGAGGGTTTGAGGAGGAATGCTGATTGCAAGTTTTAGATGGGAAAATGGTTGCGGTGCCTGTAACTAAAGAGGAACAAAGTGGAGAGAACACAGTGTGCTAACAGAGATTTTTATAGTGTGGGGCTGAAAAGATGGAAGCTCTCCCACGATAATGAGATTTATGCAGAATATTTTGATGCTGGGCTTCTCTTTTCCTTTCGCTAACGCAGCCTCTCCAGACTGTATCAGTGAAGCCCTTGCTGCTCTGCTTGAATCAAATTG
Source organism: Falco cherrug (assembly GCF_023634085.1). Classification (NCBI taxonomy): domain Eukaryota; kingdom Metazoa; phylum Chordata; class Aves; order Falconiformes; family Falconidae; genus Falco; species Falco cherrug. The sequence goes on from NC_073709.1 coordinate 26,964,054, forward strand.
TGGTTAATAAATGTGGAATATTCAATATAGCAAAAAAACCCCAAACCATGTAAATGTCTTGAAAACCATTTTTTAGGCCAAAATCTGCCTCTTAGATCAGACAGAACAGATTCTATGAGGAGCCATGAGTTCTGGAAGAAAATAAACCAAGAGGTTATGTAATTATATGTGGTTATAAAGTAGATGTGAAGTAATGTAGTTGGCTTGTCAGTGGGTATGGGTGTAACAGTAATTTCTTCATCTGTATAAAAATAAAATTAAATGGAACAGAAAGCTGATGAGAACTTCCAATCAAATTTGATATGCTCATTTAATGAAGTAACCTGCTGGAATCTAATACAGAACCCCTGGGGTATAAGCCTTTCTTAAAACATATGGTGGTCCAAGAAACAAATATTTCCTTTGAATGGGGTGTTTTAGTGCCAAACCAAGGTGATGGCAGGAATGGAGGAAGGGTCAGTGGTCACTGATCTCTGGCTCTCAGTACTGTTTGCACATACTGTAGGCAGGTCCCAATCAAAAAATCCTTTCAACTCATACCAAAAACATTTGTCACCAGAAAGGGAACAAGGAAGATGCAAATGGCAAGTGGGACTCGAGTCTCTTTTTGTTCAGTGAAGCACACCATGAGGCTGAGAAAGGAGTTCTTCCGTGCTGTTTGATCCAGCTAATTAGAGATGGATCAAATCAAAATGTTAACACATGAGTACGTGTTTTACCAAAGTTGAAAATCAAATGTTTGGGGCTCTGATGTAGTGTTCAAACCTGAACTTAAATCACCAAATTCACTACTGGGGTGTGTAAGGCTTTTTTTGCTTAAGATGCCAGAATTTCTCACACTTGAATAGCTCTGCGCACGCCACATGCGAGTCTCACACAATAGTCTTGTATTTTTTTTCCTAAGCACAAAGATGTATAAAACCAATTGCCATTCATAAGACTGGCAGTCAGGGACAGTCAAAGTGTCCCTAGACATCAAGGTGGTTCCCAGAGAACTGGTAGTGGGACACCACACCTTTGGTCACCTCATTCCTTAGTCATTAAAAGACGAGCATTGTGGGACTGTGTGGTGATTTTTTTGCCATCTGATGGAACCCATGTGAAACGAATTGATGGCTTCGTTCCAGTTCCTATGTAAACTTGTTGGCAGTCTCCAAGGATATGCAGACTAATTTCATCCATCAAAAGCAGAAAATATCTTCATCCGGAAAAACCTGCTTTTTTTTTTTTTTTTCCTTTGGAAAAATGTAAATACACAGGACAAAATATGCAGCAGTTCATGGGCAAGTTATGCATTCCTCTGCAGTGTGTAACCTGTTCTCAAAGAGGTGGTCTGGATCAATTTGTGAACATTTGGGAGGGAAAGCTGGATTTGGAGATACTCTGAAATATATTGTTTCCTCTACTTCTTCTATGAAACACTCAACCACAAAAAAAATCCAGAAGACTGTAAACAAGAATATGAGCTGACTTCATTTTTTTCACATTGATATCCAGCTATGATGGATAACACAGGAGGTGAATCACTGCAGATCTTAAGTGTCAAATAGAGCCAACTGATGTATGCAAAGTTGGGTCACAGAAAGCAGAGCACGAAGGATGAGCACAACAGAAGGTTTATGTCAGCGTAAGTATAGGCCCTACATAAAGCCACAGGAAAACTGGACTGGTTTTTGTTGTAGTTTTTGCTTTGGACTTGGCTGTGATTCCATAACACAAAGGGCTGTTCCCATTTCTCATACTTTGCCTTGGAATAGGGGCATCTTTAGGGAGGTAGGAATTTACCTAGGAATAACTGAAAGTCACAGATAGATTTTGAGATCATTTATCAGTCAGGAGACGTAATTTAAAGGAGCTGTTAACAAGACCCTAACCTGTAGCTAAGCACCCCTAACTGCTCTCCTGGCCTCTATCTCTGCTTTGCAGTAACAGATGGTGTCTATCAAGTAGTCGAAATCACAGCAAGTATCCCAGGGACTGAGGCAGAGATCTCAAGCATTAAACCCCTGGGTTTCTCTAGTGCCAGGTCCCTTAAAGCAGTTCTGTAATATGCCAGGTGCGCTGCAGGCTGGACACAAAGCAGGACTTCAAACACACTCCCAGCAGTGGGCTAACCATGTAAATAATGCAAAGATACTTGTCTCCACAAGACCCTCATGGACTCATCAAAACAGCTGTCTTACTAATGAGACCTCCCCCCCACCCTCCTGTAAGCAGCGTAGGAGGAATCAGTGACTCTCACCCACACTGGGGGAAACGTATCCTCAGAAGCCGAGGAATATGTATATGGAAGAATATATGTCACAGGTTGCAAATATGAAAACCCCTGGACACGAGAATGCAGATAGCAAAAAAGGAAAGAATCAATTCATGCTTCATCCATTTCTGTAGATGCGTAGATTAAAGCAGTGCATACGAATTTAAAGACCTCTAAAATTTGCATTGGACTGCAATGTTTATATAGTTTTTCTCTGTAGTTGTAAGGCTCTGTCTCTATTTGCTAAGTATCTTTGCACTTTCTGGACAACTTCACTAGTTATATTCTTAGCAGTCTTGCTGTATGGCCCCTGGGAGGAAAAAAGGAAATTTTAGAGACTGTTTCACTTCTGGGTTACTCCAGCCATAGCAGGTTGTTTTTGTAACTCGTGTTGCTGGATGCAGGAAATTACTTTTGGAGGCAACTGAGTTGAACTGACTGGTCTTATTCCCAGCTCTTTTACTTTAGCTTTACTCCAGCACAACTATTTCAACAGGGGACAAACCAGGCTTTAAAGTCATTTGGCTAGGAACAGTCAGGCTCAGTTTGCCATTTTACTGGAGGCTTCACATAAAGGCTGTGTGTTTGTAAAGCGTTTGAACATTGATTGCCACATTAGCCTACATGAAATTAGGCTATATTACATGGTTTTATTACACATTTGCATTTAAATTTTAAATCTAGAAAAATGAAGAATATGACCGTTTTCTGGAGAAGGCAATTGAATTTATCGCTGGAATTGGTGTATTTTACAATGTGTTGCTGTCATTTTTATCTCATTCGACAATATTGAAAATAACATTCTTTAATGCTGTATTCAAGTCTTGTGCCATATTTATTGCATGTAATTCATATGGCTATAGCTAGGGAAAACTACCCTTTTCACTTGCTTATGGCTTTCTCAAATAGTTTTCAGACTGAACCTTTGATATTGGAATTTGGCCCAGAGACAAATTTATCTGCAAAGTTTTATTAGACCTTGTTGAGATATCTTTGGTATCTGCCTTATCCTCTCCCATCAGAAGTGCTGTGCACTACTAGCTCAGCTTGAGAGCAAAAATCACTCATTTGCGCTCTAGGTTGTTGCAGTCATACGGTCAGATTGGTATATCAGTTTTCATTTCAAACATGAAAGCAAGTTTCCAGTGTTCCTGACTGTAAAGAAGTGCTTGAAACCATGAGCTGTGCTGAATTAACATGGCAACATCTACTTTAATCTGCAGAATAACTGAAACAGAGCAGGGAATGAAGTTGTGCTCTTTGCAGCTTTTCCATGGAGAATATGCTCTTTTCAGAGGAATGGCCTCTCCCTCACGCTTCCCACATACAGCAAAAAAGTCTGCAAAGCAAGTCGTTGTCTTCTTTCTTTGGTACTTAAGAAAAAAGAATGAAAATGTCAGATTTGCAGGTTCTTGTTGAGAAAAAAAAATCTGAAGAAAAAGAACTACCTAATCATCTAAACTGTTTCCAGCCTTGACAATATCTTCTCCAGAAATTAAAAAAATATATATATTTATAGCATGAACTGGTCCACCTGCGTAAGTGTCCTAATGAGAAGCCTCTTCAGAAACAGCCCAGCCCCCTTCTGTCTATGAGAAGAGGGTGAAGCACCTCAGCACCAATACTCTCCACCAGCTAATGGGAAGGGAGGGCAGACACTTCTTAAAGGAGTTATTAGCTGTGCTTCTGACTTCCAGTTGGGCTTCTGTTCACTGCAGAGTAGTTGCAACCTGATAAGGAAATAAAGCTATGATGGCCCATTGAGGTAAGGTAGATCTCAGCAGAAGACAAAGTGTGTTCAGACACATCTTGATGTTCAACCACTGCCTGACCTAAGAGAAAATCTAAGTGTGAAGGAATCTCATTCAGCAAAAAATGACCACAAAGAAGAAAACTGTAAGCTGCATTTCCAGAGACCAACTGGAAGAATGAGAATGTTTAATACCAGACACAGACCTGCTTAGGAAAATGCAAGGGCCGTGACTTATCTCTGTCAAGGCACTGAAAGAATGATGATGCATCCCTAGGCTAGCCAGGCACTGTGTGGGAGTAGCTTCATCGCAGTCTAGTTTCAGCTTCATCATGAGCTTGGGTTACTTGCTGGTATGCATCTGTCTGTGAATCTTGATCCATTCCTTTGAAATCTTTTCAAGAGTAATCTGCCACAGAATGTGTTTGTAGAAAGTGAAGAAAAAAAAGCAAGTGTCCAAATAAAAAATAAAGGTCAGTCAGACTTTTTTCTGTGTGAATCATCATTGCACCCATATTCCCTGCTGGAATAATTACAGAATTTGTTTAGAAGACTATGATTCTTCTGTTTTATTTCAAATCTGTTGTAAATTACTTCACTAGAGGTTGCATACTCAGCATCTTTGTAATAAAATAATTCCGAATGCATACCGAAATTTTTTTATTTGCTTTAAAGGAACTGCTTCCAGAGGCTTAATGACAAATCTGATCCTTGTATCTTTTCTTTCTGCAGCCTGTCTTCTGAGGTTTGGCTGTACCAATACCATAAGTTCATGGTGGTGATTTTCTTGTATCAGGTGTGAACTTCTCTTGAAAAGTAGGCTATAGCACTGTGTCTATCTGTTTGCCATATAGACCATTGATAGCTAGGAGACATACATGTGACTTTGAATAAAGGGGGGTGGCTTGAAGCTGTGTTCCTCAGAGTCAAAGAATCCTCCCAATCTTCTAACCGTGGAGCCCAGTTCTCCAGTTTCTTGGGGTCACAGTCACAGTCACCTCCACACCTCCACCTCCACAAGCCTGCCTACCAGAAACCAAACAGATCACTGAAGGTACCTTACGTGATGGAAACAGAGTTGTGAAGGCCAGAAAGCTCTTAGATTTGTTTATGGACTTGGCAGCCTAAATATATTCACAGCTAAGGAATACTTATATGAACACAAGCAACCATATGCAGTGATCAAGTAAGGCAAAACTATTCTTTTCTCAAAAAAGCAAAGAAGACACCTCTGCAGAAACTATATAAAAGAGCCTTGTTAAAAGGACGACAAAAACGTTAGCTCCAAGTAAATCATAAAGATGACACTGCTGAAAAGCCATCACATTTCTACCATTCAATTAACGTCCTATTTGTTTGATTGTTATATTCCTGGGTTTTCAAGGTAAAATTTGGTGCATTCACTTAGCCTTCAAATCCAGCGCTGGTTCCCTACTTAAATGAGAAATACTGTGTTTTTATGTTACTAGTTTAATGCAGCAAGCAAACAGAGATCAAAGTATCTTGAGAAACTACATTTAATTATAATCACCGCCACAAATGCCAGAGCAAGATGTGGCTCTTTCATAAAAGAAAACACAGTAAAACAATATTATGCAGTTTACAAATTCCATCAAACCACTGTACAAATAAACAATGCTACTGAATCACACAACAAATCATCTTACAATTAGGCCACACAAGACCATCTGGTTTGCAAGCCAGCCTACAAGCCAAAGAGGAAAACTTTGAAGATAAATATTGCCATATGTGGAAGCCCAGGAAAAATATTACTTACTAGCACGGAGCATCATTTTGAAATGTAATTCTCCATGGGAATTGAAGATTTCTTACTGAGGCTAATATGTTTTGCAAGAAACCTCACAAAATGGAAGCATAAGGTATTACAGATAGGCCCAGAGACTGTGAAGGAATGAGAAAGAACTTTTAAAGCAGCTGGATTTAGCCTGTCTGATGGTTGAGTACCTAAATTAATTTGGAAGTTTTAACATTTTTTCTGTCCAGGACATTTGCCTAGTTGCATAAGGGAAACACCCTGTTATTTCTCAGTCAAAGTGTACTGATAATGCTAAAAAGCAGAATTTCATCTACATGAGCTTTGAATAGCTGAAGTAGAATTATTTTATCACTCCTTGTTATACCAGCAGTCAGAGGTTCTCAGCATGCTGATGGACAGCTTTGTAAAACTTCAAGACTAAAGAGAAAGGTTATCCAAAGCAAACAAATTATTTGGGAAGTCTGTCTTTGAGTCACATAATGGTTGTGCAGTTCAGAAGACTGGAATTCAGCATTTTCTAAAATCCAAGGCACTTCAAGGCACTAAAAATAGCTAACAACTATCAAGATGTCTAAAATCATCTTTCAGAGATGTTGACCAATGAACATGTTTATTCCAAAGCCAGTGGTAAGTTCCTCTTTAATATTGGTGACACAGGGTCAGGTCTTGAAGCACAATAGTCAAAAAAGGAGAATATAAAAAAAGCAGCAAATCATAAAAAGCACAAACCCAACACCAGTTGCTTATCCATCTGAACAATTTCTGATTAAAATAAAAAATACAGAAGTGTTTCATTTGAAATTTACAACCTGTGTGCAGTTCTGCTGGTTTGTTCCCTATTTGTTTTGCCTTATGCCATGAAAGACCATGAACATGTGAAGAGGGTTTATCTTTCATGCTTCGAATGAAAAGAAGTTGAAATATTAGAAAGGATAGTTCAGGACATTTATAGAATGATAAAATGTCCTTTAAACTACAGTGGTTTATATGCATTATATAGGGTATGAAATTGCTTGAAAGCTCATAATTGACATCTCTGGCTCGTTAAATGTTTTCTTTCTGTCACAGGTATTTCTCATAAACTTGATCAAAGGTTTGGATTCTCTAGAAAGTGGCTCATATGTTAAGAATAACTCAAAAATGCTGAAGTCACAGTTTTATTCTTGCAGGGTTGCTTGTGAAATCTGTGTCTTGATACTGAGATTTCAGAGATGAGTTTAGGCATTGTTTTTACAAACTAAGAAAATACCTTTAAAAATGCAGCCTCTCTCCCAAATTTTCAGCCTCAAGGCAAATGTGACGTTCCTACAGTTGCCCTGCTTTAAAATTTTTCTCATCTATTGTGTCCAGTGCATCATCCTTTAAAGAAATTTTATAAAACTAAATGGGGATTTGGGAGCTTTTGCTTCAGTTCACTAAGATGTGAAGTTACACATGAGTGTATCACATCTCTGACTGTCCTGACACATGCTGAGCCTTTGTGCTGGGTCTTCATTTGCTGTGTTAGTCCAGTCCTCTGGTTTCAAGAGAGTTCTGATTTAAGTCAGTGCAAGTCTGAGCCAGACCTTGATAAACCAGAATGAGAAACGAAACTGTTGTTGGCCTGACTTTGAGTGGTACTAGCTTTGGTATTCCATCATATATTCAGTAGGCACTGGGTATCACAGGGAACACTACTACTGTGCTTGGTGTATATTGCTAGCTCGTGAGAGCATCTCACTCTCTGAAGTTACTGTAAGGGCTCCTTAGATCACAGGGTGGAAAAAAACATGGCCTTCTGTAATCCAATGTATAACAACTGAGCCTTCTGTTTGCTGGCTGATTTCTTACTTAGTCTGAGGTGCAGTCCCTGCATTTGCAGGCTGTGCGGACTGAATGGCCGGTGCAAAATGGGGGATCTCTCCTTTTGGCATCAAAATGGGAGATCTCTCCTTTTGGCATCACTGGGCAGCAGTTTTCGTGGAGATTCAGAAGCTGATAAACAAAGGTCTGCCAGCTTGCATCATATATAGATCCCAATTATGCTGATGCCATGGATTAAAACGGTGAGCAAGCAGGCTGTGCAGAATTTCAACTGGTGATCTTTGCATTACTTACTGTTTTTTTTATTTCAGAAAGCAGCAGTTATTTTGCAGGCATTTACAGTAGTCCTAGACCTACACAGAGCATAGGGGAAGACCTGATCTTTGCCCTTTCACTGCAAGATAGATAACTAAAGCTGTGGAGAAAGCTGAGATGAAGTTTCTCACTTTAAAAGGTTTTTCTCCCCAGATTACATTGATCTCAGAATTCTTTAACAGAGCTACTGAGCTATACCAGCTTGCCTGGCTAGGCATCAGCACTGACCCTGAGGTGGCTTAAAACATGTGTGAGTCATGGAAAGGAGTTTTGGATGGGAAATTTGGCAGGGATGTGCCAGGGTAGGCAGAGCAGGGTAGGGCAGGGCAGGGCAGGGAAGGGCAGGGCAGGCAGGCAGGGTGCCCATGGCTGGGAAAGAAGAGCACTTACAGTTCTACATTTTATTTCTGTGTTTCTTGCCCTGCTGTCTCCCTGTCTCCTGGTATTTCCACCACAGTGCAGGCTGCAGCCCTTAGCATGCAAACAAATGCACAGAAAGAAAGAAGCTTTCTCCTGAGTGCTAGATTTTGGCTGAAAAGTGAGCAAGAGATGAAATCTCTCCCGTCCTTGCAGAGGCCTGTCTCTCCGCAGCCGATGTTGAACAGCACTGAGTCACAATCACAGACGGCGTTAACTCCCCGAGGCCAAAGAAAGCCTTGCTAGCATCCTGAAGGGGATTCCCAGCCACCTCACTCATGCGCAGCGCCTCTGGCATCCGGTGGCTTGCCCAGCTTTATTTATTTATTTGTTTTATTCACCTCTGTTTTGTCTGGAAAAGGCTTATCTATTTCTCCTCCCGAGGCTCAGGTCTTTCTTTCAGCTCGTGCCAAATCCCAGAGCCAGGTGTTTCGGGAGCCTCCTTGGAGGAGGAGTGGACCCGTGTCCCGTTCTGACCCGTGTCCTGTTCCTTGCGGGAGGTGACTGGGACCCGTGAGGAGGGGGATGCAGTGCCGTGGCTGGAGGGCGAGATGGCAGGCCGAGCTGTGGCATTGGTTGGTGACCCGCAAAAGCTGTGGGGTTGAAGCCTCAGCCCAGGATGTGGCTTCAGCCCTCAGCTGGGCTTCCAGCAGGGACACGGCCTCCTCTCACATGGATGTGATGGGAAGGGCACATAGGATGGGGGAAGATGGAAAAACAATGCTCAATGGCACTGGGAAACTTTACCAGGCAATACATTTGACCCTCAGCACCTTGCATGCAGAAGCTAAGCACCGTGACAGAAAGCCTCTTCCCCCTGGGTGGATGCAATGCCAGCGGGTGTCATTTGGCTTGGACAAGACCCTCAGCTGCTGGCCAGCTGGGCCACTGGCATTGATGGAAGCATGCCAGCCTGCTCCATTTCTACGTTTTCATCTGTGTCTTGCTTAGAAAGCTGCTCAACCAGCGTCCCCAGCGAGGCGGGCCTCCTGCATGCATATCCCCTGCAGCCAGGCTGTGGCAGGGGGAGGGAGCGGGCCCTTCCTCCATTTTGGGGGTGGCTCAGCGCGGCATGGGCCCGCCTGTGCTCCCCCTGCCAGGCTCGGCCCCACAGGGTGCAGGGGAGAGTGCCATCAGCCACACCAACGTCCAATGCCCTGCACTGCGGCAGCACGCACAGCACTGCCCTGACATTAAGCAAATAATAATAATAATCAAATAATAAAATAATAATAATAATAATAATAATAACAACAACAGCAGCAACAACAACAACAACAATAATAATAATAAAACCAAAAACAGAAAGAGAAAAGGAGAGAGAGCGAGAGAGTGAAACCTACACCCTCCATTTCACACAGTGTCCAGAAAGCCTGGCTGTCAGCATCCTGCTGGACTCCCTCCAGGCAGGTATTCATTACATAGATTTGACTTTTTAAATACGATAGAAATGAGAACTGCAAACTTAATATGTTTTTCTTCTTGGGAGATGAGGGGGCAGGAGGGAGGGGAATAGCGTTTACCTCATAATTTCCCTTTCTCTTCCCCCCTCTGTGTAAGCCACATTATTCTTTCTGCAAAGGTACTTGGGGAAACTTGCTAAAATTTTCCCTCATGCTTGAAATTTACTTACCCTGGGTAACAGGAAATGTGGTGTCTTGTGATGTAGATTGTTATACCAGATGGTAATCTTAGCACATGCTATTTGTGTAGATCTGCGGTGCAAGTGAGTCATCATTCGTAGCTGACCTTCAGTGCTGTGAAAATACTTCTTTCAATAATAACAATAACAATAACAATAACAAACAACATTTAGGCACAGTTCGGCTCCACTGGCGTGAAGACAAGGGCAGGCTGCGCAGCCAGTGAAGGTGGGTCCTGGGCTCCCTGTGAAGCACGGTTACAATTTCTCCAGAGCGGGATCCAAGGCTCGTTACGACTCTTACCACCGGCTCCGCTGAGCTCTGGATCAGGCCCAGATCCTGTTGCATCACATTTCTTTACAGCCTCCCTACGTTCCCCGCTCTGCACTCCTCCATTGACAGGGAGCACTCGCCCATTTTCGGCTGTATAGGAAGGGGCACAGCAGCACAATCAAACCCACACAATGGGGCTGGCTTGCTGCTCTTTCCAAAGTCGATGCATCATGCTGAATTTGGGAGGGGGAGAAGACTGAGACACGTTACCCCTAAATCACAACTATGCTTGCAATTTCCACACCTGAAAAAGGAAAGATTTGGCCTGATCCAGGTAGTCATATTTTGATGGAAAGCATCAACTTTGGCTAGAGACTCCCACAACACTTGTGCCAGCTCAGCTTTCCTTATCCCTTTCCAGTGTCTGCATGGATAATTCTGAACAGAGGTTCCAGCTTCGGTGAATCTGCATATCTAAGCCCAGATCCTGCAAGGATTCTATTTGTGCAGGATTGAGCCTATACTTTGAAATTACAGTTGTTATTAGTAGTGCCACTGCAGTCCTGTAGGAATACAGACACAGTATTTGACTCCAGTGTTTCCTGCAGCAATGAATTCCACTCTGGGAAGGAGCATTTCCTTTCATTTTCCTGAAGTTGTCCCTTATGGTGGGATTTCAGACAAAGATTCATTTTTCCTTCCATTAAAATACTAGGTGCTAACAAAAAGTGATTTCTGGCCCTTTGTAACTATCAAAACCTCAGTCCTTGCTAGCCGTGATAACTTTCCAGAGACATTCTTCTGGTCATTTCAGCACCTACTTCACTGTCTCCTAGGAAAAAAGGGTGAGAGTTTCAAACCAGGTTACCTATTGTGTTTAGAAAGCACAGTAAAGTAAATAAAGCATTTAAGTAAGGAGAACCCATAAGCCTATCATATGTCAAACTTCTCAATACCGATTACAACTCACATCTGATAGAGTGAAAATCACACTGGCAATTAGATCAAGAATGGCTGATTAAATTCCTCAGGCTTCCCAAATCACAACGCTAGTATTTGTTTCAAAGACCTCATAATTACTGTATTTAAAAGGCTGTTATTCAATACCCTCCTCCAACTCTAAATTGCTCCTGATGTCAACTTGAGGTACATGAAATTCTGTCTACGGCATATGCTATAGCCGATCAGTGAATATGACCTTTATGACAGCGTGTACATCTTTTGCTTTGTACTTATCTTCTCTTTGAAAGATTGGAGTAGATGGATATTGTAGAAGAGGCAGTACTTTTGATTAAAAGCTTATTAAATCAGTGGAAAACCTTCCATCTTCCATGGATGTTAATGGACTTTGGATGAGGTCCATTGTGACTGATTTTGCTGGATCACTCATGCAATAAAAATGCCTATTTTCTAATGCTGAACTGTACTTACCTCCCAACCAGGAGAACACAAGTGACACATACATTCATCTTAACCTAGTCCACATTTTTCAGTTGCTTTGATGTCTTCTGATGAGAGGATCTGACAAAGCAGGAACTAGTTGTAAAGCAAAAAAAAAAAGACTTTGGAGTGCAGTGAAATTATATATTTCTTTAGCAGTCTGTCTTGTTCAAGAGAATTCTGTATTTGTTACACTGTCCTACTGGTAGCAGTGGTAAAGTGTTTTAAAACCGAAGTCCATTTTCTTGCTCTCACATTCAATATATGCAGCCCTTGTAAAAGGCAGAAAAATTCCTGATGTTTGAAAAAGTTGCTTTTGGTGCCAAAGCAGACAGAAAATGTCTATGCTCCTGTAGAAATGCAAGGGGAATAAAGCTGTTTCTAAGGGGATAAATGTCTCTCCTATTTCCTATTCCCTGTTACTTTGGTTACTGTTACTTTTAAACATTCCTAGCATTTTGCACATAATAAAAAAAAATGGCAAAATCCCTGTTAGTTTCTAGACACTATTTTCAAACCAAAGCTGCTTGTGTCAAAGAAAGGTGCAAACACCAGCCCATCCCACTCCAGTATATCAACCCATCCTAGGTGGAGCTCTTGCCACTCCACTTGTTGAAGGAAGGAGATGGTACAGAAAAATAAATAGAATAAAAATTAAGCAAGTGTGAGGATTTGAAAAACATAATCATAAGCCCCAGAGATCTACCCATTGTCTTTGGGCTTATGATCACCATTGGCTTAATTTCTTCCTACTGTGGACATTATAGTAACATTCAATTACATTACATATGGTCTTCAGCTGTGGACAAGGTATAAATGTGACTGTCACAGCAGTTATTCTTGCAAAGTACTGTGCTATGGCACTGGTCTTGATGAAGACAAAAATAACTTAATATAAGCCGGTCCCTTGCATCCAGCTGTCATCATCTATTACCCTCTACTGCCACTCTCCTCCAAAACTGTTCTTCAGAGGAAGCAAACAGCAGGCAGCCCCACTCCCCATCCCTTTACCAGAGCCACAAACCAATGCCCCCACATCAGGATAAAGAGCTTACCACTAGGAACATTTCCTTCTGACAGCCTTGATTGCTGCCCTGTAGTTTGTGTTTCCTTTATTTATTAGGAATCTATTTCAGCTTGGTAATTAGTTGTGCTAATGGGGAGAGCAGTGCAGCCACTGTGCCACGGTCTGGGTTTGGTCCCACCCAGCAGGTTACAGATACTGAAGGAAAACAGAGCTCCAGTTTCCCACTTGCTTGAAACTTTCTTTGTGTTTTCCTGCAGGACTAGATGAAATATTGCTGCTGCCATGCCATAATTTCTAGGCTGAAATGCTAGGTGAATTATGAAATGCAAAACTGAGTGGGATTATCTGCACACAACCTGGCTTACCTTTTAGAAGGCTTCACATACACCCTTGCCACATGAAGCTGGGCTGGGCTGGAGTCAGGGTCTTGGGACAGTCACCATTTCCCATCCAGCTTCTCATGGGCTTTTTCTACCGATTCCTTTTCTCTGTCTGTGTGAGTGGGCTGGCATCTACCTCTCTGTAGGTAGTGCAAATCAAGAGTTTTACTGGGCATTTGAAATATTTTCTTTCCATAAGCTTTGCCTGCGAGTGGCCTTAGTTTTGTGTCTTGCAAGATAGACTGCCTGAGATTTCATTTGAACTTTTACAGCCTGTTTTAAAATGACTGAGAGTTACCACTATATGTTTGCTGTTTCTGAAAGCATTTTAGCTTTCATTTAACAGTAGCATCTGTCTTTGCGCTGTGGCTTTTTTTTTTTTTTTTCTTAACAGCAAAATGAAACTCATTATTTATTTTCCTCCAAGCGTTACATAAAGTAGCATCCCTGGCTGAAGTATCTACAAATATGGCAGTCTCTGATGTTCCTCATTTGTCTGTCATTAGTAATATCCTTTAGTAACCTCTGGCTAAGGCATTTTTCAGATATGCAGTTCTTCTGGTAACTTATTTACTCAGGACAGTTTAATTCAGAGGCAACATCTGGATATCCATGGAAGCCAGTCTTACAGCTTAGCTGACTGAGGTACCACAGAGGTCAAGTGAACTGCCTGTGGTGATACTTTAGCTGCCATTGAACTTAGGACCTTCCTGCCTCCAAATCACTGTGTTGTAACTGTTAGACTCTCCTCTCTCCTCAAAAATCATATTCCCAGGGATGATCTTCTTTCCTCAGGCCCTGATTATATCCTTCCTTTTTCATGTTCTTTTTTAGGCCAAATTTGTCTGCTCACTGTATCAGCCCTGTAGGACTGTCTTAAGAAAACACTGCTTGACCTCCTAGATTTGGCTCTGCATTTGGTTCCAAATCATACTTCAGTGCAAAACTTCTATTGTTTTGTTCAGGCCACAGATGAGAATTGAAAGTGTCCTTGAAGCCCATGAAAAATGGTTTTCTGTTCCATACAGATTTCTGAGATGCAAAGATATTTCATCATCTGTGACTCTCTGGTGAAATCATGTCTTGTTAAGAGGCTTTTGAAGCCATAAAAATCCATACAAAACAAAACTGTATTGTCTTCAGCTATTGTTTCTGTGCTAATTAAACATCTTTCTGAACAAACAGCGTAAACTCTCTAATAAACTTGTAATGAAAGAAATATTCAAAGCCTCAGTGATTAATGAGCAGATGTTAACAGGCAGTGCAAACTTATGGGAAACCATTTCTAATAGTGATGTCAACAGAGAACAATTCACAGACATAATTACTAAAAAATTATCAGAGACTTCCTTGTCAAGTATTTTGTATGTTTATAAAGCTGTTGGTGACTCATTTTAAGCAGTCTGGGAGACTTATTTGATTTGGATTCAGGGTTTTATTATAGCTTAGCTGTTATGTAATAGTTTACTCAGATGAAATGGTCAGCTATTCTTCCATCTCAGCATCGTCCTTATGTGTGCACTGAGATTCCTTGTAATTCTCTCAGCAAATCATATCTAAATACTTTTCCATACCTTCAACCCTTGGAATACAGTCCTCGTTAAAGCTGGGTAGTAGAACAGCCCTATGCTTAATTACCCATTAGGTTGTCTGCCATCCACTATAGAGTTCAAATGCTGCAGTACTAGCCACCTTGTGCAGTTCAGTTTCCTGTGCCATGTGGAGCAGAACTCTCTGACATGCAAGCAGCCTCAGGAAATTTTGCCTATGTTTGTTTTAGAGGTAATTTCATAGCAGGCAGAGTGCTGCCATTTATGTAAGGCAGGTGCATTCACTAATTCCTTAGGTTATAGCACAAACTGCAATTAATGTTGCCTGTCTCTCCAGTGTCATTAATGTTCAAGTGAAGTAATCTGGATGTAATTTTTGCACTGGCACTAAAATGACATTTCAGTGATTCCACGAGTTTCTTTTTCCAAGACATTCCAGTACAATCAACTATAGAATTACCCATCTTTTTCTTTGATTGCTTACTGTCATTCCTTCAGACAAACTACAAAACCCAAACCTGGAATTTTAAAAAAGACAGGCACAGCTGTCCTCCATTCCCAGCTCTTCTCTGGGAGGCTTTGAGCATTTTATATATCTGAGATGTAGCTGGTATTTGTAAAAAGCACTGAGATTCTTGGATGTTAGTGCAGAGTTGTTTTGATTTCTGTGTCATATATCGTGGTAGTGACAAGCTGTGGCAGATGAAGAATGCCCAACAATATCATATTTAGACTTGCACTACCAAAGTACCGCCGGCATTACCAGCAAACCATAATAGTTTTGGGTGGCCGCTCTGAGAACTCTTTGTAGTGGGCTGTTAGTACTCCTTTGCATACTTTCATGTTTTCTCATGTGCAAATGTTATTTAGATTAAATTTAAATTATCAGCTGCAGTCAAACCTCAACACAATTTCCTGGAGAAATATTTTGCTGCACAAACATGAAAGTGTATCAGTACAAATAGGTTTTGTAAAGCACCTCTCTCTCAGACTGTAATAGTTTAGGGGCAGAAATAGCCTGTATTTTTAATATGCATAGCCAACATCTTGCACACCACCAAGCTGCTTCTAGTGCAGATAAGGCCCTGGTGCACACTCCCAGCCTGCAAGGAACTTCAGAAAGAGTTGTTAGAAAAGACATCTTCCCAGCGATGACACTAGTAGTTGCCCTAGTGCTCTAGATGTCATGTCAGAGTACTCAACAGCACACAGGAAAGGAGCAGAGTTATCAGACTGTTCCACTCCTACTTGGTATACAAACCGTGCTGAATTAACTCACAGCGTCTTAGAGAAGAAACACCTCGGGAAGTTTGGCTTCCAAGGGTTCCTAGAAGACAGTAGGAGCTGGGTGCCTAAAACCACCCTTGCAAGTGCTAGCCCTGCTCTGGCAGCAAGAATGAGCAAAGGACTCGGGGGGCAGAGCTTTTAAGGGAACTGCTGCTCTCCAGAAAATGATGGAAGCATTTTTAATCAGGAAACCAGTGAGTGAAATGCTGTTCTCAGATGTATGGGTAGGTCTGAAATTACTCCCCTGGTATTGGGACACCTGATCTCGGACTTTTCTCTTGCCATTTTGCACCTCTACTACAGACTATGTGGTTCTGATCTTGGGAAGATCTCTTCTGCTGGAGCAATTTTTGGAAAACAGATGCAAAAATAGAGGGTTTCTAATCACCTTGGTGATTTTCCATTGCTGCAGCACTTACCCACATCAGGGCTTATGGGGGGTGGTTTGACAAATGGGGACTGGAAAGAGCAATTTACATCCCTCTGTGCTAAGTTCTGGCAAGTGCTTCTTTGGTCAGAACTGACAAGGTGCCCATGTGTAGCTACTCTTGAGTCCTCCATGGTCACGTCAGCATTTGTAAAAGACTTACAGCCACACTACAGTGAAAGGTCACTCTTCCCTGCTAGGAAGCATTTTGTACCTTGTATGAACCCTTGCACCAGCAATGCAGCCACAAAGTAAGGGTCCTGCATGAAAACGCCCTTCCCCTAAGCGTCCAGAGAGACTCTAAACACACCCGGATACATGGACAATTTAAAAGTGAGGGGAAACAGTATTGATTTGCTTTGACTGTAGTCTTGTTGCATTTCACAATAAAAAAATGACAGCTTCTGTAGAAGTTGTGGATTACAGGAATATTAGATGAAAAGAACTTCCCCACCACCATGTCACTGTGCACAGAGCTCATCACGCTGTGAAGGGCAGGAGAGGCAGAGGATGAGGCAGCCCTCAGCTCCACCTTGTCCCCAGCTCTGGACCCCAGGCAGCTCCCATGTGCCAAGGAGAGGGTTTCTGCTGAAACCGTGCCATGCAGGGCAGTTTCTGGCTCCTTTTTGTCTGCAGATAGTTTGCTTCAGCCTGGTAGCATGTCTAGCAGCACTTTGGGCTTGTGTCTAAGTTTAACACCACACTTTTGTAAATAGATCAGCATTATGATGTGATAGGAGAGACATACTACAGGTTTTTCTCTTCGCGACTGCTTTTGTAGCATTACTGGGGAGCTGTTCATCTGAAGAATACCTATCCTGGCAAACAGTGTCAGTGTTGGCCATCAACCTGGAAAGTCTAGCACAGTGTGGAGAAAGCATGACCTCTTTCCAGTTCCCATCAGCATGGGAGACTTGTGAGGACTTATGAGGGCATCCAGAACTATTCATGTCCCTTAAAGCAATTCCTTCAAATTTCAAATAAATGACTGCAAACAATAAGACTTACAAGACTGGGAGACCTTCTGCCTTTGCTGCTGTGTTCAGCTGTGGAGCTCCCTTTCCTGGGCTGCCGGCCATGCGTGGTGGTAAGATGGCCTTTGCAATAGCAGTTGCAAACCAGAAGCACTTAGTAAGTGAAACAACCTCGTCAGTGGTCCCTCCTTAACCTCCTCACTTAAATCTCCCAGGGCACAGTTGAGTGGGAATTTAGCAATGGGAAAATCTCGCTTATTAAGAGCAAGTCCAGGCCATGCACTGTGGTGGGAAGGGGCATGTTGGCCAGCTTGAGGTGGGTTACTGCAGGAGCTGAAGTGACCCGGCTGGGCAGCCCCAGGGACTTAACGTACTCAGCTCTGTGTCCTTCAATGGCAATACCGCCTAAGAGATGGAAAATTTAAAATGGACGAGAGCTTTTAAAGGGTAAAATGTTATTTTAGGCACACAGTGTTTTTTAAACTATTTACGTATCTAAGCTATACTCATTTACGGTATGACCAAGCAAGGTACTAAAGCCTGTATTTAAGCATGCAAGCACTCTAATCAACTTCCTATTACATGCTCAGAATTGAGCCTCCTCATGAAATGCTTTCCTCAATTCATGCTTTTAACTGGCTTTGAAAAGCCCATCTCTACACCGCTGAATCACATGTGAGTCATTTAATTTAGCCTAAGCCTCAAGTCAGCAAGCTTAAGTCTGTAATATTCATTTGAATAGTAATTATTGTCTTCAATACATCTTTCAATTACAAAAATGTTCTGCTTTTTTATGGAAAAGGCGTAAACAGCATGCAATTTGGTAAATGGTAACGGCAGAAATATTTAGGGGTATAGAAGAAGTGGAAAGAATGACTCATATATGTATAGCTCTGAACACCATACTTTTTGAAGTGACTTCTGGATAAGAAAGTTCAAATTGTTAATTTGAAGTTGGTTTTATTTTGCAAAACTTTGAAGTACTCCCCTTTATATACTTAAATATTTTTTAATCCTTAGTAAGACCTTTCTTAAAGTTAACATCCACATTTTTTAAAGTTATTTCCAATTGTTATTTGTTGGAGAAATTTTGTGAGTTATAAGTGTGTATGTGTAAGATGAGCAGTCATAAAATAACATTGCAAAATAAAAAAAAAACCCTAAACAGCAGGTAGTTTCCAGAAGTGATTTTGTTTCTTTTTATAAGATATGCTTGGAGGAGAAATGACTGATGCAGTGACTAAATAGTTAAAAGAGCAGATGCAGTAAATAAACTCTTTTTTGGACTGTATGTATCTAGCTGAAGACTAGAGAAGGGAGGTGCTCTATACAGGGCTGCTTGAACTTTGTAAAAGACAAAAGAAGCTTTGGGGGTATCCTGTGCCATAGGAAGAGATGTGTGTCAGAGCTGTATGTGTCTGTATATTTATGTGGTGTGGGTGGGTGAGAGAGAGGGTCCTGGAAGCAGAGACTAAATGAGGGATGTGGTCCTGGAAAGAGCAAACTAGAGAAAGGCCAAAGAGCATTGCTGAGCTGGATCCAGCCCTGGGACATCACTCCAGCCAAGGAAGCTGTGAGTTAGATTTTTATTTTTTTTACATGTACATTTTTATTACATTCTGAGTAATTTCCCACAACATTCCACATTTTTAAAGCCTTTTCAGAAGGGGAAAGGGAGGGAGGCTTGAGAAACATCAGAGCTTTTGGGGTTTTTTGAGAAATTCCAGATCTCTTGAGAGCACAAAACATTTTTAAGGTTCCTTACCCATATTTAAAAAGCTAATGATGACATAACCAAATAGACTATAAAGGAGCAGCAGCTGCTCAGTGAGAAGGAAACCATAGGGGGCAGATCCTCAGCTGGCAATCACGGGCAAAATCTGAGGCAGCCTGACAGATACCAGTGGCTGATTGCTCACAGCAATCAATAAAGGCTACGAATATTCGTTTTTCTGCTGAGCATTTAGTGCACACCACTGTAAAGTGAGCCTAAAGCGGGAAAAGAGAGCGTGCCTTGCTTTACGCAGTGAGGAACCTGAGGCCAGCTGAGTCACTAAGATCTCACAGTGAGAATGTGGTGAAGGCAGGGATAAAACGTATCCTCTCGCTTAAAGCACGGGGCCAGCCTCCCTGCTGCCGCTTAGTCCTGCCGGCACACACACTTGGGTGAATCCTTGCAAACTGCTTTCAGTGGCTTCCCTGTGCCCAAGTAGGTGAGGTCAAGGTGTTCACAAAGCACACAGAAGCAATGGCCATTTCTGTGTTCAGTTTGGGTCGGTTTTGCTGCCTATGATAACTGTTGCTATGATTTGTCATTGTTATGGTCTGGTTTTAAGTGTATTCTTACTGTTTTCGCTTCTCAGAAGAGCTGGGAAATAGTTACAGCCTGGGGTGATGATGGTAAAACTCACTAAATAATTTCTGAGTACTGGGAGATACATCCTCCCATCATAACATTTTTATGGCAAGTTTAACGTTCGGCTCATCTGGAATAAGCTGTGAGAGCCACACTACAGGAAGCTGTCAGGGTTACTGACGATTTTTTATTCTCTTTGGAGAAGAAGAAAACACAGGCTTCTGTCCTCAGTGGATTCTGTGATTTGTGAAGCACTGAAAGAGATCAGATTTCTGCAGAAAAGGAATATCCAATGGGTAACTATTTGTGCCAATTCCAGTTCAAACATAAGCCTTTCTTATACAAATAGTTCATGGCAGAGCAAGAGGTATTAAGAGGGATGTGAGCTGTAACCAGAGTGGAGGGAATGCTAATATTTCGTCCGGACTGGGGTTTGGGAGGTGGGTTTATTACTGTTTAGAATAAGAATTGAGAAACCCTGGAACAGCACTGTGCTTTATTTTAGTTCTGTTGTGAAATTCCATGCTTACAGCACTGTTCTGTCTTTCTGGCCATGCAGGAAAACCATTTTCTTTTCCAAACGGGCTAGACTGCGTTTTATATGCCACCCCACGTTGTGGGCACTGCAAAACCGTACCAAACCGGGAAGTGGCAGGGCAAAGCTACACTGCCCCACCCTTCACAAGCAAACTACTGATGGGGGGAAAGGTGGAGAGGAATTTACTACCTCGTTTTAAGTGGTGCAGCCACTCTCTTCTGTCACATGGAGCACAGGAGGGGGTAGAGACATGCTTCTGACCCCCCCCACCCCCCGCTCCCCATCCCCCTCTTCCCTGCCTCCTCTCCGAAGAGTTGCTCCTGTGTTCCCTTGAGCAAAGAGGCTGTGATTCTTGGCAGACTTCATGTCAGCTACACAGGTCAGGGGGAAGTCATTACTTCCTCCTCCCACACTGCTCAGTCATGTTAGGTTAGGACAAGACTTCGCAAGATGTTGCCCAGTATTTGCAACGTGTCTTTCCCATAAAGTAAAGGAAGAAACTGAAATGGGCCATAAACCTTAAAATTCCAGAAAATTAGGCTGCTTGGTTGATAGGTGAAAATGTACTAAAATGTATTAAATAGGGAAATTGAATATGGCTGTGGTTATGGCTCTCATCTGAGGATGAGGGGAACTCGAATTCTGCTCTTGACCGTGCCCCAGACTTCTTTTGGCTTTTGACTAGACTACTGAGATGCTGTCTGTCTTTGTTGTTGTTATTGCTCTTATATTTCAATAACTTCCTGGCAGTTAGCTCCCTTTGTTGGTAGATTTGAAAACCATTGACAAAAGAAAGGCCTTTATTTTCCCAGCTGAAAAGAGATTATCCACCTGGGAAGGAGGAGTGGGAGAAGGCTTTCTTGCAGTAGCGGAGTGTTGTGTGCCTTTCTTGTAAAGCAGTCTGAGACAGTGAATAAAAGGCAAGCTAGAGCATTGCATCAAACCCTCACTGCTGTTGCAAGACTTTGTTTATCATGTGCAGTTAGCATAAGACTACAATGAGCTACAAGAAATGCCCACAGCCCTCAGCTAGGCAAACACAGGCTTCATGCTGTGGAAAGAGAACTCTGCATTGGCATCATGATCACGGGTGATGTTTTTCTCTTAAAAAGACGGCCCCCATCTTATCAGTCAATAAAGTTTTATAAACTTCACCACTTACCTGCTCTATCCTTAGAAAGTACTGAAAGCCAAATGGGCTTTATTGTATGGTGGCCTAAATTCCCTCTGCCTGAAATTCCCCCCTTACTTACCACCATCTTACAGGAAAATTCTGTGTCTTGGTATTGTAGCATACAGCAGACAGCTAAGGACCCACCTAGCTGCAGAGCATCACTAGTGGCAGTGCTCGCTCTGAAGGAGTTAACGTTGAAATCTAGTGCTATTATTTTTTCCATGAGCAAGGCACTCCAAAGCCAATGTATGTCAAGAGTTCACTCCTGTTGATAGTGCTGCTATACCTTTTCAAAGCTTTCCAATTAGAAGCAATTGCATGGGGGCATTTTCTTCACGTTGCTCACACCTTTCCATCTGGGATACTCTGGCTTTCCCAGGTTATAAAGATTGTGCATGTTGATGCTGTTCTTAAATGCCTGGAGGAGCTCTATGCCATATCTGATGGTATGCTCTTGCAATGGCACTGCAGCAGACTGAACTAAGCTTCCAATAATAACCACTGACACTAACATAAATATTTGTGGTTATGCTTTCCATTTTTTCCTTATAGGAAACAAGTTAAAATTTTGAAATACTTCAGTGATGTGATCAGTGGACAGTAGTGGGAAAGAATTTCTCCAAAACTTGAATTGCGATCAAAATAAGGAAGGAAGATCTGAAAGACCAAAAAATATTTTTGTTAATCAGGATACGGCACTTTCCAACATCTGGATGTCAAAAGAAGTGTTTTGAATTCAATGCTATTAACATGTGTCACTTAAATGATTTTTTTCCTTCAGAGACGATTAGGTGGTTACAAGTTTTTGGCAATGCTTTTGCAGTCTGTTGCTTACATTACCTGACCCATGGTCTGTTTGTCTTATGATGTCTGTGGGAAAACAAAACAAAACAAAACAAAAACCAGCTCCCCCCTTCCCCCTCGCCCAGCCCTCAAAATAGCTCAGGACCCAGAAAAAAGCTTTAGGACTGAGTCTCATCCTCTCAGTGAACTGTCTTGACCGGAGGGTAACCTCATGGGATTTATGCTGCTTTTGCCTATGACATCATGTAACACCAAGTGAAAAAGTATCTGATTCTTCTGAATATCAAAGAGACATGATTAAACAGAATATAACAGCCTGGGAATGTAGGAAAGAAGTTTGAATAAAAGGTCAGAGAAAGATCAGGCATCAGCTCTCGCTTTCTGCAAAATGATAAAACTAACAGGGAGTAGTGACTCAGCTTCCCCTGATCAAAAAGCTCCTTTCTTTGCAGTGTAAACAACTGTAGTCAGTGTTCTTGAAATCCCAGACTGAAACATCAACCAGCACTGGAACATAAGATTCCCCAGAATGCCTTCCCTATCCTAGGCATAGCCTGTCACTGATATTTCAGGGGATTTTATTCCCTGTGACTGGGATTCACTGTCCAAAAGAGGCTGTTGCATGAGTAAAAGGGAAAAGTTTTGTGTGTGGACTGTGACCTCAAGGGTGTGAAACAAATATTTTGTTTCAAATCATCTCTTAACCTATTTCAGCAGTAAATTGAGTGACCAGTATTATACACCAGGAAAGAAGTAGGGAAGTGTGGCTTTGGAGGAATGAATAAAAAATGAACCTAACAAAGAATAACTCTTCCAAACTAAAGTTTGGTGTCTAACTTTTTGCTGAATAACTTGTTTTGAAGAATAAGAAACTCTTGCTCTTGCCAGGTCCCTGCAGCTAGATTTTATTGCTACAATGAACAAGTATGCATCTGTGTAAATGCTCTTTAATTTTCTTTTTACATCATATTTACACTGCTCAGACAGTAAAACTGCTGAATGTTTTAATTAGCGCTCCCATGGCTATGAAATTGTTTGAAATTTTCAGGCGATGTGAAAAGGCTGGCACACAAATAAAGGCTGTAGTCGCTAGATGCTCACAAAGGGGGTGAGATGTTTAAAGTGCACCAATTGTATTTGTTTTGGGCTTGGGACTGACTGTACAGCGGATCGCGTGTGCTGGGTGCCAGATTCCTCAGCCCTTACACACAGCACACGCAGACCTGACCCACAGCGTGGACAGTGTACTTTGGACTTGTGCTGGCTTCGACAAAACGACTCTAAGGAGCAAGCACCGCTCAGCATGAGCTCAGGGTTGCAAAGTCAGGCATGGCGAGAGCCACAGCCTATTCCTGCTTGAGGGCTATTTCGCCAGCATTTGTCACCTGCTGAAGCAGAGGTGGGGAAAGTTTCATTCTCAGCATTTTCAGAAATTCCCCAGTGAGGCTATTAGGAAGAAATCAGTCATTTGAATGAAATGAAAGCTTTCTATGGAATCCTTGTTTTTTTTAATGTAATTTTAATGTAATTTTCATAGACTCATATAATAAATGAGGCTGGAAAACACCTCAGGAGGTCATATAGTCCAACCTCATTAAGAACAGTATTTTGCATGTAAATGTGGAGCTGGAAAAACCTGCCAGCTGCAGAGTATCTCTTGTCTTTGTTTATTCACAGAACACATACAACTGTGCAAACTGTCTAACACCGGCCTGTCAGTTCATTTCAGTCACAATCCAACCCTTGGGGAAGAGAGCAGCTCCTCTGTGGTGATTGGCCTCTGCGTTGACTCTATCAACACAGTTGCTAATTATCGAAGAACCATACCACTGGAAGAAGACTGCAAGAGATGACCTAATGCAACAGCTGTACTGAGGCAGACCGAAAACCTTAATGCTACGTAGGTTTGCTATGTTTGCAATGTAGACATTTGTCCCCAAAGACCTAAACTGAAACCATGAATGGGACTGTGGCTTTTTATAAAGTTCCTGGAACTTTCATAGTTCCAGTTCTAATCTGACAACAAATGATTGCCCTTAGCTTGGACTCAGCATCCCCTAAAGACCAAAGGATTAGTCTTTCACTTGTTGTTGGACGGAAAAAGGAAAAAGTTGGGACACAGCAAGTAAATGTGGTCAAAGACTTGAGAAAGCTATTAAAAAGGATGAGAATTTATTAAATTTAAAGATCATGAGACAGCTAGAAAAAGTATGACATGAAATTAAAAAAAAAAAAAAAGAAAAATTAGAGGTGAAAGAAACTAAAAAGACAAAGGGTGACAGAGAAAAGATTTTTCCGATGTTTCTTCAAACAAAGAAACAGATAATTAGGACACAGAGGAGATTGTACTGCACCGGGTATTCATCACTTGTGTGTGATGTGTTGTAATGATTAGTTTTTGTCTAAAGAGCCACAGGCCAAAGAGCAAAGAAAAAACCAGAAATCTTCTGAAACAACCTCCAGTTTTATTAACGTTAAATTTTGGTAGTTTGGATCTTCAAATTTTAATAGAGTTGCATTGTTCTAGCTGAATTCTGGTTTGAGGTCAGCTTCTGGTTCTTGCCATCTTGTGGCGTGGTGCTGCACTGCGGCCATCCCAGCTCCGCCTCTGCAGACACAGCAGCTATAAAACAATGTGCTTTCATAAAGGTCTCTCTCACACACACACAAAATAAATTTCTTTGATGATTCCTTTCTATAATTTGTAGTTTTTCTTGGATTTAGGGCTTAATTTCAATTCTGTTTCTCTTTTAATTTCCCCAGTTCTTAGTAGGACTCTGCCATTTCCAGTCGGGACTCAGCCCGACTGAGAGGACCTCTCTGCAAGTCTCTTTCTAGCCTGATCTCTTGGGCCATTTCCTACTTGCACAGGCAGAGTCACCACATTCTTTTCCTTCAAGCTGTACTTGGCTTTGAAAAAAAAATCCAGTTCATCAGAAGCATTCATTCTAAGACATTCCTTTGACAATCTAAGACTGTTTTTAAAAATAGTTCTCTATAGGTAGCTGTACAGCTCAAGTTTCTGTCCTCCCTCTCTTACCTCCCCCTTCATAGCCTTCCCAGAACTATACACTTTTAAGCAGGAGATACCCCAAGACAGAGATAGTGGACCTCCAGATCCCACAGGTTTTACAGGGAACCCCTATACTGTTGCAATGATTTTTATTGCAGCAGTCCACATACAAGAGCCAAGTCCCACAGAGCTACCACAGGTGTTTCCTTTTTTTTCCATTTTAAACATTGGGCATGTGTGCTATTAGTGACATGCTATTGTGCTTCAAGGTGCTGGAAAATGATTAATATGTAAGGGTGTCTACTGCCAGCTTCTGATCCAAGTTTACTGGCTTTCAGTAAACAGGTTAGGACAGCTCATGTGTCTTGGAGTAGTTCTTGGAGTAGTTCTGTCTCAGCAATCTTCCTTACTTAGAAGTCTCCATAGAAGACATCTGAGGATTTGCTGACTTTCAGTTTTTCTCTGACTTTTCCAATCTTAGTAAGAGCTGAGCTTTGTTAACACTAGGATCCTCTCTCTTCCAGTATGCCAGAATGATGACTTCATTTTGAGCCTCAAGAACTTGGAGGTCAGTCAAAAAGATGTCTTGCTAACTGGTGTACCTAAGGCTGGCCAGCTGTGGCTGTCCTCCCTACCTTATAAGCCTGAAGTCTAGTGAGGAAGAACCCGAGTATAGCAAGTCTGCAGAGAGGCAGTAGTCCTGTTTAATAGGATTCCAATAATGAGTTTAGACTTTCTTCTCCCAGCTGTATTGTGTGCAAAAAACCCCACCCTCAGATGTCTTAGTTTGTAGACCTGGCTGGAAAAGGTACAACAGAGGGAAAAATGAAATAGATGAGTTAAACTAAAAAAAAAAAAAAAAAAGTATTTTCCAACTCAAAGTTCATGTTAAGGTTTTGTTTGTTTGCTTGCTTGTTTGTTTTTTTTTAAAAAAAAAACACAAAGCAAAACACAACACAAACCCATGAAAAGAGAAGAAGTTTCTTTGCTCTAGGATTTTGGTCAAAAACCCGTAAGTTATGCCTGGATACCTGAAACTGTGCATCTGTGTGTCTCCTTAGGATGATTTAAGAAAGCTTGTACTGTTTGTAGTTGGAGATGGAATTTATTACACTTTGCACTGTCTGATGTGTGGAAAAAAGACCTAGAGTACTAGTAGATCACCTGAGGAGTATTTAACCTGGTTTCACCAAAATTCTTGTGTTCAGGAAATGTCGTTCTTTTGCAGCTTTTATGAATTTTAGCTTTTGTGTGTTTGCCATCCTCAGGAAAAAGTTTGGTGGTGAATAACAATAGCATTTCTGCTGTCTAATGCTCTCTCTCTCATATTTGTTTTTTTCCACAGTATCTGTAAATGTTTGCTCCTAGAGAAGACTAGCCTAGCTAGGAAAAGGCAAGGGTAGAGTATGTGAAATGGTGAAATAAAATCCCTCCTCACTCAAGTTTATTACAGACTCCCTACAAGACACAGCTGCTTGCTAATACCTGCTAGAAGTCTGAATTGTAACACACACAAGAAAATAAAAAAAAAAAAAAAAAAAAGAGAGAGAGAGACACAAAGAAAAGAGTGGCTTCATACCAAAGCGTGAAAGAGTCAGAGATGGAAAAAAGGCTAACAAAAAGGAAAATTGACACCATGTTAAAGACTGGTTTCCTTTCAGAGTTTTGACTAATATCTGAGGGCCAAAAATGAGTATACCACATAAGAGACCCTTTTCACCTTGCCCAAAGTGATGAGCTCATGTTTGCAGATTGCCTAACACTTTGCTTTCAAGCCAAAAGTATCAGATTTACGCTCGAGTAACAAATTGTTACAATGTGGGAAGAGGTTATGGACAAAGTACAAATCTGTGGGATGCTTTAACAGTATACGATTTTGTCTGTTAAGACTGTGTAACAGAAAAGAGCCGATCCCAGGGGCCATAGCTCCCAACAGGGAGAAGATGCAATGGTGCAGTGCCACTCATTCTCTGATACTTCAAGATATTTCGTTAACACTTAGTAACTATCTATGTAGTTGAAAATGTCATCAGTGTTCTCGTATGCTGAGTTCCACATTTTAATCAGAGGTAAGCATAGTCTTGAATGTTTTTGGGAAAAATGCACTGGGAATCTTCTTCCAAAATGAATATTTGCCTCTTCTGCTCCTTGGATCGACGAAGCAGTGAAAACAAGCTCCGTTAGTGCAGCTGCTGCCTTCTTTGCAGGCAGAAGTCTATGGAAGTGACTCATAAATGTATATGTGTTTTCCCTGTTCATCCTACTCATCTACTTGATTCATTTTCTAGTCCTCTACTAGACCTTGTCAGAGTTAAATTAAAGGAGCACTTGGATTTAAAGACTATTAAGTTGTTTCAAGATAGACCTGCTTTTAGTAGATCCTATTTGAAATTCAGCATTCACTGCCTCCATATATCTTCAGTAACTACCTAAGAACAAGAGTCACTATTGAGTCTCCAAGGAACACTTCGAAAATTTTAGGAATATATTTTAGGTATGAACTGTGACATGATAAGCTCTCTCCCTGTCTTCTACTTTGGCAAGCATAGTAAGTATTTTGGAGGAAACTGAATTAATTGACTTCTGTTTCTGCAAATGCTTTTTGCTCTACAGTTGGGTGTTTTTAGGGACACTGCTTCCCTGCGTACTGAAACTCCTTCCTTCCCCTGCTTTATTTTAATTGCTGGTTGGAGATGATTGCTGTAAATACATGAAAACCAGATTCACTTTCTTCATTTTATAGTTTGAAAAATCCATCCCTAATCCTGGCTCAGGAAAACTGAAAAGGTAATTCTTTTGTTTTGAGTGTTTAGACTTTAGAAAAAGTTTAAACCAATGCCCCTTCCTCTCTCTCTCCCCTCCCACTCCCCTTGCTTGCTTTCTCTCTTGGTATCTTATTGAACAGGAAAAGGGAGGGGAAAAATGCAGCGCTTGAAGGAAAGTCTCAAAGTCATGAGGTACAAATCCTCTTTCCATATTCTTTCTCTGTTTCCATTTCCCCAGGGTCCTTGAAGGCAAAGATAAAAGTATCTCGGATGGCCAACAAAGTGTCTCTGCTTGATTTTACTGAAAGGGAGAACATGAGACAAAACAGACTCCAGTGTGGTTGGCATTTAAATTAGCTATAGAAAAGTGCGATGACAGTCTCAGCTAATTAATAAATCATTATTACAATTTCGTATATTAATATTCTGACTACAATGAAAACTCTACATGTCTTTGAGGATACAGCACAAGCCAAATACTGCTTTGTTATAAGTCATTCAACAGATGATTTCCTTCTGTTAACAATATTCTTCAGAAGACAATTTAAGGCCTCAGAGGAAAAAATATATATTTCTACAGTCCAGCCATAAAGAACAGAGGTTGGGAAGATTTCCTGAATTTAACTTCTTTGCTGCAGGTTCAGAAGGCTTTTTAAATTTCTCAACTAAATTGACTCAGTGATGGTTCTGAGTAGTTTAAGAGAACAGCGACTATTGCAATTTACTTTTTATGTTCAGTACTATGTAAATAGCACTTGCCTTAAGGAATTAGTGAGAGAAGCCAGTGAAATACCCTCATCACCCTGCTTTTACCGACCTTCCCCTTACAGAATCTCTGCGCTCCACTGTCCCATGTGCTTCCCTCCTGCTCTCCAGTAAAATCCCTCTGCATTTTTGTCTGGCTTCAAAGAGTTGCTTGAGGTGAGAAAGGCTTTGGACTGAGCTGGGCGTCTCCACCATAGGAATTCATTGTTACTGATGATGTATCGTGACGATGTGCAAATCGCACACAAAAATAAGAAAAAGAAATGTGTTTTGGGTCCTTTGGAAATACTTTATGTAACTTGAAATCGAGTGTTCCAATGGATTTTCAGACTCTTAAAATATGAATAAATGATTAAATAAGTTATCATCCCCCCAGCAAAACAGTTAAAAAATCCCAGAATGAAATATTTTTGATTCTGCAAAACATCCTTCTCAGTTAATTTTGTTAAAATTGTTTATCAACAGGAACATTAATTTGAAGGTGATTTTTGAATTCCCTGAAACTCAGCATTTTATTACCTTTCTGTTTTGCACACTGCTGTCTTTAGATAAGCTGCTGAAAGCTGGAACATGCTTTCAAGGTTTTAAGTGAGCAAAACATTTAGCATAATCTTAAAATGCTCCATTTAATCAGAATTGCAAAATGTTCTGTAGTGCTGGATACCAAATAATTAAAAAAAGTTTGCTAACCCTAGCTTTTTGCAAATGTGAATTAGCCTGTACCATGCTGCATGCTGTTCTGGCTAGACTACTACTAGTACCTGAGATAATTCAATAAAAGCTACCTTAAGTATCTCCATAGTCCATCAGGCAGAAATATTTGAGGAGCAGGCTGAAACCTCACTCCTGGAACAATTTGGAAATTCTTCCTCTGAAATTAGTACAGTAAAACTAGTGTGCAGTATCTTCTCTAAGGAAAAAAAACCTGGCACAAGGTTTCTGAAGTCTTTGGGTAAAGTTTCAAAGTGAAGGGCACCATATGTATCTAATATTATTTGGTGAAATGCAAATATATCACTGCTGTGGCACTCAGCACTTCGATCACAGCTCCCTATAATAATATGCCAGGAGGCAGTGGAGGCAGGCAGCCCTTTCAAGAACACATTTCATTCCTAATCCTGACTCTCTGTGCCTTCCCTCTTCATTGCCTCAGCTGTTTGAGTGAGTTGTAGCCTTGACAAAGAACATGTTCGGATCATTGTTAGCTGAACGCTCTCAGTTTTATAGTATCAGGCTAATAAATTTGCCACCACCAAGAGACTTTTCCAAACAAACATTTCTCAGTATGACATAAAAGTCTTGAGGATTAATGGCAAAATAACTAGTATTTTCTAAAGGAAGAAAGAGAAATAAATCCAGAAATTTGTTGTTGAGGGGGAAAAAAAAAAGGAAATTTCCAATAGACTTCTATATGCAGAACAACTTGAACTGCAAAGTTGTTTCAGGGAAAAATAAGGCCTGTATCATAAAACTACTGGAAATACTGACCTAAAAAAGACAAATTATTCCCATTTTGTTCTGTCAATAATAAAATAACATCACCCAAATTATTATCAGCATGTAAATTCATCCACATGATGCCTCTGCTTTTGCTCTCGCATAGTCTCTGGCTGTATAGACTTCACTGTTCCACTGGGGCAAAACAGCAAAAGCACAAGCTTTGTACTTTTTTCAGCTATTAAAAAAAATACTTGACTTTTCTTTTCTCTTTTTCACTCAGTCAGGCCATGACTGGCTTCTGTTCTTAACCCTGCAAAAGAACTCCAGAGATAGCTACACTTTCTCCTTTTGCATAGAAAAAAAAGACTGTTTTCAACTGCAAGAAATTCATGCATATGATGATGATGATTTCATATGAGAATGACTTAAACTGTAGCACCTTCCTCATTCTCAGGTGGTATGTGTGCAGGTGGGTTGTATGCTCATGATTTCTTTACTGAGAAGTAAACTTTAGATCATCTGTCTCCAAGAGAGAATACTGCAGATTGACAATATTAAATTTCTTTAAGAGGTGAAACAAAATACATAGGCTTATAGAAGGATTAGAAAATTATATCCCAGATGGAAAATTTTATGGGTACAGAAAAAACTGTGTGAGTGAAATACCAGTATCATAAAATAAATAACAGGAAATACAGTAATTTATGTGATGGAGAAAATTGTCACTTTCAGAATTGCCAGAAAGTCAACAGCATTTCAACCATTTGACTTCAGAAGTGAACTTAGACCTCAGAGGTTTAAAAATATATGAAGAGAAGTGAAATGAAATAAGAACTCGTGAATCCAATAGGGATTTACAGAGAAGAAAGCAATCTGTGCAAAAAGAGTTTTATGGAAGTTGGGAATGCATGTAATCAGAATTTAACTTATTCCTGGAAAGTGATTCAGAATATGCCAAGTAAATTAAATTCCATTCTGCAAGATGAACAATTAATGGTGCTCCTAATTTAGAAAGCATCACAATTTAGAAGTGGCCTTTAAGCCTGTTTAACCTTAAGCATATGTTGAAAACCCACTGAATTCAGCTGGAGGTGGAAATTAAACACAGAAAACAATAGACGGTCGAGCATGTCTGCTCAGTAATTTGCATTACTAATACTTTATGTTTCTGGAGTTCCTTGCATCTCATGAGAAAAAAGTGCTTTGCAAATATTGATGACTAACCAGTCCTCTGATAGTACGCTTTCCAGCTGACAGGCAGCAGTTATGAAAAGAGAAGCAGGGGTGCAAATTTCTGAGAGCTGAAGTGCAGCTACCTCCTCCCTGTTCCAGTGGACATGGAACAAAGAAGCCATCTCACATCGAATGACCTTGCAATGGCCAGTAATTGTTACCCGCCCTTAGACCATAAGAATGAACCTACCGCTGCTAATTTCTATTTTAAGTGCAGTGGAATGCTGCGGTCACGCTGATACCGCTCTGTAGACTCTGTTGGCAAGTGATAGCATAACATTTAATGGCAGTTACTGCATGTATAGAAATGATACTTGCCACTGGGAAGCAGTTGCTGTAGGAATGTTGCTCCTGCGCTTGCAGTTGCTCTAAAGCCTATTAGAAACTGCATTTTCCCATTTTTATCCTGACATTTGTGTAATTTTAGCTTCTATATTTTGGCAAATACCGCCCTATATTTTTGGCTCACCCCTAAGTTATCTGAAGCAGAGCAGTGTGATTCCAGGCAGAAGAAGGCAGAATTGTCTCAGAATAACAAGCAGATTTTTTTTTAATGCAGTGCAAATGGTTCATACATTATTTTTGCATGAATCAGACATTTATTTTCTAAAGACAGACAGGGGTGGGGGGAGGAGGGCAAAATCTTTTACTTAAATCCTCTCATAGTTCATTGCTGAATATCAGCTTCTAGCGACAAGCCAATGTATGCTAGGCTTCTTGGTTATTGTGCTGTTGGAGATTAGCTGTTTTGAGTCATGAGGGTGTGTTACCTCACCCCAATTACAGAGCTCCAGTAGAAATGGTAAAAACAGGCAGCATGAAGGAAGAAAGGGAACTTTTCTAGCATTCACGGGACATTCACATGAGCTGCATGGGCAGGATGAAATCGTGCAATTGCCAAGAAACAAAAGCAAGCAGTAGAAAATGAACAATTATGAAATAAAAGGAGTCCTACAAGGGCTAGAAGATGGGGACTAACTTGCTTTTGTGCTGTGACCTTTCTTTGTGTGTACTTTTAACTGTAGAGCTCTACAGACGAGATGGCACCAACTAAACCTAAAAAATTACTAACTGCCAAGATAATTCAAAGAATAATGAGGTTACAACAACTGCAAAGACGCAAAGAAAACTGATGTCAGTTATCTCCTCACAGAGCTCAGCAAGAAGAAATCAAATGCTTAGTCTTTAAAATGAATGGGTCTAAAACCTGAGATCACAGCTCTGCTTATCAGAACATGCTGATGTCCTGGATTATACAGAAGTCACATGGATGAGTCTTTGCTTGTGTTTGATTTTGTAAAATTGGTTCTTTTGTTCTGCAGCACTTTGTATCACTTCTACACTGAAGGGAGAAAACTTGTCATTTGCAGAGAACTATTGGAATTAAACTTTTAAAGTAAAAGGGATGTCAGTAATAAGTTCAGCTTTCTAATAAAACTCTTGGGACTCAGTTGTGACTTGACCTGAAAGACTGCAGGAGTAATAAAAATTAGGAAATGTCCTTATTACACTGTGTGTGTTAAACTGGCCTTGGACCCTGACTGCTGGGAGCAGACTTCTCCTCACAACAGATGTGCAAGAAGGTCAGGGAATGGGTGTAGGCTTGGCTCGCTCCCAACCTCTGGCCATTGTGGCTGATCCTGGAAAGGTCAAGGACACCAGTGTATGTTGGTTTTAAAGGTCCACCCTTACAGAGCAGGAAAAGAACAGCACAAGCCAGTGGAACCTCAGAGAAATACCCCCTTTGCATACATCCCTAGGGACTGCAGTATGCTATTGTGGCAGTCCTAGCTGTCACAGTGTAGTGCTAATGAATTTTTTTATGTCCCCAGTTGAATACTGATGATCAGTCCCCACCTGTATTTCTTTGTTTCTTAGTCTCAGTTTTATCTGGAGTTTCATGATACTGACTGTCTTTCCAGGTGCTGAAATCATGGAATTGAATGAAAACCTTTGCTTTCATGTCAAGGACAATGCTATATTCTTGCAAATCCCATAGGCTATACCATAAGCATACCTAACCCATAGGCATTGTGCCACTGAATAAGGATGTGGATCACAAACATGAAGTATCTTACGGGGAGATGGTTAGAGCCACCTCTTGCAATATAAACACTTCTCAATAAGCCTCTGTTTCTCTCATCTTTGGGAGCTCTTCTACACACACAAGTCCAGCTGCTGAAGCAGACAGGAATCTGTCTTCTCATCTATGCTTTGAAGCCCCACGTCCTGGCATCCTGGCAAACTCAGTACCTGCCAGGGAGAAGAGGGTGGAAGGGGTGGCCGATCTCCAGCAACAGTGATGCAGGAAGCATGTACGGAAAACGGAGGCCACTGTGATGAAGTGCATGCCTGAGCAGTATGCTTGTGCTAAGACTTACTGTAACAACAGCCTTTGTCCCTTACCAGCCTACTTGTCTTGAGCTCTGCTTCATGCATATTGCATTATATACAGAAGTTAGGCTGAGTATTTTTGGAGGGCATGGGGAGAGGAGTTGTCTGAAAAAGTAATTTTAAAATCTTGAAAACAAGGCACCAAATGCAATGAAACCAAACGTATTATTAACATACAGACAAAAGCCCATGTAATTTCCACACTGATCTCATGACTTTTTGGGCTCAGCTCATAATTTTCAGTTTCTTAAGGCTGACAGTATATATTCTTTCGCTATGTACCCAGACATTTTCTCCCCTGGGTTATTCCCTTGGGTGCTTGTACAAGAACAAATCCAATAAACTGATTACAGTACCAAGCTTTCAAATAAGGAGCACAAAAGAAAGAGAGAGGAGCTAGTAAAAGTATGAATTCCTCTCTCTACCCTTCATTACCAGCTTGACCAACACTCTTCACAGCCCTTACATTTAAACACCTCTCCTTCAGGGTCAGGTCATGACTGGATCAGGGGTGGAGAAATGACAACAACCCGTCAAGCAAGTCCCAGACATATGTCTACTGTTACCTTGATTCCTAGCCAATGGTTAGAAGAGGGAATAACAACAACAAAGAAATTGGACTGGCCTATCCATACTGTCTGTCAGCCGTTTCTGAAAAACATATTTTACCTGAAGCTTTTTACCCCTTATTGTATTACAGCTTCACCCCAGTGGTTTAATATGTCCAGTAACCTGGAAAAAAAAAAATCACACAAAATAATGCTGTTTAACGAGATACAGCCTGAACCATGCAATCCGTAGACAGCCATATGTCTGGGGAGATGACAGGTTTAAGTGAAGAGTCTTGTTGCATATGTACCCCATTCCTCAAGAACCTATCGCTTTGATTTAAAAGGTACAGAATATCTGGCTTGTTCCTCCCAACATATGCTAATGTTCTGGGTTTTGCTGTAATAGATTACTTAGCAATTCATGCTAATGTTTTGGAGGCAAATTGCTTTCCCATGTTTTATATTATAAACATTTGTTCGGGTCTGGTTCTGTGAAGAATTGTGTACTTTCAACTGCCAATTAAAACCGTGATAATGGAAGGCACACTACATCTCGCAGATGTGCGGTGCTATTGCAGGATCGGTCCCCTTGTGCAGACAGTGTGGATACTCTATGCATGTGGAGCTAATACCAGTGACTCATTAAAGGCACTGCACCAGATTGTCAGAGTGCATAGGGGTGGCAATTCATTTGGTTGGGGACCACAGTGAAAAGCTATAGATTTATTTATTTATTTGACTGTGCGCAGCCTAATTCCAATCTCTTTCTTAGCAACAACAAGGAAAACGTTTAGGTCTCAGCTTTTCTAGCACTCATACAAAGTGTATTTAAAGCTCTGGAATTTACTGTACTCATAAGACATCATCTTCCTTGTTCACTACTTATTTTTAATATCCCTGTATTGATGGGATACTGTATTTTACTATTAATTAAAGTGTTACCTTTTGGTAATGTTTAAGCACAGTTTTGAACTCCATAGCAGTGGTGTGTGTGTGTGTATATTTGTGTGAGCATCTCAGTGTTTGCAGTGGCCACAAACAGGCAAGTGTGTTTGCTTCCATACATAGGCAAACATCTCCCTTCCTCTGCTGCAGCAGGTAACGCATATGTTAGGCTACATATCTGCAGCTATGGAAGTGTGTCTCTGGACACCAAGACTTTGTGCCCCCCCCAAAGTCTTTATAATGTTCACTGTTCGTCTAATTAAAACATATTGCTTCTAGTTATTTACTATGCATTGCACATTTAAAGGAGAGAGTTAAACTCAAACCCAGGGGAAGTAGGTAGAATTCCATAGTACTCGATGACTTGGTGGCTTTTCTCCCAGGCTGCTCTGGATCTAGTAATTAAAAATAAGTAGTCAAGAAGGAAAGCACTCTGCAATGATCTAGTTAAGTAATTTGTAAATAGCTCCGTGCTGGCTTTCCTTGCTCTGGGGTAGCATTTGGAGAGGCCATGCACCAAAAGAAATTTTTGTAGGTTTGTGGAGTTTAACCAATGCCATAGAAAATTCTCTCTTCTACTTTTTTGTGCTGCCATTTGGATCTTGTAGCATCTCCAAAAGGAAAGCTATTTTTCTTTCACCATCACTCCTTATATGTTACAACTCTCATCACCATGAAACAACAAGACTTATTCAGGCTTTTAGTTCCAGTGAAAAAAACTAAGAGCTACCTGGGGAAGCAGCTAGCTGTGTTGAAAATAAACTAAAGTCGTTGTTTGAATGCCTTGTTGCTGGATCACTCCTTCTGCCCAAGAGCCAAAGGACAAGATGAAAAATAATGCAGAACAACAGCTGGCAGGTACAGTGACTTGGTTATGGTGTAAACCTCTGCAAAGGTGGTAGATAAACAGATAGTAATGCACTAAAAAGAGACAAAAGAATGGTTTTTTTTATGCTTGATAAATAAAATAATGCCAAGAACTCAAATAAGTATTAAACAAAATTGTTACACATAGATGATAATTTATCTATTATGCCCTAAGTATACACATATTTTACTTTTTATGTGAAAGGAATTTAGACTTTAATGTAGGTAAACACATGCATAGAAATTGCACTGGCTATGTAGCACCACAATGTAACCCTGTAACCCCTCAGTAGACTCTTGCATTCATTTTTTATGCACAGATGTTACGGAAGGCTATATAGATCATTCTACCTTGTGTTAACATCACACCTTTATCCTCCAAGAAATTTAAAGCCTGATTGAACACTTTTCCCTGAAACTATTTGTCATTCTATTCTGAACCATCTAACTCTGTAGTGTCTGCTTCTAGTTAGGGTTAACAGCCCTATTGAACAGAATTAGTGAAATTTGATAAGAAAAGCTAGCCTGGAAATAATTTTTTACCTTGAGAAACTTCCACCTTAGTTTACCAAGTCCAAGGAATGTTGGAGTTTTATCCATGTTGAGAATTTTTTAAGGCTCTGACTTGAAAAAAAAAAAAAAAAGGTTCAAATGACTATAAAAACTTTTCCTCTAGTTTTGGAAAGTGGTGCCCTCCCCACCTCCCCCCCCCCCCCCCCAAAAAAAAAAAAAAAAAAAAGAAAGAAAGAAAGACAATTTGGGGTTTTAGGTGAGTTGTTTTACACTGTTCTCCTGCCAATTCCAGAAGGAGCTTTGGTTCTGGTAGCAATGCTCTGAATGTATGTATCTATCTCTATATGTTAAATACACACAGACTCCCTGCGGCCATCACATATCATGTGGTTTATCCAAATCTAAAACTGACAAGCAGTAGTATGCACCTTCGTATTACATTCCATTTAATGGGTGCCAGTGAACTGGACACTGTTGTGTCTGTGTCTGCTGTGGCTTTAGCTCCCACAGATAGAAGTAAATAATACCCGAGGCAAACTCTGCAGAGTCTGAGTTTCCATCCAGTCCTCTTTAATCTTCAGCCGGTTGGACAGCTTGGGAGTGCTTCAAGAATCCATACTGTATGTGAAAGGGAATCCCATCCCCTCGTTTTTATTTTTTTCCCTCCTCAGTCATCACAGTCTAGTCTTTGGGACACCATCTCCCTTTACTTTTTGTATTTGTGTATCTCTAAGTTTCATCAGCCGTTGGCTCTTATATCACATTGGAAGAGTATATTGTGAGAAATCCACACTGAGTTCAAATGCATTGAAACTAATTTGTGAATAATATGTAAGGCTAAGTTTTAGCCCCCTCTGATTATTACAGGATTGCATAGCAAGTTGTCATCCTGTCTTTATTTCCAGCTCAGTTAAATCCCAGTGGTGGACAGCACAATGTGCTCATACGCACAAAACTTTCCAGAGGCTAAAATCTCCCAGCATGGGGACTCTTTTGTCCTGTATGTTCAAGGTCTTGTAATGTCCTGTCTCCAAACAATGGGCAGAGCTCAGCATCAATACTTATTGCAGTCAAAGCCTTTTAGCTGTTTTATTAAGGTTTCATCCAAAACATTTCTCATCTAACTAAAGTTTGATATCTACAAAATATGCATTGCACACATGTGAGTAGATTGTCTTCTCAGTCCATAATATAACTTTATATTTAGGTTTGCAGATCTGTGTGAGTGTAATCTTTGATCTGTGGGTGGCATTCTGTGTCCAAATATGCAGTACAAATATTATTTATCCTTTCAGTCAAGTCATTATGACTATCTGACTTTAAAGAAAAGCCAACAAGATTCCAGTTTAAAAACATAATATTCATAACTTCCCTCCTCCCCTCAATTGCATTTCATGTTGCCAGGATCTCTTTCAAATAGATTGTTTTGCAAGTTCCAAACACCTAACAGTTAATTTGTAATATATTCAGAGTACAAAACATTATACACAAGGAATTCTGGTCTCTGCCAGGCAACTGAAGAATTGGAAGTCTTGCTAAAGTTGTAGGGAAAAAAAATTGTACATAACATTTAATAAATTATTAGCTTGTTCTATTAACCCTTTCTTCATTGGTTGTTTAAACTAGGTAAGCTAACAGTCATATAGTTTTCTCTAAAAGGTAACACAAACATTTTTTGTCATAAAGATTGATGTCCTGAAATTATTTTGCACATTATCAGACTACTTTAGATATTAAAGAGTCTGTTTAAAGTCATGAAGCGACTGACAGCTGTCTGCCTCCCTTGAAACAAATGTGTGTAGTGTAGGGAGCGGGGTGGCTGGTGGCCAGAGCAGCTGGTGAACCATGGATGGGTCCGGGCTTGGCACGGAGGCTGCGAGGAAGATGCCGCTGGAAGCCATGGCTGCTGGTGGCTCATGAAGCACCATTCGCCTCCTGGAGACACTGATGAATGAGCGCCAGGGTGGTACAAAGGCACACAGTACAGCGCCAGTGACATTGTGCTCATGACATAGAAAACTGCACCCTGACCAGTAACTGTGAGTATGTACCCCTTGCCTTTTTCCAGAAAGTGAGGCCAGTAGCCCTAGTGTCCTGGCTGGGCTACATTTCACGTATTTACATTTGTCTATCTAAAATTCATCTGCAGTGCAATATTTCTCCTTGTCCAAACTCACTGACTCCATTGCTTTTGGCTGTGAAACAACATTAATGGTTCAGGAATAGAGGTGTCTAAGGAGTCAGTGGAATCATATATTTTTTTGTGACTGCCTTGTCTAGACCTTTCCAAAGACCTAGTGAGCCTGAGCTCAGCACAGTGGCTTACATGGCCAAGCCACACTGGCTTTTGCAAACAATGTAGTGGAGATGTACTCATATGTATGTGTAGATTAGATATAGATATAGATACAGATGATATAGATAGATACAGACACAGACACAGGTAGAGATAGATATATAGTTGATAGAGGCAGAGACAGATGTAGAAATAGTGCATGCATCTATATGTGTATAGATGCATGCACTGATACGCAGCCATGGCCAGAATTCGGAACTGGATTACCAGGATCATTGCTCCTGGCTCTGTGGCAGGTATGCTGACATGCCTTGTGTCTGCTTGATAACGGAGCTGTCATAACGATGAGAATCAGACCTTAAGGTTTATTAAAAACCAATACAATTAAAAAGTCTGCAGCAAATTAATAAAGCTGTGGCTCTGCAGGAGCTATGATTACTGTGCTGTACACAAGAGCTATTTCACAGTTATATATGCAACAGAATTCGAATTCTTCTGCTCCAAAAATGAAGGGTCTTGACTAACTGGGAACCTTCAGGAACTGCTGATGGTATGGGCTTCACAACACGCTGTGGAGCTTTTCTGGCTGTGTCCTGCTGAGTGGAGCTGATGCACAAATATACCCCTTCCTCCAACGCTGTGATTTGCTCTTTGGAAATTTCTTGTTATAGAGTTTTAAAGGTTTTCAAATTAATTTATTATTTTTTTTAAAAGACAAATTCCTCAAGATAACACACTGGGTACATTTCTTCATTTAAAAATTACTGAAAGAGTTATGTTAATGTGGCGTCTCTTTGGTACAATTTGATTTTGAGCCAGCATCGGTTACCTCCAGGGAAATCCATCCTCCTCAGCTCAGAAAGGCTTTTAGTGGGAATAGGCGTACTTTTGAAAATTTTCCAAGTGAGGATTTTTTAGCAATGCATAGAGTTTTGGCAATTTGCGACCTTTTTTTTTTCAAGGGAAAGGAACTGAAAACAGATAAAGCATTCTCGGGGCACTGCACAGGACAAATCCTGTAGCCTACCGTGCACAAGCTTATGTATTCATCTCCTCTGTCAACAGTCAGTAAACTTCAGACAGCATATAAACACTGGATAAGAACGTAACACTCTGTGGCTGTAAATTAAAGTTAACACTATATCTTAAAAATGAAATTGGCTAATTGATGCCAAATACACTTGTTAATGGGTATCTAATTTGACCTGATTTGTCTATGTATAATTTACCTCCTAACACAATTATCTTCTCTTACCTAAGGCATCCTGGTTTATCTGATTATCGGGCAGCAGTAATCTTTTATCTCCTGAGGTACTGGAACACGACGCAGGCTGTTCTTGCACTGTATTAATGTGTAAAATACACACATGCCAACCACTCTTCTCTTGCAAGTGCAGCTGTGAGGGGCAAAGCAGAGCCCCTGATGGGAACTCATCACACACAAGTGTCCCCATGCCACGGTGCCTGCCATGGCAATCAGGGTCCACTTGAAGAGGTTTTTTCCTCTTCTACAAAGCTCTACATGGGCTAAATCCCTGTTATCTCAGTGACTAGTGAATTCCTACCTACATCTTGGCAAGGACTCCAACTGACGGACCCCAGTTCTGACTGGTGATGACAAGGCAGGGGCATCTGCTCGCTATGTTATGTATTTTATTCAGGCTGGAGAATGCTTTTTCCCCCCCAGTGCTATCCCAGCCTGACTGAGGTGAGTGTGCTGCCGTGCAGTCCCTGACTCAGAAGCATAGCTGTCTGAATAGACTTGGCAGACGAAAACTAAGCCAGGAAACAGAAGAGTGAAGGGACTTGCCCAGCAGACAAGCCACAGCTCAGATCCAAGCTCCTCGACGGGTACAGGGACCTGATCTTTGGATGGTTGTTCTTTGGCTGCAGGGTGGTGCAGTACTCCCGAAAGGCTTTCAGACAGCAGGAAAGCTCACTGGGCAGTGCTGTATGCCACTGAAGGAGGTAGCTGCCAAGAGTGGCATCTTGATGTAACCTGCCCAAGATGACAGGGTTACACTGAACAAGTGTCTGTGTGTGTGTTTCCCTCAAATTCTGCTGCTTCTGCACACAAGGAGGGGCAGGGACGGGGATGAAGAGCCACAGTGGTTGCTGCAAGAGGGGAGGGAGGGTGGTTTGGCCTTCCCTGCTTCTAACCCCAGCGGCTGAACTTCCATGAGACTGCTGCCTTCTCTTCCCCCCCTCTTCTTCTCTGTACCCACACTCCTTCCACCTCTCCCTCACCCTCACAGTGTTCAGGCACCATGGCACTACCACACTGTTTCTCTTTCCTTTTCTCTCCCCCTTCCTTCTTTGCCCTGGGGGCTACTTCCTCACATGTCTTTGTGGACCACAGCTGTCTCCGTAGCATCCTCACACTCACCCATCTCCCCCCTGGGCCACCAGCAGAAACCCAAGTGACTTCATGCAGTCGAGAAACCTCCAGTCATCCCTACTGATTCCATAATTTGTATTTGAGAGACATACATAAACAAAAAAAAAATTAATGAATTAGGACTTTATAATTTTCATCCTTCTCTTTCACCTCTAAGCCACTTTTATTTGCAATGACATGCAGCCATGAGGTTTCTATTTTCCCCATAGTCCCTCATCCCCAGAAGTCTTGTACTAGCCATTAGCATCTAGGAACTGGGTATGATGCTTTAAATGGTCTGTAAGTCCTTTAGTTACCCTTGTCCCCATCTATAATTAAGAAGCTTATCCAACACTTCCAGGGAACCAGTTTAATGAAGTATTGCATATTGCCTCTGCTAAGGTTGGAGCTGTTCAATCTTTTTATTGTGTCATTGCGTAGAGTATGCTTACAAAAATTACTGCTGCTGCCTTCCCGTACTCATTAAAAACATAGTCTTGCAAAGACATTTGGTTTCAGTGCTCTTTCAGAAATTTCACTATAGTTTTTCATGCAACTTTTCTGAAAAACACACAACCTCAGTTTTCTTCACCCAGTCAGTAAGAAATGCAATCCCCCATTGCACCTGGAAGTGATCTCTCTTTCTGGTCCGACATTTGTAGTACGTCCAGCTAAGCTGGTAATTATGATTGCTAGTGTTGTCATGCTTTCTTAAGATCCTATTTTAATAGAAGGCAATCATAAAACAATATTAAACATGCCATTGTTAATTATGCTTATTTTTCAGCCAATTGTGCTGTCACTGGACTGATGTGTTAGAAAAAATTTGAAGACCTTTGACCAGCACAGTGCCATATACTCAGACATATGTGGGCACTCAGTAATGAAAAAAATAATGCCAGATGTATGTTTGCACAACAGTATGATTCATGATTACTGAAATCTGTGTGATGGAAGAAATTTAGTGCTTTTTAAACCATTTTGATATTATTTTCCGTTGTAACACTGCCCTTCTTTCATGGCTTTGACAGAAAGGACTTTCCTATTTCCCTTTTCTTAGTTCTTTTCTTTCAGGTAGAAAGTGTGATGCCATAGATGCCACCACTCCAGCTTTAAGATAGTCTTCAGACATAATAGGGTTCCCTTTAGATGTCATCTGCTAGCCTGTACACTTTGAAAGTTAATAATTTTATTGACTTTACTCAATAAAGGTAGTTAGGTATTTAGTCAGCTCACATTTTTACAGTCAAACGT
This sequence comes from Falco cherrug, assembly GCF_023634085.1. Taxonomy (NCBI): domain Eukaryota; kingdom Metazoa; phylum Chordata; class Aves; order Falconiformes; family Falconidae; genus Falco; species Falco cherrug. The sequence continues at coordinate 27,006,659 of NC_073709.1, forward strand.
CACAAGCTATTCACTCACATGTCTAGGAGCTGTGCTTGTAACCCTTTGTGTGCCCTCATACAACCCTCACTCATAGATGCATTGCTTCCATAAAATTCTTTGTAACATTGTATTATACTTTCTGCAGAAATGTGAAATCATGTACTTTTATATGATTTTTATTGAAGTAAAATATAAGAAGACTTTTGTCCGGAGAAAATGTCCTTCACAGGGAATTAATTCTAAAATGGTTTTACATTCAGAGTTAAAAACAAACCAAACCAAACCAAACCAAACCAAACCAAACCAAACCAAACCAAAACAAACCAAACCAAACCAAACCAAAACAAAACAAAACAAAACAAATACCCAAACACATCATTATTCCTGTTTGAAGAACCTGTTCAGGGTACAGCAGGATTTCTGTGATTGCTGCTTGCACAGGTGACCATTTCCACAGCTAGGCTTCTATGCAGTAAAGGCTCGTGCAGGGAGCAACGGACAATGTCACAGCCTCACACCTTGTAGACTTTGTCAATAACAGCCTATCTTCAACACAGCTGCCGTCCCCTCCTCTGCCCACAGCTGTGCTCTGCATTTGTGAAAAGCCCACGCTGTTGGTGCAAGGTAAGTGAAAGGAAGCATCGTCTGGGAGAGGTTGCAAGCTCTTGATAGCAACATGCCACTCTAATAAACACTGATGAGCATGTTCCTGCCTTCACCACGATCTCAGGCATTTCCAGGCTTTCTGTCTTTACATTCAATTCCATACCTCATTCCACGAGGATCTCAAGAGCACCTAAAAGATGAAGGATCCCTTGCAGATGTTGTGTACAGATATAGATGTAGTTCTCAGGCACTTGCCTGCCCTGGCCCTTACAGATGACAACAGAACAGATATTTTTTCTGCACACAGTAGTTTTCCCTCTTCTGTTAGTTCACCATTCCTGCCAGGTGTCTTGCTTTCCACAGGTTTAGGCTTGTTTCATTTTATGGCTGAGACTATTTACATGAATATCTTCACAGAGGTATTAAGAACCTGAGTGGACATGTGCCTGGGTCACCTGTTCCAGCTGACCCTGCTGATGATCTAGGAGGTTCCTTCCAGCCTCAGCAATTCTGTGGTTCTGTGAAACAGAAGCCAATACAAATTTTCTTACCGTACATAAATGAGATTTACATTTCCCACACTTCAGAGAATTCTTATAACTAATATAGAGGAAAATAGAAAACAGCATTTAGCACTTGCTTGAAGATTTGCAATCTCCCATGAGCACTTAATGACACAGATGATGACATATTTCAGATCATGTATATATGAAGAATATTAAAGTTTTTTTTGGCGCACAACTCTGCTTCTTCATTTTCACCCTCGTTTCTGCTCCATGACTATATAAAACAGAAACTGTCTTAACAACATGCTTAACACCACAGAACAGTGTAAGCAAAGTTTCTTGCAGTTGTTATAGTCTCCTCGTCTTTTCAGCTTGTCATAAAAATAAGTGACCCGGTTCAGAAACAGCACAGTTCTCAGATAAAACAACCTTTTCTGAACCAAGGAGATCCAATACCTGATAAGTCCTGACTCTGAAAGGATGCCCTAACTATGTTTTTAAGGAGCAAAGTACCTTTGAGTGAGATTTGGTGGACACACCTACTAAAACAGACATTGTACGCCCCAGGCACTGTCTGCTTTGGGGTTGAGGAGGAATTTCATACTCACGTATGGCACAGAGATGTCTCCATTAGGAGTTTTGCAACATGTTTGGAAAAGGCAAAGGATAGACTGTGCACACCTGAGCAGTGCTCAAACTCTCCTGTCCGAAGCTATTACCAGATTAGAAAGAAAATCTTAATATTCTGCATGAGCTGCTCTAACAAGCAATAGCAAGCTGGCCAAGCAGATTTTAGCACAGTTAGTATTTTCCAGGAGGAATGTTTTTTCCTCCTCAGAATGGGGTTTATTGTGCTAGGTTGCCTATCCAGTCACCTGCTATTTCTCAGCTCTGCACTGTTGGCATGACACCTTGCTTCAGCTTTTAGAAAAGGGGAGCCTGAGGTTGTATATCATTCTGCCTGGCATTCAAATTATATGTAATGCATCCTTTGGAATGTTTTGCTGAAATGCATGCAAGTATCTGGAGACTTGAAGCCTAAGGCCCTATTGTCCAAGCATATGTAGTGTGAAGTTAAATACCTCTTTGTTTAGCTATTAGTTTCTTCTCAGCTGCTACAATAACATCTGTTACAGGCTGCAAGCCACTCCAGCACCCAGAAATAGCCTTCCACCTCCCTTTCTTGCCAATGCTCTTCTTTTTACTTACTTCTGAAAGTATTAATTCTTTACATTACATGACTGGCAAAAAAAAGACATAGGTGGCATAGGTGCTTTCAAAACACAGGAAAAGACAGTGTTACAGAGAATATACTGTCCAAGAAATAAACAGAACTGTGAGATGAAAGGGTGTAACATGGAAACAGAGAGGTAAGAGTAAGCACATGCCTTAGTAGTTAGAATATTATTGCTGATTAAAGAGATGTCACTACTCTCCTTTCTTGTTACAGAGCAGGCTTTAAGGTCCTGGGTGACTGTGTGTGGAAAAGAGATTGGAAAGATGGTCTTTCAATAATTTAAAGAGCACTGCTCTCCCCCAGAAAGCAGAAGTCAGAAAGCAGAGGTAAGGAAGGCAAACAAAAGAGCCAGGCAATTTCATTTAAGCTGTTAGCTAGTTCAAGTTTTATTTAGGGGGGAAAAAGTGATGAAAAAATGCTTTAAGCAGAATTCTGAATAACAGTGCCCAACTATATTAGGCAATTAGGTGTCAGAAACTTGAATGTCATGGTGGAAGACAGTTTCTGCCACAAAATTTAACAATTAAACTAATAAGCAAACAAAACCCATAGTTCACTTGTTTGGGCTTGCTCAGGAAAATATAGCAGGTCTTAGGAGTCTGGGAACAGACACACCTACTGTTTGTGGACCTGCCTACCAAATTTTAATATGGGTGATGGAGAATCCAAATCATTACATCAAAGCAGAGTTAAAATCAGGATGAACTCTCCTGACTTTTGACCCATTGCCCTTTCTGCATTTGCTTTGATGACTCTTATGTGCTAGTTCCCTTTCTTGATTTTTATACTACAGTAAATGTACCCCAACTTATGGACAAGTTTTTACCAGCAGTACAGAAAGCTGTTCTCCTAAGTAAGTAAAGTATTGGAAAAATCTCAGAGAAGAAAATTTCTCTTATACATCTAGTGTACAGAATTAATCTTTTGCCATTAATTGTTAGCACTGTATTATATTAAGCCTTTAAGAAAGTGCTGGGATCTATTCATAATGTTCTTAATTAGGATGTTATCTAATGTGTCCTTATTTTTTCATATTCAGATACAGAAAGTTTCAAGAAAGTTTAATGTCTATACATATCTCCAAGTATTTTCTGTAACTGTATATGATGCTTTCCTCAAAATTAACTTCAAAATGAAATGTACTTTGATTATAAGTGATTGTCCCTGTCTGTTTTTTCATTAGTCAACACAAAATTGCTCAGAAAGTGAATAGATGGTGATGTCTGTGAAATCAGTGTTAAACTTTTATTATGCCAATATTTTCTCCTGTCAACTTGAAGAGCTAATGCAATTTCTTTAAAATCATTTAAGAAAAATGTGATAACACATAGGACTGTCTGACAGTAGAAACATCATATTTGCTCATATACAAATCAAAATGTATCAGAAAACAGCCACTGAAACATTTTTCCAATTGCCTGTAAAAGGAGAACTCTGAAGACCTACAGCAGGAATATAGATGCATGCTCTGGGGACATTTCTGGCTTTCAGATTCTTGCTTTTTTTGCTGCCAAAGACCAAAGCCAAACATATTGCTAAGGCTTTAAGACACATTTTCATCAGTAAAATATCTTATAAAATAGATCCCAAAAACATTGAATGACTGCCAAAATGACAATTTAATTTTTTATGTCCTCATTGAACAATGAAACATTTATGTTTATAAAGGCTTGCTATCATTAATTAGTATTATGAAAACCACCATTCACAGTTTTCAATTAGCAGTAAGCATTGCAATTAAAAATTAGGGGACTTTATGCTCTCCCTTCTTTAAGTTCTTTTGTCAGATAACAATGCTTTGCACTACAAAAATTTTGCAGAGATATATTGCAGCAAAAATGTATGATACTCATTCTAATTTTGTTTTTTCTGAAGTTATTTATGAGTAATCAATGTTACCCTGTTGCATCATCGGAGTCCAATCTGGTGCTGTGAAATTGTAATTGCAACTGATCTCGGTGTAGGAAAGATGCCGGTCCTATATAGAATTTTCACTGCCAATCTTTGAAAGTGAGTGTTATTGCATTCACTTAAACAGTTCTTTCACACCCAAAAGCACTGGTGGTTCACAGAAATGCTTTAAAGTCTAAGTGCTAGAGTTGTTAAATTTCCTTGCATGCAAAAGCTGCAAGTTATCACTCTGACATTAACAAGTGCTCATTTCCAGCATCAGTAGGTTAAACAGTAAAAGTTTAACACATGGAGAAGCTTTTATTCTGTAATTCAGGGACCTAAATGATATTGCGTTACCACTCCTGACCTGACAGTTGGAGTTGAGGCAAGGCCTGGCACCGAAGCTTGCTTTGAGAGCAGGCGGTGCTCCAGATTACTATTTCCTACTTTGGACTTAAATTTGATCCGCTTGCAGCTGATGTTGAATGTGGCAGATAATACCCTGGATATCTAATTTATGTTTGATTATTTAAGGTGAGATTTTCCAAATGGGCTCAGTGCTGGAATAACCCCTCTCCCGCTGAAGTCACTGCCAAAACTAGAGGAGGCTGAAAAAGCTCCCACCCTTCCTAGCCATTGAAATATCTGGTGAAGGAACAGGGAGCCAGATGTAATGTTTATGCTGGTACCCGGAAAATGCAGTGCCTTTACAAATTTTCTTTATGAGCTTGGACTCCTCACCTGGCTCCCTGTAGAAACTAGCATGCAAGAGCAGGTGCAAAATACACATTTTTCACTGCAGTCCCCTGAGAGGGCTGTTATTTCCCTCTTTCTCCTCTAGATAATGAGTATCTGGAACTGTGTCAGGCATCCTAGAAACAAGGATGCAAAAGGAAATAGAGTCTGAATTTGACGTAAGTTGACAGGCAAGTAGAAGGGATAGTGACAGAAGAAAGAAGCAGGGAGAGAGTGAAGAGGATGATCATACAGTAATTTGTCTAAACATGCCTCTGAACTGATACACATTCTTCCTGAAAAAGGTTATTTCACTTTAGTCTAGCCTTCCTTTCATCCGTTTTTCTCTCATGCAATATAAGAAGCAATACTTTTTGGATCTTTAAATGCTGTGATTTCAGTAAAGCTATAAAAAAAAATAATAAAAATATCAGGGCCTCCTTGGAAAAGGAGGGAGAGAAATGTGTGCTATAAAGACAAGAGCCAGATGTCATTCATTAAGCATATGGGTTGAGAAGGGTGAAATGAAGATCTGGATGCTTAGAGAAGTATCAGGGTATTCATTCCTCCGGCACAACACACTCTGTCTTGTAAATAATTGCTATGTGTCCTCACACTCACGCAGCTCATGGATTCCACAAGGGTGAGAGCATAGGGCAGCCTCGCTGACACACTTTTGAGGTAACTCTGATGTGAGCTAGGAAGCTATCCAGTTTTGATGTCAGGAATTTTTAGTAATAACCACGGCACTTGGATAAGTGTTTCCCATGGTGAGCTGGCCTCACCAAGGAAAATAAGTGCCCTATATTGAGTCAAATAAGGCCAGCGTGGAGCATCGGTATCAAAACTTACTCTTCTTTCTTTGCCAAGCTGAAGATGTTGAGACAATCAGGTCTATGGTGCACAGGATATCTCCTGTCACCTTCCAACAGTGAGAGGTGGCTGCAGCCAGGGTTGGGCATTGGACACATCTCCTCAGGAACAGATGTTAAAGGGTTTATTTCTTACAATATCAGAGTACATTCAACAACAAGACTTCAGGGACTAGGTGCTCTGCCCCTTCCATGCCCCACTGCTCCGCAGCAAAGAGCTGTGGCACTGCACGAGTGTTACCGGAGAGGAGCTCTGCTCGCTGATGCCAACCCTGGCCCTTCCCTGTCTCTGCACAGGGCTTGGGAAGCAGCTGTGATGCATCTGCCAGTTTTCTGGAAGCACAGAGCTCTCCTGGCAGGGGACATGCCCTACAAGCCGTTTCTGGGCAGATCACATTCGCATTGTGCTGTGTGAGGGATGCAAGGTAAACCTGGCCAGCTGGAGGATCTGTTCCAGTGCATTTTAGCAGCAGTACATCGAAAGTCACACTACTACAGTAAAAACAAGCCAGTCAGCTCCTCAGTGGGTAGAGCTGCAGTGATTTACACTAAGTTGAGAGCTTGTCAATATTATTTATTATGTTGTTATATTTATGTCATATTATATTATATCAATATATTTAACTGGCATGGCTGTGGCAACAGCAATGTTATATGTGGACTCATATGCCTATACATGCCCATCCGTTTGCAAGATTCAGGCATGCTTGTGGGCTAAGTGCTGCTCCCTGCAACAGTGTATGCATCAGATACTCAAACATGATAATGATGGGAACAGATGTGGAAATATATAGATAGAACTGGAATCTGGTCAGAGAGCTGCCTCTCACAGTGCAATGCCAGAAAAGAGGGGGAAAAAAATCAAAAGAAACAGAAAATATCCTTCTCATTTAAAAGAAACCACAACTTGTTCTAAATTTATTGTTAATATTCTCATTCTCTATGCAGGCCTTAAAAATGAACAAATGCTTCAGGAACACAAAGCTCTCCCTGTCTGCTGAAATGGCAAAGTTAGTTGAAGCCAAAGTAAAATTTCAAGATTTCCACTTTGAAGTGGAACTTGGAGTTAATGGGCTGGGCATGCCCCGATCCATAACACACAGCAACATACCTTGGTTGAATCATAGAAGCTAGAGATGGAAAAGACCTATTAGGTCATCTTTTCCATCTCCCTGCCAATGTAGGATTATTCTCTGCCAATTCAGGATTATTCTCGAATGTTTTCTAGTCTAGCTTTAAATGACTCAGGCTGTGGGGCTTCCACCGCTTCCCCTGGGAGGCTATTCCACAGGCTAATAGACGTTGCTGCTAGGAAAATTTTCCTGATATGCAGCCTGAATTTTACTTTGTTCCATTGCATCCTAGTTCTCCTTGTTATAAGTGTATTACACTACCCTAGGTAATTTGTCTCCCTGCGTGGCGTTTATCACCTTCAAATACTTTGAGATGGCTTCAAAATCCACCTTAGGATGAATCTTAAAGTAGCATTATCCACTACTGCTGACATACATAATATACGTGCAACATCAGTTATAGGATCATATGTAAAACGTATTCATATTTTTGCCATCATGCTGTGAGATCCTCCAGTGAGGAACACATATTGCACCGCTTAGTAAACCCAAACTTGCCTCCCGCTGTGTGACAGCAATTGTTCCCTAAATGATTGAAAAGCACCTACAGCTTGAAAAGTGCCTGATGGTGCAGTGCTGGCTCCCACCTGTGGAATCACGATGTGTGATGGGTTAAATCAACACAAGTAGTTTCAGTATTGCCTTTTCCATACATTTTCCACAGGGACATTTCAGAGTTAGCAGCTGGCAGGGAGGTGGAGGAGCTCACTGGGGGTGTGAAAAGAGGGGGCAAAGGCAAATCACTCTGCATGTGTGGTCCCTGAAAGGGTGGAGACACCCTGGTTTAGATGAGTTTGGATTAAAAAAGCATCATGTATGATTAAAGCTGTCAGGCCACAGTGTGGGCCAGCAGCTCCCTGAGGCCGGGGCACGGGGACTGGGGGGGATGCCCACGAGGCAGGGTTTTGCAGCCAGGACCATCCCACCACCCTCAGTGGGGAGCAGGGCAGGATGGGGATGGAGTGGTAAGCTACATTTCCCAGTGCCCTGTGAAATGTATTAAGATATTGCTCTTTCATTATACAGCTAGCTATATTTTAAAGAAATCCCTGGCTCTGCTGACACCCACAGAGGGATGTGAATGACCCGCTGATCTCTAAAAACCGGAGCTCTTTAGCACCCACAGCAGTGTGTACCTTAGTCCTAGAGACATTCTGTGCACTTCTCTGCGTGCTGGCCAAAGGGTGGCTGTGTTACTTACAGCTGACCTCTGACACTGATTTTTGCTATTGTGATGTGACCATGAAGGGAATTGTGAGAAAACCTTGATATTCACTGAAGGAGACACAGACATTTTTCATCCTGAGCAAAATTTTCAAAGTTCTTTTCCAAGAAAATCTTGTCTTTTCATCTTTTTCTTATGGCAATCACTAGCATTCACAGGGCCAAGATGCTGAGACCCCAGGGACCATCCATTTATACTTTAAATATCCCTTCATTTTTAATTTGCTGCTTGATTCATAGTCAGGTGTTTTGAACACAAGAACTTATTTAGTCACAAATCAGTCATAACATTTTAAAATAGATAAAATTCAACAGAATTAGGAGACATATTTAATGAGGGACCTTCATAAGATTCATTGTGCAACCACAGTCTTTCAGCTTTGTTGCATACACTCACATTCATGTGCATGAAGAGTTTTGAAAATTAAAGCTTTTTAGCTCAAAATGTTTATTAACAAGTGGAAAGCCAAAGGGAAGATATTTCTTAGATGTCAAGCAGGAAAAAAATATCCATAAGATATTGTTGTAGGAGCAGTAAAAAACCCCCACAAAATGTCAGAAGATTTGAGATGTATCTTAGTTCAGCCTACAAACTTGCACACATGGAACATCTGCTGTTGCTGTGTGATTGCTCCTGGCTGCTCCACGGAGGTCAATAACTCACTGACACCATCTCTTTATGTTTAGTTGTATGTGTGCTCAGGGTCTATAAAACACATGTACAGACCTTCTACATGCTTCCAGCACTTTTGGACCATCTATCCCAAGGCAATCTGTCTTGTCAAGAACATTGGATGTACAACATAGTCACTTTGAAAACCACATTGCCTTTCTCACAGGTTTATATTGCAGCTTAAGGACCAGGTGAGCAACAAAAAGCAGTTCCCTCTGAAATCAAAATGGTCTTAGGTAAAATAATGTTGTGCTGGTTTTTGGGTCCTGCTCCAGCTGTTTCCCCTTCCCCTGTCCTCAAATCCTAGTAGAGGGTATTTGCTTGCATGGAATTGTAGGGCAGGTCAGGAGAGGAGCCAGATCTGTGTCACACTGTTACCCCTGAGCTGCAATTGGTGTCAAAAAGCTGCAATAAACCTTGACAAGATCAGCTGGTGGCAAGTGCCACGATGAGGGCATTGTCACCAGCTTCCAGAAGGATGAAAAATTGAAAGCTTCCACTGAAGAAACCCACAAATGTAATTTTCAACTTTCCAAAAATGGTTATTGCTGTTTCTACTCATATCCGTTTTCACTGAATTCAGCCTGGGCATGCACATTAGACTGGTTAATTAGCAACTCCATTGCCTGGCAAAAAAGCTACTGGCACGGCAGTCGTTAAGTATGACAGCTGGTGGAGTCCCATGGGGTGCACTGGTCAGCTGTTTTCTCTGTACTTCATCTTCATTATAGTTTATCATTTCTCTCGCATCCTACGATTTCTAGCTTCTTCAGGGAGCTCTAGAGTTGATGCAATATCATTCCTGTCATTTTTAATGGCAATAGTAAAAATTACCTCAAGCAGGGCATTGCTGGATTAGACACTCGTATTCCTAAAGTCAGTATCTTTTGAAAGATGGTATAATGTGAACAGACAGTACGTTTGGGAAACATTACCATTTTAACCCTGAAAGACTGGCCTAGACAGCAGTTACCTTCACTCTGCAAACATTTTTAGACATACTCTTAACAGCATATTACTGAGGAATTAATTTGTTGGCTAGACAGTGGTGGTTCATGAGAATGTAAAAGAATCACATCTGTTTTGTGAGAGTCAAATTAAAAATGAGAGGCATTCTTTTCTGGCCTTTCATTAGTATATATAAATACATTTAATTATTTTATTCCTTAAGCCAAACAATATGTACAGCATTGTTTTGAAATACAGAATGAAAGAAGTAGCACAAATTATTTCAAGATATTACATGTGTGAGATATGGATCACAGCTAAGTTACAGTTCCTTACTGGACATATATCCTTCTGGTTCCTTCTTTATCTCTTTGACGAAACATGAAAGCACATTGACAGCTACAAAGACTTTGGAGAACCCTATTTTTTATTGAGGCTAAATGCTTTAAGTATAACAGCCATATATTTTTAATGTTTAATGCACACATGGCAATGCAGCCAGACCACACAATGCTGCTATAAGCGGAACCATGTGGCCCTTCCTTGCCCTATGCCATGTCCCCCCATGCAGGGGTGACAGCTTCTGCAAAGCTGCATTACCTTTTCCACGCAGCAGGTGGGCGAAAGGGACAGGGAAGATGGAGCCAAGGGTTGCATTGAGGCAGCAGCAGTCACTTGGGGCAAGTGTATGCCAAGATGGGGCTATTGGCCCAGCAAACCTCTTTCATAGCACACTGGGTGGACCATGACTGACTCTGGGATGCTTCTGTGTTTAAGGATGCTCCAGCGACAGCGGAGAAACTTCCCTGGCAGCACTGCAAGAGCTGTGACCGAGGCAGATGCTGCAGGTACAGGAATAAGGCAGCACAAGTCACAGATGAGAAAGTGGCCCAAACAGCAGAACGCCAGACACTAATACCCTTACTCACAGTCAGTAGCATTCTGCCTCATAACCTGTCCCTTGTGGTACTCCTAATTCTGTTCTCAGAGGAAGGTTTTATTAAGTCAGAGCGTCAGAGGATGATCTTAGCGTTGAAGACTTAAATTAGGCAATCACTGAAAATCCAAGGACCGCTAAGGGGGAGAGGGCCAGATCTTGTATTTCTGTTTTCTTCAATGAAATGTGGTTTAAGGCCTTTAGGGACAGTTCATGCACTTTTACTGATTGGTGTGTGAAGCCAGCTGAACCGAGTCCCTCCCGCCCATGCAGCAGTAGAGCTGAAGAAGCTTAAGAATCAGAGCTCGGAAGACTTTCCAATTGTTTGTTTATCAAAAAGAAAAGACATTAAAAGGTGCAATTGAAAGGAAAATATCTAATGTCAAACCAATTAAACTCATAGGCATCCCTAATGACTGCATTAAAGGAATTACTATTCAGTGCAAAAACAAATAGTACTGGATTAAGTGCTGGGCACTCACATTTCAAATGCTGCTAGTAATGTGGATTTCTCATTACAACATTTACGCCAGAATAAGACTCTTGCCAAGGATGATTTAACTATTCACAGTGTCAAACTGACCTTGTCGCTCATAGAAAGAGGATTAATTGCGATTCATTGTGGTTCATGACAAATTAAAAACTGGGCAATGTTTCAAAATATAAACTCAAACTATAATCTTCTCTATTGGCAGCTGTATTTAAAAGTACTATATCCTATCTAATATAGACTAAATCAGCAGTTTATTATTTCATTGAAATCAAAGGTATTTCTCCAATGATAAGGTAGGACTTGCCCAGATAAAGGATGCCACTATCTTCCTGGTGCTTTCTGCAGTTCTGCTTTCCCAGCATCCAATTAAAATGTAAACATTTGCTTTTCTTATCAGTACTGTGCTGGAGCAAACAAGGCTTTAACAAGACTTTCAAAGTGACAGAAGGGTATAAGGAGAAAAAAGCAATGATGGCATAGCTGAAAGAAAAGGATAGAAAGATGTAACTGTTCTATTTTCTTTATTTTATTTCATTATACTCTACACAAGAATAAAACAAAGCAGTGTTTAACTCATCCAATGGGACAAACAAGTGCAACAGACATAAATGTGTCTTAGACCCACAGGTGTTTATAAATTCTAAACCTTTGAAAAATATTTATTTATGCCAATATTCATGTGTTAAATTTAAAAATTGGCTTAAAAAGCATGTATAATCAATATTCTAGAGACAGCAGTAGAAAAGCCTTATATCATCTCAGTAACTGTTGAAAAAAGTACATAGTGAATGCTAGTGCAACTTCTTGTTTGCAGTTTCCCTTCTATAGCTTGTTAGGCTGTGTGCTGTGATTATCCCTAAAAAGTTTGCAAAATGCTACGGCAACAACTGGTTATTTATAGTTTACGATTAATGCTTTATTTGCTGGTGAAGTTTATTTGGTGCCAAGTCTCCATCACTGGCTGGTGAAGTTTATTTGGTGCCAAGTCTCCATCACTGGATTTAGCTCACATTGCTTACGTAGAGTTTAAATAACAAGGTGCAGCAACAACTGTTTTTATGCTTAACATCAAGCTGAATATGAATGTACAGTCCTACAATTAATGAAGCACATTGTATGGTGCTATTTTCCTCTGCAATCCTCAACAGCTCCTATTGCAGGGCATATTAGTGCAATATGACTTTTTGATATGGAAATGGATGCGCCTGATTCTGTACAGATACAATCCTATACAAACTAATGATTTCAACAGCAGAGAATATGGTTAGGAAATCTGAGAGATAAAACTTGTGACACCTGAACAGCAAGAGAGAATTTTGGCTACTTCCTATGCAGGTAGCCCAAGTGCAAACAGTGAAAGTATTTCAGAATGGTAGGGAAACCATAGATGTTAACAGAAAACTCTTTCAGGTCAACCACTGTATCCCTTCAGGGTTCTCCTTTACAGGAAGAATAACATTACAGTAACAACAAGAAGAATAACGAGTATTTCTAGAACGCTAAGAATACAGAACCACTTGGCAAATAGATCATGACTGAGCCATGCCTGAGTGCAACGTGTGTCCTTGACATGTTATTTTGCAATTCTGTGAAGGAGATGGCATGAGTTTTTTCCCCCCGGGGTGCCTACCCTTCGCCAAGTGTCCCCACATCAAAGTGCAGGGCAGAAAGAGTCACGAGAGAGCAGCGCAGCGTTTGAAGTCCAGCTACAATCTGCAGTCTGGAGGCATGCTTTCTATCAAAGGCTCTTACACCCAGAGCAGAGAGAACAAAAACTGCTACAAACCTGTGCTACGGGAACAAATTGTTAATGGATACACTTGCTGCCCTTCGCCAGCCCCTGCGCTAGGCAGCTGCTGCTGCAACCTGTATGTTAGTGCTGGTCCTGCCTGTAAGGGAAGGAGCCACGCTGCATGTCATGCGTGGATTTGCAGCAAACTTATTACACCACTTACCATTTTCTATCAACTGTTGCTCTCTCCTCTACTCCAAATGTCATTTAATACATGCTGAAAGACAATGTTTTCATGGCCGAATGCAGCCAAGTGCATCTTTGGGAAAAGTGGGAATGAAAAGAAGACAAAGTGTAATACAGGGGGTGTGAGAAAGGGTGGGAGGTGAAGGACTGGCAAATCCCTGAGTGGGGAAGTATCAGTTCTTGGGTGGTTGACACTGCCCTACTCTAAATTTGGTTCTGGCTTAAACAGCCTCAGAGTTTATCAAGGTGTAGATATTATTTTTGTCGCTAGATTATTCTTATTCTCACCTTATTTTATAGCTGTTTCCATCAGCGTGTCCGTAAACACTATGGTGTTCAGAACAGCATCTTCCTCCCTTGCTGGTGCCAGATTCTGCACCTTCAAAATGTCTATTATTTCTCTTCAAAACACACTAAAGAGAGTGAGACAGATGTGGCAAAGATAATATCTGATGCGAGAGGACCTGCAGTAAGTGTATTCCACTGCAAGGGTAAGAAATTGTAATACAGTCCGTACTAGTGCCTCAGCAAGACTCAGAAAAACTCCAAACCAACTGCAAAAACCTGTCTCCAGAAGCTTTGTCCCCATTCTTTGCTTCTCCTCAGATGTACTTTCTGCAGTTTTTGACTCTGTAGGATGCTCCTTCCTCTCCCCTTGTTTGCTCAGTCTGACCCAGCTGTATTCACCTGTGTGAAGGGGTTACAGTCTGCCTGGTCCCTGGGGAGTCACTGGACTCACGTCTTCATTTGCTGACTTGTACCTCTGGCACCATTATTTCTTTGGCAACACATTCCTGAAACCAGACGGTGTCAGGGATCAGGTAATGATTTATAGTCAGGTGCTGAACAAGGCAAATACAGGGACAGTAGAAGTGTTACTTCTCACTTTAAGAGTTCATCTGATGTTAAAGGCTGGCCGTTCTTGAATCACCCATACAAGAAGGTCTCCACACAGCACTGCTATCTATTAGTTTTATTCTTCTTTACCTGGTTTGTTTTAATGGCACTGAGTAAAGAGGAGGCTGAATTACAACTGCATTACTTTAAGGAAACAAATTGGAATGGGAAGAGAGGTGGACAATTGATGCAAGAGGCTTCCAGAGCCATTACTTTTCAATCAAACCTACCAAACGCTGTGAGTTGCCCAATTTGTTTCATTTATATTCTCCACTTTACAGTGACCGTGGTAATCCTACAAGAAATACAGGGATGTACTGCAGCAAGTCAAGGGGAAGGCCACCAAGACAACAAGGGGTCTGGAAAATGTGAGATATGATAAGAAGCTGAGATGATTCTTAGGGGAAGCGTGGTTGAATATCTTCTTGTGCTCTTCAGCTACAAAATGGGAGGGTGCAGACAAAGTGGAGGTCAACTCTTCTTAGAGGAGCACAGCGACAGCCTGAGAGTCAATGGTCACAAGCTGCAAGAAGGGAAATTCTGATCAGATAACTGTAGTGGTCATTGATAGTTACAATAATGCTTTGTGCAATTCATGGATAAATAGGTATGACTAGATATTAAAATGATTTCATATTCTGATAATTAAACATTGTTGAAAGCCAGTTTGGCCACAGAGAACTTAAAGTTACACTTAAACAGTGATTTTCATATTTGTTTTCTTGACACCACTGTAGATGTGGTCTAGGAATCCAGTGGAGAGTAAGAAAAATAACAACTGTTTTTTATTAAAAGCGAGAGATTAAATCAATTCATTGGACCTGAAACTGCATGAGTAGGTGAGGCAACAGTCCAGTTCATCTTAGTTCCAAAATACGCCTTCTCACACTGAAGCTCCACAGCAGGATATGAAATCACAAACATCACATCATCAGAACAAATGTTCATTGCAAGATCATGAAGGCAGGACACCATAAATCAACGGCTCCTGAGAGCTGCTGGGTTTGGACTTTTCTTAAGACAGATGAATTTTTTTATGGCCTGTCATTGTAAAATGAACCCAAAATACAGAAAACAAAAATATGGCCATGCAGAAACTGTAATTTAGTAAGTAGAGTTGGCTGAAAAGCATGAAGTCCCCCCCAAAATGCTCCTGAAAATGGGCCTTGATTCAACAAAATACTGAATCATAGGCATAGCTTGGAGTGTCATTCCACCCTAATTCTACAAATAATTTAAGCACCTAATTAAATTTAAAGTTATGTATATGTTTTGCTGTGCTAGACATTCATTTACATTTCTAATTAATCTGCTTCAGCCTCAGTAACATCTCTCTGTGTGCTTGTTTGCAATGCACATGCACACAAATGAATCTCTAGCCATGCAAGTTGATTAAAAGGGTTCTGCAGTTGTACAAGTGGGTATTTGCATCAGCTTGTTTTCTAATATGTTAATAATGGTGGATACACTTACGCAGCACACTTTGGGAACTGGTAAATGCAACGTCTCCCAGTAGCCTAATTGCAACAGAGCTCTGATTTCAAGTAAAACTGATTAATATAGAAAGAGTAACCAAAATACATTCAAACAGAAAAAGCATTTGAGAAACCTGTGATGTGCCGTTAGATATCCCACTGGCACACCCACAAAAAGCCCAATGTAAGCAGAAGGTGTTCTGTTGCAAAACGATTCGCTCAGCTCTTGCCATCAATTATTCTGGCCGAGAAGATTGGTTGCTTGGCATCACTGCATGTTGTATAGATTCTCAGTGGAAGGTGCCAAACTCTTCTTATTTTAGCATTATTAGTGTTATTACTGTTCTTTTGTTGTGCAGGGCTTTGTTGTTGGTTTCAAAACACTTGATGCTGGGTGTGGTAGGCAGAAGCCCTCACCCTGGGAAAGAGAGCTCTCCGCGTCCCTGCAGTTTCCAGAAGTGGTTGTTATTTTTTTTCCCCTGGTTGCACGAGGACCGTTCTGCTGCCTGAGTGCTCAAGATCACTATGCGCAGCATCAGGAGAGTATCCTGGACAATCCAATTCCTGCCTGGCTCCGCTTCTTTGGTTGTTGTTGTTTGTGTTGCTTAGGGTACCAAGTCATTTCTGCTGTGGCTTCTCCTTTCCTGTTCTTCTCTAAATTCTGCTACTACCCCCTGCTGTAATCTTGTACATTTAAACTGAATGAATTGCTGCTCGATGAGCCACAGGAGCCTGCTGGCGAGCACACAGGGCACTATTTCCCTAGAAACAACCCTCTGTAAACTGAAACCACCTAAGCAGCACCAACAAAATCTTCGCACCTATTCTGACACGTAGACTCAATTTTTTAGCAGAGACGCAAGCAAAGAAAGAATTTCCTTGGGATAACAGATTTTGGATTAAATACACCAGCCTTCAGGTTGTCAGTTTTTCTTAGTTGGTAATGAATCCTCAAATCCTGAGGAATTTATTTGAAAATGTACAGATGGAAAGGCAAACAGATGAGAACACAGGCAAGTTTGCATAATTGTTTATTTCTAATTTACACAAACATTTTCATATGGGTGTGTGCTCCTGAAACTTAACACTGAATTTCAAATGCCCCGTTTAAATGTAAACATCAAAAAAATAAATCACAGGCGAGAAACTGGCATGGATTTCAATCGGATCTGTCAATTTATACCAGGTGAAGGTCAGGTTTTAACTTTCTTAGCCTCCACTGTTTCCTACAACCACAGCTCTGAGTAGATGGTAGAGTAGCGCAGCTCCCCAGGAACCTGGAGGTGATGGATGGTGTTTCTGTGTGATATACTCCCTCTCTGAGCTGTAAAGCACAGAAAAGGAGTACTGCACCACTGTATTAGGAGCCTGGAGGGTTTCTTTTCTTCCTGGTGTGGTGCATATGGGGAAGGCATCAAATCAAACGTCTGTTATTCCTAATGGAAAGAGTCTCACTTCAGTATTCAGTAGGTCACCTTTAGGACATCTGTGTAGTTTCACGAGACCAGTCAAAATATCAAGGATGAATTGGTCCTCATTTTTTCCCATTTGAAAAGTGACAATAATGCATCTTTTTGCAATAAGTTCACATTAAGCTGCAGTTAAATAAACAAACCACAGCATTACAAAGCAGTCTGTACAAATTAACTGACTTTTGGGGGTTTGGGCTATTTTAGCTCGAAGGATGCCTACGCTTACTCTTGGGAAAGTCCTGAGAAAGACATTTTTCTTGGCCATAATCAGAGAGAAGACAAAAGCTATCAGCTAGAATGAGTAAATGTCAATTACTCTATTCTTCTCCTTGCAACATGATTTATTATTTCTTATTTTAGCTTTTTCAAGTTTTCTCTCC
Source organism: Falco cherrug (assembly GCF_023634085.1). NCBI lineage: Eukaryota > Metazoa > Chordata > Aves > Falconiformes > Falconidae > Falco > Falco cherrug. Next base: position 27,024,100 of record NC_073709.1, read on the forward strand.
ATTGCTGAGAAGAAAGGACCACTAGAAAATCATTAGTTTCACCTGCTTGTAGATAACATGTCTTACTCCAGTTTTACAAGGTATTCATGGCTGAAAGCAGGTCGTGATTTCTGAATGCTCCTCTGTTCTCTGCAAGCTCAAAAACCCGACAGTTTTGTTTGCACATTTCTTCTTCTGGGTCCATTTTCTCTCTCTTAGAGTATTATATTTTCCTGTAAAGCTCTGCTTTAGGACTTCTCACATTGTTGTTTCAGATAAAGATTGGGTGATCTTGCCAGAACTTAAAGAAAATGGCTACAAAAGCAGCACACAGCTTCATCTTTTTTATGCCGTTCCTTTTTTTACTTAAGCTTGTATAAAATATGTGCAAAACTTCTACGTGAACCTGTGAGAGGAATCTGAATGCAGGGGAGCTACCTGGTTTAGGGAGAAAATACTAATCTGAAATGAAATGTGAGTACAACACACTGAACACACTATGTGAGTACAACACACTTTTCTTCCACGAGTTTCAACATCTTTTTGGCTTTTAGATAAATGAATGCTTAGAAAAAAATTATAAGCAGAGTCAAAATAGTACAATAATTTCCTTTTTAAGTGGAGTTTTCAGATGCATATACCTGTCCAGGATTTGCATCCTGAGTAAACAAGGAGTGCATTTTGGTTTTGCCTAGTGTGACATCCTTGAGACTAGCTGCCAAATAGCACGTATGAAACTAAAACCTGACATTCCTTTAAACCAATATAACCTAATGAAGCAGAAGGGGCAGGTAAATCCGTTAGATTAAAATAGTCCAGAGCATCTAGAAGAGGAAGAAAAAGAGACACACTTAAAGGAGATTGACTTTATTTTTTCTTCTTATAAAATCCTGTAGTCATTTGACAAAATGCACTGAGGCACAATATGGCAGGGTTGTACAATGCCTTTTAGCTGCATGTTGCTATATATACGTTATACATTGTGCCATCCTGCATAGTCAGTCAAGTAGATGAGCTGGAAGAAGAGCACTGCAAGCTTCCAGGTCGCAAGGTAACAGCCCATGCAAAAAAAAATCAAAACAACCTCTGCCCCAGTGCAGTCCCTTTTCAGGCAATATTATTTTGGCAAAATTAATTTCTTCCTGTGTCATTCATCATTCAAAGAGGTTTATATGACTTTAAGTTTACAAACGTATTTTCTCAAAGAATAGAAGAAATGGTTCTGAAATATAACAGGTTCTGTCATACTGCCATAGGATCATGGGATAATGCAGGTTGGAGGGACATCAGGAGATCATTTAGTTTGACCTCCTGCATGCAGCAAGGCCATTGATAAAGTCAAATGGGGTTACTCAGGTTTTATCCAGTAGGATTTTCAAAACCTACAGAGATGGAGACTGCACAGCCTTTCTGGGCATCTTGTTTCACTGCTTAACTGTCCTCATAGGGAAGAAATTTCTTTACAACCAGGCTGAACACTCCTGTTTTAACATGTATGTGCTGTCTCACCTTCCTATTATGGACCACTGTCAAAACCCTCACTGTGTCTTTTTGATAACCTCCCTATAGGCAGCGGTGGACTGCTACCAAGTCCCTCAGAAGTGTCTCTCCTCCAAGCTCAACAGCCCCAGGTCCCCAGGGCCTGTGCTCCAGCACCATGAACAGGTTTGTGTCCCTCCATTGAACTCACTTCTGTTTATCAGTGTCTGTCTTGTATCAGGGAGGTCTAAAACTGGATGCAATATTCTAGACGGTATCTAGCAAGTGCTCAATAAAAGGGGGTGATCACTTCTTTCAGGGTGTCCAGAACTGTGAAGTCTGGGTGTTGCTGCATGGGAACCATCTGTGTGTCTGAGTATGGCCTCTGGAGATTCACTTTTGGGTTCTTGCTTTTGAAAGTCTTGATCAGTTATGATGCATTCCTAGTGAGGAACTGAATCTATAGTTTATTTGTAGACTTTATCAGTAAACACTAAATAGATAGCTAACATATTTAGTCATGGTACAACACTTTTTGTTATCAGTCAAGCTACCCCAGGCTGGCTGGTTGGTTTCCCTACAGAAGGGATGGGCTGAGCTTCATACAGATGAACCTAATGACAATATGCTGATAACCTAGCAAAGGAACTCTGTATGTTCAGGCCTGCCAGATTCTCCTCTCATCAAGATGATTGCCCCTTTCACCTGCTTTTCTCCCATTTCACAAATTGACCTGAAGCATTAAAACTCCATTTCCAAAAATATTTCAATGTATAGCTGTTCACTTCTGCTGCTGCCACTCATTACAGAGACCAAGACACCTGTAACTCATTACATGGGACAGCAATAAGTAGTCAAGGCATAACATTATTTCTGCACCAGCACATCATGTCCTGCAAGTCCTGATCTGGTTTCAGAAAAGAAAGGCTGTTCAGTACATGCCACCAAATAAAAGAGAACTACACCAAGTAAGGACCAAACTCTAGTGCTGGCTTTGGGTTTAGCATCGTGGGGAAGGCTCAGTGCTAGTTTTGATTTCTGGCTGGGATGCATCTGAATGAGCCAGACAGAATGAATGGGCTGTGTTGTAGTGAACGTTTCCAGAGGGGCTGAGCAGGTTCAGATGCACAGCAGAAAAGAGGTACTTTGAAATATTGGTTGGATGAACTAAACTGAAAGGTTAATCTGCAGATAGGCAAGAGATGCCCCTGGTGCCTTAAACAACTTGTTAGAGATGGTTACAGATTTAGACAAGTAGCATATCTACAACTGAGGAAAAAATAGGTTGGGTAACTAGGAAAACCCTGTACCAGTAACTACATTTGAGAACCGTATGTATTCCTAGTACTTCAAGAGAGAAGGGGTGGATGGTTCCCTCCACTTTACAAACTAGAATGTTGGTCTCCAATGAGCCAAGTACAAAATCCAGTCCTTCTGGAGAGCTTGGATTGTCTTGTCTACTTGAGTAAATGAAAAGAGAATATGTGCTCTAGATGTTGTTCCATTTTAGGAGCTGTTTTATTTTTAAAGATCCATAACTGGGAAGTGTTTTGAAAGGCTATTAGAAAGGCTAACATACTTTTCATGGAAAATCTTAAAAATATTTCTAACTAATGACAAATTATCAGATATGACAGAAAATTCTCAAGGAACACATTCAGAGCAAGTGATGTAATTCTGTGTGTGTGTGTGTGTGTGTATGCTGTGCTTTTATGCTCCTTGAGAAGATTTAGTTCTTGCTATGACTGCAAATCTCAGTTCAGCCTTAACTGTGAAGCCTCTATTCACTGCCATAATAAAGATCAGCCTTGAACTGCTCTCACATCTTGAAGACTTGAGAATTGGTGCAATTGCTTTGTCTTTTAATTTATGGAGTGATCACACTGAAATGTTTAAAGTATCATTACCACAAAAGACAAGACCATTCCTGATGTAGCTACATTTATTTCAATAGATTCTATTCTCCTTACTAATGCTAAAACCCAGAAGATTTAAAGACTGTAGATTTTTTTCCCTGTGTGTATTGACATTATCTCACTTAATACCATCAAACTACCTTAAAAACTCAGCTTGGCTCCAAAGAAACACATCTGTATGTACAGGTGTTCATATATCACTTCCCTCATCCAATTTGGATTTTACTGTTTTCAGATACACATTAGTCTTTCTGTGCAATACAAAATAAAGAAACGTACAGTGGCATTTACTTTTGCTCACCATCTATCTCTTTAAATGTCATCGTGAGAACACAGTTGTTTAACAGAAGGTGAAATGTTTAAGTATAGACGCAGGAGAGTGCATAACTTATTTGAGATGAACCACCAGTGGAAATGAAATGGAAAAATGAGTTTGAAGGACAGCAGGAGTTGGTAGATGGCAGGGGTGTATGACAAAGCAAGTATGAAATTAAAAGCTTTACAGTCACAGGGAATAGTTAATTCAATGTATGCATGGGATTGCTGTGGTACAAATTGTTGTTACAGATGCAGCCCAGTACTATACAAAATATAGTCGATATTACTGTGATTAGTCCATTTATATAAATCTGTATGTCACTTCTTTTTTTTTTTTCCTTTTTTTCAAAAAGAGGCATGGCCGATGGCCACAAGGAAATAAACTTCAGCAGATGACTGGGCTGCAGTGATAAACGAAACGGGATTTGCCTCTGCCCAGCCCTTCACTCTGCTGATAGCCCTCACCTCCCTCCTCCCCTGGTGCAAGCCCGGGCTCACTCTGTTCAGACCACCCACGCTACCCCAGGGTCTGCAGAGACGAGGGGCTCTGCAGCACGCCCTGCAGAGGCATCTTCAGGCTGCCCCGAAAGGGCTGAAGGGTCACAGAGCACCAGCCACTGCATCACAGTGAGCCATGAGATAGCACGTCTGCTGCTCACAGCTCAGGACTAAAACTGCATGTGCCTTGCCTCAGGAGGACCTGGAGCAACTGGGTTTTAAGAAGGAGTCTTCAAAATGATTCAGTTTTCCCAGTCTGTCTGTGTCAAGTGTCCTTTCATAGGAAAAAGGAGACAGGGACAAACACTTCCACATAGATTTGCCATAGATGGAGGTACAGGCATGCAGAGATACAGGTAGATTGATAGATGTGGATTAGATATAGATATATAGATACAGAAAGGGCAGGTGAAAAGTTAGGGCAAGGATTTGCATCAGCTACAGCCTTTTCAGCCCCCAGACAGGACTAGCTGTGAATGGGAGAGCACTTGGGAAGGATGAGAGCATGATTCAACCCCAAATTGTTATTAGAGTGTTATTATTGCTGCAAATGTTAATACGTAATCTAAAGAGATTTATTCAATCAGCTAGACCTAGAGAAAATATACTTCTGTTCAGAATCTTTCTGGGTAACTGAAACACAGTTTTATATGTTACTGAGTAAACTGTATTCCTACTCTCCTCATTACAGGATACATCTGGCTTGCTCATTACTGCGTAAAAGAGGAACTGTGGTGTTGTACCAGAGAGTAACCTGAGGCTATCTGTAATCATCATTTCCATTTTTCTCTTGCTTTAATGAATGCTTCTCCATTCCTGCTCCTACTACAACAAGAGCAGTAGCTTTCCTCACCACTGAGTTATATCAGCTGTAATTGCAAGAGGAACATGGCTTAGAACTTTCAGAAAGCTGGGTGAAAAATTTTTCAGTAGAAATTATTTCTGGTGGAAAATACCAGTTGGGCTTTTTTTTAATTGGAAGTTTTTTTGAGGAAACGTGCAATATCAGCAATGTTTGTGGATGAGAAATCTGAGAATGTATCATTTTGAACATCATATTAAAATGTTTCATTTAGATAAGGAACAATACTCTGATTTTGTTCTGACTTTTAAATTGTATTAGGATTGTAATTTTAATATTAAAGCTATACAGTGTTTTCAGTGAATTATATACTATTACTTACAATACCTGAATTATTGAAATGCAATATACTGTGGCCAATTTAAAATGTATTGACAAGGGAATTAATGTCACAGGAAGTTGATGCTATCAAAATGAAACACTTCAGTGATTTTGAAGCAAACTTTTGTTCATGGGGAAACATGAATATTTTAGTTTTTATTCCTGATTCAAATGAAAACCAGTTTTGAAATATGAAGTTTCCACTGGGGATAGAAATGCTGTTTTTCTGACCAGTTCTTGCTGTCAAATAGATTAGCCCTTTGAGAATCGTTGTTACAGATGTTCACACCTATATGCATCTACAGATACAGAAAAGCGATACTATGATTCAGTATTTTACTAATAGGTATAGAAATCCCGAATACCACAATGGTAATTCTGCTTTCCTATTGATTTACCACACAGCTTTTCATTAACTTATCAATTGTTCTGTTTCATTTCATCCAAGTATAGTTGAGGTAATATATCATCTGGCTATTGTGAAGGTTAAAAAGCTACTTTTTGCAGTGCCCTTTGAAGGAATGAAATACTATAGTCTGGAAAAGATCACTATGATCATTTAATCTGATCTCCTGTAGTTAGGTTGAACTAAAGTGTATGTTTTTTGAAAAACAAATCTGTGCTAAAGACATAAGGATTCACAGTTCTTACTAAGCTGTTGAGGTAAATATTATACTGATTGTTGTACTCATTGTAAATAAGGGCTTATGTCTTACCTCACATCGGCTAGAGGAAATGACCCCTGTAACAACACGTGCAGTTTCCATTTCTTAGTCCTCTAATGCAACGCATTCAGAAGAATGCTATGAAAAACAATAGTAAATCATACAATATTTTTTTTTTTAGTCCAGTATCCTTTCTTTAATACCAGACATGCCAAAATAACATGCAATAAAAGAGCAATTACTAAAAGGCATGTAATACAATTTTTCCCTAATGCCATTCACTTAGAATCTGGCTTATACCATGAGGCAGATGAGTTTATATCCCTTGCAAATATTTTAATATAACTGTATCCAAAATGACAGTGAATATTTTTATTATCCATATAAATGACCCATCATTTCTTAAATCCTGTTAAGCTTTTGGCCTCCATGGTATCCTGTGGCCATGTGCTACAGAAGTATAAGCTATGTGAAAAAATGTTTACTTTTATTCTTTTTAATTATGCTATCTTTCAACTCCATCAAATACCTCTGGGGGTTTTTAAATACAAAAAGGGAGATAGCTTTATTCTCCCCTTTATGCCAGTAGCACTTCCAGTTCCTCTTTTCTGCTCTGTCTTCTGTAGAACAAGTTTTGGGGAAAAAAAATATCTGAAAGCTTCTGAACCCTAAATTTTTCTAGAACGAAACTCAAGCAGCAGATTTCCAAAGCTGGGAGAGGTCTTATATATCTCCACCACCACCACCACCCCCTCCACTTCTGGTTTGCATTTAGTAGAAGAATTGTTGAAATACCATGAGGACGGCTGTTTCACTGCCATGACAGGAAGCAGGAGTGTTGGAAATGTCACGGGAAAGCCTGTTCTTACAAGATTTCCAGCCCAACAGAGAGGTCTCAAGAAGTTACTTTGCATAGTTCAGATGTGGTTCAGGCAGACATCTAAACTTCTGGATACTTAGACAAGCTGAATCCCAACTCTGAAACTTCTCAAGTTTCTGTCGCAGATGCCAACATGGTGTAAAATCTAAACAAAACAAAACAATGTGCTAATGGCCATGGAATCATTGCTTCTCTTGCCCTCTGCTCCTGCGTTTATTCTTCTTTTCTACTGTTCTTTATCAGAAATAAGTTCAGAGACCACAGGTGCTGTTCTGTTACACAGAGGGTGTCTAGTGGGACTCAGGCTCTCCGGCTCATGCTGGCGGAGCCCTGAGTGGTCTGACATGGGAAACCAGATTTCCTCAGGAAGCTCCATTCCCATATCCCTGCCTTCTCTCTCCTTCCTGAGCCTACCTAATTGTTCCCGGGGGAGCACACAGGAACCATTTGCCTGAATCCCCCTGGTCCTGACAAACATGAGAAGGGCAGGATAAGAAAGAAGAGAGGAATAAGAGCACCCTTGCCAGCCCCAAGAAGAGAGGAGAAGTGGAGTAACATGGTCTTTCTTAGCAGGAGAGGGAGGTGCTAAAACTTTTCATGCTCTTGGCCTGGTCTTGCAGCTGTGCAGCCACACGTTGACCCTCATCTGTGACCCAACAGGTGGTGGTGTGTTAGTTATACGTGATTTCCAGAGCATTGTGCACCCCCCTCCCCATTGCTCCTTTTCCCAGTGCTTTGGTGCCAGTGGTGGGCTATCAGCAGCAGCAGGAAATATCTACTCAGTATACACCCAACTGAAACCGCTGCATTGTCTCTTAATAAATGCTGTGGGTTTTCTGTGTACTAAGTGGACATTGTCTCCTGGTGGTAATAGCCCACCACTGATGCAGAAGCTTCAGAAGAAGGAATAATGAGGGAACACATTAGCAAATTCAGGAAGTTATGCATAACTACCAAGTAACTAAACTATGAGAACTTCTTCAGCTGGGGCTGTTGCCAAGCCAAAATGGAGTGTTAAAACTCCAGAACAGCTGCTGTGCAGGCAAGGAAAGGCACTGAGCACTTGCTCTGTTTGTGCAACAGGGAGCCTTGGAGAGAGGTCTTCTCCTCCCTCTCCACTCTCAGTGCGGCTTTAAACTGAGCTGAGGACATGGGGGCAAAGCCTCATCGTCAACACACTGGCAATTTCCCAGTGGCTTCACTGGGCTCCCAGTACAAATGGTGTATCTGCATAGAAGGATCTGCATTTGAAGGGCTCTGCGGTTTCTCCAGATGTGTCTTGACATTTGTGTTTCCTATAGATCTATGGCCAGACATCTGACTTTACACATGTATCTCCTTGGGATTCAGACTCTAATAATGATGGACTAGCAGGTTTATTTAGAAGAAGAATCAGCGCAAGCCCTAGCCTAAAACTTGAACTGAACTGTGTTTGGGGTTAAAAAATTATCTCAACTTATTTTTTCTTTTAAGTTATTTACATATGTGTGCCCTCTGCTGTTCCCCATCCCAGCTTAGACAAAATACGGAGATGCTGATTTACCATGAGAAAGACTGTTCTTATGCCATTTCTAGCACAGATGGAATTAGGAAGTACTAGAGATCTCACAAGGGAAGAACTTCTCAAGAGCTCCTAACTCACTTAGGATTTAATTAAGTGTTCAGGTTTTCCTGAACTCACTGCAGTCAGTGGAACTGCAGAAGAATTAGAATCAATTTCTAAACTTTTTCCAGTTGGTCAGGGCTACCAAGTGTTTATCACTTATCATGTATTTTTGACCTTAGAAAAAAAAAGGTTCTAATTCACTTTTTTAAGACTAGACAGAGTTTTTAAGGTGAACCAGACCTGCACAGAGCTAAAGTTTGAATGCTTGTGTGGTTGTGTGTATACATGTAAAGGTGCCTTAGAGCCCTGCAAGACGATCCCTCAGGTCCATGTTATGACCCACAGCCAGCCACTGAGGGCTAAAAATGTAGCTGAAGACAAGGTAGGATATCTTTACTACATTTCTTCTGCCTTCTTCTGTCCATCTGGTAGGAGGGAAAAAAAATCTGATAAAAGCTAATTTTTCAGGCCAGGGTACTTTCTTGATTTTATACAAAGAAGTCACACTTTTGCAAAGTCTATACATTTCAGTTCCTATGAAAAGCAAGCAGTTAAAATGGCTTTGTTTACTGAGACTTAAAAATAGTCTGAACTGTAACAACACTTCCTATTCAACTACTAAGCCTGATTTAATTTTTTGTTTTGTTTCATTGCAATAGAAGAATCAGGATGATGCAGCCCACATGGAATGCAAACCATGCTACTGAATGGCAAATTATATGGAAATATGCCTTTCATCTTAATTATAGGCTGCACAGGGGAATGTACTATATTCTCTCATACATACAAGCTGAAGGAAACTTTCCCAGGGTATTTTGCTTTTACATTTCTGACTCTTATTTGGTTGAAAACTTATCAACCCATGTGATCCTGAGCTGTCTGACTTTCCATGATAAGGCTGAAAGTATGTAGGAAATGTTTTCGTAGCACTGCCAGAAAAGGTCTAAGATGGACTGGGATATTAAAGTCACAGATGTCTGTTTCTTCATAACCCTTTAGAACACTGTCACTTGACTGAAATGGTGGCTTTATTTTCAGACAGACAGCTAATTCTACATAAAACTTCCCCTTCTAACTGATTTTTTCATATCTTCAAACTTCACTTTTCTTCCCTCATACTTTCGACATTTTGATAGTCCCAAGCTGGATTGTTTTGGTTTGTTTTGAAGTAAAACCAAAGCAGGGGCTCTTAGCTTTTGGGCAAGGGCCAGATCCCACTCAAAAGAAGTGTACAGATCAGCTGCCTCCCTTCAAGCTGCCCTAGGGAACAGGTATCACCACTTTTTTATCTGAGAGGCCTTCTGCTGTGACCCCCTGTCATTCTCTTTACAGATGCAACCTGATAAGATCTGACTTCAATGTGAACTGCTGTAAGAAGCAGCAGGCACCTCCGAAACATTCTACTGGCATGCAAAAACATTGAAGTGATTATATAGTTTTCAGAGTACTTAAAGGGACTGATATAATTCCAAAATACATTTACACGTTAGAAGTGAAGTGTCTTTATGTACCATCGTCTTTACGTACCAACACTTCCAGTATCATTTCGTTCCAATGACTTGGACAAAGTAGATTCCTGTTGAGACCACTAAGCATCATGCTCTCAGCAGTTCTTAAGTTGCTCTCACTCATCTGGGTTTAAGCCCTTTTGAAGGTTGTTCCCTCTTCATTTTTGATTTTTCAAAGGGGAAAACCTGCGTACGGCCTGCTCCGTATTCAGACTTTTACCTTGTCATGGTTATATACCATTCAGAACTAACATACAGAGGCCTTCAGTTTGTCCCTGGGGTCAAAAGCTGTTGGCAATGAGGAAATGTTAAGGGAGCTAACATGTGTAAACAATTTGGCAGAGGTGTCCTAAAAATAAACCTTTGGAGTGGAATATAATACTAGCACTAGAAGCAGACAGAATACAAGGAACAGTGGAACTGAAGTCGAGACTTTAGATCATTTGAGATGATCTGAGCCAGCAGGTGGTAAATGCAGTTCAATATTAGCACATCAAGTAATTTGTCTGCAAGCAAGAGACTGATGCAAAAACTATTGTATGTGCTGAATTAAATAGTCATCCAGCACCGTCCTCTGGAAAAAGACCTGGGAGTTATTGTGGAAAAATAATTGAAGCCAGCAGCCAGCTGCACAGCTGTGCTAAAAAGAAGATGACGAGAAAAAAAATTAAGAAAAAAAAAAGTGCAAAAAGCAAACAAAATGCCAGTTTGTAGTAGCCAAAGGATAGGAGGGCAAAGACAGGCAATGCATTTTCTGTGTTAGCCATTCGCAAGAGCCTGTACAGAATCCAGTGACTGTACTGGGGGAAAGATACTATTGCCAAGGAACGGGGGGATGATGAGAGCAGCTCAGGAGAACGCAGGGAAGAGTTAGGGCTAGAGAGCCTTAGTGAAAGGAACTACCAAGTAGCTTAATGCAAGTGATGTGTGTTAAGAAAGGGACTGACTGAATAGTCAGAAACATAAAATACCTTGTAAGGAGCTTCAAAATGAGACATATAAGCTTAAAATTACAATACAAGAGTTAAATAATGAAATTAAACATAGCCATAACAGAAAAGAAACTTCATGTTTCAAAGATCAGGTCCTCATCTCAGCTGAAATCAATGAGATAAGACAGAATTACATCAGCTGAAGATAGGGTTTATCCAATGATTTGCAAAGGAAGAGCATAAATCAGTGATGAAAGGAGTTTGTGTTTCATATTATTCACTCACAAAAGCTCTGAGGAAGAAAACAACTGACTCACCTCTATCAGTGTGGTAAGTGGAAAGTGTGTCTGTTTGTATGTCTGGCCTCATATAAAGTCTCTGGTGGCCATGCCTGCTGTGCTTAGGAAGGGGAAGCCTTCTGAGACTTTCCAGTTGCTTGCAAACCAGCGTTATTCCCATGGAAACTCATTTCCCTGAGAAATTATTGTTCTTATATGTCTTACCATCACCCTGTTCAAACTGTCCCTTGAAACTGTGCTTTCCTTAAAGAGGTTGAATTGCAGAGAGCCAGTACTAATTTGGGATGCTTCTGAGGGATCCCTGTAGGTTGCATGAAACCATCAGCTGAGTCAATATTTGACACTCTTCCTTCTGAAGCACAAACTCATTGCAGTGCTTTTAACTGCAATTTGAAATTATTTGGAGGCTCCTTGCTCTGTAAGGGAGAACAGGCCATGCTGGCAACCCATGTAGCAGCACTGCATGAACAAATGACATTTTAAAGCTTTTCTAGATCATCTCATTTTCATATTGTCTCAAGTCACCAGCAGAGCTGAACATGCAGGTCCCTCATGCTCAAAATTCAAGGAAATGGAGCAGACCTATTACAGAAAATAAATGAGTCTGAAACCAAGCAATAATAATAAAAATCCATGTTATTAAAAGAAAAGCCATAGGAAATGGGAAGGAAGTAATTAGAAAGTGTTTTAATACTTTACCTTAACTATTAGGATTATATTAACAGAGTTGGGGTTTTCTGTTTGAAAGCAAGCTCTGCTAGGAGAGTAAAAGCTCTCAGCTGTGTGATTGCAAATCATCTGAGAAGACGTTCCTCAGCACAGCAATGAATAGTGGTTAGTGATGCAATCTGCGAGCGTGGCTGGAATTTCTAGGTGTAATAACGCACGGTGAACCCACAGGGTCAACCCATCTGTGGAAAGGAAGGAAAACATATTGTTGATTCAGGGATGTGGTTAGCACTTAAGGTAAAGACTGACCGACAGTGATTTATAGCTTCAAATTCCTTTTCACACTTGTGTGAGAACCTGAACCAAACAAAATACAGACATTTAATATTGTACAGGATATAGAGTTTTTCAGGGAGTGCTTGCATATTAGGTATCAGAGTTACATCCTATGTATATGACGCTACAACATAAATATTTAACATAAAATAACAGCCTCTGTAGGGGAGGTAGGGTAGCAGTGTGGGAACAAAACGTAACTGCAAGTTAAAAGGTTCATTCCCAGATGCACAAACTTGCTTCACACAACGAGGAAGTCACTTGCACACTCAATCAGGAAGGCATTTGAACACAGGTGTGATCTTAAATTCATTGCTATCCCTAGTGTTTTTTGGTAAATTATTCATATAGTTAGATGTCATGTAAAAGCAGAAGTGCCTAATAGATCTATCAAAACTGGATGAACTACATGATTCTTGAGCTTAGTCCTGATATATTCAAGTGACATTTGGTAGGCTGGTAAACCAGCTGTGTCAGGGATGGTTAAGTTTTCTATCATTGGATTTCATTGACTTGAAGGAATCCAGAACTTCTTGAAAACAAAGATTATGAAAGCTTTACTCACATTTGCTAATAAAGAGTAAAGCAGCAACACAGGCAAAAAAAACCCCCAAAACCAAAAAACCTGAAGCAATTTAAAGATCACACATTTGAACATGACTTTTCTAGAAGTAGTTCTTACAATACATAATTTTGAAGATTTTTTTTAAACTGTGACATAAACTTAGAAGCAGAAGAGAAAGTGATGGGCTTAAGACTGAAGATTACTTTTATATACTAATGAAAAATTTAAGTATTTCAGAATCAGCAGCTCACTTGTTTGGTTTCAAGTGTTTTTCAGTTATGTCACAGTTCTGTGGCATCCAAATATATGTTGTTATTGCTGATGCTCATATATCTAGGCTCCAGGTATCTAAAAGATCTAAACATGCTAGCCATTGTCAATGATTTCTTCTGCTGTACGCTCCAGATAAAATTCATTTGTGTATGTTTTGTATTAAATACAAAATCTGGGGATTTAGCCCTTTTCTTCTCTGAAGCAAACACACAGAAGCAGGTATATTAAAAAATACGTATTTTTTCCCCCGCCTTCTCCTTACAGCCCTTAAAGCAAACTTTTGCCAAAACTACATTACTCTGAACATCTTTTACCTTGAAGAGAAGATTAATATAGAAAATAATGACAGGACTAATGTTCACATTATAGATGCACTGCTGAAAGCCATGCAGATACTTAAATGGCAAGTAATGTAGTAAAATGAATGCAGACAAGAACAGCATTTAACTCTGTTTAACTCAGGCTTGTTTCCATCCTGTGTCATTTAACTACATAAACAGCTTGGGTTTCTTTCACTTCTCCCAAATCAGGTGCTTGGGACTTTGCTGAAGTACCTTGGGGGAATGGCAAGAAATGGATTCTGCTTTCAGTTTCAGAGAACTCTTCCAACTCAGAGCAACCTTGAACAGTGTCTAGCATTTATTTCCCAAGAATAGACATAAAAGAGGATTCCCTTTTCAAGTATAATCCACTCTGTAAATCCCTCAAGAGCCATTTGACTCAGCCAACATTATCCTCTGGCCTTCCATGGCTCAGAGTGCTGGCAGAGGCTCCACAGCCAGGCTGTGGCTGTGCTTTCAAGAATGATCAGTGTTGTCATTTATAAATCGTGTGGTGGCTATGCCTTTGAGACCCAGGCATGGAGGAAAACCCCTCTGTACAGAAATAATAATAATAAAAAAGTATAAAAACCACTTGCCACAAAGACCTTACAAAGTAGCAGCTGCCTCCTCAGCAAAGCATCCTTGCTGGAGACAGCTTGGATTAGCCCATATATTCCCACACCTCTGTGTCTGGGTCAGTAGCACCATTCACTCTCCATGGAAAGTTTTGCTTTGCTCTGAGCCAAGAGTTAGTCCTGCCAAAAGAGGTATGATAAACGTCTGTTGCCTCCAAGCAAAATATGGAAAACTGCTTCCTTTCTCTGACTTCTTGTTTGTTTGTTTGTTTTCTCATGGTGAAAGTCTCTCACTATTCTGCTGGGGACGTTACAAGCTAGTATGACACTACGGGTTTAGTTATTTCTAAGCTGCTCTCCCAGCCCAGTTTGGAGCACCACCTTTGATAACCAGAGGAAAGCAGAAGTTTCTGACCTTTCAGAATAAAGCTCTGCAAGTCATCAGAGCCTCTCCATCACCTTTCTCCTGGCTCCAGCTGAACTGGCCATTCACATCACCAGGAGAAAGATGTAGCAGCAAAATGGGGGGGGGGGGAGCCCCACTGCTACAGTCCTGTCCCCACTCCCCTGCAGCCCCAGCCCCCAGGGCAGAGCACCCCCAGGTAGCCACCACCAGCTTCTTGCATCTCTCCTGTGAGCATGAGGCTCTCCTTCGTGTCCCTCCTTTGCTTTCACATCCATCCACTTCTGATCCTGTATCTTCTCCCCACAGCCCTTGTCTTTCATACCTATTTGCTTCACAGCCTGCTGTTTTTCTCCATGCTTGTTTTTCCTCCGTCTCTTTCCCTTCCTGGGAGGGCCAAAAGGTCTTGCTAGGGCTGAACTAGTGCCTGTCCTAAAAAAATTACTAAAGGAGTAACTGATTTTTCAGTTTCTGACTTTTTTGTCAGAGCTTCTCACTATCACTTAAGAAATGATATCTGAAAAAAAGGGGAAATTATTTCCTCCTCATTTCTTCCCTGACTTTGTGCAGAAGCAGAAAGGGCTTATGCTTTAACATGGATAGTGGCTGAGTGACTGGTGGGATAAGAGGAGATGTTCCCACAACTTTGCCTAAACTCTTGTTTTCATGATGCTAAGTATTTCACAAACATTTTTAACCAATAAGATGATAGCCTGAAGTTCATCTAAGGAAGATCCCCAAATTATTAATGCTACCCTTCCCTGTCTCTGCCCTCCCCCGCCCCCCCCCCCCCCCAAAAAAAAAACCCAACAAAAAAACCCAAACCAAACACCACACATCTTCACCTCTCAAAAAAACAAAACAAAACAAAACCTGAATGAAAGACTGCTGCCACAGGAAGAGGAATATAAAATATGAATTAATGAGAACCTTGACCATTTCAAAAAATAAAAAATACACAGCCTGGGCAAAGAGGCACTCCCTTAGAGGTAGAAATTTAGAGGTCACCAGCTAGGAAAGAGTAAAACACAGATCGGACATTTTTAGTCCAGTTACAAATGGACATTTGGTAGTCCTCAAAGAAATGTGTGTGTATTTGTGCCAAAGAGCTGCTATCGAAAGATGCACCAATATTACTCACATCTGTTGTTTCGGTAGTTGCCCCATTCTGCAGAAATGAGATTTCCTCTTAGCCTGAACCAGTTCTACTATTCTTATATACAATGAGTACTTTACGTAGGCTTATCTGAAACTTCAGTGTGGGAATGTCCCCAGCATTGTACAGGACCATAAGCTCACATATACAGGCAATTATGCTGCTGCTAGCCACAATAGCATGACAGGACTTGCCATATGCTAAAACAGGTGTTCATCATAAATTTAGCATTAAAACAATGGATTTCATAACTTAAAAAATTATCATTCTGCTGTTTTATGAAATGTTTACAAGAAATTCCTTTCTTTTCAAGTCCACCTTTCTTCCTGCCTATTCTGAATTCACTATTCCCCCTACGTGTTCTCCCCTAAGTTTTATAGTGACACCATTGTATTGTGATTATGTTATTGTGTCCCTCTCCTTTTGCTCACCCCACACTCTTAAAAAAAGCAGAGTCAATTTAAACTTGAAGTATTTGACGTATTTAAAGAAAGAATAACCTAAATCCTGTTCTTAGCAGGGGTTTCCTAGCAGATGGTGTTAAAAGATCTTTTGTCTCTAAGATGTAACGTTTCTTAAAGACTGAACCTGCAGTATTTTTGCTCTTTGTTGTTGGTGTTTGTTTGCAGAATCACTAATGATCACTACAAAGGGATCTGAGCCAGCATTAGAGCATCACTGTGCTACACATTGGCTAATACTTGTCAGAAATTAAGACCAACTCCAAACCACTGGTACGTGGCAGCCTGGAAACACTATCCTACCCCTTGTAAATATGGAAAAAGAAATACTGGGAAAGCTAGCCCACTTAAGAGAAAGCTGACTTACCCTTGGCATTGAGAAGAGAAGCTTACCCATGGTCATGAAGGAAGTCTGGGGCAGAGACAGGATTGAATCTGGTTTGTCTGAGCACCAAGATCTTTAATAAACCTACAAAAGATCTTCTATGCACCAGTACCAGTTAATGAGTTATCATTATACAACTACCCAGTGTGAAACTGAATTGGGACTGTTAGCATCTAAGTTCAATTATTGAGAAATTAAATGAAGATGTGACAAGAGAATAAGACAATTGTCCACCATTGGAAAACAAAATTAGAATTGTTTAATTTAAAAATGACTGGGCTA
Organism: Falco cherrug; assembly: GCF_023634085.1. Taxonomy (NCBI): domain Eukaryota; kingdom Metazoa; phylum Chordata; class Aves; order Falconiformes; family Falconidae; genus Falco; species Falco cherrug. Next base: position 27,040,791 of record NC_073709.1, read on the forward strand.
GAAGTAAGAGAATAATGTTGTGCAGGACTTGGAAATTAAGGGGATTAACACTGTTGTCCGAGCTGTCCAGAACAAAGTGGTATCTATTGTTTCAGGAGAATGACCTGGGTTTTGTTACAGGTAGATGAAAGGGGTGATGATTATCCATAAGCATTTAGGGAACAAACAAAATGGTAAGGAGCATTTCTATGTGTGTGAAGATGTCAGTATCACCAAACAAATCATCTGTTTGACAAACTTTCAGGTTCTGACAAAATCAACATTTTGTAAGAATGTAATTCAACATTTAGCAATCATACGAGACATTCTCCTTTCAAATAGGATGGCAGTGTGTACTTTTCCCTGATATATGCTAATTTCATTCTTGGGCATCTGAAAAACCCTGCAGGGCTCTTCTCTGATGGACACCCTGGGAAAATACACCTCTATCGGTCCACTGATGCCAGAGATAACAAAGGAATTGTGTGCTTTTCTTCCTTATACATGGCTAATGTGCTTTTTTTAGACTGATTACCAGAATCTCCTTAAATGCAGTTGAGCTCATTCAAGGGAGGCCTCGAGTTCCTGGGCTTTGATGTCAGTGTGCAAGCACTGAGGACGCTGCGCTGCCCTGTGAGTCATTTTCACACTGTACTCTCTCACAGCATAACCAGGCCTGCCACTGAGCTGTAGGAACGGTCTCTGCTGTTATCAGACTTTTCCAAGAATGTGGATGCAGTAATTGCTCCACTCTTTAAGCCTCTTGTGGTTTCTGCAAATTGCATTCTTTCAAACTGCAGCCAGAATGAATTAACCCAGAGACACGGAACTCTCTTTTAAAATAAATGGGGGGGGGCGGGGGGATAAAAATTATTCATTTTCTCCGATAGCAGAAGATGCTGAAAATGTTGATGTGTTGGTGGTCAAACGTATTTTTTTACTGTGAAAATCATCAGGCGGGCTGTTTGTATGGCCTTGAAAGCTGGAAGCGCTGGGTATGCTCAATGGGAAGGCAGAGGCACAGTTACAGCAGGCCCTGGGTAAGGGGCTAGCCGAGGGAGAGGAGCCAGGCAGGGCCGGTGGAAGTGCCCTCACCCCCCAGCTCTCCAAGCAGGGCACAGCTGCCTTCTCCGTGGCCCTCTACAAGCCATATACTGGGACTGGGCACAGCCCCATCCCCTTCAGAGCAAGCAAATGCTGAGCTCAGTGCTTCCACGGGCAGCCGAGGCAAACCCTACAGCTTTCTGGCTGTGAAAGGCAGAGTGCAAGCCTTTCACCCACAGATGTGTTTTCTCTGGCCCTCCTGTGCCACCTTCTACAGCACAGGACTGCAAAGTTCTTTTTCTTTGGTAAATTCCAGCATCTCTTACATGTTTACATTGGGGGATGCAGGAAAAGTGAGCGTATGTTTCAAATGAAATGTAACTACTGTCAGAAGCTACTGGGAAAAATGGAGCTACCACCCAGCTAGATCTGTGGGTAAAGTTTTTTTTTTTTTAATAATTCAATAGAAAAATGAGACAGCAACTCACACATGCTACATCCATCACACTTCAAAGAAGAGTGCGTATAAAAACATATTTGTGGTGGTGTTCAGCATGCTGAACAAGCTTCATGCAACAACCTGTATCTTCCATCTGTCTGCAATTTCCACTGGCTCCACTAACAACTTGCCGCATGAAAAAGCATCAGCATTAACATGAGTTTATATCAGCAGTACTTGTCAGAAAATGTTCCCCTACCTTCCTGTACCATGCACTATCTCAGAATCGCACAAGATATTTTATTGCAAATGTTTTGGGTTTTCAGCCAAAAGCTGGAATTTACCATGGAAAGCAGACAATCCATGAGAAGAAAAAAAAAAGTTTAGCTGAAAATCTAATTTTCCTTCCAAAACAGGTTATACAGCAGCTTTTCAGCCAGCTGTGCCTGGAATACTGCTCAGACTGAGGTCCTCAGAGATACGCACAGGAGCACCACACCAACAGATGGACTTAGAGGTTCTGCAAGCTGCAAGCTCGCAGGATAATCTCATTTTATAATGGGATAACACCACCACTTTTATAAGCATAAGGAAAACGGTATGGTTCATGGTACAGTAAATGAGTGAGAGATCATGGGATGTCCTAAGTACAGCTCTCTGTGTTTGAGAAGCCTTTGATAAGAACAAGGTAAGCCCGCTTGTGTGGAGCTCCATGTTTCCACAGCTAATTTGCTGGCGCCCAAGGAAACCCATTATGCAGGTCTCTTCATACAGCATCACAGACGTTTCAGATACCTAAAGATCTCCGTACCCTTGCATGAGTAATTATTTGGCATGGTGCAGAAATAGTCATTCCTGTGAAGTTTCATCCACGTCTTCACAGAAACTCTTGCTTTCCAGAATCAAGGGTGAGAGAGCTGTAAAGACAGAAATCTCATCTCTTCTACAGGGCCATTTGAAACAATTTGGGAGTTTCATTTTAATTTTTTTCCCCAAGTTGTTGAGTGAAGCAATGAAGCACAATGGTTCTGTGCTTCATTTCATAACTGGCCATCCTGACATGGCCTAACCTTAAGAGTCTGAAATGAGTCTCCTGAAATTGAATATCATTGAAGCTTTGGGTAAAATCTTTGCTCTGGTAAGTTACTGATAAAAGTTATCATATATTTTTATCATATAATGATAAAAAAAAAGTTAGCTGGCTTAATTAGAACCAGGGAGTCGCTGTTTTGTGCCTTGTAGCTGTGCCCAAGAGGTGCCTCACCTCTTCAGACACATTTCTGTATTAAGGGCTTGATCCGGAGCACACTTGAGTGAGTCTGAATCTTTCCATTAACTCCAGAAGGCTTCAGGCCCCCAACACCAACACAAATTTCCCGTAGGATCTGGAAACAACTCCCACCCGAATGCTTGCGGTTCCTTCCTTGTTTTCATCCCACGTGCATCCACAACACGGCAATTAAACCAGCAAAGCTGTAGGGCATTTTTGTTGTTGTGTTTTGGTTTTTATTTCCACTTTCTCCTTCTCCAAATGAAAGGCTCAAGAGGATTCCTGCACTGGTCTCCCTGGGGTTCAGTCTCTGCATGGTGGGAATATTTTATTTCCAGTAATGACATTTGTAGTCACATATGCGTCCAGGGAGGAGATGAGACCCCTGTTGTGCCTAGCGGAAGAGATGAAAGGAGGCTCTTGTAAATATATCTTGCACCTCATGCATGTCTAAGAAGGTTCCATATAAATAGCACTGTAACTTTTGCACTTGATGGCACTTGAGCACATTATAAGCAGCAACAGGTGGGAGGCATGTTTGAACAATTGAGCGGGCTGTAATAACCATGGTTAGTAGGTCTATTATGTTTCTAATGCAAATTCCACATGCATATTTGGTTATTTCAAACAGGTTGGGCTTTCTGACTGGATTAGGGGCTGTTAGACAGGCTAGACAATGTGAGTCTATGGTTTTTAGAAAGACTGATTTTGTTTAAGCAATTTCTGGGAGGAGAAGTAAGGTGGAAGAAGTGCCAGCCACAAAGCCATTTTGTTCAGCTGAGTGATGATGGGCAGCTAAAATGTTCACACTTTGTATTTCACACAGGGTTAATGCTACCCTGAATAGCTGTTTCCCCCCAAGGATTGCATAGTACTGCAGAATGCAAAAGGAAAACTAAGTTTAGAATTAGGATATACAAGGGAAAAAATGCAGATAGGTTTTTGGCACTGGACTGTGTACGAAATCCAAGCCAAGAGCACTTTGCATTTTCTAAAGATACTTGGAAGTAAATCGAAATTACAGAAATGCCTACCTCTGGGAACTGGAGAACAGGGCATAGGAATCTGGAAAACTAGAAAAAAAAAAAATTAGAAGAGCACAGCCAAAAACTTCATGTGGCTCAGCACTTGATGGTATAATGTTGCTCAGCAGGACAAGAATCACAGTCCCTGCACCACAGCCCTCAGCCAGGGAGGAAGGTTACTGTCTGCAGTGCCCTTTCATGAAAATTGGGAAGACAGCAAAAGGAAGTGTTACTGTTTTTTGAGATTATCAGTAATTTATTAATTGCAATGTTTCATATCTGAATTAGAAATGTATTTTAAAGACTGCATGAGCTATAGTCTGTAAACTTCTCATTCCTTCAGTCTCAATCAACACCACATTCTGCATGAAATGAAATTCCATGCTTCGGAAAATCTGCATGGAGGAAAGTAAATGACATGTTGTTAAAGCACTAATCCTAATTATCCCAAAAAGCCCAGCTCCACTGAACTATTGAGACTCACATTGTAAAAGGGCATGGAGAAACACATTGCCCCTTATGGTCTTTGCCCATGAACAAACCCGTGTTATGTGCCTTATTGTTGCTTTGAACTTCTTGATATACTCCAACAGGAACTTGTGGTTACTTTCCAAGCAGATAGAACAGGTCAAAAAAACAACACTGAAAACACAGCAAAATCTAAATAATGTTTTTATTTTTCAAGTTTTAAAACAGACTTACCTGATTGATCAAGTGTAACTTCAGATGACATTTTATCCCTAAAAAAATGAAATCATTATGTTTATTCTTCAGTTATCCAAAGCAAGGGTTTTGTAAAACAGCCATTTTTTATTTTTTTTTAATAGAATAAGATTTTATTTTACTCAGAAAACAAGATTGAATTTTCTGGTTTATTTAAAACCTAAAATAAAACACGCTATTCCTATTTCAATAGCTACGTTGATTTAGAAATGATATTTTGAAAATAGCAAACCCTCCAAAATGACAGAGATTCAATCACTTTTGTAATGGATTTCAATAGAGGCAATTCTTTACATGTAAATGTTTATATTCAAATACTTTCTGCCTGGCTTTTCTCCTGAGTAAGTAGTGGTTAATTTTGTAGGCACTGAATATGCAGGCTTCAAAGCCACACAGAAGAAGACAGTGGGAGTCTTGGTACTGACTTACTGGGAGAAGGATTAAGCTCTCAGACATTATATTGATGACTGTCTTGGAAACAAACTGTCAGTACAAACTCACCAGATGCAAGGCAGTGGTTTGATCTCATATGCATAAGTATGTGAACCACATCTTCTCTTTGGTTATTCCCAGTTATGGTCCTGTAGAGTACCTTTCAGCAAGACCCTGTTCAAGGGACACTTAAGAGGACTAAAAAAAAAAATCCAGTTAGCGTTTTTTATTCTTTGCACTCTTGTTCAGGAAAGAGAATATCTGGGTTGGTAGTTTGTTGGGGTTTTTTGTATCCATGTAAAAGTTAGATGTAAATTGGCCTGTAGCCAATAGCATTTCCTTCTATTAGTTTATTTTAAGAGGTTTAGTTATTCAATTTGAGTGACACGGTTTCTGTAATTGAAGTTCTCTTAAGATGCACAACACCTGTAAAGGCAACATAAATTTCCACAACTTGCCCTCCTTACTTTCCTTCCTGCCTCCTTTGTCGAGACACTACTTCTAAGGATGAAGGGTAAATTCCAGTTTCGTCTTCACTGAAGTCTTGGCTTTCAAGGAGTCTTAAGTCAGGCAACTCTGAAAATGGTTCTTACCTGTCTAAAACACTTAGGCCTTGCAAGACTGAGCAGAATAATGACTAAATACCTTTAAGAATCTGGAACCTTGCCAAGAAATTTGTGAGCACCGACTGTGATGGTGGGCTTTGATGTGAGGACCAGTCCAATGAGAACTGGACTGAGATCACTAAGCAATGTCAGAAACATATACGTCGGAAAAGGGATTTGTTTCATACCACCAACTTTTTTACTCAAACCACTTACATGACAGTGTCATTTAATAAGTATCAGACCCAGCTAAATTTAAAGTGGGTTTACATAGCATTGTTGGTCATCTGTACCCTGCAGTTCTATCTCCACTACACTTCACAATAAAAGTACTTAGAACTGTTTGGATAAATTCAATGGGATTAGTGAAGCTATAGGCCAATCTTGATTTCACTACATACACAAGACACTGGTCTCAAGTTGCCACACAAGAAATTCTGGCTCAGTATCAGGAAAAACTTGAGTCGTAGTCAAGCACTGGAACCAGCTCCTTGGAGGGGTGGTGGCATCTCCATCCTCGGAGACACTCAAAACTGGCTCGACAGGGATGTGGGCAACCTGCTCCTGCTGCACCTGGTCCAAGCAGGAGGCTGGGCTAGAAACCCCTAAAACCCCTGTCCACCTCAGGGATTCTGCAGCTCCAAAGCCCTTCTCCCCAACAGTAGTGTAAGGTGAGAAATGGGATGTGCATGTGCCTGTCGTGTATAACACTCCAAAAAACCCCAGCACTTCCACATCACACAGCGTTTTGTGCTCAGAAAGGCGCACTTCATATTTTCATTAATAATGATCTTTGGTAACTTTCCTTTGGTTTCTAGCTGCTAAGGGTTAAGGCTGAGAGGTTCTCAGGAGCCCAGTGCTGGGATTGTCAGGGGTTCCGTCTGGTTTTCATCTCTGAGAGCTGCCTTTTAGCCAGCCTGCTCTCCTTTTGCTCTCCCCTGGCATGACTGTTTGCCTCCTCTGCATCTGAGTACATTAGATACGGGGTGTGGGGGATTTACAGCGCTGCTGGCAGTACCAGACAGAGAATAGCTTTGTAACCATATCCCTGTCTTCCAGCAGAGAAAATCTTTGATGGAGATCTTTACACACTAATGTACATGTAAGAACATAACCCCTCGATGCACGCCTTTCATTAACGTTAGCGATAGTTACGCACGTGCTGTGAGAATAGTGAAGCCTGTGTATGACATGCTTGTGCCTCTATATGCCAAGCCAGATTCTTCCTCGCTATAAAACTGTGTAGCTTAAATATTGCTTCATCATGCCGCGCTCATTTACATCAGCCAGGGGGAATCTGACCTACGGCATTCTCAAAAGTATATACTTCTGATGTAATAATATCCATAGGTCATCAAAATCTCACTGGCTCACACTATCTCAAAACTAGACCAGGAGGCCAAAAGTCAACATTTAAGGGCATGTGTCCTTGGAGAATTATTTCTGAATGACAAAGTTGAGCTCTAAAGTAATGAAATTTATCTGCATTGCATCTCAGTCACCAGAAATGCCGTGAGCTGTCTGGATATTTGGCTGAACACATCAGCCAGATGGTTCCCCGGTGGGCAGAGCGGTGAGAAACATTTTGAAAGATTTGCACAACATCATGTTACATGACATCATGTTGCTTCGTTCAGGAGAGCCATAAAGAGGGTCTGAGCCTCGCAGAAGCTATCTGTTCCAGGCGCTTGGAGATTGCCTAGGAAATGAGAGCATAGACTGTGTCTACAGCATTGCCGCAGAAACAGTCTGGGCACGGGCGGATGGCAAACGAAGGAAATCCAAATGTGCTTCTCTGATGGCAGGTCTCTACAAACACTCTCCATCATTTTTTTTGAATGACTTTCAAAAATCATCCACTAATAAAGGTGGGAAAACATCAGTTCCCAGTGCTCGACCCAGCAGTGAAAACATAAACCATCCGGCTTTTCAGAGGAGATCTATTTTGTTTATTTATAGCATATTAAAGAATAAACATAATGCTTCTGGTTGAAACCTGTTCCTAAACATTCCTGCAAGATCCCAGCTTACAGTAGTTCTCTCGGAATTATATTCAGCAGTTGACTACTAAAGAAATTTCTATTATTAACTAACATGTAATTAGTTCATTAAAAAATACCTCAGCTGAATACTGTGTAACATAATACAGCCTACTACTAGAGCGAGGAGATTTCAGGCTCAGCATAAATGGAAGTGAAATTACAGCGCAAAGAAGCAGAAAGGAGACAGTGCCAGCTGGCAGGGTACTAAGTGTTTCAAATTACTGTATGTTTATGACCTCTGTGTTCTTAAACAAAATTAATTAGATTATGCTATTTGAGAATCTTGGAATGCAGTGGCCACATGCCAATCTTATCTGAACCACACATCTTAAGTTTAATTAAGATGTTTTAAATTTCTCCAGGTATTCCTTTTATACACACATATACACACATGTGTGTGTTTCAAGTGGTGCCTGTGGGAAGTGATAAACAACAGATTGTGATTCCTGAGGTGTGTTTAAGGTGGCTGCTTGCTTAATAGGACTTGAGGGCTAAATCCGTGAAAGCTCTTGGATACAACTTCAATGCTCACCTGTTACTTTAAGCTTCCAATCAAAAATTCAGACCCTCAGGACCTTGTTCAGCTGCCTCCTAAGTATGGGGCATTTACACTTGTTGTAGGCAATGAAGCTTTCCATGTTAAAGTTTTCTATGCGCTCAAAGTGAAGTGCTGCTTCTTAATAAGGCAAGTCCCTCTGCCTTATTAGTGCTGATAATTTAACACCTCTCCCATGCTGAGCTGGGTTAACCTTCCCCAATGTCTCTGCAGGCTGGGAGGTGCTGTGGGGGTACCCACCCAGCAGATTGAGTGCCACTGGAAAGAGGAGTTAGGGAGGTGGGAGATGGTGCTCCTGCCTGATGCTGCTCCCGAGGTCAGAGCATCACCCAGATGCGCTACGAAACAGATGGGTCCGCTTCCTTCTCTGGCCGAGGGCATTGCAATCCTCACCTACCACATCGCAAAGAGCATCCGCACCTTTGAGGATGGTGTAAGAGGGACTTTGGAGAAAGTAAGCCTGGTCAAGGGAGTCAGAGGTGTGAAAGAAAGGAGGTGAGGAAAGGTTTACTGCTCCTTCAATGGTGACATCTTAGCTGGAGCAGGGAACAAAGGCACTGCCTCTGAATCATCCTAATGAATGTCATTCCTGCTACTTTTCTCTGACACAGTGAACGCTCCCCAGTTGTGAGGAAAGCAGAAAAAGCTTCAAAGAAAGATGAGAAAGTCCTTTGCCTGAAGAACCCCGGGGTCTGGATGGTAATGCATATTCCTGCAGAAAGTGAAACGTGCTTAAATTTCATCAGGCTTCCAACATCCTTGTTGCTTACTCAACACTGAGTGATGGTGAAGACAGACTATCACTGTGTACTCCTCTGGGCATGCCTTGGAAGAAAGAACAACCTTTCTTTCCTCCATCAGTTTTGAAACAATTCAGAAGCATACCCTTTACGAGACATTTCAGGACACTGAATTCTTAGGAGAAACACTTCGGGGCAGGGGAGAGAAAACCAAAAAAACCCCTAGAACTGAAGTGAAATTTAAGCTACTCTTCATTGTCGATGTTGACCAGTGGGCAGTATTGTGGTTTTCTACTAAGCATGATGGTCTTTTTGGAGTCCATGCTCTTAGGCATGTAAAACTCACCACATGCTATGTCCTGTGTCAGGGCTGCTGATTCTCCTGGGGGGCTGAGTGCCGATGCCCGCCTCTGTGCCCGGGTAGATCCACCGAACTAGTGCCAAAATGAAGCTATGGGGTGTGCCTATAGCACCCAGCTCATAACAATACTGCTCAGCGGCTGTGTGTCACTTCACATGCTCAGTGCACTGCTCATACATGTAAATTCAAGGAGAGATCTATCTGTATGAACAGCTCCTTTAAGGGCTTGCTTAGTCCTTGCTGGACAGGCACTTTAATACAACTCTATCCCCTTCTACTGCTAATTAACAAACGGCAAAGCTGAAATATTAATCACTGTCATACAAGAAATCAGTGGCAAAGCCTGTGTTAGAAGTCAAGACTTCCCCTGGCCTCCAGTTTTCTTATTCCTCTGTGTACCATTGAATTGGCAAAGAAAGTGCAAAAAGAAATCTTTGTGACTGTTAAGTAGCTGCCATTTTGGCTAAGAAAAATAGATCTGGTTGCTCGACATCACCTGTTGAGACTGAAGGGACTCCGGCTCAAGAAACAGAGACCAAAGCAGTCACCTGTAGCAAACACATATTAGTTATCAGATGTTATGGGAAGGCTTCTGTCAAAAATTAATCATCTTAAAACCTGATCATATAGTCCCAGAAACAGCTGGCTACTTCTCCCTGGGATTTGATTTCAGCAGGCATTTGTTGAAAATGCCTCTCTAATACACCTTACTGAACTAGATTGAAACCCTTTAACACTCTGACATGCAGAATTTCTTTCATTGTTGTGAAGAATGCAACACAGGCTTCAGATTTAGTGGATTTCATTGTTTCTCTTAAATGTATTCTCAGATTCAGTTATTTCCTCTTGACATGTCTCTTCTCAAAATATTAGCATCCTCCAGCTGTGGCCTGCTAGTACAAAGAATGCTAAATCAGCATTTTAGACTATACAAAAGGACCCTCCAAAGCAACCTCTGTTCTATGTTGCAAGTTATTTACTGTACGTTCTAAAATCACAGAATAACTTCTTTGTGGAGCCCACTTAAATGAAATCGGAAATAAGAGGGATACTTTGGAACAAGCCAAAAAAACTGTGAAAGGCATGGAGATCTTCACAGTGATTCCCAACATTTAAACTTTATATTTTGTTCTAACATCAGCTGGGTGCCACTATCCCTTTTCATGTGAGACCCAATAGATAGTGTCCTTATTTGCAAAGGAAAACTTTTCACCAGCTACTTTTTCTTGAGATTTTTGGTTTGGGGTTGGGGTTGGTTTGTTGTTTGTGGAGTTTTGGTCTCTTACCCATAGCAGAGTAAAAATCCAGCTAAGAAAGGTAAAGGGCAGTCTTCTGCACATAAAGTTGAACATGCTTTTCTAACTCCCACGATCTTCCTAGACCTTTCCCATATCTATTCCTAATCACTCCCGGACAAGAGTTGGCTGCTTCACAGTCTGCATGTCTAAGTCGGAATAACGGCAGGAATGCATTGTATTGGGCTGGTGCAACCCTTTTACCTCTGTACAAGCGTTTAGTGAAGCGTTTGCTTCACTAAAACATTATTGTTATTTCCTCCTCTTTGACAGGGACTTTTCAACTGATAGATCAGCAAATAAAATGCCTCTGGAACAGAAAGGGAGTAAAAAATTACTCTGGCAGAATGCTGTGCTGTTGACAGGTGATTTTTCTAAGTACTTGCCTAGGGGTAATGGGCATAATTGGATACTGTTTTACTCCAGCTTAATGCCAGGTTTTGCAGACTCAAACAAGGCCCTCTGAATTCAACAAGCCATTATTTAAAATAGAAAACAATTATCTAGTGTTCTGGCTAATGTCTGGTAAAAAGTAATTTGATTAACCAAATATGAGAATGAGAGGAAGTGTTGGTGTTGGCTCGTCCCAGCATTTTCCAAACAGTAGGGCACAGTAGTTATGCAACACATTTCCATGCAATGAAAGACTTTTTTTCCCATGTTGTAAAATGGACGATACTTATATCATTGTGGTAAATGTACATGAGGAGGGGTACAGGCTTCCACTGCTTTCATTTTTTATGCTGACATCTGGACAGTTTCAGTGGGGCCAGAATTAGTCCCACAAGCTTGTGTTCCTTCCCTCATGGCTCTCTTACTCCTGGAGAAGTTGGGTCCTTGTTGCCACAGCTAGAAGTAGTCTGATTTGGAAAATTTATATGAAATGTGTTAAAAGCCAATGCATTAACAAAAGCTGTGGAAAACGAAATGTGCTCAGGATCCAAAAGGCACAAAATGGAAGGTGGGTCATGGGCTGATTACGCAGAAAGAGAATCTCTGCCACAGATTTCAAATCCATGGGCCCTTCCACTCACAGAGAAAAAGGAAAATAAGATCAGAATGACCCCAACCCTTATGTAAAGTATAACACCTCCAAGCGCAAAAGCCTAAGGAATGAAAACCAACATATTAAGGGTAAGGGTTTCAAATGTCTCTTCTATCTTTTTCTGTTTCAGATCCAAAGAACAACTTGTATACTTATTTCTCTGGTCAAGTAAAAGATTTTTTTTTTCCTAGCTGGCCTTGCTTTTTCTTCCTTCTCCACCCCAAACCTCCTGTTTACTCATTTATTTACCCATGTTTATTCTTATAAAATCTGTGTTTTTCTTTTTCTTCCTTAAGCTGCAGAAAAATATTTCTGTATGCTTAAAAAAGAAAAAAAATATCTAAGATTCTCCCTAATTGCCTCCCAGAAAGAGGCAAGCAGTCACAGTGCACTCCTCAAGGCCTGATTCAAAGACATATATAGCTTCTTTTACAACACTGCCTCTTCCACAAGGGTCCTTTGAAGAGTCTGTTGACAAGAAGCATGGCTCCTTGTCTCTCCCTCCTTGCAACTGCAGTAGCAGGGCCTTTCTGTAAAGACTCTCTTCAGAGCTGGAAGATAAACTCAGATTATCTCCAGAACTGGCATCTGTTGACATATGCGCATTTTTGGTCTGCCGTCAGCTGTGCTTGTATGTGATGCTCTTCAGAAAAACCTATCTGCAAACATAAACAAGATGCACTTTTGGTCTCTTCATTTTTATAAGCTCTGGGGTTTATGTACACTACAGGTAGGTTGTGAAAATTAGCTCTGGGAGTGACTTGCAAAATAAAACTTTTATGATTTAGAGTACAATAGCTGAGTATCTATTGACTGTTCAGCAAGTGACTTTAGCATAATACCATCTGTTTTGATCCATTTATACCCGGGGCCATTTAAAAGCAATGACTCAGGTACGGCTGCTGACCAACAAAGACCAACTTCAGAAAAGTCGTGGTGGACACTGTCAAAACTTTCTTTATATTTCTCACCTCCTTCTTTTACTGAACGAACTTTAGAAGACCAAGAGCTGAAAAATAAAAGCCAACAGTTATTCCTGACCTCACAGCTGCTGGCACTTATTGTTTGAGTTGTTTTCCAGCCAAAATAATTCCCTACTCTGAGCAGAACTGTGAAAATTACATGAATTCAGTATGCACAGCCATTGTTATCTAATGCATCCCTAACAAAGTGTAATGCAGTCTTTACTTCTAATTAATACTGTTTTTCTAATGATTTCATATTGGCCACTGTTGGCATCAAAGACCCATGTATTTTCTGCATTATAAACGTATAATCCATTTACACTTTGGTTCTAAAGAGCTTACAACTTAAACAGACAAAAGCATTCTTTTGCAGACAGCGGAAAGAAGCTGCAAGAGATTAAGTGACTCTCTTGAAACTATGCAGAAAGACTAAGGAGGAACCATGAACCGAATCCCATCTACTAAAGACCCTTCCCTGTACAACCTTACTGACCTTCTTCCATCACTGATCCTTCAGTGGCCACTCAATACAACAGCAAGTAGGCTATGAAAAATACTGTTGCAAATTTTTGAGGTGATTGTCATCTACAGTTACAATTGTAGTCAGTGCGTAACTGCTGTCACATTTACCCTTATAAACTCCCTGTTGCTAGCACTTTAGGACTTTTGGGTGGTTTTCTTAGAAGTCACCAACGTCTGAGACTGACGATGCTGCAGCACTAGGCTCACTGATCTCCGTGAGGCTGCTGCCTCTGCCTGCCTGTTCCTGGTGGGACAGCTCTAGTTCAGCCGATCAGAGCACACTCAGAGTCAATCAGCGAACAGCAGTGGCAGTTCAGAGCACCGTTATGGGTTCTTCTCTCCTGTCAGGGATAAATCACCGCTGTGCTGCCTTGAAAAGCCAACTGATTGCCTTGGGATGCACAAGATGCACTTCTGTAGCAGTTGCATCTCATAAAAATACTCACAAGAGAGACTACCCCTGAGTTCTGTCATAAGGACTTCATTCTCTCCTTTCAGTCCCAACCCCACTCAGACACTGAGCACAGAGGCAATTATTAATACCAGACATTGTAGGGTTCCTATCGTTTTATAAAGATGACATTCACGCTGACTGTTAGTTTAAGCTTTAAAAGAGGAGAACAATAGGATTACTTTTCCAAAGCAAATACAACTACTCAATATCGTGATTATAGTTTCCATGCCTGAATCAATGAAAGGTCACAGTTTCCTCAATGCTTGAAGATGATACTAAGCCATGGAAAAAATCTGGACTGATATATACTTGCTGAGAACAATATAGGATTGTTGGTAGACACTCCCTGAGCACAGCTAGCAGACACTGTGCAGATGTTCTGTGGGCTTGTTCGGAATGGGCATGAACAGTGTTTAAAAGCCACTAAATAATCTTAAACAGTTGTAGCACAAAGCTTGCCAGAGTTCCCAACTGCAAAGAAGACCCTTCCAAGAGCACTCCATCCTTGACTTGCTGCCTTTGCCACCGTGGGCAGGCAGGTGGCAGGCACGGCTGCTGGCGCAGGGAGGGATTCGTGCCTGAGGATCAGTCAGCTGTGGTGATAAGACACATGCAAGTACTAATATTTGTACCCATCTCGTTTCTAAGGGCCCACGCTCAGACTGGTGACAGCGCACATGGGAAGAGATACCTTCTGCTTCAAAGTTAACAAATATAAACTGAGCAATAGCTTTTTCACAACACCAGAATAAGTAGCCACTCTTGGCTCTGCTGTCCAAGCCAACAGATTTGGTGGAAAACCTTTAAATCAGTCATCGGCTTCTTTCTAATAGTTGGCTAATCCCAGGTAAGTAGGAAGCCAAAGCCTTACACAGAATAACTATGCTTGCAGAGCTGGCAGACACAAATGATTGAAACCTTGAATACAAAATAGGAAAAGATTGGCAAAAAAAAAAACCCAAACAAAAACAACCAACCAAACAAAAAAACCCCTTACAATATGCATGCGTGAATCTTTCTGTTTCCCTTTGGACTTCTAAGTCTTCTGGGTTGTTTTTACAAACTTCTGCCTGCAACCAGGTATGTGCAGCAAAACTATTTTAAATCCCTGCATCTAACAGCGCTAGAGCTTGTTAATGTCTTAAACTCACAAACTAACCAGCTGGCCTCTGCAGAGAGAATATATATCAGATGTAGTCCATGTTTTGGATACAAATATTCATAAATTTAAAGGAATTCTCACTTCTAAAACTTTTCTGCACCTCACTTCTAAAACTTTTCTGCACCCACCAAATAAAGTTTCTACTTGTGAAAAAAAAGATGTGACCCATACATCCACTCTGTAATCAATAGATCACAAACATATAGAAACAAACAGCTAGTTTGCAACAACTTCTACCTTCAGTTTTGTGCTAGACAGTCTTGGTTTCCAGTTCATAGCTTATGCTGTGCCCTCTCGACACTGTGATCTCTCTTTCAAGGTGGTGTCAGCCACAGATTTAGTCATTGTATCACTACTGTTGGGCAGCTGAACATGACCAAACCAGTGCAACACCAGTTTTTCAAGAAGAGAAAAAGTAGAAGACAGCAGCTACCAAGGACAAGGAAGGTAACGGGCAGAAAAAGAAGTCAAGAAACCCTTCCATCTACACAGGCTAATACAGAGCACTGCAAAGGAGGAGGGTGCAGTGACAAGACTCCCTCACTAGAGCTGCTAGGGAAAAAAGAGGTGCATGACCAGAGGCTGCCGTACAGTAAATTCTGGCTTTGGGTAAGAAAGAAGGAGGCAGGAGGTGCCACGAAGAAACACCATCAAGATCAGTGATGATGAGTATCATCACCAAAGTAAGTTCACACGTCTCATCAATACAAAGCTGAAAATGAGTTTTTTTTCTGGGGGATTACTGACCTGCTTCTTGCTGATTCAAATTCCTGCTCTTTGCCTGCTACGTTAGGGTGAGGTTATGATCAGCCCTGAGTATGGACAGGCTTGTGCCTGCATTACCAGGGTAGCAGTACTAGGAATGATCTGTAGCCCATGCAGAGGAGGTATATCTTGGCTACGTCTTGCTCTGTGAGCTAACTTGTCCTTCTGTTTGATCTGTACCCCAGAACAACACACAAGGTCAGGAAGAAAGTCCTGTTGTAACATGGCCATACCCTTTTCCTATACCTTTCAGTAGAACCCACAGCTGTTTGTGGCTGGGGAGCACAACACATCTCTTGTCAGTTCCTCACCTTAAGGTTGTCAGAGCGCTGTGTCATATGTGGCCAAGGAGATGAATGGGGACCCCATTCCCTTGTGAACCAGTGCAGAATGGGAACCAGCCTTGCTGCAGCTGTGTTCTCATACAAGATTTCCTGGCATGTGAACAACAGGCATTTCTCGTGGTTTCACGTTAGGCCTTCTGCAGAAGAGGCGAAGTCACTGACTCATTGAAAGGAGAAAGACAGCACAGAGCCAAGCTTTTAGTGCAAATTAACAGTGCTGTATAAAGTCACTATATAGTACTTTGTTATTCTGTATCCCCAAGTCCGGCAAGAGCTGCCAAAATATGGAGTGTGAAATAGGATTTTGCTTCTATTTCACGTGAGACGTGGCTAAACAAGCAGAAAAAAGGGCTGAGCACATATGGATGTGGCATTTGGGTGGTCAAAGAGAAGCTGTCTGTAAACTGGACATCCTTCAGGAGCAGCTGCCTGAGGACAAGGCTAAGACTTAGCACCCTTCGGTTTTTTCAAATCGTAAGGAACAACACAACAGTATTTCAGACCTGCCTACGCCAGGAAGAGTACTGACAAATCCGTGTGGTCACTATCGCACCCAAGGTATATTCTGTGTAAGAATTAATTATTCTTACACCCTTAATTATTATTACATCTGTTTATACAGAAATGGTGTCAGTCCAGCTAAATGTGCGTATTTGGCCACTGTCTCTGCTTCTTTTTTTGATGCAGAAATTTCTGGCGTTGTTCCCAAACCTTCAGCAGAGCCATTGGAATGGCAGTAGGGGACAATCTGGCAGAGTGAGACCATGTGGCCGGGAGTCTGGAGACCTGGATTCTGGTCTGGGCTTTATCACAGATTTCCTGTGGACATGGGGTAAATCACTTAACCTCTCGCTCCCTTACTTTCCTCTTTTGTAAAAGGATGACAATAATCACCCACTTATCAGGGGAATTGTAAGACTGAGGCGATTAACGTTTCCAAAGCCTGTCGATGTCCATAAGTGTAACCACTAAATAAGCAAAATTTATGGCGAGTATTATTTATATTACTATGTGAATATTGCCAAAGCCTGTAAATTTCCCTTGAAGTTTGTAGATGAATTAACTGTTCTCCTAAATATTCAAGTGAGAAAGAAACTATCACCAAAGAAACTATCGCATCGTACTTGAAGGAAATAACTAAGGAATGAACAGTTCACTCTGGAAAAGTAGAATTTGGACTTGAAATCCAGCTGCCTAATGTTCACAGGGCACTGACCATGAACAAGCTGGTGGTGTAGGAACCAGCGATTATTTTGAAAGAATCCATGACCTACTGTTGTACTGATGTACAGTTTACTAACCGGAAAAATAAATATTAGACTTTACTAAATAATTACAGGTGTTGATGGATTTCCCAAGTTCTGATAGCAACTTATGGCTTAAGTACTTAACTCAAAATCTAAATATTTATGCACTATGTTATTATTGTCTTCACGAAGCCATCCTTTTAAAATAAAGTAAAAGCATGATCTGGCACATATTAATAAACCCAGTGTATTTTTTCTCTTCATCAAAATCAATAATTTTTAATTCTCATTGCTTCATTGTCATGACTTTTCCAGGATTTCATGGATAAACTCTGTTGATAATATTTTTAATTTAATATATTTCCAAATGTTTTTTGATAGAACCATTTAACAGAACGGAAATTTAAATACCCACTGCCACAAATATTTTGTGAGATGTTAATTTCTGATAGGTCTAGTGGCATGAACCAGTATTTATCTTATTCAGATGTGCAAAAGGCTCAGAACTTCATAGATCAGCTAATGTACCTGGACATCACAAACTAGAAAGCATTAACGTCTGCTAAACACTCATATGAATATTAGATGTTCCCAGTATTCCACAGACATTAAAGTTTCCTGGTTTACAATATCCCAGTACATCGATCTACTTATTATACGACCGTAAAGCAAGCAATTTGGAATGTAAACATTCAAAAATATGTAGAGAGAACCTGTTCCAAATTCAAGAGGGTGCTGGAGACCTCCCTCCCAGGGAGAAGATACAGAGGAGAAATTGCACAGCCTAGCTCACAGGTCTTTCACACTGTTTCAAGACTGTCTTTAGTATGTTACAACCCCTATTTAACATCTCTTTCAGATCTTTGTCAATTCTGTTTTTCCACTTAAAAATTTGTCTGAAACATATTTTCCTGTGTGATTGTCCTTAAAGAGTACAAAAACCACAAAGCAAAACTGACCTTCTACCCTGTGCAACCCTTCATCTCACCCTGGATCAAAACTGTGCTCCAACTCTTTTTAAAAAATACAAAATCAAGGACTTGTTCATCACAGTAAAAGTAATAGTAGACCAGATTTAATCATGATTACCAAACAGGCTAAGCCACATTGATATTGCTACCATGTACATAAATATAGAGGATTTTTAATCAAGAAGGAATTTTGCAAGAAGGAAATACAAAGGTTATAAAACAGCACAGAAAACCAAGCCAATATAAGAACGTGCCATGTATATGGAAGTCCATATTTCATTTAATATATGTTAGATTTTAATGACCTTGCAGAGAGAATACTCTAAAGTACGTGATTCAAATATTGCATATTCTTTACAGTATTGACTGTCATCGGTCCAACTTAATGTCTGACTGGCAATGCAAAATACATTCTGACAGTCCTTACTTCCATGTAATGAAATAAAAGGTTCTTTTCCTTCCCCTCTTCCCCATCCAATTCCCGCTACCTAACCGTAGTATGGAATTCTGTGTTTGAAATGAGAGGGAAGTGGAAAGTGTCTCTTTGTCTTCCAAGGTACCAATCCAGCAAGGAGCAAACTTATTGTATGTGATAGTTAGTACCCCTTACCCTACCTGAATGGGTGAATAAATGCAATGCGCACAGCGCAAAGCCAAGCAGGTCAAAAGGGGTGCCCCTCACATCCTTAAAATAAAGTACAGATGGAACACACGCAGCAGATAATGTTATATGTACAGTCAGGTAAACATATTCCTAAGAAATTTGTTTATAGTTAGCACCACAGCAAGAAATGATCATGATCATTACCTATACCTAATTGAAAATAAGCATTCTCACTTTATCCAAACCTCTGTACATTGCTTTGCATATATTGCCGTTGCTGTCTCGACAGGACTCCAGAGAGCTGCATAGCTTCTGCAGCATGGAGGGATTAATTGCAATCCCTGGTCCAAAAGTTTATCATCCAGGTTAACATATGCATCAATTAATAAATCAGGCAAGCAAACCCCACTAACTTACGTGATCAGATTCTGATCTATATCTCCAAATATAATGGCAAGTCTGTACTTGATAGTTTGATTGCCTTACTTTGGGCATGCTATAATAAATTTAGTGTATGGATACTGCTGTATTCCTTTTACAAACATTTTCCCACCATCCACTGCACAGGTAGGCGTGATTTCACCATCACTTGGTGGCAACAGGAAGAATAAATTCTTCCTCCAGGACCCAGAACCAAAGAGATTTTTCAATGGAAACTTCTCTCAAATTCTTTTTGCAGAGCCTCTGCACTATATGAAAGAGCAATGAAAGATCTGCACTCACTGCTCTCTGAGTATTTGGGAGTGGAATTATCCTGTACAAAGAGAGAGTGTCTGCAGCTGTCGGAGCAGAGCTCAGAGAAATATGCCAACATTTTCACAGTGCAAGAGCAGATGTGGTTGAAATTGTTGACATGAAGCAAGGGCACGAGGTCAAATGCAGATTTTCCATATCAATTTTTTCAAATGTCTTTTCCGATTAAGGCAATGATGGTACTTGGCCAGGGAATACAACACAAATCTTATGAAAGGCATAATTGGTCAGGGAACAGAAGCTGGTGTAACCTGTTCCAGCTCGTAACAATGCTGCCTCATGTATAATGCTTTGTATTATTTTTATTTCACTTTTTAAACATTATGAATATGTAGTACAAGGCCTACTCTCAGTCTTATTGATGTATGTAAACACCCATTAATGTTAATGGGAAACATGTATGATTTTCAAGGAAAATGTAGACCTTTCCTCCTCACTCCGCACCCTGTTTTGCTAGGCAGAGTTGGAGGGGAAAACCCCATCGGCATGCTGCTTCAGCTGGTGGTTTTGATTGGCACTATTGTTTTACAAAGAAATTTTATCTCATGTTTTATACTGAAATATGAGCTGTGGCTGTTGGTCAACAGAGCTGCGTACCGGGCTGACCAGGAAGCCAGCACACCAGCACTCCCGAACACTGCCAACCGTAAATCGAAGGGGGCAGACCCCTAGAAAGCAGACTGGGTTAAATAGTTATGTTAAAAAAAAAGCATCAGTATCCATTAGGATGTTTTACTCACCCCCTTCACCTCTTTTGAGTCTCAAAAGTACAATCAAGTCACAATTATTTTTTTTCAGTTCAATGTGAGGGTTTTTGAGAAACCTAACTTTTGAAATGAAAACAGAGATTCTTTTTTTTAATCCTAAAGCTGGGAGACATGGAACTATAAGGAAAGCATCAAATGTTGTGAGATTCATGATAAAAACTCAGGATTTGGCAAGGCTGCATCCCAGTTTATAGTCGAGAGAACTCATATTCCAAGCAAGTGTTATTTGCTGCTGAGTACTGCACTCCTGGGTCCTGGTGCTGCAGTACACGGCTTGAAGTCAACTGAGCTACGCTAGCGTGATACTGGATCAATGCAGTGGTGAACCAGACCCTAACTTTTATTGACTTTTCAGGCAATCTGCCACTTGGCAGGAGAACTTACATTTAAAACATAAAAGCCACTTTTAAAGCATAAGGGATTCACTAGTAACAGCAACTGAAAAGCTGAAATTGAAACCAAAAAGGCACAGTACCACATTACCAATTCCCTGAGCCATCTTGTCCCGTTTACTGCTTTCTTAATCTCTATGCACTGATCATTAATCATTTTTATTTGGACTCACAAATGAAATTAAATATTCCATTTTTTTTTAAATCATTATTTTCTAAAAGTAATATTTTTGTTCATGCAACCTTATTTTCTCACAGAACAGATTGGAGTTGCTTTTTTATTTTTTCAGTTCTCTAACTTATTGTGAATATTTTCAATATTTTTAACTTCTGGACAAGTGACAAATATTAGAAATATGAGCTGGACTGGGCAGCTTTTGCCAGACAGATTAGATCTCCTGAGAATTTTTTTGCTCCTGGCATGGACAAGCAACCAACTATTATTTGCTGGAGCCTGTATGTGCACAGTTCAGTTTTGGTTTTGACAAATATTCATGTTTGTGACTTGGACATTTTCCTCCTACAGAGATTTTTGTCAGTAAAATTCTGTTGCTCCAGAAAGCAAAATGGGAAGTGCAAAAACACTGTGGAAGCAAACAAAATTAGCATTTTGTAGTACAAATTACATCTAATGTACTAGAAGAATAATATCTTTCTCCCAAATAAGACTTTTTTGTTTTGTTTTGTTGGGGTTTTTTTATAGTCTCTGTCTCATTCCAATCCTATGTTTTGACCATCTTCAGAAGCAGGTATATTACACACCCAAGCAGATACTATAGCCTACAGTAGATGTTTAGATTTTTTTTGAAAATTTTTCTCTTTAAATGTTTCATTCTGAAAGTGGGTTTTCCTTTGTGTGCAGTCGGTTTCAATGAATCCCAGGTTTTCAGCCAGTGATACTAGCTCAGGTGTGGGGGCTCACTGTTCAGTGGCCCTGTGAGGTGACTTTGGTGCTTTCACTAAATTTCCCAGAAGATAAGCAGAATGAAGCAACATGTTGCATTAGTAAGCGCAGTTATTTGCTACTGTAATAAAGAGACCAGGTTTGAAATAGTGATAAAGATACAGCCAAGGGAGGTCATGACAGCCAAGATATTGTGGGGATCCTGAGCTGCTTGTGTTTTACCTTTTCAGAGGTAAAAACAGAAGTCTTAATAATACTGTCACCAATACTGTCAAATGGAATCATGTGGCCTTTTGTTCTTTTTGCCAAACATTTGTGACAAGAAGCCAAGAGATAAGAAGCCAAGAGAGTGGTTTTCTCTTGGCCCTGTAGTCCCTTATTTTTCACATAAAAAGTGAGCTACTAGTTTTAGAAATAACCACCAGGTAGTACGTGTGTTCCAGAACATTCCTCTGTGTTAAAACCTCCTGTAGCTGGAGGATGGGTCCCTCATGGTGAGAGCAATTAGAAAGACAAATGTGGTAAACTAACTTAAGGTTCGCAATACACTGAGCGCCTATAAACAGAACAAGACAGGGATCAGTATCTGAACACCCCATCCTAAATTCTGGCTGTGACAGCTCCCTGACATAAAACATGGAGACCAAAATATATATGTTTCAGATAGGGAGACAACTGATTCAGAGAGAACTGAAATAAGTCTCTACGACTTTACAAAAGGAGAAAATATCAGAAGTTACTTGTTTATTAGGAGCTGACTCCTCTCAGCCAAGCATAATTTCTAAATCTGTATTTGTGTAGCTGTAGATGGACAGAGCCACAGCTTGCTGAAGGCTCAGGCAAAAGGCTGCATTAATAGTGCTGAGCAGAAAAAGCAAAAGAGGTGCCCAAGCTTGAAAATCAGTAAGTAAAAATAACTAAACAAAACAAATTTTAATTTCAAGGAGCTCCAGTCTGGGCTATGGCAAAGAGCCTGAGATCTGTTTGCTGGTCTGATTGTCAAATTTTGTGGGGACTGGGAGAAGAAAGCAGTCTGCACGACATACCTCACCCTATACATGTTAGTCTTGTTTTATTCAGTGGAACATTCCCTTCTTCTAGCCTTTGTCTAATCTATTTAGATAGCAAACCCTTCAAAGTCATGACCATTTCTTGTGAAGTCTGTGTTTCTGCATTTGCCAGCATGCTGAGGGCCATAAGAGCCAATATATAATACGCCACAACCAAAATAATAGAAGGTCTCCTGAAGTACAAAGGCCTTGGAGAGTGTGGAGATATTTTTTATGTCTCTTTTGGCTTTTAGTCCATAACCTTCCATATTTCACTGGCTGTATAACAGACAGCTTAAGAAGCCACTCATGGTGGAAACGGGCAGAAATAGCAGAAATTTAGCAAAGTGACTTTTTCAGGCAACTCAGGAAAAATGTCCTTTCACCCTCTCCTCTGGGCACACTCTACTAATTTTTCATATAATCATTTCAGTATTTGCATCATACACTGGAAAATAATAAGGAAAAGGAAAGGCTGTTTATGAGGCAGTAGTCTCCAAAATTAAGGAAGAAACTAATCTGTTTTCAGATGGGCATATCAGTTTGGCTGAGAATTTGAGACATGGTAGGTGCCAGTTTTGTAACTGCTCATTGACTTTCCTAGATGTTCTATCTCATTAATAGATCAAGACAATAGTTCTAAATTTAACTGTTTGGGAAACAGGAAGAAAGTTGACTGAATACATTGTATGGAAGGGTTATAATCTGCAAAGGCTACAAAAGGGCATTTTCTAGCTGAACATTTGCAGTGCTGTTTTTAAGAACTCTGGCTCTTTAGAACACACAAAGCAGCAGATAACAAAGCCTCAAGGCTAAAAAATTCCTTGTTCCATGACTATATCACTAGCCAACACATGATGAAATTCAATTTGTACGCTAGACGGAGGAAAACAAATCCATCAAGATGGTGATAAAACAACTGCCAAGATACAACAGTTCATGATATTGATGCTTGTTGTTACACCAACTCCAGAACATCACAGCCTTTCAATGCCCATTTCTGCCTATTAATCTAAATGATAAAGCCATTGGTGACTGAATGCAGTATTTGTAAGTGAAACAATTACCAAGGAAAGTCCAAGAAGCAATTTATTTTTTATGGGATTAAACTGTTGACTGAAACATAGAAAGGAAAAAGGGAAAGTAATGGTAAACCTGGCTAAAAGACTTGTTTACATCTCTGTAATTTCCTGTGTTTCATCTGGTTGTGAACTCCAGAGACTGAACTATTCCTTTGGGCTTCAGCATGTTTCTAAATTTTCTCTCTGTTCCCAAATATCCACATTTAATGGCTAGTGTAAGTTTTCTAAAGTGCTTTTAGATTTAAAAGCAGAAGTTTCACCATTTTTGTGTTAATTTTAGCATCTTAATGCAGAAATTAAGACCCCAAAGAATCCTTATTCCTCCTTTAGTGCCTGCATCCCACTGGTGTGGGTGTCTGACATTCAGTGCTGCTACAAATACAATCCATGGCCAAAGAATAGATTGTTTCTTCATGTATAATTTATATTACATATATTTTATGTTCCACAGCTCTATCAGAGACCTAAGTCTCCATCTCTAGTTTGTGGGAAGGCTTGTCTTTCGTACAATCCTTCCTCTGGATTTGATAAATCATTTCTGTACTTTTCCAAAAAGTATGAGGAAAAGCAGGTGGTATCCTACAGTGGATGCAGTGACTCAGTTGTGAGAGTATTTAGATGTAAATTAAACATCTAACCATCCACTCAGTGGTGAGCTTTCAGAAAATGAAGGATTAAATGATATTGTCTGTGTCACGAAAAGAATAAGCCAAAGAGCCTGTGTGCTCAGCCTGCTGGTCTCTCTTCCCTTCCTTCCTTCCTTCCCACCCTCCTTCCTTTCTCTCATTTACTCTTTCTTTTTGAATCATGAACTCAAAACATTATTTTTATCTGGTATTTGCCTGGCAACTTATTCAATGCATTGGGCTGCTTTGGGAACTGGTTATTAATTAATGAAGTTTTTATGGCTCCATAGTGAAGATACACGTAATTGGACATTAATGAAAAACATTTGGCACTCAGGAAACCTGGCGGGGGGCACTCCTACTTCCCTGTGTGCTATACTAGTGTCACTCTCATTGAATACAGCTAACTATATCTGCCTACTAACCTGCTACAAAGCAGTCCACAAAAGTAGAACGGTCTTCTTACAAAGAACTGACAACACTCTCCTTGACTTTGAGCCTCTTTAAGTTACCCGTTGTTCTGGTACAACTAACTTTTGGGATCGTTACTCTTGCACACCCCTTCGAGTGTGCCCGGTGAGACAGCACATGTTGTAAACAGGTTCCCGAGGAGGAACATGTGGGGGAATGTGTCTTAGATGACCCAAGATTACTGCCAAGTCTTTCTCCCAGCCGAGCTCCCCCTGAGGCTCTTCTGCCCAAATCTAGCAATTAATTTATTTTTTTTTAATCTTCCACAGCTGTTGAACTGGGAGATACCACTGACCCTGTGGGTGCTGAGCAGCTAAGGCCACTGACTTTTAAAAACGTAAAATGAATTTGTGAACCTAAGTGTTAAATATCGAGCTTCAAACCTTTTGCCTTTATATCGGGGAAGTCACAGGCTACTTGCTGCTGTCAATAAAATGTGGGACAACTTTTACGCGAGGTCAAGCACTTAGTTAAGCCCTGGGCAACAGTGAAGCTCTGCGTGTGCTGACAGCATTCCCTGGAAAGCCATCCCATCACCAAGCTCAATCTGGGATTAAGGTCAGTTCATGAACTAGGTATTAAACAGAGAATGCAGATACTCTAAATGGAAAGTTTACAGTTTTAGCAGACTGCACTCAAGGTCCTGGAGATTTTTACTTCACCTGTTGACTCAGACATTACAAATCTCCGCAGTCCCCACATCTCTTTTCAAAGAAGCATCTGTTTCTCATGGTTCATAGAGTTATTAACCATTTCAGGCACCAGGTGGCTTTTATGATTAGATTTAAGGCTTGACCCTACAGCCGGTACTCGAAGACTGTTATACTGTGCAAAGTACCTTTAATAACAAGGGGACGGAGGGGAGGGAAATGGCTTGTTTATTGTCCAGCCATGACTTTCATATCATGTGTAGTCAATTAGATAAAACCTGGAGCTTGTTCGCCTCCCCCCCCTCCCCAATCAGCTTCACACATTCAGATCAACACGTGAAGGTCTAGCTGAGTTTTTCCCTGCCATAAAAACCTGCAGCAGCGAAAAGACCAAGGTGCCCTGCAGAGCTCAGCAGATGATGTTGGGTTGCCCTGGTCTACCCAGCCGGCAGTGAACATGGAAGTCCTGTCGGGGACCCCCAGGATGGCCGCAGTGACTGTGGTACAAGCTGCTGCTGCACAGGAGGTGAACCGGGGTATGAGGTGCAGTGTGCTGTCTGCTCCTCTGCCCTCTAGCAGCTCCATGGAGGCGTGCTTTTCAGTTACCGTTTCTATGACCCACCTTAAAGCTCTTCCACTCCGTGTTTGCTGTGGGTGGGAGGCTGCCCAGCTTGCTGCTAACGTGCCCCACATCACTCAGTATTTCAGCCTTCCCAAGGGGGTATGGCTTTGTGAAACACTCAGAACGCACTTTCCCTTTCTCCATAGGTGAGGAGCAGAGAATTGGTCTTGCGTACTAGATCCTAGTCTTAATACTTGATACGGCACCATAAGACGTTCCGATGCATACTGTCAAGACAATACATAATTCCCATAGAGGTTCAAAGAGTATGAAGTTTGGCTTGTGCATTTTAAGTCATTCTCTGTCTCCTAAAGCTTCATTAGATTTGAATGGAAATGGTGGAGTCATGTTTTCCATGGGTGTCCTTCGAGATTTGTGGGTTTTTTTTTTCTTTAGGACTCAGATATCCACTTCTAATTCATTTCTGGAGGCTCAGCAGGGACTGCGGTTTTTTATCAACACAGATTATCTTCCTAAAAAGAGGCAGGGCCTTGGTGAGACAAGCAGGGGAAGCCTGTCTCTGTAATGATTGTGCTGTGGATAATAAAGAGGAATTATATCCCAAATGATAGCTATCAGCCTGGCAATATTCAAACCCACTGGAAATGAATGGACAAATTAGAAAAAAACTCTTATTTTCCTTTTCAGTTTCTCAGTAACTTCAAAAATATCTTTTCAGTTATTTATCTGAAGGCTTTTCATGGCACATGACACAACAGTTCAATGAAAGCCCAGCTTTCCACCCACAGCATTCGCTGCCTATCTATAGATATGAAGAGCTGAGTAATATTTTTCTCTTGACCATATGCAGGGCTCAAGCACTGGCAGTCAAGAGGTTACTGCTTAATTCAGCTGTGCTCAGTGCTCAAAGCAGGTGAAACACACTGATATAACGAGGTAAGACACTTGTGGAAACCAAGAGTATAAATCAAGGAGATGTGAAAAAGCAGCACCAGAGTAGCTGGAAAGTGGTCTAGGTAAGAAGGGAGGGGGGGCTGCTCCTCAATCTATGTATTAAGACTTGCTTATCTTTATGTTTCTTGTCTCATTTTCTTTTATAATTTACAGTGCCTCTTTAATTTGGAAAACAGAAAATGGAAGGTGATTTTCAAAAGTTGTTGTTGTTTGGAAAGAATGTCATGAGCTCTGTTGTTCTTGTTGTAAGAAAACTACTTGGAGTGGCCAACTGTTTTGTCATGTGAAAGTTTGTTCCGCTCAGGAGGGAAAAAGTTGTATTTTCTAGGAAAGAGATTGTATCCTAATGATGTTTGGAGAAAGAAAGGAAACTGGCAAAAAGTAAAATATAGCCTAAGAGTAAATGGCAGGCCTTGTGGTTTTGTTACAGTAGTTCCTTGTTAAGCTAAGTTCTTCCAGAAAATTATGTTTTGTTGGGGATTGTGAAATATCTGACTTAACGAGAAACAAGCATGCTGCTAGGGGCCCTACACAGATACTAACCAAGGAGGAATGTCTTCTACCAGCACCATCAACAGGAAATCAAATGCAGGCAGTTTTAGGAGGGCAAGGGAGAGCCTGTTGGGACCCAAAAAGTGTAATGGAGCAGTGGGGGAAAACTACAGGCAATATAATAATTTGGTTTTAGTTTAGGTTTGGTGTGGTTTTTCTTGTTGCTTTTTGGTTGGTTTTGGTGGGTTTTTTTAGTTCTGCCTTCTCATACCTGGTTCCAGGAACTGAAGCATCTATTAGTTTGGAGAAAAACTATACGAACTGTTAAACAGAAAATTCTCATTTTCAGAAATTCTGAAGGCAATGTTTGATAAAGAAGGTATCCTATATTAGAATATGTAATTATTTACTTCTATGAAGTAACCTAGGTCTCCTTCTCGGGTGAGGACAACCATTCTGGGCAGTGGTGGGGTCTAATCGGCTCATAGCAGATGGAGATTATACAGATCTCATGCACCCCAAAGCACATGACTACATAGCAAGGAAAATAGCAAACAGGAAGGATTGCTTTTGATTTTACATATCAGGTACAGAAATCTAAGTCTCTCAGATGTCTAGAAGAGAATAAACAAATAATAACCATCACCAGAGCTGTTTTACTGCAGGACTCTCTCTTTCATCTCTAATATATATGACGTGTGTTGCACCTTCAGGGAGAATGGGAAAGTATATAACCTGAAATTGCAATTAGAAATTATGGTTAAATATTCCATACTACTTGAGTTACAAAAAGTGTGGCAAGACACTTCCCCCAACCCTGTATCCTTTGTGTGTAAGAAGTGTGCACAGTAAAGAATCTTGTATGTTATGTAGCTCATACTAAGGGTTACTAAGCCACCCTAAGGTTAAGATCCGAACTAAACTGAACTTCAGCTGTAGAGACTAAACCAGAAAGTAGATACAGAAAATGGCAAGGCTGATATGGAAAGCAAAAACTGGCAACTGAAAGGCCTTGAATGTCAGAGCCAGGAAAAATAGAACTATTTTTAATAGTTTAATAGTTTAATCAGAAAGAAGAAAAACTATGAAGAGGAAGGCAATATGGCATGAGTCTGTATGTAGTAGGTAGCACAAGAGAAAAGAAATAGCTTGGATTCCAAAAATGTTCGTATCTGACAATCTGTCATGCATCTAGAATATATTCACAGCTACGGAACGTAGAATATAGGCACAGGTATAACCAAACTGAGATGCAACTAAAGAAGCCAGCTGATTTTTCTTGCCACCAGCTATACAAGACCTGTTCATGAGGTGATATATTGCCTTTGCTGGCACAACACCTGCATGTACATTAAAAAACTTCATTGGCAGGAATTTGCCTTTGTCACAGCAGTGGGAACTTCAGTGATTTCTTCATCCACAAATTTCAATAGTGAGGAAAATCTTAATCGGTGTGCTACCAATGCTATTTTGAATATAACAAATACATATTTTGAATATATGAGTATGAAACTAAAATATAAGCAGAAAACATTCTATATTAACATATAGTGACTATATTAGTATCTATGAAACGTAATATTTAGTAAGGATAATATTTTAAATGTAATAGATGTTTGCGACACAGAATAGCAAACCTCTTGATTTTTGTTCATTACTAGATGCCAATTTACTTATGTGCTGATGGTGACAGCAATTACAAATCAAACTATCGCTTTCTGAAGTGTGACAGACCTTGATCTGGGCTGCAAGTAGAAATGTTTCCTGTCTATTAGG
Organism: Falco cherrug; assembly: GCF_023634085.1. NCBI lineage: Eukaryota > Metazoa > Chordata > Aves > Falconiformes > Falconidae > Falco > Falco cherrug. The sequence goes on from NC_073709.1 coordinate 27,069,880, forward strand.
AAAATGCCACTGTATGTCAGTAGTCTCTGTCACCAGCTACCTGACCCCAGGCATGAACTGTAAAATGATGGCTAACTTAGGCACTCAGGCTAAACCTGGGAAGGGGTCGTCACCCAGCTGCACAATCCCAGCTAGAATCTGTGGGAGTGCAGGAGAGATGCTTGGTCTCTAACCCCGTACCTTGACATGATGCGGTGGGCTCATAGCAGTTGTTCATAGCTCGCTTAGATGACTACGTGGGAAAAGCATGTGTCCTCATGACATGCCTGATGTTACTAACCACTGGGATTTACCAGGTGCTCTTTCCTCTCAGATTTGAGGGCTGTGATTATGAGTGGTTTTAAAAGATGTACCAGGAGAGCAGCACAAGCTCAAATGGTGGTCTCAAGAGACCTGCCCCAGAAGAGTGCTGTTCCCAGCAATATAGCACAATATTCTTACTCATGCATTCTAGCCTTAGTAGAAAAACTTTCAAAAGGCTGACAAACAGTTATCAATTTTATAGATTTAGGAGGTGTGGAGACTTCAACAAAGCATCCAAATATTCCTTGGGCTTATGAAAATGCTTTTTGTAGCTTTTTGATATCTACTATATGCACAGGCTCATGATTTGTAGCATCAAACAAACAAAACTTTCTCAGATACTTGGTAAAAATGGTTTTAAGAGTTCTTACATCTACTGTACGTTTGTAAAAAAATGAACATATTTTGGTTTTATTGCTATTTGTGCTCATTGTGGCTTTCTGGGACTATAGAATTGCAATGTAGAGGCATTGCTAGAAAAGGACAAAGGACCCTTGTGCAGAATCTACCTTTATTTTGTTCAGTTTAACTTTGGTAGTGTTCCAAGTCAATACCTTACTTTCCTTAGCATCAAAATTCATTGATTTACAGAAACTACAAACACCATCTCTTTAAATGCTTTCTTAAATCTGCAATCGTGACTAGGAATTAATGAGGCAGTCAGTTGTGGGTGTTTGTTTCAGACAATCTTTCTGACTACTATTATACTCTAGGTTATTATACCTCCTTAAACAGTTCAGGCTCAACCTCTGCAAAATGTAAGAAACTTTTCAATTCTTGTTGAGTAAGATGCATGTTTAAGTGCTTGATGATCTTTTACATTTGTTGGGAACTATAACTGTCTTAATGAGAAACGAAGTGGTGAAGATTTGTGTGTTGCCCAAAGCCAAGCTGTTTAATTTAGGGTTTTCCTATAGCAAATGCACAGATTTGAAATATGTTCTGGGTTATTTGCTGTTGTTGGTTTGGTTTGGGTTTTTTTTTTTTTTTTTCCACTCCTGGCTCCAGTCCTTTGAAAGCTTAGTGCTAAAGTTTCCCTAGGCAGCATTTTCCAAAACAGCTCAATTTGTTGGTGTCATAGGCTTGCTCAGCACACACAAGACACATTATTCCCTATTTATTTTGAGTTCCAGTATAAACACATTTGCAGCATTAAGACCAGCTCCCTTCTGCATGCCTGTGATTTCTGATTGGTGGGTGCCAAGCTGCTCCTGTAAACGGAAGGGTGTAGCCAGAATCCACTTTGGGTGGCTTTAGAAACCCCGTCTGTCTTTCACCTCTTATGCCTAGTAATATTAGGTAATAAAAGTCATGTTTGTAGCGGAAGATTCTGTGTATTCTTGTGTACTTGCACTTCGTCTAAAACGGGGAGAGGAAAAATGACCCTGGATTCATTTACAAAGAGATGCTTATGATGAAAATGCCATGGGAGGTCATTAATTCTGTATTAACCCTGGGACACATGTGCATGTAATGTATGTGTTAGCAGATATTTTTCTTTGCACGTGTGCTTCACCCTCCCTACCAGCCTGTTACAGGTTCCACAGCAAATATTACTCAACAGCTACTCAAGCTACATTGCTCCTAAAAGTAACACACACACAGAGTCACAGATCTAGGCATGGTACAGGTGAAAAGAAGCCACCACAGATACCACAAGCACTGGCATTCTGCCCTTCCCTTCTTGTATGCATCCAGCTGTCTTCTCCATGCCTGGCCATACCACCACCAAAGCAGGCCAAGTTCATTGCTGGTCTAAACCTGCATAGCTCACTGACATTGTGTACCAGTTTAAAAAGGAAGCTGGCAGCTATTCTGAGTTGAGATGTTGGTTGGGTTTTTTTTTTTGGGGGGGGGGTGTATATTGTATGGGGAAAAAGGTATAGCAGGTTGCTCATGTGATGCACCATCTGCTCAGCTGTAGAGGTTGGATGTTTGCTGATTCAAAATGTTTACCATCAGCACTGCATAATGCAGCCCACAGTTTGCCCTATGATTATTAATCCACACAGTACAAAAAAAAAAAAAGTGGGGATTATCTATGATGATGGAATTGTTCAGGTCTGCATTTGGCTTTGCTTGACACTACTGGGTGCTTACAGGTTTCCTTCTTTTTATCTTTTTTTGAGATAAAGGTCCAAGGAGGCACACAGGTTTTGAACATTTCACCAGGTGTTTTCTACACTTTGGTAGTAGAGTAATAGTGGATTAGAAAGACAGGGAATATGTGTTAGGGCCAGAGTTTCAGCTGGCATGAAGAGGTATATTTCCACTGAAGTCAAGGATCTGGCCTTATACTATCTAAGCACTTGAAATCTTCAAGACTTGGCTGCAGACCTTGTGAGAACAAGCTTTGTTGCAAGACTTTCAGCATTGAAGGCTTGCACTTGGACCACAAAAATATCCTTTCGTACAGTATTTTGGCTCTTCACTTTCTGGTTTGGGCCAGAATAGAGATGTACATGAACATGGAAAATAAATTTTAAAGCAATGGAAATGTTCAAATGGAAACTTCAGATGGGTCTGTGCTAATGTTTAGTTTGAGGGAAAACTTCTGATCATAGCTATTTTTATGGTACCGTTTCATTCATCTGTCATTCAGTAGTGGTCATTTTGAAATGCACGGAGCTCGAATCTCCCAGGAGGGGAAAGATAATCCTGCGGTTAATGCACAGAACTAGGAGTCAGGAGTTCTGGCTTCTCAAACATCTAGAGTGATTTTTAGGCAGTTCACTTAAGCCCTGATTCAGCAAAGTCTGTGAGCGTGCAAGTAGCTCTAAGTACAACTGAGTGGCCTTATTAAATCCAGTAGTGCGTTTAACAGCACTGTACAGCTATGGAGTACTGTAAACAATTTTTGTTAATGATGAATAAACAACTGTTATTCCTCATGCTCTGTGCTGAAGCTTTGGAAAACGACAAAAGAAGGCACAGGGCAGCCGAGCAGTTCCCAGCACAAAGAGGAATACTGATAAGTGTGTGACAGCAGACGAGCTTTGAAAGGAGCCCTAACCCTTTCCTTGGTTTTGCCTGGACAAAAACCTCCTGTGTGAAGTCTCCAGGCATCCTTCTGAGTTTCGGTGGGGGTGTTGATTTTCTGATGGAGTAACTAAACAGCCACCTAAAAGCACAAAACCTAAATAAAGTCTATTCAGATGGAAAATGCCTACAAGGGTTGCAGGGAACGGCTCTAAAGAGGTGAAAGCTAAGGAAACAGTTCCTTCTGTGAGGAAGAACATTTGTGTCAGGGGACTCTTGGATAGGGTCTGGAGTTTCATAAACACCAGTGCTGATTGTCAGGACTTCCTTCTCCAAATACTGAGAATAGTTTTATGTAGAAATGCATAATAAAGCACAGGGAGTTCAGGGGTGCATTATCCATCACTCTGCTTTATTACTCTTGCTCAGGAACTGCAATGGCTAGTGTGAAATATGTTGTTTCTCCCAGCAGAATCTCTATAAATGGGAAAATCAAAACTTATTCTACCGCCAAATAAACACACTAAAGGTTAAATAATGTCGTGCTAGCTAGTGCTATTTGCACACAGCCCACACTAAGAACTGCTGAATGGGGAGTGCCCCCTGAGACTCTCCAGTTATGCTTGGGTGGGGGTTAATTTGAAATGTCTCTTTAAAATGGTGTTGCATCCTTGCTTCCTACTGCGAAACGCTGCAGGCTACGACTGAACCAACTTCACATCCCTCAGAGCCCCTCACTGCCCCTTCTGAACTAGGATAAAAGATCTTTTGCTCCTCCTATGCGTGTTAGCATTGCCAAGGTGGTGGGCACTTACCACAGGTCTGCAATAGAAAGAGATCCTTTCCCCTTCCTTTCGTAGCTCTGAAAGAGTAGGAGTACTTTGTCTTTTGCAAGTACTTAGGGACTCTAGCTGCAGTCCTATGCAAGAAAAAGTTCTATAAAGACAAGCCTTCTTACTTTTCATACCAGGCTACCTGTATTGTAGAGGAATCTGTTTTACTTGAGACTTCTACTCCTCCTGTACTTTTTGCCTTGGTCCCACTGCCTTATGTCCTAGCTGAACTTATTTAGTTAGGTATTTAGTGGGGAGTTTGCTTCTTGCTATTGGGAACCTGACAGCAATCCTGCATATCTCCATGTAATTTCTGGTTTCTGAGACAGTGCGACTTTGTCTACAGCAAAAATAACCAGAGGGCAATGCTTTATGTGGCATTCAGACTAGAGTGCAGTTCTCCGTGTCACCACAGATTTCCTGCATAAGCCGGCACATCTCATTTAAATGTCTGAAAATTAGTGTAGACAGCTCAAGAGTATAATCATTAAGACACATTTACACAACTTATGTTCCTTAAGCACCTGAAGCTTTATCTCTGCAAAACCTTCCTGACTAAAGTGGACATCTTGGCACCTCTGTCTCTCCTAAGCATGGTTGGGATTCACAGGGTAGCTCTCTTGATGCCGAGGTGGTACGATTCATGTGTGGAAATGAGAATGGCTCTCACCTGGTTTTATTAGAAGTTTGATTGAAAGGAATGCAAAGTCCAGATCCAGATCCCAACACTGTCCAAGTATTTAGTCCCTTGAGAAATGACCAGAGCCTAGGTTCCTTCCAAAAATGTGATTTTTCACTCTTACTTAATAAAGATGTCTTAGCAGGCTGCAGGCTTTCTGTCCTGCAAATAGAGATGATGATGATTCTCTACCTTTTTAACACTGGAGGGATTTTGCAAAGAAAAATCACTGAAATAGTGGGACATTGAGATGCTATGTTAACTGAGCCTGCATAAGTATCTCAAGATCCTATTCTGAGTTTGCAAGAAAGTTATCGGTGAATCTCCTCTCATCTACTTTGTTTGTTAATGAAAGTCAGTTAAGAGGATTTAGTCTTACATATTAGCTGGTGTGATTCTAAGAAAGCCCTGAAAATTCAGAATAATTTTTAAATAGCAAAATAATCCTAGAAACTGAATTAATTTGATTTATACTTGTATTCAGTTGCCGAAATATATTTCTTTCTCCATGGCTGAAGCACAAAATCAGCACACAAAAATGTTTCCAAGGGGGACTCAGTAGCTTTGTTGGTCCCCAGGATCATCATTCTCAGCATGACCAGTCTGAGGAGGTTCAAGGCTCTAATTTTGATGTTATTTTTGGAAATGGCTTGGGTTTCTGCAGTTTTGGCTTTAAGTGAGATCGGAGTCATGCTTCTCAGCCTCAGCTGCCAAGCTAAACTTTTCCCTTGGTGTGAAAGCACGTGTTTACCCATGTGCAATCTAAGCTACAATGTCTTGCTGTAATTGCATTTGTAAAACTCCTTCCTAAAAATCCTACCTCTTAAGAGCATGCTCATTTTTTGTTTGTCTGCACCCAAAAGGGGAAAAGAGTGAAAAAATGCAAGTGGCATGTATTGTACATGAGTGAGTTTATTTTAGAATGAAAATAACCTGCAGCATCAGATGTTATTATTACTGTTAATTCATTGCCTCACAGTATCTGCCTCTGTATTACTCGATGAGTTTCCACCACCGGTTCATTATTGCAAATGCATTTCCAAACACTTCATATAAAGCACGCTTTAGATAGCTCACCACATTCTTATGAAAAGCAACATTGTGAAGCAATGCTGGGGAACAGTCATTTAGAACAAATCCTCAGCACACACTCCTCGGCAACACAAAGAGAATAATCAACTGACAAGAATAAGTTGTTTTATACACGTAACCTTGAATTCCTGTGAAACCTTGTTTCCTGCACTAGTATATTAAATTCTGTAGAGTAGTTTGAAAAGGCTGCTCTGGTTCTGTATACCCAAATTTGGTACCTACCTGTTGCATGTCTTCTGCTAGACTGTAAAACCGAATGGAACTGGGAAGCCTTGTAGAAGGGCTAATAATGTGCCATTTTGACCTATCCGAAATCTAAATCTTCATTAAATTATTTGTGCCAAATAAAAACTAACTTGAGCCCTCCCAAAACTCATCCACGTTTCCATTGTGGTCAGGAGCGATAGGGTATAACAGCTCTTTATGGTCCTAGTCCTGGCTGTCCTTGAGGACTGACTCCAAGGCAGCTCTAGCTTCTATTTGCAGCTACATAGGTATTCTTTTAATGAAGAGTAAAGGAAAGGCTTGCTGAAACAGTGCCTTATCCAGTCACTCCTGGATACTCTCTGGCCACCACTCCACACACTGCTTTGGCCACACTGGCTGCCAAGAGATTTTCCAGTAAATGTTGAAGTTGTTGCCTTTTTGCAGCCCAACCTTTACCTCTTATATTGCCCTTCGGTCAGGGACCTACGGCTCTGTTACTGACAGCAGATTCCCAAGAAACCAGAAATTAATCAAAACTGTTTTTCTTTTTTTCTTTAGCTCTTTGCACACTTCTGTTCAGGCTAGCAGACAGTGCTTAAATAACACATGAGAAAAAAAAAAAAAAGTTAATCTGTTTTTGGCATAACCAGGAAGAGACTGTCTGGTAAGTCTCACTTAGAGAGGTGGGTCTCTGAAGATTTCTACCTCCATTTTGTAGATGCAAGAGGTCTAAATAAACAATGTAGTTTCAAAATATTCATCTGCCCAGAACACTCTACCAGCTTTGATTTCCTTTTGCTACTAAGGAGTGCTATTAAACTTCTGCGGCTTTATTACCATCTAGTGCAAGTCCATCCGTCAGCATTGACCACTGCTTTCTCTTGTGGAGCAACACTTAAAGAGTGCATTTTTACTAGAATTTCTGACAAACCTTGGGCAGACAAATCCATGCACCAGGGAGGTAAATGAGTCTGTTATCCTGTTCTCAGAATGCTGGCAGACATCCACAGAAGCAAAAGTGCTGTGTGGTATCTATGAGTTAGACCCCAAAATACCTCCTTCCATTTCTTATCCCATATAAGACTCAAAAGCTATTATCTGCAGACAAGTTTTTCGTTAAGTACATTAGAATGTTCTCTTGCCATGTGTCACTTTCTCTTAGCATATGTCGCTGTGCTGTTGCGTTTGGTCACCTAAATCCATACAAAAACTTATGAACAGCCATCCTGGGGCAAGTCAAAGCTTTCTTTAATTTACTAGCCTTTGACAGTGGTGGTAGCAGACATAAACGATGACTTTTACATAACTTCTCACCCTCTAGTAACCACCTGAGCTGGTGACTGTATTGTTCTCAATAGCACTGGACCTATTCCTAATGAGTTAAGCACTCACTCAAACAATCCCTTTAAACTTTTGGCCTTCACAATTTTAGGTGGTAATGACTTCCAAAATCTAATTATATGCTATGCAAAAACATTACCTCCTTTGTGTGTGAACCAAACGTATCCCCTTGATGATGATACTTCTCCAAGTGTAGCATTTGACTTCACCTGGACACATTTGCACATGTTGATTCTAATTGGCATCAGGAAGACATGTTGCATCTTTGGAAGAAATGCAATAAAAATAATGTGACCTTCTCCCCTCATTTTAAGGGCACATTTGTATTTGCTTGTCTAATTAGGTCTATTAGTGCTTGTGTTTTTCATACATCAGCAAATGTTCGTAAGAGCTGTCAGGAAAGATCTATGTGGAATTCAGTTATTCATGAGAAATAATGATACATTGCAACAGGAAAAGTTAAAAACAACTTGTGAAAAATCCTTTAGCAGAAACACTCAAAAAGGTTGGTTAGTTGTAGAAGGAAAAGGGAAAAAAAAAAAAAAAAAGCTCTACTGGGTTTGATATTGAGTCATCTGTTTATTTCCAGTGCATGATGAAGATAAGTGCAGTTGCAAAGTTTAAGTTTGGATTATGTTTTGAATCACTCTGCATACCAGAAGGATTCAATCTGGAGGTGACGAGAAGGTGGCTCACTGATCAGTGTATACAAAGTTTTTACAGTAAAATGACAATACTGGGAAATTCACCTGTTTTCATTTTTTGTTACTAAATAAAATCTTAGACTGTGTATTTCAAGTGCTTGGCTTAAGTTCATAAATCTGTTGAATGAAAAAGGGAAGATTTATGATTTCTTATGGTTTGATATGAAGCAAGCTAACTAAGTGTGCGGTCTTTGCTAAATTTTTTTGCTTTGAGACTTGAGTCTGCCTTACAGCATAATTTGTAGGTTGCAAATTGCAATTAATTGAACCTGGCGATAGCCAAAGCTGAGCCTATCCTATAAACTGGGACCTCAAAACTGATGTTACATTCTGTTCTGTTTTAATTTCCTATATTACAGTACCCTAGCAAGCCTATCACACAATTTCTTAATTTAAACTGGAATAGCTTTGGAAAGAAAGGCTTTTGGACTCGTTAAAGAGATGGGGGAAGATGAGAATAAATTGATGATTTAACTTGGGAGAAGAAAAGCAGCAATGAGATACTATTGCACTCGGTAAACGTTTTAGAAGGAGGAAAGCCGTTGATTTTATGTAGCACTGTTGACCAAAAAGTTAATGGCTTTAAAGTTGGGAATGATTAAACATAAGCAGAAGGTGAGGTTATCAGCTCTCTGAACAGTGAGGTGCTGATCCAGCCTTCCAGCAGGACTAGGAGGAACAGAAAGAACCTGATTAGTTTTCTGGGCGGATTGTATACCGGGGTGGCTTGCAATAGTAAAGGGCTGCATTCACTGACCTACGGTTCTCATATGGTTTCATGTTCCCGTCCTCAGATACAGTACTTGGGTTTAGTTCACTGAGCTCTTAACCCTGATCCAGATTTTCAGTCCAGATTTTTGGCTAGCATGGTCTTTACTGAAACCAAAGAAAATATTTGTAAGAAAGAACTGCAGCAAAGTCAAATGCTTTGGGTTCTCAGGCACAAACAGAACTCACCAGATAGGGTCTTAAGACAAGAAGATCTAATATAAGGCATATCTTCATCCTCATATAATTTTTGAACAGATGTTATTCTAATTGATAGCATATTTGATTTCCTTCAGTTGAGGTTCCTGGTGTTTGAAGGAACACTGATACTACACCTAGGCTCACAGAGAAAACAGTTTTCAGATGTTTTTCAATACCTGAACTTCAGAGAAAACAGACAAAATATTTGTGATTGGCCTCCAATTATATCTTTAATGAGCTGAAAAGAACACTGAATGTCAGCCTTCCAAACTTTGGGGCAGCTTGGCTGTGGGTCCAGCTTTTGCAGCTTGGCCCAGTCTTTAGTATACATTCATATATCTTCTATTTGTATTTTCTTATTCATCTTACTCATCAGTAAATCTCATTTTCAGAGAATTCTCTCGATTTTTAACTAAGTCAACATTATGTTTGCCAGGCACAGTATCGTTACTGAAGTAGGAATTTCACCTTGTGCCAGCAGAAGTCATGGGACTTGTGCTTGAAGGCAGCCTGAAAATCATCCTCATTAAAGGAATACCAGCAACTAATTCTGAGGCTTGTATCATTAAATGAATAATGAAACCATATGAGCGTTATTTCACCTTTTGGAAAGGGGAGGAGGAGTAGAGCTGGAAATCCTACTTCAGGCAGAAGATAGGACTTCTTGGAAGTCCCTTCCACACGCCACTTCTGTGATTTACTGTGATTAAAAATACCGAGTTTATAGTTTAAGTATTTTTAGCTTTGGCTTCAACAATCTCTCTGAAAAGTCATATTTTCTGTGAAGGAGAACAGATTTTCTAGACGGCTTGAAATATAGCCTTAGCTGCAGGTTGGAAAACAGAAAGTGCATTGCTTCCTCAGCACAAGGTGGGTGCTTTGCACAGTGTCACACTCCTTCGGACTTGCCCTTTCTCCATAACAAAACTCACTTTTACTTCAGTGCTATATAGCCAGGGTCTCGGTGGCAGTGGATTGTCACATTTCAGCGACAATGCATTTACACTTGGTGATTGATAAAAGCCTCTTGAGGCAACAAGAATTTCTAACCATGAAATTATTTCTATTCTTTCAACTATAAGCTTGATCAGAAAGTAGGAAATATATTTACGTTTTTTAGGGCAAAATTCCTTATTGAAATTCACATTTTACAGAAAATAAGTCACCAAAAAAATAGGAGGTTCCAAAATCGAAACTGGAGGTAACTAAAGGCTGGGAATACCCGGTAACCATGAAATAGGAGCTTGATAAATGAAAGGGGATAAAGCAGGACACAGGCAAATGGAATTGAAATGCATGACACCCCTCATTAATAAATCAGATGCTACTAAAAAAGTGAAATATATTATTTGTTTATATATGTGTGTTATCTGTCTTTTGGCATAACCCAAAATGCACATGCATAATCTGTAGAGGGAGCTTTCTGAGACAGCAGTGAAACTGGAAAGAGCAACACCACAAACCCAGTGTCGCGATGACTTTACAATCTATACGGTTAAATAGTTTATTACATTTTTCAATAAAAGGCTCAGAAAGAGCCCACTAGCTTACAATTTTCTTTGGCAAAAAAAATCTGATTTAAACACAACAAAAAGACTCGCATGGGTTCAAGAAGGGTGACAAAAGCACTGTTTTTTGCTATCATTGGAACACTATCAGATTATGTGTCCAAAACAAATGAATCTGAATGGAAGTAGTTAAAATACTGAAGTAAACCAGTCCAATTCTTTTAAAGATATTATTGCTAGCAGTATCCTCCCCCATTTGAAATCTGCATTGGGAGATAGGGACCCACTTCAAGTAAATGAGTCACTTTTGCTTCCTAGCCAGAACAATTAAACTTCTTGTATAAAACATGACCTGAAGCCTGCCCTTCACCACATCATCCCTCCTCAAACTCCCAGAGGTCAGCTCTGACATTTAACAGCTCACAAATTCAGTTTCTTTGCTCCTGAGGCCAACTTCATGCTTTTAAAACCATAATTACTGAGATTCATATATGCGCATGTGCGTGCTTGGATATGTTTGAGTATACCATACATGTATGCACATGTGCAGCATACATGCAGTTCTGCTTCCAGTCTATTCAGTATTATCAATGCCTTGTTATCATTCTGCAGAGATAACATCTTTGACTCTTTTTTTGCATAGCTGCCACAAACTGTAAAGGTACAAATTGTCACCTGGAACGCTATTTCAGTGCCAGTGCCCAGATACCAGCCTGCCATACGAAACTGCACATAACAGATGACACAAACAAGCCAAAAAGCAGTTAATGCGTTTTGCAGCTTGGTACTTCTTTATTGCTGGCAGCTGAGAAGTTTTCGGTGGGGTTCCCCCCCCCCCCCCCCCCCCAACAATTGTTATTGATCTCTATTGATCTCTTGCCATATTGTGCATACAATTCCCTAAAAACATTAGCTCATTTCTACGCCAGTTTTAAAGATTAGCTCATCTGGGTTATGTACTTTAGTGTGTAGGTGTTGAGTGCTAAATACAATTTAAGAATGCCTTTTAAAAATGAAAAATTAACAATAACAGCTACTTAACTAGTTTGATCCTCTGAGCAATATATCACACTATGTACTGGGATACAGATAAGGCCATCATCTGGCAGGTACAGTTTGAGGGGTCAGGAGTAGAGAATTTTAAGTTATTTCTATATACTTCCACAGTAATTTCCTCACTTGTCCACAATGTTTCTTTTTTAATGGTGGTAGGAGTGCAATAATTTCCATATAGTGACAGTCATAGCTTGAAGGTCAGTAATTTACAATGAATAAAGACAAACAGAACGTGTCTTTCCCTTACCTGTTCTAGCTCTTTCTGAGCACAGAGGAACAGTGAATCATTTCAGGTACTTGACAAGGCCCAAAAAGAAATAAAACTACAGATGAAGAGGTTTTTCAAAATCAGCTTCCTGGGGATACACAAACTGCACAGCCAAGCTTCCCTAGTGCAAATCCTTTGTGAAATCCATTTCATGACACTGACAGAAAGCAATAACTATATATTTTTAAAATACTACCAAACAACAGGTTGAAGTGCTTTTTCTAAGTTTTCAAGGGCTTTCTTTTGCCACACTGTCAGACTCTTAGGCCATCAATGCGTCACAAAGGAGAGATGTATGGAAAAGACCCACTAAAGCAACAAAGCTATAGCTGTATGGCTTCACTTTTAAGGTGTTAACAGACACTACCTTTATTTTTGGGTTTTATGTACTGAAAGAGCTCTTTTCTAAGCAAACAACATAGCAGACCCAGCCATAATAATGCAGTAAGGTCCATTATGTTCTTGCTAGCCAGATTTCACAAGCTGGCCACCAAGGTCCTGTAAAATTAAACCAACAGCTCATCACAGAACTTCGCAATGTGTGAGAACTTCAAGATGGAGAAGCCCAATTAGATCATCTGCTCCAGCCCACCCTTCACCTCTGCCAATGACACAAACTTCCACGGTGTTCTCATTTTATGCTAGCCCAAGGAAAATGAATTTCATCTCATATAAAAGAAAGAATGTAGTGTCAAGCACCAAGACAAAGTACAGGCTGTACTTACAATAGCCAACACAATTTTCTCAAACTCCCTTCCTTCAATTAAAAAAAAAGAAAAAGAAAGGAAAACGAAAGGAGAGGAAAAAAAATGAAACCCCAAATCATCTGAGCAGATGAACACTTAAGTAACGGGCTATTTTAGTCTGTTTGTGAAAACTGCTGACATCAGCAAATGGAGTTATTCTTGTTTTTGAATGACATGGTGTGACCTGATGTTCCCTTCTTGCGGTTGCAATCATGTTATGGCATTGAAATCAATGCTGTTGCTATGCTGTCTGATGGGGGGGGAATCTAGGGGTTTTTTTAGTCAGTAGATTTTTTTAAATTTATTTTTTCTTTTCTTAGGAAAGCCAGGCTTTCCTATGCCTCTGGTAAACCAGTGTCTCACAGACAATATCCTATCTCCTTTCATTTTGACAGATCTAATTCTGACTGACTGCCTTTTAAGTTATTACTTCAGAAAACACTCTGATTTTATCTTGTCACATTTATTTGACTGACGTTATTAATAAGTGAAAAAAATTAACATAGGTTATTTTTGGGGGTGTTAGTTGGTTATTTTGATTGGCTGCTTTATTTTTCATATTTTTTTTTCCCTTTAATCTTTTGAAATCTGAATAGCCAGTTTCCAGAAATGTTGAAACTCCCTGGCTGAATTAATTGACAGAGATGAAATTGCTCAGGACCTCAGCAAACAGAACGTTTACATCTGAATGTAAACAACGCTGAGCCCCGTTCTTCCCCTTTCTGGGGAAAAATATTCGATGATGCTTTGCAGGAGGCTGCAGGAGATACTTGGCACTCTGCAAAAGGAGGTGTCCTTTATAAGTATTTTTTCAAGTGAGAACACTAGCATGGGGTGGGATAGAGTGACACCTCAAGGGACGAAGGGTGCCTGGAGGCCGCGTGGGGCTGGGGCTGCAGGAGGCAAGCAGCAGGGGAAGCCCCCCCAGGCTGGCACCCCCTCGTGTGTGTTTAATGCCACAGCCAAAGCCAGGCTGCAGGGTAGGGCTATAGAAATACCAGGTGGCTGAGACTAGCCCAGGCCAAACGAAGGAAAACTTTTATCCCTGGCATGCAGAAATGTTGCTTAGACCTCCCTAGCTCTTGCCATTTGCAACAGTGATGCCGATTAAAATGCTTACGGCAACAACCACCCTCCTCTTTTGTAGTTTGCTTTAAAAGTAATGTATATTAATTGGAATTTGAGCCCAGTTTTCCAAGTGCTCCAGTTGTGTTAAATGAATTACACACACACTCTATTTCAAGATACACAGTAAAAATAATGCTCTAAAAGTAATGTGTTTCGTGTGTGTGTGTGTTAGAAACTAGCTGTTATTTTAAATGTTTCGCTATAACCCCCCCACCCCTCACAACATCAGAGGGGAGGCCGGTCTTAAATAGTATTATACTCTAGGGGTATATTTAAATAATTACTCAAGTTCCAGGTTTTATTCTGCTGTAATTAAAGTATGTTTTACATGCTGATCAAAATTAAATAAAAAATACTACATGTTAATTTACATTTAGTTCTTCTGCAGTAAAATACTATTGCATTTCCATGGTTCACTGTATAACACACAGAATGAACCAAAAAAGGACTTTCTAATATAGGAGCTATACAGAAGAACGCTCCCTGTACAGGTTGTACAAAAAAATACTCCAAAACCATGCAGCTGCTCTCCTACCATAGAAACGCTTTGCTCCTTTCCTCTGTCAGCTAAAGACGGCTTAACCTCTCACTCATCTGAATTAGCACTTCAGAAAAAAACACATTCTTCTTGGTCTGAACCAATATATTTAATTTTCCACTTCTCACAGCTCAACAAGCTTATGGACTTCAAGTCCGTGAAATGGGGCAGCCCATGGGACAGACACGGTGATTTCTCTGAACTCCATCTCTGGCAGACACCTCCAGTCTCTTACAGCCCGTTCACAACAGACACACTGGACCAAGTCAAGACAGCAACACAAGATATTTCTGAATCGAAAATACTTCAAGTTTTTTTGCACTGAGTTCTGAATGAAAGTCTATATATGAAATATATTTCTTCCTGAATGCTTGACTTTTGCCACCCATTTTTGTATGGTTCTCTTTGCTTGTTTGCTTTTTCCTTTTCTATTTGTAATGAATTTTATGGGAATCTTTAGAAACACTAAAATGAATGCAAGCAAAACCTTGTAAGCATCTCTGACTCTTCAGCATCCAGGCTAACCTGGCAGTTGCTACCTTGTGTGACCACACAATGTCTTTTTCTCCTACTCTAGGACAGAATTGATTAGTAGGCCGAAGCAGTAATTGGTAATTGAGAAGCACCAGTTACTACCAAATTAATAAAACATAGATGGAGAGTAGATTTCTCCCAAAACTCTCTGTGTGAACAATTCACACCCTATAGCAGGTGGTGGGTGTGATTTCCTTTATCATTTGAGGCTTCATAACAAGATACTCAGCTAAATTATTTCTCTTCTTTTGGTCTAGGTCCATAGTTCTTAGAGAAACCTGCAGCAATAAAATGAATTGTATCACCTTACATTATGAACTGAATTATGACTGAATTACATTATGGCAGAATTATGACTGAATTATATCACCTTATATTATGTCAACTACAATTGGAAAAATAGACAGCTTGCCAGCTAACAAAAGATAGCTAACACCCAACAACTGTCTGCAATTTTTGCATGTTATTTCAATTTTCAAAGCATCTTTGAAATGTTGTCTTCATGCATCATGTACGCTGACAATGTGTTTTATGGTCCCATTTTTTTCTAAGGCCTGAATTTTCAGGATGAAAGTTAACAGGCTCCACTGTGAAAACCGTTCCACAGGTACCAGTAGATAACCAGTGGCTCTCTACAAGTGTAAAGCTACTTGGGTATGGAGGAGAAAGGACGGAACTCATTGCCAAAGGAACTGGTTTTCTTGTAAAACATGAGGAAGGAACATCAATGGGGAAGAACCATCCATGGGGAAGAACCATCCATGGCAAAGGACTGGAAACACAGGGCATCTTTCTGAAGGGTCTGTTCAGACAACAGGCTTCTTGAGAAGCCTTATTTAGTTTGCAGAGCCTGCTTAGGATGTCAGGGACATTTTCTCATTTAATGACTACAGAACCCTCAACAGTATAGTCAATCAATAATAATACCCCATAATATCTACACGATTACTACTTGACTGCTTGACTTTCCCCAGGCAAAAAAGAACGAGTTAGGATCACAGCTGCTTTATACACAGTACAAAACGTGGTCTAACCAAGGACAGGCATTGCTCCCAAAATAACATGGAAAGGCATTTTAGAACTGGGCAGAAGCATTTGCACTTTGCCTGCACAGCATGGTTGTTTAGCACTTTGCAATGCTGAAGTGGGTAGAACTACCTGGAGTACAGAGATCTGTCACAGCAGCAAAAGACTCATCCTGGGATAATGAAGCCCAGCTGAAAACAGGGCCGTGCCGCTTTTGGGATCTGGACCAGCACCTCTGCGCCGCGCTGCTTGGTGCTGTGTAGTGCCTTCTGCTAGCTACCACATACCTTTTCCTTACAGAGCCACAGCGAACACACATGTGCGATGTGTGTTGTTTGTAAAGGATGGTGAAAACATGTTTTTTTCAGGGACCCTCCTGTGACATATTACATGCAACTTAAAAAACCAAAGGGGGAAAAAGGGACAGAGAGAGGAAAGAAAATGTACCCATTTTATCCCACTCCATTCTCCTAAGATTAGCCATTACCATATGGGATCTTGTTTTGCAGGGCTTTGGATTGGAATCAAGGATTTTGTTTCTTCAGTTTTAAGAACTTTTCATCACTTTTTCCTTCTAGCCTGAAAATGCAACCTTAAATACTTTACCAGGGAAAGCTTCGGTGTTTGAAAAATAATTCTACTCTGTGCCAGCATCTGCATTTGAAATCAGCGTCAATCCTGATTCAGTTCTGACTCCCACAAAGGAATATTAATTTTCACCAGGAATCGTCTTTGCTTACATATGTACACCTATTGCACAGGGCTGAAGAAAGAGTGGGGAATTCTCTGTTACTTGAGAGCATCCCTTCTGTTGTTTGTTCTTGCTACTCTGATTCCCTCCATACCCTGTAAGGCACAAAGATAGAAAAATGTGCTCCTTTGGCCCACAGTTAGGGTGGAAATCGAAGTCTTGGATTACTGAGCGATGAATACAGAATGTGAACTAATTAATAGGGATGGGGAGAGGTATCTCTGGTAAATGACTATTAATATGATTACTGTATAATAGGCAAGCATGTGCAGGACCGCAGTGTGTGGGAGGCTGGAACATGGGATTTGCTCTGTTAGGTCAGGACAGCTTTGCACTGAGGCGAGTATTCTCCTGCCAGCCATCCTCAACGTGTGCTGCATCTGGATAATGTGAAAAACCACAACAATGAACCCACCCAATTGCGCAGCCCTGGAGAAGGGAGTGAGCTGAAGGTGAAGCTTCCTCCCGATCTCTGAGTGAAGAATGCAGTTTGACTTTACTTCTGCATCACCAAGTATGGTTATAAAATCACCCAGACCAAATCCTATCCTTACCTAACATCCTCTGTACACTCTACTGTTCCTGCTTCTTCCATGATCATTCAGTGTAAGGGTGGTTTTATCTGGCATGAATCCTGTGCTTTAAAACTGCTCATGTCTCACAAAACCAGTGTGCAGAGCTGGGTTTCTGATTCATGAGCTGTGCTGCATTTGGATGTGACCGCTGAAGATGCTACTGCCCACAGATGTCCTGTGTACCCATGAGCTGGGAGTTATCCAAACCATCTCAGGGAGAGCAGAACACGTACTGTCTGCTCTCCATTAGTCACAGTTCCTGGTCATTACACTAACAAAATCTGCCCTTCGTTCCATTTGCATTAATTTGTTGACTGGCAGCAGAGGAAGAGGCACGATGCCCGTCCTGCTGTTCCTGCTGTAGTTTCAGCATCCTGCAAGACTGCAGATGAGCGCGGTCCTAACTTTGCACAGCCACAATCACCTTGGCATCTGGGTCAGCTCTCTCCCAGTTTTATATACTTCTAGGTATGAACATCTTGTCCGAATCAGCTGCTTTCAGATGAATTTGCTGTGCTGAGGGTAGATATTTATTTTAGCTCTTGGCATCTTGTTAACATAATGCTTAACTTTCTGTATGGTTTGTATAGCTGTATATACATGTGTATATGTTAATGCTGTAGTGACAAAAAAATAGTACTGACGCTCAAATTTTAACCTCTGGGGCTTTGGAAATCTATGTAATTGATTATTTGGTGTCCAGAAATATTTCTATTCTGTAGAAGGTGATTTATAACCTTAGCTTTAACACAAAGCTTGGATTCAGTTCATGCTTCCAGTTGAGTGCCTGATACTCTTTAAACAAAAGACTGAAATGATGACAGCTACTCTATAATGGACTTCTGTGATGAATTTCCAGATGATTGATCGTTCATCGAAAAACTTTTGAACTTCTGAGATTTTTAAACATTTTCATGACTTAACTGTAAGTTAGCCTAACTATCTGTGAACAACAGGTGGCATGACCTTAAGAACAACAAACAGTGAAATATACCTTGAAATCATTTCGCAGAAGTATTTGCACATTATTTTTATCAATTGGTCAATTCTAATTTTCTGTCAGAGGTGAAAAATTAGATGTCACCAAACTGACTTCTGCATGGGCCTGAACACCGCCTACAGAGTCAACGGGAGGTTTTTTCCTTGCCTTCAGTGGGGTTTGAATCAGACCTTAAAAGGAAAACCCTTCTGGTTTCTATAGGACTTTCCCCTAAGGACACAGTTGCTCACAGGGGCAAAATCCTAACAAATCCTCAAACGCTCTAAAACACTGCCAGCAATCCAAGACCAAGAGATACAGCACGTTTATTACTTGTTTTCTGCAGCAGCTCAGCCATACTGAAAATTCCAGCCTGTGTGAAATATAAGTTGATTTCCAGTTTTAAAAACTGAACTCTGCGTTTTTCAGTAAATGATGGCAGGAGCCACTCCTTGCTACAAAGCCATTTTTCTCCCATCTCATTCCACAGCTGCTGTCTTTTTCTTTCCTCTATTTTTTAAAAAAAGTTCAGTACAGACATTTTCATAAGAACAAAGCGTTCATTAGGTAATAATGGCATGATGAGGAAAGCGGAGGGGTTTTAAGACCCTCAGAGGAATCGTAGGGTTACCAGGAGTTAACTGAGTATTAACAGGAGAAGCAAGGAGCATGAGGTAGAGGAAGGATTTGAGGGCAGGATGCTGTTGTTCCTGGTCTGGACCTAACAGCCACTATCAATCACAAGCATTGGGTCATGCTGGAAGAATGCAGGAATAGTGTGTTCGGTGACACTGCAGGAAATAATCTTGCCTCAGTTAATAATCTTACATTTCAGTTAATAGCTTACCTGCATAATTACGTCATATTCTTCCATCACCCCATGCTTGTTCCCAAGATGTGGTGGAATTGTGGTTCTTGCTATATCGCATGCAAAGCTACAAGTTCCCTTTTTATTAAGAGCTTTCTACAGAGGTTGAGCAAGGATGTAAAAATTTACTTGATATGCAAACATATTCTTAAAAAAAAAAAAAAAAAGAAAAAGATAAGGTTTACCAAGTGCTGGAACCTAATCAAGTTAAACTGAAGTAAATGGAAATAACCAAAGTACAGAAACTATGGACCCTAGCCAGTAGTTCATACCCTTGTGAGTGGTGCCTCTGAGGTCCATGGTCTAATTTATTCTTGGTAAAATTCCATGGATAAATCTGCACTCTTGGGACTTCTCTGTGGGATGCAGGTTCCAAGTTTCTATCAATAATGAAAGCTGAATTGCAAATCAAGAAAATGCATGGTGAGAACTGGAAGAATCTGCTGATACATATACACATCAAGAGATGGAGACTTTCAAAGGCTATCATGTGCCA
This sequence comes from Falco cherrug, assembly GCF_023634085.1. Taxonomy (NCBI): domain Eukaryota; kingdom Metazoa; phylum Chordata; class Aves; order Falconiformes; family Falconidae; genus Falco; species Falco cherrug. Next base: position 27,089,460 of record NC_073709.1, read on the forward strand.
CAACACATAAAATATATTCATTATTAAATGGGTAGATGAAACACAGCCCTTGCAACAGTTGGGAGTGTTATTGAAAAGGTAATCATAACTTTGCTTTTCCATTACAAAATCATGAGTCTCCACTGCATTTTTTTTTCCTCACTGCTTTATCTTAGTCATTTGTGTACAAATAAACCTAGGTTTTGTACAGTGTTTTAGTGCCACTCCAATGTTTTTAGTAGGATACATATTCATCATAAAAAAGGTGACATTCTATTGTGTTGTGAAATTTCCATTCACAGACTTAAAAAAATATTCTTTTTTCCCTTTTTTCCATATATCAATGACTTTAATGGATGCCATAACATTTTCAAATAAATAATAACAGATTTTCTTCATTTTTTAAAGTGCGTGACTGCAGAGAACGAGTCACGTTCTTTGGCATCCTTTAACGCGTGCTGCACAATTAGTGGCATCCTGATTTCCAGCTAGCAGTTACGATGTTCTCAGTTCAACAAGTGATTATTTCTCTTTTTGGAAAGAATGTAGTGGCAAATACAATACAAAAATTTTTTACTTCTCATTTTTATTATTTCTATCCAGAATAAGGCAGATCCCTAACTAAGAAATTAAGGCAACAAGACAAAACTCCTGCTTCACTGAACTTGTGTCTAATATATCATCGTGGTTTTGAACTGAGGTGAATGCTGCAGAAAAAAAAAGAATAATCTGTGTAGCTTTAGGGTCAGCTAGGCATTCTCGGGAATCATTTTCAGTGTTTTTCAGCAAGTAGAGCACTTAACCATATATGTTCATAATATTTACATACCATACTGCTCTTACTTGTAAAAGCTCAAGGTCATATTGTCACACGCCTTGGAGGATTAGTGGGAAAGTTACTCACTTGTAGCTTGGTGCCTGCTTGTCTGCACATACATTGCAAAACAAAAGAAAATCCCCTTCAATTCAACCGATGCCAGTGACTCTCCTTCCTAACAGTAATAGAGAAGGTCGACTTTGGTGTAAGTCTGCTGACTTAGGATTTATTAACGTTTTGGTAAGTTTTCCAAAATGAATGCATTTGTATGAAAAGAAATCTTTTCAGAAGTACCTTGAAGATTTAGGAGCACAAATCCCACGAGTAAAGGATTTATGAACCCAGACTACATAGGTTATATTTTTCTTAAAAGCATCCTGGGAAGCTTTCCTGATCACTACCCTCTCCCACTTTCCGTACATCAAGAAGGGGCTCAGATGCAGCCGGAGCACTCAGTGCTGCAGCAGCGCTCCAAGGCAGGCGGGAAGCAGCCTAGGATCACTCCATTAGGTATCTGGATGGACAGGAGGATACCGGGAGGTGCAAAGCAGAGCTGGTGACCACTCCAGGTGCCTTTCCTTCACAACAGGAAAGGTTTCAACAGGTTTTTTCCAAGGTGCCCCAGCAAATTTCTTACCAATTCTGGTTTGTGCTTAAAAATAGCTTGAAAAACTCAACCTTCAGCTCTGTCGTCTGACATGCTGGATGCTAAGGGTGAAAAGAAGAGTTGAAGAATATAAGGGAAAGGTCGTATTACCATTGTTATAATCACTAGCATGCATTATGCGTGCATGCTTATGGCGTAGTTCACATTGCCAGACACCTCGTTTTCAGCTCATATTATCACAAACTTTAAAATTTAAAACCTGTCATCTGCACATCAGGTAACTGGTGTATCAATGCTTGTGCATCCATACAAGCGTTAGAAATTTTACAGATTTACATAGCTGCTCCTTGCTGAAAGCTTACAGCTGCTTTTGCTTTTGCTCAATTTTGACAAAAGAGCAAGTATTTTCTGCCTTTCTTGCGCTTCACTTCCTCTCCTTTCCCTTCCTCCTGACAGTGGTATTGCTTATCTACATTTCTTTCTTGGATAGTCCTCTGGCAACCCCTTTTGCGGTAAAAGATGAAAAGTATGAAGAAATCTTCTCAGAAGAATTACTGGAGCTTTTCTCACCCCTGAAAAAGAGAATTAAAACAACGGTAACATCAATGAAATTGACTGTGATGCTGCCAAACAGAAATTATTATTACAAGGCCTTTAGCTGTTAGCATAACGAAATAGATCTTGGATTACTGTTACCCAAAACAGCCTTTAATGGAAAAAAAGCCACACCCTGCTAACGTCTCTGAATTTAAGGGATGCAAAAAAACAATGATAAGGGAGACCACACAATTCTGTGCAGAGTACTGTGTTCCAAAAGTTTAACAAATAAGGGCATTGCAGAACAAATCCTGCTGGTAGTTCTCATAAGTAAAAGATGACTTCATTTATTATTTTACAGAATGACATTCTCTTATTCAAGTAATTAGTACATGTGTTGGAGGACTCAGCTCATGATACAGTCTGAAAAGTTTACATTTTTTGCACACTATTCCAGATTTCATGATGATTGACGCAGAACTAAATGAACTGATTTTTCAACATCCTGAGTGATCATGCTCCCCACGAAAACTGTATTTTGTATACATTTTCATCCCCTCAAAAGACATGTCCTTACACTGACCTTACAGCTATGCAACGGCCCTTTATGATAACATTGTAAGGAGGCCACTAAGTTACAGATTAATTTGCTATCTACTAGCAAATATTAATCTACTTAATCTACTTAAGTCAAATGGGAGCAGAATGACCAGATCTGTGTCAGTCAGGCCTTTAGGGACCATGTCACTCTCTGCACTGAAACTATGACAAGTAAATGTCAGAGACACATGGGCTCTTGCATAAATAGTATTTTGAGTTTCTTTGCTGAAGCTTTGCTAGCAGCTAGTGTGAACAGGATCTCATGTTCTACCTGCAGTGCTCAAACTTTTTCCTGTTGCCTTTAACCCTCCAACTGTCTGTAAACAAATTTGGTAAATGGAAATTCCCTCCAAGCTTCTTGGCACCTTCCTATTTTTCAGCCTTTTCCTATCAATTTTCATACATTCTTTCTTTGCACAGTTTGAGCTGAGAAGCCCTTTTTAATTAGACTACAGTGATCTGATCACCCCAGGGGCAAGGAAGGAATTTTTTCCTGGAGGGCAGCATCGCAGACTTAGCTAAGAGGGATAATGCTTCACTTGTTTTTGCTTTCCTCTCACAAATCAGGTGTTGGATTCACGATGCAAGGCTTCATGGACCAATGGTCTGATCTGATAAGGCAAGTCGTATGCTCCTACTTATACTGCATGGCTGGGATTTGACAAATCATTAAAACATACAGTAAATTCAGTAGCACATGAGGGGTCTTGAATACAAAGTGTTAACTTTTTTTTTTTTTTTTTTTTTTTTTTTAGTTAAGTAAAGACCTTAATTAGCGCACAAAAGGAATGCCAGAGTGGTATGAATCAGAAGGCTGGACACATGCAATGTAGCAATAAAAGAGAAGCCCCTCTTCAGAACTGAAGTAGCTGATGAAATAAAAGCCAGTTTTCAGGCAGCTGTGAATTTGACAGAAGAGCCTTTGTAGCGCTATAACCACCACCTCCTGCATGGGACAACCTCAGAACATTTCTGAATCATCTTTGGGATATATAAAAGCCAAAGGCTGATAAAGAGATGAGTCGATTTCCTCAGAGGCTTGTAGGGGATTTCTGTTTTCTCTGTTCTCTTTTGTTTGACTATGGGTTTAACTCTCAGGGGGAGCCCTGTGGAAGGAGAGACCTTGCAGTTGCTGTTGCAATAGGTTTTAAAAAAAACCATCCAAACAACAACAAAAAAACCTAGCATCTTTTTATTTAGAGCCAAAAGTTTATAAGCTGATTTACAGAAACATTCCAAAGGAAGAAACAAAGAGTGAAAAGAGTCCGCTGATGAATGGAAGCTTGTAGTCTCAAAGTAAAGCCAGGCCAGTAGTAATTTATTTGGAATATTTGAAATCCTCCCATGTGTATGAATTCTGTTGGGCATAGACTGAAGTTTGCTTAGTTGCTGTCCTTTAAACAAATGTAGGCACGCAGTTAAAAATTCCAATATATTGACAATTTCAGACCTAACCAGGAGATTCAGCCATACAAAACTGCAGCCAGATTTCCAGTGAGGGCCATCTGAATAAATCCTCTGGTCAGCTTTGGGAACTGTGTGCCTAAATCCCCTGTGCATGTCTGGAAACCTCTGCCATTATGTGCACACGTGGGTAAATGTGTGGGTATGTGGCTGCAGCTCTTGAGTGCACAGAACTGGAGGCCATTTCTCATCTTTAGGGATGTGTAGCTCTTGTCTAGGAGCTGGCCTTGTTATTTCTACAACACTTGATATGCTTTACTTTTCCATTGCTGTAGACTTACAATTCTTCTGCTAGATTGTTGTCAATAGTCTCCTTGCAACAACTTTGCAGAAGATCAGAGACGTGGATATTACTGCACGTAATGCTTGTGAAGATCCTGACCATGAGAAATGGCCATCACACAGTTTCATATGAAACCCATCAGTCAAAACTTCATTTTTTTACTGGTGAACAGGTAGGAGAGGGTTGGATGGAATATACTCTCACCTAAACACTTCCTGCAGTATCATCTCAAGCACAGACAGAACATTAGAGAAGGAGAAGCCAGTTTAAAAATGGGTTGAGACTGGAGCAGGTGACTGTAACTGAATGTCTGTAGACTTCATAAAAGTGTGGATGCTTCTCATAGACTAAGTAGCATTCACAGTATCAACCATTACAAGCTTTGTAGGATAGGTCTGCAAAGTTTTGTAATCTCTATCCATGTATATCCAGTATCTACCCACAGTGCTTGTAGAGGAAGCATTAATAACGATGGAAGGGATTTTATTGCTTCCATATAATAATATAAAATGGAAGTTTATAATAGTTCCCAGGAACTGAAGGTCCACTAAGAGGTTTCATTTTTTTTAATTTTTTATATAGAACAAGTTCCACCCACCATGGACACACTTTTTATCTGGAAATTGGACCGTTACGGTCTCACATGAGTAGAAATACAGTGCTATGGAGGTACCTGGGCACTGGGGCCATGCCATCATTTACAAATGCTGAACCAGTGCTGTGTTCCCTGCTCTAGTTCTTCATGAAAAACAACCAGGAAAAATAAAATAAAATAAAAATATATAGTAAAGTGCAAATCAGAAACATTGAGGAAAAACTGCCATAGGAAAGATAGAAAATGTTTCAAAAAGTTAGTAACACCCTTCACAAAGTCCGTCCTTTTATCCCATACCTGTGAGAATAACCTCCAGCTTTTTTCTCCTCCCTCCTCCCTTTCCAGATTTTCTCTGGCTGGAGTCCACATAGCAGAAATGTTACACAAGAAGGAGCTCTTTGCAGAAACTTAGAATGAAGGGTTGGTTGAGGGCATCAAAACAGGGTTTATAATGGAAACTCTTACACTCTCAGTATGGGACAGCTACTTGGGATTCCACAGTCCAGCAGATTTTATCTGCAGCTATGCAGGCATATCAAAATCTATGCTTATTAAATTACTGTTTGTTGTAACCAACTGTTTACCATCAGCTATTGCCTTTTAAGACTGAGTACAGAAATGCTCTCTGAGTCTCTGTTGGATCACTTAGAATAACTGCAGCATATTGCTCCGGTTTAATAATTTTCAAAGGCTTGTAGCCAACAGTGAAAAGTACAACCTTCCCATTTAGCACTACCACAAGCACTGTCTTCAGTTAGATTTCAGGGCTCGGCTGAAGCTGAGGATATTCACTGGGTGCTGATATTTTGAAATCACTTTTTACTTCCTTGCACTAATGTGCTGCTCCTCACACTTTTTGATATGCTACTAGACATTTGGTGGCATTTAGACAGAATGTTTGTTGTCCAAACAATTTGAATTCCAGGAAATGAAAGACAGAAAATAGGGGTTCAGGGGGACGTTCAAAGGAGCATCAAAGGACATCATGAGCTGCTGTGTCTTTGCTAGGGACAATGCCTTCAGGAGCCCTCCTTCCGCTCCCGTGATTACTTGTCCATGCCCATATTGACTTTCCCAGTGCGGGCAGTCCTTTGGTGTTTTCACCTAAATTATATTCCTGATACTGTAAAAAATAAAAGATTTAACAATATACCTACATTTGAGCAGACATCATTTTCTAGAAAACCTCTTCATTCATTTTGTGTAGGAAACAGGAGAAAGAAGTGGAAGGAAGGGAGGTCCTGTGTGCCATATCCGTAACTGGTGCACATCATTCTCTATTAACTGAGCTCTGGGTGCAGAAACTCATCACTTTTAATATTTTTCACTTGCTGCTGTGAAGAGGAGCATTAAAAAAAGAGAAAGAGTAGGCTCAATGCTCTGAGTGCTATTTAGGAATTCTCCAGAGAGGAACAGAGAGAACCAGCATGAATAACTGCTAGCAACTTTCTCGTTAATTAAAATCTGACAAGCAGCTGGCAGCTGAAAGGGGGAGCTGTAGGTGGGGGAATCCTGTGGTTCACCACCACATTCCTTACATTCATAAAAGCTACGGAATATTTCACTGTAGGCCCGCCAGAAATGTCGATGGAAATGTGAATTAAAAGAAAGCTGTCTGAAGGTGACAGAGATATTGGATGTAGCCCAGGTAACCCACAGATGAAAATGTATGAAAGTTTAGTGACATGCATGAAGCAGCTTCTGTAAAGGGCTTTTATTCTGATGAAAGGTACTATAATTCAAGTGATGCTATAGTCTGCAAGACAAACCCGTCCAGGCAAGAAACTCATTTTGAGGGAGAATAAATTCCCTCTGTGCCATCCCTCTGAGCCCAGACATTGGGGTAATGGTTTTGGCCAGAGCAGATGAGCTATTCAGCATCTCTGTGGGAGCTTTACCAGGCTGCAGCATGCTGGGGCATACCTTTCCCTGTCCTCTCATGGAAAGGTTGTGACTCTTTACATGACAGCTCTCATGCTCTGAAATCACCAGCCTTGAAACAGTGGCTTTCAGGTTTCTGATGATAGATAATTCCTCAGAAAAGGACCCACTCATTTCCTGAAGGAGGTTACCTCTATTTCCCACAGCACCTTCTGATCCGTTCCTAGCTTTGGCATTGGACTGCATGTACCTGGCTAAAGCAAAGGCAATGATTTCCCCTCACAGTTTGGTCCCTTTGATCATACCTCTTGGTCTTCTTTACAAACAATCTCCTTCACAGTCAGGCAAAGACTTGTAAAAGAATGCAATTATTGCTTCATAACCAGGAGATTTTGGGCCATATAGGATATAATAGAATCCTATTTCACACCCAGTGTCTTTTCTCTACCAAGGTATTAGTATGAAGGGAGTTACAAAATATGTGAGGTACCAGCAGTGCCATGACTGGGAGGTCCACAACAGAAGACATTTTGTGTGCAATAATTAAATGACATTTCCTTGCACTGAGAACAGTGGAAAGTTGGCCAGTCATTATCATGTGGAAAATAATTTTAAATCCCCCTGGACAGTCACCACAGACAGCTGCAAGAGTTTACCCTGAAACAAACAAAAAAAAAACCAACCTTGAAAAATTTTGTTTCTGTTTCTGGTACCATTATTCTGGATGTGAATCAAAAGTTTGCGGGGAAAAAAAGGATGGAGGGGGCGGGAAGAGAGAGAAAAGGAAAGGCTTTGGGATTTTCTGTCATCAGTTACCTTAGTTTCATCCCCATTTCAGCTTCCTAAGGGTTCATTTCTGTTCAGTGGCTGGCATTTAGGCAGAATGTTTGTTGCCAAAATATTTCCAAATTCCAGGTCACAAAGGAAAAAAAAAACAACATGTGTTTTTAGGGAGGTGCTCACAGGGACCCTTTTCTGATTCCTTTGTCTCATGAGCATTGCTCCCTATGTTAACTCATTTGCGTAATTGGACACTGCTGGAGATTTAACTAAAACTAACTCTAATCACCCTTTCATCCATGGAGGGTAAATATAGGGGACTTGATAATGTTTCCTTATTCTTTAATGAGGTGTTTTCTCTTAGTTAACCAAAATAGTAGGCTTTAATTTATCTCTACTGAGACGTCTGACTGCAGTTCTGTTTTCCAGCTGAATATTTTATCTCTTCTTGTCTAGTGTGCTACAAGTGCAGCAGAGAGTGCTAATTGCCTGCGTTGTACTCCAAGACCATCTGCTGAAACCTGTGTTTACTGTGGTGGTTCCTTTCTTCAACAGCTTGTAATTCAATGCCCTCACTCGACTTCCAGGGCTTTGGGTTTCTTTGCCCATCTTCTGGAAATCATTGTCTTCTCCACACCACCCATTGAGATAGATAATTAGCGGAGCCAAATTTATTCAATAGACAGTTTTTACACAGATTTTCCAGTTTTGTCCATTTATTTTAATTTTGTCTCCCCATTTACTCTTTTAACTTTTCTTAGAACATGTGGTGCCAGAGGTACACAATGAAAGAGGTGTCTAAGGGTAGAAAGCGTTGTAGGAGCCCAAAGTCCCTCACTAGGAACACCCTCATACAGTAAGAAGAGAACTGTGCTTGGTTAATAAGAACTTTGCTTAACTCTGCTCCATTACCCAGCGAACCTAAGCAGAACTCCCACGTTTTTGGTGTTTAACCTCTATCTGCCCGCATGCAGAGCTTGTTAGAGCTGCAAACCTGTGGCTTGAGCATGTCCATCAGCTATAACAATCCAGCTCTGACCTGTCTAGTTCAATAACCCAAACCAATGGAGTGTCTGCTGTTTCACTGGAGATGCCAGAGCTGCCCACTGCCTCCCCCGCCCAACGGCGAGCTGCATGACTGCATCCTGACACCTACAAGACCGTCTGGTGAGATAAACGGACTCTGCATCCTCAGAGGCAATATGTCTTATATTTTTATTTCCTTTCTTCTAACAGTGGGAGATTTAGCTTCCCTTTTTCTCTTGCCATAGCACTGATACAATGTCATGTCAAAAGGAAACAAGGCTGGGCAGTGGCAGAGCTGTAAGCCCAGGGAATTGAGTTCTCCATGCATTTACGTGTTGGGAAATAATGATGTAAGATTATGATTTCTCTTATAAGATGATCTTGTCCTACATCAAAACTTTCTCTGAAAATTTTTTTTTCCTTTCTTTCTTATGTAAAAAATCATGAAGTATCACAAATGTTCTGTATTATGAATATTTTTATAAGTCATGTGTTCCTTCTTCTTGCCAGTAAAGCACCAAGGTGTTCCCACCTGGGAATGCTAGACAGCTCCAATAAAACACACCTGCTCCTGGGCTGGCTTAGTGGTTGCAGATGCCCCTCAAGACTTATCTGCTGTATTGATTTGTAGGGATTTATCCTTTCCATGAAAATTAGGTGCCTGTATTTGTTGTCATCATCTGAGTAAGCATGAGATGTACCTAAAGCAGAAATTTTTATCCTCATGAAGCAAAGCTTTTGATTATTAAATAAGTTGCACATTTATAAAATAAACACAAACAATCAATAAAACAAGGATATAAAATATATCCAATATGAACCTCATGTTCAGTTGCTCCCATGGTAATCTTCTTTCAGAGAGTCTCCCAAAGACTCCCTTCTAGAATGGGATCCCTTTCTTCTTTACACCTGGGCATATGGCAGCTTCTCAGTTTGAAGGACATTCCAAAGCGTTCATCAAGTAACCTTTCCTTTGTGAATTGAGGGGACTTTGTTTTGCAGCATTGCCAGTAGCCACTTGGCATAGGGAAGAATGGTAAAGGTGCATTCAGGCTATCTGGCAGCTCAACGCTGGTGGGTGGATCAGGCCACAGCTCGTTAATTCTCCTGTCTCTGCCTTTCCTCGCAGGTTGTAAAATGAACTGCACTCATAAGTGAACATGGTCACGTTCTGCAGAATATATGTCATATGATCTAGTTTTGTTGGTTCAGGCTGCTAAGTTTCTGCAGAGACTGTAACAAATACACCCTGCAAAATCTGGGACTGTTGTGACAATCTTTCTTTTGGTATAATACCTTCTATTTTTTAATAACTAGTTAATTGAAATTGTCTAGGATTTTCAGGTGAGAATGCAAATTTTTAAGAACAGTAGAAGATTTTTTAAAAGTGATGCCTTTTGAAGAACATTTTTTCTTTCCATTAACCAATATTCTCAATGGCTTAAAAATCTTGGAAAAAATACCCAAACATTTTTAGCACACTTACACACTGTATTTGTTCTATATATGTACAATCATGCGATAGAGATATTTATATTTGTTAACACTACAGCACTAACATGGTTCCAGCAAACAGTTTGGAAGATCATGCTCACCTCTTTTCTCAGGCAAACTGTGGAAGAACTCTGTTGATATTTTTTCGTACACCTGTATTAATGGAACCCATATTTTCCTTTGAATGCTCTGTGTGTGGCATAAACAGATAAAAGCAATCAAGTAGAATGTATTACACAATGAAACATTTTTGCGATACAACTGGTTTCTGCTGAATTGAGGAGCAGCCAAAAGCAGACTAACCAGAATTATTACTCACCCTGATCTTGCTGGATTTATTCATTAAAAGGGTGTCAGCCTTTTCTGTTTCCTGGGGGGGGGGGGCGGGGGGGGGGGGGGGGGGAAGCTATTTATTTTGAAATAATGATACTGTGTTGGAACAGCTTAGCACAACAGTCTGTATTACCTTCCTCATTCTACAAACCGATATTTAGGTCTCTGCCACTGAATTCAATGAAAGATCCCAGTGGAGAGCGATGGACCCCTTGGTTGTGAAGAGGCTAGTTAACATTTCCAGTAAGGTGCTAGAGCCAGCAACTCAGGTGTGCCTCCACAGTAGGCCATCTCCCTGTCTTGCCACTTCTGTTTCTGTACCAAATATTCAGGTTTTCCTGTCTGCCCAGAAAGCAGAAAGCTGTCATTTCTTGCGTTTCCACTTGTAATACAACAGCCATCTTTTGGGGTGTTTAAACATTGTCATATTGCTGCACCCTCTTTCCATCCACTCAAAACACTGCTGTTAGGATCATATTTGTAACTTGGCACTCTGATTGCACTCTTCCTTTTGCACTTGTGTATTAATTCTTTCCCCATGATGGTATCAAAAACAAGCTTCTTATCTTTGCTTGTAAAATCCTAGTGTTTATCTCCATCCTGTTTGATCTTTAGCACACAGTGATGTGCTTCCATGTTCCTCTATGCCCATGATGCTTTATTTGACCCCCTTTTCTTAGTCTACTCCAAGCACAAGCACCTTCCTATTACTCCATCTACATCCCAAAAGCCACCACCTTGCAGTCTTTGAGGTAAGGGTGTCACATTTCCAGAAAACATTCCTGCTCATCATTTGACATACTGTGATTTCTGTCTGCATTTTTTTTAATTTTATTTTTCTGTTCTGCTCAGTTCCTACCTTAATGTCAAGAACCTACAGTGTTTCTGCATCACATCCTAACAAATATATTGAATGTGAGTGCTTTAGGCAGCATTGCCTTTTTTTTTTAATTCTTTATGCAGTACCTACCACAACATCTGCTTGACTGGGACTGCAATGGTGCTCTTAAAGATCCATCTTTCTAGGAATATAGGTATGGAAAGGACATAGAGAGTTCCCCAGAGTCAGACTACCTTGGGTAGTCAAGCTTAAATCTTGACCCTGTGCTTTGTGCAAGGCAGATTGTGCTCTCTCCTCATCAGCACAGAAGACAAGCTGGAGTAGAAACAAAATGGGTACACAACTGGCACACCACGGCGTTGCTTGCAGTGGAGATATTGGCAGTTAGTGTACTTTAGTGGTGTTCACCTCTTGGAAGCTGAGGATTAACTCTGGGACTTGAAGAATCAAGACGAGGAAAAGGCTATGCATCTTCCACAACAAAATGTGACACAGGGAAACACAAAAAGAGGTAAAATTATTTATACAATGAAGGCAGAGAGGAAGAGGAAAGCATAACTTCAAAATGAGTTTTATTCTAAAAGGAACAAACAAACTATAATTTACATACTTCTTTTTCTAAAAAGTCCTCTTCCTCCCTTATTCCATTATTAAAAATAATACAAGTGTTGAAGGCACAGCTTAAGCCTTTTGACTCCTTTCTGTAACATCCTTCTTCAACTCTAGACTTTTTCCCATGGAGATAATAAAAAGCCTTGAAGTAAACAAAGCTCAAGCAAATCTCCTAAAACTTTCAATGAATCCCAACAAGCACATCAAGTCAAGTATCTGTAATTATTTGATCATCTTTTGGTTTTACAGTTTGTGCGTGGTTATTTTTCTTTTTCCCTTGATCTTCTGGGAATTGTCCGAAAGCTGACTCTCCCTGGATTCTATGTTTATTCTGTGAGACAAAAATTTACAGCTGGGTAAGGAGGTGCGATATCTGATGATCTAATTCTGCATCCCTGAATGTCTCCTGCCTCCCAAACAATCCTTATTCCTTCCCTTTAAAAGAAATTAATATCCTTGCCAGAATTTATCTGAATTTTGCATGATAAAACCATAGTGGATATGAAGGAATAAGACACTTGTGGAATACTGGTCTATTTTTAACTGTATATTTCAGTGGTCAAAGTTACTCAAGCATTTTCTAAAATAGTGCCACATGTCCTCATAGTGGGACACGCATACCTTACGGGTTCATCATCAAATGCGGAAACAGCCCTAAGCATCACAGTGAGACAGCTTGGTGGGTGGTCTGAAACTCCTATCTCTCCTTCTCAGAGCAGAAAGGAAACTCAAGTTATCAAGTCCTTTCAGAAGAGACTAATGCGTGGCTAGAAGATCAGATAATTACGGGAGAGTTTACACTGGTAAGGTCACCAAACCTTGCTTTTCTTAGGTTCACATGCTTAACAATTTGTAATCAGTAATTCAGGGTTTGAAGAAGTGGGTGGCCGGTTAATCTCTTACTCATCTTTTCACAATAAATTTAATGATATGCTATGGATATTGTAAAGCATTGGGATCTTTATACTCATACTATAGGATGCAAAGGCAACATCTATCTCTGCAATGGATAGATTTTCCTTCATTTAGAACTACATTAAATTATCCACTACAAAAGCTATGTCTGCAAAAAAACTGCAGAAGCTTTTTTTTTTTCTTTTTTTCTTTTTTTCCCCTTGAATTGCGTGAAATCTGTTGCTTGGTAATTACTATCTTTAAAGTAGTGGTGTAGCATAGTGTAGTATTCATCAATGCGTTATATGTCCCTGCACATAAAGATTACAAGGTGACTCATCCTTAAGCTTGGGGTTTTCAGATGTGAATCTGTTTCTGTAGAATGGATCCAGTCTAAAATACAGACTAACTTTTTCAAAATGTCAAAATTCTTATTTTAGAATCATGCTTTGTGGGAGTTCCTAACTAAGGCCTTGTTCCCTCAGACTTCTCCATTTCAGTCTTTGGACCTAATGTAACTTCATTCTCTTGACAGGAGCCCGTGAAAGTATGAGTCTGCCAACAAGGAGTATAACGCAGCTAAAACCTTCCCTGAAATGTGCTGCTCCGGGGCTGCTTTCGGATCATACTAACGTCCACACACTTGCTACTTAGGACACTTGCTATGGATTTAGATGAGCAAACCAAGTGGAGTGTGGTCCAGAATGTACCCTAAAATCAGGTGGACAGTGTCTGTATCATGCAAATAGCAAGTATTCCTCAGTGTAGGTCATAGGTTTCTCTCTTTTAATCAAATCACTAAGTATGCAAATGAGAAAAAATGTAAATTCAACATACTTGTGAAACCTGGAGGGAAAAAAGTTTGGTTAAACTCCAAGCTCTGTGAACTTCTCTTTTTCACTTTGAGTGAATGACGTTCAAATTTTGAATTAAACATTAAAAAATTGAATTAAAGCATTAAACAAAGCACATTCACTTTTGTACAGCAATGCTGTCTAAGTTTTTTTGACAACTAAGAAAACCAAAAAGCATAACCAGTTTTGCCTCTCCTTCCCATCTTTTTCCCTTACTGGTGGTGTGACTAACACAACTCCTTAGTGAAGGGCTGCAAATCCTGCAGGGGAATATAGCAAAACTTTTTTTAAAACAGTTCCAACCTACCCTTACCTTTCTGAAATCTTGAAAATACTCCCATTAATGGAGTCTTTTGTAGACTTTCTATCCTTTCCTACCAAAGCTGAAAGCTCTTGGTCTAAGTTACTTGACACTGACCCTTTTCAAACGCTCAAATAAAACATGTAACTATTTGCAGTTCCTGAGGCAACCACTGTAAATGGCAGTAACACAGAGCATTGCTGTAAGTTTACTGTTATGTCACTATGGTGTCCATATATAAAAGCAAACTACTGTTTTCTCTGGAGCTGTAATAAATACATTTTAAGGCACCCAGTTGCTAAGGGCGCTGATTGCTTTCAAGAAAGAACTTGAAAACACATTTTGCTGGCTACTGGGAAGGGGCCCAGGCAGCCCCGGGAGTCCCACCCCGGCATCCAGCAGCAAATCCTGCAGCGACTGCTTCTGCACCAGCTGGCAGAAAAAGAACTGGTCCATGCCCAGGCCAGCGCCTCACATCCAGTGGGGGTCGGTGCCAGGGCAGAAGGCAGGCCTGATGGTGGGAGACCAGAAAAGCCGCCAGTGTTCCTGGATGGACCCGCTCACATGGTGTCACAGCTCCCCACCAGTTATCAACTCCGACGGCTTCCACTGCCCCTGTTCAGCAAGCAGTTGAGCAATGGGACCCCAGACTTTTGGGGGCTATCATAGCAAAGCTTCCAGCTTGTCATGTGTATCTTTGAATGCGTGCACTCTCAGGTGAGCTGTTGGGATCCGGAAAAAAATCTGAGGGTGCTACTTCAAAATTTGGTGCTGCAAGGATTCCTGCTAGCTCTTCTCTAGGTGCTTTTTTAATGTGACGTTTTCACAAAGATAGTTTAACACAAAAAAATAGTAATAACACATTGGCTCTGATTCCAGCATTTAGGCCATTTTTAGATGTGTAAATGCAGTGGCAAGAAGCTCTACTCAGGAAAGCCTTCCTGTTAAAAAACCTCTCCATGGCGCTAGGTGTGTCGGCATCTGACTCCATACAACACATCCCACCATCCCTCATAGCATTGGGTCTTCAGAGATGAGCTGAAGTGCAGAGCCAGAAGTGTCTCTTCTCTGGCAGGACCGGTTCTTGAGGATCCTGCTGACTGGTGTTAGTTCAAACAATCTGCAGCTGCTTTTGCGTTTCTTATATTTCCTTCCCAGCAATCTTCCAGCAGAGCAGTTTGTGTGAGACCCCTCACTAGGTGAGGAAAGAGGGCAGAGGAAAAAGTGCCAGTGCACTTTTGCTGACAAGGAGCTTGGAGCTCTTCCCTTAGCCCATGTCAGAAGAGTTTCTCAGGTCCTCGTGGATAAATGTGTACTGCAAGGACAGGGCACGCGTGGTTGCTGGTGCAATCTGGAGCACAGGGCCCTGTATATGTTGCACCTTTCCACAGTCAGACAGGTAGAATTCCGTTTCTCTTTCTTTCTTTCTTTGGTCTAAACATACTCCTCAAAAATGCATTAATTGCCCTGATTTCTTTCCTGGGAAAATAAGAGAATCGTTTGCCCTGGTATTCAGAAATTCTTAATGTTTCAAGCAGGTTCCGTGGGCAGATTAAAAAAAATAATCAAGTGCTAACTCACATCAAAGTGTATTTCATGGGATGCAGTTACCATCAAGGTGCTGTTGTTTATCTTTTAAAAAAATTAAAGCTACTAACTCACCAAAATTTTTCTTACTTTTCACATTACTATAAGGTAGGAGCTGGTGAGAGTGAGTAGCTATTCCCTTTTCAGAAACTGTCCTTAAAAATCTCAGGAGATGTGGACATGCATTTATTCAAATTTACCTGAATGTTGCTCCTGTCATACCTGTATGTAGTTTCCTGATGCAACTGGAGTATTTAAAGAAGCAGAAGTAATCTTTCTTATAAAACACATCTTTCAGTCCTCTGTCTTTGCTTTTACTCATCTGGGTCTGCGCCTTCTAAAGCTTTGCTTTACTATAGATAAAGTGCTTTACTTTAGCACTGTAGCATGCTATCCCTTCACAGGCAGCGTAATACAGTTTTAAAGAGAAAACAGAAAATGCAAGTATAAAATCATTATTTTAAAAAGTTCTACATCTAAGAAACTACCACAAAAATAAAGGCTCAGAAATAAGAAAGTGCTATCCCATAATTCCTTCTCTTTTGTGTCTTTTTCTTCTGTTTGGGCATCACTATTTTCCAGGGTCAGAATCCTGAAACCCAGCTCAGACCTGGCCATGCCTTCATCTTCCCTGGTTCACCTGCTTTTTCATGAAGTTGTTTCTAGGAAGACCCTCAGCTGAGGCCCATGGTCCACTAAGGCTGCACAGGGAAATAACAATAACTGATTTCCCCAGTAACACTGTGGGCAGCCAAGACCCATCTGAAAGTAAACACCCATTTAAATGTCTGCAATTTCACTTTAAAAAATTCAAAAAGCTTACAATTCCTGCAAAGCAAACCAAACACACCTGACGTTGTAAGTGATGGGACACTTCTAAGTGATAATTTAGTGTCTGTAGATGCAGATCTGTACTCCTGCAGATGCTCTACATGTAAATAAGAAATTTCTCCTTGCCTCTGAATGATAAACAGCACAATGCATGGCGCCCTGGCCATACAAATCCTTTTTACAGCTTTAGCAGTCTTTCCAACAAAATTGCACCATCTAAGTTTCTGGTCTATTTGGAAAACACAAGACTATATTTACACATTTGCATCATCTTAATTTCTTTCAAAACCCAGCAGAAGGAAGAACATACAGAGACCTGACTGCTGTCCCCATGGTATACTTCTGACTCACCTGCCAGAAGGGACAGAGCCCTGCCCTGTTTGCTCAGCCAGCTCCCCAGCTTCAGAGGTCAGTCTGCTGAACGCCCTCTGGACTCTGCCAGCTGCGGTAAGGCCGCGTGAAATTATTGCAGTCGCTCCCGTCTCGGTTAATTCAAAGTGCTGCACAAAGTTTTAGTGAGGTTAAAACTTGTTCGCCAACGACTGGAGCATTCAGGGCACAAAAAAAGTGAATATTTATCACCACAGAAGGCAGAAAAAGACACAAGGAGGTAAAATTATTTTTAAGCGAGAAAGCAAAAGAAATCCAGGTCCTCACTAAAAATACTGCATAAGCCTGTACCTACCATTGAGCACAGATGTGCATTGCAGTGGCTGTGATGAATGTAATTAATGCATATGAAATGGGAGCGTAACCCACAGCCAGCACAATACTCAGTCTCTGCCACAGTGCTACAGTGAATGGCAAGGCTACGGCTTATGCACTTGCAGCCTGCTTTTAAGAATGTAAAGCAATCTGGGGAGGCAAGGCAGCATTTCAAGAGCAATCAGTGCTCTAAAATATCGTGGCTCCTGAACAACTTTTGGAACTGTTCTAGGAGGGGGAGAGGGCATTGGGGTGAATGAGGTTGCTAAAAGTCCAAATGAAAGATGCTTACGGCTTTCTCATGTTTCCTTTCAACATTTGAAGACAGTGAAAGAAACTTTTAGCTAGCCACAGAAACACTGCTCTTAGCTTTTTCCTGTCCAGCTTCACATTTTCTTAGCATAAAAAGAACAAATTTTGAAAAAATGACCTTTTTTCTTTTTCTGTTAAAAATGGAAAAGTATGGGGCAATATATTCTTCTAGTGAGCAGAATTTCAAGCAGTATTTTTCTGTTATGCCCTTTTTGACTGAAAAAATACCCCTCTTGACTTGTTCTAGTGGGAAGCTAAAAGCAAGTTTGTGAAAATATAAGTATGCAGAAAAAATGACAGTAAAATGCTTAAGGGACCAATATAGCAAACAATTCGTTCAGCATATGTAGTGACATTCCAGGTAAGGGAATGCAAAAGAGATCGAAGCATTTTCTTGCAGCTTGTACAATTTCTGTGAGGAATAGTCTCAGGAAAACTGAGAGGACTTCTAAAGATCATTTTTAAAGTGCATGAATAGTTTTAGTACACGGACAATAAGATTATGTATTCTGAGCTACAAATGCTTTTGGCACAGCTAAAAACACAGTAGGAACCCAGTGGCCGATTATCTGGAAATCGAACAGTTTATTCGGCAAAGCCTGTTAGCATTTCTTACTATGTCCGGATTTGGCAAGTGTGGCAAAATCAGACCTTATATTAGACAGGCAGCGTGTTAAAATTCAGCATGTTAAATAACCACCCACAGTAGAAATAAAGACAGATTTATGTTTTAATTACAATTCTTTTTATCGCATTTTTTCTTCTGCCAGGAATTGAGAGGTAAAGGAAATTTAGTTTGTGCTTTGTGAACCATTCGACAGGACATATCTCATGTCCAGTTTGCTACGACAGACAAGATTTCAGTTGAGCTACTCCAGACCTGATGGTATTACCAGTGAGCGACCCAAGGCAGAAAGTCTACCTGCACTTCATTCCAAATGAAAGAAGACCTAAGAGCTAAGAGGAGTTACCAGAAGCATGTGTTCTAAGAGCAAGGAGTAGCACAAAGAAAGAACAAATTCAAGATGCAGAAAAGGGTATAAAGAATGAGATTAGTCTATCTGGAAGAATGCAGAACAGAATATGTAAGCGGGAAATAAAAGATATAGTCAGGTGTGAGATGACAAACACAGCCTTCTGAAGATAAAGTTAGGGAGTCTGAACGTTGTGATGTAATGTTAAGCCAATGAAAGAACCTCATCTGAGAAGGACAATTCTATTAAAAGAGCAAGATAAAATACAAAGTTAGAATATTCACAGCACATTACTACTAATTCATGGACTTATCAGTTCACGTTTTCCAAGACATAACCAGATTCTGCTTCTGCTAAATGAAGGGGAAAACGGTATCTTATAACATTTAACAAAGATTTACAGAATGCCCACTGTGGCATATGCTTATGGAAGATGAGTGTAGTTAAAAGAGGCAAAGAGCCCCCAGGTAACCAGAAAATAATTATTTTGATATGGTTTTGGGGGTATAACTGTAACATTACCAGGCACCTGATTGAATTTCTGTGAACTGGAAAGGGATTTCCAGTTATTTTTCAAAACTCTACCCCTGACACGTACTTTTCAGTGACTTTACACAGGCTTAAAGTCCTGAGCTATAAACTCTTCTCACTCAGTGTAGGCATAATCTCCCAACAATGTAAAACATTAGCATTTAGCTATAGCAAGTTACTCACTGCAGAACCGAGGTATGCAATGGAAGTGAACCTATTCGAACAGTTGGAGTGGTCGTGAATTTTTGGTAATTTCAGATATCCAGATGTGAAACCCCTTCAATTTAAGACCAGATTTCTGCCAGACAAGCCAAAATTAGGCACACCCTAGATGTGTCAATAGGTGCCATGCTAAACCGCCCGAACTGGCAGGCAATTTTCATGTTTGGTGTGTACTGTAAAATTGCTTATACCCATAACACCACTTGTAACATTTGAATCCTTCTTATGTTTTTCACATCTTTCTGAGGACTTCAGAATATTTTGCTTATATTAATCAAATTTCATGATGTTTCAAGGACGACTTAGCTGACTGAGGCATCAGCTGACTACATTCTTCTTTTCAGGAGGATATTTTTCTTTTCAGACAGTGTTGAGTAATCTACCCAAGTGATGGTGAGATCTCGGTAAACTCCAGCCAGTTTCCATTGTATCTGGGCAGTCCTCAGGCTTTGGCAGGTTTTCTCATATGTTTAATAATCCGCACCGCTTGCAGGAACTGAAGACACTGACCAGAGAGGATAACATTTGTACTAAAATTGTAAGTGAAATTTTTAACATGTTCTTGCAAGCTGCTAAGTGTTCTTTTAAAGTGGAAAAACCACTATTGAAAATTACAGGCAATAATCAGTTCCTCTGAGAGTTGTTTGTTTAACTTGGGTTTACTTTTAACAGGTGTTCCCATAAGCAGGAGAAACTTTATTCCCTGTTTTCATTTATTATTCCCAGATTTAATACTGGGATTTATAATGCGTTTCTTCAGACTAAATTGTGTTGTGCGCCGACTGACCTAGTACACAGAAAGAATTTGCTTCCTCTAGATCTGGTGCAATTTTTCCTTGTTATTTGATCTCCACTTTTGATCAATAACTTGATATCAACTATTTGTTTGTTATTGTTGCACTGTTGAAATGATGGATTGGACAGCTATCTTTAAGAGTCCTTTGTACAAATACAAGTAACACCAATATTCATCAAATTCAACACAGCAAAGAAGAAAGCCCACTTTTCATATGATATGAACAAATCACCTCTGGTAAAAGAGTCCAAGTTTTCAAAAGAAAATTACCATACTTAGGGTAAATGTTGCTGCTGCATTTAAACCCCCGCACGGACCCCTACCTGCTAAAGGAGAGAATGAGACTGCCAACAGGGTAATGTTACTTTGGCTGGCATTCAGCTGCTGACACCATGAGCTACATCTTTGCTCCTGGCAAGGCTTCACTATAAAGCTAGTCCAAAACAATATTTTATTTACACAGACACACTTTTCCCCCAACTCCTGAAACAACTCGGTATCCACATTCTAAGACAGCAACGAGGAACAAAGGGAAGGAGGCTTTGCTCTATAGAGGACCTCGAATATAGCAGCAGATAAAATGTTCTCTTGCAAAGGTCTTGGCCTCGAGGAAAATACAGTGATGAATAACTGCCAACTCCAGCACCACCTATGCGTAATGGATGAAATTAGGAGATGGTTTCTTACTGATCCTGGTACACTCTGCTTAAGCTGCTGGCTTTCTCAAGTGTGGGTGTTCCTGATTCTCTTGTTTATACACATAATATTTAGGAAAGCTGTGTCTTCCCAAGGGTCCAGTTTCTGTAACAGGGGTCAATGGTTCTTGAAGTCAATGGGATTTCAAAATAATGCTTAAAGATAAACACATGCTTTGGTACATTGCTCAGTCAGAGCCAAAATGAATGGTGCTGTTCAGCATTTCTAATCAATAAGCTCTCACGTTTTTGAGACATACAGTATCTGATTATGGTCTTTATCTGCTCTCTGCATTAAGAGTCTGTAAACCTTCCATTTGTCCTTTTGTTTTAGGGCTAAGTTTTTAGCTGAAATCCTGATCTGTTGATCCGAGAAAATATTCTGAGATATTTAATAGCAAAAATCAAATATCCACTCTATTTTATTTACAGCTCACATTTGGCCTTTCAAAGGCCTCATTTCCAGAACCTCTCGCATTTTCTGCTACATGAACTCTTAATGAGTTCCAGTTGAAAGTGCCACAGATCCACATTTGATCATAAACCCCCCCGAAAGGTATGGTATGGCTTCCCCGAAGCCCCCACTCCACCCCGCTGCTCTAGCCTCCCCCCCTTTTTGCTAAATGCTGGCAATTTCACCAGCAGTCGGGCCGACCCACTATGTTTTAAAATCCTTTTAATCCTCTTTATAGTAACAGAAACATTTGAGACTGATCTTTGAAGGCTTTGTACAGTGCAGAACACCTGCGGCTTAACGCGCCATGCTAGCAAACACCCCGCATGAGTCTAATGCGGTCTGGCGCGTCAGAGCACCGCTGCACAATGCCGCTGCAATAATGAGGCCGTACCGTCACCTCGGGACCCTTACCTTCATCGCTAAATCCACTGATCACAGGTGCCACTAACAATCGTTCACCGTGTTGACTGGACACTGAATGCATGAATGCCCCTTCTGCACGGCATGGTCTGCTGCTGGGGCCAGGACAGAGCTCCCTTTCTGCTCTGCGCCCGGAGATGTGAGGGTCTGGCTAACCTGAAATACTGACTCAGATTCAGGCTTCCATCTCACAAAAATATCCTCGCTAACAGCCTGAAGCACCTGTGACTTTAGGCATTAAAAAAAAAAAAAGTTTGCAAACATGCAGACAGGATGAATTTGGTAAGAAGTCAAGGTTCCAGGAACTTTTAAAGCCTTTTAGGAAACGTCACTACAAGCAATGTCATCTATTTCCTTGAGTTTCTCTGTTGTCTTTGAGATGTTAATCTTCAGTAGTTTATCTCTACATGCATCTTCTCTTTTAGAAGGACTCTGGTGTACCAAAATGCGAATTTATTAAACTGCTTCCTCAGAAACTGCTCTGAGAAGGACATAAGGAGAGAGAGCTAAGACATGAAGAAAAGCAACCTATGCTGAAAGATGTAAACCCACAATTACATGAGGAAATCCGCTCTGGTATCTTATAGCCAATAAAAAAGGTAATTTAGTGCAGAGGACAGGCAAGGAGGCCACACAGGCATTTGTGATGGCTAAGAGCTCACTCGGGGGGCTCCACGGGAGGCAGGAGCTGCACATCGCTCGCTCTGGATTTCTGAGTTTACACTGACTTTTAATGAGCACAACCAACAGGCTCCTCTGACACATACTTCTCCAAACCAGCAGAAAGGGCTTTTTAATTTTTTTTTAGCTTCCTGGCAATACTATAAAGTACATTTTATCAAGAGCATACATAAAATGCTTTGAGAACCTCAGAGGACATGGACCACAAAAGTGCAAAATGCAGCCGTGACAAAGGCTGCTAGCACTGGGTTGGGTCTTGAGACTGTAGGAACTGGTGGGGCTCCTGTTCTGTAGTGGAAGGGGGAAAAAAAGGTTTGTCTGTTTTATGTACTGCTGACAAGCATGACACTAGTTATCCCGGGGAGAGCAAATGTACATCACATAGGAAGGCAATAAAGAATTTCGGCTGGTTATCAGTGTTCCCTTTACATTCCCTCCTCAGCTTTGAAAAATGTAGGAGTCAAATGTTCCCAAACTGATAATGGCTCACCCTGAAAATTAATTTTCATTACAAACTGAGTCGGCTTAGAAGATGATTGTTTTAGTGAGAAACAGCTATAAAATGCCAACTGCATTTGACCTCTTAAATTCTCAGTTCACCAACACGTGATTAATAATAAATAATAATTTATTTCATAAAGCACTCTTAAACCGCCACTAAAATGTTTTAATGAATCTTTACTGGCTTGAAACTACCTTTGAACAGAAAATATTAAGGAGCTTGAAATAAAATGGAAAAGTAATAAAGTATCAGGCTACATTTTGCTTTTATTTACACTGGTGAAAATATGGATTTGCACTTCTAATCCACTTTTATGTAAACCTACAATCTTTTTCCCCTGGATATTTACTTGGAAGAAAAAAAGTACTTCAGTTTTGCCAGTTTAGCCAAGTAAATTCCCACCAAAACTAACTTAGGGATGACAAAAAAATAAGGTTAGGTCTACATTTTTCCGGGCACTCCAGAAAGATTTTTATGTCTCCTGTGACTTGCACCAGTAAATGGGTTTCCAGGAAATAGGGTGGTCTGCTCGCTGCCGAGCCTCCGTGCTCCTCTGCCAAAGGGCGTGACAAGCTTTGGAGCGACCATGGCTTCCACTGGAAAAAAGTTTTTTAAGATTATACATTTGGGATTTTTAAAGATTATCTAGCAAAATGTGCATCCAAACTTTTCCATTTCCAAGCTGCAAGGTGGCCCTGAGTTAGTCGTTAAGAAAAGGAGCTGAACTGTCAATATCATGTGATTTCTCACCGGTTTCATCAGCTGCCAGAGGTGCTCCAGATCACAGAGGGTTTGATACAGAGATCTCTCCCTTTTGTTTTTGGTTGGAGGTCTATGGTCATGTCCTTTACATGCTCAGGGCTGAAATGCCTTTTTATATTGACAGCCGTATAGTGTAAGACCCAGAAACTCCTATGAACTTTCCAAAAGAGAGCTCAACGCTTTTGTTTGGAAATCGCTTAAGATAAAGGTTCCTCTTCTGAGGACCTCCACCTCCACCTCTCGATTTCCCTTTGATAAACGTAATTGCTGACGAAACCCTATTTTATGATGCACAAAGTATAAAAATGAATATTTTCAGCCAGCTGTAGCTGAAAACACGAGCAGCAATCTGGGCCAGGCAGAGAGGAGCAGCACTTCCAGCTGAGCCAGGAGGCGGGGGTTTCAGCTACCCCGTGTAGACGAGCCCCATAACACACAGCCCTTCTGCCCCTGTGTGTCACAGCCAGTGCTGCAAACGCATCTCCACGCTAAGCAATGACTGACATGCTGTTCAGTGCAATCTCAAAGCCTCCTGCTTTCAAGCTATCTGGAGGAATGTGCACACATGCTTACATAAACAAAGGGGTAGTTTTGAAAGTATACCTTCGTGCCGAACTATAGCTTTTACTAATTTTTTTCTGCAGTTGCTATGGAGTCTCTGCTGAATTGTACACCATAGCGTTCAGGTCACTGGAGCTGCTACCCCACACGGGTCCGTCATCTCAAAGAGCTATTGTATTAAGTTGACATCTGTGAATGGCAGAGAGAAATGAGATGAAGATAGATTTATTTCACTGTGATTGTATTTCTCGTATTTTCTCATTGAAGGAGTACCTAAATGGCAGAACTTTGCCTGGAAGGAAATGAGATATCAAAGTACAGAAATCAAAAAGCAATTGTGTGCTTCTTTATGTGGAGTTCTGGTTCAGTTTAGGAAACAACTTGGAACATAGCGATGCAAATCACTAGCAGTACATCTCTTTTAATAATCTTAATTATGAGAAGCCTCACCAAATCCGCAGGAAATTCAGATCAGAGTCTAAATTTCACAACACAGGTCCTTCCACTGATGCAGTAGTATACAATAGAAACACACACTATGGGATGAATAAAAATCTGTCAAACTCCTGCCCGATATTCAAGATCATACACTAAGAAGGTGGATAAACTCTGTCCTGCCCACATTAGAACCAGAAAAGTGTGATTAATCTCTATGTACTCCCCCACCATGCCATCTCATCCCTGGAAATTAAGGAGATAAGGAAAAGGGGGTGAAAGTGATGTTTCTGCACTCTTCCTCCTTGTTTCAGGGGCTTTGAAAAGCTCATAGTTTAACCAGATTTCTCTCTAACTGAAATGACTAGCCTTCCTTCCATATTTAGAGAGCTGACGGCTTGTTTCTTTAATATAGTTGCTCTGAGGATCTGTCAACTTCCTAAGCTCCTTTCCCTTAGACTTCTTTTTCTCCAACCATAATTCCGAGTGTGTTTATTTTACAAGTGAAAAAAAAGTCTCAATTGATCTAAAGAAAAGCAGCCTTTTAGATTAACCAAGTTCTCAGCTGTGCATATAGGAACATTTGTAGATATGTATCAAAACATGAGCATCAACCATCAAATTCAGGCACGATATCATGTAGCTGATGTTAGAGTGAATCCGTATTATTTTTCTAACTAAGACCATGAGAAACATTCACAATAAAACCACACAATACAAACACAGAAATTTAAATCATGCTCCTTGAAAAGCTTGCCAAGGTTCATGAATCTTTTGAACCAACCTGGGCCTATTTTGTAATGAACACAAAAAATGATTTTGTATTGAAACCAGGTGGAACTCAGAGTTTTTTTGTTATTTGGGGTTGATTTGGACTTGAAACCTGAAGCTGAAATCAAAGGAAGGAACCCAAAAGCCATTCAGCTGAAGAAAATCTTTCTGATATGACCAGTGAGAAATCACATATTTTCCCTTTTTTTAAAGTGAAACCATCAAGGAATGTACGCCATTAGACTGTGAATGATATGGTATGATTGCACACGTGGTTTTGGAGCGCTCTGAAGGAAGGCGCAGTAAGGGGAACATAAGTAGCTGACACGTCTCATGCATGAAGAGACTCCATATGTATCAGTGAAGGACATACGTCCTCCTGTTATCTGCGGGATATAATCACGACAGACAAGATTCTGAAAGTCCAAAATTCTGTATTGCCATCATCAGAGAGAACTATAAGCTGTCACTTGTGATAGCGAAACAAGGAATAAAGGTTTTGTTGTCCCTGTGAGATGCTGAGTACTCAGGTTGTCCTAAAAGCAGGAGCCACTGGTGGCCATTAAAGCTGTAATAATACGATTGTGGGCTTGTACTGTTATAGAAGGTACATTAAAAAGGAGGTAGTTTTGTCCAGTTGGAGACCTCTAAACTTGTTGTCCAGAAGTCTGGACTCTGCTAGAAATGTACTCCCTTTGGTCTCAGTTTCTCATTCTACAAAATAGGTTGCATGATGCAAAGCAGATTTTGTAAGGCATTTTAAGATCCTTACAGAAAAGCACAGTCTAAAAGATGCCATATATATGCTATATATTGTGAATATATATATTTAATTATGTATATCTATAAAAAAATAGTAAAAACCTATAATATGTAATTTACAGTTGCTAAGGTAAATACTCAGATGTTCTTCTTTATGGATAAGAGAAGGAAGAGGAACTTATAAGCAAATGGTTTTTTTCTTTCTTGAAAGACATGTGAGAACAGTGGCTTTTTTAAAAAAATGTACGTGAACAACTAACAATCCACAAATGAAACAACATCTTCTGAAGTAGCTTCGTTTATGAAGGCAAACTAGTAGATGAACAAAGAGCTGACTGAAGAAGATTTGGAGTTTAAAACTATTTCCACCAGAAATTATATTTTTTCACGAGCTCCTACATTAAACGAGGAGAACTTTAAATATGTCTTTGAACAGTAACTGTTGCACATTTTACAACACAGGAGAAAGCAAGGCCAAATTAAAGCCTGCTAGATTTTCGGTACCGTGACACCCTAAAGTGAAGGCTCCGGGGAACGGTTCAGTTCATTGCTACAAAAGCAAACACATGAGAGAAATACTCTTTGGATCCTTTTCCTACCACACACAGCTAAAGACACAGGGATGTGGGAAAGGATTTGATGGAGTTTTTGAAAATTTTAGCAACATGATTCTAAAAGGTAAAAGGTGTTTCTAAAAGGTACTGGATTAAGACATCCTTTGAGATGGCAAAGACCCTGCCAGCCCAATTTTCCCACATTGTCTCCTGGGTAGCCTGCAGGTCCACCTAGCTAGCAGAAGGAAGCCAAATCCATGAAATTAATTTCTTTAAAACATTCAAAGAGGAACCTGGTGACCCATGTTGACCTTCATATCTCAGTCTCTGCAGAGTTTGTACCAGGCTCAAATCAAAGGGTGCCCTTGCCTTCCAGTTAGGCAGGACCAACTGCCAGTTATTATAATTCCCAATGTGTTTATTTTTCTTAGATATTAATTTCTGGATCCAAAGTTCTCCCAAACTCTCTGTGTTCAGATCAGCAGCTCTGGTTCACGTCCACCTCTTTACACAGTGATCTTACTTGCTTAAAAGGATGAAAACAAAGAGCTTGCCAATATAAAATGATCAAAGCTGGTGGAAAATATTTGGTTTTAATATCATTGGTGAAAGGATTTCATCAGTCTCCCTCTATAACTAATAGAGATAAGAAATCAGATAGACTTTGTGTATTTAAATGGAAGTAACCAGATAGAAGCAATTAATAGAGATAAGAAGAGTAACTTACTGCATGCAGTCTGGCTTCATGCTGAGCCGATACACTAAAGCCAGAGGAATGATTTTACATTTGCAGTTTTGCAGCTTTTAACACATGATGTGATCAAAGCACTTTTCAATCCAAAAAGTGAATGTTAGGGCAGCACAACTGCATTGCATTTTCTCTAAGGGAGGTGACCTATGGGCTGTTTTGGGTTCCTTTATCACACCGTGACCTTCTGCACAACCTGGGATAGCTTGACAAGGAGATAAGAGTGAGAGGATCCCACATAACAGTGATGTGTCTCAATCCTCCCAGTTATCCAAGTACATTATCATCAAGCCCCATGTGTATAAACATCCGAGGTGAGCATTCACTCAATTTGGTATCCAATTAGCATTAGCAGATGTGTGATGAACTGTGGAAACAACAACAGCAATTTTTACTTCCATGGCTCTGCCGATCTGCCTCCCAGGCTGTTTTCTTATTGTTTTGAGTAGTTTCCGTCCTCCCTTCCCCAAGCCATTTATTTCCATATCCTTTTTCTCCCTCCTTCCTTGTACCAAATGGGGAACAGCTACGCAGCTGAGCTCTGCCCGAGGGGCGCGATGCGGGAGCAAATGGTTGGCAGCTGGGTACAGAAACTTTAAAAGGAAATAGCAAGGTAATCCTGTAAACTGATTTACTGAGTCCTTCTCGGAATACAGAAGAGAAATGAAAAGTGACAGTTTAGAAACTTCATTATTTTAAGCCAGCCTTATGAAGGTTTGATTAATTTTTTTGCATTTGGTGTTATCTATACTGTCAGTGCAGCAGTAACAGCTCCCAGCTGTTCTTGCCACCCCACTTCTCAAAATGGAGGAGAACTGGGGGGGTGGGGGGAGCTGTCATTTTTGTTGTGTTGTTTTGGGGTTTTTTTAATAACAATGATCTCCTATGCTCACAAACAAGACCAACACAACAGGCACGAGTCTTCACTCACACATACTGCACAGTAATGAGAAGAGGAAAGTTCAGGACAGTGACTGTTCTGCTGGAAAACAAAAGAACTAACAAACTACACAAAGCACACAGAAGGATTAAAAAGAACCCCTCTGATTCAAAGCAAATATATTTATTTGAATTTTAAAATGAATGTATTTTTACTGCATTCCTTCTCTTCTGGGCTCACTTTCCATAAACATGCTAGTGAATGAACTTCATAAACAGGAATACTTGCTAAAAGCTAATTTTAGAGACTGAATTTTCAACTGTTCTCCAAAAGCAAATTCCAAACCAAACTTTAATATGAATCTTACACTTTGCGATACAATTCAGGCATGTTTGGCTCACATATGACGGCTACTGCTGACCCAGCTATGGCAAGTGCCATCCCCAGCCTTCTCCCCATCCCTGCTCCCTGCCACTGCCGCCGCTGAAGGATGCTCTCCCAAGCACCAAGCCCTGCCGGTTCAGCTCTGCCTCCCTTCGCTCTCTAGCTCAGCTCTATGATATGGTTAGGGTTTAAAAAATAATGTGAAATCTATTACAGTTTGGCATTTTTTAAAAATGGAATTGCATAGAACCAGGCCAGGGACTAAAGAAATTCCTAATTAATTATTTAACCCAGCAGATCTGACAGGACAGTAAGTTCTGGCAGAAAGGAATGGACAAGCAGTTGGGAATGGCCTGAGAGTGGTAACACTTAGCACAGGTCAGCAGCACTTTGTTACTGTGTCTGATTGCACGCTTAGAAATATGAACTTCTTGGTGGGTTGTATAAGCCATTTCTTTGGGGAGCACAGCTAAAACCATCTGACAAACTCTGTGCAACACCGTGCAAAATGAGTTTTTCCCTAATGGGTGTTTTGCAAATGCATTTAAAATGTTGATTTTGCTAAGAAACAAAGGAAGAACATAAACCATTACGTTAAGAGTAAACATGTGAACTTAAAGCATCAATGCTGGTGGATAAATTGCTATTAAGTAGTTGTCCAGCTCTAAAAAAAAAGATTGCTTCAATCACCTCTCATGGGTTGTTGGATCAACTGTTCTCCATTTCCACAAAAAGTAGATAAATGGCCAACTGCTGAAAATCTGCACACACCTTAGTGTCCCCAGAGAGTCAAGAAGCAACATATCTTCTGTTCCACCTCAGGCTCATCTCTAATAAGAAGGTTAAAAATTAATCTACCAAAAGGGATAGAGACATCAAGCAATAAAAGAAATTTGAAAGCAACACAAGAAGTTTGCAATGAAACCACAACTGTGAGAAAGTTAAAGGAAGTGAAATCCCAGCTCCGCTTCTAACTCACTGGGTGGTCTTGGGCAAGCCACAAAGGGACATATTTTGAACATCTTATACTAGTAACCAGCTCCTTACGAAGCATTTCTGCTTAACATTGCAGTCCACAAAACTTGCACTTGAATTATGGAAACAGCCTGAATATGGGTCTACTTATATGAGGACAAGTTTTGCAGTCTGCTCCTGGAGCTCTCTTTGCCTCCATCTATCCATAAAAAGCAGACAAAATCTCCTACCACCATGAGAATGGTGTTGCTGGGATTGAGTCTAATTAGTTAACGTTTGCACAGATTTTGGAAAATGTAAAGTGTGAAGTAAGTGCTATGCAGCTGGAGCAGATGTAGTTTAAACCTAATCTCCCAGCTTTGAATTTGCAGGCTTTTTAAGTAGCTGCAGCCTGTGTGTGAAAAGAGAATAAAGGACTGTCAGGATCTCCTCTCTAGTAGGACCAAAGCCTCTATAAAAGAACACAGCACATGCTATTTTGACTTGTATTTCTGTTTCCCTGCCGCGTTATCAAGAGAGCGGGCTGCCACAAGCCACAGACATTGCTCTACAAATCTTTTAGTGTGCTGGGAAGTCCCAAAGATAGCTGCGCACCACATCACTGTTATTACATAGTGTGGGTCCAACAGCAGTACATTTCACATATTCCAAATCTTTTCCATACATTTGGCACTGCCATACCTTAGTCCCCTAGATTTTGCTCCACCTTTCTTGTTTCCCTAATATGGTTAATGCTACCCAGCTGTTTGCAGTCAGCTTTAAAAACTATAACTAAGTTAGCATTCCTGCTGAAGCTTATTCCCTGAGTATGTATTCTCTACATTACTGATGTTCTCCATGCACTCCTCGACATTCAAGTATGGCTTCATTTTTATTTGCACAGTGTTATGTTTCAAAAAATAACAGTCATTTGAAAAAAGGACAGATGGGCCTGAAGAAAAGCTCTGGATCCAAACAGTCCCTGGATGCTGGAGAAGTTTACATCCAGGCTGGATTAGAAATGTGCAAGTAAACCCCATCACTCGTCAGATTCCCTGTCCTTCGGTTAAACTGTGAGTTCTTACAGCGTGTATGCCGTAGCAATGGTAAACCGCGACCTTCCCTAATGATAAATTAGGAGGAGAAGTTCATTGACAATTATTTAATACAACAATTAAATGTTTAAACTCCAGAGTTGAAATCCTGTTCTGCACAGCTTGCGCTCCAGCAATGCATTTAGGCATTTTTAAATGAATCTTGTTTTTCACCTACCCTGTAAACACTGGGGTGGGGAATCCCCCTGGAATTAATTAGTTAATTGGCAGGGCGCTGTGTAACCTGCAGAGCTCCTGCACCAGGACCACACTCTGGGAGGGCTCCGGGTGCAGCCCCACGGCCATCCCGGGCAGTACCGCTGCTGCGGCTTTCTCCCCCTGGGACAAACACCCAGGTTTGTCATTAGGCCCTTCTAAGATGGAATATTACCTTGGGTTGCTGGTTCAGATCTTTCAGTATTGGCTCCTAAAGAAAAGACACGTTTTGCTAATACCATGGTGTCAGAATGTATGATTTTCTTGGAAAGTGGTAATTTAAAGAACCTCCCAGTATTTAATGTGGCCCTACTTGGATTTCCAAATCTAAAAAAAAAATAAAAATAAAAAAATAATAATAATAATAAATTATTTAACCTCCACAGCGTCCCTCTGCCTTGGTATATATATATCTTGAGTGTGGCTTACAGACATTTCTTTGACAGGACTGTCCACCCCTCCTGTGCCTGACTCCTATGAATTTCTTCCCCTTCCTTGTTCACTATCATTTGTACAAAACAAATTTCCTGGTCTATGCCGTGTTCAAAACCTGAGCCTGCGGTGAGCGTGTTTCCCACCTCCCGCTGTGCCCCGGGGGACCGGCGAGCTGAGTCAGCTGCGTGCGCTCCTGGGAAGGTCTGAACCCCTCTCTGAGAAACATCAGCCTAATGAGGGGGCAGGCGGGAGGGAATTAAAAATGCATCTGCACAGAACAAACCAGTCCCCAGCAAGCTCCTGCTGGCAGACTGCGTACTGGCCTCCAGTTCAGCAGGACATTTAAGCAGAGGCTAACTAATGATTTCACTGGTGGAAAGAGGAGTCCATGTGGGCTGAGAGTTCACTGCGTGCTGAAATCATTTGTTCAGTCAAGTTTCAAAGGCCTCCTCTGTCATCTGCGGCATTAAGGGTTGGATTATTAATTTAATGGAGTGGTTGTGCTATGCAAGGAAGTGGAAAAAATCTGCTTCCACCTTGGCCAGAGCAGTAAAGCCTGGAGCAGCTTTACATGGGTTTTTTTGTTGCGGTTAGCCCCTGCAAGAAGTAGAACTGTGTCCCTACTGCTCCTCATCCTGAGAAATGTCAGTGTCAGTCCTGGTATGATCCTGCCTCCGCTTTTTGCCAGTAGGAAATCACTGATTGCAGCAGACCTCTTGTTTATCCGTTGTTGGTCCCAGCACAGCCTTCTCTCACAAGCCGTCAGTGGATCCAATACAAGCATCAGGAGTGCACAGCACTCAATGTGCACATTTGGGTTTCACATATTTAATGCCAGGCTTTGTTTGAGGGTCCTTAAGTGGGGGAAGGGCTCGATAATTATATGGGGGAGGGGGAGTTCGTACTAATTTCATAGGAGGGAGATACTTGGAAAGCAATGGTACTGAAAGAGACCTAATGGACATTAAATTAGATATGAAATTTCCATCTGCTAAAATGGCAAAAAGCCTCATGCAAATATGGGATGCATTTACAGACAATTCGTGTCACAAGCCAAAAAAAAGGAAACATTCTTTCTTTAAATGGCAAAGTACCAACAATGGCACAATACCTAGAATGCTACAGTCAACTCTTGACATTTTTGTGTTCAAAGGGTTCAGAGCAAATTAACAGAAATGAAGAAAGTCTGGAAGAAGAAGTCTATAAAAAGTGTTAAGTGACTGTGTGTGTGTGCAGGAGCAAGACACAGTCAATTCACGCATCGGCCCCAGAGCAGAGCCCAGGGACAGTCCAGCATAACCCAGGCTGCTTCACGTTTGCGTGAACCAAGCCCACCAAAAGGGACACACCTCCAATCCCAAACTGAAATGAATCCAAAGGTGGGGAGCCCCCCTCCACAAAACTGAGCAGGAGTAGAAGGAGATGAAAAATGAAGGCTTTACAGCAGGAAATGCTAGGAAAATAGAGCTGTTTTTTAAAGTGTTTACCAGAAACTGTATTCCAGCCTCCTTGTATAGAAAAGGAATCCAGAGATTTGCTCTGAAGATAGAGTGCTGAATTCATTGACCACAAACATTTGATGTGTGCAACTTTAATTACAACTTTCCAAAATAAAAAGAAGTGCCTGAAAATTCCAGGAAAATGATCTATTCTTTTCTTTTTTATCACTTTTAAACATAACCCATGCCTCCATTTCTTTCTGTGTTTGCCCCTACCACAATATCACGTCTCTGCACTTTTTCTCTGCTCCTTTTGTGGCCATTTCTCCCTCCCAATGAAATGGGGAATTCACTCCACTGCAGGGAGTCCAAATACTCTGACCCTACTGAACCCTGTCCTACCTTGACCTAAAGTTTTAATTGGTGTAGATATTTAAGTATAATCCAGTATTAGCATAATATGGGTGGTAATTAGTCTCATGTTTGAAGGAAGGATTACGTGCCCTGGCACCTTTCCTCGTGGCAATCCCTCTGGCAAAGCACAGTGGCACAGGGCTGTTTCCATTACTGTATATCGCAGCTTTGGAGATCTCTAGCAGAAACACAAGTTAAATGCATTTCTGTTATTATTTTATACTTAAATAAAGACTGTTAAGGCACAGGCAAACACCGTGCCAAAGGTGCTTTGGAGGCAAGGACATCTGACTCCAAGCTATTTTTGGACTTAGCATTTCGATCCAAAACTGAAGGCTATGACGTGCATTCTGACGAAATCTACACTTGGCCTACTAATTATGAAAGTTATCACAGGATACGTTGCTCACTAATAGGAAATAATAAATAACCATATCAACGCAAGACTGTTTCCTGTAGTGCTAATTGCACAAGAGAAACTCTTTCCAGTTAAAGGAAATGATCTATTCAAAGAGCATTAACATTTCTGGCCTAATTGATAAAATGGCTAACTGAGTGGGGTCAGGAAATGAAGTCCCTGTCCCTCCAAAGGACGGGGAAACGGGCTGTAGAGATGCTTCTGAGGTGGAGTTCTCACACTAGGGGTGACCAAACCTAATGAGCAGGATTTCCTTGGTGACCTGGCAGAGCTCAGGAGCAACCTGCAGGAATGTTGAATGGGTTCTGACATTAATATATGGATAGAGAGGAGAAATGTATTAAGACAAGTTTGTGAGTGGGAATCATCACGAAATTAGCATGCAACATCTTTGAAATCCCTGAGAAGAATTAAAGCATTTTGAGGAGATAATTTAAGAGTTTACCCTGGATCAAAATTAGCTATAGATGAAAACTATACACTACAGTTGGTGTAGCGAAGAACAGAAATTGGCGTAACTTTTTCTGCTCTAACAAAACTTCCAGAGGCTTGGAGTAGCTGAGCTGTCAAATTCCCCGGGGTTGTAGAGTGTGGAAGGAAATGGCCAAGAAGATCTGCCAAGGAATGAATCCATCACTATTGCCCATTCCCCATACTCCCTGTTCTCGCATCACAAGTCATTGGAGAATGGCTTGCTGTACATTTTATTTCAGCCAGTTCCCATGTGAGTGGATAAAATGATCTGGTTTTCCAGTGATGCTTCCAGGTTTTTGAGGAGTTGTACTGAAATCAGGATATTGTCCTGCAGAGTTTGAGAAGGAGGCTGGAAGGAAGAGAATAAAGGGTAAACTCACGCCAACCGAAAACATGGGCCCCCAACTCATTATTTTGTATGTTCCTTCCTTCATCGTTCATCCAGTCTATCATCCCACTGTGTCATCCTGTGACATGTGTTTCACATCCCATCCCTTCCAGATCTAAACTTTTTTTCACCCTTCTATTTCTTTCTACCCTGTCTTTCTTCCAGCAATAGCCACCCTACATGGGCTGAGCAAATACACTCACACTGAGTGTCCTTAGAAAGGCTTCCAGAACTGGCTTCCAAACTCTGATCACCCTCCCAGCTCAGAACTGATGTTGAAAGACTTGCACAAATACACACCCTGCGTCTGTTCCCCTGTTCTGTTCTTCATCCTGGTGTGAATTAGGGAAATTTCTACTAACATCAGCTATGTTACACTGGTAGAAAAATGACATGGGTGAGCAGAGAATCAGGTCCATCCATTTTCTTCCTTCCAAATGAAATGATGTAATTTGTTTGCCTACTTAAAATGAAATGGTGTTTCAAAGGTTTTTTCTTTCCACTGGATATCACATGGGTCTTACATTAATAATAACAATAGCTGCAAGAACAGATTAATTAAAGCACACAGTCTCCTTCAGGTTTGTTTTTTTTTTATTATTATTATTGCTTTCAGTATTCACTGTTGAGAGAAATGTGAATAGCAGGAAAATAACTCAAAATATTGCTTCACAAAGATTAATTCAAGTTGCTGCTCAGAAGATACTGCACCATATGGAAAATGTAACAGAGCAACTGACAAGTTTGTTTAGTTTAAACAAGGGTAGGTAAGATCTGATAATGCATGGGATCATTTTGGCACATAGTACAGCTCTTCCAGACCCATTGCATTACGCCTATCATCAAGTTAGTTCATCTAACAGCACAAAGTGGAACACTCTGACCCTTCTTATCCCTGTTAATCACTTTTAAGTAAATAATACCTCTTTGGAGAATAGTGATTCATGTGCTGCAACCAAAGATACGGTCAAGCTGTGAACTGGTCTTCCTGCAATGATAGGTAAAGTCAGGGAGCAAAGATAAGGAAGGATTTTGTCAGGCTATTATCATTACTTCACTTTTTAATTGCCTATAAAAGTTTTTTAAAGCAGCAGGACTGCATCGGAGAACACAATCATTTCTGTTTTCTTTCAAGACAGCTTCTAAACAGCTGTTCTGTTTCTCTCCCATCGTCACCTATTTAATTTTAAGATAAGGGATCCTTAGGAATCATTTCCTCTGTGAGCAGCTAGGAAAGGTTATATATCGCTAAAATGTCCTGTGCTATTTCCTTTAAAAAAAGTCAGACCAATTCTTGGTTTCCTGAGGCATTGTTATAGCCTTGATCATGCAGAGCAAAAGCTGAGCAAGATGTTCAGGAGCCTTGCAGTTTAAGCGTTTGCTTTCCCCCTTTTCTTCCTGCTTTCCTTTCCCAGGACACAGCCCTGCTTGGTGCTGATATGCTCCTGCATCACCAAAGCTTGCCATAGGTACGACCAGGCTCCTGCTGAGCTGCCTCTGGCAGGATTTTGGAGACCTGTCGGTCCTTTTCTTGTGATTTGTAAGCTCTTCATTGGATATGGAGATGAGGTGTCTCTCTAACACACTCATTAAGCTGGCAGTCATGGAGATAACTCTTAGACACCCAAAAAGGTTGTCTGCACCTCAGCGGACAAAACGATGCAGAACCGACAAGCTGCCTTGGATTGAGCTGTTGTGCACTGTGTGCCCAGGTAGAGATACCTGCTCAGGTCCTCAGGTCAGGACAGCCGTGCCCGCAAACCACAGTTCCAGGGCTGGTGACCCATATGGCTATATGACTAAAATTTTGCCCCTACAGTGTTTTATAGTAATGCCTGTTCCTGCTCTGGATAAAAACCCAGGATTTCACTCCGCAAAATGTTTAAGTCAGTTATCCAAACTGCTTAGAAACCCGAGTCAGTTTGTTCACATGAAGATAGATGAAGTGTGCGAGACAGGTACTTTGCAATGGACAGGTCAGGAAGCTCCACTTTATATGTTAGACAGACACATTAAATGTTTAATTTCTCAATCCATTTAAAGGAAACACATCATGTTTCAAGGAACAGTGACTGTATGCTTTTGTCCTTTTATTCATGAGATCCCACAAGTAAAGACTGTGCTGGAGCAGACCTGGCTGTGGATTTGATTTTATTTTGATTTGCTCTCTCACATTTTTCTGAGGCTGGGGGAAAGACTGGCACAGTATTTGACTTGCCTTCACAAAGAGTAGGTTCAAGGTATTGAGACATTTAACACGTTTGGATGCTTTTATTCCATCGTTTCCCTAAGCAGTTCGATCATGGTGCCCACTGTTAGTTTTTATCAAAGATTCTGTCTGACATGGCTGCTCAGCAGACAGCAAGAGGTCAAGTGACCATCTGCTGTAAATGAACAGTACCCCACTAATGTCCACAAAGTGAGGGGAGCTGTGCCAGTCTACACCAGCTACTTGGGCTCAGGGTTTGTGCTGGACTGTGAAGTCTTTTGAGGTGTTCACAGTTGACTTCAAACCCAATTATCTTCGACACCTCAGTTAAGAGAGCACTGATAACCTTTAGAAGCAGTCCTTGAATGCTTTATTTCCTGAGAAATTGATGCAGGCTAAGAGTATGCCTTTTGTTAAGGTCTGGGAAACACATGTAAACTGCTTTGGCAAAGAACCAGTTATTTGTGAGCAACTAATACTGAATGAAAAACTTCTCTGTAAGCCACATTCTTCCCCTATGGAGGTTTTCTGCAGATGCCCGTGTTCTCTTTTTTATCTCTTTACTCGCTATGATATACACAAGGCAGTCCTATAAGTTTCTCTATTTTTTTCTTCTCAACTATTATAAAAATATCATCTCTCTGCTTTATGGATTTTAAACACTTGTCAGGTCTGCATGGAGCTTGAAATAGTTATGGTTCTATTTACTGTAGAATGGGGGGGGCGGGTACAGAAGAACCAATATTTTGCCTTTAATAATTGGGTTTGTTAGTCATTAGAAATAGATATTTAGCATGACTTTATATCCCAATGCAGAGCAAAAATGAGAGGTCTAGAAGAACTCTACACCATGACTCTGTCCTTGCATTCTTTGAGCATCCACAAGAAAATTAAGGACCTTCACCTACAGAACATCAAAACCCCATGAGACGATTAATTCACTCACAGCAT
Source organism: Falco cherrug (assembly GCF_023634085.1). Lineage (NCBI taxonomy): Eukaryota > Metazoa > Chordata > Aves > Falconiformes > Falconidae > Falco > Falco cherrug. The sequence continues at coordinate 27,126,920 of NC_073709.1, forward strand.
AGTGTGAAACTGAATCTACTCCATGTTAAGTACCATAAATGAGGCAAGTGAAGGACTATAATCCTATAAAATCATATACATATAGACAAGAACACACAAAACTGAGCTTGCTGAATTACAGAATAATTTGTTTTCTTTAATTCACTTCTATGTAAACAAAATAGAAAGTGCATACCCAGTACTTTATTGCTTGACACCGTAACCATACTCAAATAAATTATTTTAGTATCTTTAGAACAACGTTTCTTTGTGTGTTTGTGTCTCCTCACATACGGTCCTCTTCTATCTTTTGGAATTGAATAAAAAAAAAATTCAATACTTTTATAGAGACATGCAACATTTCACTTCCAAAAAGATGTTGTAAATAGTTTAGTGTCAGAGTACAAGCTTAAAAAATAACAAAAGAACATGTTTTTGAAGTTTTTGATCTCATCGTGACCTTTGAAACTTGCTGGGTGGTGAATTCATTAAAAAGATGCCAAAATATAAGCTCAAGGTCTCAAATTTATTTAGTGCTATAGAAGTTTTCCATTCCAGAAGGAAATGCATCACTAACTGAATGTGCATATCAAACACCAAACCAAACCATGCCATGCTAATGGTAATTTCTTGAATATTGACTACTTAACATCAAAATCCTGATTCAATGAAAACAATCATTTTTTTTTAGATTCTACATTTTTTCCAGACTTTGTTTATGACAATCAGGTTATGCAATATATAATCCAGATCAGAATTTCCACTGTACACAACCAGTAACATGTGATGCAAATTAAGGGTGTGCAAACCCATTCAGATACAGACAGGATGAACAAACCCAAACCTCAAACAAGAATTTACTCCAAGGTGTTCAAAATGCTCTTTCAGATTTGGAATGTTTATTCTTTCATTTTCAATCACTTTTATTTTTCTTCATTCTGAATAGTCCAGCAAGTATGAGTGAGTAAACATTGCAACACATGCTTTCTTGGAAGACTCTTCTTATCTCTTTTCATGACCAATACCACTGATTCTGGCAGCAGTGCCAGTCTCAATCCGCCATTCATTTCTTCTCCCTTTTAGCACTTTCTTTTCCATTATCCCTGATTCCATACATTCAGTCCCCAAACTGTTAATTTACATCACCTTGAAACTCAGTGATTTAGGAATTATATACATTCCTTTGCTTCCTTTCAAAATTCTGAACAATTCTTACAGCCCTAAGCTCAAATCCCAAACAGCAACTTTCATGAATATTGACTCAAATGAGCAAACAAGGACTGCCCCAAACTCTGAGATGTTTAGGACAACCAATACAGCATTCACTAGGTAAAAGAAGAACACAAGAACAAGGGAAACAAAGGTGGAACTTGCCAGATCTCTGTCGGAAATATGACACAGTGGAGAGGGAACAGCCTGGGAGGTTCCTGAAGTGTGTGGAAGATACCTTCCCGACATAGCTGGTGCGGGAGTCAGACCAGTGAGATGCCCTGCTGGACCTGCTTCTTACCAACAGGGAAGGACTGGTGGGTAACGTGGTGGTTGGAGGATGTCTTGGACACAGCGACCACCAGATGCTAAGAGTTTTCCACTCTTGGAGAAATAAGGAGGGGTGTCAGCAGAACTGCTGCCTTGGACTTCTGGAGGGCAGACTTTGGCCTGTTTAGGAGCCTGGTTGACAGAGTGCCTCGGGAGGCAGCCCTGAAGGGCCCAGGGCTCCAGGCAGGCTGGGCGTTCTTCAAGAAGGAAGTCTTAAAGGTGCAGGAGCCGGCTGTCCCCACGTGCCGAAAGACAAGCTGGCAGGGAAGAAGACTGGCCTGGCTGAACAGAGCTTTGGCTGGAGCTCAGGGAAAAAAGGAGAGTTTGTCACCTTTGGAAGAAGGTGCAAGCAGCTCTGGAGGACTGTAAGGATGTGGTGAGGTTATGCAGGGAGATTAGAGATGCGAAAGCCCAGCTCAAACTCAGGCTGGCCACTGCTGTAAAAGGTAATAAAAAATGTTTTTACAATTCTATGAATGTAGGGTTTAAATAGACCATCCCCTCTCACCCCTTCCTTTTTCCCCAGAAACTGTGGTGTGAGGGGAGGGAAGGCTGATATCTCCTGAACTATATCCAGTTGTAAATTTTGCACAAACCCCCTTGTTTCCTTTCACCGTAATACTAGCAATTTTAGTCAAATCAAACAGTACTTTGATATGAGCTGTTTGTTCAATTCTTGAGCATTTTTTTTTTCCACAGCTCTTGGTTGAACCAGCTGACTTCATAACAGGAATTATTACAGAAGTTAAAACTATGTGAAACCCTTTGAATACCTAGAACCAAAACCTTGCCACTGCTTTGCGGGAGCTGCTCCAGAACCTGAATGGGGAAATACTGGTCCAAGAATACTTAATCCTCTCTCTCTGGGAAGAACCATGTCAAAACAAGCTCCTTCTTGGTAGCAAACCCAGACAAACACTAAGTCAGTGGTCACACAGCTTAGGGAGTGACATCGGAAAATTCAGCCTTCACAGAAAGAAAATAGATGGAGAATGCCACAGCTCAGGCTACTGGTACCCCTTGCAGCTCAAATAGGTGACAGGTAACTCCACAGACACCATCTCATTTCTCCTTAAAGGTGCAGAACTGCACATGCAGTAGTTTTTCCCTTCCAGGAGGAACGCCTTTCATCCAATTCCACCTCTGTTGATCGGTGGGCCCCAAAGGGACAATGCAGAAATTATACCACATGTGGACAGATGAAACAGGTTAACCTGCTTCAAAGTAAAGCACTTACAGTTAGTCAGGTTTGGTGAGGGGGCACGTGAGGAAGAACTATACTTACAGTAAGGATCAAGCTTGAATGTGTTACCTGGGAAATGTAAGTTTCTTTGTAGAAAATCAAAATCATCCTACCCCCAGCACCCAGCACACCCACAACTGCAGAGCAGTCTTGTATTCAGGTGCCCGTGACCAATAGAATCACTCAGCATCGGAGTTCTGTAAAAAACTCCACAAACCTGGCAAAAAAAAAGCACAATAAAACACTTTTGCAATGCAAGACATTTTTCAACTTTACCTCAATGTTTCTTGTGAAAATTAAAGGCAATTTTCATTTGCTGTCTAAGGGTGAAGCTCTTTTCGGAACAGAAGACTAAGATCAAGCCCAGGAAAAATATAACAACATAACTCAGTAGACAGGAACTGGCTTGTCAATTGAGAGGAAATTCTGCTATTTTGAAAGGAACAAGGCTTCAAAATTCCCATGGAATACAAATGTGTGAAGTCAGTTGCAACATCTTATCTAGCTAAAAAACCATATATATTTCGGTTAAAAGTTGATTAAACTTTGTGGGTTTAGATACAAAGAATAGACAACTATCTCATTAAGAGATGTCTCGGACATTGTGGAAAGGCTTTGATTTGTTTCTTTTTTCAAAACAGACATTTTTTAAAATTCATGTCTTAACATATTTAACTTTAAATGAAAATTACTTTCCTCTTTGAGAACGTATTTGGTTAAAAATTGTTATTAATCTTAATTTCCAAGAGCTATACATGTTTTACCTTGTGCAAATAGTTGTATTCAGCCCTGCTGGGGTTAGTTCCTGTATTGCTGAACTACAACAAAGTACTTTAGCTTATTTTATGTGCTGGATAGTATATTAACATTATTTTAATTTAGATGGAGTGGTATTTCATTCTTGGTCTTCCTTCAGAATTGAAAATTGCATTTTTTTAATCATTATTATTTATAGCATCTAGTTAATTTTGCTCATTTTCTCACTATGATGTAAGAGGAGACACAAGCTACCATTAATTCCACTTCTATAAATTTATAAGCCTGTTATTAGAAGTTACAACACATTTACAGCTTGCATTACCATAAATGTAAGTGCCTGTTCACATTCGTTACAACAAAGTATGATCCAGAATCCTGTATTTTAAATCCAAGGTGAAGAAATACCAATACATTTCTAAATGACTTATTCTACTTTTTAGTCAGGTATTTTCACCCTTTTATCCTTGTACAGAACCTATTAATTTACATTTAACTTATGCCTATCTTTGAGATAATCCACAACTTCTTTATAGGCTGTTTGAAAAGTTATCATCTTCACTGTTAAATTTATGCATTCAGGGATAATTATTTTATATATGTTTATTCAGAAATTATTTTCTCTTTTTCACATATGGCGTGTTTTCTTCTTCCCAGAAAATGTGACATAACCCAAATTCAGTACTGGGTTTGGTCCTTCAGTGTAAAAGTTCCATGGATTTCTGGATGGCAGTGGTCTGCGCAGGCAGGACTGTTTTTTTTATACTTTGTTTTCAGGTAGTTGCTGTAAACTGGGTTTTGTGCATTCTGATAAAGTTATGGCTTGGGGTGTAATTTATTAAATGAAACATTTAAGCAATGCATAAAAAGAGAACAAGATAAACACTGTATCCTTGAAAAGGGGAGAGACTGAATGATATTTCATAACTATTTTTTTAGAACAGTTGGTTTAAATTTCCAAATAACTTTCTTTTCAAAGGGACAGTATCAAAACACATGCAAAAAATAAAATTCTAAATAAGGCACAATAAATTATTTCACTGCTTAGGTATTGGATTTCAAAGGGAGAAGAGAGTATGCACAAGGATATTAGAGTGGACTATATTGTATCTTTGGGAATTGCTGTCAAATATTGATGAAAACAGAGAGACTGTCGGAGATCAGATAAAAGAAAGAAATGATTACATTTGGAAGAACAATGTGAAATGTGTGGCCAACAGAGATTTCAAATGTAAGCTAATAGCAATCCACCAAAGAACAAAGCTGGAGGAAGTCCCACATATTCAATCACATTTACAGTCAGTTAGCATATGTAAAAATTTTATGGTGCATTTTTCCTCATTTTGAAACTCACAAAGTATGCCGTTCAGTAGATCTGACTGTGACACATAGTTACAGTGAATTGACAAGTATCAACAAGGCAGATGGAAAAATTATGAACAACAGTTTTCGCCATTTTGTCATAACTTGTGCTTCTCATCACAGGAACACAGCTTTTGGCCTTTCTAGAATTTAATTGAGTTACGAAATGAAGGAGACTTACTGTTTTTACATACTACACATATGCTCGCAGAAAGTGTTGTCTTTCAGATGCTGTTTCCATGAGTCTTATGATACTTGGATACAGGACACAGAATGTCTTGGTTTGAAATTTTTAGTCACAATATGAAACTAAAAGCCATGGCAGAAAGGTTTGTTATCACATTGCGTTTCCTGTAGTGACATTTCCTTTCCAGAAGAAAAGTATTTTAAGCAGTCTCTCTAAAGCACAAATTTGCCCTAAGATAACCGCTGCGATCAGTGAAGATTTTAAGAACTGGCAAATCAGCATTTCCTAGGCCTACACAAAGATTTATTCACACATGTTTCAGGTTAGCATAAATAACTACAAAATCATTAATCATTAAATAATGAAGTAAGGAAGTACAGAGTCCCTTCATCTGGACAGACACGGACAGTATTACCAGGTCCGTTGCAAGCAAGGCAGTGCTTTCTGTAACAATATTGCACTGCCAATTTTATGTTGGTTTAATGCATTTTGTGCACAGATTTTTAGATATGTTCAGTTTTGTTAAAAAGGACAATGAACTTTGTGTCCTGTGTTCAGACCCTTGTTACATCGCTTGTTAAATCTAGAGCAGCTCCATGGACTTCAGCATAATTTTTTATACATATTTGTTGTAACTCAGATCACAGTATGGTTTTATATTCATGCTGGAGAGAGATTACAAGCCATCCCTTGATTTAAGTAGCTCTTAGATCTAAATTTACCTTTTGAACCACTGCACATGGGCTCTGCAAAGCCAACTACGCCCTTAGATTGAAGATGAGATGGGGTTCTTAGTTCTGTTGCTTTGGGCTTGAATCTGGAGTTTCATTTTCCATCTTCTCTGTATTGCAGCAAAAATGTAAAATGAGAGTAAAGGTAGCTCATTATAGAAATCTTCACCCTCTTGTTTCCTTACCCTTTTGTGACCATGGGGGTGTTCCACTCACATGTACTTGCAAAGCCCTGCTGAAGCTGGGTAAATCCCCAGGGAAACAGAAGACAAAATAAAGTTGTGGCCCCTAAGGGGAAATTCTTTGACTAGCAGTGACTGCTGCATTTGGATTTGAAAAGGCATGATAACATCACCCAAAAGATTCAACACTGGTGATGTTTACCATGTGATCTTCGGCACACTTTTATTATAAATACACAGATACAGCCTTAATTAGAGTAGAGCATTTCTCTAGCCATGTTCCTCACACTTGCTGGGAGTGAAATACTGCCTGTTACATGTATCACCTGACACCTCAGATCCACACACACATCCCATCTTTCTACCAACAGCACTTTTACTGTATAAAAAAGAAATCTCAGAAGAAATATTAAGTTCAGGTAACCTGTTAGCAAGCAATACACAAAAAGCTCAATCTAAAACATATTTGCTCACTTTTTCCAAAAACACCCACCACCAACTAACAATCTTCTGATTTTCATATCCTTGCTCATTTTTAAGAAAAATAAACATAGAAGATGAAAGAATCTTTCTACTACTTATTATTTTTCTGTAGTTATGTTCTTCCAACAGAGACAATCACAAAGCAGAAGTTTTCAGAGGTGGCTGCTGGCTTAGTAATCTTTTCTGAAGGGTGCTATAGAGGAGAAATGGTCTTGGAAAAAAGATTAGATAGTATTGTTTTGATATGATACCTATAAAAAAAACAACAAAGAGTTTGTTTGCATAGATCAGTAAAGAAGCGACTTGCTTGTTTCTTCATCAAAATGAAATTACATTAAGTTTAAGGCATATCAAACTTCATCTGTCAACAGGTAATGCTGATCTGTCAGAAAGCCTTTGACTATAACATCAAATGATCTTTGCTTTTACTGGGGCAGGTCCCCTCTGTTTATAGCCAGTCCTGCATGTTGTCAAGTCAATGTTTTTTCCGTCTTGTGTATAAGGGTCTTAAAAAATTTGTTTAGACTCCTCAACAGTGTCATGCTGTTGCCATTCTCTAACTGGGATGCAGTTAGGGATAACTGCACCAGAGTTAAATATAATTGGGCAAATTATTAATTACTAACATACTGCAACCACACAAGTATTGTTTTGGGGGATTATTCTGATGAACAAAACAATCAACTGAGCATTTGGAGAAAAGGAGAGGAGTCATAAATGGAGCCCACAGGAATCGCAGATAAGAGGAGTTGTACTGGAAGTGCACATGATGACTGCAGCGTGCATTTTCCTAATATTAAGAGAACTGGTTGTTCTGGAGAAGTTAGCTGCATTTGGATTTTAGAGAAACAAACATCACTTCTGATAGCTCTGTATGTTACCCCCTAAGCTGAACGGGGGCGGGGGTTGATTCACAGCAGCAGAATGAAATAAACCTGTGCTAAGAGGCAGTGCCAAGATCCAAATGGAAAATGGTAACATCCTGACTTTTAACCGTCTGCATAGGCTATGGAAAGTAGCTTATAGGTTAAAAAGATGATGAACTTGGAGAAAACAGTAGGCCCTGTGAAATTACTATACAGGGAACTTTAGCTACGCTTGGAGTTACTCTGTAAGTCACTGCTTTAATAAAGCTTATTCTGTTTACCAGGTTTGGTCTCCTCTCAGGTTTCAGCCTCACGTGAAGTACCACAAGTTCAAGATTTAAATGCAAATAAAAATATGACACAAATACACCACACCAGTGCCAACAGGTTCTACTGGTAGACTTCCAGTTCCATGCTATAAGATTCTGATGTTTTCTTAGTTTGCACTGTGTTTATAAAGTTATTTTGTTATTTTTTTAAATTTAATTTCCTATTTTATGTGACAGTAGACAGAAAAAAACTAAAAAATCTGTAATTGAAGCTTATAAAAAACGTAGGTTTCACTGGAGAGGCTGGTGATGTGATCATTTACTGATTTCACTTGGGCTGCATGCATGTAACCAAAAGCAGAATTTGACAATCTGTCCCTTACAGTGAGAATGTGTAGACATACCAAATGTCATAAATATTCCCAGCTGGAACTGAGACCTGTAATTTTCTCATAGGGGCAACACATAGCTTGGGAATTTTGTCCTTAGTTCAGAGCTGGGTGGCCTAATTCCTCCTGTTCTAGGTTTCAGACCAAAATTAATGTGTACATCTGGGTCATAAGCGCTGAGAAGTTTTGGCTTGTAGTGGAAAAGATTACAAGCCCAGTGTTAGTGGTATAGGAGGAGCTGACAGCCTCGTGTACTCCTTTGCGGGGTTTGTGTGATGTTGCAAATCTGATTTTGCTTACAGCTATACTGCTTTATTCAGCTCCTCAGACTGCAAGTAGACGAAAGATGTAGAGATTCAAATAAATGTTTCTAGTATAGACTACCTCTGTGTGAGGGAATTCTGCTTCCACACCTTCTTTATCAGTTGTATCATCAGCTCATGGTCTTAATGGCCATGTTAAGGTTTTTCCAGAGAAAATGCAAAATGTCTTTTCCTCAGCAGTACATTCAGGTTACTAATCAGGGGGAAATGCAAAACTCCTGTGTTGCCAGGGCTGCTACTTTCTCCCTGGCCAGTGAGCTCCCTTTGCTCATCCAGTACTGTGGGTGACCTTCCAGGCTCCCCGTGGAGGAAGCAGCAGCAATGCAGTTTCAGGTAAGAGGTGGAGGGGCTGGAAAGTGTGACAAGGAAGTGTGGCAAGAAAAAAAGATTATAAGCATTGGTAGTTCATGTTTGGTGAATGTTGGTTTGTCATAAACTCAGGTTAAGGCATACTTAGAGAACCTGTGAGATGTTTGGTGAATGTTGGTTTGTCATAAACTCAGGTTAAGGCATACTTAGAGAACCTGTGAGATGTTTGGTGAATGTTGGTTTGTCATAAACTCAGGTTAAGGCATACTTAGAGAACCTGTGAGATGTTTGGTGAATGTTGGTTTGTCATAAACTCAGGTTAAGGCATACTTAGAGAACCTGTGAGATATGTCTCCGCTCCAAGCGCTGTGGATGGTTCAGGGTTGTGAACTAGTTTATTCCATCAAAACAAGGAATTCCAAGTCTCTTTTGAAAGGCAGAGACTGTTGGAAAAATGTCGGTGACTTTCCTGCTACAGAGGGAGGTATTAGGTCTGCTCCTGACACCCAGCAGCAAAATAGAGCTTGGGTATTATGTCATAATTTCTTCCTCAGTCACCCTTAACTAGGAAGGCTTTCACCTGCCTTCAATTTCATGGATCACAGATAGGAAACCTCTTCGTATTGGTTTGAAAATTTGAGCATTTCAGGGTCTAGAACATCACCTTGTCCCTGAAGATCATAATGTCTGGGAATAAGCCAGGCCAGGACAACAACGAAGGAGCAGCCGCAGGCTGTGCCACTCCATGGTTCAGGAACAGTAATTTCTGCCACCTTTTGGTTTGAGCTCAGACTTCGCCTGAAGAGGACCGAGCTGTCTGCACAGCAAAGGCAGAGGCTACACTATCTTTCCCCCAACTCTGAGGACATTAGGCAAGAATAATATATGGTCTTTCACAACTCCTCAGTATGATTCCACATTATCCCCTATTGAGTCAGATTGCACAGTTTGGCCCCTGTCTCTGAATTGCAGAGATTACCAATGAAAACACAAGTTGTTGTGGAGGTCGCTTGATAAGGTTTTGTTTACGCACTAGAAGCAGTTTCTCGGAATCTTTAAATTAAATAACACATTAACTTTTCCGCCAATATCTAAGCTCTAGTGCTAGTCAGTCATCAACTCTGACAGCAGTAAATCCAGCATAAATAGAAAATACCATTAACTTTAAGTAATTTACATAATAATTACATTACCCAGATGAGTATTTCTTCCAAAAGGAGGTCACAAATGCATTACTGAGTCTTTATTGTTCGCAGTAAATTGGGAAGCTCAGTCTGCACGCAATAATATTGGAAGAGATTTGCAAAGCATTATTAAAAAGACACTAGTGTCAAAAGACTGTTCCATAAAAACACATGCACTAAAACCTTCAGCATTAATTGAATCATGCTTGTGTTTTGGCAATGCTGGAAACCTGGCTCAGTCATAGCTCTGGTGATTCATTAGTGCTAATTAATGCTTTTTCCAGGCTAGTAACAAACTAAAGAGAGACTGTTTGTCTCTACTGATCATTCCACAGTTACAGTAATGGTTTGATTTATGTATCAGCCACTTAATGCCGTGTTTCATTCATTTCTAAAGAAGTTTCAAAGGGACTGAGGGTTCTTATGTGAAAGTTTAAGACGAGCAAACAAACAAAAGTGTTTCCTATGAGTACTGCTAAGCAACGATGTGGGTTTCCTGGGGCTTCCTCCTCAGCCTGCTCTGCCTCTTCTTCCCCAAGACACAAATGGCGCCAGTATCCTCCCGGCAGGACCTTCAGCATCTTCCCAGCAGGACCTTTGTGCTCCCTTACCCATCCCCAAACGGCTCAGCCAGGCTGGCAGCTACTCGTGCCATGGTGGGCGCAGAGCTAAGCAGCCACAGGCTGGCCAGCTGGCTGTGGGCTCCTGGCAGGGACCTGCCCGTCCCTGTGGCGGGGCCACCAACCTTAATCACTTGTCCCAGCAGTGCTGCTAATTTTTGTCAAACCTCTCACAACTTCGTACAAGCAGTTCAACCTGAGGGCGCAACTATATCTTCAGACCTATGCTGTGAACCTGAACTTCTATATTATTCTGCTCCCAGATCTACAGGGTAGATTTTGACTCCAATATTTTGCTCTCTCTACAGGCACAAAACTGTGTGTGCCAGCAGTAGCATAAAAAGTGTAAATGCTGCAAAAATATGTTACCATTTCCTCTCACTCTGCTGCCCGGTTTAGAAATTTGGCTAGAGGCATTCACTGCAGTTTGGAATTTTCTTTTAATATCATTTTTCTGTAACTGTTTTCTTTTACATTTTTGAAACATTTTTAGTGCTCAGGAAACATCTTAGAAGGGGAGCCTGGAAACAGAAGCACTTTACTTATCCATAGATCAAGAATAGGGTGAGCAGTGCCCTTTGCTGCCAATGAGCTTCGGTCCTTGGATGAAGTGATCTTGGTGGCTGAGAAAATATTTTGAGCTTCATGCACATTCAGTTCTTGGCCACTTTTGGCTGAGCAGTGACAATTCAAGTCTTGTGGATCTCTTTCCATTAAGTACAAGGCTGACATCACCAATGCGTTTCCCATATGATAGCAAAGGGTTTCCAGATGGGAACAGCTTTCCAAATGCTGTTGATTGGCCATGAACTATAGTAGTGACACAGAGGTCTGCACATCTGAGTCAGAGAAAATTGCTATTGTAAAATAATAATACTAATAAAGATAACAATAACAATAATAATTTATTATTATTATAGCAACCACATACCTGGCTCAGCATTTATGTAAAGGGGAAGGAGGAAAGTCGTGTTAGTTTTATAGAATCTGCTCATGATACAACAGGTTCAGGATCAGATTCCCTTTGACAGAAGCAGAAAAGCACCGTGGCCTTGTAAGTAAGGCAGCGCACATTAAAATTTAGAAAACTGCTTGTGCTCTTTATGCTTTAGATATGTTCATAATTAAAATACCAGCTCCTAATACACTATATGCATATGTGGGTTAACAATAAAATATTACTCTTTTGAAACCTGAACTGGTATCATTTGCAACAGTGAGACATTTGAATTAGATAGAGCTTAAAATCTAACTAGGGAGAACAAAGACGATGAATTAGAGGCGTGTGTGCAGTTACAAGGCTGCAGCCTCGCTGGGTTCACAGAGATGTGGTGGGGTAGCTCACAAGCCTAGAGTGCTGCAATGGATCAATACAGGATCTTCAGGAAGGACAGGCAGGATGGAGAGGAGGAGATGTCACCCTGTATGTGACAGAACAGCAGGAAATCATGGAGTTCTGCCTACAGAGGGATGACAAGCCAGCTGAGAGTTTATGGGCCAGGATTAGAGGGCAGACCAATGTAGGCAACGTTGTGATGGGTGTTTGCTAAAGACTGCCTGACCAGGAAGAATTAGATGTAGCCTTCTTCAGACCACTGTAAGAAGCCTCGTGTTTGCAGGCCCTGGTCCTCATGGGGACTTCGAGCACCCTGATACCTGTTGGAGGGACACCACAGTGGGTCAAGAGCAATCCAAAAAGCTTCTGGAGTGCACTGATGACAATGCCCTGACGCAGGTGACCAAGGAGCAGATGAGGGGAAGTGCTCTGATCAACCTCAGATTTACAAATAAGGCAAATTTTTCAGGGATTTGAAGGTCAGAGGCAGCCTTAGTTGTAGTGACCTTGAGATGGTGGAACTACAGGTCTTGAGAGAACAGGAAAAAAGCAAAATCAGGACCACAGCCCTGGACTTCAGGACAACACACTTTGGCCTGTTCAGAGACCTGCTTGGAACAACCCTGTGAGAGACAGCCATGGAGAAAGGAGTGGCCCAGGAGGACTGGTTGATATTCAAGGATCACCTCCTCCAGACTCATGATCAGTGCATCCCAATGCACGAGAAATCAAGCAAAGGTGGCAGGAGGCCTGCATAAAGGAATGAGGAGCTCCTAACAAAATGCAGACATGAAAAGGAAGTGCATAAGAAGTGGAAACAGGAGTAGGTGAACCTCTAGTAATATAAAGAGGATTGGAGAATGGAAAAGGATCAGGTGAGGAACATTTAAGCAGGCTGAACATCCATGGGATATCAGTGGATGCACCCATGAGTGCTGAGGGAACTGATCAATTCACTGCAAAGCTACTCTCAATAATCCTTGAAAGACCGTGGTGACTGGAGGAGGCTACCAAGGACTGGGAGAAAGAAAGTATCCCTTCTGTTTTCACAGGGGGCAAGAAGGAAGATCTGGGGAATTCCAGGTTGGTCAGCCAAACCCTGATCCCCAAGAGAGTGATAGAGCTAATCTTCCTGGAAACAATTTCCAAACATACAAAGGACAAGAAGAGCTGGGGTAGCCAGCACAGATATATGAATAGGAAATCACACACGATCATTGGTGGGTGAGGTGAGAACAGTTGGTGTTGTCTGTCTTTGCTTTGGTAAGGCTTTCAAAACCATGTTCATCCCAGACAAACTGATAAGATACAGACTAGATAAACGGACAGCAAGGTGGGCTGAAAACTGACTGAACTGTTGGGGTCAGAGGGCTGTAATCAGCAGCTAGAAATTCAGCTGGTGGTTGTCACTGGTTTTGCGCCCAGGGGTTGATACCAGGGCCAATACTCTCTAACATCTTCAGTAATGACCTGGCTAACAGCACACAGTGCAACCTCAGCAAGTTTGCAGACAAAGCAAAATTGGGAGGACTGGCAAATACACCAGGTGGTTGTGCTGCCATTCAGAGGGACCTCAACAGGATGGAGAAATGAGCAACAGAAATCCTATGAACATCAACAAAGGGAAAAGGAGAGTCCTGCACCTGGGGGGGAATAACTGCAGAGGTGCCTTCCAACCTCAGCCATCCTTTGGTTTTGTGATTCTGTGTTATTTGATTCTGGTCAGAATATAAAACACCTGTTCAGTGCATCATTACAGGGGACAAAAGTCTTCCAGTGATTATTACTTTAGGATACCTTGTGTTTTAATAACTTTAGAGCGTTATCATACAGGGGTTTTTTTACAACAACACATTTTAAAACAAGACAATAGACTATTTTTCATTGTGAGTACACACCATTTTACTAGCTGTCATTATGCGTTTGACTTAGAGAAATTATTCAAACTAGGTTTAGGACTATCCTATTAGTTTATCTATCTGAGCTGGTTCTTGAACTAGCGGTGATTTAGAGGGCCCTCTGTCTGGGGAAGTGTCACATTTTGGAAGCAACATAAATCTACATCTCAAAAACTGAGGTCATGAAACAGTCCCTGACACTTTCTCAAACAGCATTGCTGCTATACTTGCTTAGCATGGAAAATGCAGTTTCCAGTAATTATGGATTTGCTTCTAAGAAGTCCTTCTTTGATTTCAGCTGGCTGTGATTTTTGATTCCCCAATCACCCTTAGAGTTTATAATCTGTAATTCCCTAGGAATCAATGCACTTAGTTGCAAAACTGGTTTGAGAGCGGAGCCCGATGCAGAATTCTCCTAAATTATGCTTTCCTGTGCAGTGTTAAACAGCTGCCACACCTCACTGTAAAACCTTTCTGTTGGGTATATGGGGCATTGGTACATTGAACTATAACCAAGATCTGAAGACAAATATGCATATTCAGACATGTGGTCACTGAAGTTATTCCAGATTTATACTACTGAAACTTAGATCAAAACCATTAACTTCTACGCAGTAACTTTTACATGTTTGCTCAAGGTTTTCAAGGAGCTTTGAAAAATATCCAGTTGCAATACAGCTACTAGGAACTACATTTGCACGGTATTGCTCTTTCAGGCTTTAGCTAAATGCAGCAAAAAGGGAGAATGCAATGCAGACCACTTGCTTTGTGAGAGTTTAATGTGTCTACAGTAAATATGTCACTAGCACCACAACAGTGTCCAGAGGGGACGTACAAGAACTGTAACTTGCACATAAGGACATGGCAGGGTTAAGAAGAGGGAACATATTGACTGTACTAACATTGGGAAACTGATAGCTCAGCATGTAAATTTTCATGCCAACTTCAAGGTTGGTCTAAAAGCTCAAAGTTTGTAACTGTTTTTATTTGCAAAACAGCACGCAGAGCTAGAAAACTGAGCTTAAGCTAGATTATTGTTCACAGTCATAAATCTAAGGCTGATTTTCACAGCAACAAAAAAAATTATTGGCATATATTTAGACCATGCATGACCTTGCTGAATCAACTTGGCATTCTCAAGAACAACAAAATAAAACCAGATGACAGATTCTTGTTTTCAGACTCCACAGATGCATCTCACAGCATGCAAAGAAGAGTAGTTGCAGTGGGTATGAGGGAACTCATCTCCCATGGGCTTTAGGTGACATTTGCCTAATGCTTTACACATCACTGAAATCCTTCAGGTAAGTCCTGAGTGGGGCCTTCAGGAGAGACCAGAGTTTCATTAAGAATCCATGGCAGAACAGATGGTCTAATTTGGAAATAAAATGCCCTCAACACAAGCAAAATCTCCTGACAGGGTACATATAGCACAGCTAATTTTCTGAGTTTTTCTGGAATTGCTACAACATGAACCCCTGAGACAAACTTTTGCAATAAAGGTCTTCCCACCTTTTATTTTGCACCATTCCCACCATTCACCCACCATTTATTTTGCAATAAATGTGGTCTTCCCACCATGTACAGTGAGGACATGCATGGAAAAATCTAGTCCCAGCTCTATATGCCTCTCATTCATCTGGCTTTTCTTTGGATACAAACAGGCAACAAAGCCTATTACTGGTCTCTGTGGCAGAAGCATCTGAGGTTGGATAAGGGAAAATGAAACGCCATTAGTTAGGAGGCAGAATTCGAGTTGCTGTTGTTTTCCTGCACTTTCCACTAGTATTGCACACAGATACAGAATGTAAAGTGGCTGTTCCCTACCCCAGAACCTGCTCCAGCCACATCCCTACCTACCAGAGAGATCTTGAGTTACATGCTAGGGTAGCTGTGGACTTTTGGGAAAATGACTGGAGAGTGCCCCACTCGCGTGGCCAAGAGGACCACTTTGTTCTAGCTCTGCTGCAGAAGCCAGAGCCGCCCGAACCACAGACTCAGCAGCATGGAAGGACGTCTGCAACCACATTGACAAATGTATGTAATGCTAATGAGAAGGGTGAAAAACAGCATGTTGAAAGCAACATGGCCACCTCCCTGGACTTGGCTCCTCTTAACTGGATTAGAAATTGGAAACAACAGTCTTGTGTCTGTGAGTGTCTTAAAAGACTGTAAGAATACAGACGCAAATGCTGGAGGACGCTGAGAAAGGGAGAGAGGAACATTACCTGCTGAAAGAATAATTGACTATTTTCACATGCAGAAAACATTATTTCACAATCCTGAATGTAATCATAACACTTCGTTCTGCAATAGATAATCATAATACAAGTGTATTTGCAAACAAGCACTTGTCCCTCTCTAATTGCCTCATCCATTTGTTACCTACATTTCCTGTAAAGTAAATGGCACATTTTCTTTTGCGCTTTTCATCCAGAATGATGTTTTTATTAATCAAAGTTCATACTTGATTAATGCTCCTCTGCCATCACTACCACAAAACTGACATGTAGCCCAACCATGAACAAGATGTTGGCTGCAGTTCTCCTATCATTAGACTGATTTTCTTAATATCCCATGTTAATATGGTGTATATGACTAGACAACTAAGACAGAAGCAGAATTTTCATATTTCACTTCAACACATTGTATGCTGGGAGTTGATGTTTTGGCACAACACAACACAGGCTGTCGCTCAGCAAAAGTATCATTTGCTTTGCGAGAATCTTGTGTACAAGTTGTTAATTGAAAATCCTTGCTCTGCGGTTGGTTGGATTGGATGAAAAGCGAATGTATGTTCCTGACACTTTGCCTGAGAGAAAGGGAGCAAGGAAGCAGCTTGTTAAGGATTTGCTAAATGGAGATCTGAGGCTTGAACCAAGAAGGTACTCCAGTTACTCAGTAGGCAGGGGGACAGGTTCAGGAAAAGTAAGAATCCCGCATGTTAAAATAATAACCTGCCTTTTAGAAAATCAAAGCTGAAACAGAACTTGCTGAGGTTCTAAAGTACTTGCTTTTCTTTTCTTTTTTTTTATTTCTCTCTTTAGCACAGGAGCAGGAGCACAGGTTGAGGCTGAGGAAGGGATTTTGTTATTCCCAGCACAATCAGACTGGGTGTGTGAGAACGCTTGGACCTCCCAGGGCTCAGTTTTGTAGAGGGCTGATTCTTACCCAGTAACTCTGCCAGGTTTTCTCCTGGGCTTTGTGCTGCTCTTCCTTCAAAATAATTATTTCTGATTCATACCACAGGCTGTGGAAGAAGAACTGGCCTCTCAATTCCAATGCAGTTGTACCAGGGTATGTTTGACTCATGGGTGTCAGATAATCTAGGTCAGCATCAGCTGCACATGCGAGCTCTTGGGTGGTTTCCCCAATTAAAACCATGCTGCTACACTACTAGCTCCCAGCATTTTTTCCTTCACAAACTGATAGCTGAAAAACTCACACAACTCTGGATGACAGAAGTTACTGAGGAATGAGGAATATTTGAAATATCATAAAAGTAAAAAAAAAAAAAAAGAAAAAAGTGAATGCTACCTTGAAAGCTCTGCTTTCTGCTATGGTTGATTCTTTTTAATATAGTGATTCCCCAGATAAACTGCCAGGCCCATCTTCTAAAGTATGGTCAGCTACATGTGGCCCATATGACTGGACAGCTCACACACATATAGCACTAATGGCATTATGTTACCATGTTTTTATTCACCCATATTATGAGGTATGCCTCTCGCTTTAAATTTGAATTTACTCTCATCCTCATAAACCAGATGGTATCTTATTAGTAGTAGGAGTTGTGGGGTCACAGAATTTTTGGCACTAGAAGCTTAGGCTGTGAGCCCAGCCTGCTTTGGAGATCAAAGGAGGAACAGAGTCTGAACATCTTCAGAGCCTGGTGAACAGACCTCCTTTTCTTTGCAAAAATTAACCTCAAATGAGGTCAGGTTCACACTGCTGCAACTGACAGGTCCCCATTTGCATTACAGAGCTAAAAGAAAGACAGCAAGGAGAAAGATGCGAATTCAGAATTAAGAACTGGTCTTGTCTTACACAGCTGCTGGTAGACCTGGCTTTGATTTTAATACCAGGTTCATTCGGCTCTCTGCAGAAAGCTTGGTCTATACTGTTGCATGGTTTAGAGCTCTGTCAGCTTTCTAAGGGAAGTATGACAAGGGAGTTCTGTACTTGCAACTTCCCACATTCAGAGCTCTACATATAACCTTGCAAAGTCAGGGCTTTCTGTTGTTTGCACGCTATGTCAGAGGCTTAAAGAGGCATTAAAAAAGCTGAAATTGCCACAGCAAGCCTTGTCTTGGGAAATCCTTCACTAAAGGAGAATTTCCAAGGAGCACAGTGTTTCCACATCCCGATCCTCCCACCACTGCTGCTGCTTCCAGATTCAAGGTATGCTTGTAGTGGAGGGCAGTGATTAACAGTGATGGGATAGCAAAGTGAGTGGTGCTCCATTAATCCTCCAGCTACTACAGTCATGGAGAGTGACTGTACGTTCATCTCATCCCACTTGGCCACCTAAATTTTAGTCAAGCAGTCTAAATTTGTCGGTCCCCTTCTGATCTATGTGGCCCAGTTAATTCCATCCTAAAACAGATTTGTGAGGGTGCCCGCCCCTCTTCACTGATTCCAGACAGAGTTTAAAATGAGCATCGCTGAGGTTAGATGAGACAGACCCAACTCTTAAGGATCATGACTCATTGATATAATCCAGAGCAGCTCCTCAGAGATTTCAGGAAGGAGAGTTATTACAACCTGACACATGCACATTTCTCACAGTTAACTCCTGATGCACTTGGCTGAACCAGCACAGCGATGCTGGATGAACGGGGCCCTGCTTATCCTACAGCATCCAGTGTTCAGAGTGCCCATCCACTCGCCCACCAACAAAGAGCAAAAGATTATAGCCACACAACATCAGTGATTTCACTTACTGAAGGTTCTATTCAGCCTCTGATGCTTAACCTCAAAGAAGGCATGATAAATAAAATCAAATAACCCCATCTGTGATGAATTACAGCCGTAACACTAACTGAAGCTCTGCTCAAATGCCAGTCTTCTTGTCATCACTGTAAGGTATTTAAAAACTCGACACAAAAGGTTACAAATGAAATCTTTGTAATGCTTTAAATCCTTTCATTCAGTCTCTAAAGCTCTGTAGCTTTTCCCATATATTTCATTAATAATACTTAAAAATATATTTTAGTGGCAGAACCTGATAAATCCTCCTAAAGGATCATTAATTAGTTACAAGATCAATTTCTTTTTTCATTTTATTGATTGAAAATTTATTAAATCACAAAGTGGGGTTTTTTTTATTCTTATTACACCTTTTTTGAGTTACTGTTTTGCTAAAGCAGTATGAAAAAATCCACCAGCTTCCCTTCCTCCCTCCCTGCCTCCCTCCCTTCCTACATGTCAGTCCCAATCCATTTTAATTTCTTTCCTCGGGAAATGAAGGATGTGGCTGAGCAGTTTAGAATTGATTCTTTGAAGGATTTCTGAGTAGCAAAAACATCTTTAGAACCAAAGCACCCTCCCATGGGCTTCAGAATTCAAGTGGGACATTCAACAAAACACTACTTTTTCTTTTCTTTTTTTTTTTTTCCTTTTTTCCATCTACATTTCAATCAGTTCTTTACTCTCTGTGTTATCTGTTTGCTCTGAACAATGTCAGCAGATCTCTGTATTACACTGTACGTGGAAAGTCTGCAAGTTTTCCAAAACTACTGTAATTACAGCACAGGGGAATTTAATTTGATCCTTACCAGAAGCTACAATGATTTAGAGATCTTCTATTTTCTTACACTGCAAATCAGTAATAATTAGTGATCAGATTTAGTTTTGTCTTCTGTTAGCTTTGACTGATTAGTCTAGTTCATAGATGAGGTAAATTCTTGTGGGCTCTGGCTTTGTGATGGCAGCTTAGCCTTCATAAGTGGGCTGGTAAATCCGACTTCCAGGACACTCTCTAGCAGATATTTTTCAGGTTAGTTCCGCAGGTCTCTGAAAATTATACCACAGCATTTAGGTCACTAGATTAAAAAAAAAAAAAATATTCCCCAAAATGATACTTTTCAGGACCATCAGAACAGGATCCTGGAAAAGCAATAGTCTTTTGGCTTGATAGTCTTATGGCGTAATTCCTAAAGGGCAATTTATAACAGGACCATAGTAGGATGGTTATCCCTCTTTACCATTGCCCACAAATCTTCCCTTTCCATCCTCTGGTTACTTGTTCCCACTCCTATATCCCAGAGGAAAACCTTTGCCTGCAATGTTTCTGTGGCCCTTTTTCATTGAGGAAAGGGAAATTTTTGGTCAGGACAGAAATGGATTTTTTTTAAACTACTATTTTAATCTCTTACTGGCTTGATTACGTAGGACAATTGACAAGCCTGATTTTGACCTGTTGTCACGGGTGTATACACCATTGCCCTCTATTTCTCAGGACCAGAGCCCTGTCACGGACCCTTCCCAGGGAAGACCAGCTCACCTTCTGGAAGGCACTTGGGTGGTGGAAGAACAACAGGCTCCTCGCCACAGCTGCCTGGCCTACTGTCACCCTCGGGAAGGAACCATCCATTTGCTGTAATACTAAATTAATTACATCTGCCTCTCCAGAATTCTGTATGTCCCATTTGGACAACTACTTCAAGGTCCATACTTTTATCTGTACATCATCCAAAGTATGTGATCAACATGGGTCCTCCAAGCAGAGTGGGAAAACAACCACGTTTCTGTTTCCTCTCTTCTTGCAGACCTGGAGCAGAGCACCCTGGGGAAAGCCAGAGAGGACAGAACTGAGAACAAAGAACTACACTACTAAAAAGTGTATTTTCCTGACCGTGGTGACAATGACAGATATTGAGGTCAAGAACCAGTAGCCATATAAACGGTGGAAGCCTTGTTACCTGGGCCTGAAAATGAGATCACCCACATGACTGTCACCGAGGACAGTAGTCAGGCTTGGAAGATGTGCAGTATACGGAAGACCAAGAGAGGAGTAGGTGCTGTGTAGTAAGAATGATTTTCACGAATAGAGATCCAACGGCGAACAAGCCAGAAAAACTTGACTTAGTGATTTTACAGTCTAGTAAGGCAGTATTAGCATTCCTTTGGCAAATGAGGATTGATTTGCTTGTGTATGATACGTTACCAAATGTAGAGTTAAAAATTGGTGCTACGCCACGTAACTATTGCCGAAGTCCCTTTTTAAAAGCCACTTGGTATTATTGTTTAAAATCAGTGTAAGGGGTCACTGGAAAACATTAGTTACACGGCTTCCATTGAAATGGAAGTACCTGTTTATAGTTATGTATTCATGCAAACAGACAGTGTAGCATAAATAAATATCACCATTCTTTACTTAACATCACAATGGAAGCGAAATAAGGCAAACCCCAATGCATAAAATCTTTATTGGATCTCAGGAGGAAGAGAACAGCAACTTTTTCATTGAAATGTCCATTGCTCTGTGCTGTCAACACTAGTCCTCCAGTGCAGAACAGTCTTCCTAATTGTCCACAGGAGAGAAATATAGTGTTATAGAAAACATTTGGTAACTTGATGTAACCTGGTTTCTTCTGCATAGAAGTTTTAACTGTTTACTGATAGTTGTCATGCTGTTCCTGAAGTAACGTTTACTTTTCGTTTCTCATTAGCGAGGTTAAAATGAACTCCGCTTTTTGTGCTTCAGTATGAAGTCTTTGGCCTCCTTGTCTGAGGAGTGAGTGCAGTAACTTCTGCCTTCCATCTCCTGCTCTTCCCAGTCCTCTTCCCACCTAGGAAATGATGCAAGGAGAAGGGGACAAGGACCCAGCCTCCTCTTCAATCCATTCTGCTCTCTGACGGGAGATAATTTGTGTCACTGTGTGAGTATCGGAGCACAGTCCAAGGTCCACTGAAATTAATGCTTTGCCTTCTGATTTAAACCCCAGTAGACAAGCAGGTGCTGCCGCAAGTACAGAAGTTTCCATTAGGCACAGCAGAAAAGCCAAGCAAGGAAGGAAGATGACCTTCTGTGGTCTCCTCCCTCTTGCACCACTCTGCAGGATTGCTGGTGTAACAAAGTTCTCAGAAAACCCTTGAAAAACACTGAGAGAGAGAGGGAGAGAGAGAGAGAGGACTGTACAAATATTTCAAGCTTTAAAACTGTCTTATGGACAGCAAACAGAAGGCATTAGCAAGAGTGAAGAGTTCAACAGAGGGAGAGGTAGCAAGTCGTGTGCTCAAGAAGGCAGCATACCGTGTATATGAACGGTCTTGAGTATGCAAGTTTTACTTCAAAACTGGTTTTACTGGTAACATGGTAACTGAGGGTGGGAAGCAAAAGAAACAGGAGAACCAAGCCAGATGGACTGGGAGGGCAGAGAAAGAATGGTCACAGAGAGGGAAGATGAACCTCTCCCTTGGTAAGTGGCAAAGGCATTTTAATGCAGTGAATAAAACTGAAGAGAAAATGTAGGAATTATTTTAATTTGCTCTCCTCAAAAATGATGGGTCTGATTCTCAGCTTGTATAATGATTACAGCTCCAAAATAAAGGATCAAGGGTTGAACAGAAGTTGTTTAAATCAAATTAATTCTAGACAGTAAATTCAATTCCCACCAACTTCAGTGAAAATATGAAGTGCTGAACAAATTACATTCTGACTTGGGTTTTTGTCCCCAGTAGAAAGGAAGAAGCTTACCGGTCTTTATGGTACTCTAAGATATTTATTTTTTATATAAAGTTCATTAACATAGGGATATCAAATCAAGCAGTAAAGAGTGTTTCCAGAGTTAACAGGAAGAGTTTTGGAAATGTCCTATCAGAATGTTATGACTTTATTTAAATAAAAGCTGTTAAATTCATATTTGAAAACCTAATATTTATATTTCACGATAAAGCAAAAGCTGTAAAGAACACTGGCCTCTGCTGTAACAGTTGAAAGTTGGGGGCATAATTATATAGTCATTCATCTAACAGGGCAGGGTTTACATCCAGGATTAAAACATGCTTTAAAAAAAGTGGTCTTGAATTATAAATAATGTACAGTTTTATATTGCACTCTTACTACACAATTTTACTGCTTGGTAAAAACAGTGAAACACCTCATACCTCACTGGAGGCTCTTTTATACAGTCCTCTTCTGGCTGATCAGCAGTGAAGCATTAAAATGCATTGAAAAATTACAATTAATTTCTGAAAACTTACTTTTTCTATTCTTTTTAGGAGCACAATTGTGACCTGGGGAGTCCGCAGCATCTCTTGCCTCTGCTGGTTTGAAGCTCTCAGTACTTCAGTAAGTATCATCTGCCTGGCGGAGTAATGGAGATAGAACTCTTTTGTGCTTAATACTCATTTTTATTTCTGAAACACAAGGTTGCTGCTTCAAGCTTTCACATCACAGGGAGAAATAATCCTTTACATTTTTTCTATTGGTATTTCACTCTAGACCCTAAATGAAAGAAAATGAAAATATGTCTCCTTTCTTACTTGGTCTGTTGGAGATCCTTTACTTAGTCCTCTAAAAATCACTCAGAGGTGTGTGCTCATGTGTATTGTGCGTGGGGCAGTTGTTTCCAGATAGCTGGTAGTTTAGGTTTATCACCTTCCTTTATTTTCCCACAGATGTAGTACCACAATGTAAGAGGGAAAACATTCTCCTGATGCCAGAACATAATTTTTTCATGTTTTTCTTGCCATGGATACTTTCCTAGATGAGTTAATTTCCACCTAGAGAACCTTTTGAGTCATCTAAATCAGAGGAGATGAGCCTTTTCCTTGCAGAGGGCCAAATAGACCTTTCACACACCTTTCATGGGCCACACATTAACACACAGATTAGTGTTATTTTATAATCTGGGAGGGAAAAAAAATATAGCTTCGAGTCATATAAAATAAAAGTCATAGGGTAATTCTGCCAATAGGTTTTCACATCTTCTACACATGACCTCCCTTGCACAGGGGACTCCCATATTTATATACCTCCTGGAAAAACAACTCCTGAATGCTTTATTAAGGGAAATATCACCTATATAGCATTCCAGCCCTGGAAAAATTCACAAGGAATGTCTCTGAAAGTATGTAAAAGTGTAGCTCATCTCTGACTAGTTGCTCATTTAGCTTAAAAGATACCTGCTGAAGGAATTACATCTGTACCTTCTCCCAGCCCACACCAATAAGAGTTTGCAGGAGTGGATGCAGTTCCTCAAAACATTGCTCTGGACAGCCAACCCTTCCTCTCCCCTGCCCCATCTCCTCCGTAAATTTGTGCTTTTCTCACTCATGCATCTGATGTTTTCTTTAAATCAGAGAAATTCCTCCATACCACATGAAATGCCTTTGTTCTCTCCGCAGTATTTGTTGAGAAGGATGGATTGGATGCACAGAAAGATCATGGTAGGCGTGTCAAAACATACCTAAACTTATCTTAAGCCTACATTCATTTAGAGTAGATCTTAAGGCTATTCTGTTGTGGATTTTATGACTTCATACTTGCTTGGATACTGCCAGTTAATGAAACTATTGCATGAATTTGTGAAAGACCACACGTAACAGGTTGTGTCACTAGCTGGGGATGCTAAATGTTTTGGGTTTCCCAGAATATATCCTCTCTTTTTGCCTGGAAATGTTCTCTGGGTAGTAAAAGGTATTTTTTTTCCCATTTGTCTGGATAAGTTAGCCCAGAGAAAAGGTAGCTCTCTGGCTGCCAGATGTACAGCAGCCCCAGGCAAGTGTATGTGCAGATCACCAGGTGGACGTATTGCTTCATGCCGTAAGACAGACCCCAAATGCATTAGTTCTGTTGTCTATAGCATCTGTGCCGCTTCTCTGTTGGGAAATCTGGGGCAGAAATATTGGAGCCCTATTAACTTAAAGTCCTTGGGTTTACATTATATGTAAATAAGTGACACCCCGTACTTTTTCTTCTTAAAACACTTAAAATACTTGTGCCTGATTTTCTACATTGTCAGCATCTCTCTTGCACGTGAAACTCTCGGGCTCATCACTCCCTGTTGCAACAAGCATTTGACATGGTCTGATGATAAGTTTTAGACTTAAGAGATCTCAACAGTGGGAAAATCATGTTTTGGGGAGTAAGGGGGTACTAGTAGTGCATTGCTGCTGGAATGGCTCCTACAGCATCACCTAATCAACTCCATCAATTTCTGGCTGGCCGAACAGCCTGAAGTCGCTGGGAACCAGGCCAGTGGCCGAACCACTGACAGCTGAGGGGTGGATCAGCAACATGTGTTCCTGACCTCTCCACTGAACGAAAAGCAGTTCTGATGCTGATCCATAGTCTGTGTATCTACAGAGATGGAGCCAGTTGGTAGAACTGGTGATTCTAGCTATCTATAAGTTGTCCTGTATGTTTTGCATATTGCCATAAACCAACGCTAACGTGTACTCCTAGTTCTGATCGCACCAGTAAGCAACTGGCTAAGCATATGGAAGTGATGGCTCAGGGGGCACGTAAAAAGCAGATGAAGG
The DNA here is from genome assembly GCF_023634085.1 of Falco cherrug. Taxonomy (NCBI): domain Eukaryota; kingdom Metazoa; phylum Chordata; class Aves; order Falconiformes; family Falconidae; genus Falco; species Falco cherrug. The sequence continues at coordinate 27,152,066 of NC_073709.1, forward strand.
CACAATGGGCATTAGTGCTGCAGAAAAGAGGTCTAAGAGGTGATGTCAGAAGCAGCTCTTTATGCTTTACCGTCCCCATAATTTCACCCAGCAGAGTGAAGGAAAGCGCCTGTTGTCACACTGTCTTGCAACTGCTGTAACACACCGGTGAAATCTCCTCGCCCTGCCCTACACGGGTCAGCTGTGTTCTCACTGCTCTGTGCTTGTTTCCAGTGAAAAACAGTTAAGTGCTTCTTTTCTTCATAGCAATAGAGAGCCACAGAATCTACCCGGCTTTGTTATCAGATGATTTCCCTGAAGCTGTAGATTGGCCTCCCAAATTTTCTGTGTGCACCAGGAGCTAAATGAGCTAACCTTCTGTCAGGCAGCGAATTCTGGGACATTTTTTCCACTTTTGCAAACATTAGTCTGTTTAAGTGAATCAAGTACTTAACATGGCACGATGAGGAAGAACCCTGGGGAAAAACTAGTCAGCTCATAGTCTAAAACTGATGCAGTCATAGTTCTCAAAGAAAAAGAAAGAAAAAAAGCACTCAAATTTTCCACTATGATAAAACCAGAAGCAAGCGCTAGAATAAGTAGGTTTTGACATCCATTGTTCAGTGTCACTTGAGTGTTATTTTTTCTATATAGCAGAACAGTGGTTAATTCATAGCTCTTGGGATATTTTTTTCAAGCATAAATCACTATAGGGTGGGTTTATTTTCTCCTATATCAATAAGTGGTTTGTAAAAATCTGCAGGGAGAAATAAACCATACAAGCTGGCAAGTCGTTTTAGTGGCATTTAAAACAACCGTGGTAGTTATAAACAGTAAACAAAACATAGTAACCAATTTAAACACTAGAGATTGTTGTATCATAGAGGCATAAATCATTAACTTAATAATTTCAGCAGCAGTGACTCAAATACAAAATTAAGCCAACAGTACCCCCTGTGGCAATAATGAAGTACTGTGTTTCTTGCAGAAAACAACCGACACAATTTGTGGTTGCAGCTTGGAAATCCTCTGAAGTTGATCCTTGGAAGAGAGACCTCCAAGCAGCTTTAGCACAAAGTACTTTTGTAAGGAATTATATTCCAGACATATTTTTGTAAACACAATCCAGAGGCTATAAGCAAAGGAGATGAGTTTAGAGGTATTTTGAGAAGAGATGCATGCACACGAACATGATGGCAGAACGTTGCTGGGATTCAGACAGTTCTGGGCTTTTAGACAACATCACTGGCTATTTCTCTGAAGTACCTAGTGAAGCACCAGTGTTATGAAGAAGGAGATTAAAGCATAGAAGGGTCTGAAGATGCAGTGTTCACTCTGGCTAAACTCCTATTACAGTAGCACTGAAGGGTTCCATTCCAAATATCCCAGCTGGCCATTTATGAAACACTGAAGCATATCTGAAATGAAACTACGCTTTCCTTCCCTCAGCCAAATCCATCCTACATCTCTTCCTACCACCTGGAAATAAAGCTTAGACTGACTAAGCTTCTCTCTAGGCATTATTCATGGGTCAAAAGTTAGGTGGCTGAATCTTAGCTTTAAGCCTCCTTAATTTTCCAAAATTACAGAACTTCTAGGATATACAAATGCTGCTGAGCCAAAATTTCTTTTCAAAGAGATTAGAAAATCCAAAAACTGCTGTTGGAGTTGGTTGGGAATGCAATTCACTTGTAAATTCATGCTTTTTTTTTATTATTTCTCTGATATTAGTGCTTCCAGTACAGTATTCTGGGGATGGGAACAAATAATGTATTTCTGATGTTAGATGATACTACGGGGGGGGGGGGGGGGTGGTGGTGTATGGGGGGGGGGGGAATAATGTGATAATATCTCACTTCAGAAGTGCCTTTCAATTAAGGATATCAGAATTGTTGTCTTCTTCCCTTTGCTTCAGTGCCTAACAATTTTATTTATATGGCAGAAGCCTTGTACAGCATGGAATAAGGTAACAACCAGAGTCCCAGTGAAGTTATAATCTAAGTAGAAGACAAGAAATTAAAAATTCAATCAGCAGTGCAGGGACACTTTTCACTTACATATGTACAATAACTCTTCAGTAAATACTTGAGTATGCTGGTTTTCCTCATAGAAATCACTCAAGTCAAACTCATCTTCCTCAGCTGTCCTTTGTGATTTTGCAGGGTGGTGATATGTAATTTCAGCCTAGTCCCTTTTTTAACACAACTAGATTTTTGTTCTCTAAGTATGTGTCATGACATACATTAATGCTTACACCAAATATGAAGTCCTTCCCTACACCCTAGGGAAGACACAGACTGACAAGTAAAGGACTGATTGCAAACATTCCTGAATGTAAATCCAGACTATTGAATCAAGCCTACATATCACATATAACGTATACATTAGCAAATAAAGGTGATGAAAGGAATTTGCAGAAATGACAGGCTACAGTGCTGTGCACTCCAGGACTTCCCTGCAATTTCTAAGATTTAATCTTAAAAAAAAAATAAAAAAAATTAAGAAAGAATCATTATCTGCAACAGTTTTAACAGCATTACCTTATCCTCTTGTCTGAAAGCCCTGGAACAGTATGAGGAATTCTTTTTCAGTGTATCAGAGAAGAGAAGATGCAGCAAAGTGCTGCTACTGCTGGTAAGTAATCTGGATAATTTATCTGAGTAAGCAGCGGGGACTGAGTCAAGCATCAGCTCTCTGAAAGCCTTCTTCCCAGGACAGCCTTCTGAGAATTAAAATACAGGACAGGGAAAAGAAAAGAGATTCAGGATGGACACTGTGAACCTTGAAAGAAACATTTCTGTCAGGATGGCAGGCAATGGAAAAGCTGAATTCCCAAACCTGTGGCAAAGCCATCACATGCAGGTGGTACAACTTGCACTGAGCCCACACACCAGAGGAGCCCAGGGGTTAACTGTGATGGGCAAGTGCCGATGGCAAACTGGACCCAGGGCTCGTGCCAACCAGCCCAGATGATTGTTAAGGGCCGAGGAGTCATAATACCACCTGTTAAAATGTAGCAGGCGATATTCTCTATGTATTTACAGGTAACTCCATGTAAAGGGGGAAGGGGTACTTTGGCATTTTACATACTAACAGGTAACAACAGATCAGAATCCTTCATCCTCAATGTTCCAGAGCCTCAGGTCACCTTCCAGGGTGATTATTAGACTTATACCAATTTAATACTTACAGAGCAACCAGTTGCTGTATACGTTACCAGTTTTCTCTAAATCTAAACTGTATGTGAACTATGGGAGTGAAAAGTGTCAGACATTGAAAGGGATGAACCCAGTTCATACGCAAACAGCTATCCATCACATCTTGCAATAACATGTACAAAAAGTATCAAGTACCCTGCCTGGGCTGAGATTTTTTCTTTTTAGATGTGCCTTAGTGTTTGCTTTATTTCTGAAGCAGCATTAGCCAAGAAAATCCTGACAATGGCCAACTACCATTGCTGTGTAGCCAAACTGAGGATTAATAACATATTTAGCCAAAAGCAGAAGCTTTAAGGATATCTCCCAGCTGAAATATTTTTCAGGTATAAAATACTGCTACAGATCTTCTCACACAGAAGGATTCTGCATCATTTACCAGGAAAAATCCCATCACCAAGAAGATTCCTTGGAGAAGACTGAAAACTAAATAGCCTGGCCAATTACTCAGCTCTACCTACTAGTAAAAAGCTGCTTAAGATGCAGAGGTGGTTTGTGGAGCTTTGCACTGGACAATGCATCCCCGGTTCAGGTTTTTGAGCTCAAGACTACTGGAATCACTGGTTATCTGAAAAATCGTAGATACTGACCACGACTCCAGATGTGAGCCCTTTGGGAGACTGTGGGAGAAATGAATGCTCCACATGTGAGCGCTCCACCACAGGGTACACCATGACCTCCTGGAATGAGTGGATTTTTTCACCAGGTAAGGCTATCCATTTCTCACGACAGAAGCCAGCTCAGAACCCAAAGCCATTGCTAGCTAGCACTGAGGTAGCCCACTATTTACTTACAGGCACGCATTAAAAAACATGCTAAGAGACTTATCTTGAGTTCACAGGTTTGTAAAGCATTGTAAAATAAAGACTTGCCTTTAAAATGCAGCCTAATGTCGACCACAGAAAACTAAGGTGGCCTTGTTTTGCTGTACATAGGCAGCAAACATCTTCCGACTCTGGGTCTAGTTTAATACACACCCTTGCAAAAAAATAATTAGGTTGTTAATTGTGAGGCAAATGTCACTTACATTACGAATAGTGCATGTCTGTGTGATGTGGAAATGCTGACTACGTATGAGTTCAGCCTCTTAACTAAATTTTCAGCCCAAACTGCTAGAAGTTACTTAATATGTGTGAGCAACATAAACTGTAAACAAAACTAAAGAGGAAAATTTGGTCCCTGAAATACACCCTTTTAGGTCCCAGAGATTATTAAATCAACAAGTTAGCTCTGTCATTAATCTCTCTTGAAGGAAAGTGGTCTATTTGTGTCCAAGTATATGTGACAAATAATGTGGAATAATGTTGTCATAAGGTTGTAGGGTTGCAGGCAACACTGTAAAGGTGTGGATGAAGGCGCATTGCACATTGCTGTTCTTTAGCTCTTCTCAAGAAACATCAAGCATCTTTAAAAAAGATTTATTTGGGAAATGTTGTGTGAGATATTTACTAAAATGGAAAGCTAATTGAGGTGAAATCAAAAAGATGGTACGAGACAAGATGAAACATCTTCATTTATCCGATTCCTTATAAATTCCCATAAATCATGTTAATTTGCCTTCAGAAATTCAGAAATGTGCCACCGTACTTAGAAACTATGACAGTGCACAGACCAGGAAAGAAGTGACTGTCCTGTAAGCACCCTTCTGAAAGCACACCCATGCTTCTCTTCCAAATTCTCATCTGGGATGACATCTCACTGCAAGGTAGGTGTCATGATCTTCCTGCTCCCCCTCAATTTTCAAAAGAGAAGGTAAAGATAATTCTACCTAAGCTGACAAGTCTACTTTATGATAACTGCTGACAAACTACTAGTAAGTAACTTTTGCAAGCACTTAATCTTGATTGCCAAAATCATTATTCTGATCATCTGGAAACACGGCTCACCATTAGAAAGACTAAAATGAACCTGATTGCAATTAATATGTTGTCATTATTTTGGTCATGTGAATATTCTGTTGCAATGTGTGTTCTCTTCTAAGCACATCAACCTATCAACTTAATTGGGTTGCTTCTACTGTAACTCCAAGCATCTCACTGAAATTCATACAACCCACATTACATCTCTATAATAGATAAAATCTGCTATTGTAATGGCATATACAAAACAAAACTCAAAATCCCATTTATGCTTAAAGTGATAACAAAAAACATGACTATTGATGCCTCCAGGATAATTAGAAGTGGAAGAACTTTTCGCTTGTTAAAATTACCTTATCAGGAGCCTTATACTTCCTTGTACATTTAAAAATATGAGCTTACTGTCTTTCCTTCCTATTCTTACAGCTTATAGCCAAAATTCTAGGATGGCAGCATCATGAGTTGTACTGTAAAGCATATTTAAGAACAGAAATCCCGTGTATAATATATATATATATGATATATATATATATTTTTATATATATCCAACAATAATGTAAAAAACAGACCCCTTTCAGGCAATAAAAAGCTATTTGTGATCCCTATTTAACTCTCCAAAATAAAGTGAAAAATCCAACTTACTCTCCCTAGAAAAATGCAGTGACAAGCCCTATATAGGGAGATCACTTCAGCATAAACTCTGAGATCCTGCATGACATAAGGAATAACTATAAATAAGCATGTATTCAGTACTTAGTGCTACCTTTTGATGCTGCTTTGAAATGTCAGATACGTCCAATACAAACAAAATGGAAAACCAAAGTTGCATCTAGTGGGTTAGAGGCAATAATTTTCTTAAACACCACAATCCACATGCTGAAACACTCAGCATTTCTAACTTGCCTTCTCTGTTGAAACACTGAAATACCTCACAAATATATAATGTAATGTATTAGCAACACCAAGGTATATGCACAACAGCATTTGCATTGACATGGTATCTGGAAGTGCCCATCAAAGTCAGACCCCATACGAGACACTATTCAGGGAAGAGAGAAAAAAATGTTATCAAACTAAGACAAGATGCCATAAGAGCATGAAGAGAATGGTGCAGCCAAGACGAGAGAAGCAGTATGAGAATCTGCTTTTATGGAATCACTGAATGTCTGCAGGTAAAGAGGGGCAATCTATACCATCCTCTGCTGCTACCTCTTTGTACAGGAGCCTTCTATCTAGAAAGGGGGATAGAAAGGTTTTTTTAAGGAAGTGACTTTTTTAGGGGAAAAGCAGTTACTTCTGTATACCCTTATGTTAATTTTCTGTTTTTGACAAAATAAGGTATATCAACGACGCAAAAATTCTGTGGGCTTTTATATCACGCATCGGAATGGTAGAGAATATTTTCAGGCAGTCTAAGGAACACAGTAGTGCCCTACAGCCCTTTAAGAAACAGTCTTGAACTTAAATCACTGATTATCTCTTGCGTAACTTATCTATCCCATAGAACTGGAATTACTCCATAGAATTATGCCCTGCAGTCTCAACGAGAAGCCATATGCAGACTTTATCCAAACATGTACAAAGGGCCCATTTTTCCTTTAGTTTCTGTTGTACTCTCCAGCCTTCTTTAATGTAAGAGTATCACGATCCATCCTATTACTAAGACAAGGCAACCGTCTTTGTGCTACCTTAATACGACTAGTGGCTACTCCATCCCTAAAATGGTTATTTTACGTAATTAAGAACTGACCAAGACCATACTGTTCAGAGCTCATGGAAACTTCTTCCCTGAGGTCACACCCCAGTTCATATCTAGTCCATGCAGATCCTGGCTGACATTTGAAAGCATAATACCAACAGAAGGTCTGATATATGGTCTTCAAAGAACTGATAATGGCACTACTGATCACAAATGTAACATTGGCTTCTTCAGCAGATCTGTTCCCACGTATCAGATTCAGCTTGCTCAAACACAGGACACAGTGTTTATCAGCAATGCTAAAATTTGCGTCTCTGCTATGTTCCCCTGCATCAAGTGGGGACGTCAGAGTTGTTTGGCCACGTCAGGCAAATATCCCATGCCAGGCAACATGGAATGATTTTGTAAGTTTTGTAATGTAAAGTGAATACAGTTTTGCTAATCATTCCTCTCTATCTGGCTTTCTTGAGGGTGCATTTGGAGCATTATGTCTAATTTTGTCCCTTCCTCCGTTCAAGAAAGACATTGGCAAACTGGAATGAGTGCAATGGAGAGCCAACAAGACGGTCAGACTGGAGCATGTGAAGTAGAAGGAGAAACAGAGCGGGTCAGGTTTGTTCAGAGTGAAGAAAAAGAAGGTAAGGGTGGGATTTACCTCCTGCCTGCCAGCCCCTTATGAAAGGGTGATCACATAAGAGATAGGCAGATGTCTCAAGGCACACAGCAAAAGGAAAAGAGGCAACAGTCACAGGTCATAGGAGACAAAATTCTGTCTGGACATAAGAAAAAAAAAAATCCCAGTGAAGGTAGTGCAGCACTGGAAGAGTCCACAGGTGTAAAATTAGACACCCTCACTGCTGTGAGAAGAGCCCAGCCATGGTTCACCAGCAGAGATTCTGGTCTGCATGGTCTGATTTTCTCAGGAGGAGTAAAGATCAGCTGTTTCCACTGACATTTGCAATATATGCCAACCTTTATTACTTTAAGGAAATTAAAGGTAGGTCACTGAAGATTCAAGGACCGGATTTTTAAAACTCCTTTATAGAAGGTACTGAGCTTTGAGGACAATTGCAGACACATCTATTTGCTTAGGTACCCTAAAATTGTTGCTAAAACACCATAGAAAATTAGGCCCTCATTTTACATGTCTCTTTTGTTAGTTACACAGGTCAGATCTCTTTTGCTATCCCACAGTGCTATATGCGGTGCCGTGTTTATTTTCCAGGTCAAGTAGTTTCATGCACTGGAAATTTAACTTTGAAGAAATAATACGAGGGAAAAAAAGATAATCTTAAATCTACCAAGTTTAAAGGGAAGAGAAAAAAAGTTCAGTTCACATGATTAACTGTCATAAGCACAGTACATACCATCAGAGGTGCCAAAGCCCAACTTGAAAGGTTTTAAATGTTTCAAGCTGTGCAAGCATGCGTTTCTTCAAACAGGCAGAACTGATTATGATGATCACAGGCAAAACCTTAGTTAAACAGAGGATGTGCAATTTTTGTAAATCGTTATACAGCAATTACCAACTATTGAAATAAATGGCTTGCATGTTTATTAGCATTAGAGTCTTTTTTTCTCCCCTCTTATCCTTGGGAAGAATAAGGAATGTCTCAGGTGATGAAGACAATTTTCACCATCAACAGAGGACAGGCAATGAGCCTGGAGAAAATCAAACTTGATCAAGTGTTCTTTAGATATCAAAAAGTTTGGTAAACTTTGGGATAGTTTTCATTTCTGAATAACTCTTTTCTAACAGTTCAGGTCAAAAGGCCACAGAAATGCTATTTTTTTAGGTGGTTGGTTTTGGTTTGGGTTTTTTGTTGGGTTGTTGTTTTTTTTTTACCCCTTTATCACCTAAAATATATACATTCTGGTTATACCAAGAAGCTGGATGAACATCTGTTCCTCACTGTGTCAGGAGCTGTACACACTCCTGTACACTTAACATTTTAGATGAATGAATGGAAAGAAGCACAGGAAATGTTGAAAATAGGGGTAAAGTCATGAAATCCATACTATATTTTACTGTTCATGTTCCTAACTCTAAATAAAAACTTAGCTGAGCTATATACATTAAAAAAAAACCAAACCAAAAAACCAAACCAAACAAAACAAAAAAAAAAAGCCAAACCAAAAAAAACCCAAGAAAACAAACAACAGAAAAAAAACAACCAAAAAGACCCCAACCAAACAACTTATTTAAACTGGCACAGGTCATTGTTTGGACACTCCTAAATCTTACTTAACTTGCACAAGAGGCTGAACTGTCAAAAAGGTATGAAGCAAGCAAAGAGTTTAAATACGGTGTTGTAAAGGGTCAATTCTGTCAATTCAAAACTGAAGTTAAACTGGCATCGCTTTACGACTGTAAAGGCGCGTATTATTCTAGCCATGGTGTAACTCCAAACCAGTTAAATGCTGACATCCCTCCTCCAAAACACCATCTTCACCATTCACCAGCCGATCAGAGAGATGAAAACATCTGGAGGCAAACAAGGAAAACATCTGAAGATGGAAAACCTCTCTACCTAGAAGAGGTACACCTTCAGTTAAGGTGAGGGCTAGTTCTCCTTGCTGGCCGCCTCCTCCCACCATACGGCCAAATGAATCATTAGTTCCCAGGAACAGGGTCTGCCTCAGTGGATCAGGTTGCAGTCTGAGGCTTAAACATATGCTTGCTGTGTTGTCTATGTCAGAGACAGAAAATTTAGGAACACCATGAACTTCAACCTATCAAAACAACAAATGATTAATAGAACTTGCTTTCCATAGAAAGACAAGATTTTTTCCCAAAGGGTCTTGTTTTATTGTCTTACCACCATTCACTCTCCCAGTTGGAGACACCTGAAAGAGGTCTGATTTTCAAAAAATGGTGAGTACCTGCCCATCTTTTTAAAATGCTGCAGCCAAATTGCAACACAGTGCTCAGGTTGTGAGTCACAGAACTGTCCCTTGTTAGGATGGGCCATGCTTAAGTCCACTGAAATAAAGAGTTGTTCAAACATTATCCTTATTATGATATGTTTAATGTTTTCCTGGCAGGGATTCCTGACCAGTTAGATTCAGAACACCTTGAATAAGCTGGAATTATTTGCTTTATTTTTTGGAACATGAACAAATTTGGTTTGTTCAGGGTGACAAAACATCCTGGCTCCTATGCTTGGCTCTTAGTCAGGGTTTCTCCTTTCTTCCATTTCATGATCTATTATGTGAAACAGGATCTGTAACCAGTAGTAAACCAGGTTTTTTTCTGTAAACTGAGCATCTCATAATGAACTGATGCACCAGTTTGCCAGCATCTCCCCTCCTGTCTAAAAACAGAGACATACACTTCCATCTATATATACTTAGCTCTTTCTCATACAGGTAGTCTTTACAAATGTGTGCCAATTCCTGCATGTGCTGTTCAGAAGAATAATATACAATCTATAGTACATTGAAGTTGTCATTCCACAGTACCCTTAAATTTGTAATGGAAAAAGCCAGATCCAAAGGGAAATCTAAGGAGTTGATTAATACCAGAAAAGGAATAAATAAGATTGGAAACAGAGGGGGTGCCTGAAAATCTTACTTGTTTCTACCTAGGGTCACTAATTTAATTTTCTCCTACCGTCCATGTGGTTTTTGTTTTTTAATTTCCAGGAATTCCTGACTGTTTATTCTATAGCAAACCAATGGGATTCTGAGGCTGTGGTATGTTGTGGGAAACGTCTCAGCAGTATGTGTTCTTTGTTAAAAGTTGCTGAGGAGCTGCGTAGGTGTAACTGAATAAACACTAACTATCCCGCTTTTAAAAGTGAGTGTAATCTGCACTACAATTAAAGGCAAATGTGTGCTTAATGGTTAAGACACTGCTATGTGTCATCCTCCCAACATTCAGCAAAGAAACGCTCCACAAATGCCTTTAAAGCAAATTGCCAGTGTTAAAAAAAAAAATCTTCAAATAGATGTGTGAAGGCAGATGGCTTGTTGATACACCATTTTAATAAGAACAGTGTTTTTCTAATAAAATCTTGTGTGATTCATCCAACATGTAAAGCACAACAAAGGAAAACAAGGAGTGGGCTATACGCACACACATACCAGGTTCTGCGAGTGCTCCAGCGCCTGCCCCGAGCCCGGCCAGCAATGCTCTCCCTCCCTGCCTCCCACCCCAGCACCCGGGCTGCGCGGGTGAGGGTGGGCAGCTGGGGCTTCAGCCTCGCACCTGGTAAGACCACGGCCATCCAACTCAGTTCTCCCCTTGCCGTATCCCTCCCTGCTTCTAACAAAATCTTAACGTTAAATATAGATGTAACCATGATGTAACCAGCAGAGGTGCTGCCACTGGTAGTGGGTAGGTGTCTGTCCCTGATCTAGGTCCAACCTCACTTGCCCTTCCTTGCCTTCTCCCATTGTCAATATTCCTCCAGTACTTCACAGATGTTTTCTTATCGTGCTACTGAGTGGTTATTTTTCAAGTGGCTCCTCAGAGCAGATGTTCTAGAGGCACGTGCTCTTTAGCCTTCTGTTGACATTATTTGTCTTATAAAAGAAGACTGCCGTGCTACTTTTAAACAAAAGGAAAAATAAACCCCAGAACTTCAAATAAACAAACAAATTATTGTGGTTTTAAATACCTGCTGATAATATTCTAAGACAACCCTCATGAGCCTGGGTGCGGTAGTTATTACTGTATATTTCATAAAGTAGTTCTTTCAAACAGCTCTTGCTCAGAAAGCTCTAGTCCCTATCTAGTTGCAGGACACCTTATTTAAGACAGCAATAAAGGCTACATAAGAAATAAAAGGTGGCACACATACATTTACTCTTTAGACATACACTATTTCACCAGCATATTTTATTTGCTTTAACGGAAAAGTCCCAAAATAAAATATGCACCATTTGGGTTTATGCCAGCAGGTGAATTAATTCACACTTCGTGAATCCTGCCTCAGCTTCTTCCACCAAACTCGGACACTGTGGCATGTTCTTTTATTTACTTGGTCCTAGCATCTTTCTATTCCACTTCTAAAACACTGTTGCATTCCAGTCACTAATGCAGATATATCCACTTGCTGCAGTTGTGCTGAGGTTTTCACAGGGTGTTTGGAAGAGCTGCACTTACACCCCGCTAGATCTCAGGTCAACACTTCAAAATGAGCAAGGAACCCATTTCAGAGAAGTATCGTTGGAGGCTGGACTTCAAAGAAAAATGTGCAGCAAAGCAGTCATGTGGAAATAAAACTGGGTTGGAGGCACTCTCTGGGTGGCGAAAATAAACAAATATTACATGAGTTTGGGAGCTACAACCAGTGGCCAGGTTTCCCTCAGCGAGTATAAAACTGGAATTGCTCCATGAATTAAAATCTGGTTTCACAGGAGCTGTGCCAGTTAAAACCGGCTGAAGAGCAAGCCCACAGTCCACAGCTTTTGGCTTTGACCAAGCTGCACATCCCACTACATCTCCTTGATGTGGAAGCACAGCCTTGAAGAATGAGCACAAGAGCAGAAAATCTTGACTCGAGCCACCTCATGCCTTTGCTTCAGTTGGCCTTTCTATACAACCAGTTCATTAAACAATACTTCAAGTGCCTGATTCATCCTTTTTCGTGCCAGTGAAATTGTTGGATTCCAACCAACATAAAACTGGAGCCACACAGGGCTCAATTAAGCCCAAGGATTTTGAAAGGGTTGATTAGCTAATGTTTTTTCAGTTCTTGTTAGTATAAAGCATCAAATGCGTTTCCCTTGCAGAGGCTTTCTCCTGTCCTACATAACACCAAAACATCTGGGGTGGTGGCCTGTGCCAGAATTCACACCAAGTTGTCCAGCTGGTCAAGATGTCCCCAAGGATAGGACAAATGCCTTGTATCAGATGTCTCTCAATCCCACTAATAATTTTGCTACAAGAAGAAAATAATGCAATGGTTTAAAAAAAACCAAACCAAACCAAACCAAACCAAAACAAAACAAAACAAAAAAACACAACACACACAACCATGAGGTACAAGCAGTTTGGAAGCCAAGGCAAGAAGAGAGAGATAAAAAAGGCTAAATAGAGTTGTGTGCATGAGTGCATGCACGTATTTACACACACATACATGCACATGATATATATAACATTCTCTCAAAATATGTAAGATGGGTGAGAAATTTCAAGGGTGAGCACAGACTATTACCAGAAAGCATAAGAGAAATAAAGTAGCTGACTTTGAAAAGAGTGGAAAGTACTTTTGATTGGATTTCTACTAACTGTGGGAAAACTACTAGGCGAAAAGTGGGAAATGTTTAAGCAACTGTTGGAAAGAGTGCCGCTGAAATTCTTCCCACTTCAATCTAAACAGGGAAAAGTGCAACATAGGCCATTGTGGTTAGGTAAGGAATGAAATGCAAAGAGTTTTACAAGCAGCGAGCTGAAAGCTTTTAAAAAAGATAAACAAATCTGGTGCAGAGGATTTGGAGGCACTGTATGTAAAAATAAGCAGAAGTAAGTTAAAGGATCAAATTAAAGGAGCAAATGGAATTACTGAATGCTAAACTACATAAATATTTCAAGTGACAACAATGGGCTCTTTAGACATATTCACATTAAAGAAAAAGGAAAATATAATACCGGTCTAAAAATGCACAAAAAATGAGAAACAGGGACAAAGGAAATGGTCTAATAATAGTATAGAGAAGGAAGGGAAAAAACAAGGATTATATTACTATTCCTGATTTAGAGCCCAGTCCTACAGGAATTGAAATGCATCTCTCTACTCTTTTAGGGGCAGACCTTCATCTGCACCAGGTGGAGGCCAAGACGGAAAAGGCAGGACCAAGTGTGCCACTTTGTCCACCTTTTCTCTCAGCTGTGACTACAGGGCTGTTTCAGGCTGCCCTGCTTGTCAGAGGAGGCACGGAACTCCTGCGGATTTCACCTGGCTGCAGTGATCCTAAAGGCACCTTTCTGGTTATCGGTGAATCACTACGAGTCGGCTGCTTTCTGATCACTCACTAAATTCAGCCCAACTCGATGCCAGATAGCAGGGCACTATAAAGCCATTATAACAATCCTTTACTCCAGAGAAATCCCCAGGCAGCTCAGCAGCACTTAGGTGACTCCCTATCTATTTTGTTTACACCTTGTGTCCATGAAAAGAAAAATGGATGTTAAGGATTAAGACAATTTTAAATCTCCATATAACATAACAGGCTGTGAAGAGCTATGAATGATAATCAGATAGTGAGCGACCTACAGTTCTGGGACCTGGAAGATTTACTTGCTTTACACGGCTCTATTCTGTCACATGGACCTTCAAAGCAAAGCACTTATGCAGAGGAGTATTTACAGCGGGAGTGGGCTAGGAAGGCAATACCCTTGTTTGCATCAATATATGCTCATGCTGTTTGATGGAGAGAGGCACTGCACTCTGGTGAATAAACCAGTATTTTTCTTTCAAGCTCCCTCTCCCCATCTGGCTCCACACCTGTTATGAGTTAAGCTTATTTTCAGTGACAGTGAAAAACATTTAGGATGACCTAATAGATGTGTACAAAATAATGAAGGAAGTGATAATGATGCACATGTTAAAACATCCTCCCAGCCAAGAGGCCCAACAGCCATGAAATGTGGCAGAAGCTTTCTAAACATAAACATGAATAAAATCCAGTATGAACTTTTTTCATGAAGATAAATAAACACCTGGAATAAGTGGTCGCAGTGGGCAATAAAAACAAATTGCAACAGTGATTCAAGTATTTTCGTACTGCAAATAAGAATATAAAACACTGGAAAGCAGGAATGAGATAAATGTAACAAGAAAATAAAAAGAAGACACTTGGACATGTCCATGTGCAGGCTGCATATGAAGTAAAAGCAACTGTAAAAGAGCAACTGTTTATTATTATTAGAGTTATTGTTACTTTATTCATTCTTCCAACACGAAATGTATATGAAGCCAAAGCCAGATACTTACAGCGGAATTATAAGTACATACATGCTCACAAGGTTTGCAAGATCAAATCCTGATTTCTTATTTTGATCTATCACTGTCGAAGATGTTGGCACCAACATATTATCCCTGACCATTCATGAAGGTTGTTAACCTTTCAGAAGTAAGACCACTGTTACCAAGAATATTTCCTGCTTTGAAAAACACACCTGGCCACTCAAACTGATTTGCTCTATTTAAAGTCATCCCAGAACCTCCACCCCAGATCTAAAACCTTAAGGGTATGGTTCTGTCCCTAAATTTGAAACTTAGAGCCTTCTCTGGGCCTGGTTCTCAATTGCTTTATTGATGCCACATTGATTTACACTTTCTGAGTGTGTGGTTCTATATGTTTATTCCCTAAAGACGAGCTGAACAATTACATACACCCTGTGCCTAAAATATGTATTTGACACAGCCCTTGACAGTAGTGTTAAATACTTAATATCATTAAAAATATGGAGGTCCATTCAATGACTTCTTCAATAGCTCAACTCTCTCTGTTCTGCTAGTTTTAGCCCTGAGGCACAATGCTCACATGTTCAGATGCTGCCCAAATACGCTGGACAACAACCCTCTGTTTACACACAGGACAACTCTCGGGCCATGTTTCTCCTCTCAGCCTTCAGAAGATGTTTTGATGTTGTTCTCAACAGACTGTGTCCTGGGGCAAGAAGCAATATGGTTTCATTATTGCTTTGCTTGGATGACTGCTGATTACCGCCCACTATGGATGTGGGGGTTTGTGCCATGTGTTGGCCCAAGTGTGCTGCAGCTCTCTCCCCACGTCCCACAGCCAAACCAGCAGAAGATGGTGACGGCTGTCACTCCCCATTGCCCTCTGCCAGCCTGGAAACCAGCCACTGGGAACCTGCATCTCATTACTGCTGCCGGACAGTGCTGAGCTGTGTTTGCGTACAGTGATTAATTCAATGAATTTGGCATGTAAAAAGAAACATCTCGAAATTGCATTATTCCAGTGAAAACACCTGGATACCCTTAGGAGACAAGTATAACAACACTAGTACTGAGAAAAAAGAATCAGTAGGAATTTTAAAAGGGGGAAATATTTTGAAATCACAGCTTTTATGTATTAGAACCAGCTTGGTAAAACGGATCCTTTTGTAGTGTTATCAAATGCTCTGGTACATGGATGACATGCAAACTGCACGTTTCCTGTTCTGCTATAATATTAGGGCAGGACTTTATCCACTGTGGGTTTTGCCTTAATATTAAAAGCTTTGATAGGTGTTTCCTGTGCCACTACAAAACAAAACCATATCAAATGGGAGTTATACTTGTATGCCCCATAAATTAGATCAAAATCTAGAATTTCGACTCACAGTCAGTAATGTCCCTCTTCTCCTTCCTCCTCCAGCTTTTTGACAAGAGAAGGCACTGGAGAATTTGAGCATCACTCAGATTTCTTGCTTCTCCCTTAATAAAATATAGTAAAACTGGAAGCTTTAGTAAATATACACACCCTAACCTCATGTATCAAAAGGCTGAAAGGTACTGGTAAACCTCAGTAGACAGGGTGTCTAAACCAGTAACTCCTCTACATCATTATCAGAAAAGCTTTAATATTAAACCACTTCAGCTGATTCAAAGGGGTCATAGTGGTCCAGATTTTTGAAGCCCTTCTAAAACTGAAGTTCAGAATTACAAATGGTCATACAATGCAAGAATCAGTTAAAAAGCTTTGCCTAACAGTCCCATTGACTATTTCCAATAGTTACCATACAGAACAGCAGTGTCCAGGACGGAGAGGAGTAGAAAAGAATTTCACCCCAAAACCTACTCAATAGGATTTTATTTGTTGTTTTAATGAAAAAGAATAAAACTGTATTCCTAAGCATTGGCATCAGATACATAACAGTCACACGTACTCTGGGATCCCTAGTGCATATCTTGCAGTTCCCCATTTGAGGACAATGCAATTTAATTTCAGTACTCTGAGCTAATCAAAGCGGGGTGGGAGGTGTGAGTGTTTCCAGTACCTTTCTACGGAAATCTCTTGTGGCCCATTCTATTAAAAAAAGTGAGATTCCTTTTAAGTCTGCAATTTCTCTATTCAGTCAGTAGAACTAAGTTCACATAAGACCTCACGGAACAAAAGAAAGGGAATGTGATGGTGTGACAAATGTGTTTATGTTGCAAGTTCCATTGCTATGAAGTCCTATCTTCTCAAGCTCACTGCCTATAACATCAATTTAAACGAGATACAACAGGACAATACATTCTCATTTTGCAGCTGTTACCTGACTTGCAAAATCCTTTCAGTACTTAAAATTCCTTATTTATTTTTCTGAACTATTTTTTAAATTCACTGATGTGATGAGAAGGGCATCTTCCTCACACCAGTGGTCTCTAGATCATTTCTCTACACTCATAAATTAATTAGAGCAAACCATCTTTGATAAAAAATACAAGGGTTCAAACGCCAGTGTTCCTTTAACTGAAGTACAAGAACAATTTGCGCTTACAGTCACTGTGACAGCACACCCGAAGGTGTTATGTGTACATATAAAATACACTAGAATCTGAGTTGCACCTGTCTTGCCTACACAATTGTACCTATGTGTGTAGGTAGTAAATGCTTGCACCATGTTTCGGACCTCAGGACTTTTTCATTCTCTGTATTTGAACAGCAAAACATGATACAAAAGCCATATCATGACTAGGAACTAAAGCTAAGCTCAAATGCTTACAAACAGTCAAACTGCTGTTTTAGCACTTGTAAATTAGTATTTGCTTGTTCAAGAGCTTACTGCAGTATTTTGGATGAGACTGTTCAGTAAAAAATACTGATTTTATTCATTATAAAGCAAGACCACGACAGAAATCTCTTATCTGATCCTGTACTGAACTTCTGCTTAACTTAAACAAAACTTAGAGACCAGCCACTTTTGCTTCCGCAGTATCCCTAATAAATAAATACATCCGTTTGAAAAAATTCCACCCCAAGTTTGTCTTGGTCCTGTTCTTAAAAACAAAGGTGTATTTTTTCTTCCTGATCTCTTTCCTAGCAAAGACAGATAGATTGTGTGTAGAGTTTATTACGAGATCGATCAAGATAATTGAGGTATAATTTTCTCAGCTATTTCTGTCATCATTTCTAAAGGCAGCAATGATTATGTTTCTCTTTCACCCATCTGGGAAAGCACACTGTGTTCTCATGTAATTTGAATGTTTCAGCAAGGATGTGAGACCATCTTTCTGGATGTAGCTAATAGCTTTGCCATTAGGCCATCCTCTCTTGAGACTTCATTTTTCTTATTAAAAATTGTCAACACTATCTCTTTTTCAGTAACAAGCAACCACATCTTGGTCTCCTCTTCCTCTCTGGCACACCACCATCCTTTATTAAGTCCAAAATGTGGCTATGGTTCTGAAGATCCTTACAGATTCCCTTCTTAGGAAAATCTTCTTAGGCAATCCCCTGTCTATAGCACACTTTTTCTTTGTAAAAATTATTATGGAACACTTATGTAAAAACAAGCAACCCCACCCCACCCCCCCACCCCCTGCCCAAGGCCACCTCAAAATTAAACTCCAAGTCCAATATTTTTTCTGGAGTGACCATACACAAAATTCTCATCTATGCCAATCTTCTAGTGCCACAATTTAAGTGAATTACTCTTAATTGCATCTAACCTTTTAGAGAACAAGATCCTGACTGTCTGCTCTGTTATTTTTCACTGGATCCCTTTTTTTCCCCTCTGTGCTATTCTGTTTCTGGTAACAGTGATATCAGTTAGTACAAGAAGGATTCCTGTTCTGAAACACATTTTTTTTTGATCCAATATTAGATAATTTTCTAGACCTGTGATGACAACGCTCTGTTTCACTGTGAACACTTACATTTCAATCTGTTTCAACAACCTGTTTTCTGCCCAGGAATTCTGTATCAGTCACCTCTAGTCCTTAATGCTTGAAAAGGCTAAGATTTAAGTCAATGTTTTTGCCTGCTTACCGTTAAGGTAAAACCAAGACATCAAATAGGTTAACAACACATGCATGAGTATATATTCTTGTGAACGTTGATTGTATCAGAGGTTTGAACCCTGACTTATTTTTCTAGAATTGATGGTGATAAAACATTCCTACTGGATTTAAAATCAGCGATTTCCAAGTTTGTGACATAAGCGTATCTAAGCTTCAATGTCCACACCATATCTAAGCAGCTCTGTCCACATTAAACATTCTCGTTTATATATACACAGAATCTTCGATGTACCTTGTCCACCAAATCCAGTCATTTTATAAACATAAGCAAATATAGCTGCTTGCTCTGCATTTGACTTAGAGCAATATAAAAATAATATATAATAATAAATTTATCCTTTTCCAGCTTACTCTTTAACAAGTTTTTTTTCTCTGCTACCAAAAATAAGGCATTTAAACTAAATTTTTGTGAAATAATTACTAATAAAAAAATAAAATCAACTTAAATATTAAGCTTTTAAAATCTGGATGACAATGGTGGCTTTTTAGTTAAACAGGACTTTTTTCAGGACTGTCAAAATCTTCTTTAAAATGAACCACAAATTATTCACTATCTATCTGGAAAGTTCAAAGCACTTCAACATTCTACCCAAGAGTTTGCCTGTTCCGACTGGCAGCAAAATAAATATGATGGGTGGTCTGTTTAAGGCACTTGTCCAAGCCCAATCACATTACATTTTTATAGTGTCAACATTTGAAAACACTATAGCTGTTGCATCAACAAAAGTGCATGGGAGTATCTCCAAAGCAGATGGCAACTAGCACATCACAAAAACATGCAGATTCCTGAGCCAATTTATATAGCAAACCAGCATCTACCACAGAGCAAAGGGAAGGATAATTAGCATATTCAAATGTTCAGAACTTCCCAACATCACATGGTTTATGCTAAGGACTATGAAAAATAATTGCTCTCACATTAAGACTGGCTTTCATTTGGACAGGACCAACTTAAAGCAGTTCATTCAGCTGAGTAACTCCCTCTGAATCTGAAAAAAAGCACACAATTTATTTGAAAATATTGGGTTAACTTTGCATAATGGAAAAAGTAAAAATCCGAATAAGGATCTTCTTAATTAAAACACTTAAGTATTTTGTTCTCGGTTCTTTTAAAGCAATATGGTTCTAATGCCATTAATGTATCAAATTTTATTGTAATTCACAGATATCTAATAAAGGCCACATTTCAAGACAAAGGTGAGCAATCTGCACCTATATAATACCTAACACTTCATGCCAGATTTGTTTACGTACTGCATGCTTAGGTGTCTTTGCAATTGTTTCTGAAAACAGTGATTAAGTTACACAAATGTAACTTACATGTTTCACATTGCCTGAAAATCTAATTATTTAATTTTCTGCATAATTCTCTCTGTGTTAATTGACTTGGAATGGAGTCATCCAGTTATCCACAGGTGGCCAGTTTTGCAGTTTTCACGTGTCTGAGAATTCGTTCAGACACGTAATGGAAAAACTGCTCTACAGCTAGGCTTAAAGCAGCCCCAACACCCCGGTGGGTAACCTTTCTACAGTGACCTGTTCATATTTTTCATTCTCTAATTCCATAGTTCCTGTGCGGCAGGGAACAAAACAAATCCTTGTTATTGCTAGCTTGATGGTGCTGATTTTAAAAATGTAGGTACATTTCAGGTATGACAGAACTGGGTCATAGCTATTTTGCTGTCACTCAGCCACCACACTCCAACTGTAAGAGTTTACAGATCCAAACTGGGACCCAGTTAGATTTCTGAGAGATATTATGTTCAGTGGCCTGCTAGGAATGGTGTGGCCATGACCTGAAATCCAACAACACAAAACCAAAGTAGAGACTCAGGATGCACTTAATCTCACCTAACTTGACATGTCCACATTTCAGATGGCTATAGCTGAGCTCATAGCCATAGGCACCCTTTACAGACCATAGAGAAGACCCACTGTCTCTACTGACTACAGAAAAGGACCAGTGTTACCAGTGTTACAGACCCAGAAAAATATACCTGCACCCTTAGAGTCCAATCAAGCAAAATAGTAACAACCAACCATCAATTTCATCCCTAGCACATAGAAAAAACAGTCCACCCAGAACTTATTATCAGACATTCCGGAACTACCCTTTTGGAACATATTTCATTTTAGAAAAAGAAATAAAACATAACAAATGTATGTATGATAGTCACTCCGCATACTGGTTTCATATTTAATCATAAATTTATATGTAGGAAAAATGTTTTGATGTATATTTTGTGTCCTTATGCCATATCTGTGTGATGAAAAAGATACACCATTGTGTTTTATCTTAAGGCATCAAAAATGTTATCTTAAAGCTTTGAGTACAGTATCGCAACATTCAGCTTACCTTAATATTAATACTATATGTATATGTATGTATATACATGTTGGATGCTCTGTTTTGGAAGAATTTGGTGCACTGACACCAAAATAATTTAAAACGTAGCACATTTGATTTAAAGAAATGGGGTTTCCATTAATCCACCGTCTCAAAGTGAATCTATGTATCTTTAGGACATATTCTGATTTCCAGTCTTCCAAAGGTCTTGGTGGTTGATCTTGTCAAATAGTCACAACATTGTACTGGAAATGCGAACAAGATACTCATCTTTCCAAATTAAATGCTATAAATTTAGGCCAATATAAACCTGCCAGAATTATCCCTCTATAAGTTGCACCCCAGGGTGTGGTGCTGCACAGCTGAGGAGCTGAGCTAATAAGTGCTGAAAAATGAAAAATGCTGCTTTATGGCATCATCTAAGTTTGCACCCAAAAAAATGCTTACACCTACGCCCCGGTTTTTGACAAATAAATGCCAAAATGTGGAAGCCATACAAACAAAGTCCCACTGGTAGGAAAGCAGGAGGAAAGCAACAAACAGGTCTGTCAGGGACTTCTGTATTATATGTTTCCAGTGCTGATACAAATTTCTACATTTTACCTGCTCAGGCTCAGACGGGGTAACTTAACCAAAACCAATGTGAACACAGACACTTGCAGATTAGTAAAGTGATTTCTGCCATTTCTGTGTTCTAATGTCATTACAGGGTTGTGAGTCCAAAAGACTTTTTTCTCGGGCTCAACTTATCTTTGGTTCAACCAGAGGGACTTACTCCAGACTGACAGTAATGTAACCAAAACCAGATTTTAGCATTAAGAAAGCAAATTTAGATTTTGTTGTGACTGTGTAAAGTCTTGCCAATATATTTATATGAGCAAAGCCCTCTTTCAGACTTCCAATTTATACTGGCAAAAGTACTCCACACTGACATGAGATACTCTGGTTGGACAGAATATATTTCTATGGAGAAAACGAGAGAGCTCGCTAGCACAGCTATGTTATTTGAGAGTGTGATATGTTTAACACGCCCAATTCACATGAACACAGAATAGGTCAGCACAGATCTGGGCACACTCATTTATGAACTCCAGTGCAGTAATCTCACTAGAGCGCTCCTGTTAATTTTGAGAATTCCTAATTCATAAATCAGAACCTAAATAAATGAGTCAAAATTATGAGCTTTAAAATAGGGATCTTGGGGTTTTTTTCTTGTATGTCTGGATTTTAAGGTTCATGTTTTCACAGCCTTTTCCTCAATTCAGAGTGCTTACGTCCTTTTGAAGCAACAAGAACCTGAGCTTCATACTCAGTAACATATATACAAGAACACTGGTCCTCAAGAGATATACCAAAACACAATGAAATCACAAGGCGTGACAAACTTGCCAGATACACAGTTTAAATCAATGATGGATCCTTCATTCTGAGTCCAGAAAATTTACTGAAGACTGTAATAATATTGTGGTCCCAGCACCAACATCTTCCCACAGGCAAAGCTCCAATGAAGGCAAACCCTCTAGTGGCACTTCAAGTTTCCCTCAAAAGTCCTGAAGTCATCTCCTACAGCCAAGGTGTGTTCACTACCCAGGGTGAGCATCTTGGAAATACCGTCTGGTATGTAGAGCAGCTCTGCCAGCAGCTGTCAACGTAAAACCAGTCATACCAGTTAGCAGCTGTAGCTCTAATCAGCAACGTATTGAACAAAAGGCAGACACCACCAGTCCACTTATTAACAGAAAGCGGCTTTGCTATTTGCTGAGAACACTGTTAATGTGGTTTTGGTAAGCCCCGAGCATGTCTGCAAGATTCCTTGGGGAATTCTGGTTGAGGAACATCCCTCCAGGCTCCAGCAGGCTATAAGCTGAACAAGATGGGCCAAGGAGCTTGCCTGGGAGATGCCTGCAGATGCAGCAGCTGAGTGGACATCCAAAATGACTCAGAAGCAGCAAATCTGCTGCAAAGAACGAGCAAAAGAAACACACAGGCACCAGTACTGTAGCCAAGCCTGGGTTTGTTTTGGCAGGGTCTTGGCTAGCTGCAGGCTCGGATTTCTGAATCTGCCTCCTGTTGTCCCTGGGACTGTGCCCTCATTTGTTTTTGAACAAATTGGATGGCATGCAGTAAATATCTGGCGCCTGCTAGCAAAATTATCTCACAAGACCCTAAACACCATTTATGTCTTGGGCCAAAAAGAACATGATTTGTTTATTTATTACTTGTTTACCTTGCTGTGGTAACTAGAAACATTGGGTCAAGATACCATTGTGCCAGGCAGTATTCAGATGCAGAAGGCAACTTGCTTTTCTCTTTGTGGACTGACTTGCCCCACACAACTCCACAGTGTATCATACATGTGATGCACAATATTAGGCATGGTTCCTAGCTAGGGAGCCTTTTTTTGTAGTACAGAACAGAACTCGGCACCGAAATATACTTCTGACTGGACAGGAAAACAACTTTTCAAAATCCACATATTTTGAATGTTGATCATTTGCTAAAACCTCAACATATTAATTAAAAATTATGAATGAAAATACAGTTTTCATTTGGTTTAGTGAGTGTATGAATAGTTCAGCATGATAAACAGACCACTAGGTTGTATGCCTGAATAGCAAACCCTATAGCACTTCCTACCTCTACTGTGGCAGCTGTGCAGAGAACTTTACAAGAACTTTTTAGAATAAACTATGCCAAGATGTACACTGAAAGGGAGACCTAAAAAAACCCCATGCCATATAAATTCTACATCAAAGTACTGCCAAGGAATGAAACCACCTGCAAATCTGAGGATAGTTTTTTTATTGGATCACAGTAACTGGCATGATGGTCTTAAAAATTGTGGACAGACCCTTCAGCCTGTAAAAAAGGGAGAAGGGTAGGACAGGGAAGGAACGCACACAAAAAAAGTCAAGAAATACAGCATTCAATTTAATGCCTTAATAATGAAGAAAGCAAGTATAGCATAGCTATCACTCAAGTATCTTCTGATACGGTGATGATAATGTCATTATAATGAGAAAGAAATACAGGGGTGTATGTGTGGAAAGATCCAAAACCCTGATATTTTTATTTCTATACCAAAATCCCTGCTTCTGTCAAAATCACCTGAATTTAAATATAATCAACTAGAAATCAGGTATACTTCTTTGTAATCATCGATGAGGCATCTGTGGATTAACTCACGTACTAAACCAAAACCAACAGTAACCATACAATACCTACAAACTGTTTTTCAATGTGGGATGCAAGAGCCTTAGTTCTGTTTCTGGACATAATATATGTACACATGCTGGACATAAAAATTACTCAGCAACATACTGTTTTCAGCTAAAGTTAATTTTAAAGTGCAAAGCCATTTTAAATGAGAAAAATATCAAAATGGTTGCAGGTAAATTAAACTCTTCTGGTTTCTTCTGAATAGTCAGCGTGAGAGAACAAAGTTGGAACAGAGAACACCGTGAGCAAGAGCCTATCCTAAGGAACAAAACACAGCTCACACTAAACTTTTAACTTTCTTTAGAAAACTTAAATATGGCCACATATTTCAATATTTATTTAGCATTTAAGTCAAATTTTAATCAATTTCTTTCATTAACCCTGGAAACAAAATAAAAAGAAAAGCAATTGCAACAGAATATGTTTTTAAGGGTGTGGGAGGACATTTGATTGATGCTGTGAAATATAATAAATTCCTTTTGGATATGTTACATGTCAGCAGCGAAAAGACTTATAAAACACTGTAAGCATCAGAACTCAAGCATATGTTTAACAAAATGTGCAAGGTATTTTCATACTGCCTATAATTATCTACAGTTATTAACAAACCATTAATTCAGGTTAGCTCTTTCGGTTACTAAGGCTAGCTTTTAGCAGCAGTCATGATCTTCATGTTTTTCATGGGTTACATCGCTCTGCTTCATGGGCTTCATAGGTTCAGCCCAGGGAAACAGAACCCTTTTCTAGTTCGTACTCCAAGGATGTTACCTTCTTCGCCTCCTCCTTCAGGTAGGAGGCAAAACTGGCAGGGAAGGGGACTCCACCATCCCTCTAATGACAGCAAACTCCCAGAAGAAACAGAATCATCTTCTGGCCATTTCTGAGCACTTGATTCAGACCTATCACAGTTAGAAGGGGTTTTTTGTTGTGGTTATTTTTTTAAAAATGTAATTAAAATACATTTTTAATATCATTAACTTTCAATATAAATAATATACTTTAAAACACCCCAAGAAAATATTTTTATTACCCAAGGTAATAAATAACAGGGTATTACAGTAAATTTGTAGTCATCAGAATTGTAACTCAGATCTTTTCCATTTAGGTTTGTTCAGAGCTCCTATTAGTGCTCCATTTTGCCTTTAATTTTTTAAAAAATACTAGTCTTTCCCTTGAAGCTCTGGAGTCCTCTCTGCTCAGGGGAAGATAGCCCCTTGCCTGTTTTTTAATGGAGAAGAAAAAATAAATCATATGCCTTGAGGTTTTCCCTTAAAAAAAAAGAAACAACAGACAAAACCCTCCAAACCTGGAGTACTAGTTCGCATGGTCTGATATTTTATCCTTTGTTTTGTTCCTGGCATCAAGATTTATTTGTTGGCATAAAAAAAATCTTGTACCTCCAAGCTTGTAACTCAGAGGCAGGGAATGACAAACAATAAGCTTTAAAAAGGTTTGATCATGGTTTGTTGCCGTAACTGTGCAGAAGAGTTTGTCCAAAGCCACACGTCACTGTTGTACCTTTGTTCAGTCACCCTTCACATATAATAGCCCTCAAAAATTACAATGCTTATGAAAGCTGGCAAGATAAATTAAAATACTACAAGTAAGTGTAGTTAACTGAGTGAATATACCCTATAATCATGATTAAACTTCCCTGCTAAGGTAATTTTTATTTATTTTTTTTTAAAAAAAGCCTTGATGTCTCAAATACCACAATTATTTTTGTGTACTGCAAGTCAAATGGAAACTAAGGTATGTCTCAGCTATTAGGCACCAGCAATACTGACTTGTTCATGGTGGCACTACTTTGCTGAGATTTTGTATGCTTGTATCGAGCAACTGACACTGTAGAAAATTTTACATACGTCTTTCATCCCTCCCGGCCATGCAATTTTCTCACTTCTGCATCTATCAGGGTGGGGTTTTTTTTCTCTTTATTTGCTTCTCAGACCCGCTGCAGAATGCTTCTAGATACATTAAAAAGACAGCTGCGTACATTCTGAAGGGGCATCATAACATGCTGTTTGACAGTCTACGTTTAACTGGTGCCCTAAGATTTCATGGACTAAATATAAAGGAAAATAGTAGTCAGGACAGTAATCTGAACAGAAATACAAGCACAGCATGCTCTTCATATTACATACATGCTGATGTTTCATCTACTTAACCCACAGGCCATTCTGAAGGTAATAACATGCTACCTCAAGAGGCTAAGGTTTCATTACATTTTTAAGGACTAACAGGTGTGCCCCTATGGCTTGCCAAAAAACTTCCATGATGAACTGCAAAACTAATCTGTAAACTGGCTGCTCACCCCCTGGGTCGTGCTGCACCTGGCTAGTGAAATGGCAACAGCGGCGTTTATGTCTGGTCATCCTTGTTCCACCGCCGCAGACCTCAAAGCACCAAGGCAGGTGGTTAATCTAGACTTCACTAGGATTAAAAAAAAAAAAGGTCTTATGGCCTTGAATGTGTGTAGGTCATCTAAAAGGGTGAAAGAAAGTTCCTATTCCTCGTTCCCCTACAGCAGTTCAGTAGAAACTACCGGGATCATCAGAGTAGCTGTGCTCAGACGTGGATTACGGTCAGACAAGCTCTTGCAAGTCTGTTGGACCTTTTTTGTGTTGGACTTTTTTTATATCCACCCTTACAGGCCCTGCACTTTCCTAAGAGCCTTGAAGGAGCCATCCGAGCCCCCACCACCTGCCTCCCCTCAGTTCTCTCACCAGCCAGGTCTTTATTCTCCAAGGCCTGCACCTGGCGAGGCTGCAGCCTCATCGGCTTTCCAAACACCTATGAGAAGATGAGAGGGTCGACCCCCCCCTTTTACGGTTTGATCCGCGGTTTGCCCACCATACGGCATTTCTACATATGGGGTCTGTAGAGAGACAGTGTTTTCTATAAATAGGCTTTGGAGACAGGGCACGGCACTGAGCGTGAGCAGCTTGCTGGGTTGGGGCTGGGAGCCGCTCCTGAGGGCAGCGGCGCCTGAGCAGAGCGGGCCCAGGGGACCGGGCCGCGGGGCGAGGCGCGGGAGGCGGCCCCGGGGTCCCTCCCGGCCCGGCGGCGGGGCGCTGCGGGCGGCGGGCCGCTCTGCGCCGGCGCGGCGGGCCGCGCTACCGGCAGGGCCGGGCCCGGAGGAGGAGGAGAGCGCTGGGTATGGCGGCGCCGGGCGCGCTGCAGAGGAGCGTAGTGTCCCCCGCGGGCAGGCACACCGCCTCCCTCATCTTCCTGCACGGCTCAGGTGGCTTCTCTCCCCTCCTACCACGCGGCGGGGCCGGGGCTCGGGGCTTGGCGCCGGGGAAGGGCGCAGGGCGCCGCCCGGGGCAGGCCGGCGGGGCCGGGGTGCCTGCCGCTGCCGCCGCCCCCGCCGGTGCGCAGAGGGGAGGCCGGGGCGACCCCTCGGTGCGCGGCGCTGCGTGAGGCGGTCAGCGGGACGGGCCGGCCGCCACGGCGGCTGTCGGGCTCGGCGCGGCTGCGAGGCGAGGGGAAGGGACGTGAGGGGTCCCTGTCCCTGCGGCTGCAGCCGGCCCGGGGGACGGCGCGGCGCTGGCCGTGAGAAGGAGCCCTCCTTGGGCAGGGGGTGTGCGGCGCTCGGGGCCCTGGGCCCCGGGAGGGTCTGTGGGGCGTGTTTGAGGGCGGTGCCGTTAGACACCAGCCTGGCTTGATCTGCCGGGAGCACGGCCCTGTTCCAGAAGACCCCTTTTAATTCCTCCCCTCTAAGGGCGGCCACAAGCGAAGAGTGATTTTCACGCTTAAAATTGCTCCTGGCGTGTTTAGGATCAGACTGAGAGCACTGTTGTCACCTTTTGAGAGCCGGTGTTGGGCTGGCTGCTCTCAGGAGTGGCCACCACCTGCAGAAGGGGACTGGTCTGAGGGCAGGAGGGGCCTGTGTGCTGTGTTTGTTTGTTTTTCTTAAAAGGTTATTTCTAACTTGCTACATAACAACAACAAAGCCCACACGACTTAAAGAACAACAGTAATACTTGGTCTTTATCAGATCAAGGCCTTGGGAATCAGTTTTGTTGAGCTGTTCACGTGTGTGCGGCAAATGCTCAGCTCTTCCAGTGCATTTCTCCTAAGCTGATGCTTCTGTTTAGTTTAACAAAGATGGATATGTTTATTAGTTTCATTTTTATAATTTGCTTTTCTCAAATTCTGTGACTTAAAGAATGAAAGTGAAAGAGTTCCTAAGATGTGTTCAGCCTTCTTGTTAATGCTAATGCTTTAATGCTTGAGGAAATGATTTTCTCTCATGTTGGAGGAGTAAGGGAAGATTATGGTTAGAGGTTGATTCCACATGTGGTTAAAGTAGTCTACAATTTTTCGTTTTTGATACAATTTCATTCATAATGTTTGCAGTGGGGAAGTACAAGGATGCTTTTATTTGGTTTTGTTTAGCAGTTCCGCAGAACAAAATTTAAAACAGAAATAGCCACAGTGCTGTTGCTGTGGGCTGGCCTGTAAACCTGAATTGTAAACCTTCTGTAGAGCGCTTATGATGGAAAGTGGCAGTCAAATGGCATGGATCCATTTTGTTCATAATGCTTGCTCCAGACAAATTATAACAAGTGGAGAATGTGAATGCAAAACGGTATAGAAAAATATTAGAAGATTTCTGGTACTGTACATCAAATTTAGTTAGAGGATCCACTTGGTAGCTCAGCAGGGAAGGCAGATGGACATAACAAATGTATAATAATTTTTTAGACTTAAGTTTACAACTTTTCATGTTGCATAGAAGTGTTTAGGTTGGAAAATACCTTCTAAGATCATCAAGTCCAACCATTACCCTAGCACTGCCAAGTCTACCACTAAACCATGTCCTGAAGCACCACATCTACATGTCTGTTAAATACCTCGAGGGATGGTGACTCAAGCACTTCCCTGGGCAGCCTGTTCCAGTGCTTGACAGCCTCTTCCACCTTTTGTTGAAGAAACTTTTCCTAATATCCAATCAACGTGTTACATGTTAAGTTTAAATTTTGTATAGAAATAAATTCAAGCTATATTTGAAAGGAAAATAATTCATATTTTACTTGAGGAAGGGGAAAAGATAATTCTGTCATCAGTCTGTTTCAGGTTTGTAAGCAGACTAAGCAGAACTGTCTGTGCATTGTTTGACATTCTTTAGTAGAGTCCAGGAAAGCATATGATGCCAGAATCTTAAGAACAAACTGAAAGACAAACCTTTCAGAAAGTTGTTTGGTCTTCTTTGGTGTCAAAGTTGCCTCTCATTTCTTCCTCGCTTCCAAATTCTATTCTTACCAAATCAAAATGCATTACCTCTGTATGCAAGTGCTCACAGCGGCTGCAGAACATTTGGACCGTGGGACCTTCTTGACACACAGAAGGTCATAGTTAAATTTTCTCTTTCTTAATGAGTTTTCTATGAACTTTTCATGGACTAAGTAGCTTCCTTAACTGTAAATGTTTCTGCTGATACTGGCAAAGCTTAGGAATTGTGAGTAATAAAAGATGTGATATCAGAATTAATTTAAAAAGAAAGAAAAACAAAAAAGTAAACATCTATAATGAAAAGAAAGAATTTGAAAAAAAAGAGGATAATATTTAAATCCTTACAAACAGTTAACAAAACATGGCCTTGGGAGAAGGAACAGACACCATAAATATGTCAAGCTGGGGCACAACAAGAAAAGCTCAAGGACAACCAAATGGTTAATGTGACTAAACAGAAAATTACTGGAACTATGTGTAAGCTGTTCTAATTGGCATACTAAAGATCCACCCTTGAGAGCCCACTACTAACAAAGCCCCCTCATTACAGAAGTGCAGGGTTAAAAAAAAACCCACTGTACTTTTAATGGAGATGAGACTTAGGAGAATCAATGAGAATTAAGTGTGTCTAAACATGATTGTAAACAATTTTTTGAAGTGTATGAAAAGTTATGCTGTGTGTTAAGAGGTGTGTTAACTTTGTGGATTACCACCTATAACCCATCTCTGCACAAACATGCAATAAACGAATATTTCTTCTCTGTGTGTGGATCGGCTCTTGCATACTGGGTGAAAAACCTAGATTTGGGATAACAGATGTATCCTGCACCATTAAGGAGTTTGTAAAGACCAAAGTCCCAGCATTCAGATAGTTGCTTAGGTTGACCTACCTGAGGGTTGGTCCTGTGCAAGTATTTGCAAAGTCTAGACTTCTGTATTCTAACTGTAAAAAGAGGTGTGTATACAAAAAAAAAATGTTTATTCAAGTCTCCTTAAGATGCATCATTCGTAAATTTGGTGAAGGAACCATGAAGAAACCCTTCCAGATGAAAAGTGTCTACTAAGAATCAGAAGTTTATTTGGACTTCAGACCATACTACTCACATAAACAAAGTGGTTATGGGAATGTGTTCTGAAGCATCCAGTTAAAGATGTAACTTTGGTTTTACTGCTTAACGTAGCACAGAATAAGATTTGTGTCAGTTTTGCAACCCTGTTGCTTATTTGTCACGGAGTATTTGTCAAGCAGAACTTAATTGTTATGCCATTTGGGCTCAAAAGGAAAAAAATGCTGCGTTTGTTGCCTTCTATTTTAATTCTGAAGATTCATTAAATGTATGTGTAAATAAAGATAGCTGAATTTTGTTTGAGTGCTAAAGCAAAGACTCATCTTCTCTGTTGGGGAATTACAATCATAACAGTAAATCATGTTTATGTGATATTGTTCAGATGAACCCATGTGATGTGGCAGTAAGCCTGGTGTAGGGCAGTGACATTTAATTCTTGTGGTTCAGTGATTTTGTTGAAAAAAATAGGGTGAGTTCTAAAGTCAAACTGATCAACTTGAGAACAAGTAACAGAGAATACTTTTAACTCGGATTAGCACATGAGTTGATAATATGTGGGAGCCCCAACTTCAAACAAGACTAAAGCCCTATGGTAAGAGTTGCAGGAGTGAAGCTCCTGTTTGCTGAATCCCTACCAAATGTTTAGGTTGAACATTACTACATGTTGTATTACTGCCAACTATAAACCATGTTCCTTGATGGTCCAGTTTCTTCAAGCTTAAAGCATTGTTTAACTCTTACTGGAGACTTGTGTGTGCATGCTGTTCAAGCAGGGTGGCAAGTTACGGTTGAGGATACAGTGATGCAGAGGTGAGTTCTGGTGTACATATGTGTGCGTGTGTTTGAAAGAAACATGTAGTGTCTGCATAAGAATTCATCCTGTATATCCACGCATAGCACTTCAGGCTGCAGGGATTTGGCTATAATCTGACTTGGTCTAGGCTATAATCTGACTAGGAAAAAATACACAGTCAGATCACAACAAGCTTTCAAACAGAACTGTGGGACTAAGGTTTTGGAGGAGCCTGCCAGATACTTTTAACCCAAACTCATCTCTTGATCACTTTCACAAAACATTGGGAGTGTTTGATGCTTCTCTTAAGCCTGTGTGTAATGTCAGCATAATTACAATAATGTGAAGATCCTTTGTCTTGCTCTTGACTAGGTTTTGAAGTGGGTTAAAATAAAATTCTGTGTTAAAAGTAACTTATCTTTTCTAATGGGAGCAGCAGGTTTTATCTTCCTTCTTAAGATGTTCATCAGTATTTTATATCACTGTTACCAGCAAATAAGGTGAGCTACAAGTAAGAGGTAAGGCCTTGTGCCTGATTAGGATGTGCTTAAGCCATTGGATGTAGTAAAGCATTTATTAAACTTAATGCTGTGGGACCTTTAAAGTAGTCTGTTTCTAGGAAGTTTTGAGTCCATCTTCATTGGGAAGGGTGTTAAGGTTTTCTAGAAAGTTCTCTTCTAGCATTTTGGAGGATTTACACTGTGATTTGGAAATCAGGTCAGTCTCATGTAAATATATTTGACATTGTCTAGTTTTCTTGCTAAATGCACAGAATAATTCTTGTTGTACTCTTTTCTGTGATACAGGTGATACTGGCCAAGGAGCAAGAGCATGGATAAAACAAATTTTGAATCAAGACATGGCTTTCCAACATATAAAAGTAATTTACCCAACGGCTCCTGCCAGGTATTGTTTAATATATTTTAACTGTAGGATTAAATTTCTCTATTCCAGTACTGTAAAATATGCTTGTGAGTATTGGTACAGACTGTTGTAACACTTCCTTCTTCTTTTTCATGTGTGTGCTTTTTGGCAAAACTGAAGCTCAGCAGTGCATTGCTGCCCAGGTGCTATGATTTTAGGTCGTTAAGATTCTAAATGGTTAAGATTTTGTAGAAGTCACAGTCTCTAACTCAATTTCAGGTATTGTCCTCATAGTGTCTTTCCATCTCCTTGATATAAATAGAAGAAGATACTCCAATGTGTGTTGTAATGGCATTACAGAGCCATGTTCTGGATCACAGTCTGACTTACATTAACATCCATAAATTATTAACCACTAAACTATTCTTTTGTATTTAATGCCAGGTTTCAGTTCTGAAGGTGGTAGGTCTTTTTGGCAAGTGGGATGTGAAAGATCTTCAGCTGCTGGAGAAAGGACCGGGAGTTTAAAATTACACATTTCTTCTACTTTTAATCCTGACCCAACTGTTTCAAAGAGAATTTAGTTCAACTTTTGCTGTAGGAACAGTTCTTATTAAATGGCACTTGTATGTCCAGTGGTAGACTGGAAATACAGATAAAAATGCTTACCCCTGGGAATCGGAAAGTTAATGAGGTCAAATGTAAAGGCTAAAAATTGGACACCTGCCTCCATATTAGCTGTTAAAGACATGGACTTATATTTCAGAGATGTTTGATTTTTCTTACTATAAATTCATTTTTAAGGTGTCTGTGGCTCTATGTTAGGAAAATGTTTCCTTGAAAGGTAATGGGGCTTAAGTTTCTCTCTGAATTTGTGCGTAAGTGTGGATGCATGCTGAAAGGAGAAGGAAATTGTGACATTCTACACAGACTTTCGAGGTACAGAGGTTTGAAAGTCAGAAGAAATTTCTTGGAGGGTATAAACGAGTATAATAGCAGATTTTGTCTGGCACTCACTACACTTTCCTTGACCATGTATTTTTATGATCTACTTAGGCAGGAAAAGCAATTGAGAGATTGCAGTGTGAATGTAGTCACTGTGTTCCAGAAAAATCAAGCCTGTGAGTGGAAGTCTTTGAAGCAGTGTGGTTTGTGTTAGGTAGGGAATGTGATTTTCTGTAAATAACGTGATCGTTACTTTATTGATGACAGGCTAAAGTAATGCTAGAGTTATCAGTGGCACATGACATATAGTGATGGGCCCCATTTCTTTCCTGTCAATACAGCAGGTACTGGAGAAATGCAGGAAGTTTTGTTTCCCTATGAAATGATTTTTCTTCATGTTACCAGAACACCTCAGACCACATCTGTTAGGCCAGTGCTTTGCTTTTCCATTTCACTGCATTTCTGGGGTCCAGTCCTTCTCTTATTTATTTTGGTTTCTTTGGATAACTACAGATGTAAACTATGTATAAATGATTAACCAGGAAGATCTCCTGACTCAAGTGAGTGGCTTTTGTGGGTAATTTGTTTATATCTTAAGACTTTGGATTTAAATACTTTGGTAAACAAATGGGAAGAAAGGTAGTGTTGTACTTAAAAGATGTGAATAAACAGTTCCATACTCTTTCTTTTTTAAGTTGGGGTTGCTCTTGTTCTTCACTAGAGCAGATAGAGGTCATGTATGAGGTGATTCTGAAGTGATTTTTAGCAAAACTGTGAAAAGCTGTATATTCGAGGAACAAAAAATACCCACACTGTTTGTCTTTGACTGGCAATATGAAGTACGTTGGGAGTATTAGTGTACAGCCCTCTGCTGATAAGCACCATTAGCTGACATAATGAAATAAAACAGATGCCCTTAACTACAGTAATGTGCCACTGTTTGCAGCGATGTTGGAGTGAAGTTTGTGAAGATATGTGTTATTGATTGAAACAGAAATAACAAGCCTTTACAGATCCATTTCATGTTGTTTTGGTATTCAAGTCCAAAACACGCTATGCTTTTTGACACATTTGTAATGGTTGCTCTCCTTTCTTCCACAGAAAGGAAAAACGGGGCCTAGAACATCCAGGCTTGAATGGCAGACATTAAAATAGCTGTATCTGCATTAGGAACTTGAATATATGGTCTGATTTTGTGTGTGTGTATGTTTTGATAAGAATTCCAAATGCTTCTGGCACCAGCAGGGAAATTCAGAGTCCTTGATAATGAGACCTATAGATACACAGTTATGAGTGTGCAGATATGATGAAGAAGTTTCTGATCCAGTCTTTAATTGCGCAGAGACAGAGCGATATGCTGGTGGAAAGCTACACTGATGTGAGTGAGAGACTCTGTGGGTGGCACAACCTGCCACTGCATTGTCAATTATAGGAGCAGAGTGCAAAAGCTTGCCAGCAGGTTTTTACACTGATGATGAAATCAAAGAAAAGCCTGAAGTTAGGCAAGACCATACTAGGATTGCTTGGCTAATGTGCTCTTCTGGCATAATACTGTTCATGTGGATGTAGTTCATACTTTATAAACTCCTGTCTTTTCCAGCATAACTTACCACATACACATTGAATGCTTTCTGTCAAAGTAGTTATGCCAGTAAAAGCAGGTTTGATGCTATAACTGCAACACTAGAGGCTCTGGCAGGATAAACTGCAGGTCAGGAATACCTCTTCACTTTTTTGATGGATATAATTCTGCTGATAGATCTATAGATTTGGTCTTGTACATTCTTCACCTGTCTTGGAGTTCTGTAAAGCAGTGGGATTCACATTTTTCAACAAATTAAACATTTTTTTTTTTTTTTTTTTTTTTTTTTGTGGAGGATGCTTGGGGTTTCTCTTTATGTTTTGTTTAGATTTTATCCCAGGCACTGAAGCATACATATTTTTCGTTTACTACAACATCAGGGGTTCAGACATGTTTTGATTGAAGAGTCAATATGTTTGAAAATTATTTTGGAAAATCAGCCTAGCATATAACCTAGAAGAATGTTCAAACATATTCACTGACTTCGTTAGCATTGATTTTGGCAAACACTTGAGAGGATACTTCCATTTTAAAGGTAAAAGCATTAGAACACTACTGGACTACTTTTATAAAACTATTTTTTACTGTTCTCTAGGTTTCTGTAAAAAGTTACACTTTTTTTTTTTAAAAAAAGACTTATTTTCTTTAATCATTTTTGTAATGTGCAGGGTCTGTGTAGAGAATGATCACCAGATGTCCCCTGGACAGGTAAAATATTTGCAACACTTTCTCACACTTGCCCCCATCACTTTGGAAGGTCCTGTGAGTCTCATGTTTGGTTTTCCTGAGCAAAAATAACAGAATGTAGATAGTACGATTTACTATTTAAAAAAAAGGAAAAACTTGCAAACTTTCTCATTAAAATGCTTATGGTAAAAAGCATGTTTAGATGAAAAAGGAAAAAATATGTGGATTTGAAGTCTCAGCGTGATGTAGTCAGAGTAGTGAACACTGAATTTGGAATATGTTTGGAAGTTCATGTAGCTGGGGCATGCACATTTTTTTACAAGTAAAACTTTTTGACATTTCTTAGGGAGGTTTTGTTTTTTCTCTGTAATGTAGGCAACTGGAATACTAAAAAATGAGTAGAGAACTTGTTTTAATAGGTTGTTCTTTTAACTTCACCTTTCTTTTAAGATCGGTGCTTCTGTACATCGATTAAACTTGTTAAACACAGCAGAATTCTATTTCCTCTCCCTTTTAATGCTGATGTATATCTTTAATTAAAAATAAGAAGCTCAAATTGTAGCCCTAGCAGCTGATGCAATCCCTAAAGCCACGTCTACAGTAATAGTTTTAAAGGAAAGGGTTTCCTTTTTCCTTTTTTATTTGGGTCAGGATGGCTGCAGCTTTAAATACTGTTTCAGCTGCTACAACTGTGACTTAAACATTAGGTTTCTATTGAGTGTCTAAATCAGAACTGAATACCACCCAATTTAACCTCCTTTTTTTTTTTTTTTTTTTAATAGAAAGTGATAGTTTAAATTGGCATTGCAGGAGCTAACGTGGTAAAGTTAAAACCATTTAGGCTCCACTTATTTTAATAAGTATACCTTACCTTCTATAATTCCCTCAAAAAATCTAGGTCAAAGATTCTTTGCGTTGTCTAGCATTCCATTCTGACAGTCTTCCTCTTCTGCAAGTCAGAAAGTAAACTATAAATACTTCTTGGGCTATTTTGTGGATCTTTTTGACATTCACTCAACACATCTTTCTGTGGCCAATAAGTCTCTATGCAGAGTTTGTTGTCTAGTTGGGGTTTTTTCCCAATTTACTCTAATTTCCCTTGTCTCTAAGTAAGTGGCTGGTAAGGACTGCTCAGCATTATATGGCCTGGTACTCCATCCTTTCACCTAAGTTCACATCTTTGCTCAGCATATGGGTGGAAATGAGTTTCATCTCATCGTAGTCCCCATTTGGCTATATTGCAAAACCACCAGACAGTTTGGCACCATGCAGCTACATTGGCAGTCTCTACTTGTGAGAGGCCCAGGACGGGAAAAGCAGCAGGGGTACTGCAGGTCAGACTGGAGATGGATTGGTGGAGCTGTGTAGGGGAGCGTGCATGGTGCCTATCATACTATTTTTGGCTCAAGCGAATGTTATTAATCCTTCACATTTGTAAGCCCTAACCTCATTCATAAATTTCACACAAAGAAGTCTTTTTAGAGGTGGACGTTTGAAGGACAAATCGAAAGGGTTTTGGTTGGTGTCATGGGGTGGTTCTTTCATCTCCTTTTGTAAGTAGAAATTTAACATATTTGCATAATAATGATGGAAGCATGCTTGAATGAACTTCATATTTTCCTTTTACTTTTCCTCTTGCATTAGGTGAGGAAAACATGAATATGCATACATGTAAGGGTTACATCATATTCTAAATAACATGTGGAATGCAATAAACAGTTGTCAGAGATCCTTCAGTCATGCTTGGGGAAAACAAAGTAGAACATAATAGCAATAATCTTGGATTTCTGATCCCATTAACTACATCATGCTCTTAGACATCTTTCCTCTTGTTTTTCTTCTCTCAACTGTTTTCCAGGACAGAATTGGAGACAGTGGTTTTTATATGGCTATTCCAGCAAGCAGTTGGGTGTTCTGAGTTGTGTCATTCTGTGCTCTCGCTTTGCTGTCTTTTTTTTTTTTTGGGGGGGGGGTGGTGTTTACCTACTGTCATTCATCCATCCTCAGTGTTGTTTGCCATCACTGTGTGAAAGATACCACTTTGAATCCCAGAGTGTCTTACAAACCCCATAATGGAGAACTGATTCACATTGGACCCTGGTTTGCCTCTTGCCACTTACCTTCAGTGAATTCATAAAGCAGCCGCTATTTGCTGGTTGCTGAGGAACTGGAAGTGTGCAGAAAAGGTCATTTATGGTCTTCTCAACCATAACAATAGTGCTATTTCAATGATTAGTACAAATCCCCACAATTTACATTCACGCACACCCCCAAAAAAACCCCAATACCAACCCAACAAAGAAACGGGAGCAAACGCAGAATTTGTCCTGCTGAGTCTTGTTTTGGCTTCTATTGCGCTTCCTTGTCCCAAGTAACAGAAACTATCAACTTAGTATTTCTTCAGGTAACCATTCTGCACCAGCTCAGTTAGCTGTCATTTCACACAATATACATCCAGAACAACTATCAAAAGCATTTTTATGTGGTTGTGTGAACAGGCACAGCCTTTTCTCCAGAACAGCCAAAATTGCTCCTCATGGAAATGACTCTTGCCTTCATTTTTTTTAATTTTAAGTGTACTTCCAATTTTAAGCTGTTTGAATTTGCATCTTATGTTCTGTTACCATATTGCAAAACTTCATTGTTAAGGTACGTTGAACATCAGTTTTAACATAAGATATAACTTGCACTAGAGCTTTGAATTACACTTCTGATTTGAGTAGATGGATTCTCTGCCTTCCCTCCTTTTTCTTTTAACATTTTCTGGTTCAAGCAGACAGTGAGAATTAAAAAGCAGAATTATGAACTAGATTTTCTGTTGCAGTGTACTAGTATCAGCAGTGAGAATATGCTAGGAGAGAATTTGTCACAGGGGAGTAACTTTGCTTTCATTGGAAAAACCTCCCATCAGCTGTAAGGGAGTCAAGCTTTGCTTCTAGAATCGTAGAACGGTTTGGGTTGGAAGGGACCCTTAAAAGCCATCTAGTCCACCCCCCCTGCAGTAAGCAGGGACGTCTTCAGCTAGGTCAGGTTGCTCAGAGCCTCCATCCAATGTGACCTTGAATGTTCCCAGGAATGGGGCATCTACTACTTCTCTGGGCAACCTTCCAACTGTTCCAGTGTTTCACTACCCTCATTGGAAAAAATGTCTGCCTTATATCTAGTCTAAGTCTACCCTCTTTTAGTTTAAAATCATTGCCTCTTGTCCTATCGCAACAGGGCGTGATAAAAAGTTTGTCCCCATGTTATAGTCCCCCTGTAAATAGTGAAAGGCTGTGATAACGTCTCCGCAGAGTCTTTTCTCCTCCAGTGTGAACAAGCCCAACTCTCTCAGCCTGTCTTCATAGGAGAGGTGTTCCATCCCTCTGATCGTTTTCGTGGCCCTCCTCTGGACTTGCTTGAACAGGTCCATGTCCTTCCAGCGCTGAGGGTTCCAGAGCTGAACGCAGCACTCCAGGTGGGGTCTGACCAGAGTGGAGTAAAGCAGAGCTTAAGCAGTCCAGCAGCGTGCTCTGTAGATTTCCTCAAAGGGATACGTAGTCTTCCAAAAGATGATGTTACACTGTCTCATGCGACTTTGTGCCTCCTGAGAGGAGATGGGTTTGGGAAGGAAGCAAAAGTGAGAATTTAAAAAAATGTGATCTTTCTTTCTTTGAATTTTGAAGCCTAACTTCACTATAAATTCTGAGTTCTGTCTGACATCTCAGGAAGTTCTGTCTGGAACTTAAAGAAAGCTGTAAGCCAGCTCCAGTGGTCTGGGGTTTATGCGACTGCGTTAGCAGGGTGATCACAGTGCTGAATGTGAAGGCAGTGATACCATTGTGCATCAGGAGAAATTGCTGGGGGAAGAATATTTACTATTTATCAATGTGCTGTCTGCTACTCTTATGTTTCTTATTTAAAGCAGCTAGCAATGCTCACTTGTCTTTTAACTTAAAACGTTGCACAAGGACAGTGATTTATTGGATAATGAACAAAAACACCTGTAGTTTTATGTGAATTGCTATGCTAATAGCATCATTCTGGAGGCAGAATTTGGTGCGGCTTTAGATCTGAATTTGAACCTTGTGTAGCATCATTTGTTTGCTCTCCACTTCTGTTACGAGAATGTCAAACTATTTAGCACAATTCTAAATGTGATTAAGGTCTAGAGTATTTAATATGTGCTCAAGGAAAGTGGACGAAGATAGTGTTGTTGCTTCCTGCTTTCATGATATTTTCATCATTAGTACATAACTCACATTGGCAGAAGCTACCCTATCTTGAGTTTGTGAAAACTTGTGTGATCCATATTACTTTGAGACTTTGCAGTGAAATCAAGAGTGAAAATTATTTCTACTTGAACATGTTTAAAAGACTGAAAGATTGATAAAAACTGACAAGAGATATTACAGGATATATTTTCCTTTTAAGACATTCAAATATTAAGTGTGTAGGATCTTCTTGAAACTGCTGTCTCATGCAAGAAGTGTATGTGTGAGAAAACAATTGTAGATCAATGCACACCCTTAAAAAATAAAACCTGTAATCAGAAAACATGATCTAGAGTGATTTGAGGATGTTGGGAAGCATTTTAAAGATTCTTTTCCTCAGGGTGCTTGCAGTTTCTTAAACGGTCTGTGATTTTAGCCATGTCTCCATTATGTTATCTTTTCTCTCTATTTTCGTATGTTAAGATTTAGTTGAATTGTTAGGAAATAGTGTTTCAAATGTCTATTAAAAATGTGTTCAAGTTTGAAAGTCAGGTGTACCCAGAAGAGAGGGTTCTTGGTTCTTGTTTTCTTACATAGATTTGAATCTTGTGTGCTCCAAAGCAAGCAAAACATACACGCTCCCACCATTAAACGAGCAACAAGAACAAAAAACAAAAAAAAACCCCCACGCAACTTGAGCGGCTATGTATTTTCATTCCAAGTTTCAACCACACGTGTTTTAGAGACACAGAGCTTTATTTTTTTATTTATTTTTTTTAATCACTTAAAAAAGAATATAAAGAAAGCAAGATACAGAGGAAGAAAACATCAGGACTAATGTTACAAATTTTGATTAAACATGGGAAAGCAAAAAATCCAAATTTAAAGCTGACCGTTTGGTCTGATGCTGTCCTTAACTGACCGTGCTGGTCTTACTGGATGGGGTTTTCACTCCACTTTGTACTTCTTGCTTTTGTGTATTTCAGTCCAGCCTCTCATGTCACTGTAATATAGGGATTTTTCTATTATTTTTTTTCTTTTGTGGTTTAATTGTATGAAAAAATTTTGTGCTGTATTCTTGGATCTGTACAGATGGTTCTATGCCAAACATATTTGTTTACCATGGTAATGTCTGAGTTGTAGTGTGCCAGCTAACAAAGGGATTTATTTAAGGAACAAGGTGAATGACTAAAACAGATGTGCCAGTTGGGTGAACCATTAAAAGAATCTTACTTCTCAGCTTTATGTAAAGGTTATTTTTAATGAATTTCTGAGAAATTAAGAGTGGTTGCAAAGATGTTTTTGAGACAGCTAAAAGCATCTTGTCTATTTGCTTGAGGATCTTTTCCTGTGGGCTATTGACACATTAGTCTTTCATCTGTCTTATTGAAGAATTTGCAAAGACAAAAGTTAAAAGTCCTGATTTTCATCATCTGATCAAGTATTACAATCTCATAATGGATTTCTTCCTTTTTATCAATTGTTTGATTCTGACTTTTGGTTGTGGGAAAATCTGTTTTTATATTTCTGTAATGTAAATGCAAATTTCTGTGATGTAATACAAATATGTATCTTCATTCCATGGAAATCCCGGGTGAACCTGTTGTAATAATACTAAGACCTTATGCATGTTTTCTCACACAAATGTAAGTTACTCTGGTTTTACTAGAAAATTAAGCACTCTGGCTGCTAAGCATTTTAACCAGGATTGATGTGAAAGTGTTTGAGAGAGAAGCTAAAACTGAATTAAATGCTGTTTGCCCCAGCGCTTAGTCTGTTGTACATCACATTGTCCAAGTGACTTCCAAAAACTCCACTGATTCTGCTGTTGTTGATATTTTTGACTGGAACATCTCCTCTTAAAAAATTACTTTTGTGAATTGGAGATCTGTAATTTTGTTTCTTAGGTATTGATCAATTCACTTGGGAAGAATCCTGGAGACAGTGGTAATACTAAAGAGAAGTTAAAAAAAAAGAAGGCATTTTAATGACATTTTTAAAATTTGGCTTCTTGCATGTACAACATATTTCTACTGAATTTCCTTTAATTTAGGAGTTACCTTTTTCTGTTTTA
Source organism: Falco cherrug (assembly GCF_023634085.1). Classification (NCBI taxonomy): domain Eukaryota; kingdom Metazoa; phylum Chordata; class Aves; order Falconiformes; family Falconidae; genus Falco; species Falco cherrug. The sequence goes on from NC_073709.1 coordinate 27,193,793, forward strand.
AAGACAAGGGCTAACTTGAAAGAAACCTGTTAATTCGGGTGCTTAAGTATATGGTTTGTTTGGAATTAAGCAAATCAGGGGCTACTTAAGGCACACACTGTATACACTGACATATTTGTATGTCATTTTGAGTAACAGTAGATTTTAGGTGCTCCTTCCATCAAAAAGATGAAGCAGTGTAGTCTGCCTATAACCATCTGTTGCTGTTTGCTGCCTCGTTCTTCAGATTTGGCTTGCCAGCTTTTCAGTCATGGACTTTATTTCATGTTCATGGCACCAGGCAGAAGAAATTCTGTGTTCTTTCATATGTGACTCGTGTCTGAGCAATGCAAATAGTATACTGCCTTTTGTATGTGTGTAGTGGTGGCGGTATTTCTGCTTTAGAAATAGCCATTTACATATGTGAAGCCTCTCTGGTATTAATAATGGCAGAATTTGTTCCTTCATTAAGAACAATTAAAATAGCGGCTTTCTCTTTTTAGGCTAGTTGTGGTTTTGTTTAATCCTAGTACTGAAAAAAATCCAGAGAGAGCACAGAAGTCAATGTTAGTGTTTTCAGTGGGTTCCCATCCAGACAAATTTATCAAGGGCTGTCTGTAGGCAGTGATTGTCATCTGATCTGAGCTCATCTGAGTTTAAGTAAAAATGAAAAATTTTCTCCCTGATTAAACATTGCAATTAAGGATTTTAGGGGGCTTGGTTCTGAGGTGAAGCATTGATCTCATAGCAGTATGTTTGGTATTAAATTTTAGAGCCATTGTAAGGCAATTAGATCACCTTTCTTGGGATTTCAGGGCTCTGTTCATCATATTTATTTAAAAACAAAGAAAAGGCTCCTTTGAATTGTAGCTTCCTTGATTATCTGAGGTTTGGGCAACATGTTATTAAAGCCCTTAAAATACTAATCTGACAACACAGTGTTATGGTGGAGTATCATGTTTCTGATCTGTGCACCAATCCAATAAGCACGTGGCATTTCTTCATGTTATTTTTATGAAGATACCTGCCCTATTAAGGTGAGGATGGCTGTATTTATTTAAGAAAAAGAAAAATCAAGAGAAGGAAGGAGTTTTTGTAAACACCTAGTGGTTCATAATACCTATCTCCTGTCAATTTTGACAACAAGACAACTGAATCGCATAAAGCTAGCTCCAACAAAGGTGTCTTGTTTAGCAGCTAATTCAGTTTGTCCTATTCCAAGGTGGATTACAACTTTACCTTTGTTTGGGATTAGGAACTTCTTCACAGGGTTAAGAATTAAAAAAAGTTTAGCTGAGCTGACCAACCTTGACACTGACTGAAACTTGCATTTTACATAGCTTAAAAATGCTGTCTTAGTTCTTGAAGGACCACATTTTGAATGCAAAGAAGTGCAATGTGACTGGATGTAAATTGAGTTAGATCTGAAGGAGGTTCCTTCTCTCCATTGCTGGAGAGACACTGAATTGTCTTTATGTATCACGTACACTGAAGGCTTGTGATGTTATGCTTGGTTAATCATTTGTTTTCTTTTCTTCCACCATTCCAGGCCGTATACACCTATGAAAGGAGCCTTTTCCACTGTGTGGTTTGACAGATATAAGATCTCAAATGACTGTCCAGAGCACATCGAAAGTATTGATTCTATGTGCCGGGGACTTACAGACTTGATCAACGATGAGATTAGAAATGGCATTGCAAAGAACAGGATACTAATAGGTAAGAGAGATTTGGTTTTAATGTGTTTCTTTTAATGGGTTTTAATTGTTAAGAGATCATCTACTTTGAATTTACTTCATCCTGAAAGCTCATGAGCATGTCTTGCAACTTCTGAACAGCCTCTTCAGCAGCCAATTCTCAAGAATATTGAATCATTATTTAAACCTGTAACAAGTGGGGAATGTGGCTAACTGTAAGCAGTGTCCTCAAAAATGTAACTTAAAACTGGTGTTATTGTAAATAGTCATTTGTACCTTACCCGTTATTTAAAATACGGAGTGGGCAGTGATTTATTTGAAATGGTAAAAATATGTACTACTTACTTTTAGCCCTCTCCAAGGATGGAAGCGTATACTTTCCCAAAATTACTTGTATTTTGGAGAGAGGAGGTAGAGCATCTAAACAACCATGTGCTTTTCCTTTCTGCTCTGGTCATTTTGGTTTAAGTTAATTTGTGGGGAAAAAATCTGCATGTTGCACATCACTACAGATTAACACCTGATAACAAATGAAGTATTAGCCATCATAGTTCATATGTGTCCATCTTTCTGTTCCTCTTAATTTCCACAAATTTCCAGTAATTTTCACAGTACTACTGTGGAATAGATAGTGGGGATATTGAGGCATGGGAGTCGAGGGCAATGGAGTAGCCTGGAGAGGCTACAGAGAATTTACAAGTCCTTGGCTCCCTGTCCCGTCCCTAGACCACAAACTGTTTCAGGTTGGGGAAAAAAACTCTTTAACGTGGGAACTTACAAATTTATGGCCAACTGAGTCATGCCATCAAAATCCTGCATGGTGGAGCCACTACCATTCAGCCCACATTTTTTCTTGGTCCAGCTCCATGTTGCTCTTTGAAGGCCTCTGTTTACTTTCTCTTTTTGGCTCATTGCCCTGGCTGCAGAATGCATTGTTTTGGATGGCTGTCAGCATAGTCTCTTTGATTTTTCTTTCCTGTGTTATACCTGCTGGCTTGGAACAGCTGAAGAAGCGCAGGTGCTTTTCTGTAGAGTGAGCTGGGAGATGTTCTGTGTACAAATCCACTTTACTACTAGGCTTTTTTCCTTTCTCTGGAGCCTTTAAAATTAAAAATAGTGAGACTGCAGAGTATGAAAGTTGTTTTACAAGTCATAAGCAGAGTAAGGAAGTTGGTATGCGCCGATTGTTTCAGCCTGTAGATTCTTTGGAAGTCCCCATCTGTGTGTTTGCATTCCTCATCTGTAAATCAGAAATAATTGCACTTATTTTCTCACTCTTGGGAGATTTGATTTCAGGCTTCTAGAGTGAGGCACTGTTTCCTTGCCTCTGTGACAGAGACTCGATGTATACATCTTCACAGTTCAATCTGATATTGGTGCAACAATCAAAATAAAGCAGGCCTGAATTGACTCCATCCAAAGTTCAGACGGGGACCCATGTGGATGCATAAGAAATTCACTAGTGGAAAAAGAATAGTGTCATTTATGGCTGCACGAGATTGTGTTCTTCCATGTGAACTCTGTACCTTCTCTGCAGTGGTTTTTATGATTAACCAGTGTTGATGCAGTGGAGAATGAAGCTTAGAGATCCTGTAAGGTTTGTGTGCATAAAGGGGAGATTTAGTATCATTCTGAGTCAGCCCAGTGTGACATTCTTAGTTGTTTTAGATGGGACTTTGTGCAAATAATTGCCTGTCTTCTGGCATTGTTTCTTAAGGAAATTAGGCATTTTGTAAAGGCACCTGACAGCTTTATAGCATTTTCGATCAAAAGAGAATACGAGGCCTAGGTTTGGTTATGAAGGTATAGTCAGTATGTCTGCACCAAACTGTAACGTCAAGTGGAAAAGGAGAAACGGATGGCCTGAAATTTTCCGCGTTTGGGCAAGATTGGTGTACAGGAGATAATGGAAGATATGGTCACTTGCTTAGAATGCCAAAGAACTAAGTCCTGTCAGATCTTTCTAGATTTCTCTTTGAAAAAGTCAGAAATATCCATTCGGTACAAGAAGAGGAGGCTCGAGGTAACAGGTGGGGAGCAGACAGTGGATTTGTGGCTGCTGGTACCGTACAGGTGGAGGCGGCAGCCTTCTTGAGGTGAAGAGAAAAATAAGACAATTATAGCAGAAGATATGAAGGTGAAATTTTGCTATGGATATTTTGTCAGTGCATTCAGTGATGTTGAGTCATATTGAAGATCCAGAATGGGAATGCTGGTATGTGTCTTATTATGGAAAGTAGAGACAAAATAGTTGAGAGAAGAGACTGGAGGGCTTGGGGTTCTGTGAAGAGCAGTGGGGGCCTTTTCGAGTAGGTCACAGAAGCCAAGAGAGCAAAGCAGTTGCACGAAGAGGTAGTTACAAGGAATGAAACGGTTGTTAAAGGGTTAAGGAGAACTGGGTTATGGGACTGTCTGTTTTGTAATGAGTGGGAGTTTTAATGAGTGGAAAGAAAACAAAATGAGTATGAGGAGGGTAACAAGGTTGAAGGTTATGGTTTTTTATGGAAGAGCGGACTAGAAATTACAGGCTGAGGATGAGTGTCAGATATTGTTAGATGAGGGTGAGCAAGGTGTTAGGCAAGCAGGAAGGTGGGCAGCTGCTGACAGCTCAGAGGTGTGGGGCAAGAAGGCAGGGTCTGAGGGAGCACTATGCAAAGGAGAGCGAGTGGGAAGAGAGGGGAAGCAGAAGCAGGCTCTCAGCAGTGGAAAATGAGGCCAGCACCTGGTGTTCTGGGGGATGATTCTCCCGGAGCCATTCAAAATTTCCACAAGGCTCAAGATTGTGGGTACAGTAAGATCATTTGTTCTGAAATAAATTATAGCCTGTGCTGTTTGTTTCGGTAGCACAGTTTGCTCTGAAATCCGCAAGTGGCTGCTTGTAGGGCAGAACTCTAAAGCTGAGGACGGAGTCCACATTGTGCAATGCCACTTCTCTTTTTCCATATCAAGGAAAATACTGGTGCAGCTTTGTTTTTAACAGCTGCTCAACGTATCTACTTCTAAAGAATTAAATTACTTAATTTACTCAAGGTAAATAGTGTCTTATTATTAAAACCTCCGTATCAATTTAGTGTAACAAGCAGTACACAGTAGTACATGGCTCACCTACCCATTCCTATTTCCTGACAATTTCATGAGTTGCTTTCCATTTAATACAGAAGTTGTTTGAAAGAAGTAAACTTCTGGTTCATTAAGGTTTATTTCCCCTGACCTTGGAAGAGGAAGGAAGGGAAAGTGACTGCAGTATATAATTATTCAAAAATAATTATATCATCCCCAGAATTTGATAATGGAAGTCACTTTTTAGCCAAACATTCTTTTTGAGTTACTCTTGCTGGTCTTCCTGGCAAAAGCACTTGCAAATAATCCTGTAAAGAGCTGTATATTGACTTTGGAGGTAAAAGAGGATGATAAAATTAGTCACATTCTGACACTTGGAGCCTTGATAGTATCCCTCCTTAAAAACTAGATGTATTCTTTCTTTTTAAATGCTTGAATTCATTGCTAAATTAGCTAAGCAAGCAAATAACCAGAGTTTGAAATGTGGGACAATCAGTTCTTTTTCTATTTAAAGCTGGAGTTGGTTTTTCAGGTGGTGGTGGTTTTGCTTTGTTTTGTTTTCTCGGGTTTGTTTGGGTTTGTTTGTTTTTTTTAAACTGCTTCCATAGCGATAGTGCATTATAAAATAACTTCCCTTCGGTGGAAAATGTCAAAGATTTCAACAGTCCTATTCAATAATATGTTAGAAGCTCTTGAAAGAAATGGCCACTCTCACATTTGGAGCATTCTGATAGTGCTTGCTTTATGTCCTGGTTTTGGCTGGGATAGAGTTAATTTTCTTCTTAGTAGCTGGTGCAGTGCTGTGTTTTGGATTTGATGTGACAGCAATGTTGATAACACACTGATGTTTTTAGTTGTTGACAGGTAATGTTTATTCTAAGTCAAGGACTTTTTAGTTTCTCAGGCCTTGGCAGCAAAAGGGTTGGAGGGGATGCAGCTAGGACAGCTGAGCTGAACTTCCCAAAGAGATGTTCCGTACCATGGGACATCACGCTGGGTATAGACACCGGGGGCATTGGCCAGGGCCTGCCGATCCTTGCTCAGGGACTGGCTGGGCATCGGGCAGCAGGTGTGAGCAATTGTATTGTGCATCATTTGTTTTTCTTTTCTCCCTTCCCTTTGGATTTCATTCCTCTCCCGTTCTCCCTCCTTTTCATGGTAACTGTTAAGGTTATTATTATTGTTGGTTTTGTTTTATTTTATTTCAGTAATTAAATTGTTGTTAACACCTGAGTTTTACATTCCTTTCAGATTCTTCTCGCCATCCTCTGGGTGAGGTGGGAGTGAGCGAGGGACTGCAGGTACTTAGTTATCAGCTGGGGTTAAACCACAACACTTTAGTTAACTACACTTTAGTGAAAGGCAATCTTTTTTTGTTCTCTTTTTTGTTCTTAATTTAGTGCTACTTTCTTACTTCTACAGGTCACTTTTTTGTGTAGTGCAGAAATGCTGATCCAAGCCTGTTGGCCTCGCCACCTGTAGTCACTTGTGTAGGCAGCCAGTGAAAATAAACTTTCCATAACAGTCTTGTAGATTTGACTACATGCCAAAAAACACATGCATGATTCCTGACCCCTTGTACTGTAACAATAACACAAGACACACAACCACTTTTTGTTTATTGCTAGACTTCTTACATTGCTACTGAACCATGGTGGAAATAACATGAAAGTTCTGTGCTTCTTGTAAATATTAGCATTTCCATCTCTCTCAGTGTGTGTGAGAATGGGATGGGGAGAGACTGTCTTGGCTTTGACATCGCAGAGAAAGAGGATTCTGTAAATATGGGAAGATAAATCAACAGTAAATAGTTAAAATGTTGGGCAAACTACATCACCTACAGTCTTGGTATTTTATGTCTTTGGCTTCGAAGCCTTTTGCTGTTACTCTTATTCTCTTATCTTGTTAATCTTGTATCTTCTGTCTTTATTAGGAAAATGTCTTTCACTTAAAGGCACTTGCTGCCTTGCTGTCACAGGGTAAAATCATGGGTTTATGTTGCCATTTGTCACTGCAATTCAAATGAGATTTCTCTTTCTGTACCACCCATTACGTGGCTTTGTGGTTTATCTAAATTATGCTTATGAGGTGCTGGGCTCAAACCAGTACTGTTAGTCCATCTTCCCGACAATACCAGCAAACATTTCATTAAATTCCAGTGCATCAGTGTAAATTTGCATTGCATTTGTACTTCAGGGCAAATGTTTGCTCCCCTTGTTTGTTTGCATCTGAACTGGCCATTTATCTCTTTTGTCTCGCTACTACTCCTTTTACCTCCTGATATGCAGGCAATAAACACTGACAAATGAATGTTTGTTTCCTTCCTAAATTGTTCAGTAGGAGGTAAAAATGCTAATAATTTTAATCAGTAGGATCCACCACTTGTCACTTTGTTTCCCAGCTCTTGACGGTGACTGTACTAATGTATCTAGAAATGAGAGTCTTGCAAAGATGGCACGTTCTCAGTTTCAGTCTGCATGGTGAATGACAGACTTAGCAAATGATAGTGAAGATTTGGAGTAATGAAGGCATACAGCAGTAAAACCAAAAGTAATTTAATGATGTTATTGTCATCACATATTATCATCAGATAATGGCTTTGGGAAAAAAAGAATTATGAAGTGAATTGGATTCTGATCTCTTCAGCCTTAGTAGAAACTCTGTTGAAAACATATGCTGACTCATCTTCAATAAATGCCTGAATTCAGTGGAGAAGTAAATGGATGTAGGGGCTTTTAAATGCTTGAGAGTCATGTGTAGACATGCCACAGAGTGCACGTTAATGTGTTCTTTCTTCGCAGTCGTGCCTACAGATTCATAGACGAGTGAGGACTAGCAACATTTGCTAATCCATCTTCATGTGTCAGTGCAGGTTCAGCTCTAATTAGGCAAACCCTTACCTTTGCTTTTCTGAATACTTCTAAAAGACCTCTATTAATGGCAGGTTCACAACTTTCCAAGGCAACCTGTTCCTGTGCTTCACTATTCTTTGCTTTAGAGAGTCTAGTTTCTAGTTTCTTCTCTGTGATGCAGTTTAAAATCATGAATACCGTGAGTATAAAGAGTAGATTATTCTTTTTTTCCATGTTGTGCAGTTATGCTGACTGTAAAAAATGACAGGTAAGTATTGCAGCAGGGCTGTGCTGTCATCCCCGAAACAACCAAGAAAGCACACTAGGTAAATAAAGCAAGCTATAGATGTAGAGTAACATCTCAGTAAAAACTGATTTCAGACTTCTCAGGGATTTTACTTTCCTTCTAGTGCTAAAAAAGATGATTCCTTAGGTATACATGTTGCGTTCCCCTCTACTACTCGTATCAGTTGGAAATAAAACCATACCTGGTTCTGGTTTTGCTACGAGTTGATACATTAAACTATTATACACTTGTTTTTACAAGAAAGTGGTAAAACTTGTACCACTTAAATATGCATTTCAAAATGGGTTTTGGCTGGCGAGAAAGTTGGATAGCAAATTGATTCATGTTCCTAACAAGAGGATGTGGCTGAGCCAGTGAAGGGAAGTTGCTTTTGTTCTTGTAAAGACTCTTAGTTACTGAGTAACAAACATAAGTCTACCAAAGGTGGAAACCATTCATGCACTTCTGCTAGTGTGGAACATTAGTGAAGTTTCATGAATAGATTAAAAGGAGAAACTTGCCGCTGTGAGGAAATCCACTTGAGACAAAGTACATGTTTGGGCACTTACACAGGAGCAGTGTTCAGGGAGTTCTGCAGAGAACAAATTTGCTGTTCCACTGGCATTTGTATTCTTTGCTGATATTCATATATGAACACTGTTAAATGTATATAATGCTTCCATTCATGGATGAAAAAGGAAGGTCAAACCAGAAAGTCAGCTTCTTTGTGGATGATGTGTAGAACAAGGTTTTGCTGTTGTCATTAATAGAAGGTAAATCACAGAACATCCCAAGGGAAAGCGGAAAGTAAACTAAAATGTAGCTTTAGGGAAAAATTCCTGATAACAAACCAAGAAAGAAATTTAAGCTGAAATATCTAAAGAAAGGAGAAATTGAGAATGAAAATTGCAGGGAGAATGGAAAGAAAATGAGGCAAGAGTGTGTAATGTGTTGTGATGATAACAGAACGAGCAAGGACAATTTCTAACTGTGCTGGGGTAGCGTTATACAACAGAGGGATATTTGTCTCTCCTTGCACTGTGCTGGCACAGGCACTGTATGCTGTAGCATTCATCTCTTGCCACTTTGTTACTAAAGCTGCACTGACAAATCTGAAGAAATCCAGGGAAGATGAAGAACAACTACAAGAGAGAAACTGCTAAAAATAAACACAGCAAAACCTACCCGTACTCCCAAGTCCAAATACTTATCGCATCAAAGTCAGGGGCTTAGCTTCTTCTCTTCCTCTTTTGGTTCTGTGCTGTAATAAAGCAGTTTCTACCTCTGCCACTAATATTAATGTGAGAAGTCCTCAAGGTCTGTTTCTGCAAGGTTCAGAAGATCTCTACTCAGTGCAGATGGCAGAATTCATGCACTAAATGTGATTAATAACTAAAATCTGTTTCATATGGCTGTGATTTCTAGTATGGAAACCAGCTTTGATCACATCTTAAAATTATATTGGAAAGATGGAAAAAATGATCCGGTTTGTTGTTTCCTAAGTCCATAATAATTATCTATAACAAATTGACTAAGGCACTTTACAGTCAGATCTATATGGCTCAGGAAACAATTGGCAGTGTCAAACCTGTGTGTGTTAGAGAGGTGTTTTTTCTGTAATGAAGGAAGAAAACCTGAAGAGCTTTCTGAACTCAGGAATAGGTCATTGCAGGCACTAAAGTGGAGCATGGGGGAGAAGGCAGAGTTTTTAGCATTCTTATGTATACAGGACACAAGAGAGAGACTAAATAAGGAAACCTTTGTGCTAGATAATAAAGTTAGTCATTTTCTGAGATACAAACCCAAATATTGTTAGACCAAATGCAAAGAAATGAATAAAGCTGAAGTTTGACAGTAGGTAAATATTTGGTTTCCTGAACTTGATATAATGTTGAAGTGTCATCATGGACCAGATTATCATTTAAGACAGATACAAATGAGGAGCAAATTAATATAAATCAAGATCTTTAGCAGAAATGAGCTCAAGACTTTATACAAACACTTTGAAGTTTAAAAGGCTCCTAAAACCATTTACAAGCTCTGGAAAGAAGGTTTTATCACTGAAAAATGGCAGCTGTGATGAGGGTTTCCATTTTATCCAAGCAGGAATAAATTGCATACGAGAAATTGAATCTCTCTTCACTCAGTGTTACATCACCGTATGGCTGGGGTTACCTTAACATAGTTACAGGTAATACTGCAGCAAAGAATGTTTTGTTTTTAGTAAAGTATTGCATGGAAGTTTCCTTCTGATTCAAATTCTTTAATTTGGAAGCGTGACGATCCTGTGATTTCAGCAGATCTTCCTCAACTAGGAAAGCAAGTTACAGGCAGCGTTCTTCTCACTGCATAAGGGTATTACCTAGAAACCAACACTACACAGAAGCAGATTTAAGGTCATAAACATGAACTTGAGTGAAGTTTCTTTGCAACTGGAAGAAAATTTCTATACTTAATTGGGTTTTTGTATGTGCTTATCTCTTAGCCTGTGCATAAACTTCTTTTGTAAAGCAGGGAAATAAATGCAGATTCTTAGCTGCCTTTTCTGAACTGGTATCCTGAATATTATAGAGCCAACAATTTCTAGTTGTTTTGAAGCATTATTCACAGATCTTTTTAAAAATAGAACTTTTGAAAAACAGATATAAGGGGGAAAATGGAAAATTAATATACTTTTTATGTGAAATCTATTGGCAAATTCTGAACTGTGCATACCCATTGTATGCTTGGGACTAGATTGGTCTCAAGCAAAGGACTTGTTCTGTTCTGCCCATCTAAGGTTGAAATGTTGTGTCATTTTCGATCTTCCTTAACACTCATGACGCAATCTGCTTAGCAGTGCTGTGAGGTTTACATATCCTTTATGCTGAGATCATTGGTGTGTATAAGCATACTTGTACTTCTCTGTTTTGCTTACATTCTGACTGTCACTTCGTAAGTTTTTTTTTTGTGTAATATCTGTACCTGCTTCTTACTTTTCCTTAATCCAAAATTTGAATTCTTGCAAAAAGTTCTTGACTGAGCGTGTTTTATGTCAAATTTATGCTTTTACTGAAATACTTCTTGTAATAGAAAAAAATTGTCTCCAACTAGAAATGCTCATTCAAATATAGCATGTGCTATACAGCATTTACTCAGAGACTGTTACGGTATCAAGTGATAAACTTCAGGTTTTCCCCTGGAAAACCAAATTCAAAGAACTTGTCTTTTGTATTACATTTTGTCATAGTAGCGTGAGCCACATAAAAGAACCATTACCTAATATTCTTCTAAACAGAAGGTGACTGCATTGTCAAAGACTGCTGGTGAGTAATTGCAGATAGTGTTGCCAGAGTGTGACTAACTGGGTACAAAATTTTAGATTAAATCATTTACAAACTAGTAATGAGTTTTCAATGCAGCTTTTTTCCTGTATTCTAAAATACTTAAAGTGGACTTCATTTTATATGTGGACAAAGTATATATGTAGTTATTTGTAAGCAAATGCAAAGTGGTCTCTTAGAGTATAAGTGATACTTTCTGGGTTTGGGGATGACAGCATTATCCAGAATGATCAAAAGGAAATGAAGTAAATGATCAGACTCCACAGAAGAGCATAAAGGAAACTTCAGCACAAAATGATGTTGTTTACATAGTAATTTTGTGTAGCTGTTATATCTTACATACTTTCTCAGAAGGCTAAATTTTTCTCTGTCTGTGATTGTGGGGTCAATGATGTTGAATTTTTGTGATCACTATGACACATGCAGCATTTATCAGGTTTTTTTTCATTGTAGAATTCTTTTATGTGTGATAGGAGAACATATCTGGTAGGAAATAGTGATGCAGATGAAAGGCTTGCAGTAGTGTTTCCAATATTTTTATTTTTGTGAAGACAAGCTATTCAAAATTTCAGGTGCTGTTGTTTCTAAGGTCTGCTCTAAACTTGTTCACCCACATTCATTCCTATTTTTCCTGTACTACCTTTGTTTCTGAACTGCCACTGGGCACTTAAACATACTACATTTATCATTGAGCTGGTTAAAGATTGATTCGTAGGGTAAACAGGTCCTGGCTTTATTACTGAAGGTAAATATCAGGGTATTGTCAGCCCCCTGGGTGCATAGGTAGGGGATCCCAGGCCGTATCTCCTAGTTTGAGGATACAGCTGTCCTAATTCAGTTAAGGACTGTTTGAAAAAGGGAAGCGAGATTCCAGTCTTCCATGTTGTGTGGTCTTGCTCTTTCTCTCTTAAGATCCAACTTCTGTAAGTCAGGAACCTGCAGTTACCACTTCTGGCCATAATTGTATCAAGACTACAAGGTGACAGTAAGTAAAAAGAAGAGTCAGAAACTCAGTAGAAATTCTGATCTGAAATCATCAGAAATCAAAAAATAATGTGTGGGAGAAAGAAAGAACACACTTTATGTCTGGATTAGTCTAGTGTTTTCAGGAAAATTTCCTACACAAATCCAGCCAAATCTTCCAGTCATAATGTGGGATTGACTGTGAGCTAGCAGGGCCTCAGACCTGCTGGAACTTGCAGATACAAACATGCGGGAAGAGGATTTCCCTTTAGGAACAGCCTCACTGTGACCCAGTTAATATTTACAAAACGCAGTGTTTTCTGCCTCTTGAGCTTGTGTGCACCAGAGATTCCTGGTGTGGTCCCAGGATCCAGTGAAGTACTAAAGTTGCAGGGCATCATTTGGCTCGGATTTGGTGCTGCAGGGGCACTGCTTCCTGGCCAGGTTTTGTTTAGCACCCATGCCAGACTTCAGCGTAGCACAGAAGTCAGGCCTAGAGGACTTATATAGCCCTTGCAAAAGAGCCACTCCCATTCTGGAGTCTCATTTTAATCACTTCAAAAGGTAACAAGCTGAAATGGTTTGGTATTTTGTCTACTGGTTTTGTATTTCTTCTTCAGTCCCTGATTTCATGTCTCTTGGTGAAAACGTCTGGGCTCAGTATTATGCAACTGATTACACCACTTAACTACCTGGCACAAACCAATTGTATCACCAGCACCATGGATGCTAGTGCTGGTCTAAGTAGAGCTGCGGTCATTACCTTTCTGCTGGTTGCCATCTCTGTGCTAGAAGATACTTCAGCAGCCAGTCATTGTTCACCCTAGTTCTTGTCTGGATGCAATCAATACGATAACCTACATACTGTGTCCTTGTGAAGTGGTATGCAGGATTTCTTCCTTAATGAATAAACATTCGTCATGTAAAAATTGTCCCTGAGGAGTTATCTGGTGTAAGGAGTTAGTACAGCTGAAGAGACATATGGAACACAGAAGGCCATTAATTCAGAAGTCCTATTAAATCTCAGGTGGGGTACATTGCATTTTTCCCTATCTATTATATATCCTAAGGTACAACAACAAAAAAAACCATCCAGCTCTGTGTACTGGTCTAATGTGGTGAATGTTCATTGGTTATGTACAATAGTGATACAGATCTTGCATGTGTGATTGCTGCTAGCCTAGGGGAAAAACAAGTTGAACTAAAAAGCAGTGAAAATTATCCGTAGAGTTTTGCTTTGTTAACATCAGAGAATATATGGCCACATGTTTCCAGCTGTCTGGTAGGGATCATACATGAATGGCTTCTAAAGTAATGGCATTTTAGCTGATTTTTTTTAATTGTTTTTCTCTCTCAGTAATGAATTTTCAGCAGTACTTTAGATATCCAACTTCTTAACTGAATTATGCTTTAAGATCAGTGTAATCATTATGTTAGTCAAGATGGTTTTTGATTGCATTGTGTATAAAAGAAACAAGTTTGAAGATAGAAATAAGTTGGACACTGGGTTACAAAGACATATAGTAAAATCCAATCTTTGTTTCTGTTGTTGCATCCTAGGAGGCTTTTCGATGGGAGGTGGAATGGCAATGCATTTAGCATATAGGTTTCATCAAGATCTGGCAGGTGTATTTGCTTTGTCTAGTTTTCTCAACAAAGAATCTGCTGTTTACCAGGTGAGTGTGTGGTGGACTTCACAGAAAAACTGCTGAGCTGAAAGAAAAACATGATCATTAAAATTGCATATAGCGTGTTTATTCATCTGAGACAATTGATTAATATTCTTAACTTATGACATTTCCTGGAAATAAATAAGCAGAATATTAGGGAAGTGAGGCTTTAAAGCTGTCCTTACATGGTGTTTTGTTGCTTTTTTGCACAGACGGTACAATTATTTTATTCAAAGTAAGTCAGTGTAGAAGGTAGATTAGCAAATGAAGTGCTGTGCAAGTTGTCCTTAGAGTCCATGCAAGTGTAACTATTCTTTGAAATTTTGTGAGAATTACAATACTCATGAGCTCCATCTACTGTCATGAATTTTTTCTATTTCTCTTATTTAGAGAGAGACACAGACCTTAAAGTACACCCTATTGTTTGTCAAGAGTTAGCACATTGGAATTTGAAGTACAGTTTTTTCCAATATTTATTTTTTATTTTTGTAGAGATAGTACGATATGACCGCTAGAACCAGGTTAATAAATGAAATGCTATGGAAGTTGTCACCATGTAATTGTAACTATTCTTTTAAAATTTTTAGTGATATGTGTGGCTGTGTTTCTTCTCCATTTAGGCTTTGAAAAGAAATGAAGGTGTTCTTCCAGAATTATTTCAGTGTCATGGAACTGCTGATGAACTAGTTCTCTACTCATGGGGTGAAGAGACCAACAAGATGTTGAAGTCACTGGGAGTATCAGCATCACTTCATAGTTTTCCAAATCTTAATCATGAGTTAAACAGAACCGAAATAGAAAAACTAAAAACCTGGATTGTAAAAAAATTACCTGTTGAGGCAGCAAAGACAAACGAATAAAAGAAGATAAGCTTTCATATACTTCCTGATTTTTGTGGTTTTAAGATCTTGTGTGGCTTATATATATATATATGAGTGTTCCATATATGTTATATAAGCAAAGCTTCAGGTAGATACTATTTTATTTCATGAAGTTCACTGAAGTGGTAAAATGATGGTGCTGACTATTCACACTCATTTTATCATACGGGTTTCTTTTTCTGTTTTCTTGTCCAGTTTTTAAGTACACATCCACATTAGTCTATGGAAAATAATGACTGCTAATAGTAAAACCATTCCTAAATAATCAAAACAGTATTCAGGAAGCATTGCTGTGGATTTCCCAGATTTTTTGTGTGTCTCTGTGTGTGTTCTAAGATGGAAAAGTATACAGTGGTATGGTTGGCTTTCTAATGGCATTAAAGCTGGACAATTATTAAAGTGATGGACTTTTACTTGAGGAGTCGTATTGCCTTCAGTTGGATTCTCAGCATGTGGGAATTAACCTACATCAAAGCAGAATTGTATGGTGCCTCAAAAAAACCAACAAAAAAACCCCAACAACTGAGGTTTGTGTTGTAGTTTCAAAAGTCGTAAGTAGCTGCGTCTAGCTATACCACAGGCCCTTGTTATTACCTGCTTTCATTGTTTTGTTACTCGGAGATGTAGCTTTATGTGAGTTGCTTGAGCCCTGTGTGGTTTATAGTGTAGGTTTAAATGAAAAACAAAACAGTGCCATCATGATTGTTAAAATCTATTCTGGTTTTGAAGATATCATTCTTTGGGCACTGTTCCTTTAGAAACTTATTTTTGCCAACAGTTTTACTTTGGCTTGCAAGATCGCATTTTAAATTGAAAGATGAGGATACTTGACTCCTCTGAATATTTAAGAGTTGTAAATAATGATTGTGATATAAAGAAAACTTGTATCCCATTACTTTTATGGTGGATGATTCATCTCTGTGTCAGTTTGATAAATTAACTCAGAGTATAAATATTCTTAAGTAATTTTAATGCTTTTTATTATCATTATTATTATTATTATTTTCCCCCCTCTGCCCCATTTTCTTCTCCCCAAATTCAGTAATTTTCTGAGCATGACAAGGTATTCAGCCTTTTGCCAAAGCCAATAGATCCAGGTCTCTTGCTTAATCTTCTCCTTTCCCCTTTTTTGAAGAGTGGATCTAGGACACTGTTGTTTGCTCTGTCACAGCAGATTGCTGCCAGTATTGGCTATGACTCCAGAAGAGTCCGCCAAGTCCGGGGGACGAAGAGTTTTGTTCAAATCCTCATGCACTGAGACCGAAGCCAGCTTTTACCTATCTTGAAGAATAAGCAAAGGGGAAAAAATGTCACTGTTCAAGTACAAGGCATGTAATTGGCAGTAGCAAGTAACAACTTCCTGCTGCTAAAAATATTTTGCTTTATTTCATTTTGCTAGCATTAGCAAGTCAGCAGTCTGTTCTGAAAAACAGGATTTTAAATGGCACATGAAAACTCAGCTATTTGAAACAGTAAGTGAACAGCATTTTTTCTTTCCTGGTGCCCTAAGCTACCTAATTACTGCAAATTAAATTGAAACAGGTGTGTTCAGAGGCAGCTGAGCTAACATTGCCTTGTCCCAACTCTAATTAGAACCCTTGACAACTGAAGTTGTAGCATTTTGGCGATTATACATCATTTTGAGTTTTGCACCATTTTCTGCTCTTCCTGCAGTTTCTATCAGGAGACTATTCAAGCCACTAATGCAAAGTGGTAATTCATTTTGGTGACAAGCGCATGCAGGTGGGAAAGTGGTGGGCTCCTAGCAAGGTGGCTTGTAACAAGGTCAGAGCATAGTGCAAAATGGTTGAAATGATATCATGGAAGGAATAGAAACTATTACCACGCCAAACCCAGTTTTTTAGATTGTTTTTGCGGTGTCAATAATTGCAGATGCAGTGGATACAGACTTTGGTTTCGTTCCCTTGATACAGGGTGAGAAGCATTTACAAAGGTCCACATTTCATGACGTTTGTAAGGTCTGCATTTCATGACACTCTTGGAAAACGGTGAAGTCCCACACTTGCATCCATCTTCTTCCATCTTCCTTGGCTTGTGAGTGAAATCCCAACTAACCCAGAGATGCATTGTGACGTAAGATTGGAGATCTGTTAGGTGTGTGCTGTAAAGGGGTCCCAAATCCCCGAGTTTTGAGGTCACTTTTGGGATGTTAGAGAACTTCTCTGTAGAGTTTTCCCTCAGTCTGCAGGTAGCTACAGCGAGGATGGTGTGACTGGCCTGGCCTGTTTGCTGAGGATGGTGTGGCTCTGTGTCCCAGATGGTGCCTAGCTCGGGTTGGACAAACAGATTGAGTTTTAGCCCAGAAAAAGTTGGACTGTTGGTTGGTATTGAGAAGCAGCCAGAGGCAATATTAGTCCTTGAAGACAGTGGGCCTGCTGTTAGATCTCTAGTCAAATGAAAACTTTAATAGTCAAAATTAGCCCAGCTGCTTGACAGCAAGAAGTAATCCAGATAGGTTTTTGACTGGCTGGCCTGTTTCAACTTGGCCCCTTTTCACTACGCTTAAAAAAAAAAATCATTTTTAAGTTGATACCAGAGCACAGGGCAGGGGTTCGTTTGCTGAAAGGGCATCTCGACAGCGCTTAGTGGCACTACAGCTCCGGGACCGGCCTGTTGATTGCCAGGCGGCATTTGAAGTACTTTGTAGAATCTATAAGGATCACAAAGAGTTCCCTTTTCACTGCTGGGTTACATGTTGTTGGGACAGTCACAGTAGCAGGTGCAGGGGCATCCAGAGCCCTGAACTGGTATGTCTTATCAGTTGTATCTACATTTAGATGAAGAGAGTGGAAAAGAATGCAACTGTTTTTTCATTCATCCCTAATCTTTCACTCTTGACACCTTTAGGGGTGTTTACGTATCGTAATAAGATGTTAACGAGATAGATGCCATGTAGTTTTAGGAGGAGCAAACTCAGGGCTCTGCTTCTTGGGGTTTTCCTTTTTTTTTTCCTTTTCTTTTTTTCTTTTTTTTTTTTTTTCTCCCAGGATTTTTTCCCAGGGTTTGTTCCCAGTTTTTTCCTGTTTGTTTTTTTTCTGGGTGTTTGTCCAGGTTTCACTATTTTTTTCTGGGTTTGACCCTTTTTCTGCCTTTCTTTTTTCTAGTTTTGACCAGTTTTGTTTGAGTTTGGAGGGTTTGGGGTGAAGTTTTTAGTGCAGCCAAGGTTTTGTGGGGGGCAGCCAAAATAATTATGAACCTTACACAGGAGTATGCCAAAAATGCAAAGGCAGTGATTTAATACTTCCAGAGTAATAAGAATGGTTGAATGCTCAACCATCGTTCCCTTCCATGGCTGTGATTTTTAACTGCTAATCTCTAGCCCAGTTAAGGTAGCTTATGTCTGAGGAAGGTCTCTCTTTTGGGTTTACTTGTTTATGAAATGTAAGTTTGGATAATTAGCAGGTTAATGTGATACATCATTCTGGCAGCAAACTTCTTTTATACTTAAAAAGAAAATGGAGCTTCCCTTCAGTCTCTTTGCACTGCATCCAATGGGTGATGGATGACTTTTTGGACAAGACCAATTGCATTGCCATCAACAGGAATTTTTTTCCAAATATGCAATAATTTAGATCAGGTTTATCCATAGACACATCTTGACTTAAGCCTTGATCCTGTACCGTACAGACAAATGAATGTTTTTCACTGTTTCCACTGAACAAGTTGCAGTCTCAATCTGACAAATAAATGCCTAATGAGGAGCTCAGGGTTTGGAAATGGGATGAACCCTTTCTTTGATATATGTCAGAGTATTTTCCAGTGAGGACTTGGAGGTGCCTGTCGGACTGCCACCTTGCCTTCCCGGCTTTTTTGGGAAGGGAGAGGAAGCTTGTTTTAGAAGCAGGTTCCCTCTCCTGTCTAGTAATCAGCCTGTTTGATCCCATGACACATCACATCAGATTTACACTTAGAACCATGCAGAGTTTTCATTACAGGAAGAGGTTTTTGTACTGTGGACACCTGCAGCATGTACAAAGGTGATGTGAAGTGCATGTGCTAATTTAAAATAATTTCCTGGGTAATGAACTGGATCAAAAATGAAGGATGGTACTGCCAGTATTTTTAATATGTTGACATATTTTTGGGGAAGAACGTGGCCCATGCTTCCGTTTGTATCTATAATTTAGCGTGACTCATAACCAGAAGTCTGAACTGTCCTGGTGAAAAGAAAGGAATGGATATTAAGATTGCAAGTGCCAAGGCAGATTTTGTATATCGAAAGCTGACAGAAAAGATGATTTGCAGAGGTTTCAGTAAGTGCATCATTAAATCATCCTTGGCTCCTTCTCAGATGTGTATTTTTTTAAAAAAAACCCCGATGCTTCTCTAAGCAAAAATATAAACATGTGAAACACTGGAGGTGACTTTCTTGGAAGAAGTGGTTTTTTCCCCACTAAGGAAATATATTTTTTTCTTAAGATGTCCAATTGATTAATGCCAGACCGCATGGAATTACTAAGTGAAATCCTCAAGATGTTCTATTGTTTTTATAGCACAACTCAGTCACCAGTGTTTTTCTGTATGTGAAAATATTTGGCAGCCTTGTTGACCAGATAGGCAATGGTATGTGAATTTCACATTTTATATAAAGGCCCTTGGTTTCATATTAAAAATTAGGGGTTTGACGTTCAGCTAAAACAGCGGGTAACTGATTGCCTTCATAATTTCTGTAGAGTGTCATGAGAAAGGAGAGCCTCGTGCCATGCTCCACTCCAACAGCCCTGGACATACATGCCCGGTTTTCCTGAAGGTATATTTGGACACACCAAGCTGCCAAGCCTGGAATTACCTGTAGCCCAGCCGGCCTCAGCAGCTCTCCCCATGGCCCATGCAGAGGCTTCAGTCTGCTCTCCCGGTGTTACAGGCAAGTTCCGTCTTCATAGCGGAACCTCCCTACTATGTTTGGCGCGAGCAGCGCTGAGAAACATACATATTGTATAAATTCCCTTCTTGAAGCACTACCAGTACTTTGGATAAGCCACTGTAAAACTACTGGTATGCATTTGTTCATAGTTTGGAAAATACTGTTTTCATTACAGTAAACCAATATAAACATCAGCAATATTCCTATCAAACAAATTAGTTCTCATGTGAAATGTATGGTAAGTAAATTTGTTGTGTAGCTGAATACAGTGTTATTTAATGGAACTTGATTTGGTGCCAACTAAACATATGGATCTTTAAATGCATTCCCCTTGTGGCTATGTTGAAATCATCCACCAATAACATGTGCTGAATTCCCTTCCAGATTTGCAGGCTGGCTGCCCTTATTGTATGAGGTTTTGAAATGCAACAAATAGTATTGGTGAGGGAGGGGAATACAGTGCAAGAATTTCTGTTTTGTTAGTTATTTTTCAAAAAAATTTTGCTTGACTAAAGCTTTTCTTCTCCACCCACCCCCCTAGCCCCCTCCTTCCTTTCAGCCTGGAAAAGAGTTTTGTTTTATCTTCAAATGCCATAAAGGTTCTTCGTTCCTTTGAGGATTTTTGTCTCCATTTCTCTTCTACTTCTTCCCTTTTTACCAGGGGAAATCAGTAAAAGGGGAGATAAATGGAAGACAGGGAAATACAGGTAAATCTTTTTGTCCTTACCTTTTTACAGTATTAAAATTATTACTATAGGAATATATATTTATGAAAAAAATATTTTTTCAGAAAACACTGCCTTTTTTTTTTTCCTTAGTTGTGACAGTCTGTGTTCTATGACAGGAGGCAGTATTCAGAAAGCTACTGCAGCTGTCTCGTTTTTAACCACAGAACTGTAATGTGCTAACATGATAGGATGCAGCAGAAGTAGTAGCGTGGATCCTGGTCTACCAAACACTTCTGTGCATGCTTACATTGATTGCTGTCTGTACTAGTATTGAAATCGGTGTCATTCCCTTCTTGCAGTGAAGCATACACAAGTGTCAGAAAGTCTGAAGTCAGTGTTCCTCCACAGCAGTCAGTGCATTAAGGTGGGCTTTAAAAATTATTGTACTGTAATTACCTCACGTCATTTAAATGTAACTCACTGGCAATTTCTTTAAAACCTTTCCTTTGTACTTAATCAAATGCTGAAGTGGTGCTAAGAAGGATGGGCCTCATTTTATTTTCTCAAATTCCCTCCAGGGCTATAACCACAAGTGAGTGCATAATGATTTACATGTATAACATCTGCGTGCGCTGATGTCTCTTGTAGTCAAAATTGTGTTTTGGCTTACTGAGACAATTAAATGGCGCAAATTGTGTTCCCAGATTTGTGCCCAAACGTCATATTCAGAGCTCTGCATGCGTTCAGCTGGTGGCTGGCTGGCCAGACCTGGTAAGGTTACCTGACGGTGGCACGCAGGACTTGCAGGCGTCCAGAAACAGCTTCACATGCAGCTCCAGGCGCTGGATGGAGACCACCTTGGAGGGACTTGGCTTTAGAGAGCAGCAGGAAAATAAAACATTCTTTCAATAAATAATTAGGAGGACCTGTTAATGCTATACGGAGTAGAGCGGAGTTGTCTGTGCCAGTTCCTTCTGTAAATTGGTGTAGCTCCTTTGGGACCCATCGAACCGTGCCAATATACATCAGCCAAGGCCCTGACACGAGTGGAGTTACTGGGGGTTTGACCCTGTGCCAGCTGAGGAGCTGCTTCTCCTGGAGAGTACATCAAGTAGAAGAGGATGTCGAAGGGGCAATTCAGTACTGCAATGATTTTTATTTTATTTTGGGTTTTTTTAAGCCTCAAGAAAACGTAGGTGAAACGGTGGCGTAATGCTGACAGCTAGAGGGGGGGCACTTGGGTTGCAATTAATGCAGCAACAAGTGGCAAGCTGAAAGATGTTTTTATTCCCTCAAAAACAAAGTTAGGGGCTAATTATAGATCCACTGATGTAATGGGAACATTCTGACCCACCGTTATTGTCATAATCATAGTTGTAAGTCTGGTAAATTTAAAGGTCTGTTTTCCTTGCGTCCTGCATACAAATTCCATTTCATAACATTTTGGGCTATTTCAGGGAGGTTACAGGGCTCTAAAGGTGATTAAACTCACTCAGTCATCAGCAGCTTGACTTGTAACCCACTCAAGGACTGCTTATAATAGTATTGCTTCATTTTGTTATTTCTCTTGAGGTTCCCTCGACCACATCTCACCTTCAGCTAAGACATTTTCAAGTGCCAGCCTGAAAAATCAAGAGTTCTGCGCAGCTAATAGGATCTGCTGTCGATGTCGTTAAAATCTTGGCGGGAGGTGGGTAGCGAGGAGAGGAAGCAGTCCAGGGGCATCGAGCCTTACATGTTGTCCTCCTGCCACACGGGATGGAGCAGCGTGTGCGGTGGCGGCGTGTGCTGCGGGGCACCACCCCGAGCAGGACCGAGAACGGGGGGATCCGCGCGGTTCTGTGACTTTGCTATGTAAATCCGAGCTCCGGCATCACACGTTTGCTGACACACAGACTTTGGGTGCTTTTATTACCAGGTGAGTGCACCAAGTCTGTCCGTGACCTGATACTTGGGCCTGCGTTTCTGCAAGAAAACTGTGGCGGTGCCTCAGGCCATCTCTAGTGGCATCTTCTGAACTGTTTGAAGGTGAAACCCAACTGTCCCTGTAGTCCCTACTGTCACAGATCACTGAAGCTGATTTGGTCACCTTTGCTGTGAAATATTTTTGAGGTGCTCACCCTGTGTTCTGTTTGGGCTAGGTGGGGAGCGATATCTAGTCTCTTCCAAAGGTGTTTTCATACCGGAGCCCGGTGCTCTCCGTGTCCGCCTGGTGGGAGCGAGCATGGTTTGGACTCAGAGCAGAACTGTAGCAGGGGCAGGAGCCAAGTGCTTGAGAATTTCTTCTGCCTGCAGGGGCATGTCGGGTGATGGACGGATGAGAAGGGCATGGTGTGTCCAGGCAGCAGCAGAGTACCATGAGCCTGCCAGCGTGCTGCTGGGGTGGCTGGCTGTGGGCAGCTGACAGTCTCGCCCGCTCAGTCAGCAGTAAGCTGGGCTTGCACAAGGCCGATGCAGAGACAAAACATCTGGGTCTCAAGTGCCTTTGGGTCTGGTGTTGCAGCCTGAGGTGTGTGGAGTGAGGTGCTGTCATGGCAGTATGTGTGGATGAGAAACGCGGTCCCAGAGGATTTGACCTTCTAGGAAGAAAAATGACATGCACTACTGTTTTGTTTGTGAGAGTTTTTATCGTTTCTCTTTTTTCTTTTTTTTTATGGATCAAAACCGATGTATAATATGGTGAGGCAGGATAACGTTTGAAGTTGACAGTCAATACCTGGGAAGCAGATAAGAGAGGTACAAGCATGATGCAATCCAATGAGACGTGGCTGAGAGAGGGTGAGGGAGGACAGCAGTAGTGGTGAATAACCTTCAGGGGAAAGACCCTGGGGGCCATAACCTCAGTTCAGAGAATATGTAAAACTTACAGGGGCCAAAGGGGGAGTAGAAAATGTCAGAAGCCTTCCAGAGCAGCAGAAGGTTATGATCTGTTCCCCAGCCACTGCTTGGAGATAAGCTTCTCTTTGGGACAGATTCAGCAATATTTACAATTTATGTGATGTGCATAAAATAAAATGCTTTGTCCGCTGATCCTTTAGCCAAATGCAGAACACAGTCAGAAGCTTTGCAAAGCTGAATATCTTAAATTATAAATCAACTTTTTTACACTGTATTGAAATTACTGTAAACTCCCAGCCTTTGTGATAAGCTACCACAGAAGGGATTAGAAGCCAGCAAATATTTCTGGCTAATAAACTCTGAAGATACTCCTAATTTTTTCCCAAAAGACTGAAAAAAATTGATTCCCAAATTCTGTTCAAACTGGTGTAGATAGCTCCGGTGCCTTGGTTTTATAGGGCAAACTCCTTAGGTAAATGATAGAAGATTGCAAGTTAAAAGACACTTGAAATTATATTAGTTTAGCAAAGTGAAACAAAAGTTATACTGTAAGCAAGAGAAACTACTCAGTTTAGTTTCTCTGTCCCAATTAAAATGTGGAAAGTAAACCAACTGCATAATAGCAAAAATGCAGAGCTAAAACCTCTTGTTGTTTTGTTGCAAATTCCATAATTTTACGTATTTCATCAGCCCTTAGCTCATATAGATTCATGATTATGTGAGAATTTTTGCTTATTAGCGTTTTGGTTTTAGTCTGAATTGCAGCGAAACTGGAAACATGCTCTAAAACCTCTGGAAATACAAAGCAAAGGAAAAAAAAAAAACCTACCGTCAAATGATCTTTAGTAAAAAAGATGATGTGGGGGTTTTTTAAGCTGGTCATACAACTTCAGGGTATATATCTGAATGCTATATTTCAATAAAGTGTATTTGAGTGCTATGTTTCACCACCAACTTCAAAATGATTATCCAGCCTCAAGAGAAATATTTGCTAAGTAATATGACCAGGTCAAGACGAGGGTGATTCCACTGCATGACTTCACTGCCATGTGAATTTACAGGCATGTAACTTAAAACTTCATTCTTGCAGATAAACTTTAGTTTTTTCTTACTCTTTATGAAGTGAACCTGGAAAGCATCTGATCACCATCCTCCTTACAATTTATTATTTTTTTTCTCATATTGGGAAACAGTTGCCACTTACCCATGATATTCTTCTAGATGAAATCTGAAGTTCTTCAATCTTTCCTTATGTCATGTTTTGTAGGTCTGTGTAAGTTTTATTGTTCTGCTGTGGTTTACTCCTTTCTAATGCGTGATGCTCGAATTGGCTAGAGTATTGTGGATGAGACCTTTCCATTGCAAAGTTGCACAGAATAACTACTGCCTGTCTCTTAGGAATAATGTTCACATTTTTAACACAAGCCAAAAAGACCAGTGCCCTCTTGCAGCATAATGGTATTGACATGTATTTGCTTTGTCATCTGCTATAACCCCAGATTCTCCTGTTCGTCCATATTTTGTAATAGTAAAAAAAGTGACATAAAATGATCTTTTCCTTTTTTTTTTTAATGATCTAGCTTAAGAATAAGCAAATTCAATTTAACATTTAACTCCCCTCTATTAAAAAAAAGGGGGGGGGGGTGAGAGTTAGTTTTTGGGTGGAGAGCTTTTATTTCTAGTTTCATCCCAAGCAAATTTTTATGGCTGAGTTATAAACCCCTGAAAATTGCAGTTCATAATGGAAACATTGGCAGACCCTGAACGGCGCCGCTGTAAAGTAGTATGAAGCTTTAAGTTTTTCCACTTTTAGACCTGGAATAAAACTAAATTACAACACTTTCCGTAGAGGCATTTGATTTTCCCCCCAGTAATTTCTGCTGGATCTGTCCAGTGTTTCCTGACTTCCTATGTTGTCATTGGACTTTTTCTTATTGACTAGGCAGTTCGTTTCATTCGATCGGTAGATTCACCAGTGGAGATACCCAAAAAGTGTTGTTTACTGGGGCAGAGTGTGCTAGGAAACGTAGTGCTGGCTTGGAGCAAGTTACAGTGCGGATTTATGGAAGAAATCTACAGCAAATAGGGCTGGAATGAGTGTTGTGGGACTCACAAAACACCTGAAATGATAAGGGTCCCCACAATGTTGTTCTGCAGGATAGAAATGTTCTTCCAGATTCCATCCAAACCCATTGCCGAAGTGGATGCAAAGGCGCTCTGAGAAGAGAATATCAAGGTTGTTTTCCTCTCCCAAGGCAGGAGAAATAGATTAGCAATATGATTTTTCATAGCGCTGCAGTATGCTAGGGTATTCCAGCAGGAGCAGTTTTATCTGAAAGTGGATGTGAAAACAAAAGGCAGAATGGAAGTCAGCAAGTGGACAGGGCTTTTTTCTGGAATTATTCCTGGAGTCATTTCTCATACTGGCGCAGGCTGCAGGAAGCCAAAGATCAACGTGTGGGTTATTTATAACCATTTTCTAAATTACTTCAGTGCAAATGATCTGTTTAGCTACTTCAGTCCTTAGGGCAAGAGTTGCAATGCCACTCGTTTGGTCCCTACGGGGCGGGGGGCAAATTATGGAACCAAGGCATAAGCAAATAACGTACCCTTGCTTTTCTCTTTTGGGTCTCTCCTTCAAGATGAAATTTTTTTGTTATTTGTTGTTATTGCATCCCAATGGATCTGTGGTGGTTCCTGGCACGAACAGCGGAGGGCTATGATATATTCCTAGCTGGGCTGTAGTTAGCTGCCTTGTCCGGGCAGTTTCGCCTCCAGCCCTGTGACAGCTACCCAGGCTGTCCAGGCAGCTGTAACTTTGGCGTGTGGATGTTCTCACTGTTTCTGGAGTTCTCCATGGGCAGCAGGTAAATTTCTTTCGGTCGTAATAGGAATGATTCTAACGCAAAATATAGGAGAGAGGTCCATGAAAATCAGCCTTGAGGTCATAGATAAAAGTGATGTCTCCATCCCCTGGGTGACTGAGAATCATTTCCAAATAGTGGATTAGCTTAGGTTGGATTAGCATTCCTCTTGAACACTTTATCTATGTCCATACTGTTCCTGCACTTGCTTTTTTCTGGATGTAGCAGCAAAGCCCAAAGTCTGTTGTAGTGAAAAACCCAATTGTTCTTTCCCAGTCAACTGGAAAATTTGTGCCTTTATGAGGGTTTATAGGAATGGCACTGAGCAACTAAGAAACTGGGCAACTCTGCTTTTCCTTATTTTCTTCCCTTCTCTACAGCAAAAAAAAGTGGATTTCAGCACAGAGCATCACCAAAACATAAACCGTTCTGTCTGGATCTGAAATCCTTTAGGAGAGAAACACCCTCACCCAGCTGTGGCTGAAGATTGCACCTGCCACTTACCAGCAGTTACAGTAGCTCTTGGATGGATGGAATAATCTGCTGCTGGAAAAGGTAGTTCTTTTGTTTTCGCTGAGGAGCTGAGCTATTCCAGGTGATTTTGTAGGTGAATTCCAGTAGCTCTTTCTCAAAAACTCTCTGTAGCATTGAGCCCCCAGTAAAGACAGTGATAAACTGGAGTGAGGCCAGAGGAGAGGCACCAGGGTGGTTAGGAAGCAAGAGCATGAGAGGTGCTTGGGGTTGCTGAGGCAGTGGGGTTTGCTGGGTCTGGAGAAGGCTATTGGGTGGGTGAGAGGATCCAGTTGTCATCTTCCACTCTCCAAAGGAAGCTTTTGGAGGCAGTGGGATCAGGCTTTCTGACAGACACAATGACAAAGGGACAAGAGGTCATGATCAGAAGTTCTAATGAGAGAAATTTTGTTCGGATGTGAGGAATGTATCCTTCATCATAAGAGTGGGTAAGCACCATGGAAAGTCCCTCCTTGGAGGTTTTTGAACTGCAGCTGGCCCTGATCTCACCTTGAACCTGGCACTGCTCTGAGGCGGCTGGAGCAGGTGACCTCCTGAGGTCCCTTCCAAACTAATTTTTTTCTATGAATCTGAATTCATTTTACAGAGGTAGCATCCTTAAGAAAGAAGGGAAAAAACCCAACTAAACAAGTACCAGAATTGAGGATTTGAGAAACAGGTATGTATCTATATGACCAACTGAGAGAAAATAGGTTTCCAGCTGTTTAGTTTTAGCAGTTTAGTTTTCTTTTGGAAAATAAAATCAGGAATAGTCTAGAGTCTGAAAGTGAGAAATCCAGTTACAATCAGAAGACCTTAAGATTTTTAGCTCCTGTTTTTCAAAAGTAAAGCACCATTAAAAAGAGTATATTTCCATTGCAAAGCAGAGAATGACTGTAATGTTTCTTAATATGCATTGAAAAGTACCAAAATCACATTCTTCGAGACTCTGTGTGTGTGTATTAGATTATATAAACTTTGATTTATACATTCCCAGTCACTTAATGTACATAGTTTAGCATTTTAAAAATCATGAGCACAGAGTTGTCATATAGGATGTTTTGGAAAACAAAAATTATATGTTGTTAAGAAAAGCTAAGATGATCACACTTACTACTGCCTTCTTTTGTTTCC
Organism: Falco cherrug; assembly: GCF_023634085.1. Lineage (NCBI taxonomy): Eukaryota > Metazoa > Chordata > Aves > Falconiformes > Falconidae > Falco > Falco cherrug. Next base: position 27,221,403 of record NC_073709.1, read on the forward strand.
TTCAGCTGAAGCGCAATTGTGAAGGCAAGAAATGTGAAGAACTGGCCTTTTGCTGATATATCACCTGTACGGTAATCAAAGTCTTGTCACTTTGCATTAGCTTTACTTCAGAGCTTACCAAAAAGATCGCCTGCCCTGTAAAACAGCCTAACTTGACCAGATCACCAGCTAACCAGAGGCAGCAGTAGCTGTTGCTCCATGATGCTCCTTGTGGAGCTTCTGCTGCAGGAAGCCGGGAGGCAGATTTGGGATCAGAAACCAGGTCTTCTGTACTCTGGGTTAGCCCAGCTCGCTTTTCTCCGTCTCACTTAGGGCATTTGTTGTAAATATAAGAACCAAAACCAAAAGCAGATAACCTGGGGTTGTAGGATCCTGATTGTTTTTAAACACTGATAAGGGCACTTTGTAAGATCAGCTTCTGATTTGTAGCTGTTTACATTTGGAAGAGACTGAGAGATGCTAATGTCCCTTCTGGCATTCATAGCTATTTTGCTTTCTGGAGATTTGTGGGTTTTACATGGCATAAGATCAAGCTATAACAAGGCTGTGACAGACAGGGTTGTTGTTGAGGTACAGAATGAGTCTTTCTGCTCCAAACACGTTGCTTGCTTTGCAAGTCAGTGTCTGCTCACTCCAGTGACTCCTTTTGCATAAGGGTCATCACTTCAGACGTAGGATTCTGGAAAAAAAAAAAAATAAATACACAGTTGGGTTGCATCTGTGAGTTGATGAAAGAAAGCTCTGAGTTGGGATTTCTTTTATGCTCAGGTAGGCTTTTTCCTGCACCATAGATGTCCTCAAAAGACAAGCAAACATAGTCTCTGTTATTAAGCCAAAAGGAGCAGATAAATCTGACAAATTTTGCTTTTCTGCTGTTTTTCTCTTCTTGGTTTATAAAAGGTCACAGTGTGAACCACTTCAATGCCTTCCACTGTTTTCTTTTACATTTTATAGTGCTTGCATGATCTCAGTGAGGGAGCGTATTTATTGTGCATGCCATTCAGTTTAGATTCAACTGCAGCACATGATTACAGCAACTTAGAGGAAAAAAACTGGAAAATAAGTCCCTGATGTAAAACTGGTAACTGAGCCAAAACAGTAGTGCCAGTTATTTCAATGCCTCACAGAGTGATTTACGAATTCACTGCAAACACATTTAACAATTTATTGGGACAACTGTGCATATTAACCAGCGCTCTCGAAACCTTGGATGCAAACCTCTTTTGATGATAATTTTTCCTTTTAATATTTTACAGAGAGGCATTAGAAGGTGACAGTAGGGAAAGCTCATGTTTGCATCATGCCTTTCAGTGAGTTTATCCCCACAGTCTCCACTGTATTATTTTATTTGGGAAAAGACATGCAATGTCTCCTGGAAGAATGAATACCCACAGGACTGATCTGAATCCTACAGATACTTAGTAAGCTGAGACATAACCCATTTTTCTCACACGTGTGTTGCACATGCCTGTGCCTACGTGGCTTTTAGGCTGCTGAAGAACATGAGAAGCAATTTGTAGCTGGCACTGCTGTCTTCCAGCCTTTGCCTGCTCTTTCCCAATTTGCACAGATTAAACCTGCGGGATTTACAAGGAAGGACACAGATGAATGGAAGGTGGCAAGTAAGGACAAAATTTTTAGGAAGTGTCTCCCAACTTCCTGACGTTACAGCACCTCACCTTTTATTTTAGGCAGGCGTTTACTTACCTTTATAATGGTTTCTATCACAAGCCTCTTGTCCAAGAAAGGTATTTCCAAGTCGTGCTTGTGTTGGTAAATGCAGAAGCTCTGTCAAACCTTTCAAACCATGTATGAGACACCAAAAATACCTTTTTGCTGGAGAAAATTATAGCTGCCGTCTTCCTACTAAACCTGCAGGGAGGCATGACTAGATGCCACCTAAAATGTTTTAGAGGTAAATGGAATTAATGAAAGCCCCAGTGTTTTGCTTTATGATCAGTTTAGAGGCTGAGAGATGCAGTAGCTCGGATTTTTTTTATCTAATAAGGTCCCATCCCACAGCCTTATCTATATGCTGGTAAGGTAATGCAGAGCAAAGTGCCAGCACAAAGTAGGTAGTAAGAACTATCCTAAGGGTTGTAGAAGGAGGTTGGAAGGAAGGACTTGTTTTTCACACAATGTGAAAGCTTGATCTTTGCCATCCCATCTGGCTGGTTACTTGCAAGTAAAGTAGATACCATTATAAACACTTTAGGGAGATGTTCTAAATTTTGTAAATGTTCAGTGGGGCTTGGGTGGTAACAGCAGTACAAAAGCTGCCTTTACTCTCACTGCATATATACTGCATGTGTCTAGGGCTCAAGTATCTCGATCCTGTTGCATATCTATTTTTAAAAGCTATATTTTTTTTATAGCTTACATACAGACTCTCCAATGCACATTTACATGCTACAATGAGGTCATTTTTCTGGATAATTGGGAAAGTTAAGTAATTGCTTTAAAAAGTAAACATTTCTTTTAACATCCATGAAGCAAGTCTTAGAGCTGTTTGATACCTATACTCCTGAAATTAAACAGTGGTTTACATCAACATGAAATCCATCTTGAGCTATCCTATGATGTCATATGGCACTGCCAGGACACATGCAGGCGACTTCAATACCCTTCATTCATGATGGGGAGCCTCATTGTGATTTCATTTTTCCCTCAGACAGCTAAAGGCAATATATAAAATCTGGTATCCATATGATTTGTGTGTATTTGTAGTGTACCTGTTGACAGCTTAAGACACCAGTGGGACAGACTGGCAGAGTTTTCTCTCCATCTTTTATTGCCTTTATGCTCTCCAAAGCATGACCTTGTGGCTTTAAAGTAATTTACCTGTTGGTGTACTCATGTGGCAGCAAGATACTTTGAAACACCTTCCCCTCACCCACCCCTTGGTTGGTTTGGGGGTTTTTTGTTGTTTGTTTTTGGTGTGTGTGTGGTTGTGTTTGTTTAGGACCAAACAGAACGATCTTGGTCTGTGTCTAGGTTTCTTTATTTTATGTGGTTTAGGGTCATAATTTCTCATTTCAACCCTGGTGGTGATTGCAGCTTCTAAGCTAGTATGCCTAGCTTTCTTTGGAGCACTTTAGTACCTTCTTCCATAGAATTTCCCATAGACCTTTCCTAATTCATCAGTCTCTGGATAAGATTTAACTATAAGATCAAGATTTGTCTTTGCACATCAAAAATGTTGATTCTGGAATTACTGCTTCTAAATTAGCAACACAATCCAATCGCTTCTTTGCTTCCACCTACTCTCTAGTTTTTACTACCTTATGTCATTTGCCAAACTCAGACTCAAGGTCCATCGGACTCATCTTTTTGTCATCTCACAGTCTGATGACCCAAACTCTGACTGGGATGTCTGTTCATTATTTCTACTGTGGTTATTCACAGTAAACTGCAGCATTCAAGTCAGTGAGACAGGAATGAATTAGGGTAGCAAAAACCCAAACACCAGTTTGATAAGAGAGGGGTAAAGTTTGTGATCTAAAGATGAAAAGGAACAGATTTTAAATGTTCTTGCCGTAAAGATGGGTGCCCTGCATAAGAAAAAGGGAAATAACCTGGTCTCAGAGCGTGAGATTCTGCATAATAGACAGTGGAGCCATTAGTTACTGCATGAAGGCTGAGAACAAATAAGTATTCGGGGGTATTTGACAGCGTGGAAAAATAAGAAATCCAGAATGACTTACCACAAAGGCTTGCGAAGCTTGACATCAGGAGAAGAAACAGAAAGCGAGTGCCAGAGGGGGATCCTCAGCAGAAGTCACTGATAAACTCAGCCCTTTGGTGGGTGGTTAGATATCGTGTAATGCTTCAGAGGATGCTGACGTGTTCTTCAGCTCCTTAATATCTTTGATTACTTCTGAATAACTCTTAGGTTAAGTTTTGGAAGCTTTTACTTCATTTGAATTCTTCTTGAAAAGCCTAGACATAATAGCCAGTTGTTGATTTGTATGTTGGATGCCGCTTCGATTACTTTCTCCAAGGGAATCGGAAGCCCCCAGAATTTCAAGAAGTCTGGGTGGATCTCTCTGCTGGTAATAGAAATCAGTCACCTTCACGTTTTTCTGAAATATCTGAAATATCTGCTATAGACTAAATAACCTTGGTGTTGCCCTTGGAACTAGCTGATTGCCCACATCACTTTCCAACCCCTGCACAGGTTTATCTTTCAAACCCACATGTTCCCCAAAAAACATTAATTAGATTTGCCACTGTACCTTACCATAACTTCAGAAGTATTTGGTATGATGCAGGAAAAAAAAGTAGTTTCTAGGTCATTGCTTCAGGAAATGAGTGCATAATAAGCTCACAGCTGTTAAACTGTGGCCAGCTTCTTCTGACACTTAGTAGTACTGTCAGAATTATTATGGATTGGAACAGGGCAGTACAGAAATAATACACAGAAAATAAAATTATGTGATTGTTAAGGGCTTTGGTTTTGAAACAGATTTCACATGAGCGCAAGTTACCAAACAGCATCTTAAGGGTAAGTTGACCAAAAAATATTTCTAATAAGAGAGTAAGAAAACATACCGTATTAATTTATTTATTTTTTTTAGTTGTAGCAAAGCAGAAAGTGTAAATACCCCAATTTTCTGAAAGGGACCTAAATAGTCTTTGAGACCTCTGGGGTGAATAGACAAAGAACAATTAAGATTGATTATGCATTCAGTTAGAGGTTGAGCTGTGCAGCATCTGTGAGTACCGTGCCCCTCCGCTCCCAGATGGCAGCTAGATTTCTCAGTGAGCAAGGTGGGGGCGAGGGGGGAAGGAATATCACGTAGCGTGACTTTATCACTAGATAGGAATGAAACCTTCAAAGTGCTGCCAGCCCCCAAATGCTACCCGTTAGCCCAGCTGTGTGAAAGTGCTGTCTTTAGTGCCTGTCAGCAAACAGAGCAATGAGGTTATACGTAGCAATGGACTCAGTAGTTTGGGGGGGTTATTTATATACTAAAAGTGAAACTTTTACTATAAATGCGGTATGAATTTGTGTGCTCTCTCTAGCTGCATTGTTTGCTTACTGCTGAAATAACACTTTTACAGCTTTGGGTCAGCATGAAGCAATTGTTTGCTCTCTTTGTCATCAGTCGTACAAATATAAGTCAAAGGCATGGTTTAAGTGTGTTTTCTATAGCAAAGAAAAAAATTGCAGTAAATTAGAATTAATTCTAACAGCCACATTACCAACAAGACCTACAGGGGTGAAATCTTTTAGCAGTGGATAGCACTAGTGGGGTAACTCTGAGTTGGCTGTTTTCTTCATTGCTTGACCAAAACCAATTGTAAATTTTGACCTATTGAATAGTTTTACTGGGGAACAATATTCTAAAACAAAAACATGCACACTCACCCACTTATAATGAACCTTCACAGCAGTAAGATCTGTGGAACAGGATCTTTTTTCTTCTAGGTTAACTAGTCACACTCTCTTCTATTGTTAAGTTATGGCGCAACACCTATATTTGAACAAAAGTATTGACAGCCACAGAAGCATCACCTAGACCATATGTTGGGGGTAATGATGATCTTCATCAGTTCCCCCTCGTTCCAGGGGTGATTACAGCCTGCATTTTAAAAATGGCCAGAGAAGGCTTACTTTGCTTTGGTGTGTGTCCTTTTACCTCCCTATTTCTTCCAGGGGCAAGTTCATAGATGAGTTTAGCCATGTTTGATTTTTGACTTTCACTTCTGTTCCATTTCAGTCTGCGATGGTCTGTTTAATATTAACATTTATGATGGAAAGTCTGTACTTTCTGCTTTAGTCAAGCACAAATGGAAGTCACAAAGGAATCTTTAGCAAGTATTCCAATATCATGGTTGGATATGTGAGGTTTGGAAACTTATGAAAAGTTTCCTCTGTTGAAATGCCTCTGTCTAGGAAAACAATGGAGGTCTAAACAGCAGACTGGAAGCCCGTGGCTCTTGAGGCTTTGATGCAAAACTTTAGGGGAGAGGGGAACAAAGGGCAAGAGGTTTTAGGAAAAAAAAAAAAAGCTACAAATGATCAAGAAATATAAAATGATCTATTTTCAAACCTCCTCCGAGATGGATGGCTCCACAAGAACAAACATGAAGGTAAACCAAGACCAATAAATATGTTAAAAAACCTCTTTTGTATAGTAATAACTGCAATTACAAGTCATGCCTGTGTGTATTTTCTATTTCTACACAGGTAAAATTGTGTTCATGATCCATTTGTTCATTCAGACACCAGTCAAACCTGACTTACATACTGACCAATCGGTATTCATAAAACTTGTGTTCGTGAGCATCAGAGAGCCAAATAAAACATTTAGGTTTTGGGTTGCTTGGTTTCTGTTTAGAAGGTATGGGGTTTTTTGTCCTACAGCTATTAGAAGAGTACTAACAAAGCATTTATTACAGCACTTGAAGGGGTGCTTGTTATTTAACTTATTAAACTTAGGGACAATATGTAATTTTTTTTCCCAAAGAAATCACAGAACAAATTATCTTCCAGATGTTCTAGCTAGTTTTAATCAGACCCCTCCAAATATTTTTATAGTTCATTGAAGGACCCAGAATTAACCAGATCTTGAGAGCAACTGTGCTAGCTCTCAGCACAGATTAGGTTTTGCTCATTGACAATTGCAGTCTTTGAAGAACAGCTGTATCCCAACTCAGAGCAGCCAGTCCTGATCAAAATGGGAAGGTTTTTCCCCGTGCCCTCCGGTAGCACCCAGCTGTGCCAGCTGCCTGCAGAAACAGCCTCAGGTGCTTCATAACCACATTTGCAAACTTCTGCAACTGCAGAGATCTTGGTACAGGAGGTAAGTGCCTGAAGTCAGGTGCAGGATTCCATTGCCTTGAAGTTTGGTTACTTTTCCCTGCCCTCATTTTAGGTGAGCAAATGGAATTTTTACACATGCTTTTGATCCCAAAGAGGGCAGGAATTACTTAGAAAACATCCAAGTACTTCCCTATGAAATTTTTTAAATGCAGGATTTCCTTTCAGAAATGTCTTTTTCTTCCACTTTTTTAAGTACAAACTATTTTTACCAACTCATCATCAAGGTTCAGTTAGAAATTTACCTGAGCTCTTAGAGCAACATAATGTCCTAAGAATTTACCCAAAGAATGAAGCAATGCACCTTGCTTTTTGTGTGAAAAAAATATTCTGAGTTGAACTTAGATTATTTTTATGAATGGCACATTTTACTTAATTCTAAGATATTAATGTTTGCTTAGAATCTGTTTGCCTTTTACCTCTTTTTCCTAAGTTAAGCTGACGAGCGAAGAAGAGACCTGGTTGCAGAATGGATTTTTGACTGTTGTGCCACCACCTTAACTCCGATGAATCCCTGAACCCATTCCAAACAACGCTGCCGTTGGAGCACTGCAGAATCAGTCAGCAAAACTTGCCTTCCAACCTGGCCCTGGCTAGATGATGGGTAAAACCAAAAATAAGTATTAAATTGCTTAGGACAGAAGTAGTTAATTGGTAAATACAAATCTGGTTAGAACCATGCCCATTTCATTCTTATACAAATAATTTTCAATAGACATTCACATTTCTAAAATTCCCTAGAATGTAAGGAACCGGTTGATATCCTTGTTGATAAACTTTCTTGGGAAGCTTTTAACCTTACTTGCTTCACTGGATTTCAGTGAGAGGAGGAGGAGGATTGCCAGGGGGAAGGGTGCTGGTGAGATAGCATCAGAACTGCACTGCGCAGCTCTGGAAGGATTAACTAAATTAAAGAATGTGTCTCCTGTGAAGGGAGGGTGAACCCTTGGTTGTCCAGCACAGAAAAATGAGAAAAGATGACTGATCTGTGCGAGCCAGTCATGGGGATTAAGGGGAAAGGAAAGAATTACTTAAAGGATACTCTTGGCCCATGAACAAATGATCTTGAACAATTCATGAATAAATGAAGCTTTCAGAAGAAGCTTAAGTACAGGGTCTGGAACAGTCTTGTAGTCAGGCGAAATAGGTGAAACACTGACCTACTTTCAGCTGGAGCATGGTGAGTTATGAAAGGAGCTTGTATAATGCAGTTATTGAGTGGCCCAAGGAGCCCAGGAGGTCCCTGCCCAGCCTGTGATCCTGTATGACAGGGAGCACAGTGACAGCAGCAGCATCCTAATGCTACAGGGATGTGGACAGCTATAGCTTTCCTCAACCTTCTCACTGCTTTTCATATGGATCGCTCTTCTTTGTTTAAACAAAAATCAAATTAAGAAAATCCCTGTGCTTCAAAGATTTTAACTGTGAAATATTTTAATAAAGGAGCAAGAAAAAAAACCTATATGATAAAAGAAAAAATACAGTAGAGCCTTCTCTTTTTCCTCTTAAATTTTTCTGTTCCTTGTGCATGTTTGTTACCTCACCAAGAGCCTGTGCTTGTTGGCCAAGTGTTCTCAGTTTTTAGCAAGTTAAAATAAAATAAAAATAAGAAGTCAAAGACATTTGTGTGATCCATCTTTTTTAGAGATTCTAATGTTTTGAGAATGTGAAATTAAAAATTTGTACTCTGATTTTAACAACTAAAATTCAATTTGCATTGCAGATGACCGTCATTTCCATCTATTATTGCAGGTGCGTTCTGTCTAATGATCCGAATCCACTTTCTCGTTGGGTAACTGGCAGGATCACCAGTTCAGTTTTCTGCAGAATGCTAATTAACACCCTTCAAAGCAATTGCAGCTGAAGCTAGGCATTATTTGGGTGGGCACAGGCAAGGATTAATAGGCACAGCTTTTTGTTTATTGCAATAAGGGTCATTCAGGGGAGATCAGAAGTACAGTAGATTAGCGTCTCCATTATGTGCCTGCCTCCTTTCTGGAAAAACCTCCAGTCGAGGCAATAAAGCAGGCTTCAGTCCCCATCACCGTTCAGCTGAAGGGCACATCAGGGCGCATATATCAGCTTTCCAAAGCAGTAACAACACATTAGCTCATTAGTAACTTCATACAAAACAGACCTGGAGCCCCTCAGTGAATAGTATATAGCTGCCTTTGTGTGGCTGTGGTTTAGACAAAGCACTACAAAGTCTTTCTTAAGCTCCAAGGAGGAGTGAAACAATGACAAAGAGACAACAAAACGTGGTATATCCACAGTTAGGTTATTGCCATAAACCTTGTTCCCCAATTAAATCTCTAAAAAATCCATACATAATGTCTTAAGACAGGCACTCATATGTTTAATTCAATGATCTGAAGTAAAAAAAGAAGAAAAAAGCAGCACCACGTCTCACTTTCCTAATTCCCTTAGGCACCAGGGACTGAAGTCACATCAGATTTCTGTGAGACTGAGGTTTTTAAGTGCCACTGTCATTTTTGAAACTTAGGGGGTTTAAACACCATCAGTTTTAAATAAAGGTGAAAATCATTTTCAGCTCAAGATTTCACCCTGCTATCCATAGAAGGGAGGAAATTTTGGCTGAGGCAGAGACACAGGTTATTTTGCATATTACAAAATATTTCAAGATATTTTACATGGAGACGCAGTTAATCTAGATTTTATGGATTAAATTTGATGTTTACTCTCTGAAAGAGACAGATAGTGGGATCCTAATGAAACATTCTTTTGAAGAAGTAATTCATACATGGCTAGACACTTTTGAAAAATCTACTCAGACACTTCTGCATCTTCAGAAAATCATCAAAAAATCATTAAAATTTAACTCTAGTACATTCAAAATCTACTTCCCATCAGAAACTACATACTTCCAAGAAAATGTAGAATTAATTTTCCGTATGACCAAAAAGCCAGATGCTTGCTACCTTCCTCAGAAGACGTACCTCCCTTTGACACAAAACATACTTGTTGCAAGCACATCTTTAATGCTGCAAACAAATGTTGTGGCTGTTACAAAGTCTGATAAAAAAGCAACATCACTTTCATGCAAATCTGACAGCCTTGACAGAAGTTTAATTCTAAAGTTCCGCTGGTAAAGAAAAATCCATTTAGGTGATACTTATTGTAAAACACCCACTGTGTGTAGTAGTCTCAAAATGTAAAAGCTGAATCCAATCAGAGTAATAGAGCACAAGTGAATTCTCTTACAGTGAAAAAAAAGTTGAAAAAAACAGTTTGTTTACTTTGGTTTGCCCTGTCTTGTCTGCCCTTTTCTAGGATACTGACCGAAAGGAATTTGTTTGCACTATGAACAGATACAATGTTGACAAAGGATGGAATAACAAAAAACAAGTGCATTCTCTATACAGAACTTGGGATTTCATGTTCTTTCTGAAGACATTACAGAAACACAGGGTGACATTTGAAGATATTTAGCCCCCAACCACAAGAAAGAATTCCTACCATTGCAGGACTGGATTAAGGGTTGGAATTTATTGTAAAGGCTCTGAACCTACATTTTTATTTATTTATTTATTGCTTGCTACAGGGTATTTGGAAAGTTAAGCAGTGAGCGCAAAGGAAAACAACTTGAAGCAACCACAACCCGTCACCCAAAACCCAGAAGGGTTGCCCACCGACTTCTCTCCCTGTTGCCAGCTTCTGTGAGCATGAACGTCTGACTTTACTCATTGCCTGAGCATTTGCCTGGTCCGCAAGGCAAGCTGCATGTGTCGGTTCAGCCGCTCACTGCAGACCTTTCCGTTTGGTTGGAGGGTACCTCAGCTGTATTTAATAAGACTATCAGTTGCAACTCTTCACAGAGTCCTCAGTTGTGAGAGGGGACTACACACGTAGCTTTAAGACTGGTCATAAAGTAGCAGTGATAAAATGGGACCACCACCTTCCACCTCATATGTGGTAGCTTGCGCCTGAGCTTTGCTCAGAGTTGTTTTGCTCCTTTCTTTTTCATGCCATCATTAATCTGTTCAGTTTCATGACATGCACACAAGATAAATTATATTATTGATAATTTGTAGAGAAGGAAAACAGGATACAGATGCTGCATCTCTTCTTGGAAAATACAAGTAACTTGGCTACCAGTGCTGCAATCATCAAGAAATATTTTACAAAATTTCCCAAGAGAATACAAACACTAAGTGACTTGTCCAGAATTAGAAGTTTCAACCAGGAGCCTTGTTACAGCTCCACATGCTAACCCTCGGCAGTGCCTGCCACCATACTTAGCTGATGAATTGTTCAAATACAATGATGATTCTTTTCCAAAATAAATAGCCTATGGCTTGAGTGCTGCAGCAATCATTTTACTTTTTCCTACACAGAATTTTTTTTACAAAGGACACTACCAGTTCTTATCTGAAACAACATTTCATTCAAGAACTCATGTTTACTGTCTACTTTTTTCTCAGTCCGGATATTGACCTGCCTGTAGCACAACAGCTAAGATGAAGCTTTGAAATGCAGCGTGATACGAGCTGGGAAAGAGCAAGTGCTGGCGTTCTGCTGTTCTGCTTTCGGGTTGGGGTGGGGTTTTTTTGTTCATTTGTTTTTAACAGCACATTACAAATTCTGCCTTTCAGAAAAGACTGTTGAATTAAGTACATTTTTACATGTATATAGAAAATCTTAATTCGTTAAGATACTGTAGATCTCAGGATTAGTGATGAATAATCCTCAGGACTTTTTCCTAGGTAAACATACAAGATTTTTGTAATCTTAAAAAGTGCTCTCATTTTTAATCTCTTACCCCTAAACTGAAGTGTCCATCGCACAAGCCAGTCAGTCACTGTCTGTCATACCATTAAAGGCTCCTTTTACAACAGGTCTTCCAGAAGTGCCTTCTCAAAGGAGTCTGAGAACTTGACAACTTGTAGGAGCTGAGCCCATATGTATAATTGAGCTAGAAACAGTATATCTTTTTTTTTTTTTTTTGTAGTTTCACTTGCCTAAAATACCTTTAAATAAATTTTTAAATGCTGTAATGGCATTTTTGGTCCTGAACCTAGTCAGAAACCAATGGTGAAAGCCATCTGAGGTTTCAGAATTTGTTAAACCAGCACCTGCCTCCCCTTTAGCATCACCAGTATTCAGAATGAAACTGCAACACAATCATCACCACACCATTTCAATGCCAATGAACAATTCCCAGATGTGTTCAGGGGGTTTCCACAAAAATTTTCACGAGTCAATTCAGAGTGATGTTGGACAACATGGGACAGTATAACCACCACTACTTTATTAAGATGTAATTACAAAGGAAAAGCCCGATTCACCTGCTGCTGCAGCCAGTAACAGTTCAGGAATAGGGCAGGAGCAGGCAGAAATGAGGAATGAAAAGAATAAGCTGGTGCAAACTGATTAAGGACAGGGAGAACAAACTGTAGTGACTTCCCTTTGCCTTACTGCCTTCTGGCAAAAAAAAAAAAATATAATAAAAGAGAAAAAAGAATTCTCTCTTCCTTTCCCATTCCGCAACAAGGAAGTGTTTCCATTTTTAGGAACATACAAATCAAGGCCTAAAAGCTCCTGCCTGAAAGCAGATGTTGAAATACGTGGTGGGAGCTGTAACTTGCTCATCACAGCCCAGTTCTCTTCCATAAATCGGGACCTGCCACTGGATTATATCCCCCATAAAAAACACTTGGCCAGAGACTCCAGGGTGAACATCTCTCCCCTCATCCCGAGTGGAGACCCTGCTGAGAACACTTTGGTAGAAAATAAATAGGGAATAGAGGTTGTTCAGCAGACTCTCCAGCTTTCTGCTGGAAGACAGCTACAAACGTCCCTGTTGCTGCAGAGAGCAGGAGGCAGCATGGGAAGGGGGAGTTCAGAATTCACTGGTTTTGCACTAGTGGGGGCAGGGAATGAAAAAAAGGAGAATGTAAAAAGAAAAGTGTCCTGTCTTCTCTGAAACCATGGAAACAGACTTAAAATGGCCTTTTGATTTTTCACCGAGATCCTGCCTATACTGTTTGTTAGCCATACCAAACTTCTTAAGTTCACTATATCATCATTCTACGGCAGTGACAATCTGTTTCAAACAAGTCCCAAAACTGCATTTCATTTGCCTACCCAAGGAACCGCTTCGCCTCTGCCTGCTCCCACCAGGGCACAGTCAGACCTGCACAGGCACCAGGAGCTGTGAGGACTCAGGCTGAAGCCCAGGTCCCAAGCCCACAGTCGCAGGGTCTGCAAGGAACCTCCAAAGATCACTAGTTATGGTTGGACTCTTCATTTAACCACTTAGAATGGCAACTGGTACTAAACCCGGCTAGTTACCATATACTGGCAAATTCAAAGTGTCTTTCCTCAGTCCTGTTATGACAGGTTTTTGCTCCTATGATCAGAGTGATTCAATGACGCTGACTGCAGTTTAAACTGAGGGATATATAAAAAAAAAACCCAACACAAAACCAAAAACAGCCATCAAAGCAAAACAGAGACCAAGAGTAATGAGGAGAAGCACGGTGAGAAAGTACCCCCCGAGGAATAAAAGGCAAAGGACAAGGTGGCACAGTCATTCAAGAGAAAGCAGGCTGCCACGACACCAGTAGCACATCTCTCCTTCCCAGCAGTGAATGCAAAGACAAGCCATTCTCTTTCCAGCAGTTAGGGTGTCTTTACCGGGAGAGTCCCAAAGCAGGAAACTACTCACTAATCCATCCTTTGCAGAAAGAGTGTCTGGATGGTCTCAGCAGATCCCCCTAAGGCTGCCTCTGAGGTTACGGCTGTGTCTGAGCTCTGACAGGGGTAAGCAGGTAGATACCTTCTGCTCAAACTAATTCTGTTCCCAGCAGCTTTGGCTTACCTATTAAATTTAATGGCTGTGGATCTTCAGGGTTTACTTCTTCCCCATAGCTATATTATTTTCTTAAATAATCTTCATCACTGCAATTATCCTTATAAAGAGAATAAGTAATGATTGTTACAAAGACTGATGGTAGCTGTAGTTAGAGGGCTGGGAATGAAGAAATCGCTTTGTGAGGAAGCTGGGTGTTGGTTTTTTTCAAAGATAGTTATGGGTTATTTGATGTGATTAGCAGGAGTTAAATAATCTGTTTATTTGACAGCATTGAGAGCAGATCGCTGAAAGAATTGGATGGAGGCCACCCCTTGTCTCTAAGGCGGATGGATGGATGGATGGATGGGAGGAAATACATTTAAGACCAGTTTCCTGTGCCTCCATTGGGGAGGGAGGGAGATGGCCCCCAGCGGACAGAGCTTTCAACCCCAAAAGCATACTTTTGGCTAAGCAGAACAAATGCAAGCATGAGTCAGGGGGGTAGCATGAGATTAAGGTCTCAAACAAACATATCAATAGCTTCTCTTATTCATTGGCTTGTCCTTTTTTCCATTGTCTCAAATTCACTTTTTTTCATTTTAATAAAAGTAGGTGATATTTTAAACGAAAAGTAACTTTGCTTATCAAATACTAAAATGTTTTCATTCAAAAATGCAGAAAAGAAATATATCAGCTTGGGGAAGGCTTGAGGATCAGCAAGACTAATTACATAAAGCCATGGCAAATTAGTAGAACACTTGTGTTGAAACTCTGCTGCTTTTCTGAAAAGAGCTTTCCCCAAATTTGGCATCCAACACCAGACAAAAACTAAAGACTGCCTATTTCCCGGCAGCAGCAGCGTGTCCTAACTTTGAACCACCTAAATATACAACACTCAGTTAACAGGCCTGCCAGGTCCTTCCCGTCCTGTGGTCCTCTCTCTGCAGGGACAGCACTCCACTGCGGTCACCGTCCATGTGCTCATCCAGCATGAATCCTGAGTCCTACCTAACTCCTCTTCAGAGCTGGCTGGTCTTTGCAGATAAGTCCATCTACTTTCTGCATTGGAGTCCTCCACCGGGGATATCTGACATCACCCAACCATTTGCTCTGCTTCTCCCCGAACCAAATACTCTGCGACAGAGGGGCTTGCTCCTGCTGTTTCAAATTGTCAGCTGTCTGCCTTAACATCAGAGGCAACCCGCATCTTACCAGTCACTGGCCTGGGTGTCCAAAAGGCAGATATCCCTTTGAACAAGAGTCAGGTCATTGGAAAAGAGCCTGTTTTTAACGTCTGGGATTTCCTCTGCCACAGAAATCCCTCAGTCTGGTAAGTCCTCACCTGGTACTACACAACATGGTACTCCTCACATGCGTGACCTCTACAAGCAAGTGCTTTTTCTTGCTTTATTTAAGGGTAACCAATTTGGAGTTTTCATTAATCACCTCTGTGTAGCCTACTTGAAACTGTGTTTTGTTTGCTTAATAGAAGGAGGATTCCAGGAACCTACAGATGCAAATCTACAGAGTGACCTGCAAGCCAATAGTTGCTGAAAAACTAGGTTAGGAAAAATTAAGCTGCCTGAAGCTCACTCAAGTTTGTCTTGCTCACTACATCAAGGTATTTATTTGCATAGTTCATAACAGGGTTTGTGTCCACCCCCCAGTTCCCCTCTCCAAGTAGTTTCAACTGTGAGGGATCTGGTTATGTATTTCTTTTAAATCCTTCTCTTCAAAATGATCCTCAGAGTCAGTGCATTGTCACAGCGCGCTCTGGAAACACAGACTAATGACCTAGGAAACCAAGAGAGTCCTCAGAACAGTTAAGGAGGATTTGCAGGAATGCCTTCATGCAAAGCTGGGCACCCTAAAAGAAAAAATGCTTTCGAGTTCAAACTGTTGTTTATTTTGGAGCATGTTTCTCTCTCTGCTTTCAGTGGTGATCTAGGAATGAGCTCACCATTGGAATCAAATCTGTCTTCTGTTTCCACTCCTAAAGGATTACCTACTCTGAAGCGCATGGGGTTATTGATGGCCTTACACCAAAATTATGATTTGGAATTCTGTGGAAAAAATAAATACACACACATGTGTATGACACTGACAGATTTAAGTTAAAAAACTTGATGAAACATTACAATAGAGAGATTGAATTTGTAATAAATAGAAGGCTTCCTTTATTCACAAATGTTCTGCTTTGTGCTTGAACAGGAAATAGCTAATCTAGCATGACTATGCAGGAGAACAGCAAAAACATATTGTTTTGTAACATTCATATGGGCTGCATAGCATTCAGCAGCATCTTGGACTGAGATCCAGTTAACAAACAACCTTGCTGTGCCTGTGTGAGGGGTTGTTTGACATCGTTTTCTACAAGCAGATGACGTGAACTGGTGCTGCTGGCAGTTTAGTGCTTCAGCTACAAGGCTGATGACAAACCCAGCAGAGGCAGCTCTGCCCATCGCTCCACGCTGCCCTGCAGAAGATGATTAACATCAGGCACCAGGTCTCGCTAACACTACTTCTGACAAAATTTACTCCATGGGGCTTTCAAGGCAGGCACTGTCTGCCAGCAGGGCCAGCATATGAGAAAGGTGAAGGCACATGTCAGCTACCTAAGGTGTCATTGCCAAGGATGCCCTCATCTTGATTGCATACCCCCTCCTGCTCCTCTGACCTCACAGTGCACACTCCTCTGAACCCCTTTCCCATGTGGGGACAGGCAGATCCAGGCTGTGCTCTGTAAATGCATTAGGAGCTTTTCCATTCCAGCCTCTGCCTGGTGGCGCGGGGCGTTTGCGAGCCAGTGAGTGACAACTGGCCCACCAGCACTCAGAGACGGAAACTTTTTAAAGCTGAGTTAGAGAGATGGCTTTATTTTTCCTCTTGCAGCAGTTAACCTATTAAACTGAAATACTGACAGAAAGCCAGGTACAGTAGTGACAGACATGGTGTAACACCATAAGCTGAACAAAAAGAAAGAATAGGCTCTAGCATCTCTGTTTGGTGAGACATCACCCTGTTTTGAAGTCATTTATTCTGAAACTCCTGGGAAATCACACTGGCAGCCGATTTCTTTAATTTGTTTTGGTGTCTCCTCATACATACCTCTCCTTCTCCCTTTCCTTTCCTTTCGTCTCTGTCCTTCACACATTTCAGAAGGAAGGATTATAAGAAAAAAAACGCACCACCATAAACCCCAGATCTACAGATCCAGGAGACATCTCTTAAGTCATTCCTTCTCTTTTTTCACTGATGTATTCTCTCAAGAGTGATAATCATCTTTTTTGAAATGCAGGTCTAAGACGGAAGGAATTTTTATCTGGAAGAGCAATATAAATTAGCTTTGACTGCCAGTTTCCACTGATTATTACTTTCCAGGCGGAATTCCTACAAATTCTTGAGGCATGACCTCTGATGAAAAAATAAACCCCTTTAAAACTTGTTTGAGAAATTCCAGATAACTTTCACAAGAGATTTAATTTTAGAGCATTAACACAATCTTGGTTGGAAAGATAAAACTACAATGCAGTTATTTGGTAGGAGTCATTACTGAACAGTGAAGTCATTTGAGCTTATTTTACCGTGCTTATCTTTTGCTTTCCCCCCAAACTAATTTTATTATGCATTACTCAGTGCACTCTGGATTCACCCTCATAAAAGGATAAAGTATCTCAGCAGATATCCAGGCTTAGGCAGTCAGTTTGAGAGTAAACTCACAAGCCTCAGTTATCTACACCAAACAGCCAGTGCACAGGGTATCATCTACATATTGTCAGTTAGAGTTCATTAGCTTGTAAATCTTGGGTTTGTGAGGCTTAAGCAAAGGTAAAAGCTGCCACAGATAGAAAAGAGCTGTTTTAAATACCAGTGCCAAGCACTTACTAATGGCAAATGCATCTTCAAATCAGATTTCACCTCTCCTAAGCAAATAAATTAAAATTTTTTGCACCAGAAGGTCAAGAAAGCCACTCTCCTGCAAGTCCTTGATCTGCAGATGCATGAAATGTAAAAAAACAACATGTTAGAAGATATTAGATTATATTGCAATCATTTTCATACTTTTTTGAATGTTTAGGGACAGAGTCCCTGGTTCTTGACTTGCAAAGCATGCACACACTGCAGCAAGGTGTCCTGGCTCTGAATGCACACAAGGAGCTGTGCTAGTGTCAGTGTGGTCCTGCAAAAGCACCTGCCCACTCAGCACCAGGTGCTTAAGTAGGTGCCCATTGTAACTTGACATGTACCATGTGGAGCATCAACATCTCCCAAAGCATTCCCAGTCACAGCTGCTGCCAGGCCAGCACACCTGCCTCCAGGCTAAGGGATGAGAACTGCAGCGCTACAACAGCAACAAGATCTACATTGGTGGGGTACTTAGGGGAAATTATTTCTGTGTCCTCACATGTGACTTCAACCCTGTCAGCTGCATTAAAACTGGCTGAGACGTCCCAAAGCAGAACGGAGGGATCAGGCACCGGTTCCCACTCAGTCTGAGCAGGAATTAGCAGCTGGCTCCAGTTCTATGGAGAAGTCCAGTTGGACTCACCTGTACCCGAGGCAATGCATTATTTTATTTTTTACAGCTCAGCTTCTGCCTCCTAAAGTGCTTCTCTTCCCACACACAAGCATTAACAGCTAGTACTCCCCAAGGCCTGCCAAGAGATGACACTGGCTGCCTGCACATAGGTGCCTGCCCAGTATCATTGTACTGGTCTGTCTTATATCTCTGGGGGAGCAGGCACCAGCCGAGGATAGGAAGCTCCACAGGTCATTAGGAGCTTCTTTTATGTGTGAGGACCAACTTAAAGTAAAGCCTAATCTTTCCTTCCTGACAGCTGCTTACAACACTGCTTCAAAAATTCACTGCCCTGCACAAAAGGCACATGATCATTTTTTGGCTAGAAAAATAGCCTTTTGGGGAACATGTTTCCATTTGGAAAAAATCCCTATTTTCCTGCAGGAACATCAGATTTAGTCCTCCCTCATCCCATTTGTTTTGTCATTTTCTAATCCCTTTTTTTTCCATTAGCCCACACTGCTCATCTCACTGGTAAAATGGAAGAAGAGAGGAGGGAGGGAAGGAGGAAGGCAACTCAAGTTCATAACTGAAAGATCCTTTCTCTGGGTTTTTTTTGTGGGTTGTTGGTTGTTTTTTTTTTGTAATCATGGATGTTTCAGCTATACTTCTCTGTTTCTGGCTATGCCGGCTCATGCAAATTACACCTTGATCTCCTCCTGTTGGCAGTGCTTCCTTACCAGCAAGGGCTGCACCATTTCTTTCCAAAACCCAACCCATACGAAGCTCCTTTCTCCTTTTCAGCTCATCCCCAGCATTTCAGCTAGCTGAACTGGTAGCAACTTAATTCTGGCTGAAGACAACAGAAAAAGTAAATTTAAGCTCAACTGTTACATGGAGCGGTATCCACATCCAGCAATAACTCAACATACACATAGGTGTGTGGTCAGATGTTTATATATACACTTCCCCACGCCATCAAGGATCACCCAGCTGCCTTTGCCAAATTAGCTGGTTTCTCCACTAATTTAGCTTTATGGGCCAGCTTATTTACAATGTGTAGAGTACAAACACACAAGTGCTAGTGCAGCTAAACAGGGCTCATTCATTTACATGAAATAAATGCACGTGAAGAGCATAAACTTAGGGGGTAAGGTACTTGAAAGCAAAAACTTTCTCTGTTGCTTTGTGAGCATCTCTATATAGTACCCACTGGAGCAGGTCCATTCCTTTCTTGACCAAACTCATTAACCAGAGTTGAATAGAGCTCACCCCTGTGAGAAATGTAGGCTTTTGTTTTTAATAAAACATGTGGGCCAAATTAGTACGTAAATAAATGAATGACTTTCAAGAATCCCAGATAACACTTGCTGAGCAATGGGTCAGGCCAGATTTAATCTAAAAATCTTTGTGCTGTGTGTAAACGATTATGTCATAGCATTTGTCTTTAATTACTAAACTGTTTCCAAAGGCTTGACTCATGGCATGGTTCTCGGTTAACCACAAAAACTTGTACTACAAGATTTGCCATATAGATTCTTTTTTTTTCCTACAGCATTGTTAAGCCTTGGCTCCTGAAAAAGGAATGTAATGATCTCCCAGAGATAGACACTTGATCTTTACAGTAGTGAGAGTTTTTTTTTAAATAAAGTTTCCATATAAAGGAAAAAAGGCACTTTTGACTCATAAGGAACACTGCAATGTCCTCAATATTGACAGCAAAGCACAGAAGAGAAAGCATTTCAAATACATCTGTTTAAATATCTCTGTATCAAACCAAATACGAAGGAGTACTTTTGTAAATATGAGCAATGATTTCTGTAACAAGCTGTACCTTTTCCTATATGCCACAACAACCAGCCCTTGCCAGTGGCAGATATTTCATGAAAGGCTCAGTCTCTCCTTGTTTTTAGTTGCATAATAACGCTTGATATCCATGAACCCTTCCTATGTATAGCCTGAGGATGAGGTGAGGAGAATGAAGTGTACCAGCTACTCTGAATTAACAGTCTGGGAACATAAGAAGTGTTTGACGACAGAACAGCAGGAATTTTTCTGTTGTTTTTGTGAAGAAAACACTGACCTGACCACCCATCTTTAAGAAGGGCAGTATAGGATCAAGCTGGTGGCTTTCTAGCTCACAGTGAAATTCAGGAGAAAGATGTAGTAAGCAGAACCAGTTTGCATGGGTAATCTGGAAGTTTGAAGTATCCTTCACCTGCATTGCTGCAACTTGAGTTTGATATAGGGAAAATGTAGGTACCAAGCAATGCAAGCTGATGGTATTTGGAGTACGAACAGGCTCCTACTGTCTTTCAAAGGGAAATACAGTAGTTGGAGGCTGTTAGGGAAGAAGCACATTCCTTCAATAAATTCATACAGTGCTACAAGGTGCCACTTATAGGAACTATTCAGCCCCCTGTGCTTGAGATTTTGGCAAAGCTGCTGGTAGAAGCGTACCACCTGCTAAACACCCTTAAGAGCATCTCCATTTCTTCAGCTCCTCTGGCTACTAGTCTTATCCTCCCCAGCCATAGCACATGAGCACCCACACAGCACACCTCTGCAATGAGCTAACTCACCAGAACACACGAGAGGAAGCACACACCAAGCTTCTTTGGCTTGACTTGCTGAGCAGAAACACCAAGAGAAAAGATTCAACAGCCACCAAAGCAAGGAACATCTGAGGGAAAAAAAAAAAAAAAGCCACTCACCTATTGATACACCTCAAACAAAGCAAAAGCTCTGTACTCTCTGCAACACACACCACCCACTTTCTAAGCCAGAGGATTTATTAACAAACAATGCTGGGTAGGGGTGGTGTCATCTGACCTTTATAACCAGCAGTGATTGCCACTGATCAGGACAACCTCGTTCAGCTGTTGGGTGGGTTGGGCAATGTCAGGAAGGATGTCCTGGGTGTTTTTTTCAGGTTATAAAAAGGTAGAGAATGATGTGAGAAAGCTGTTTTGTTGTAAGTGAAGAGACTGGGTTTTTTTTAGAAGGTAGGGTCAGAAGAACCAGCAGTTCCTATCTGTAACAGCTTGCTAGCTCTAAAAGCTTGTTTCCAAACCTGTGTGCTAGGGAGGGAAAGGGTAGGTTATACACTCTAGACCAGCCTGTATTGCTAAAGTGACTAAATAACATTCTTTATGAGAAGCAGATGACACTTGGACAGGAGCAGGGAAATCAAAGCTAGGTAAGGGACGATTCAGGTATCAGTACAGATACAGGTATCTGTCTGCTGTTGGAATAACCCTGATGGGGCTAGCAGTTGTAGTAATTCTGTTCACATCTTAATTTTCCTGTTTCCAAGGTAGCTTGGACTCCTTTCTGTTTTCTCCACTCCAGTAGACAATTCATCATCTATAGCTTCTAGATCTTGCTGGGTGAAGTCCTTACCTGGCCAGGCATTTCTAATGAAACTTGTTTTCTTTCTCTAAATTGCTTATCCCACCTCCTCTGCGACCGATCGCTCATCTCTCTGTAGCTGTCCTCACTGTATCAGCAATTCACTTCTGCTTGCATGTTTGTGGTGTTTCCCTAACGCAAGTCTCTATACCTCTTACCAAACCTGTTGGTACTTTTCAAAAAAAGTTCTGGATTTTGATATGTTGCCATTTTTTCCCATGTGTTTATGCTTCCAGCACCTGCTCCTATGCTATGCATTTGCTAACTGTTGTTAATGAGGGCGTCTTTGTTTGCCAGCAGTGGCAGCTCATATTCTGCTTGAATCTCTGTCCCTGTTTCTTCTCAACTAACTTTTAATAATCCTGAAATGTAAACGGAGAGTTTGGTTTGGAAAAATAAAGGCACCTTCTTTTCATTTTGTACCTCGAGTTATAAAATATGATTTGTGTCGAATATAAGGTAGTAATATAGTTTTTGTGTTCAGATCCTTGAGATGAGTGTCAAATGCGAATTGTAAGATGCTGAGGGCCAGACTTTAAATTGTTGTGAATTGCCTGCAAATCATCCCAAGGGTACAGGCTACGGAACGCGCCCTGCCGCAGCAGAGGACTGACACGGTGCTGTCCCGAGCCCCGTCCCCGACCTGCCTTCCCACCTTGCAGACACTGGCTAAGGGAACTACTGTCCTGGTTTCAAAGTGCATGTTTCCAGCGGAATTCTTATAGATGGAGGAAACTTACTACTAGGAGCCTGTCTTAGATTGTCATGTTTTTCTACCTTCCTAGAGCTCAGGCGGCCTCTCACCCTCCAGCTAGAAAACAGAGTCAGTTCTTTCTTGTAGGTTACATCTTTCCCCCAAAGCATTCTCTGTCTTCAATTGCAATAGCTTTCTTTGTGACTGCATGTTTTAATCTTTTCCTTAAAATGATTCATGTAACAAAGCAAAGCAGACATTAATAGCTTCTACAAAGGGGGAGATTAACTAATTTATTTATTTTTTTAGGAAGTGTTACAGAAGCATATGTATGTTCTTTCCCTACCCTGAACAGACTAAATAATGAAAAGGGAAGTCCTGTGAGAAGAGTTTAAATATTTCACTCATTTTCATGCTTTCTGAACATTTTCTATTCAAACAACTGTTTTAATGAAACCAGCAAGCACACCATTTCATGATTCCATGACGAGTCTTGCACCAACGTAACCTACGGAGTAAGGATGACACTTCATAAACAATATTTATGCATTCATTACAGTAAAGCAGTGTCTACCTCTTGGCAGGGCTACAGCTAAGATAATCATGTAGTATCAGGGAAGACCCAGCGTCTGCTCTGGAGATGTCTCCCCAGGAAAGGTGGGTGCCTTGGGCTGCCCTTCTCCTGAAGCAGAATATTGCTGTAGTTCTGAATTTGAGTGGCTAATTACAGGAGAGGTTTGGCTGGTATCACACCTTGCCTTGGTCTTAGTTAAATGCTTCGACTAAATTGTGCTTCCATAGCCTCCACTCACTGCCAGGTGATTGCACAATATTCTGTCCTTAATTTGAGGTATAAATTAAATATCTTTAAGTTGCTGAGCATCTACTGTAATGTGCGGACTGCATTTTCTCATTCGTTCTACATGTGAACTGAACAAACCTGGCTTGGACTCAAGGGAAATTTGGCATGGGGCAGTGGCCTCCTGGCCTCTAGGACTTTCACAAGAATGTGATCCCACATTTTATGTGGCTATGTACTGGTGAATGGAATGTTTAAATAAATAGCAAATTGAGTTACTTAACCCTGAATCAACAAATATAGTGTCCCAAAAGGGATTCCCCAAAATTTATAGCCGTATCTTGCTGAAGATTCATATTCAACTGATTTCAGGAGGCTCAGAGTTGAAGACTGGTAAGATGGCAGGCAAATTCCTAGCAAATTCATAAAGCAGGGCATATTGCTCTCACTGCATGAAACCTTTAGGAAGCTTTGATCCAAGGCAGCTCCACCTGGACAGCTTTATATATGTGTGTATATATATATATATATGTGCTTATAATAAGAGCCTCTACTTGTGGCTGCAGCCTTCAGAGAATTCTCTCTCTCTTTTCTACAATAAGAAATGGGATTTTTAACAATCAAACATAACCTTTCCTCCATGCAGCAGGTTGGTTCGTTAGCAATGGATTAGTCACAGCTTTTAAAAAAAAACCCACAAAGGTTCTATTGAAACATTTGGTCTATTTGAAAAAAAAAAAAAAAAAAAAAAAAAAGTGGGGCAGGGGGAACCCAGAAAGCAAATTTGGGGAAGAACCACATCTCACAATAAATTTCTGCTATAATGTAACCATGTAAAATATTGCTCAGTCTTTGTTCTTCATATCACAGTGAATCAATCTGTATATCATGGACAAGGTCTCCTATCAGTTTCTTCAGCTGCCTACCTATTTTTGAAACAAAAGGCCAAGCTGTTTCTGACTGAGGAATATGAACCTTATCCCACTGGAAATTTTGCAAAGGTCATCTGGTTTTCTTTGAGTCTTAAAAAAAAGTATTCTAAAAGGTACTTTCCTTTCTGTGATTTAAGTCATGACCATTTATCATCATGCCAAGCCAGTTTGTCTTTTAAAAGAAGCTTTCCAGAAAAAAAGGATGACTTCTGAATTAGGACACAAAGAACTTTTCTTGCTGCCAAAATCAGCCACAAGGCAGTTCAAATGCCACCCGCTCCATGGTGTGCCCCTGCCCAGCTGTCACTCAGTATGCAGATCTAACTGGAACACATCATGAAAATAAAATTTCTGGAAAAACTGACAATTTTCATAGGAAGAAACAAATTTAAATATTTCAATTTGCTGGACCGGAGCTGAAACATTCCAGTTTCTATCATTAGGTTGAACCTCAGTTCCCGTGAAATGCTGTTTCTCACTCCCAATGAAAAAAGATGGGGGCAGGGTGTTGACTGCTGAGTTTTCCAATGAAAAATGAGAGTTTACATTGCAAAGCAAATATTTCTATTGACTTGAAACAAAAGTTCATTAAATGTTTATCAGATGGTAACCTAGCTGGATCTTGTAATGTGGCAGTAGCTGCTTCATGGCTGGAAGAGGAATTAAAAGGCTTTGGTCTATAGTGTTGTGATCCAAAGCAGCAATTACAGCGCACCACCTGCTTAAGCATCCGAGGCAAATCTCTTACGCTGTAGTCCAGGCACAAAGGAGAATGTATAAACAAACAAAAGCCACATTTTGGTCAACTTAAGATGACATTTTTGCTCCTGGGTATTGCAAACCTTTCACAGGTCCCCAGGAAAATGCATGCTATGTTTGTAACAAATCTTACCACCACCACAATACCACCTGCATGTTTAAGAAACATCTATCCCATGGCTGTTACCATTTCACAAGGTACCTTACCCTGCCACTGCTCTTTCCCTTTCTCTGTTAAAGACCTCTTATTCTTGTTTGTTATACTCTCGTATAGCCTTCTGCCTTGCCCTTCAATTTTTCTTTCTTAAAACTTGCGCAACAATCCCGCACAGTTTGAACTTGTTACCTCTTTCTGGTTGAAAGGACTTATTAAGAATTACTCCAGATTATGTCAACCAACTTTAACAAAAATGTCTTTTGATTTCGTATCGGTTCAGATGCTGACTGGTGCTCATGGGTTTTTTCCCCTTATTGCATTTGACATAAATATCCACACTGTGATCCTTGCCAGCGTTTGTTTTCCCTTTTGTACAAAATGAAGAATACAATAATTTTGCCAGTAGATTTTGTGATCAGCAAAGTATTTGCACAGCCTAGTTGTACTTTTCTAAACAAAAGAGGTGGGGCTTGAATGATTCAGGGAGCCCATTACACCCTCCTAGCTCTCCTGCAGTCTCAAATGCAGTCAGCTAGATGGCCTGGGTCCTACCTGGAGGGCCACCACCCAGAGGACAGGTTGCATGGTGCACAGACGTGCTTTTCCTTGAATATTTATTTCACACAGGACTCAGAGCTTCCCACCACGGCTCAATGAAAAAATCACCAGGCCTACGAGTTCCCTCCTAGTACACAGACATAAAATATGTCCTTTGGCAGAGACAACAATTTCTTTTCCCACAGAAAAGGGGGGAAAAGATTTTTTCATTGCCGTACTGGGGCACACGCTGCTCTCGAGGGAAGCGCTCTGGAGCAAGGCGGGTGTGATGCAATGTTTACCACCACGTTAATAAATGACAATCAGCAAATGCTGTGATGGAGTGAAATATCGCAATTAAGCCAGAGTGCAAGTGAAGGGTCATGATGTGCCTCTGGGCCCCATCAGAGCCAGGGTGAGCAGCTGCGGTGGCTGAGCAGGAGCAGCGTGAGCTTTGCACCTCCAGCGCAAGCCCATGTGTTTCGGAGGTGGGCGGCTACTGGAGACAGTGCGATCCCCAGCGCTTGCTACACCTGCTTTAAAGATGCATCTGGGTCCGCACCTGCTGCTGCTAAGTATGAGAAGCCGTGGTGCTGGGTGAGCTGCTGGCCATCTTTGACCTTCCCCTGCTCCGTGCTAGCTGTGCGGATGGCAGGAGCTGACCCGGCAGTTCTCCGGTCTGTGTTCCTAGGACTTTGAGTGTGCCGAGGCAGCGGTGGAGAGAAAGCAAACTGTATCTGCATGTCCTTATCTCTCCAGAAAAGCACTAAACCTTACATGAAAGCCAGGCCATCCTCCTCGCTATTTAGCTGTGTTGCATTTGGCTTTGAGGGCACCTGCAGCTTGCAGGGTACCCAGGAGAAAATCTTCTGGTAAGGGAAGGCAGAGGCTTCTGGTTCAAAACATCATGCAGCCAGCCAGGTTTGGGGCACGGGTGAGATACAGATTATTAAGTGTCTTGAGGAGGAAGGAAATCTTAAGAAACAAATTGGCCACTAGCCCTAAGATGGCCCGGTTTTGCTGCCCTTTTTCCAGGACATGTGGCAAAACCACAGTCTTGGCTCTGCTAGTCTTACCTAGAGCTGGGTCCAAAGGCAGCCTTCTATTTTGAGGACACTTGTTCAAGCTTTTGCAGTGGAATGTTTTGCAAAGCGCAGTGAGAAGATGGAGGTCTGTCTTGCAGAGCAGATTCCATGCAGTTAGCACAGTCATCCTCATCTAATTGACGAATAGCAGCAGCTTATAAAACAATAGCATATTGCAGCTAGAGGAGTTGCATTTGAAAATGCGGTACTTGCCAGATTCCTGCATTTGGTACAAGAAAGATTTTCTGTCCTTTGAACATAACGTCATGGTCCGTGGTAACCCAGCAGGAACTACGGTGACTTATCACCGGACTGTTGAACCTGAAAGGGACTCTTTTCCACCCACCCATGAAAACAGATTTAATTTATCTGGACCAAGCTGCACACTTTGCCTTCCATTGATAGAAAATAAAAACCGTAAATTAATCTTTCCTTTTTTTTGTGGAGAGCATAATATTTTTTGTAGGGATTAAACTCTCTGAAACTAAGACAGCCATGTTCCTATCTTATAGGTCTCTTTAGTACTTAGCATCATGATTCCCCAACTCTAGCACAATGCAATTAACAACCTGGTATGACGAACTGTCTTCCTGAGATATACACAACAGAACTTCAAATGAAAATAAACCCCGACTTCCCTAAACTTCAACCTCAGAAGTCTGGGGGAAAACAGATGATTTTTACAGATGATCTTAAAGAGGTCCTTTTCCCAGCCTGTGTAAAAAAAAAAAAATAAATTAAAAAAATGTAGTATAGTGTTACTGTTCATCATGTTTAAAAGACTTTTATTTACCATCTCAAGCCTTTTCCTTGGACTGAATTTTTTCCTGCAGGCCAGGTCTCTGGACTCTTCAGCCCACCTAGATCTTGCTGCTTTGGCAAAGCAGCCCCTCCTGCGGCTAACACAACTAGTCATCCACCCTGGTGAGCCAAAGTTCACTTGGGGATCTAGCAGCAGTTCCCCGGTTTTAGAAAAGTCACTGCAACCCTTTTTGTGTTTGATATCTTCATCCGTCATCTTGCAAACTTAGACTCAAGTCAGGCTATGACTGTGGTAGGCCATTGACGGCTGCTGGGGAGCAGTGCACGGGAAATAAGCAGTTACATGTGTTTTCCTTCTGGCTTTCTCAACAAATTTCAAACAGAGGCACTTAAAAGTATATCCAGTTGGATGAGCCAGCAGCCCTCCGTGAGCAGCGCTGTCAGCATGCACCGACAGCAGGATGGGGCTGGCCGCTGCCTGCAGGCAGCGCGGGCAGCAGCGTGTCAGAGAGGGGTTAGTCCTGAGCACAATGGCCACTGAAGTCACACGCTGAGAATTTTGTTTATAAAGTGAATTCCGTAGGTACAAGTCATCAGGAGAAGAAAAAACCCCACGGACAATATTATATAATCCAGATAAATCTACTAATAGGGGATTTTCCAGTGGAAGAAACCTTACATCATGCTTAAGCAAGTAAAAATAAACCTGGCGCTTGCATTTGTTCTAAACACAAGAAGAGTCTTGATGAACTACTAGTTAGATTTTTTGGCTAATTATTAGTCATGCTGAGCATTGTGATGTTGCTTGCAAATTTATTCCATAACTGCATCCTAACCTCAAGATTAAAGTAGCATAGGCTTTCAAAATCAGTTTCTTTGTAAAACTCACTGTTTCCAGAGAACTACACACTTTCCTAATTACTGCTGATGTTTTAGCCATTATTGAACCTCTTATGACCTTCTTCAGAGAAGAAAATAACACTGGCATTTGAAAACAAACAAGTTACTTGTGACATAAATCAAAAAGTAAGGTTTGTATAGCAACCCCCCCATATGCCAAATACATTTGAAAAGCTTTCTTACAGTTGGAAAAACAATCGCTTTTTCACTGTATTTTGCATCTGAATATCACTAGTGAAAGCAGATGTGGGTTTGTGTTTATGGCCTGCTTTATTTAAATAGTCCAGAAAACCCCAAAATTATGCATCCTGTTTATGACAGATTAAAAAAAAAATAAATGTAAATGTGGAAAAGGATCCACAGTTTGGCTGAAGAGGTATACCATGGCTTTAAGAACAAAGAGGCAAAACCAGGTCTGTTGCCTGGAAACAAAACCTTTCTTTTTGGAGGAAAAAATAAAAGATCTGTATCACAAGCCTCTGTTACATTTGATAAAAATGGCATATTCAAGCAGACCAGGTGATTCTGGTGACTCCCAGCGTGCCACTGTTTATCCACACGATGCATGACGAGGTGTTCACAACTTTCCTTTGCTGAACAGTAGGCTTATCCGGAGAGAGAAGTGTGTTTGGGTTTGGCAAAGCCTCACCGGCTCCTTTTTTACCAAACCTTACAGTTAGGTCCATCGGAGCAAACCCAAGTTAGCAGCAGAGAGGTGTTATTTGGATGCAAATGGAAGTCTTCAGAACTTCTGCTCCACGGACAGCCAAACCCAAGATGGTTGTATGTGCTGATCTTACACCCAAGATAAGTTACAACAGCTTCAGACCAACTCCGTACGAGTCCCAGAGGGCAAGATAAGAATGAGGGAAGTGCAGATGTTCCTTCTCCTTCACACATCTTTTGCTGGGGGTGGACAGTGGATCATATAGAAATTGGCCGGTACCCACTGCAGCTGTCTAAGTTTGGCCATTGCCTTTCCCTCCACCCCCACCTCCTCCTCTTTCCAAGTAGCAAATGGAGCATCTCAGGGAAACGGCTGACCTGCAAAGTCCACGTCAGGTACAGGGGTTTCCTACAGGGTCTGATCATTCCTATACCTCCTTCACCTTTGCCAAAGGCATTTGCCAAAGGCAATAATTCCTGTCACATGTGAATTCCTCTTCCTACGCTGAGTTTTGGCATCGCTAGCCTCTTAACCACTTCTTTCAGCTGTGAGAATCAGCACAGCTTCTGTAATCCTCAGACTTGCTCCAGGTTTCTTGAAAAAGCGGGCTGCTGTTGGAATTGCTACTTCCAAGCAAACAGAGGTAGCAAAGCCTACCCACTGAGTCCACCCTAGATGCTAGACTAGCTTAGAAATGGAAATAGCAAATTTGATCGCATCATGCTCCTGTCAGGTCCCAGCTGGCAGCAAGGTGGACAGAACGCAGCTGTAGGGTTCTTCACCAACACACCGTCTCAGCACCCCTAAGCAGAAACCTGGTGAAGCCACACCGGCTGGCAGACTTCCTTGGAGGAAGACACCTTCCACGCATTGAGACTGAGGCAACCAAAGAGCTTTGAGCAAACAGACCTTCTCTGAAGGAGCTGAATGCAGCTGCAACTGCCTCTGCAGTTTCCTAGGGTACCTAAATGAGTGTTGAAACTCTTTTCTTGGCTACACTTTGCCAGTGGACTCCGCTTCCAGGTGAACTGGTCCACTATAAGTAAAAAGCTGGCAGTCCCTATATAACTTACCTGGTTTAAGCTGCTGGCAAGAGAGGTCTCATCCCAGCTGGACTTCCTCTCAGTGTAAGGTCTGAGCATGATTTTTCCTTCCTCTTCTATCAAAGGTATAGGTAGAGATGCTGGTATAGGTAGAGGCAGTGTGGATGCACTGATGTAAAGAGTAAACACTGGTCTGTAGCCTCTGTTAGTTGATGTTAGGCATAAGAAGACAAGAAGCTTTCAATTATTTTTTGTTAAACCCAGCCTGTGTCCGTTGAGCTACCCCTTAGAAAAAACACATTAACATGTAAGCTCTTCAAGTATCAAATGGAAATACTGACACGATAAACACTGTGCCACTCACTGCATTTTTTTTTTTTCCAGAGCAGAACTGGCCTTTAATATCACCTTGCTTTGGCAGATTTTCAAGCAAGCAGAAGAGAGTGTTAAGGGCCTCCACTGAGACTCCTCTGACACCAAGCTGTGGAGAGGTCCATTCCAAGCTGAAGGGCATCCCACCATGGGTCATAATGCAAGAGTCAAATTAAAAAAAAACAGCCACTTAAAAGTAAGTGGTTCAATGGGGACATTTGGTTTTGGAACTGTGAACTGCATAATTTAAAAAATAACCTTGTACTTTGGAGCCTAGCACTGACAACCAATGTATAATATCCCACCAGCAGAATATGAAAGGAAAAATTCTGTCTTGGATGGAATGTGTGGGAAGTTTATGCCTCTGAATTTGCCTCTGAATCTTGAATATTCATTCCCTCTGACCTTTCTACATCGTGCATGTTCCAGAATCTGGAATCTGATTCCACATCAATCTAACTTTGAATAAAAAAATGGTTTTGATAGTTTTGTAAAGTAGGAATATTAACTTGCAGTTTGGATTTTCTTCATAAAAGTATTCACACGTTCTTTTTTCATGCTGACCTTTGGCTCTCAGCAATGATGCCAATAACCTTTCTGCCAACATACTGATGCAAAAGGGGAAAAAGTGTGTGTGTGGGTGCAATACTACTGTCCTAGCAATTGGATCCAGCTGGCCTCCTCAAATACATTCAACCGGGGCAGGGGGGGGTGGAAGACAAAACCCAACTTAAATATAAAAGACGTGATTTCCAAAGGTTTTGTGCACTGACAGCTTTTATGCATTTGAACTAAGTGTTCTGCATGTTTGGAAATCAGTCCCAGGAGTAGAATTATTCTGTGCCAATAATATTACAGGACAGCCATTCTTGATTCCCTGGTTCACCCCCTCACATTTTTCATGTTATCTTAAAGTTCTTTTAGGCTGGAATATAAAGGTTATTTTTTTGTACCTTTCTTTCATAAGCCTTTCTTCCCTACTACACCCCTTCTCTGTTCCCATCTGTTTTTTCCCCATGTGTGTTTCAGCCATTGTTCTGATACTTGTGGGGAAACTAAAATCCTGAAGTCATGGGGTCCTGGATTTCACAATACATAAATGAAATTACTCTGTGTCTTAGACTAATTTTTTTTTTTTTTTTTTTTTTTTTGATACCCAGTGTGGTGGTTCTTGTCGTGGCAAAGACCTGTATTATCTTAGTTGAGAGCACCAAGCTCATTTCATATGTCTTATGCATGAGGTCAGCCATCACTGGGTTCTCTTTTGAGGTTCTCTTTTGTTGAGCTGGTCTTCTAGATGTGAAAACTTTCCTTATCTGTCACCACTTACCAGAACTCCTCTCTGAAGCATCCAGCAGCATCGTTTCTGTCTTGGCATGGGGCAGCAAGCACCGCCTGAGAGCTAAATCTGGGCAGAGAAAATAAGATACAAAATGAAGCATGTTTCTGCTGACTCAGATAGTAGCAGCAGGCAACCTAGGAGTTTCTAGCCCTGCTGCACGCCCTATGGTTCTGTTTGAGGTGGGTTTGTATGTAAGAAGGAGCTAGGAACATGGCCAAAGTTGGGTGCAGTCGGAGGGACTCTGGGTTTACAGAAGGGAGAAGCAGGCAGAAATTGTCTTTCCCAGTACAGCTGCAAGACTGCCACCCTAAGGCCAGAGGGATGCACAAGAGCATCATCTTCCTTCCTCCAAAGGCTCGCATGGTTACCAAGCATGCCTTGGTTTCAGTAGGATCATGGGTCTGTCCAGCTTCTGCATTCATTCATGCAGCAACCTGCCTTACCTTTGCACTTTAGCAGAATGGTACTTCATTTCCCAGAAAGGTCAAAAGGCTGCGCACACACCTGGGCGGAACGGAGCGAGAGGGAGCCCGTGCTCAAAATCAGCATCACGAAGCGGTTGGAAAGGGCTCGTGGGCCGTGGGGCTGCACCTCCCACCCATGCCCCTCTGCTTCACCCTGCACAGGTCACCTGCACCCCAGGGAGGGCTGTGGTGGGGAAACACACCCGCAGGTGAGCGGTGGCGGGGGAGAAGGTGGCAGTGGCATTCAAAGAGGATCTAAGAGGTGCAGAAGGACAGCACTCTCCACCTGGCAATGTGCTCCAAGGCCTTACTGAGTGCCCAGAATTTGGGTTCAGCAATATTGCCAATCCTTAGCTTTGAAAAAATACTTGGGTAAGTATTGGAAAGGCAATGAGATTGAGTTAAAGACATCATATGGAAAGACAATA
The DNA here is from genome assembly GCF_023634085.1 of Falco cherrug. NCBI lineage: Eukaryota > Metazoa > Chordata > Aves > Falconiformes > Falconidae > Falco > Falco cherrug. Next base: position 27,253,914 of record NC_073709.1, read on the forward strand.
AATTATGTTTTAAATTTTATTTGCCTTTTGATGTTGCCTCAGGCACAGCTCATTTCACAGGCTTCGCTTTACAGCTCTAAGGGTTTTCTCATCAGTTTTCTAGGATCTTTAAGTAAAAAAAAAAGCATAAAACTATTGAGCAACAACAGAAAGAATCCCAAGCCACATCCTCAAAGGACGAGTCACGTGAGTTGACCCTGGTGACTTTAAAAAAGACAAAGGCCAGAAAGCTCAGCTCTTCCTGCTTGCATGTTCTCAGGTCTTGGCTGAAAACAAAGGATTTGCTGTGTAAAAAGCTGCAGTGATGCCACTGGGACCGATGCCACTGGGACCAGTTGGGTGAGGAGTGCCTTTGGAGCCTCCTGCCCAGCTCATCATGTCCATCCGCCATCGTTCATTGCCTCCATGCAGCTCAGGGATGAACGCGGTGCTGGTGGGACACACAGCTTGGGCAGGGCAGGGACCTGCCCCTCCGGGCGAGCCCTGGCGAAGGGGGAAGCACAGACATGTCACCTCGTACTTAGAGCTGGGCATGGAGGGTCTACCTGGTTGCATTGCTAGGGATGCTTTTTGTCAAATTTCTGTTGAAGGAGAAAAATTGCTTCCCAAGCTTTGATTTTAGGTCTCTTTTGACATTCGCTGAAGACAAATGGTATTCTTCCATGGACTTTGGCCATAAACTTTAGTTGCTTCATAGCACGCTAGTCACTGTTAACGGTTTGTTTCGTAGGCATGAAGGGGCCACGCTCTTTGCCAGACCCCAACTTAGTACTTTCTGTACGTGCCATTCTGTTCTGCGCAGGCTTCACCAAAACTGAAATCTGACTTTTTAGTGTTATATAAAGCTTTTCTTAACTGAACTCCTGTTCAGAGCCCTGCTTCCTAAAAGGGTGCGGAAAGAATGAAGGTAAAATTATTTCAGCAGTGAGATGACAGGAGGGATCTTCTCTTCAATTTTCATTTAGTATAAATTACTTTCACTGCAGGGGTCTCATCAAACCATTATTTTGGATGACTGCAGTCTGTATTTTACTTCTCACACCAGAGATATTATTTTCTTTCTCATTTTGCTTTCTCTTGTGTCAGCCCTTTAACTGAAACACTGAGCAGTTGGAATCTAACTGCAATTTAAAGTAACACTTATCTGTGCTGCTGTTCACACTGTACGAGGTAATTTCGAACGGTCAGAGCAGCTGGGTTCCATTACAGAAATGCAGGGAACTCAAAATAGACTTTGTAAATATGTTTTTTGAGGAATTCAGGCAGCTGCCTTCAACACCCCTGGGCCTTATTGTTTCAGAGAGCTTCAGTATCAGCTGAGGTCAGAAATTACTAAATGGCTCTCCCTTCTCCCCCAGAAAAGAGACTTCCTTTGGATGGACATTAAGAAATAGTCAGAACAGACATATTTCTGCTTTTGCATTTTAATAAGTTTTATTGCAATAAGTACTAAATCAAGAAAGCTCTCTTCCATATGTGTTCAAGAACCATTTCCACCCTTTTTTTCCTACACATATGACATTTGTTTTACAATGCTGCAGTTTACAAATCAAATAGTTTCTCACAGAGATAGTATGTTTTTATTCCATTTGTCCTGTTTCAAATAGTCCAAACCTCTGTGGCTTTGTCATTAAAAGTCCAATTGGCAGATATATATGGAAACTTTATGTTTTCCAGCTGGGCGACTACCAGTTACACATACTCATTATTCGTATTATCATTATTGTAACTGTGGAGGATAATTTTGTGTGGCTTACAGAGTCAATATTCAGTGACCTACAGCAGATATTGTCCTGAAATCGTTGGAACTGAACTCTTCTTAAGGTCTGAGGACATTTAGATATAGATCTGAGCCTCATGACTTGACCTTTCCTTTAGGATAAAACTAATGACAACCCTGACCCCGATTTCTGGAACTTGCTAGTAATTTTGGACACTTTGCCTTAGGAAGAAATTTCCTCAGTTTGGAATATCTTGTTGTTGAGAAGGGATGGCTGGGGTTTGTTTCTCCCATAGCAGTTTTGCCCACCTGTAATTTTATTGGCTGCGTTGGAATTATTTTTAACGTACTCCATCGGCACAGCAGGGGTAGGATCTCAGCCCTAGTGTGAATGGTTTAAATCAGAGTGTTATTTCGGTGGGGTTTTCAATTGCTTGAAAAATTCTAAATCCCCAAAGCTTTCTTTTCCCCTCTTGCTGTAATTGTAAATGACCACACAAAGAGTACGCACTTCTGGACAGAAATTTTGTATGCCGTACTATAAATCACTGAATGAACAAGTATGTCAGAGAGGATGAGCAGACTCTAAACTGTAACCATCCTGGTGGGTGGTACCATTATACTAGGCTAATTTATTGTAAAGCTTCTGCTGACATGAGCATATTTCTGTTGTCTGACATGGAGTAGTTTATGAAGGATGCCAGAACTCTTCCATTAAGTCACTTCCGTAGTATTCATATCACGACCCCATGTTATATGAAAAACATGATTGTGCAATTTGTAAGGCATAAAAGCCTTAAGACTCCTGGATATGTAGCTATTTTTTACTTTTTTTTTATTTATTATTGTAGAAAGAAAGGAGATTGATGAATGGACACTTAGAGACATTTTTATTACTGGGATAGTAAAAGCAACACCAAGCACCACGAGACAAAGCAAAAGTAAGCTCTTCCCTCCCATGTGTATATAGGCCCTATTTCCATAGGCTTTTGTGGAGTGAAAATGCTTGGCTGGAATGAGATCCCATGCAGAAGCAAATTGGGTGGATACAGATGGATTTTTCCCTTGATTTGCAATCAGGGAGGCAAGCAGATACATCCAGCTGTTCTCATTTCCCCCAGGAAATATGGTCATCCAAGCTGAGAATATTGCCTTTCTAGATATCTCAGGGCAAAAATAAACCCTGCAGAAACAGCGAGGAGCGGACAGAGCCCATCCTCAGCCAGCTGCCACGGCCAGGGGTGGTTCAAGGGGCTTTGCTTGGTCACATTTGCATCCAGTCTGCACACACCTTGACTCTAAAGGACATTTTGAAGAATTCTTGAGGTTAACAATGAGGCTTGCATCACTTTAAACATTTTGCTTCCAGTTCAATGTGTTACCCTCTGTTAGGTCAATCTACTGTGAAGGGTGTTCTCAACCAAGAAAAATGTAAAAGGCACGTTTTTTGATGGAGTTCTTGGCAAATCGTTTGATTACATTCCCTGATACTCAACAGATGTCTGCAACCCACATGGCAAACAGATCCATAGAGGCAGTAGCTTACCATAGCACTTGATACGAAGATGTGATATATAGCATTTAATAGAAATAATCTATTATGTATGCAATGCTCCCACTTTTTCAGGATAGCCAATGACTGGCCAACTTAATTTACATTTTATTTAAAATCTTATAAATGCTTGAAACGCCAATATCAGAGACCTTCGGACTGTGAGGAACCATAATGTGAATAAGACCACTTCTGTTTAAAGATAAATTTGAAAATTAAACCATTGTTCATTGCAAACATACCTTCCAGGCCATAAATGCAACTGTGGAAGTGGAAAGGAAAAATAATCAGAAATAGTTAAGTGTTTTCTGACATTTGAATTCAAAACTGTTTTGGTTTGTAATGGGCATTGCCTTAAGTCAAATTTCTGTATGGTACTCATGAAAATTTCCAGCTGTGAATGGGATTATCAGAGCTCTCCTAGATGTGTGTTCTATTTGCTTTTGTACCTCATGTGCAAGCAGAAGATAGCTGGCTGCTGGCAACTGCTGGCTTTCTTACTAGTGCCCCATTAAAGTTCAAACCGTAATTCTGTCACACAACTGAGTTCTAAAATTTGGCTCACCCTCCTAATGGAAAGCAATATCTTCAGTTCTTATGTGAGTTGCATTTACTAAGATAGGATTAACCATACTTTGTAACCTAATTTTTACAGTCTTTATATAAATATATATATATATTTATATTGACATCTGATACTGAACAACAGCCTCAAGTATAAGGTTTTCCGCATCTATTATCAGAAATAAACCTTAGTATTATTCATTAAAGGCTCTGAGGCTTTATACTAATAACGATCTCTTCACCATGATGTGTCACATCTGCTGCAACCAATGAGCAAAACTGTAGTAAAGGAAACACAGGATCATGTAACCTTCCTGTTTACTCAGGTGTTACTCTGTTCTGTTAAATAAGATCAAGGATGGAAACTGCATTTGAAGATATTCTTATTCTTTTCATTCTGAGGATGTAAAACCTGGTGTGCCTAACTAGAAAAACATTCTTAGGACAGAGATAGAGCCAGACAGAGTGAGTATGAATTATGATAATTGTATCTTCAACATTTTACCTATCCAGTATCGTGACACTTCATTACTGTTATGTCTCCTATGAAGACAGGCTGAAGGAGTTGGGGTTGTTCAGCCTGGAGAAGAGAAGGCTCTGAGGAGATGTTACAGCAGCCTGCCAGTACCTAAAGGAGGTACGAGAAAGCTGGAGAGGGGCTTTTTACAAGGGCATGTCGTGATAGGACAAGAGGGAATGGCTTGAAGCTGAAAGAGGGTAGGTTTAGATTAGATCTAAGGAAGAAATTCTTTGTGATGAGGGTGGTGAGGCACTGGCACAGGTTACCCAGAGAAGCCGTGGGTGCCCCATCCCTGGCAGTGCTCAAGGCCAGGCTGGATGGGGCTTGGACAACCTGGTCTAGTGGAGGATGTCCCTGCCCGTGGCAGCAGGGTTGGAACTAGATGGTCTTTATTGTCACTTCCAACCCAAACCATTCTGTGATTCTATGGTCATTACTATTATTTAGCAGATATAATAAGATGTTCCTTTCTGTGTGAGAGTGGATACCCTTAGCTATGCAATTCCTCTTGAATTTTCATTACTGTTCACATAAGAACTACCCAAACATTGTAGAAAGAGTTCAAAAATATTCAATTGACTTTGGATATCATCCAAAATTTGGGGATGCTTGATTTTTCATGTATTAAGTTTAGAAGTGAAATGTGAATTACCTAAGCATACCTTTTTGTTTATTCCAGTTGAAATGTATTTATACAAAAGAACCAGTGTATTTACATTCATCTACATCTAAACATTTCATGGCCATATGTTTTCAGAAGTCCTTGATATGTTGGTTCATCACACTAAGTAAAACTTGTAGGTTCTGGGTGTGGCATTTAGAGGTTTAGCTGGGTGGAAGGATGTTACCCAGTCCCATTAATTATGTTTATAGTCGTATATGAAGAACTGAGTAACAAAAAAACCCCCTGCTATCTCTCTTTCGGATCTCATAGATGGTATTGCAAGTCCATTTGTTCTGCTGGTGAGACATGCAGTGACATCCCTCCTTGAGCAAAAGAAGACAGCCAACTTCTCACAAGAGTTGCTTGTTTTCTGGGCAACATCTTACTGCTGACTACATTTATTAAAAAGGGTACTTTGTGAAACAAATTCATCACTCTGCCTGTCACAGCCTCATGGAAAAAAAATCTCTGCTTTACACACATTTTGCTTCTTGATTACTTTTTTTTCTTGGGGCTCCAGAATATTGTGAAAGGACAAGACCAGATGTTTGAGGAGTTTGGTCACTACCAGCTGTTGTTCTTGATGCACATTTGAAAAGCACGTACGCATACTAATCAAATATCTTTGCTGGAAGTCCGCAAGGAATTCTTCGTTACTAACACTGTTTCCTTCAAAATATAACAGTCCCTCACGGCATACTATTTAGACTTTTTGTTTTGTAGAGTTTGTAGTATTTGTTTTCATTCCCAGTCTTAGAAAAACTCCAGCTTGACCTTTTTATTGTAGAGTTACTTGTTATACAATATTCTACATCAGTTAAAAATACAGTGGTATAAATTAGGTTCAGAAGGGCAAATAGTTCCTACGTGTTATTTGGATACGTAGCATATGTTTACACCCTATTCATTATCAACAGAGGACTGTAATCACACGCTTGACAGCACTGGCAAAGCTTCATATAAGCATGTAAGTCGTATGTGAGAGACCACCATGTCCTTTTTATGTTCTGCATTAAACAGTGATAATGAAAACTTTCCAGAAGGTACTACTCCATCTCCTGACAGCAGAGCTCTGCCCTGGTGGTATGGGAGTAGCTGTCTTGATCCTGCAATGCTGAAGTCGATGACCAGTTTGATTTCAGAGGAGGCAGCGATGGATCCCATGTTTTCCCATGTTCCTTTGGTTTTAGTAAGGACCAGAGGAGATGGAGCCTTAGGAACAAATCCACAGTTCTCTGTGCAGGATTAATCCCTGACTGACTTGTCAAAGACAAGCCTGCCCCAGAGCTAGAGGGCAAGTCTGAGGTGGCAGCTCTTACTTTATGCAGCATAACGAGAGGAAACAACAAACAGGGAAGCAGCCAGGCTCACTAGGCTCTCTTACATGTGAATTTCTTCCAGGGAAGCAAATATATCAAGCGAGTCACTACCAAGAACTTCCATTTCTACCTGCACTGCACTGCAGACTTTTAGCACGAGATGCCACTTTTCTGGATATATTAATTGTGTTAATGTGTGCCATGGGTGTTTTTTTTCAAAAGGGGATGGTAGGTGATGTGAATGCTGGTGGAGATGATTGATAAAATTTGTAAAGAGCACTGGGACTGCACAAGACAGACCTGTTACAGATCTGTGATGTTACCAACACCATTTTGTTTTTTCTTTTTCCTGACCTCTCTTTCTATCTTCCTTACCTGGAGCAAGGTTACAGGTAGATTATTGCTTTCTAAATGTGAAAAGTTCTGACTTTTCTCCTGGGGTCTACTAGCATCTAATACTTTAGTAAATGCCTCAGAGAGCTCACTCCTTTGATTTCTGTCATCTGGAAGGTTTTCTAAGGGTTTCTGTAAGCATGTGACACTGTGAGAGTCCTTACAATCAAGTCATTTGTCCATTTTGGAGAGGTACTGCATTCATCCATCTTCTTTCAGAGGAAAAAAACCCCATATTTTTTCTGATAGAGAGAGAGAGAGATGAGGAGGCAGATTTGAGCCTGTGTGACCCTGCTGTCACTTTGCTCTATCCCTGCGGGTTACACTGCATTTTGAAGTGGGATCAAAACAGGTATGAAAACACCTGTAAGCTGTTTTTTTGCCCAATTAAATTCAGAATCTAATTCAAAGGTCCTGGCAAAGACCCAACAGCCTCAGCAACTGTCTCTTATCTCAGGTCCAACATAACAGCTGTGGCCTGCAGGGCTGTTCGGTGAGTGTTTCCAGGGCTGTACTAACAAGGGATCCCGGGGATCCCTGACCATGGAGTTTATACATGCTGGGAATCGGATTGACACTTCTTTAAGGTTCCAATATGAGAAACAGTGCTGTGGAACTTCCTACTGCAGATGAGCTCTCCAGGCAATGCTCTCCTTGAGGCAGACCAGCTGGGTCAGCATCTGTTAGCCCTCCCCTGGCTATGATCCTCTCTAGGGCGAAAAGGTGAAGCCTAGTGATGAATGAGGTGGATTGGGAACTGGGTCTCCTGAGGACTCTTCCAACATCAGGATGCATGTGGCATGTAAGCTGTTAACAGGTGCTCTCTGAACTGGAGATACAGATGGCTCCATCTGCGTTTATGAAGTCTCTTAGCTCCGCTTGACTCTGTCACATGTATTTAATTTCCTGTACAGTGCTGACTTTAAGCCATAAAGGTTGTATCTGCATTGTTTTGGAAAAACATACTTGACAGCACCTGGGAGACCATATTCCCTCGCTAAGTGCACTCTTGTGTCATGGGAGCTCCCCACCCAGATGCTGCAGCCATACCTTTTCAAAATGCTAGAGACAGACCACCTCTCCAGCCTCCTCGTGTGCTAGGCGGTCTCCGCTGGCATGGGAGTGTCAAGAAGAAGGACTCCCGTGCACCTCTAAGCACGCAAGCTTGTTCCCATGAGCAACTGCTTCTCCAAGAGCACAGCTTGAGCGTGGAAGTTAAGGCAGGCGAAGAGCAGAAATATGTCCAATAACCAATCATGTGGGAATCTTGGATGATGATGGTCAATCTCAGTGCACTTTCCCACAATGCAATTTTTGCCTGTCACTGTTTATTTGGATATGATACACTGACTTTCAGCTCTGGCTGAAGAAGAGGGATGAAGGAGCGAGGATAGGGATATTACACAAGAGCTGTTCCTTTTGTACATCATCTCATATCCACCCACTTAGCTTGCCTCTGTCTTTTTGTTTCTGAACCAAAACAAAAAGTGAGATGAAGGTAACTGCAGGAGGAAAAACCTGTTCTGGACCACTCACATGCTAGTATATTCCAGAAATATATTTCAAAACCACCTGAAGCTTCATGAGTTCACATGGCTGTTCCTCGGGAGACCCAAATTCATGCTGGCTACTCTGCTACAGTGACTGCCATCAGCGTGTAGGGACAAACGTGCAGACACACTGCCATGCCCATCGCTGCTCAATCTCTGGATGCCACTTCTGGCTGGCCCAGAATCTGCCATTAACACCAGCCCTTCCCAGGACTAGACATGCTCAGCTTTGCCCTGCACGGTTCAGCCCTGCAGAGGCTTTGCACCCCTGCTTTCTTTATTCACAGTTATACAGAAAATAGAGGCTGTACTTCTGTTTGCCAGGGGCCAAAAGGGACACCGAGATGCCTAGTCAGAGTGATGAATTAGCAACCTGAGCTGAAGAGTCTAGAGGACTTCAGCGACCAACAGACATCCTGCTCCTCAGTATCTATGAATTTATCAATCACTTTCTCAAGTTCTTCCTTACTTCAGTCTCATGGCTACTGGAGTTAGAAATCACAATTAAGAGGTTTCTGTAACTCTGTGGTAGCCCAAAATGGTCCAGTGAAATAAGTGGAAACCAAGATCATTCTCTCCAGCAAAGAATGAAAGCTCAACTCAGGGACCAAGCTGGCCACCAGCCTCACAGCTGTTATTACAGGTTATTACAGAGGCAGAGTGGCTACATCCCTAAACACAGGGAGCGTGCCTCCACCAGTGCATGCGCATCTCCAATAGATACAACTGTTAAGATTTGTTAGTTCCCCACCCTGGGGCACATTTTGATTCTGAGCACAGTAATGTGCAAAAGTACTGATAAAATATTTTTCTATAATGTTTTATTATTCTGAACTTTGCAATTCAGAATTGGCCAGTTTATCAAACAAACTGAGTTCAGTGACATGATTCACTACACAGAGACTATCATGTCTTCCATCCAAGTATTTTCTGAATCACTTCAACCTTTATCTCCATTATTTGTGGAAAGACTGGAAAATAGGTTAATTTCTTTGAAATGAAAATGAAAAAAAAATGGGTTTTTTTTATGTATTGGAGCTTACCCTTTTTCTGTTATATACAACACTTTTAGGAAAATCTGAAATGCCTATCTTTAAAATAATGGTATCACTGCCATAAAAATCATTTAAACAGTTTTCAATTTATTTGGTTAACTTACCTATGCTTCAATTCAGGTATTCAAATCTGAAGCCTAGGAAAAAGAACACCAGATAACAAACCGCAGGCCTTATAAATTATAATTGGCTTAAAATGACAATTTTTCTATGTATCCCTCTGTATGGTGTAATAACACAACACTGCTGAGATCTCCAAATCTAATATCTTTTCCAAACTTTAGTATGAAGTTACTGGGGGTGCTATGTGTTATTTGTATGATGAAAGTATTATATTTTAATGGGAACTAGAAAGAATATGACGAAGACGACACTAGAGGGGATGGAAAAGGAAAATGTATTTCCATATTGTTCAGTGTTTCTCAAAAAAAACCCCCAAACTGGTAGCTCACCAACCTGGGATTATTTCAACCAGAGAAAGACCAAGTTCCAGAATTAGAGGGTCCTTAAAACAAAATGCTACTGGAGGTTCCTTTTTTCTTTTTTCTTTTTTCTTTTTTTTTTTTTTGAGACTCTATATAGTATGCTTTTTTGACCCCAGGAGTGGTAATATCACAGAAGGAAAAAGGAGAACTCTTGCAAAAAATACCTGGTCTATACTCCTTAGGAAGCTAACCCCTCTCTAGCTGAATGAATGCTACTATGGCAACAAATTAACTAATAAAAATACATTTTTCATTCTAGAATTTCAAAGAAACAAGCTATAGAGTGTCAAATGTATTCATAGATGTTAAGGGCAGAAGTAGCGATTAGGTCATCCAGTCTGGCTTGCATATCACATATCCTATAAGTTCACTGAGCCAGGAGTTTGCATCCAACTGCAGCATACCTTTCAGAGAGCATTCAGTGTTAGTACGAAGACATCAAAAGAGGGAGAAAACAGCCTGTCCTGTCTTCTTTGTTCAACTTTTTAATCAGCTTTGCTATTAAAAAAGTGTATCTGGTTTCTAATTTTAATTTATCTAGCTTTAAATTTCCACCACAGGTTCCTGCTAAACCTTCCTCTACAGAGCTTTTAATGCTTTCTTCCCCTGTCTTTCTCTGTGAGAGTACTTACATGCTGTAATCAAATATTTTTTTTTTAGCAAAAGTGTATTTCTATGGCTGTTTTTGTCACCAAATTCAATCCCATTGCCTGTGAAAGGATTTTAATATTCTTTCCACTAAAACATCCAATTACTAAAATATGCTCAGCTACAGGCCATCAAAGAGCTGTCTAATTAAAGAGTATGAATTACATACCAGTTACGATACGATATGCTCTGAGCAAATCTGCAGGGGGATCTAAATCTTCATCTTTGGGTTTTTGAAGGCAATTGCTTTGCCATTTGAGCTAATGGAACATTTTTCTGGGCCAGCCCAGAAGAGGGGCTTTATATCTTTAGCTCCATCTCCTTAAACAGTGTTGCCTTTCACTCCTGTAAAAGGGGAATTCTCAGTGGGACCTTCCTTGAAACACTAACATTCTCCAAGACCTTCTCGGGAACTTGATATGACCATAACTTGACACCAAGCTAGAAGTTGCCCAATAAATGTTTGCAAGTCTCCAGTAAACTCTGTTTCTATTAGTGTGCTTCACACTGTGCTAGCAAAGTGCAGAGGAAACGGCAGAGGAGAAAGCTGTAGAATGACCCCAACAACACTCCATGTACCTGCAGCACCTCGGTGCAGATGCAGGCAGCCCTCATCTCCCTTTGTTCTGCTGGCCCAGCTTTGAAGTCCTCGCAGAGCTAGGAGGAATGCCGAAACATTCTTTGGGTGAAATGTGGCTGTAGATATTTTTTTATTGTTCATGATGAACTTTAAGGGAACAGAATTAGTTTCAAAGGTAAGAGTAAATGTTAAGGATCCTAATAGCTCATAGGAATCCTTCCAGGCTGCTTCCAGGGGTTCTTTTGGGAATACAGCATGTCTGTAATGAAATCATCCCAAACACGCTACTGGGCTGTGTGATTTCACCTTCCACCTATATGCTGATGCTGCCCAAACTCAGCTGATGTCAGCAGCTTGGTATAGGGGTCTTTCTCCAGAGAAGACCCTTTGAACCTGGTAAGGTTCTTCATGGGAATTAGGCCACATTTCCCCTTTCAGAATCAGCCTTTTTGTGATAACTGAAGCTCTTGTAAACATGAGTCAACATTTACTATTTTGTTATTTGTGATATACTGGTTCCAGAGTAAAAAGCATCTATGCAAAAGTTCAGGAAACTTTTAAATATGAAAAAAAAAAAACCCAAACCAAAAACCAATAAAAACCACAAACCTAAAGCCAATAGAAAAGTAGAAGCCCAGATTCTTCTCATCCCTTATTTTCTTACTAGACCTTTGTGGCCACCACAGCTTGACTTTCTTTCCATACAAAAATCCCATCCTCAGCTGACTTGGCTGAACTCTGGCTTCCTCTTACATAGTGATATATAAAGCAGTTTTATGGCACAGCCATAAATAAAGCTGATTCATTTACAGTACTTAAAATCTTGAGCATTTCAAAGAAGAAGCCAGTTAAAAAATCCTCTTGGGGTCCATTAAAGTATGGAAATATTATGTCTATTTTGTAAATGGGGAACTGAGGCACTATGAGATTAAATGACGACACGAGATGTTCATAGAGAAGTGAATAATTTAGTGTGGATTTCATTAATCATAGTCTAGCACCTTAGGCAAGAGAGCATCACTCTTGCCTTGCTGCCTGGTGCTGGGATCCAAGTTTTTCTCTTTCATAAGCATGTCTACATCCTTAAAAAAAAAAGAGGTAGCAATAAAAAGTAGCTACACAATATATATCCTGTATGCTGAAGCCAGCACATTTGAACTGATTTTAATTTGTTAAAAAATTAAAAAATACAGTCTACCTCCTATTCAGAAAATTGAAGTTTTGAAACTGAGACAGAAATTTGATCTTTGAGCATGGCTATAATGCTTAGAAAAACATACCATACATGACTCAGTACAGTTTATCTCTGTATTCAAAGGTATGCACCAGTCAAAGTCAAATGACTGTGCTTCACATTCATGCATGATAAGTTTCTGCTTCAGTAGCTGTGTTAAATAAGTTTAAGAAATGAGACTGCTGAGCCTATTTTCTAGTTTACAAAAGTACCCCAGAAGCACACTGAGTGTGCCTTTTCAATTTTTTTTAAAAACTAGTTAAAAACAGAGTTCACCCAGAAATGTCACTAACATTTATCACACAGAATTAATAGAAAATAATTTCTGTGTTAAGTTCTAATGATTTTACTTTAGTCAGCTAAGTCTGGTCATCTTTAGAATGATTGATACTGGTGATTTAAGTAGAATTATGTCTATTCTTAACTTCAGTTAAAATGAATGAAAACCAAGGACTGATCTGCCTATTCTTTTGTAAAAGTTCTCCTAGGCACCTAGTAAGACCTTTAGGACCCTAAACCTTTCAGAAGCTGCACGTCAATATTAGTAAGTGAAAAGATTTCCAGAGTTATGAAGGCCAAAGCTCAGTATATATTCTCTTTAGAACTAGTAAAATTCATGGAAAGCTGTTTTCCAAGCAAATGTGTTTTGTTCTGAGTCTTAGGCAAATTTCTCTTTCTAACCATGATGGTGCATACTAATGGCTGTAACCGTTTCACATGTATCCTGAGAACTAAATTCACAAAGTGGATGTAGGCACTTAAATTTCTGGCATGTCCCCCAAAATTTAGATCTGGCAATTTCAATGGATATATTTTTCTCAATAAATCTCCCAAATGTCTAATATGCTCCAACTACACGTAGTTTCGTGTAAATCACCACCAGAAAGACCAGTGACCTGGTCTTTTGCCTTTTTCCAGTTACTTGCTTATTAAGTCCAGTCTCACCTTTAAGATCTTTAAGATCATCAAGTCCAACCACTAACCCAGGACTGCCAAATCGATCACTAAACCATGTTCCTAAGCACCACATCTACACATTTTTTATACACCTGCAGGGATGGTGACTCCACCACCTCCCTGGGCAGCCTGTTCCAATGCCTGACCACCCTTTGGATGAAGAAATTTTTCCTAATATCCAACCTACGCCTCCCCTGGTGCAACTTGAGGCCGTTCCCTCTTGTCCTGTAGGCTGTTATCTGGGAGAAGAGACTGACCCCCGCCTCGCTACAGCCTCTCGTGTCAGGTAGCTGTGGAGAGCCATCAGCCCCCCCGAGCCCCCTCCTCTCCAGGCTGAGCACCCCCAGCTCCCCCCGCCGCTCCCCACAGGATTGTGCCCCAGCCCCTTCCCCAGCCCCTGCCCGGCTCTGGCCGCGCTCCAGCCCCTCAGCGTCCCTCTGGCCGTGAGGGGCCCAGCACCGAGCCCAGCATTCGAGGGGCGGCCGCACCGGTGCCGGGCATGGGGGCACGACCGCTGCCCCGGGCCTGCTGGCCACGCTGGCTCTGACACTAGCCACCCACGCGCTGCTGGCCTTCGCAGCCCCCCGGGCACGCCGGGGGCTCCCACCCAGCCGGCCGCCAGCCAGCCCCTCCGGCCCTTTCCCACCGGGCAGCTCCCAGCCGCTCCTGCCCAGGGCTGCAGCTGTGGGGGCTGCTGTGACCCCTGAGGTCCCCTCACACCCTTGGCCTCATCCCACGGGTCCAGCCCGCTGAGGGCTGCAGGCCAGCTGAGGGAGCGCTCGGTCCCTCGCCCAGATCGTACAGAGGTTTCCTGGCTTTGTACACCAGCTTTTGCAGAGCCTGTGCTTGGCTATCTTAAGGTATGGCTGCGTAAGTGAGTACAGACAACCTTATGCTCACCCTGACCAAGCTTCACATAAACTAGCTGCAGCTTGGAAGCCATGGAGTCATTTAATGTAGTCTTAAGGCTAGAGCGACTGACTGCATCTCAAAAGGCTGGTTTTGGTGAGGGACAGGGTCTGGTTTTATCTGGCAGTAAGGGATGAGGTGCATGGAGAATGCAATAGCTGGTTTAAAACATAGCGGTGGTGCAGAAATCTACTGCTCGTGTACCATAACCACATAGCTAACGCACAGGGGGATTGCACCCTCATTTACCTTGTTGTGGGTTTCGTGTGCATTCATATCCTGAGCCTTGGGGATGGAAATGTACCTAGAACGCTTGTAATCCCTTCACATCTTCCTCATAATGTCCGTGGTTAAAAGCCTCTTCTGTGCAGGAAGCCAGCACAGGTCTATGCACAACTTAAATCCCAGTTAAATTGCTATGGCTTAAGTCCCAATAAAATAGCTCCTGGGCCTCCCCCGCTCTATATGGGGACAAATTCCATGCTTATGGAATTCCTCAGCATTTTTTCCTTTTAATACTTTTCTGCTTGTTGGCAGGGTAATTTAGCCTCTTCTGTGTGCAATAAGAACATTTAGCTAGTGCTGGTACCCAAGCTTGTTTCATACTTTAACACTAAAAGTAATTGTCATTAAATATTGGTATGATTGAGTGCAAAAAAACCTGCCATACTTTAGGGAGGATCAACCAAAATGTCATTATCAGTACTGTGATTCACTTCACTTACTGTAAGATGAATCACACATAACCATGACTATGGGAGAAGAATTTACCAGAAATTAAAGTACTGTCTGTCACACTTTGGAAATAATTATTGTTGGAGATGATTTGAGCTTGGCTGGACTCACTGGAGAGGTTAAAGAATATTATTGCAAGAGTTCACAGAGTTTCAGTCTTGGCCCATGGCTAACCTTACACTGCATCCTGTAGTGTATAGGAAAAATGTAGAAAAAAAGCCCGCATAGACATGAATATTAGTGTGAATGAGGCGACTGAATATCATTTACTCATTATTTCTATGATATCCAGAGGGTGAATGGTCATCTTCTGGTGTCCTTTCCTCATGAGATGATCTCTGCAATCAGTAGATCCATCAAACTAAAAAACAACAGTGAACAAATTGATTACTTTTTCCATGTGTAAATGATCCAGTGCTGCATCAGTTTACTTTTTAAGATGTGTGATTTCCTTAACAATGCTTCTTTTTTCCATTTGCATGGTAGTGCACAAAGGTAGCTTGATTTTCTTATGCAGAGCCACTCCTGAAGCATCTGCATACACGGGTATTTTCATATACATCAGAACATGCACATTAGAACCATCTTTAGAAAATAATCTTTTTATAGAAGTATTAGTAGCTCAATCATATAGTGGTGCTGTGTGACTCAGCTGACCAGTCTCGGACTACAGTTAATAAAAGAAAAACAGTTGGAAATAGTCACTTCAACAGGTTAAAAAAGTGTCAGACAAAATAGTGGAGATGGTGCCATGGAACTTTACATGATATAGAGAACACAGGAAGGAAAAGAAACTTCAGCATGGAAGAGGGTGCATGAAAACCATTTAGCTTTGTTAGTCCTGTTGGAGCTTCGGCAGCTCACCCCTGCACAACATCCCATCACTGGGAGCATCTGCAGCTCCAAAACACCGTCGAGCACGGCACAAATGTGATAAAACAGAGGAATCCCAGCCCTCGCTGTGAAGCGATCACAGCACACCAGGCCTTTTACTCACTTGACCTTCCCTAGTGTTATTTTTTATGTCTTTTTTTTTTTCCCTTGGCCATTGAATATGTATTAACTGTTATACAATGCTTACCAAGTTTGTTATGTAAAATTCTAGAGATAAAACCTCAATCCAGGGCCCCCCTCTAAAGATTTTTGAACTTCCTGAGGGCTCTGGGAGCACATCCAAGGATTTTTATTGTTCCCAGAAGATATATGGAGATTATTTGTCATTTGGAGAATGTGTGTGTGAGAGTGTATTGGGGGGCTCTGCTGAGAACACTATTCTGTTGCTTTCCTGGGGAGAAGGTAGGATTCAAGGGTGACCTAAAACAGATGTTGAGAGAGAAGGGAAAGTAGGGGAAAAAAAGAAAAAGAAAAAAAAAAAAACAGACAAAGAAAGGGAGAAACCCCCTGAGATCTGCTAAGGATTACCAACTGCATTATGCATTTTATGAGGGTGCCTTCAATATTACTCATCTGCAATATGCTCCCATAGACCTTATAGGATTTCTTTTATTTTCATGTATTAACAACACGGCAGCAAGGAGCTGACACTTGTTTTCCATATCAAGCAACCTTTTATAAGTCATTTTTTCTGGCTATCACCTCAGCTTACATTTTACTCTGAACAGTAATTCCAATTTTATGGACACTGTCAAATACTTTATTTTTATAGAGTTCCTCTTTAAAAAAAAAAAAAAAGTCTCATTTTTAAAGGTCTCTTAGTGACTGGTCTCATTTTGAATATTGAACCTACAGAGTCACAAGTGCAGATAACTGCTGGAGCAATTAATGGCTCTGAAGAGTGAAATCCTGTCCATGCTGAAATCAGTGGGAGCTTTGTTAGTGTGACCAGCATTTCACCCTGTGCATTTAATATCTACCTCATCCTCAGCTGGACCCGCAAATTGTCTGTGTTGACCCGAAAGGACCACTGGCTTTCATAATCGCCAGTGTTTGATATGCCCAGAAGAGCTGGTAACCAAATAACATTTTCCTTTCTGGTGATTCTGCCTTTTTTCATCTGACAGACATTAATCTTTATCTCATTGGTTGGCCTGGATTGTGAGCAACTATGATCTGGATCCGAGGGGTATAATTCTGTAATATCAGCATATTATCACAACAGCCCAGAGAACTCAAGCTTGCTAATTACCTCTTAGGGTAACGGAATGACTATTTTGGGGACAGCACGCTGAAATGATGCTGGAGTCAGTATAATAAAAGACATTCCAAGGCTTTAATAACCACATTGGTGGCACAGTGGTAATGTGTGTTTGCTGGGATATATTTAGAATCTGGAAGAGCATTACAAAATAGATTCCCATTTCAAGATTTTTGGACAGAGCAGCCTGTTAACATCCTTTTAAATCTTAAGTGTGCAATGCCACTGTTTCCTGAACTTACTGTGATTTGTTGCTGTGTTTTTAAACAAAAGGCATTCACTTTTACTGAAAGTGGAATCAGATCCTGGATGCTGGTTGCTGGACTGAAGTCAGCCATCCCAGGGTGACTTTTGAGATGTTAGATAAGCAGCTTTTTGGAAGGCAAGAGAAAAAGTGAAAATACTGGAGGTCAGCAAGCTATAAATGCTCATATGAGGATATTTACATTAGCAACGTTCCCTTTGTGTATCTGCAGAAGGGCTGCTGTGTCACATCAGGACAAATATGACAAAACCTCTATCAGTTCAGGTCATAGCAGCATTTTGGGAGTTTGGACGGACCTGTTTAAACTGAGGAATGGTCTGAATTCTTGGCAACTGGGCACGTATGCAGTGATACTGCTCTTAGGACATGAACACATCCATAATTGCTGGTTCAGATTGCCTGTGGCCCTATTATGAAAAGTAAAGTAGGACTGCAGCGGGTATCACTGCAGCAGCCTTCCCTTCAGATGTTGAGGAAAGGATATGGTCTATACCACACTTATAGAATACTGTTGTGTCAGAGACAGCCTGTCAAGTTTCACTGTGCATTCTATAAGGAGTAGCATTGTAACTTCACTCTTTAAAATAGCAAAAGGCAATCAGCAATTATGGCCATCATCTGAAGTTCCACCTTTGTCTCCTACCAATTTCTGATACAGATAATGACAGTATTTTGCTTTTTTACCTGGGAGTTTTTGGTTTAGTTCACTAGCAGACAGTAATGTGTGCTTTCTTTTCTTGGACCAGAGGAGCATTTTTCCAGTAGGAACCAGGAGATCCTGTTGCAGATGCTATCAATCGAAATGATGGCTCCTGCTATATAGAGCCCACAGAATATGTACCACACAAGACTATCAATAAGGCATGAAAAGAAATACGACAATACTATCTGTTGTCTTTAAACATATCTGTACAGGAGATAACAAAGTGTAACATCATCAGAACAACATAGAGTTTTGAAGGAGGAATGTAAGGAGGTTTGATGAGGTTTCTCTAGAAAATTACTTTCATGTTTGGAAACATGGAAAAGAAGATGAAGATGCTTGTTTGAATTATCTGCAATTATTTAATAAAGAGTAGCACAGTGGCATGCCACACCTATCATATAATATCTTTGAGAGTATCCAGAGAAATAAAAAGTATTTGAGAAGGGATGAGAAAAAAAAACAAAACTGAATTTTACATCCTGTCCGAGAAAGCCAGCAAGGTGATCCACAGAGTTCACAAATACAATTTCTGATGGTAGCTTGAAATAGTTAGGAGTACTATATCTAGTTTACTTTTCTGATAGTGCATTGTAGCTAAATACTCCTACAGCAAGTCTGCTGTCCCTTGCAGTAGGTGAAACTCTACAGATGAAATCGAAATAGTTTATATTAGAGAGAAAGAAGGAGATACCAGAATTCCACTCATGCCCAAGCTCACTATAGCTGTGGATGATCTGTTAGTGACATTTGCACAAAAAGCGATCTGTGGACCATGCAACAGTGGAAGGTGAATACCAGCAAGGTCCAAGCTCATCTGAACTGAAGAAAATGGTCTCCCTGGGCCCAGACCTGGCCATTGAACCCATTTGCCCGTTCCAGTGCGAATACTCTACTTTTAGATTTTAAAGATTTCCCATGTCACATTCTATGAAATGTCTCAGAGGCTCCTAACTTTTCCTGTATTTAACAGCACTTTCTTATCAGAAAGCTGCATTTTTATCTTCATCAGTTTTTAACCCATTGCCCGCTTTCTCATGTCTTTGGTGGACAAGGTTCTATTGTACATCCTTCAGTTGAAGTTACATGTGCTACAGTCCTATCACAAGGAAACTTTTTGTGCAATATGCTGGGGTAGCAAAACCACTTGCTGCTGGAGCTGATGTTTCACACGCCAGCTCTTGCAGTGCTCAAGGGGGAAGGTTAGTCATTTCTCCTGAACTGGATGCATTACACTTCTTCAGTTGTTTTTCGTCTACCTCAGCATGATTCTCTTCTATCCCCTTGTTTCTGTTAGCCATCTGGCAGTGTTCTACACCGCCTTCAGACTTCTTCTCTGCAAGCTTCCATTTCCTGAGGTCGCAAGCTCCAGAAAGTTTTGAGTGCTAGTGTGCTGCACTTCTCCATGCTGATATTTGGGAATACTGAAGTCCAGTTGACTTGACATGCTGGGTTTATTCAGGTCCTGAAGTTTCTTCCTGAAATAAAGACATCTTGGTTATGAGTTCATTTGTTTCACTTTCTGTGTAATTTAAACTGACTCAACTTGTGATCAGTTTGATCCAGGGTTATTTTCTACAACCAGTACTTTCATAATGTCATCGCTGCTTACAAAAACAAAGTGGCTTTTGTGACTCTATCTTTTGACTTATGTTGTATTTCCATTAATGCCCTTGGCTCAAGAATTGGGGATGAAATCCATGAGTCTATCCTCTGCTGTGGTCCTTTGTAATCTAAAGCTCTGTTTCATGCAATGCACACTGCACTCTAGAATATGGGAGGTTTAGCGAGCACAGCGGGCATCTGTCTGCTGCCTGGCAGGCACAGCCATAGAAAGAATACTACTTCAGTTCTTCTCTGAAAGAGATAGCTTTTAAGTGGCAGCTAGATGCTTGTCTTGGCTACCTGATATCTAGGCTTTCACCCAACGGCTGACATCAGCTAGAGCGTGGAAACTGCAGATTCAAATATCAATGTGTTCGTCCGAAAAGCTTCTTAGATCTGTCACTCACTTTTTCTCACTGGCCTGACAGAGCCTATTTGTTGACTCTGCAAGTCATAAAGAAAGGCCCACTTATTTTCTCAAACCATTATACACTGAATGCTTAATGTTGTTCAGTCACATTCATGCAATTAAAAAAAAAATCACATTTGAGTGGTCCTTCATCATGCCCAATAGAGCACATTAGCACAGCAGGAGTCATCAACTGGTTCAGTAACATAAATGTCTTGGAAATTGACATTTTTTAGTAAGTAGGAAAGTTTCCCAATTTTGAAGAAAAGCTGCATATAGTTTTGCTGTCCTCTGAAAAAATCATCATATATAAAATGTCTATTTTGCTATCATTTGGCAAAAAACAAGTTCCTTTCTCTGATTTGACCTTTGTGATTACAACTACTGCTAGCCATTTAAGCAACACCAGGAAAGGTTTCTGCATGCTGCATTTGATTAGATGAGTTTACTGTACTGCACAACAGAGTCATCCCTGACATGTTTTTGGCCAAAGTCAATGAGCTGAGATTTCGGGGGGGGGGGGGGGTGGGGGGGGGTGGTGATTTTCTCCCTCCTCTTTGTCCATCTGGACTGAAATATATTTTGGCATTTGGAATACACCAACTTTGTCCCATTTTGGTGACCACAATTTCTTTCAGCAAGCAGTTGACAAGGATATACAGTTAAGATGCTGGGAGCAGTGCTAGAACAGAAGCAGGAGTGTGATCCTGAAAGACATGACATAAGTATTCATTAAATCCTGCAAATGTTATTGAAAATGTATAGTTTGTAATGATTAATGTGCTTAATATCATGCATTTAAGCAATTCCAGCACTTGAATTGTTCATATTATGAACTTAGATGGACATGAAGAAAGGGTAGACCTAGACATGTTTTGTATGTCAAAGGTATCTTTTTAATTTTTTTTTAATGAGTTTTCAGTATATGTGATCTATTTAATTTTCAGAGCATCATAAACTGCTTTATAACTTTTGGCTCTTATAAAATGATTTGGGAACACTGGGTAACAATGGTGATTTCTGATTGGCTGGCAGTGATGTCATACGTGTGTCAATACGTCTCATTAAAAACACAGGTATGACCTTTTTACCTTGGAGTTTCCATACCATAATAGCTATAAGGCACTCACGGTTAATAGATTTCTGAGGGATTATTGCACTCTTTGAGTAGCTGAAGTCACTTGCCTTTTGGCTGGTGCCTCATACTGCACCTGAGGTGTGTGATAATCCTTCAGAAATGCGCTGCTTGTTGAATCTCATGGCTTAATTATAAACATTAACTGAAGTCAGCTACACATTAACTAGCTTGTCCAGATGTTTCTGTACCTGATGGATGGATGTGATGACTGATGAAAAGAAATGGTGCAAAAAGGTTCGCTTCTGGTGAGTTCGTTTGCCATGGAAAAAGAGGAGAGCGAAGCAGTTATCCTACCCACTGACAAGAGAATTGAGACCCCTCAACTGCAGGAGGATGTACAACAAATATACTTCTAATTTCTCCATCTGGAGTAGGAGCAGCTCAGTTTAAAAACCTGAGGGTCACCACCACTCCCACTCGCACATCGCCCTTCACTTGGAGTTCCCCTTAATGAGGCCCATGGCCATGTAGCTCCCTTCTGTGCAGTCTTAGATCCAGGATACTTCAGAGGAGAATACTCCTTGCCCAAGGATTTTCTGTGATCCAGGAGAGAGAATTTTGCCCCCCATCAAGCAAATCATCTCTTCTTTACAGACTTGTTTTTTCTTCCCCGCTTCTTGTTTTTTACTAGCACTTCACTTCTTTAAGGTCTGTGATATATTTTTGATATGTTGGCATTTGTTGATTCACATTTTCTTCATCGATTTCTTTAATGCTAACAGTAATAAGAAACAATGTAAATAACCATCCTTTTAGGTGGTTTTACAATATTTTCCTTTACAATATTTAGGCACTATACAAGAGTGTGGCTAATTTTAATTTTTGTAAAAGACCGAACTCTTAGAAACACTACTCACAAGTGGGAATGTCTTGGACAAGGAAAAAATATATGACAACCCTTCTGGTCCAGGACAAACATTCAGCTTCAATTATTTGTAAAGCCACTTTAAAACCCACACTAAATGATAGCTGTACATGTAATGTACATGTAATGTAATGGTACGTACAGTGGTGCGATAGGATTCATACCCACAAAGCACATGCAAGCATTAGCCTAACATCTGTGTCTCTTACTAATAAATTGCAGAAATTAGGACTAAAGCAGATTGCCAGGGATCCCTTGACATTCAAGGAAATCCTCAATGGCCCTGCTAGGGCAGTTTTGCAGATGTTTTGCCTGGGCAGCACAACATCTGTAAGAGGAACTGAAGTGTAGTAATTTGGTTTCAATCAGTATCTGTCTTCATGCCTAACTGAAATTGATTATAGGGTTGTTATCAGTGCTTTCATAATATTAATAAACTCATGGTTAAATGGGCTGCATTTAAACATTTGTAAAGAGTAAATCTTTTTGCTTCCAAGTATAAGCCAGATACATTTTCTGAAGTTGAAAACAAATATTTCCCTATCAGCTTTTCAATATATAATTGCCCTTAGAATTTTCGCAAACCCTCATAAAAGTTTTGGAAGAAGGCTTTGAATTCAATGAGCCATTAGCTGATTTTTGTTGCATTTAATTTCTATGGGTAAACCTTAAAGGTGACTGATAAATGACAATCTTGGTGTGGCTTCCTGTGTGTTCTGCCATTTCACCAAAAGCAGCACACAAGGACAATGCAAAGCTGCGTGTTGTAGTGGAGTTGTCCTGCTAATGCACTGTGCTCCTTTCCTTCTCAGTAAGAGAGGTCCTGTATGATATTAAGAGCTACCATGGTGTGGATAGAACGAGCTGTAGAGCTAGTGTCGTCTCACATGTGGAGAAAGGACTGCATGTAAAAATAGTCATGCTGGTTTCCTTCATCTTTGGCATTAGCTGCAGTGGAGGAAATTAATGAATGATAATACTAATAAATTAAAAACAAGCATCTTCATGTTTCTCTCTCATTCTGCAAGCAAACATGGGATTTCTAATATCACCAAATGGAGAGATATTACATGAGCTATGTCATTAGCACAGCCACAAGACAGCACTATTTATTGCGTGTTCTTAGGTCCTTTTAGACTACGCGTGGGTATTGACCCCATGGGCATGCAAATCAGAGTCTGCTCCTTCGGGTGTTTGTCTTTGAACTTGAGCAGTGACACATACGGGGAGAAACTGTTGTGCAGGAAGTTGTGCTCCCTGAAGCTGCTCATCTCCCATCAAAACATGTTCAGTGGGGTGACCACAATTCTGTTTCTTCTGAGTTTCTGTGGTTTGGGGTTTTCTGTCTGCTGTGGTGTTCCACCGGGGATTTGTCAAAAGTAACAAAAGGAAGAATCAGGTCTGCAACTCGGAATGTCGTTCTGATCCCAAACTCTACAGGTCCCAGGCAGGGCAAGAGATGGGGTTCATTCCCAAGGATGTGCTGGGTCTCAACTTCGTTACTGAAGCCCTGGTTCTTGATTTTGTGCAGCATCTCCCTGTGTGGGCTGCATTAGTAAGCATCCTACAATGTAACTTTTTATCAGGAAATCCCACTGAAGTACTCAAGTCCTTTCTAATTGTTATAGAGCATATTAATCATAACGCTAAAGAAAAAGTCACACACTGTTATGTTGTCCACTCTGTCCCCTCTTTCCTCCTGCCCATTACATTGCCAACATTCTACACAGTCAGCAGAATAAGATAAGTTTTAGTTATCTCAGGGTCTGAATGAAGAGCACTTGACTGTAGCTGACTCCTGCCAGGGCTTATGTGCTGCAGGTGAAAAAAAGGACACACTTTAAGATATTTCCTAAGCATCAGTTTCGTCTTCCTGAGAGTGCTCAGCCTTCTCCAGGCTGTTTTAAACCTCTTGGTCTTCTGGTAAACCAAGGTACCAACAGTAGTGAAAATACCTTCTTTCTTCTGTATGCAGTAGGACACCTCCCTTTTCACTCCCAGACAAGCACACTGACTAAGGCAAACTACCCTCCCACTTCATATATTTTTTTTAAAAATATGTCAAGAACATAAGAAATTATGTGCCAGGCCAGCCCACAGGTCCAGCCGGCTCACTGTACTGTCTCCAAGAGTGATAGATAATGGGATGTACAAGAAAAAGTCAGAGAACAGGCAGGAGTACCATCATTCATAGTGCCTCAGGATACTTTTCCAGAAATTTGTGGCTCAGGGACTTCCTGAGCCTTTTCCAACTTTACTGCATCTTTTTCATGATGGGGAGACAAGAACCACACATAGTACTTACGAGGCAGATGAAGCATGGATTTATACAGTGGCATAATGATGACTAATGTTTTCTATTCCTTATCTTCCTAATAATTCCTGGCTTTCTATTTGGTTTTCATTTTGTTCTGTTTTCTTTTAAACATCATATGTTGAGGTGGAGATTTCTAGAATTGTTTTATAGAATTATTTGTTCCAAGATTACTTTTCCTATGTGCACTGCCTTACATTTCTCTAACCTGAATGTCATCTGCCACTGTATCTGCTGGTCACTTTTATGAAAGCACTTTTGAAAGTTTATCTTCCATGCATTTTATAAACATTATTGACTTCATCCTTGTAATGTCAGTGTTGATTAACTGTATAATAAGAAATGTGTGAAGAGCTAGACTGCTTTACTAAAATTCTCCTTTAAGCCATGCTTTACAAGGACAAGGTTTCAGGAAGACTTTTGGCAGGCATCTTTGAGCAAGCTGGAATATTTTTAGAATTCAGATGGTTATCTCACTTTTATAATTGGGGAATCAGAGACAGAGTACTAGGCAGAATTTAGGCAATTGAATATTGTCCTAGGAATTCATTTGATTACTTTGATCTTTGGAAAAGCTCTTTTATGAGCCCATTAGCAAAGTGTGATATTCTTGCAGCAAGGTGTAGAAGCAATTATTATAAGGCTTTTCAATACCAGCAAACGCTTCAGCACACCACCTCTTTATAGCCTTCAGCACCTGCTCATTATTTTGAAAGAACAAGTAAATAAATGAGTAAATGAATAAACCAACCAACACATCCACAAAATTCTAGCAATATAACTTTTTCAGATGAAGTCCTCTATTTTATAACTCAGGTTTTGGCCTTCATTCATTTCCCAACCAGCTGCAGCATTTCATCTTCTGAAGAGCACAGCTGATATCTGAGAGCTGAGTGCCATTGTGCTAACGACTCCATAAACAACCCCACCAAATCCTGGATGATAAATTTCCCCCGATTAGTTAAACAGATACTGTATCATGCCAGCGGAAGGAGGTTTTGTGGACACAGCATCTCTGGAGACAGTGGTATGTTTTCTTTCAGTATTTGAATACTCAGCAACTAAAGTAATGAGTATGACAGAAAATCAGTCAATATTATTCAGTCCTGATGATCTTTCTTACCTTTTTTTTTCTCCTTTCTTTTTTTTTTAATTTTTATTTTTAAAGAGGCCTTTTATTACACTGCCAGATTCTGTCTTGTAAAAATGAAATTGAGTTGAGTCTTTGAAGGGCAGAATGTGAAAATATTGTTAGCTCCAATCACAATATGCTTTTTTTAGTCTATGATCCATTAGAGCTACTTCTGTGTTTCAAAAAGGAAAGAAAAATTGTACTCATTTTATGTTTTGAGGTTATTTTATTTTTAGCCCTTGGGTTTTACAGTAAATGCATCAGTGGGTCACTTTTGTGCATTATTTTTATATCTTTTGTAGTGCAATTTCCATGAACATGTTGGTTTTATAGTGGAGTTTCCACTTAAGGCTTTTAGTAAATCTTTCCACAGAAGCCAGGCCTTTATAAATGACTATTGTTACAGAAATGTTACTGGCTACGATGGGTGTGACAATAAATGTAAGAAAGACCTGGCTTTTGGTTATTGCTCTTGTATCAGCTTTCCCATCATGAGTGGAGGAAAGGGATAATTGTGTTTTCCCTTCCTTGCAACCCCTACGCTTTCGTTTGGGCAGAGCTTAGATGCATGGTTTTCAGAGAGAAACAAATGACGCATGGAGGAGTGTAATCGCCATGGCCTGCTCAGACATAAACTATGGACCCTTGGATAGACTTTCAGAACAGTATGACGTGTTCCAGATAAACAGCAATTTACTGTAACGGGAATGTGAATTCAGTATGCGACATCTTGGGTTCCTAAATAGTAATGCTTTTTCCATGACATGTAAGGAACATTTCTGGTGTTAGCTAAACACTGTAAGGAAAGCCCATGTACGTGAGCATCTGATCGACTGGATTTTCCAGTTCTGTGTCATATAGGGCTCTAATTACTGTGCTTCAAATGTTAGAGAACTCAACACGCTTTTAATCAATCCCATGGGCTCTGCTATTTCCATTACTTGGTCTCAATCCCTGTTTAAAAACTGGTACTGAGAATTTGTTTCACATGCTTAGGGAATCCCTAAGTGCACTGCTCCTGAAAGCAGACACACTAAATCTGGACAGCCTATATTCATTCTAAATGAAAACAGCAGAACAGTGGGATGGATGACTGTGAGAAATTATGACATAAAGCTAATTCAAGACCTACTCAGACCTTTGACTTCAGCTGAGGGATAAAGTGCTTTTATCTGTGTATGTTATTTATGAAGAAGCAGACAGAGTCCATACATAGCCCTCAACATGGAGGAGTCAAGGCTCTTTGAGCATCTTCCAGTCCAGCTCCCTTTCTGATCAATTACCATATTGAGCCATTCTGCTCAAATACATACAAGCAGATCTTAAATAATAGTAAGCATTGTCCACTAAGCAAAAGAAAAGCTTTAGTAACTGATACAGTGAAATACGGTGGGTTTTGTTGCCCTGTGATGATGATCCTCAGCTGTACCCAGGGATTTAGCCCTTCTGGGAAACTGCGAGGTAACTACAACAAGGGTCAGCATGTTAGATGGATTCAGCAAGGGTCAACTGAGACAAGTAACCTTGTAGTATGGTCTTCCTTAATGTGAAATACGATTTGAATCTTGGAATAATCAACTTTTGGGGCTGTGCTGGTTACATACCATTTTGGTGTGGCCTTTTTCCTTACTCCTGCAGGAACAGGGAAGTTTGGTTGCATATTTTTATTCTGAACCAATTCTTGGAGTAGTTATTATTTAGAAACTGGGGGTGATTTTGACCTACTAACTTTTGACCATGCGCTGACACATAGAGAGTTCTAAGAGCTTCAACTAGTAATCAGAACCACTTTCAAAATTCAAGATATATTGGGAGAAAATATATACAGGCACATTCACTGCCTGTATGTCTGAACTCAGATCTCAGATACATAGAGAAGGGCTGTAAGATACTTACATGTGAGACAAGATCTCAAGGAATCATCACTGAAAGAAAAAAGAAAGGGACATTGCATTCAATTCCACTGCCTCACCATTAAGGACAACAGTATTTATTAATAGCTTTTTTTATATGGAAACCTATCCATTAGTACCCAGGCAATGGTCACCAAATCTGTTCAGAGCCATCACCTGAAAGCAATCAGATGGGCATCAGTTAAACCTTTCTTAGATTTGAATTAAGGCACCTCAAAAAGTGTGAGTGTATGGGAAGATTTTGGCAGGATACAAGCAGTTGCTGCTGCCTTCTAAATCCTTGAATATCAGTGGGAGCCGAGTTGATTTCTAGCATGCCAGATTTGGTGCTCTCCATCTTACAGGACCAGATTTGAGGCAAGGCCAAAACAATTCCTTTGGGTGATACTATTCTGATGCTTGTTTCCCAGAAATTATTTATGTCTGTTTGCAAACTGAGGCTGCAGTGAACAAGGGTAGACATGTATCAGCCGAAAGTAATGGCTTAAATTTGCCCCATTGAATTTAATGTTAAATCTCCATTTAACTTCTGCAAAGACTGAAACTCAAATTAAGGTGTATGTGTGTCTAATTGTTGAAACCTTAGAAAATGTTGACCTGTTTACAAAAAAGGAAGGAAACAGCACCCCTACTTTCAGAAACCCCACATGTTTTGTTTTTATTCAGGAGCTTTTGTGTAGGAGATCCAGTTGATGGACACTTTTATTAATGCTGAAGTGTCTTCTCTTCAGAATACTTTCACATATGACTTGCAGAAATGGCAAAGTATCTTGAAATGCTGTCTTCTGTTACAGAGCTTGATATCTCATTTCTCACTTCCTGAGTAAAATCTTGGGCTAGAAACCCAAACTGATGGAAAGTAATTAATTTTGAGGAGGATCTTATCTGAAATGAGTGTTTTCTTGATGATCATTAAAATAGACAATTTATAGGAAGTATATTATTTTGGATAACTGGGCTTGTTTTCTTCTGAAGGATGAATCCAGTACTGGTGTATCTTCATTTCTGTCATTCCTGGCTCTGAAACGCTATCCTTACTCATTTTCATTAAGATGAGTATACTGCATTGTAGACCAGCCTTTAGCTAGCTAATATTTGTGAATCTATAGCCACTGGTGGGCCTTTTTGCTAAAATGATGCATAACAAAGAGTAAAAAGAATAAACATACCGGTAATTTGCAGAATCACTGGTCCAGAAATTTCTCATTAAAAACGTCTTTGTTCATCTCTGTCTTCAATTTAAGGTCTAATCCTTAGCTCATTAAAAGCAACCGAAAGGATTTCACCAAGTTTTTTGCTTGGTATTTATTGATCTTTAAGTGGGAAACAGATATTCAGGAAGCAAATAGTGATTCCAGAGAAAACATCTCCATTTATTTATACTCATCAGCTGACCATTTTCACTTTTGCATTGCAATGCAGCTGATGTTCTTCCTACAAATATCAAGAAGTTTGCTTTTGAAAAAGCAAAGGTTGGAATATATTCTATAAACATCATGTAAATTCTCATATAAAGTTACATTTTATAGGAAATTTTACTGGTCTTATATCCATTAGCCAAAAATCTCAGGTGCTTAAGTCTGTGGAAAAATAAGCTACTGTCTGTTGAAGTTTCAATAAAACAGTCAAAAAAGTTGATGTTAAAGAAAAACTGACATGCAAAACTAATATTATTTTAAAGACTCAAAGGATTTTTTTCTTTTTTAGTTTATATTAGGCACATTAGAATTCTTCAGAGTTTATTTCTTTCAAAGATCCTAGATATTTTAGATATTAATTCTCACTTCTAAGTTGAAGTGGAACAACAGCTTTGGTCCAGAAAGGTATCCTTTTCATATTTGTTTTCAATATAGGATTTTTTCTTTGTTTCTTTTTTCTAATATTGTCTCTGTTAACATTTCAGATGTAGAGGGTGGCAACCAAAAAAAATCTATTGATACATTAATAGTGGTAAAAAAGCCTTAATGATAACAAGTAACGTGAGTATAAGTCACTCTAATGTGACATAGATAAGACAAAGATAAAATCATGTACTTTCAGGTATTAAATAGGGAATATATTGCAAATTGGTGTTTCTAGAATAGGTAACAGCTGAATGTTGACATCTGGTCACTGTGAACACCTAAAGCATCTTTAAATCTGTTTCTTTTCTTTATTTGCAATTCAACTTACTTAAACTTAAGAATAGTTTGCACATAGATCATATAAGTATTTCCACTTCAAAAAATCAAGTAAGCCTCTAAACTCTCTCTCACTCTTTTTTAACTTATGAAAAACTGTAAATCTTTTACTTTTTTTTTTTCTGTAACCACATATAGACCCAGTTAGTTTTATTCCTTACCTTAACAAAAGAAACAAAACAACCAAAAAGTTGTATTCTTTACAAGGCTAGTTTACCCCACATGTCAATTTTGAGCCCTATCCAAACTCTGTTACGTCAACAGGAAGACTGTGGATCACTGAGGTACAAAATGATACACCCATTTGGAGAATAAAGGCCAACATTTTTAAATTAACCAGAATTAAATTTCCCTGTAACTGTTGCTTTGATAACTACAAAGGCTGAATGAAATGATTAATTTAAAACTGTTCCCCAAAGATTCATGTATATGCTTAATCCCTATTTGTGTGCAGCTTGTATGAATCACTCCCAGTTATCGTTGTCTGAGGGGCTGAAATTCTGATTTTGCCAAAAAAGCTTCACCATGGACATTAAATAGACTATCAAGGGGGGGGGGGGGGGGGGCGGGGAAGTTGTTTTCTGTCTTCTGGTTTTGGATTGTTCAATTGTAGTCAGTTTCTCTTTTTGATTTTCATTTAATGGCAGTCCTGTTACTATCATGCATTTCTGATACTAAACTATTTTGAAATTATTTTTTTTAATTGATCCCCCTAACATTGTGACTAACAGTTTTCTGGCATGCAAATTCAAAGGATTTGCCAAGATTTTTTCTTTCTATGAAGCAAATTTTATAACAATACTAGCAATTTTTGTATTATTCATGAGCTTTGAATTGGTTTTCAGGACTTTATAAATAACCGTTGTTTGCAAAAGGCAGTCTATCAAAACAATCATAAAATGGCAGGTACATAAACATTCTGTACTATCATACAGTTCTCTTACACTGAAATTAGTAGAAAAAATAAGAAGTTTGGCAAACTCCTCTCTCTTATAGCAGGAAAGCCTCCATTTCTGCCAGTGCCTTTGGCAGAAAACAGAAATCAAACAATAATGCAGGTTCCCTTCCTGAGCAACACATTCCTACTGTGGTAGCTCTGAGGGACAGGGAGGAACAAAACATAGCAAAAAAAAATCCACTTTTACATAATTTCCTTTCCATGACTTTACTTTAGGTTGTCAGCACTCAGGTTGCAACAGCCCCTGTTGCCATTTTACAGTCAAGATCTCCATCCTTGCCACGTATGAAGGCCACATATGGGCCTTTACATATTGTGCTACTAGTTGTCTTAAGCTGTTAGACTATGGCAGAAAACCCATTTTCCTGTTTTCCACAAAAATACTGCCCATGAGGCTGAGGACCTTTCCTCTCGCATGATGGCACACATCTTTTGCACAAGGGTTTTGGACATATTTAGCAATGCCATGAGTTAAGGCTGGGATGTTGGGAGGTTTTTGGTTTATTCATGTAAAACCACTTTGGATACCTTTAACCTGCTTTCCCCAGTGGATCTTGCTGAACCACTTTTTTACTAAATCATATTTATAAAATGTACCTAAAAGGTGATGATCACATTTGTGCTGTTGAAAAGAGTGTAAGAGCTAAAATATGCCTTTATCTTTTGCTATTGCAAATAATGCAGGCTTTCTTAAACATCTAATAGAACAATATTTATTAGTACCAGCAAATGTCTTTGTCCTGGTTCCTGTATCACTAGAACTTCCCTATCTTTATGTAACTTATAATAAAATATTTTCATAGGGAATTATAAAATATAAAATAATTTCAATTACACATGTAAAATAAAGGAAATATATTTTAATGAGCTCCATCTATGGGACTCATAAATGTGTTTCTTCATGTAAGGCCTGATCAAAAGACTACTCAAATTAATAGAAAGTGTCCCAGAGATTTCTATAGATTTCAGATTGGTCCCTTGTTGAGATTTAATTCCACACAGTTTAACTCAAATAAGTCACATGTGGAGCTGGTTGGGAGAGGGTTTTATTCCTTGTGAAAAATTTCAAGGAAAAATAATACATTAAAGAAATGTTTTTCCATTTGCAGTGAAAGAACCTACTAACCCCAAACTTAATGTTTTGGCTGTATCTTTGGCAACGAGGAAAATAGTTCTGGCAGTTCTAGATATGCTATCTAGCATATAATGTTAGATAATAAAGCCATTTAAGAAATTTCTTTATATGCTCATGATCAATTTGTTAGCATTGTCAAATATAGTATCTGCTCTTAAAATTATGATCTCAAATTTAGTGCTCCTAGACATTTACTTAAATTCTGAATAGTTTTTTTTTTCTATGCTTTTCCTTCTTGCTTGCACGATTTCCATACTGAGTAATTCTGTCCTAATTCCCCTGGTTTTTCAGTGCAGGTGTGGTCTCTTATGCCTTCACATAGCCCACAATGATGATAAGTACTTTCAAATCTCACTTGTGTACCTCATGTTTTGTTACAAAATGAGAATAAACCCATGAATCTCTACCTTCAAAACTTCTTGTCTTTCTGCAGACATCAAATATGTATGACTTTGTTCAGAAGATCAAACACTAAGTATAAATACAGTATTGTTGTAGGTAGGCAATGCAGGCAAGCTAGGAGGTTCTTTGGGGCTTTCTGATTTTAGAGCTAAATAGTGAGAAGTCCTATAAGCAACAGGACAGAGTTCAAGATCAGTTCACCTTTATTAGGCATTTATGTAAAATTGTTAGGTTACTTCTCCACACAGTGTCCCTCCTTTACAGACACGTAGCTGTTTCTTGCTATTGCCAATCCATTCGTCTCAGCCAGGTCTGGGTATTAAGCTGAGTTATCTTTCAAAACATGGAAAGTCTGTGGACCAAAGTTATCCTTCAGCTATGCCTGTGCTAACCCATACTGTCAAATGATGCCATTACTGACAGATAGCTATTCAGTGGCCACGATGTAGATACATCTCATATGTACGGTGTTATAATAGACAGGGTAAAAGGACGTGGAATGTAAAAAGCAGTAATATTGCTCTACACAACGTAATATAATCTAACTCACTTCTTCAGCTCTGAAAATAAAAATAAGGAACATGTAGAAAATATTTCTTTATCAGTGCTTAGTCTCAGGAACTGATAAGATTATTACTAATGATAATGGAAGCAAAGGAACCATTTTCTGGTAATTAAAGGGCAAGTGCTGGGAGCCATTAACAGAGGAGAAATATCTGAGCTCCTGTCATGTACTGATATCTCAGACCAGAAAAATAAGACTTAAAATTAAATCCTGACTTTTAACGTATCCACCAGTAGTGCTTACAGGTGTTTTTTCTAGAGAAATGCCTGTGCAGTAACAAGTGATACTTGGTATTTTGGTACTTCACATCTTGCTTATGTGCCCACTATTTCACTCAAACAGAAAGGGCTTCTGGTGGCTGCAGGAAAGGACTCCATAATCTTAATGACAACGTTTCAAATGCTCAGAGACATTTATGACTAAGTCTCTGCTTAGCTTCTAGTCTACTTTTATTTTACCACAAAACTGGCTGCTCTGAAGTCACCGGGGAGGGAAGGCTCAGAGAGAACAATGTGAATGTCTGAGCAGCCTAGAGGGTTGAAAGGCTCATCCAATTAGTTGAAACATTTGAAGCCTGACCAATTTGTACCAAAACTAGGCCGTCCAAAGTTTTTGCTTGCGTTTGCAAAGGGATGTGTATGTTTCCACTGACTCATGAAGAAGTCTGACTTTGGAAAGCTATTTTAAATTAAGAAGGAGCATTCCAAACTACCAAGAACATTCAAAATCAAACTCGACTGCCTTCTGCAATAGCCATATTTTCCACCCCTAGGGAAGACTTGCTCCAGTTTCAAAGAAGGAGAAATAATGACATCCAGTGGCCTCTTACCTCCTCAAACAGTGCCCATGTTTATTACATTCTTCAACTTACCGGTCCAGTCACCAAAGCAGAAAATAGTCAGAGAACAGACCATACACCACCACTCAGCGTGGTCCAATTACAAATGTCTGAGTTCGCATGTAAACCACCTTTATTTATATAATCCACTCACTAAGCTTGCTAACAGAGGGTTAGAGGTTTCAGTTTTCTATTGAGAAGCTCACAGATGTTATTTGGGAGTTGGGACAAAGTATTGATAAGAGCATTTAATCAGAATATCAGTAAGAAACCACCCTTATTTTCCAAACAGTAGAAGTAAATACTACATATTTATACAGCATAGTTGTTTTGTTTAGTTTATTTTAAAATGGGGTCAGAAACTCTTCAAGTCCTATACAATGTCTATAAATGCATACATATGTGGTGTAAATAGGTGTGTATACCTGTATTGTGACTTACTGATCAAATCCTCACATTTGTCTTATTCACCTTATTTAGAAATATTTGTTTTTGACAGAATAGACTGTATCACAAATAGGCTTTGATGCATATGTTAACAGCGTGTGTTTTCAGATCAGACCTCAAAATCTAAATCTCCTTAGCTTGGATCCTTGTTAATTTAAGTAACTCCATATTTCAAAATTAAGGTTTGCCTCATTCATTCTTTGTCTGATATTTTTTGACCCAGAAATGTCAGTATTTCCATTCTCCTGTTCATACTATTAGTGGTATTGCTATTTTAGCAACACATGTGAACCTGACTCAGGGACTGACTCCCATTGTGCCAGGTGCTGTCCGCACACAGAACAAAAGCTGGTTCCCACTCCAGGTCTTTAAGCTTGTTAAGTGCTTTGGGCTGAAAAGCTTTGAGTGGATATAAAATATTACAGCTCATTTACAAAATTTGTTTAAAAAGATAATCAGGTTCTAAAGGGAGCTGATTCAACAAATGTGTGTAGTAATATATCAGATTTCACTGTGGTCCCCTGTGATTTCATAACGATATGTGCAACACTTAATTCTCACTTATACTAAAGCCAGTTTGCACTCCTTTTACAATAAAAAGCTTGAAGTAAATGCAAAAATGGGCCCAGGGGATGCATTTTTTTCCTGCTACTATGGCCAGCGTCAGGGTTGAAAAGGGATGGATACTTGGAGCAATTAATTCTCCCTGAGCATGGGAAAGGGCCCAGACACCAAAGAATACATGTCCGGATGATGATTCCTGCAAGCATTGCCACCCTCTTTTTTTCTCTTCACCATCTTTTCCTGTCTGTTGTGATGCTCTCTAGCTGTCCTTCTGTGCCTGTTCTAAGTTTCCACTCAGAAATCAGACATATTCATCTGTCTGGGCTGAACAGTACTGAATTATCCAATTTTAAGAACATCTGGAGAGTTCTTAATTCTTTTCTTTAACAATGCTTTAATAGTTGTGCATGAAGTCATAGCCATCCAAGGACTTTCAGACTGGATTGTGCTCAGCTCAGTTGTTAATACCTAGAAGACGATAATGTAATAATAGATGAGCCCAGGAGTCCATCTACTCTGCTCTCCCATCTCCCGCAGAAGCTTGTGGTTACATTGAGAAGATACCATAGTGCTTCTCCAGTATATCCTGCTAGCTTCCATCAGCCTGAGGTTTATGAATTTTTGAGCCTGAGACTATATGCTGGTGTTTTTCATCATCTTCAATGATTTAATCAACTTCAGTGGTGATTCCCTCATACACCCCTTCCCCATCAATCACCCACTGCTGCAGCTGAACATTCTGGCTGACAGTGAAGTCACAGAGACCAAAGCCACTCATGGAGACACGTCAACTCATGTTAGGACTGCTTCACTCAGACAGCAACAAGATACATAAATGAGACAACTTTTGGTAATTAAGTTTTCATGTATTTTAGATTGAAATAAAACTTTGTGTACCAAAGCCGTCATTTAAATAGGTAACTGGCACTAAAAAGAAACCCAACTACCCAACCATTAGATTATCAACATTTTAAAGAGCAATTACAGCATCAGCAAGGATTTGAGAAGATTGGTCCTTAGGCTGAACCTCTGTAGCTATTCCAAAGCAGCAAAGCAGCCATGGGCGATGCCGTGGCTCTCAGAAGGAGGATCACAAGGCACAGGAGGAACCTGGCTGTACAGCCATCCAAAATATTATCTGTTTGGGACTCCCCACTCCACCCCTAAGTGTAGAATAGCTTGAGCATTAGGTATTTTTAATTTGTTATAACATGCGAGCAACTGGCTACGTTGGCAACTGCAAAGAGGCTGGGACTGTATCACAGTCTAATAAAAGCCCCAATAAAAGTTTTAAACTAGTTCACACATCTGCAGTCTGATGGGGGGTATTACCTCATGTGTACTGTTTCTGCTGTGCTCCCCACTATCCCCTCGGTTGTCACAAGGGAGAAGAGTGTTACTATGATGTCCCCCAGGCATTTTATGGCCTTCTCTGAACCACCACCATCTTCAGACAAACCTCATGAGAATTTATTAGAGGGATATAGGTAATTCTCTGAAGTGCCCATAATTCTCACTTCTTAAGATTCTTTGAAAGTATTTTAACCTACCCCCAGTCCATAGATTCCTTCAAAGGGAGATAAAAATACATGTCTGGTATTTTTATACCTTGGATAAAAATAATCAAGCTGGTCCTTTGGGTCCAGTCAGTGTTTTAAAACATTTGTTCCTTTAAGTGCTATGATTTCACCACACGGTTGACAAAAATGAAGTCCATTATTAATATCCAGTATCTGAAAACTAATGAAGACATTTAAACCTGTCCACATCCAGGATAGTGGGGAGCTCTTAGAAGTTCTGAATATCATTAGAAGATGAATTTAGCTTCAGCTCAGTGCTGGTCGTCCTTGCTTCTTGTATGTATAGGTGTGCTAGGTCTAGTGGGATTGCACAGCATTTTATTAGTTGGTAAGGTGGGTCTTCTGCCTCAGTTGGGCAAAGTCTGATTTCCAACAAAGACTGTAACAGACAATAGTTGCTTTAAATATAGAGATATAGCTCCTTTACGCAGCCCTCAGGCTCACACCTTGCCATGTTGCATGTGCTTGCCAGGCACCGTGCTTCCAGCATGGCAAAAGAGCCTGAAAAGCCACACTATAAACCCATTCGAACACTCTTCATTTACAGCGCTTGCAATATTTCAAGACACATTTTAAAGATGTGCAAGCTGCCTTCCTTTCTATATTCTTTCCATTCAAAGGAAGTCATTACAGTAAAATGCTGAGGGGCCGGGGGGAAGCAACGTCTGGCAGGGGCTGGTAGAAATTTACTTTGAACTCTGATGAAGAACATTTCCACTCTGTTTATTACTAAATCCACCGGCCATAGATGATCCAAGGCTCATAAACTCAGGTATGATGGAATTCCCTAGGGAACTATCAGAGAGAAAGAGAGAGAGGCTCTGCACACGTGCACGCGCGTGTGTGTGTGTGTGTTATTTATCTTTCATTCTGGCTGTGAGAAAAATAGTGATCAAATGACAAAAAATTGTTCTGTGCTCTCAGAAAAGTAATGGTACATGGCAGCTATTCTCAGAACTAAGAGAAAAATGCTCATTAAAATATCAGCATCACCTCTTCACCTCTTTTTTGCCCAGTTTTTCTGAGCTCTCTGGAAGTACCTCCTTTATACTTTAGAACTGTTTTGCAGATTATGATAGACTTTTCAGCAAATTTATTTCAAAAAGAGGAATCTGTCTTACATTCACAAAGCCCAACCTGCCAAAATCAGGATGAGGGAGAATCCCTGATGCTTTTCTTTTTAGTTTTTCTTTTTTTTTCCTCCTCCCTTCAGCTACTTTATTTCATTACCTCACATTATGAATTCTGTTTGTTATCTTCTCCTGACATTCCTGGCCCATATAAGTTTCAATCCTATATGAGAACAATATCTTCACTTTATCTTTATGTTAGTGGGAGCTGAAAGATGCAATTGAGCAGGACCAAAAGAGAAGCAGCTAAAGCTGCTTCTGTTAGATGGTAATCCAAAACTCTGATCCTGAAAACCCCTGCTCAGTTGCCACTCATCTGTAGAGATATTTAAGCTTCATTAGCACATTATTTTTTTTTAAATTCCTCAGATATCAGTCCAAAGAGGCAAACATTGAGTTACCGGTAATGCTGCTCCCTGAGGCAGGAGAGAAACCACGGTCCCAAGGGATTTTTGAGGCTATTTTATCCACTGGCTGCTAAATGTAGGACAAGCTATGAAGCAGGAATTGGCATCCAGGTCTCTCTTCCCTGCTGAGTACCAGAGCAAGGTGGCTGTGGGAGTGACCCTCTCTCCCCGACCTAGCAGAAGCAGCCCAGTGGTCCCAAGGCGGTGATAGATGCTGACTGCAGCAACTTCACACAAAAGTGGGAGCTGAGCCCAGGTCTCCTGCATTCTCAGGAATACTGTCACCCCTGGCAGTTACTTTAAGAGCAAAGCATGACTCCGCTTTGGCTCGGAAAGGACAGACAACTGGGCTCCTTTCAGGCAAGGACATAGTGAAATTCCCCTTTGGCACCAAAGCTTCAGAGAAAATCTGTGTTAAGACAAAAGTCCTGTCCTCAGAGGTTCTTATGTGTACAAATAGGCTTGGAAGTTCCCTGGTCAACACGCAGGATATTTTGGAGTGCTGCTCTGGAGCAGCATGGAATGGTCACCAAAGAGCAAGGTACAGGCACAGCCTCCTAGAAGCTACTCACTGATATGAATTTTAAGCTGATAGCTCCAGGAAAGGTTAGCTAGATTCGCTTGGTAAAAACATTTAAGAAAATAGGTTAATTTTAAAGGCTTTTAAACACATGCCCTTGCTCAAAATTCAGCAACGAGCTGCTGAATCAAAACCCAAACTCCCTTGTCATCTAAAGTTCATACTTGGAGTAACTGAAAAATAAAAACGCCTGTCAAATTGCTTCATTTGTAAGTCTCAACAAACACACAGGGCGAAAAGCAGTAAACATTAACAAAATTTTACAAGCTTTTTTGTGAGCTTTGTTTTAGGTTTATAAAAGCAGAGCTAATACCTGAAAAATAAAGGATGAACTCTTATCTTTCTTGTCAAGTTTTTATAATCCCCGGGTTGTGCTTGCATGGTCTCATGAAAACAGAAGAACCATTCAGAAAAGTGATTTACTCAAACAGCTCTTTCCAAGGGTAAAGAAATAATGAATTAACACAGAACAAATAATTTTAGCACTTACAGTTATTCTCAATAGCAAAACAGGTTACAATAAAATAGGGAGGGTATATCCACACCAGTGCTTTTGCTTAGATCTATGTTTCCCCATTGTGAGTATGTCAGATCCTTGTCTTTGTTGATTGTGGAATAACACGGTGTATAACACGGCTGAACACAGTATTTTATTATTACTGTAATTATGTCGTCTATTACCATCATCTTAGCATTCAGTTAGGATTGGGACGTGCTTGGCATGGCTCAAACATAAACTAATGAACAAATCTCTCATTTAAACAACATATGCCGTCCACATAGTGGTAAGATACAGGAGATGGGGCTGGAACTCAGCTGAGATGACAGAGAGGGAAAGAGTGACGGCTGAAGGGATAGCCAAATATAATAAATACCTATTAAAATCAATAACAGCTTTTCCATCGGCTTAAGTAACTTTTGGACCAAATCCTAAATGTACCATTTGGAGGATTTATAGGTTTCTTTTAATAGACACGAACAAAAGTCTTTTTTATTAAATTATGCATTTGCTGCTGTGGCTTATGGAAACAGCATGCATATCTACTACTAGTGTGACGGACCTCAGTTCTGACAACACTTACACATTTGTTCAGCTTTACGTGGTGAATAGGCTTAGTGTATAAAATTAAGCATGTGTACAGGACTGAGGCTTTTCTTAATTGTATAATAATTTTATCTGGAGATGTACCAAATCCAAACCTACTTTTCTCTGACATTTGTTTTTGTTTTTCATCTTAACTCTCTCTTTCTGGTTCCTGGAACCTGCATTTCTGTGCAGAGAGCACTGTGGGGAGCTGTACCTGTGCAGAACAGCCTGACGGACCCTCACAGAGAGGCTGCACAGAGTGTGGGCCTCTTGCTCTCACACCTCACAACTGTGCAGATGACCTGGTACCACCAAAAAAAGAAAGCTGAGCCTACTGAGTGCTTTGAAAGAATGGCTATACTCAGGAGATTGTTGTCTCAGCCTTGATCTCCAGTAAACAGACACATCCCTTGAGAGGCTTAAACTTGGGAGAAAGATCATGTTTCAAAATCAGTATGCTTAGGTTCTCCTGTTGGACCAGTTTGGGTCACTGTGCATCACGTAGGTTCTCCAACTTCCCTTTTCAGGCATCAGGCATATACAAAGGACTGAAGAGACAGCCTATGTGCAGGGTCGTGCATAAATGTAAGCATTAAAGCACCTCAGAGTACAGTTTCATGGTACAGTCAAGTTCATCTGTTGCTGCTGTCTCAAAGGGATGGTGGTCTCCCAGCACCACCTCCTGCTCCAGCCCATGGGCTCCCACCATCTTGTTGGGTCAACTCCTGAGCTGATTCAACTCACTAAGTGACACGAGCTAAATTGATTCAGGGAAGAGGACAGGCAGCTCATGAGCCTCAACACAGGCTGGCAGCAGGAGCAGGAGGATGAGTGACAGAGAACAGGGCATCCAAGAGCCTATATCTTAACCTATGCTGAAGAGGTGACAGTGCTAAGGGCTCAGCTGCCGGCAATGAGAAGAAAGCTGCTTCCTACTAAAATGACCTTCTGACAATGGTGGTTTCAACCATGAAGGCGGTTGGGAAATGATGTGTTCACTCTTTATCATGAGCCCCTATAGATAAGTGTGAACTCACCAACAACAATAGAATAACATTTTTCTGAGGTAAAAAGGAGGCAGACATCTAACAGCTTTACAGAATTATGTCATGTATCACATGGTCTCATTTAAGCAGCTCTGCGAAGGACTTAGCCCCATGCTTAATCACATGCTGATACCATTAGATGTTAAGGAGGTGCTTACGCTGCTGGCAGTATGAAGACGGATAGATATGTGCTCAAAAATAAAGAATAGATTCAACTACTTTTAAGAATTCTAACCGTAAAATGGAGCTGATGATACATAGAGACCTTTGAATGATAGTTGTTGAAGTCTACACTTCTATAGACAAAAAAAACTGGTTACTTTGGAGATTTTGTCATTCATATTCCATTCTTAAAAGAATTTGCTTTAAAGGAGAATCTATTATATTCTATAAAAAATAGCTGCAGAAAAATAATGCTTTTATATTACAATGTTTGTTCCTCAAACTCTCAGCACTTTGCTCTTAAAAACCAAAAACAGTGATTTAGCTGAAAAGGTTCCTGAAACTGCTGAGGGAAAGACCCATTCCCTCTATCTTCACTACAATGCTTAAATCACCAGATCCTGCTGGTGCTTTATTTCAGTTTGTCACTTTAGTCCCGGGAATATCTGCAAGCTTCATGAAGAAATGTTTCTTCCACGTTAAGCTGAAAGAAATACCCAGCAGATATTTTAAACTCACTCAGAATTATAATATTCAAAGATTTTAATTCACCCATGCTATGCTGTCCTTTGTTTTCACATGGCTTCTTCATTTAAATTATCCAAATCTTTAAATTTTAGGGCTGCCTGTGAAAAGAAGACATTGTTCCAGATGAAGTTAAATTAATAGAAGCAAGTAGGATAATAGAATAGAGAAAAACAATCTGCTTTGTGGGGAAAACAAACAAACAAAAAACACCATGGAAAAAAGAAAACCAAGGGAACCGGTATGGAGTGTCCTTGTTAACCTTTTCGAGGATTTTCGAATAGTGAAGACACTACTATTTAGGAGACTAGAAAGAAAATCAGTAGTGAAAGTCTTTCGAGGTCTAGAAGCATGTAGTTCTGTCCTTATTTTTTCAAATTCCAATATTGTACATTTCTAAAGTCCAGCCAGGGATAAAAGTAGATGTGCCAAAATACTGTGAGAAAGATTCATTTCAAATGTTGCTGGACCTGACAGAAGCTGGACATGGAAAGGAAATCATGAGAAATCCATATTGCTTAAGATTTATTGACGATTTTGTAGATCCCAGATGTTTTAATGATTTATGTAAGCTGCAAATATTTGACGGCTTATTCAGAATCAATTCCAAGATTTTCAAAATTTGTCTATCACTTCTCTTAATGGCCCACTGAACCTGAAATGATGAAAAAAGTCTGTTTCCCCTTAAAATGCAGAACAGCTGATGAGGCCAATGGGAGAACCAAGTGGGGATGGGATGCTCGCTTGGATCTGCTCTTCAAC
The DNA here is from genome assembly GCF_023634085.1 of Falco cherrug. Lineage (NCBI taxonomy): Eukaryota > Metazoa > Chordata > Aves > Falconiformes > Falconidae > Falco > Falco cherrug. The sequence continues at coordinate 27,295,666 of NC_073709.1, forward strand.
CAGAGACCCAGGCAAAACATTGCTTGTCTATAGGGCATAACCCATGCACAACAGAAATACAAATCTGGGCACAGTTGGGACACTTATGTTCCCAGCTTCCAGTGATTTTATTCTCAAGGTGCAAACCTGCTGTAAAGTTGAGATTCAAAGTAGCCGTTGGATCTGTAACCTTCCTGCTCTCTTATTCTTTGTATATAATCAGCAGTCATGGCATTCATTCTGAAAATACAGTAGCTCCCTGGGTGATTTTGTCAAAATGGTAGTACAGCAGGGGAAAAAATCAAATGTGCTGTAAAAGTTATTATCAAAGTTACTTTGCCTCTTTAAAATGTGGAAAGCCTTATTCTTCTGGCATTACTATGGAACAATTTAAAGAACAAAATGTATTCAGTATTTAGCATGGAGTGACTTCCATCAGACTTTGAGGGAAGTTAATAAATCAACAGAAACCACTTAACTGCAGCATTTTCATGGGTCCAGTGGAATTCTAAGCAAATAACAGGTTTGTAAGAATGAAAAGTCACTTACATTATACACACAATCTAATGTTCAAAGGAGTGTAAAAGATGCTTAAGTGTTAATATTTTATGTAGCCTTTGCTCTCAGTAGTAATTGCAAGCCATTAAAAAGAATGTTAAACCATAGCTGTTAGCACTGGCACAGCCCCAAGTAAACACTGAACCCTCACGGAAGGGGGTTAATTGGTACAAGAAGAGGTAATTTATTAAGGAACACTGAAACCCTGTATATACCCAAAAGATCAGACTGAACTGCAGAAATCTTGCGTGAATATTACATCTGATAATCAGATTTTTTTCCTACACTGCACTTTAGAGTCTCACCCTACTCAGAAAACTGGAAAACCAACAAGGTTTTTCTACGTGGCTCCAATAAACCTTTACCTGGTGCCCTTCAGTCTGCCACTCCCCCCTCCCCTCCCTGTCACTCCCTCGGACACAAGCTTACTGGCAAGAAAAGACAACACAACGATCAGACCAAGCGCATGGGGCTCCCATCGCTTTCTTTCGCCAAGTCGGGCACAATGTGGTACAGCCTTACAAGTCTCACATAGGTCCAGTGACCTTTGTCTGGGTTGATAAACTTGTGTTTTCATGAATCTTCTCGAAAGGCCATCTCGCTCAAGGCTTCTGATCTCCTAAGGCACGATCAGGCAAATGGAAGGTGGGCAGCAGTCGGTTCTCACCCCACTGTCCCGTGAACACACTTTTTATCAATTGACCTCTCAGAAAAACACGTGTAGTTGTTTAGACGTCAGGAGCAGAGTTCTGCCTTCAAATTGCCACCGCAAGGCTGGGATGCACCCGCCTTCCAACAAGCCATACGAGTATCGTGCATGTCAGCAGCACTCCGTTAAGGAAAGCTACCTGGAAAAGCTGCAGACCCGAGAGCCAGATCCAGCCTCCAAGCTGAAAGAAAGGGTATCAGCTTTTTATGTTTCTCTCTCCCTGGCATAATCTTTCTTGTGGTCTGCCATGCAGATGTCTCCCGCATATCTGGGGTTTAAGTTTCATGTGAAAGGTGCACAGAGTACATGGCAGACGTGCAGTTTGGAAAGGCCAAATTTTATGATTTGGTTTTTAGAAATTTTGTACATAAAGTCAATTTCAAAGCCCATTGAGGTCACTGAGAATTCTCCCACTGTGCTCGGCAGGATTTGGATCAGGACCATGAACTAGAATATCTTGAAATCAGTGTTTAAATGTCTAGGCAAACTAAAAACAGACTTGGGAAACCCCAACCCCCCTTCTCTGCTTTGCCTCCCATGGAAAGGTAGCACAAAAGCAGGAATAAGGGACCTGACAGCTGTAAGGTTTTCTAGCTGTGATCCCCAGATTTCTTTCTCAATCTCTAGAGGAAGCAAGAAGAGTTACATCTGTTCAAATTATTTTATTAACCTAAACTAAAAAGGAAGCCTAATTCACTAGAGTAATTTGCGATTCCATCTGTTTTGACATAATTTACTTTGCATTACTAAATGCCATTATTTGGGGAGAGGCCATTATTTCTCATACAGGAGATTATTTACCTCTAAAATTAAATGCACTGATAACTATATCTTACATTTTCATAGGTTTGGTTTAAAGAAGTATTTCATTTTTCTTAGTGTAGATCCTACTCTTGTAGCTTATTTTACTGTTAACCTGTATTTTTAATAACAAATGACGCTAGTATAGAATTGGTGTCAATGAAAAAAAAAATAATTTTGCATTAGTGATAATAAGGACTTCAGAGTTTCTGGTTTTGGATTGTCATATAGTAAATCCAAACCAACCCTTAACCTTGAGAAAATGGGCCAGAAAAATAGTCATGAATTTATACATAGTACTTTTTTCACTTCTAATTGTTGTTTTATAGGACTTAACAAGAATTTTGTGTGTAAACCTGAAGCATCTTAAAATTACGTTCAGATTAAAACACAATTTTGAATAACAGACCTAATCACTTTTAGATTTCTTTTGCTGGTACAGGTAATCTCTTAAAATTATTTTCTAAGCTTTCTTGTTTGTTCATCATTTTTAATGTTCAACTATAAGCCTTTGAGGATTTCAAAGCAGTGGCCCAGTATTTGTCACCCAACTGTACTAAAAATAATATTCTAATTCCATTAAAATACCATCAAAGAATATATTTCATAATTCCACCCTTTACTTTTTGCAGTACTTGTATGAGATGATCCGATTAATTCTGAATGAATTGCAAGTAAAAGCAAGGAGTTTATCTGAAAAAAGCTGCTAGACTGCAAGGTAATATCTAAAGTATCCCTACACACACTGACTTGGTAAGTCACAAAAGTACTAAGAATGGTTGTAATAATACCATATATATTAAAAATGTCATTCTTATAAAGAAAAATCTGTTCTATATGAATTCAAGGGCATTCATAGAAGTCGTAGAACTATCAAAGTTTATCATCTTTTTTCCAAAATACTTTAAAAAAAGTCTTGAGTTTGGTTGTTTGGAGTTTTTTTGTATGTTTGCTTGTTGGTGTTTTTTTCTGAGGGGGTACGGGGGGTGCAACACAGTAATTGCACAGTAATCCAAGGCAGCTCTAATGGGGATGAATTTGTCCTGTCCTGTCCCTGCTAGGTAGGTCTTCTGCTTGGACATCTCTCCTAACATGTTATTGTGGGTAGTTCCCAGGATGCACTGTATAGTTTGCTAGGACCGGAGGTTCTGGAAGGTGTAATCCATTCAAAGATGAGATGGAACTGAAAATCTTTGTGGGGTTGTTTTTTTTTTTTTTTTTTTGTAGCTATGCAATTCAACAGGCAGGTATAGGTTAAGAAGTAAGTTACACAGAACATTTCATTTTGACACAACAAATTCTTAACATTCACATTAAGTGCAAGCCAGTCTGAAAGGACATTTTTTTCTAAATATTATGACATTTTTGCAAAATATTAATTTATTAGGGCAGATGCCAATTTTATACAAAGCCATCCTGGACCTCAAAACTTCCCTAGGTATCAAGAAGTTTTAGTTTATGTTGCCTGTCACTTCCTTCCACAGGTGTGTACTCTAAGTTGTGGGCAATTCAGTGTATATTAAAGCACACTTAAAACAGCAACAAAATGGTGAACAAGTACTCCAGAAATGTCCAGGTACTGTCTTAAACATGTTGCTTTCCAGCAGTTCTGATGCTCATGCATCTGGGAGGGTGGTCCCCGGATGATGACATTGCCATGACGTAGAAGCTACGTCAAAATCTACTACTACAATGCTCCATAGAGAATTCCCATGTCTTATAATGGCTTTTGGGACCCAAATGCACCAAGGTGGTATAGAGCAGTTATATGTAACAAAGTTTAGCATATGTTATTTGTATAGTACTGTAGGATACTAGATACCTTGCAGATGAGTACAAAGACGAGTTGCAAAAATATAATATACTGTACATACAAGATCTAAGCAAACAAGAAGCAACTTTACTGATACAAAGGGGGTTTACCACCAGCTTGAATTTCTGTTGAGAGTTGTTCAGAGCTGCAGTCTGATTTATGTCCATCTCTGATATGTTTGCAAAATGTGATGAAACTTGCATGACAGCTCGCTTTTGCCTTGTACACTTGTTGCTAACAAACAAACAAACATACATACGTACATATATTTATACACACACACGTGGTAGTACCATTCTTAAGTCTAGAATCTGAACCTCACATGAACCATCACCACATTAAGATACTTCTTATTAAGACAAATATTTTCAGGGTAAAAGGTGTTTAGTATACTACTGCAGAAAATTTCCTAATGTTATTGAGAGTTATTGCTTTAACAGCCCATAAAAACATGCTTTCATCAGAACTATTCTTCACTACATTCCTTAGTTTTATTTGTATTTCAGCTCTTTTGCAGGCTGGAGTGAAACAATATTTTAGCTAAGAACTTTATATCATGATATATACAATGTTATCAAGAGCAGTATATGCCTTTCAAAGCAGATATAATGGTCCATTTGCATTCACCATATGAGTTCACTTTTGAAAATAAATCTTCAGATAACCCACAAAACAGGGAGGCAAAACCGGGGAGAAACCAGAGGCAGTGGAATTAGTGCCTAGAAAGGGCGCTCTGGGGACACTTCTTCTGTTACTTATGCATGCATATATCATGCACTTCTGCTGAAACATAAGGATTTATTTTTTTATATGCATATATGCCATAAACCTATGAATGAAAGTATGGTATTATTTTATACAGAGGAAAGAAATAAAAAGATTCTTAAATTTCAAAATCAGATGTTCAAAATGTAAGAGATGTTCCTAACAAGCTAGCTTGCTCTGCTTTTGTTCTTCTTTCCCTCCTGGAATTTCCTACATACATCTGGGTCTTTAATTGCATGATCACATGCTATCCTGCACGAGAAGTTTGTTTCAGTACAAGTACATTCAAGGGAGCAATGATGGCAAAATGCTAGTGAACAACTCTTTGGGTCATCTATTTTAGATAAATCTAGAATTAAAAAAAAAATAATATTCAAAATCAAATTCTGTTCAAAACAGATCCAAAAAAAGGATCTGCACTGACTTAAAAAATGTACTTCAATATGTTCACCCAGCCGTGCAACATGAATGCATGATGAGAGACAGAAAAGATTTATTGGCACTCATTTGGAATGATGTATATAATTCTCTCATGGTTTCATCACTTATAATACAGTCATCCCAAAATGATTCCACTAAAAACCTGCATTTCAGATCATATCATCATGTGCTCAGACTGTGTACAATGCATGCAGACATTTAAAGAAAAGAATACACAACTTAAGAACTCCATTATGCGGAATATGTTCAGATTTTACAAATTTCAGACTTTTTTCTTATGTATGCTCTGTGCTTAAGAGACCAGGTGCTTTAGCTACTGGCTCCAGCTGACCAGGACTCAGCAAAAGCCATTAAAACTTCATCTAGTGATCTCAAATCGCTTTCCTATACATAAAAATGCCATGATTTTAAGGCTTTCTCTCCCCTGACTCTTCTGATCTGGGAGCAGGTCAGGTGGGAAACTTGGGAAAGTTTGTTTTCCAAATCTTCCATTTTAAGTCTGACAAGCAGTGAGATAAGTATCTGAAACACATCATTTATCTAAAATGAAATATCGTCCATTTTGGCCATAATACTGTGATGAGAAATTCCAGATTCAAAAAAGATGGGAAGCAGTGATATATAAGATGTTTCAGATTCCTTAATGACATGTGCTCAGAGAAGGGTAATAGTGCAGGATATTGGGTATAATTTCAGTAGATACTAATTAGTAGGCCTCTTCTAATGGAGAAAAGCAAATGTGATTTTATCCTACAACTAATCCTCATACATGAAGTTGGAGACACTCATTGTTATTGCTCTGGACAGGAATTCAAGATCTCTGGGTTTGCCCTCATCACCATTTCAAGATTTTTCTTGTTACCTTGCTGAGGGAAGTGTCTTAGAAGTAAATTTTGTTCCTGCTTGGATCAGTAAGAATTCTTCAGCTGGGACAGAATTTCTCCTTTAATAATTTTATGCCATCTCTAAAGAGAGCACTTGATGAAAATGTATCCAAAGCACTTGTGATGTTTTCTCTTTAAGTAATGAAGGTTCTGTTTGGGCGGTGGGATCATGCCTGCAAGTTTGGGGTGAAAAAAAAGAATTTTCAGCCACTGAGAAAACGTGGTTGCCCCACATCCCTATGACTTGTTGAGCTATGTTACATGGCCAGAATAATTCAGATGATTTTTCTAAAACTGAAGGCTATATTAAGTATACCAAGAATTAAAAGTACAACTTTTGGAAGTCATTATAATTTTCACCCAGTACCAATCTGAATGGCATTTTCAGATTAGCAGAAATGTATTTTGCTTCTATTCTTTGTATGTACTTAAATCTAGATATACATCTCTACCTCCTGATCTCTATGTCCATCATACTCCTTGATAGTCGCAGCAAGAGTAAGGACACATACTCCAATAGAAAGGAAAGACAGCACCGCTTCCCAAAAAACTTTAATCTGGCTAATGCTGTAAGGAATGGAAGTATGCTTTGTGCCTACCTGGCTTAGAATATAGCTGATGTTCTAAGAAAAACAACACACTGGGTTTACATAAAACCGCTTTTTCTTTACCATGCTAAAATCTGACCTTGTTTGGACAGTCTTTGATATCCATCATAAAATCTTCTGGGAAGAGCCCAAGTCTATTTGGTTTTAAATAGCAGTTAAATTACAGAGTCTGCACTAGACACTAAAACCTGTTTGCTTGAGTATCTTTAGGGTGTGTTTCAGCCCAGTGGCAGGACTGGTGTGGAAAGATTTTGCAAGAGCAGAGGTGTTGAAGGTGTAGTATGATCTTAGCCAAACCTAACCCAGCCTGTTAGCTGAAGATGTATGAACACTACTGGGTTCATATACCTTCATTGAGAAGACATATCCCTCCCCTGATGGACACTGAATCTTTAGATGGGAAAAACACTGTGCTCATTGTAAAAACATTTTCTTATGGCTATTTTTTTCAGTTTCTATGAGAAATTATTGGACAGTCAGGATCAGGATGGGATTGGTACCATGGAAAATTTCCTGTTTCAAGAACTGGGGTGCTGTGCTCTTTATATTTGGTGATATTTTCTCAACTGAACCAGGAAAAATAAAATATTTTATTCTTCCTTCTTCACCAGATGTGCAAGAAAGACGCAGAATTTCTGGATATAAAGGTATCATATGAACTCCGGATCATTGAAGCATGCCTGCATATGAACTCAGAATTCCCAGCAGGCTTCAGGAAGAGTTATTTTTCTTTCAGGGATACCATTTGTTTTCCATTATAGCCACCTTCTGTTAACATTTTTGTGAGATGAGACCTTGTATCTAATTGTATTCATCCACAGCTCAGCCTATGACTGACTTTCCTGGCACCACATGTCTGTATTTGTCCTGAATCCAAGATACTCCAGGAACTGTGTGACTATCTATGATCATTTCTTCCTCCACCATCCAAAAAAAAAGACCTATCTGGGAAGAGATAATTGAACTCCCTCCTACCTGAAAGCCAGTAATAATGTTATCATGATCCCACAGAAAGATCATGGGCACTTCTAGAGTAAAATGTCTTCAAAATTAAGTGAGACACCTCTCAGTTGCATGTGCAACCCTCCTTCTTAAAATGCATTGTTTCATGTGTCTTAATCTACCCTTTCTGGGGGAAGACCGCAGACAGGAAAGGATGGTCTAGTTTAGTCCTTTCAGCTTTATTCATTGCTGCCTCGCTTTTCCCATTTTGCAATGGAACTGTGTTTCTGTCTTTTGACTTCTCACGTATTTGGCCAGGCTCTTCTCTGTGGTGCCCAGCTACAGGAGAAGGGGTAGCAGGCACAAACTGCAACACAATAAGTTCCTTCTGAATATGGGGAAGAACTTCTTTACCTAGAAGGTGGTGAAGCCCTGGGACAGGTTGCCCAGAGAGGCTCTGGAGACATTCAAAACCCACCTGGATGTGACTCTGTGCAACCTGCCCAAGGGGAACCTGCTTCAGAAGGGGTTGACTAGATGATCTCCAGAGGTCCCTTCCAAACCCGACCATTCTGGGATTCTAGGATTCTATACTTTTCTTTGACTTTCAAATTTCTGTCTGAAAATCCTCGTCTATCTCATCTTCTCTGTTTTATTCCCAGTAGACAATCCTTTAATCTGAGCACAAATTTTGTACCTGACTTCTGCTTTTGAGACTTTCAGATCATCAAAACATTTTCCTTAACGGTTTCTTACTAGACTTCCCTCTTTTCCTTTGCATCATTATAGGTTCCACACGTCATCTTAGAGCAACCACTTGAAGTAATTGCCATCTCTCCTGTACCCCCTTGTTTGTCGTTGTTCTTTTCTTGCTCACTCACCATTCTGAGAATATGAAACTCAAACATTTAATAATCACTTTTCATTCAAATCACACGTCTTTTCTTAAGCATGCAGCCTGGTCTTCCCTACCAGTCAGTACTGTATATAAAATAGCTACTGCTATGGTGGCTCCCTTCTGCTTTTGAGACAAAATAGCTTCAGTGCATTTATCCAAAAGGTTTCAGCTACCACTTCACCTAGTAGCTTTCAGTATGGTTATGATATTTCTCTTGTTCTTGTTAAATCTGTTTATACTTACAGGCATGCAGAAAATTAATTTCCTACATTTTACCAAAAGCACAGCTTGATTTGTCCAATCCAGCCTTCAGTCACAGGCAGCCACGCAAAAGATGCACTTCTTCTAGCAGTCCACAAAACGTACTCCAGACATCACATCACAGTACAGTACAATAATGTGTGTGTATATGCGTGTGTGTGTGTGTGTATAGAACAAATACCATTAGTAACAGACAAAAAGACTAGAAAGCGAGTAAGAGAGTTAAAAGGTATTGTGAGTTACCTCTGCACTAGCAGTTCCTGGATAATCAGAGCAAATACACACATCCTTAAACTCAAACACACAAAAAATAATCTTTTTTTTTCTCCATCCTTCCAAAACAAGCTAATCCCTTCTGTAGATACTGTTTTCTATGATTTGTCTCTCAGCTTTGGTTATGTACTAAAACCTTTTTTCCATTTTGTTTCCCTGCTCATCTATATATTTTTTGAGTTGATGTCCAGATATGCTCTTTCCCTTGTAAGATCATGCCACAACTATCTAGTCTATAACATTTCTGAAATATTGAAAAGGGAATGATTTGAAGATAAATATTGACTGGGAGGGTGTAGAGAAAGTTCAAGCAGAAGCAACACTAGTTCTGACAAACTGTGTCTAGAAATGGGATGAGCATCTGAAATGCACGGCGGTTTCCTTCCTGTGTTATCTTTCCACATGGAGGTTGAATTAAGGAATTCATACTTGAAAAGCTTGAAAGTTCCCATTCTAACCCAGATGCCAAAACTTTATCTGATCAAAGCAGTATGTAGGCCATTTTCCTGGGAACACAAAGAGACTGGTGAAAATTGGAGGTCCAGGTCCAGATAGCTCCATCTGCAAGACCTGCAGATAGTTCTGGTGAGACAGAGGCAAAACTGATACAAGCCCTGCTCATTTTGAAAGGGGTAGCTTTTCTCCTGGTGGACTTCAAAACTTGCTCCAGTTTACTCTGCGATGTATATACCTTTTTTGATACCTACCACAAGCTGGGAGATGTTGTGATCTGTTTTAGATGACTGTATAGCTTCAGCTTTCCATAAAGTTTTCCGTTGTGTCAGTAGAAGAGCAGGAAAATTACTTGCCTGAGAGGCAAATCTGGAGGCTCGGAGAACATCCAGCTGCCTGCAGAAATCAGCCTCATTTTCCCTCCCACGGGACAGGGCCCTCAAACTCTATAGTGTTTGGGCTGATCAGAACCACACGTGAGATACTGACCTTCCATATCTGTGCATGTGTGTTAGATGACAACTCAATGTGTTTGCCTGCTTCTGCAGTGAAAAACACTTCCAGAAGTTTGGAGTTCCTCCTCTATCTAAGACCAAAGGATCCTCTGTCTATAAAATGCAAATAGCCTGACATTCAGTTTAACTTATCTGCGCACCTTGATAGCTTGAAAAGGAAATATTTTTCTTCCCAAAGAGCTTCCAGGATAATTCATCAGTGTTTGCTTGGTGTTCAGATTTTGCAGTAATATGCACTACATAAATATGTAGACAGCTTAGTTTCATTACACAGATATCACTACCCATATGTTATTAAAAAATTGAAGGAGAGACGATATTCTTTGAAACACACTGTAGCTTCATCTGTCAGCTCTTGACAAAAGGTAAATTTACCTTCTATTGATCATTTCCTACTAACAATGAAAATATTGGTAAAAGGGGTAAGGCATATTAGAAGCATTTACCAAATTTGACCCTGGTTTGTAAAATCAATGGAAACTTGCCATGCATTAAAAGGTAAGCAAAAAAAAAAAAAAAAAGAAGAAGAAAAAGAAAGAAAAAATAAAGATGCTAAAAATAAATTGGTAAAAGAGAAAAGTTCCTGTAATTTTAGGTTTAAAATATGAGCCTGAGTAATCAAGGAAAGTATTTTTACTGCCCTGTCAATATTTTTCCTGGAAGCTCTGGTAAATAGACTTTCTTTAGATCTGTAGTGTGCGTGCCTAATGGTCTTAGGTGTCTCTTACCGCAGAAAACTTTATCCTTAAGAAATACAGTAAACAGGAACTCTGTGGTTACGTAGTTCCTGAAAGAAAGAAAAAAAAAGGAAACATGTTCACTGCCATGACACACAGACAATTTATACTGATTTAAGAAGAAGCTGTTCTCTTCTATTTTGAATCTTTCATGTCAGCCTTTGTTTCCATTGCATTAAAAAAAATCTGTTTTTAAAACCTATCAGTGAACTGGATCATGTTTTCTCAGTCGTTTGAATTAACATCTCCATAACCCCAGGAGCCCTCAGAAGTGCTGGAAAGCAGAAGGGAGCTTTTTTTTGCCTTTCTAAAGCTCTGTTTATTTACTTTGCTGGAGAAAAAGATCAGCCATCTTCTCTTCTGAATCAGCAACTTATAGAAGCTGTGATCCATCCAAGTCTGAACTAAGCTAGAAAAATTATCTTGAGATCAGTTAAAGACCTAATTCTCCCAGGTTCGGTGTCACCTCAGTCACTCTTTTTAACCACTTTCTTTGCTTCAAAATCTGCCGCTTGTGCAAATGAAATAGCACAGCTGGCTCTGCACATCTTCCCCTTCATCTGCAGCTCCATGACCTGGTTCCTTGGCTAACACCTATCCTACATTCACAAAGAAGTCCATCTGCTGAGCCTCCCAGATGGATGCACAGTTCAGTTGTGTAATGTGGGGGAAGGCTGGCATTACAAGGGGTGTGTTCGCAGGGGGATAAATCTCAGTACTCGGTGTTCCTGCGCTGCCGTGCAGACCAGGTGCTCCATCACCGTGCCTCATCTGTTCAAGCTCGGTCCATTCTTGACCACAGCACTGATCAGAATTAATAGTTAAGAAAAATGTCTTCTTCTCTTAATCCTGTCAAAAACAACTGTGATGTTACGAAGAACCATAAAAGATGTGACCTACAGCATTGCACAGAGACGCAGTTACGTTATGGTAGTATTATCTGAAAACTGACAAAGACCAAGACAATAATCAAAAGAACAACATTATGTTTAGATTCTAAATAGTTTATTCTCTTAAATGATAAGTTCCCTTCGTGTTAAACTCACCAGTTCAAAAAAAAAAATTATTTGACTCCGTTTATTTGATGTTAAATTATATTTCTATACACCTCGTCTGTGCAAAGTCACTCCTAGCGAACAGTAAGCATGCTGAATGCACTGTAGGCTCAGCCCTTCCAGGCTGCAGTCCAGTGAAGAAGCTGAAATTTGGACAAATATCCCATTTTCTGTTATCCAGTTGTGGTGACTGCTGTGCTTATGGGATGGACAGGATAGATTGATGGGAGCTGTAAGATGTTAAAGCACTGGTGTAAGGCATTGGCGTGCCCTGCTGCTCACCCCACCCCTCATCAATGCTGGCAGAGGCTGGGGCATTTTTTAAAGGACAAATTTTGTCTACCTGAGAAGTTGAAAAAAAATTTTTTTACACTTTATGTCAAAAGCACTGCAAAGCTCTACCAGCACTGCAGAGCAAGAAATGGCTGAGAAGACCCAGCTAAACCAACCCAAGTCTTTGTCATTACAATCAAAGCAGCATAATAACAGGATGGAGTCTGCAGGTGTCCTGGGCTTTGGTCTCTTCTTCTATTCCAGTGATCTCTGTACTCCTATCTTTCCTGAAAGCCCTCTATTCTTTTAGTGAATTTTCCTCTTTGACTCAAGTACTCCATTTTTGTCACTGTAATTTCTCCCTGTACCTCTCATTCAGGTGATTTAGGTGTTACGCACAGCAGCAGCTGAAGATTTTGGAGGGTGTCTGTTGTTCTGTTGGACTGATGTCTATTGCTTTGTAGCTGTTTCTTAGCAGACTTTTCCCAAGGAGCACAGCTCAGACTTTTCTCAATTTGTTTCTTTGGACACTGCAAGAAACAAACTTTCCAGTCTGTGTTGTCAGCAGTAGTGTCTCTGAAAAAAAACCTGATTTTTTTTTCACCAGATTCAATGTTAAAAGAACTTTTTCACTTTGAATCATCAGGTTGCCAAAATTGGAATTGAAACAAGGGGAGGAATCAGATTTGATTAATTTCCCAATATGAAAAAAGACTTTTGAAAAACTTTTTTAAATGTCCTATCACATTAAAATAATTATTTTAAATAAAAATAAAAAGTAAATTAAAAAAATGTTATTGTACTTTGAAACAATCTAATTCAAACACCAAAACCAAACACTGGGAAAATGGAGGGGGGGGGGGGGGGGAGGGGAACACAAAAGAATTGAGATTTTTCATAAGAATTTTCAAAATTTCAAATATTTAGCCAGACTTTTTATGAGTGGCAGATACACAATCTAAAATACTCTCCTGAAACCAAAACAGAAGCATTTTCTACCACATCTAATCCAGCGTGGTAGATTACTGAAGTAAGCCTCATGGCTGCTTTCACTAACCTAAGATAAATGAAAATCTGCTTAATGAAATTTTCTCTAGAAAAAAATCTTGACTCAGTTGTTAGCCTGTACAATGAAACAAGGGCAGAATTTTTGTAGAATTTTTCCTTAGAGAGTGTCTTATAATGTGCATTGTTTTTCCTGAAATTCTTTAGGGCCTTGTAGGCAGTGATCACTTCAGAAAGAAGTAAAAATTAATCCACAACTCCAGTATCTTCAAGGGACAGTGTACCAGTAATTAATGGGCCTCCTATTTTCAACGTAATTCTCTCTATATAACTGATATCTCCCCTTCAGTTCAAATGTAATTAATTCTCATTCTGGACTGACAAGAACCCTGGGTCGGTGAACATAGCCAGTTTTATTCTAAATAAATGTTTTAGAGCAATTATGAGTCAACAATAAAGTTGATTTTTCATAAATTATTTTTGGCACAGTTCATGTATCTATTACAGCACCATAGTATCCATCCTGTGAGTAACTGATGCATGTTGAGCTTCACCGAGGACTAAAGCACAACTCTTTAAGCCTGGAATAACAGCTCTGAGGTCAGAGATGGCTCTTGTTTAACTGGAGTGAGAATCAGCACCTTAAGAGCATGGTTTTGGGGACACCTTTTAGGGAGGTCAGTTCAGATCTCTTCAGAAGTTGCACCTTGTTCTGAAAATATGCAGGGAATCTTCTAAACCCCAATTAGAGATGTCCACTGGGATATCACCGTGCCCCTTTCCAGCTTTCACGTAAAACCTTCACAGCGACAAGGAGAGGAGTTTATGGAAGTGAAGCTGATGTGGAGGAGCTGGCGGAGGGGAATACTCCTCTGAAGTTCAAAATACGACATGAACACCCAGGTGCTGGAGCCATTCTGGTCTTCATCCTTCCCCACGAGCCAGCCCTCTGGCCAGGTGACCCTTGTCTGCCTTTCCAAGGGCTCTTACTCACCGTGTGAGTGGGTGCAGGGGTGCCTCCCCCGGGGTACCCAGCCCTCACACCGGTGCTGTGCCTCTGCAGCTCTCACTCCTGCCTCCTCATGAATCCAGCCCTGGGAACTGGCATGGCCCCCTCCACCACAGCCATGGATCTACAGCACGTAGCAGCAACGCTCGGATCCACCCACCAGCACGAGATCGGTTCGTATGGACAGGGTTGTGCAATAAACAAAACGTTAGCTATATCTGAAAAGCTTTTCCCGGCTCAGCTTTCAGCTTTGTGCTGTTTATTTTTGTTCAACAACAAAAACAGATGTTTGCTGGTGTTTTTGCTTCTCCAGATGTACCATTTAAAATGTTGTCAGCTGTTCAAAGACACTGCTGACTTTTGGAGAGCAGAAAGAGCTGTGGGAAGTGAGCTATCTGGCACTGGAAATTGAATTTTCTAGGTGCACAGTCTTTTTTTTTTTTTTTTTTTTTTTCAGTGAACACACCGTGATTAAGGATTCGCTGAGGAGTTCTTTGAAGGGTCCCAATGTGGCTTAGACCCACGGTGCAAACTCCATACATCTCAGCACATTGGACCTTGGCGTGAGCAGAACGTGTGTTAATGTACAGATCACAGCTGCCAAGACACACAAATTCTCTGTGTGATCGCCTGGATTTCTGGTCTCTCTCTTGTTGGGGAGGAAATGTCATGATCACATGGAGACTTAGCATGAGAGACCACTGTAAAAAACAGATAAAATGGAACCATATTTTCTGACTGGAAACAGAAACACAGTTTACCATCAGACTTTGACTGCAATAGTGTTACTTCAAAGTATAAGTAATGTTGCAATTTTCATACGAAGAAATAAGCAGAGGGGTTTTTCTGGTTTGGTTTTGTTCATTAAAAGCAAAGGCCAAAAGGGTCTGACTGAATTCTGCATTTGGGTTTGGAGAGCAGTTTCCTCAAGCGTGCGTATTTTGTTATGGTTCCATATTTAGCTCAATGCTCATATTCCACTAATGTGCTGGACCGTACATCTGCAGCAAGGTGAAGGATATTTATCATAATTTGTAGCTGGTGTGAATCCATCACATCTCAAAAATATGTATTTGGCTTTTAGACTTACAGCATGGGAGAGACTTTTATAAGCTAGGAGATGATAGTCCTGATAACTTGAAAAAACAAAGACTGTAGTTACTTCCATATTCTTGCCTGAGGATCTGAAATCAATAGTGGGTTTTTAAAATTCAATTTATGTTTATGTGTACTTAGACTCTTCCACTGAAACTTACCAGTTTCACATGTCTTGTAAGGCACTGCTCTAGAGGGAAATCTGGTGAAAGCTGAATCCTGAAATTCAGATCAATTATTTAATTCATAACTGAATTGTACTGTAGATTGAAAACTTTCCTAATACTAAAGCAAATAAGATCATTTCTATTCTGCAGAGTGGATTTCTGTTACATTTTCTGTATCATCACACTCTGTAAAACCCATGTAAATCAATATAACTTGACAGTTCCACATGAATGGGGTTTGTGACTGCCACATAAACTGTATCAATCACATCACTAATTTCATTACTAAAATTAGTTCATTACTTTGGGCCATACCACTCTGAGGAAACACAGCTACGACTCGCAGGCTCAGTCCCCTGATAGACAACGTAGCAGGCCTCCTGGTTCAGGAATTAGGAGCACACAGCAGCTGTAGCCCCAAAATACTGCAAAATTACCTGACTTCAAAGCAGTTCACTGGGCAGATTGACCTGAACCTGGACCTACATTCATTCCATAGAAATGTGGAAATGTTTGGGTCTTGTTGTGAACAGGAACAAAACAACCCAGCTGGAATGTCCAAGAAATACAAAGTGAAAAAGGCAGAATCGTGACTTTAGAGAATGACCTGGGGCTTCTTTTTGACTCTTCCTCTTTATAGTAAAAGGGAGCCACTGATTACCTGATCTACTGGTGAGCTTTGATTGAAAAGGAGCAAATGTAAACCTAAATAAGGAAGTATTTCCTTTATACTGTGAGTGTTTCCTCCTAGAAAACTCAACACCACAAATCATGGCGGCCAGAAGTTCCTAGGTAGTACAACCACTCGGTTACAAGTAAAGGTTAAGAAACTGATGGAAGAGAAACTTGCTCCCAGAAATAAGCCAGTTGCAGTGCTGGAAGAGACATTCCTCCCGAGCAGATCAACCTAGATCTGCCTTGCATGCTTAACTGCGTACTCCTAATTAGTCTGTGGCCATTGCCAGTCTTATCAAACTGTAAACCACTGGTTGATTCAAGTTTTATAATTGTATTACGTAGGCTTAAGTGTTTATAGAGAAATGCTCAGCACACGGTTGCACTGTTCTTGATCCATATCTTGTTACAGTGATCCAAGAGCATTCTTATGGAAGAACGTGTGTGTAATCAGAAAAGAGAGTTGGCTATGTTCATCACTGCTGAGAAACCTTTGCCTAGACTGTTTTCAAAGATCTTCAGTAACTACCAGTGTCAACAAGCAGCTCTGCTCTGTCCTCATACTGAAAAGCTTTTTATAACATGTAAGCATGCGTCTCTTTTGCTACACTTTCAGTACTTTATTTTCCACTTTCAATATGGAAAAGTTTTAATTCTCATCCTCTGTGTGGTAGACTTTCTGTATTCAAATACTGTTATTGTGTTGTTCCTGCCTTCAACCTCCCTACCCTTATAAAATAACTGTTCCATTCAATCTCTTCTCCTAGGCAATGCAAGGCAGAGTACCTCAGCTGGTCCTTCTCAGTAATGAATTGGTGTGGATTATTTGGACAGCACTTGTCTCTTTATGAAGCTTTTGTGAATATTACTTCGAGATTTGTCATGTTCAAAACCACAACATGCTCGTTTCATCTCATGAAACTTTAGCACGACAAGAGTACAGTAACCTGTAAGTACTCTTTGGTTCAAACCTGACTGAAATCAAAGAATTCCTTTACCATCTCTGGCTTATGAATCAGGGACACACCAAGGCAATAATTTAATTTTCTGTTAGAAAAAGCATAAATGTTTTTAAGGAAAACCACTCCACCGGCTGTTTCTTTTGCCCTCTTAACCCCCATCTCAGTTCCAAGTATGTTCCTAATCTGATCATGTTATTACTACACAGATTGTGGTACGTTATCTAAAGATTTCAATTTACTGAAGAAGCAGAGTTCTTTTAAAACCAGTTTTTCAATAAATGCTCATCTTATCAACATTGGCCCATTATAATGACATTTACTACATTTCATTACAATAAACTTTTCAAAGAGTAGAAAAAGTAAGGGTTGATGGATGCTAAGCTGAGTAAAGGTTGTAACATTCCTGTATTTATTAGAATAAAACAAATATGAATCTGTGTTTTCTGTTGTTTCTTTCCTGGTGAAAGAGTTATTGGAAAAGTGAATTTCAAAATGTGATTCTCTCCACATGCATTGAAAGGGTTTCCATCACCAGAAGCTCAACATAACTAAAACTTGACTTTGCCAATAATACTTCTCCTCTTAAGATCCTTTCCACAGCAGTAGTAGTGTTTCCATTGTGGCCATTTCATGCCTAGAGAGAGGTACCATCTGAATCACAGGACAAGGCTGGATGGGGCTTTGGGCAGCCTGGTCTAGTGGAAGGTGTCCCTGCCCATGGCAGGGGCGTGGGAACTAGATGGTTTTTAAGGTCCCTTCCAACCCAAACCATTCTGTGATTCTATGATGAGAGTAGGAACGAAGCAAAGCTTCTCTTTACAAGACAGGTATTGGCATATATAGTAGTAGTAGTAATAATAGTCATAGTAATAATAATGATCAGATACTGTCACAACACTCTCCAAACTAGCCAGCTGCAACAAAGTCTTCTTACCATCTCATACCAACATACACTTCATGCCAGTCCCTCTGCTGCCTTCTCTTTGTCGCTCCTCACCCAGGGCAGGCTCACGCTCTCTGCTTCTTCCTCCTTAGCTGCCCAACCACTGAACAGAACCAGCCACACCTACACTTTATCCACATCAGCCAAACCCCACCCCTGAAGCCAGCCCACAGCTGTATATTATCAACGTTAATTAACCCAGCTTCATTCCTCTACAAGATACCAGACAGGAATCCAATTTGTTGGTTCCAAACAATACTACATTCTGTGCAGGCAGCAAATAAAGAACATTAAGTGAGCACGTGCTGTGCCATGGTGTATTGTGCTGACCTATCCACTGGTCAGATATACGGATGCGAGTGACAGCAAGAGCAGGGGGAAGCCCATCAGCCCTTTGGCCATTCTTCACTGGTGAACTGGTTCTCTTGGAACTCTTCTCACTTCTGCTCCCTGCTCAAAAGTCAGCTCCAAACTCAGAAAAACAACCCCTGCCCCCAAGAAAAAAAAAAAAAAAAGCAACAAAAAACAACAAACGATGAGCATACAACAAACTACAATGATTACTGAATTAATTCCTATTTGGACAAATCAGTTTCCTCTAATACCCTAGAAAGCAGCTAGAGAGCATTTACCATTAAGCTGTTATTTGATATTTTATCTGATTTTTTCCCACGTCAAGTGCACCTTAACAGCTGGCAAATGGCCATTTATTCAAGTGACAGGCAAATTGTGAGAGACTCATACTTTAAGTTTGCTTCAACTAAATACCTAAAGATTTAGATAATTATTCAAAGGTTATCCAACAATTCGAACCTCTTCAGTCAGCACCCCTGGCTGGAGATCTCACAAGAATATGGAGGCTGTCTTGTGAGATGTCCAGTACTTCCTCTTTCTGGTTAGTATTTTGGCCTTTCTCTGTTCCTGTCTCAGTATTTTGGCTTTTATCTGTTCCTGTCTAGGTATTTTGGCTTCCCTTGGATTCTGTTCTATCTGGAAACCAAAAAGTGCAGATGCATATGAAAATGAGAAATAATTAATAATATAGCTAAACTGAATATTTCATATTCTAAAAGTTTGATTCATGTTCAGATTTTAAAATTAGGCATAATTTGGTTACCCCTCAGGGTTTTTTTTCAAAACTTATATGCTTCTCCCTACCATAAAAGCTCTCAGAACTGTATTTTCTTGTTAATTTGTGGCAGCTATGTTACATGGCAGCACTGTACTTTTTGTGATGATTAAACCTCCAAAAAGATGACATTGAAATCAGCTAAATTTTTCTAAGAAAGTAATTGATCCATGTTTCAAGGGGAAAAAAAGGAACAGGAAAAAAAAATGAGTCAAGAAAGTTCCTACACAAATTTTTTAGGATAATTAGTGGGTTAGAGTTTCCTTGCAACAAGCAGGTATTTTCCAGCTGGCTAAGGGCAGCAATGATTTCAGATCCAGCATGTCTGATGAGTTTCTAATGAAATCCAAACAATGTCTGCCCTGGCTCTTTGCAAATAGAGGAGTCTGTGCTTAAACCCTGGAAGGCTCTAAGGCATGAACTCCTCTGTGTCAGCTTGGAGATTTGCAAAGGTTTGCAAGAAAAGAACTTCCCAACAGGTCCAATGTAATGGCTGTCAGAACTGCTTGCTCTTCTCACCACACTTGGACACATACTCTCCAAAACACCCAATCCAGCTCAAGATGAAACCTGGCCCATAGGCTGTGACATCAAGGATCTAAAAGTAGCTGCAGCTGGTGAACCCTAGTGATTCTGGAAAGGTCCTTTGGAGCATCAACGCACAGGTCATCTCAGATCCTGCAAGCTCCCTTCAGTGAGGGGTGGCCAAATAAATAAGCAAGGGGATGAGGGATTTAAAAATAAATTGTATTACAATGAAAATGCTGCAAGAGCCTGTGGACTCATTTAAATCTCATATTTATAATATCATTTCCAAAAATTTAAAGACCAGCTGCAAAGCTTTAGGAATGGACAAGTAAACCAATAAAATGAGCCCAAGTACTAATGTGAGGCCACCCAGGTTCATTTCCTCAGCAGTTACCAAAGTAAATGTGGGATGCAGGAGTAGGTGTGTCTTCCCAGAACCATTCCCCGTCTCAAACAGGGATTTCAAGCACCCTTCAATTCTACCTGCCTCTGTCCCAGCTGTATAACTTGGAAGCTCTGGGCAGAGTGTGAAGGGAGAGGGAACGAGCAGCTGTGCTTCAGAAGCTGGCAGAAGCTGCAGACTCATAAGAGCAGGAGAGCAAGGCAAGATGCAGACAAGCAAGATCAACCCCTGATGGCATCTTGCTTCCACGATGGCAGCAGATCCCAGCTCCTCCAAGTCACCGTAAGCCAGGGAAGCCCTCCCTTCATGGATCCACCAACCTCAGTCCCTGGCAGGGCAGCAGGTCCCAGCTCTCCGGAGCTCCCCATTGCATCCCGCACACTGTTGTGTGTGAATAAGCTGGCCCCTTGCTGTGAGTCAGTCTTCAAGGGCCAACAACTTCAGACCCTCTGGAAACTTGCCAAAGTCTGGAGGTAACAGTATCCCAGTCCAAGGCATGGCTGTGTTCCTAGAGAAAAATGGTCAGAAATTCAAAAATTTGCAATTTTCCTGTGTTTTTTAGCAAGGGATGAAAAACAGTGTGACTGTCAAAATGCGAGAGCTTTGCTCTGGCTACAAAATAAATAGCCATTTACCCATGAGTTATTTAATAATATAAACAACAAAATTAACATAATATACTGAAAGGTAGTCAAATACTATGAAATGAGAATCTGGGCTCCAGTGAACAGCCCTGTCCTGGCTGCCAGCAGGTCGTGACACCACTGCAAAGCCTGGTGGTGCAAAACGCAGCGCAGAGGGAATGCCTACCAATACTTAGGTTTTATGATCCCGATATTGGAGGACTGAGGTCTTGGCATTGGAAAACAGTTTTCTGGGAGGAATGGAATCTCTCTTGGGAATTCGTCTG
The DNA here is from genome assembly GCF_023634085.1 of Falco cherrug. Classification (NCBI taxonomy): domain Eukaryota; kingdom Metazoa; phylum Chordata; class Aves; order Falconiformes; family Falconidae; genus Falco; species Falco cherrug. The sequence continues at coordinate 27,316,457 of NC_073709.1, forward strand.
CCCTGTGTAATTATGTGTGCGTTCACATGCTACTGGTGTCAGTGAAGAAGAGGAATGAACTGTTCAGTGAGACTTGTCTGAATTCTTTGTTATGATGCTTCATCTGCTAAGGTGATAGGTATTTGATGCCTTTTTCCATCCCTCTCCCTTAAAGGTTTTCACAGCTATGAAAAAAAAAAAAGGGGGGGGGGGGGCGAGATATTATCATTCAAGTGAAAATCTGAGTAAGCAAATGCATTTGGCTCTAACATACGTGGAAAGTTTATTCTGGAGCCAGAGGTGGTTACTCTGACCATAATTTTACACAGACAGTTACAAGCAGTTATCTTGGTAGGTTCATACCATTTTAATGTGAAGTACTTGAGTGTTTTGCTTTTTAGTATTTTTCAATAAATAAAGCAGAATGAACTCCAATGTTACGTGCTGCCAACTATTTTCCCAACCACTGCTCTTTACAGAGGATAATTTATAATGATCAAAGATAAACTAAAGTATTAGCCTTGAAGAAATATGACTTCAGGTTTAAAAGTTCATTTTATGAGGTAGATAATCTTTAATATTTTTTTCAGGCCTCGTAAATTTGATTGCTTTTTCCTTAGTTCTTTAATTATTAGAAAGGCAGAAAGTTCAGAAATACAGTTTCGTTTGTGTTCCCAGGGGTTTCTAATCATCGCTTCAACTAGCTGCAAGGGCACAGGCCAGTCTTCGCAGGCACTGAGCACGTATCGCTGACCTTTGCATTTGTGTTGGGAAAGACCTATTTAACGCTCCTCCGTCAAGAGAGAATCTGAGCACACGATCATTTTTCCTCCCGTTCTATGAAGACCACAGCATCCGATCCGCTCAATGTCAGCTGCTAAATAATAGTGCAATGCGAAAGATAAGATTGGTTATTGTTTTTTCAAAGGCAAAGCATACATTATTGTGCCAGACATCGAACAAACGGAGCCCTAAAGTGACAGCAGGCAAGCAAGGGGCAAAAGGCACTGTTCGTGTTCCCACATGCAGCTCCCCACCAGCTTCCCACAGCGGGTATTTGGGGGTGAGGGGTGCCCATGCACACACCCTGGTGTTTGGTCTCAGCTCACAGCTCCAGAGTTGTTCTGTCAGTGTCTGGAAAGCCAAAATATACCTATCTGCTTGTGATTGGTGAAGATTTACTTCATCTCACGCTGTGGTGAATCGCTTAGGCTCCTTCTCATGCGTGACATATTTCTTTAAATATATGGATTCAAAATGTAGAATTTTGAATTGCTCCATCTTTACATGTTTTAATTAATTATTCATAAATTTTAGTTGTATTAAAAGACATCTTCCTAACCTCCTCTTCAGTGACCTCTCGTGTTTTTAATGTTCTCCAAAATGATGCATTAGTACAAAGAGGGCATGAAGAGTTCAGCATTTTTCTTCTGGTTAAGAAGAAGATGCATCAAAAAAATTGAAAGCTCAGATAGTTCAGATTTTCAGCCCTGTTTGCATCGTATTTAACCCTGGAATGCACTGTAAAACATACAAGCCTTATATTTCAATAAAATTGAAATTCAGGGCTCCAGAAGCACAATAGTGGGACAATGGCTGTTAAATGGAGAACCTCCACGTCTTCTAGGCACTCCAAAATAAAAAATGCAACAATAAAGTGCTTCACCTTACACTTTTTATCACCAGTAGAACACTTAATCTCTCACTTTTGTTGTGCGGTGTCTTTGAAATCTGCCTGTCAGTTGGCAGCTCCAAGCTCAGTGTAACGGCACATTAACAGCGAGCTCATTAGTGACCAAGTAGCTGTGAAGCAGTGTCTACACCGTCCAAGCTCAGAAAACATCACAGCGTCCTCTGAGGCCATCTGCTTCTAAGAATTTTACCCAAAAATTGAAGCCAAGACTTACACCTATGGGACATGAGGGATGTGTTATTGTACTGTAAGAAGGAGTATGATCCAGAAGATTACTTTATCTCTCCACCCACTGGGGGGGCAATCATTGAAAAATTCTAGTATTTGTAGCTGGCTACAAAACAAAAAAAAAAATTGCTATTTCTCTGTTCTAGATGTATCTAGATTCTAGTTATATATATAATACAGCTCTAGATTATCCAACATGATGACAATTAATGTTCACCACTTTATGTTCAGGACTGCATTAAGTCAATGGAGCTTCCCATTGTCATTATTCCCACCTTCATTTTAGGCAGCTGTGGGAAATGTCGAACCGTTCAAATAACATGCAAAGAGCGATATCTTCACTTTCCTCAGATTTTAGAGGAGGGGGGTATGTGCACATGTGTTCACGTCCACATGAGAGCAAGGGAGGATGGGAGGGTGGAGGTGGAAGAAAATGGGTGAGGTTATGAGGTTAGTTAGATCAACAATTAGTGACAAGCACTCTTGTGGCACCTATGACAAGCAAGATTGATCAGGTATTTCAGAGCTCAGAAATGCAAGGCATTTGGCAACCTCTGATCTCTTAATTCAATTGATTCTTTTCCAAGTTTTTCAAACTGATGACCTTTCCAAACCTAATTAGATGGCAGGAATCAGAAAGAGGACACTGGAGAATTTTAATAAAAGGAATTGAATTGTTTCTTCATCTTCACAACCTGGGATTTATGAGGGAATTGCACTGGCTTTGTAGCAATGTAAAATAAATAGACATTAGATGATGACAGGGAAAATAGAATTGCTGCCAAAGCTAAAAAGAGCTTGGCAGAAGAAGAAAGAACTACTACATAGTCAGTCATTCTTTACTGTACAAACCTTTTCATAAGGCACAAAAAAGAGATATACAGAAATAATGGACCCTTGCTAAAAGATGAAAAGGACTTTCTATAGCTTACATTTTTCACCAGCAAGAGCTAAGATGCATCTCATTTGCTACAAAATCCTATTGTTCCCTTTCACCATTCAGAAAACTGGTTACAGTTCACAAGGAGTATTTGCAGCCTGAACATTTAACATCAGAAATAAATAACTGAAACAAGAGGTCAGGAAGAGAAAAAAGTTGTTATGAGCATAAATACTTTAAAGACATATCAGTCAAACTCCATTCTCATATAGTTCCTTTTAACTGTGCCTTCCTGAACTAGGCAGAGTGGTTTTTTCATACAGTGAACTTCTAGTAAAATTGTGTTTCCATGCTTGACAGCACTAAAAACATGTTAATAAAAATATATACATGGAAATATATATATATAAATAAAAATACATACATGGAAAGTTTCAATATTTGAATATTCAAAGGAATTGTAGATGGAAGAAGCTCCCATCTTCATGGGCTAAGATATGTCCAACCCATTTTAATCTTTTTATCATCCAGATATAACTTAGGAACCATCCTGTGTACTTAGTTAAGTTGCAGAATCACTAGAAATACCTTCATCGAACCTTATACTTCTGCTGCCTTAAATCATAAGACAAGATGTCCAATGGTAGTAAGTGTCACAAGAAAGACAGCAGAAATGTAGCTTGTCCATTTTGCTTTTACAGGGGCCTGAGATGTACACCAGAGAGCAGGCGTTGTCCTGGATCTCAGCAAGCCACCTGCTGCCCCATGCCACCACGCTGTCACTGTGACTCCTCCAGGTGCTCTCCCATGCATTGAGTAAGGTGAAAGATGCCCATTTTTTTACATTACACCAGAATGATTTTGATTTGGTGGATGTATCACTTTGAATCTGTCCCACACACCAGTGAATTCCAACCAAAATTTAAAAAGTGGTAGAAAGCTCGAAGATAACTAAATACCTAGAGTGTCCATGAAAACTGCCAGTTCATTAGAGACGGGACCAAGCCTGTACAGCTCCTCACCCGTGGAGAGGCGGCCAGGCAGAAGGCAAAGCTGGAGGGCAATCACTGCATATACGCTTCAGGACTAACTATAGCGTAGTTGTCTTGTGGTCAGAGAGGTAGCAAAGACATTCAGAGCAGTGCTTGGGTTCTTGGAGAGGGAGACTATTTAAAGAAAAAATACTGCAAAAAGGTTTTCGTTTTCTTTATCTCTTCCCATTGTCTCTTAGGGAGTTAATCTGAGGCAGTAATATTTCAGTGACTGCCAACACTCGTTGTTGCATTTGAAGATACGTAAAAGACATAAAGGAAGGTTTAATAAGGAGAAAAGAGGAGTCGCCTTTTCTGATGTAGCAAATCACAAGTACAGCAGAAGAACATGACACTACGAGGTGCTGGAACACAAATAATTGTGTAAACTATGTAAGTAAAATCTAGGTCTACTGAAGTCAAATAGATTTTGCCATAAACTACACTGGATTCAGGATCTTATCAGATATAAGCATGGCAAAGCTGAAAAAAAAATCTAAGTGAATGAGAAGTGCATACTTTTGTATATTAGAATTCCCCTAAACTCTCAGAAACAACCTCTTTAACCATTTCAGGATTCCTGCTCTGATTGTCCCCTCTTAAGAATTACCTACTTCATTCCATTGCTCATGTTTCGAAAGAAAAAAAGATCCTCCTGAAAATGATAAAAGCTTTTCTCACGTAAAACCAGGGGATTATAGATGGCATGGTTTCGGAAACAAGGACAAATGCCCAGAAAAGAGCCCAACAGCTGTTAATATAGAGGAGCCGTTAAAGGGGATCTCCTGGTATTACGTTGCAGACTGTCATTTTCGGTAGTGCTGGAGGTATCTATTGATGTAATGGTCTCAGGAGACAGGAGAGCTTAAGTAGTTTTTTGAGACGTGAGGGTATTGACCTGACCTACTCACAGCAGTTGAATTGTTGGGAATGTTGATTCATGATTTTACAAAGACCTCACTATTCTTATTCTCCAGAGTGATTATACACCTGACAAATGGTAAAAGCAACATTACTGGACCTCAGAGAGTTATTTTACTTTTAATGCATGCCATTATTAAGCCTGATAGCCTCTCTTATTGCTGTTTTGATAGCTGCCTGCTGCTTAAATGAAAGCACCACATTTCCTGACAGCTCATGCACAGGTGGCCCAGGTCTCATTCTAAACAAGTTGAGGAGAAATCAATCTTGGTGAGGAGGGGGTAGGAGAGAGGTGTCAGTCCATCTCATCCCAAGTTTGAACAAAGAATTTCACGTTGTCGCAGGGAGAATGAGGGAGAGGGGCCCAGGGAGAGGATGCTGACAGGCACCCCGACCTCACTGGCTCCTGTGGTCTGGGACCGTCTCTGCTGAGCCTTATGATGGCAAGACAACATCTTGTAGCCCTTCCACATAAATGCTGTGGTATCTTACACCTGCAGGGATTTCAGGTGAAAAGTGCTGACATCATTATTTATGCTGTCTTCATGCAAACCACAGCTATAAAAAATGGATGCAACTATTGCCGTAGCTGAGTTACTCTTCCCAACTGTGTCAGAAAAGCCCATTTCATGAGTCCATGTCTCTGTAAAAATAGTACCAATGCTGACTAGAAGTGCCTGATGCTAGGGGACAGGTCCAGCTCACACGTATGTTTCATTACAGTCTTAATGAAGGTTTGGCAATGAAACAGAAGAATTGTCCCTTGGTTTGTAAATATGTACATAGGGGGTATTAAATATTTGGTTTGCATTTCAAGGTCTCTTTGGGCTCCACTGGAGAACTACAAAGCAAGCTTTGACTTTTTGAAGACTCTTTTGGGTTATGTAGTCTTTTCTAAGAGAGTTATGAGACTTTGACTGAGAGACTCAACAGGAACCACCTCCCGTTGAAGATCCTCTGCCACTCAGGAGTCCTACCACCACCACCGTGCCCGCCAGCAGCTATGCGTCTGAAGGATGAGCTCTCCATTAGTAGGCATTTAGCCCCAGCCAGATTCTCAATAGCTGGGGAAGTGCAGCCTGCAAACAGCAAACTGAGCTCCAGAGAGGAAAGACACCCTTCTGTTGTAGCCCTCTCGTCTGGAAAACCTTTCCTCTTTGCTAGTTTTAGAGGTTGCCCTTTCCATATGCAGAATATCTGAGTACACTTCAAGGATTCTCTGCTGGCTCTTTAGGGAGCTTGGGCACCTATCTCTTCTGCTCTGAATTGCTGGGCTGCTCCAGCTGATCATTTTTAGCATCGTGGCACTTAAGCTAAGAGTATCCACGTGGGCAGACTGGCCCCTGTGAGCCTTCGCCAAAAATGGTGTGTGTGGATTAGAGAGCGTTTGAATCCTCCCTTGACACTTGTAGAGTTATGGCCTCTGTAAACCTCAATCCAAGATATGGGTCCCATGAGGAGAACTGTGGTGCCATCCCCCATAAATGCAATTGCTCTCTAGCGTTTCTTGCCTCGTTAATCTCTGCTTCCTCAAAACTGTGGGAATGAACTGAGCAGTACAGGTCCATCGGGAACAAAGGAAGGCTCTTCTCCAGGCATTTGTTTAGCATCTCCTTAGCACTGTCCCACCACAAACACAGCTCTGACCTTTCTTCACCAGTCTTTCTTTTACAAAACAAAATCATCCTAAGCCTCTTACTTACAGCAGCCTCTAGACACCAGTAAAGTTCAAGGGTGTGGCTTTGGCCCCAGCTCTAATTATGGCTTGGGGTTATATTAGTTAATTATCTGCTGCAGCTTTCTGGGTTTCTGGCTTGAATGAGAGAAAAAGTTGCAAAAGCCACAGGAAAGACAGTTGGTCCTCAGAGAATTTTTGGCCCAGAGAGCAGCAGTAAGTACTAGAAAGCTTGTGAGTAAACCTGGAGAGGAGGTTTGCTACTGGCCTTTTGTAACAAGTCTGTGGATAAATTTTTACCTTATTTAGAATGGTTATGAATCTTGAGAAACTTCCCTGAATCCACACTTAACTTCAATTTAAGGTTTTGTAAAAAGAAGAAATGTTTTGCCTGAGATATTTGTTTGGTGCTGGTAGGACCCTGATGCTGTGTAACCTGCTTGGCCATTCCGAACTCCACTCGTAAGGAGGCAGTGGTATACTGATGAGTTGACTCTACATAAAAAATTAATTTTACAAACCTCTTCAAAATGTGAGGACCTAACCTAAAACCCTGTTAGCAAAGGGTGAGAGTTCATCTCAAAATGGAAAAGTAAGGTAGCATTTATAAAAAACATTTTTGCAATTATTTAATTCTGCTCCCAATGATGTTGGAGATAATGCCTCCAAAGCGTGCAAAATTAGAATATCATTTAACACCTTTGATAATGCTATTCCAAGCATACTCCTCCTGGGTAACACTTGTACAGTCATGAACTTCACTTTAAAAACATTGGCAGAAATACAGATGAAAGAGGCTTTTTATTCTTTCCTTTTTGAGCAGCTGTATGTTCTCCTCACTGCGGTAGCTCGGTGATCACACTCATTTATGAAGGTCTGTCTCCCATTCTGGAGATGAAGATCAGAGACAAAAAGAGGTTAAGGGTCTGATTTTTCAGAGATGTTGTATGCATGAAAGTCACCTCTGATTTCAAAAGAAGGTATTTCAGTGGGGTTTTTTCAGGCTCTAAACTATACAGGAGGCCATGCAGAGAAAGAGAAGAACTCAGGCAGAGTGTCCCCTCAGCCTCAGCCCTCAGAGTCTCAAGCATCTGACCACATAAGTGATAGGCTCATGGTCCCAGTGGATCCTGCCTGATGTACTGGAGAAGGTCTGGGATTGCTGACGAGGCTTCTGTGACTGCCAGCGCTGTGGTCTGCATTACTTTACCACTTGCACCCCTCGGCTGATGCCGGGACCCCACTGCAACAGATGGAAGGAAGAAACCAGTTCCTGCTTCAAGATCTTGCATTTGAAACAGCCAAGACCAACAAACAGCAAGAAGATGGTTCTCTTGTGGTCATGATGAAGCTGAATCAGAATCCACAGCCCCTCATATGTCTAGTCCAGAGACTTCTCTGTTGGCAACCCAGGGAAGTCACCTCGCTGCTCCTAGCTCCTGTCAGAGGACTCCTTTTCCCTTTTGTCAATGCCTCAGTTTTTTCAGTCAATGTACACATACCGAAATTGAACAAGGAAAACTGTAGTTCCCCACATAACCTCATTTATACTTGAAGTTAGCCTTGCTAGCAAAGCCTTTCCCATTATCTTAATTCTAAATAGACAGTAAAATAAGGTTTTCCTTAAAGCAAATACTTTAGAAGCTGAAGGAAAACCTTTTTGCCACACCTCTCCAAAACATTAGAATCACCCATTTTGGTTTTGCTCTTTAGCTCAAGGAGTTCCTTTTCCCAAGACACCTGGTTCTCCTGTAAGGTACACAGGCACTGGGACGAGGACTCCCTGTAACTCTTCTCAGAAGTGTTTAGGTTTCCTCCACCAAGATCAGAGGCCTTTTGGGCTGCATGAGGATCTCTTCTCTTGAGTTTCCCTTTCAGTATTTGGCCTTCTGCAGGAGCTGGAGGTCTTATTGCCTTTTGTTTATTTTGAAACCAGGCTTAGGAACTGATTCTGATCTACTTGACATCGCGGTAAATCAGGAAAGCAGCACGGAAGAGAGGCAATGCTTTCATGGAGAAGCACCAGAAATGCGCTCAAAATTTGATTCGTACCAGCCATGGTATATTGAGAAGTTACAGATCTTGCTGTGAGGTCCGAAAAAAGATCCTGAGTGGAAACAGGTTTTTTTTTAAATGCTTTCAGCTTCCCAGAAGACGTTAAATGAAGAGTATACAGAACCAGCTACACACGAGTGCGTGCTGCAGCAACCTAGCCTGGGACAGCAGCTTTGCCAGGCACAAAGGGACTCCTGTACTGGTGGCGTCTGGTTAGTGGGTCGGGGACTTTCCACCCATACTAGTAAACCAAACAGGGCCGATGCGTAGACATACGCACTGTCACACAGTCATCACCGCTGATTCATCGCTAGCACACTGCACTACGCAGGAAACCCTATAGTAAATACCCCCCACCCCCCTTCTATATTATGTTGTTAGGCTGTCCTGTGCCAGCTAGCATTCCTGGGCACTGTTCAGGGGAGAGCACAAGGCAGGGACTGTTCCCAGAAGTCAGGATAGATGAGTCCATTGTGTTGAGGAGAGGTAAAGAGAGTTTAGCCATATGGATGCAAGCCAGTCCCTTTGCTCTTGTTCACCCTGCCTGTGGGGTTTTTTTTAGGGGTTTTTTGGTAGATGTTTTTAATAGCTGTAAGAAAATTTCCCAGGTATAACAGCCTGGATGCTGCGAGGTAGTGACCCAAACCAACTCTGCCATCAGGTTCTTACCAGTTCTTCATTAATGTTGCTTCCTCACTGGTTCATAATAAGCATCGCCTTTTCTATTTTAAATAGGGTCACTTCTGTTTTACAGAAAACGCGTTCCTTGGCTGCATGTAAACTTCATTACTAATAGCTAGTCTTCCTTTTTTTTTTTTAAAGTACGCAGCTGTTTCAGTTGTTGTTAGGCCTGCATTTGGGGATTATCACTTTTATTTCTGATTAAAATATCTACATGGTAATGTAATTGAAACAATTGTTCCAAAGTAAATGCATTGGTTGTGGTTTTCATTATCAGGATAATCTTCCTCTCTCCCTCACACCCAAAGCAGTGAAATCCTTCCCTCTCTAGCAATATAAAACCGCATCAATGTGCACAGCAGATTTTAAACGGTTTACTGCTCACTACCCATTAAACTATTTTACAAACAACAATGGAACAGGAAATAACAAAGCATGCTCTTTGCATTAATACTTGGGCTAAAACACTCAGCGTTTCTCTGCGGTTCATAAACCGCTCCAGCTGCGTGTTCACGGTTTATGACATTTCGAGCACCCTGCTCCTCAGCAAAACGAAAACCTCCTCTGGGGCTGGGAGCTGCAGCACCCCCGGGCTGCAGGGGCGGTGGGGTACCCGGCTGCCCCCCCCGCCGGCGCCCCAGGCAGCTGCCGGGCTGCGGGAGCGGAGCCCGCCAGCGCAGTGCGGGGGTAAGAGGGAACACTGATTTTTCTCTCTGTTGCAAGCAGGAACAGATCAGAGGAGGAGCTGATGGTAGCGATGGTGCCAAGAGGCGTGGGATGGAGAAGCACTGCCACCTCTTGGCTAGAGGCTCACATGGCGGGGCCCGGGGGGGCATCCCCGGGGCTGCTAGCGGGTGGCAACAGACCGTCGGGGCTTGGGGGGAATCAAAACGTCTGGTTTGCTCCGTGTGGCCGCTGCTAAATAGCACTTGCACACGTGAACATGTATGAGTGCTTGCCGTTTGGTTTCCCATCTCCTACACCTGAGGCACTGTCCTACCGAGGGTGCCAGAAAACCACCTTCAGAGTCGTTATCTGCCAGCAGGACCAAGCGGGGAGCTCAGCTGGTGTAAAGCAATCCTTCCAGCCTCTGGTGCTGGGCTTGGCCCAAAGCGATGACATTTCTGGGGAGATTTATGTTATTTTGTTATATGGCGATGGAGCTCTTCCAAAGGAATAAATTACATATCAGTGCTGCACTGACGCTGGGCAGGTAATGATAGTCTCAGAGGGGACTCGACAACATCTTGCAAACATCTGTGGTCATTTGTGTGAGCGCCAATTAACCTGTGGTGGTCTGTAGATGAGCTGGACTGTATCTTATGTTCTAACTTAGGAAGTTAAGAAACTTCTTTAAGAAAAGAGGGGATGTTTCCAGATGCTGACAGAGGAACTCTTCAGGTTCTTCACGGAAAACCAAAACTGCACAGTGCTCCGTGCTGCTCTGCAAGCCATCAGCTGTCCAGCCACAATTGGTTTCAGTAAGTGCAGGGAAGACGGTAGGAAAAGAGCATAGTGATGAGCGCTCATTCTTTTCTGCCACTGCCTCAGAGAACATCTTTAAGTCTGCTTTTGTGTACGATAATGAAAAATCTGATCACCTTCCTCAGCATCCTGGGGACATCCAGTCCAAAGAGTTGTAGCTCGTGCCAAGTTATAATCAGCCCCGTGAGCAGACAGGTCCGTGCCTTGGGTCCCCCCACACACACATGGGTCCTTCTACTTACAATCCGCTGGTGAGTTTCTGCCTGGCAGGAGAGTGCCATCACTGATGACTTACTCTGGAGAAAAAGGATGGACTGCATGTGGTCTAAACTACATACCTGGAGCCACTTGAGGCTATACAAGGCAAGGAACACATATGTGACTAGGCAGTGTCTGTGAGTATGCGTCGGCACCAATAAACACGCTGAGGAACATGACCTTGCACTGACACGTGGAGTGGCTCGGCAGATCTCATAGCCATGCCATGGGATCTTTAAGCCACGCTTGAACATACAATTTTTTAACCTATACTCTTCATCAAATACTTCAAAACTATTTCTAAGTTTATTGGGAGATCCCAGCGGAATTCAGGATTGAGGACAATCACTGTGCTTTTTCTCTCATACTTCTACATAAAACCTTCCCAGCTTCAAGTCTGCCACAAGGAGACAAAGTTCTTCAGTCACTCCGTTTGTTGGTCTAAGTTTATCATTTGCACAAAACACCTTCCTGAAGCAAGCTGGCAAATGGAACTAGAGTTGTTTGGGGTTTTGTTAAATAAGATAACCCATATTGCTGTTTAAATACAAACTATAGAGTGGAGGTTTAAGGACTTTCTTTTTATTATTTTGGGCTCAGTTTTCCTGATAATTGGCAAAACCTTTAGGAGGGGTTTTAGTTTTGGAGGAGGCCTCCAAGAGCTGCTTGGCTCTTTCCCTCCCTATGGGTAACAGTCTTATAAAAAGCTGATCCCTATGACTGTAAACAGGGGGGAAAAAAATGAGTGTGTTGGGAAATGCAATAATAGTTTGTCAGAAAAAGCAAGCAAACTGTATCCGGAAAGCCCATATGTATTTGCCTTCCAAAACTGCCATGAAAATTAAACTTTTCAAGATGAGAAGTACTTACCAGAGTGGAAATTAAAGTACTCAATATCCACAGCTTTACACTCCATAATGAAGTAGGAAAGTCTTTGCAATCCCTTGTTTCTCAGAAACCATCCTCCTCATCTCTGAAATGTTTTATGGTAGCACAACTTAATAGTAGGTTTCCCCATTTGTTTTGTACTTTTGTATAAATAAAATTTCACTTCATAAGATATTTCTATATTTCAAGCCAACTTACAGAATAATTGTAGGATTAAAACCTAAACTTTTGCAAGAACAGCTCTGGTACATTGTTGTATCACTTGGCTTTGTGTGTGTTGCTGTGAAACATCCTCAGTCTGCATAGATAGAGAACATGTTTAACCAATTTTTACAATATAAATACTTTGCAATAAAGAGCAAGGCCGTACTTTCATGTTTGTGTGTCAGAGATCCACACTGCTATCTATCCTGCCAAGCTTTTGTAACATTTAAATATATGTACATATATATGCATATATGTTCTAAATAGGACTAATTGCCTGGTGAAACGTTCTTCCACTCCCTGTTGTCTCCCTCCAGAAGGCAGCTGTTTATAGCATGTACCGCAGTGAGGGAGAGCACACGGTTCAGGCTTAGGAACAGGGTGTAATCAAGGTAGCTATAAAAATTTCACTTTGTAAACGTTTCTCAGGTTTAACTGAGCTCTTAACAGGCGCAGTAAAATGTGATGATGTGATTGATAAAATTTGACCATATCTTTCCATATGAGATCCTGAACAAAGATGTATTGCATTCCAAGGCAGGTTAATTTTGACTCCAGTTTCACTCCATCTTTGATATTATCAAAAGACCTGGAAAAACAGTTCTGAAATACTGAAGGCTTTATCTTTCGATTCTGCAAACAGAGGTTTGGTCTTCTTATCTGCTCAGACATACGGTGACTTCCTTTTCTTGTTTTAATAATAGAGCCTTCATCAGCACTCAGGGTGATGAAAGTAACTCGTGTGATGGCCTCACTAACAAACAGAAAGATTTTGCCATGATTTCTTTTCTACAACATAACATATTAATTAAAAGAAAACTTGATTATCTCAAATATAGCATTTTGAAAATTTTTAACTACTTGACCAAGGGGTCACACCTCTAAAGTATATATTCACTCACAGCTGCCCATATGTACTGTCACTCTTCTAGCTTAGCCACCTTAGCTAAGCAAAAAGAGCTCCTCTATACAAATATACGTACATACACACACCCTCCTATCTGCCTGCCTCTGATTATTGAAACCAGAATAAATTTAATGTATAGATGCAATTTTCTTCCACTTGGGGCTTTTGCATCCCACTGAGCTGGAGCAGGAAATCCACAGGGAAGAGGGTCCGTGGCCAGGGGCTCCACCTGGCCCTTGGGCACTGCCAGGGAGGAAACCTGGCATGGAGCAGGGGGCGCGTGGGTCTCAGAGCAGCACCTTCCCCACCCAGTGGGACCCCCTAGTTGAAAAATCTACAACCTGTGCATAAAGAAGGAAAAAAAATATGCTGGAAGAGATCACTGCATTTTTCTTTCCAGTTACTGTCTGTGCCATTGAGGTTCAGACATCACTTGCTGTGGGCCTCCTTCTGAAGTGCTTATTCATATTAAGTAGCACCATTGAAGTCAGTGCTGTATGAATAACGTTTATATAATGCTTGGTAAAAGCCTACAAAGCCCCGTGAGATGAGTGTTCTTATTGCTTCTGAGTTATAGTTGAGGGAATTAACACAGCAAGGCTAAAAGAGGGGACTTGCTGTTCAGAGCCAAGTCATCTGTTGTTTTAATCCACCTCTAGCTCTCCATTGTCCAGGGACTTTAAGTAATTGCCTTTCTAGACTCCCTGGTGAAATAACATTTATCCTCTGACCCTGCCATCAGCATGTGATGGTGCTTCCCTGGCAGACCAGGTTGGCCACTTTCTGCTTCCTCCATTAACAGAAAGAAAACTGGTTTTCCCCTCCTTGTCTCCTGTCTTAATCTCTTCCTCTGTCCTCACCCCTGAAACACCTGCAGTAGTGGTCTTGTTCTACAGAGTCCCCAAAAAGTACGCCATGCCCTGGGTGATGCTGTCGAAGCTTCGATCAACATCCAAACCAAAAATTCTAAAAGCAAAGGAAATCTTGTGGGAGACTGTCGATTGCAAAAACATTATTGGGGGGTGGGGTTGCTCAGAGAAGTGATAGTGGTTTTGCTGTAACTAGCAATCTACCTATGGGGAGCAGAAAGTTACTGTTGGTTTTAATACTACCGTTTCTTTAATTGTTGCCAGGATACCTGGAACTGGGCTAAGTACCTCTTTTTGGCTGGTGCTATAAATCTGCGAAACCTAAGACACAGGACTGGACCTCCTGAATCATCAACTCCAGTGCCTTGCTGACACAGGCAACCGCACCATACATTAATCTATAAATAAATATACTGGAAGGCTGTTGTTCAGCAGAACTCTTTGTAAAAGGCGTACACACAGCAAAAGAGAAATAAGGCAGCTGGTGAACACAGCGCTCAGAAGGAGCCTCTGGCTCTGACCCGCTAGACCTCAGGCATTCTGTGGGCCATAGCCACCTAAATAAAATAAAACTATTTGATTTCAATTAAAAAATATAAAAATGGCATATTTCCACCATTGCTGACTCTTTGATATCTTTTTATTTCAGTAAGAAAGTTTCTAGTTTTCCTAAATGCAGGGAGAAAATAACCAAGAGGATGAAACCCTGCAAAATGGAAGAATGAAAAGATTCCCTTAGTGTGTCACAAAATTTCTCCACTGATACAACCCTATTTTTCCTCCTTTTGAAGTATTCCTATCAGAGGAAAAAAGAATTACAAAAACGGTCCCACAGCAGTAAGTATCAGACCGGCACAGCTTTACAGTAGCATTTTTATTGTGTTTATTTGTTTTACTGATGATAAAGACAAAGTTTTATATGACTCAATTTAGATCACTGTAACATACAGTAGTTAACATTTGATGCTAATAACACAGTGTTTCAATCGCCTGGAAAAGTTAATTTCATTTCTGAAGACAGTAGAATCTATAGGTTGACTCTGTTAGTGACATGCATTTTCTACAGTCTTTGTGTTATTTACGCCTCATCTTATGTTTTCAGCTTCTTAATTAAAGTGGAAATTGAATGTGCTTGTTTTAAAAGGGAACAAAGTGGAAATGATTGATGAAAAGTAGCTGCAAGAATTGCCACTCTCTGAAACCACTTGATTTGGCTGTCACAGAGGACTTTCCAAAGGCTAAATTAGAAGGGCAAAACAAAGGAGCATTGTATGTTGAGACTGCAGATGGTAGCCTGAACCCTGGGGTCTAGGCAGATTAATTTCAGTATGAATTTATAATTCTTTAAGGATATACTATTGCTGTATTGATAACAGTGTAATTAAAGAATCGCTGTAGATTGATTTAAAAATATAGTAAAAATGAAACCTTGCAGGAGAGACTAAAACTTCAGAGAAAAAAAAGGCTTTCTTTCAAGGGACAGTTTGAGGGCTCTTTTCCCTTTTTTGAATATCCCAGTTGTCTTGCTGCTTTCAGGAGCTTTGATACTTGGCCAATACTTGAGCACAGAGTAATGAAAACAAGAAGAACTCTAAAATCCTGAGTCGTATTTTTTTGCAAATGCCTTTGAAATGTCTGAGGGCAGCATTTCTTCTTTGAGGTTCATCTATTTTAAATGTTTGTGTTGAGCTGAGTATAATTTGACTAAGTAATATTGTCTGATGCACTTTAAGGCTTAGGTTCAGGATGATATATCGGTGTGCATTGCATAATGTTCCTCTCACTGTATCTGATCTGAGCATTGCCAAAGGAGAGGCAGTGTGATCAGAAAATAGCATGCTGGACACTGGCTTTCTCTGTTAAGACTGGTGCAGCAGAGAGCAAACATTTTTTTGTGTTGAGATACATATATATATATATATATATATATTTACAGGCATTTGAAAGACTGCAAGCTGACTACTGTACCTCATGTAATCCCATTCTGAGATGAGGGACAACCAGAATTCAGTCTTGTCTCAACAACAGATTTCAGGTCTATCTCAAAGGCAAGAGGCGTGGGGACCGGATAAATATTGGACTATTATTACCTTTTTATATATCATAAGAACTAGAGGCTGGTCCACGATGCTCTACCCTGAGCTCAAAGACCAGCTCTGCTCTTAGTCAGCCACCAGTCTAGTTGGGGCAACAGAAGCGCAGGGTGTAGGTGCACAGTGTAGTAACACTGATCTTATCTAGTAGGGAGAATGTAAAAAGGCAACGTTAACTCTCACTGTTTCCCCAGGATGGGATGGCAGGAAATTTGAAGAAGGCTACTATGGTTTAGCCTTGACCGTAAAGGACACAGGAAATATTTATTTAGAATTAGAATTAGCACCTGCTCCTTTGGTGGTGTGGTAAGGACTGCTGAAAGGTGCCATTAAGGAAATGAGTAGGTGGAGGTCTGGGAGGTGACTAGGAGGTCTGAGAGTTGGTAAGGAGCTCTTTGCTATCATCCTGTTTGTCTTTGTGGGGGCACGAGCAAATACAGGGAAAGTGCCCAAGGATGTTGTGTCTATACAGGCATTCACAGGATTTAAGCAAATATTACTAACTTGGAGGGCAAGTTTACAGTCCTCGTGAAGATCTCCTAGCACAACCATACTCAGGCGATCTGCTTTCTTACTCAGAGAAAGCTGTCAAGGCAATTTATGACTCTCCTAGATGTTAGGCCTAATTATGCAGTGATTCTCTCCTAGTGACGAGGGCATGATGGAGTGTCCCACCAGCCCATACTTGTCAGCTCTTACCATAGTGCCTCTGGCTCTCCAACTGGAACTTTTGCTACACTAATAAGAGGGAACTGCTGCTGAGAAGTCCTGTGTCAAAGAAATTCTTACCCAGGGTAAGGTTCCTTTGCAATAGCCCAGTAAAAGCATGAAAAAGTCAGACATCTGGTGCTCAGTATCTACAGTACAAGTGCAGTCCATACTCACTTCCTTCAGTGGGATTCATCTTACCTAATTTTAGTGGGCTACAGTGTCCATGTCTACATCTGAGCTCATCAGGTATCACCCCTTATAATCTCCTGAGACCCAGTGAGTTTATTAATGGCAGTCTGGGGCATGTTTCACCTGATCCCAAACTCTGCAGAAGAGACCTCTACTGACTGTGAAAGGAGTCTCAGTGACTAGCTCAGATATACACACTTGCTTTGCAGCTCTGTAAAATTAGAGAAGATGAATCCCAATCTCTGACCACGCATTCAAATTCTGAAAATGGATAGTCCCAGAGGACGTATCAAGTCAACAGGCGAAAGGAACCAAGACCTGCATTCAAGGGTGGATTTGTGAATGTTAGGTTCTCCAGCTTATAATCAGGCCACTTTACAACCATGTTTGGCCATTTGTAGACGTAACTTCACTGGGCCCACATTTCCTTTTCATACTGACAACTGTGCCTGGACAAGGCACGGTCAGTACCGTGGCTTTACAGGGCTACGTTCCGTCATTAACTCCTCCAACACCTCTGAAAGGGAGTGATTCAGTCTAGGAAAAAGGCTCATGCAACTTATTCTTCCTATAACCAAGTGAGAAGCAAAGACTGAATTATGCCTCTCAAAGGCGGCGTTCAGCCTGTGGCCTGGGTAGAAGAACATCGATGTGCTGGCCATCCTTTGAAGAAGGAGACAAGGTACTCACTTTAACCATTACGGGCTTGTTTTAAGGGAGCTCGGGTTCTGTAAACAAGACAGAGCAATGTTTTCTTCTGGCAACCCACACGTTTCGCAAGAGCTTTAACAGGCTCTACCAGGAGACAAACAAGTAGCCAGCTAGCGAGGCGAGGAAGCAAGGCATCTCTTCAAACGGCCGGAGCTCTTTCCTAACCACAGGCAGCGGCGTGTGCTGCTGCCCCAAGCACGTGGCAGTGACATGCTGGAGGGTGAGATGGGCTTCCTGAGGGAGAAGTTCAGGTGGAATTTGTTACAAAATAGCTCTGCTGGACAACTCTACAATAAAGCATTTGTTTTGAGGATATTCACTATCTCAGTTGTTCCTGTGAGCTGTTATTCTAAGAGTGTAAACACAAACCATGCCTGAAGGGGTCAGACCCAATGTGGCCCAGTAAGCTTGCTCTGACAGTGCCTCTTCGTAAGGCGTCTGTTTTATCCCATGTATCACTTTTACTGCCCTTGCCTCAGCTCTCTGTGTCCATCTGGAAATGCAGAGACCAGAACCTTGCCCTCTGCTGTAGATGCTGATGGACAAAACTGCCTGAATGTGCTGGATAGAGACTACCGCTGGCAAGAGAGACCAGCGAAGAGGGCTGTGCTGCAAACAGCCATTTAAGCAGATAACAACTCTCATTTGAACATTTTTGTGCGGTTCTGTTGCACGCTGCTTCTTTAAGCATCAAGTGAGCTATTCATGCAAGCAAAACCTGGTGGCTTAGGCTGTGGACCCATAGCTCTGGCTGTGCCATTGAGGAGGTTACTGCTTCTGCTGGCTGGAGGCTGCTGTTCCCTCAGCTGGCATCTGAATTGCCTATATGAGTACACTCTACCCTGTTAAAGTCAAAATGTGCTGAATGGGCAAAGTCTGGTTATTTAAATATGGATCTGAGCTCCTGTCCTATCGCAAAAGTACCCAGGCTGCAGGTTATTGCACCCTCAGTTGTGCCGCTACAACTGTTAGTATGGTCGTGTTCAGACTAGCATTGGTTTAAAAATGGTTTGCTGGATGGCAGGGAAGCAACAGTACAGGCAAAGAGCAAAATACGTGGAGTTCACCTGTTACAGTAGTCAACTTCTGCCTTCAAAAACAGGACGAAGAAATCAAATTCTGTTGGAGAGAATTAACCGCCATGGAGAAGACGAGAAGAGCCTATGCATCCACTGAGCCTCACTCAGGTCCTAAAATATATGACTCAATCTAGACTTGAGTGCTGCAAATTCAAGACTTAAGAGTTGGATGCGTGTTTCTTACAATAAAAGAAATTAATGGCATGTAGGGGTTTCATTTTCTTAGCGCTTAATTTATTTTATTATACCACATAGATCCATTCTTGAATAGAGTTGGTTAAAGAGCATACAAGAAATCCTCCTCTTCCAAAACCTCCAGCAAAATACCAAACCCAGTTCCACCACAGCCTGGCTCCAAGACCAGACGCCAGTTAGGTCTTGGTGGATGATACTCTCCCCTGCTACTTGCAGCAGGTTCCCACAAACAGTAGTAAGCCTCAGCTTTGACAGAGCATTTCATCAGACAGTGATCAGTGTTCTCAGTCAAAAAAGCACTTCCTTATAAACTATGTATATCAGGACCATCTGGAGACCCCCACCATAACAGTGCAATAAAATATACTTTAAATTTATGCTGTGACATTGTGCTTATTATAAGTTCAGTTCTTTCAGCAGACGTATAAACCAATAACTTTCCTTGTGTTAAATATTCCCCAAAGAAAAGTAAATTGACCTCTTCAGGGATTTTCCAAGGATCGGAAAAATGTCCTTTCAGTATCTGTTTTCCATTATTGCAATTACAGAGGGTGATGATAATCCTTTCAGCATTATTGTTTCGACATGTGCATGATTTATAGTCGGACATCGAAGTTCATTTGATGCCGTTGTTGAGAGCAGCGCATTGTATCAGAGATAAAAGGAAGGAAAGAGACATGTAATCTGATAACGAACAACTCGTGAGCGGAACAGAAATGTGGTCTTATTTAACATGATTATAAATAACTACTTGAATTTCAAGTCATCAGTGGAGTGTAAATGCTTGGAGATGAATATTGTAAATAAACAATTTCACAAGAGGCTATTCAGATCAGCTGATAGTATCCCAGCGAAGGGACAAAGAGTTTCTGCTGTGCACCCTGGCACCGGGTCCCGCTGAAACTCCTTAGACAGGCAAAATCCTCAAGAAGATCACCAGGCAGTTCACATAAATAAGCAACACTAAAGGCTCTGGTTAAAAGCATCTCTATGGAATTAAAAGGTGCCCTCCTAAACACATGCACACACACCCTTTTTTTTTTTTTTTTTTTTTTTTCCCCCTGAATAAAATGGGCTCTGTTAAATTGTGCCTACACAGGTGCTTGCACATGTCGGCAGGATAAGCTGCGCCAGTGGCGGAACAGCTTGTGCACAGAAGACATTTTCTGTTCCCAGGACGGGGAGAGCATCACCCACAGCAACCTCTGCCCCAAAATGTTTAAAACTAGCACGTGGTGGGATTTCCTTGGTATGATGGCAGCAAATTCCTACCAACAGCTTACCTAAAGCCCCCTGGAAAAGCAGGAAAACAGCAGTCCATTTTCATAGCAAACCATTTGTCTCCAGAGAGAAGCACAGGCAGGGCTGTGGGCCAGGTGTCGGGGTATTCCTATGAAGAGGCAGAGGAAGGTGTTCGTGTCTCAGCTACTGGGCACCAGCTCTCACCATGCTGGGTAACACATCAAGCCCGAAGTGCAGCTGTTGGGACAAAAGCCCATTTTTGCTTCTGCTGCTCCTTCCCAGTGCAATAACCCTCAGCTAAGCGCCGGGTCGGGCAGTGGGTGCCAAGGGTCTTTTCAGTGACCTTCGTGCAAGCTCCCAGGGCTCTCAAATCAGATATCTCAGCTCTTTGGGAAGATATAACTCTGTGAGGGAGGTTTCTGTGGCCACACACACATGTCTACAGCTGAGCTGGTCACCCTGGGCTCCCTTTGCTGACTGCAGTGAGAAGCAGGCACTTCCAGGGTCTCATCCTTCTGGATGAGATGAACTGTGTCCCAGAAGATAGTACTGGTCTCCAGTGAGTGTGACAGTTGTATAAGGTGACTATATGTAGGTGTCTGTGCTAGAGATGTCAAAAGGTAACTGAGATGAGACCACATGCAGTGCTTGGCAGAAATCAGACTTTATTTTATGATGTTGGAGATGCTGTTTCCTACTCGTGCATCGTATTGAGTAACCAAGTCAGTGATGTGGAGATCATTTTCAGTCTGTTAAACGAAATACTGGGATACAAAGACAATCAGGAACATCAGTCCATATATATATTTTAAATGGATTTATTACAATCTGTTGAATCCCCATACGGATAACCTAGCTTAGTAAAACTATCCTTTCTTAGTTAAAGAAGTAGACTTATCCAGTTTCATTCAATTCAGCTCAGAAATTAATTTGTTATACCGACATAAAGCCACTCAGAGTCTACCAAACATTAAAAATAATTCGACTGAACATAGTTTAGACAACACATTCAAAATTTACTAGAATGACAAAGTTGACAATAGAAACCCAACGTCCTGTATCTCAGTATTATGCTGCATTAGCTAATTATTTTCTCTGAGATTTAATTTCTTTTGATTTCTGTGCATAACTGGACAATATCCCTATATGACAGTCATCATCTTGCTGTATGGGCTGGGCTGAGCCTTTGTGATAAATCTAGTAAAGTCCCTAATTGGCGCTACGCTATATTAGCATATATATTAGATATATCCATTATAGATAATGTTACATTAGATGGAAAGTATCGGCTATTATCTACAGTTATCTGGGATTTGACTGAAAAATTACTGATGGAATTATTTCTATTACAGATACTGATTTATTCAAATCAGAATTTTTACAGAAAGTTTTAACTGGATTATGAATTAAAATTGAAAATTTTTCCCTGAAGGAAAATCCTGTAAAAAAGAATCTTAAATCATTCAAAACACTTCCTTTTGATAAAACTGTAATAACTTGTTTCACTTAGCTTTTTTGAGTGTGACATGAAATACCTCAGTATTTTAGAACATCTAATTTAAAAATCATTTCCAAGCAAAAGTGGAACTATTTTATTCTGAAAAATGTTAGCTGATAATCTCTAAACCATCAGTACCTTTTCTCTCTTTTCAAAGTTGGGAAGAAAATAAATTTCAGCAAAAACAACCCAGTTTGTCCGAGTAGTTCGGTTGGAGAGTCTTAGCGACTGACAGCAGTTCTTTGTGCAGGTCCCATCACAAGCTGCTCTCCTGTGTTTGAAGTTCCAAGCAAAAAACCTTTGAAAACAGGAACTAGGGAGGAACAGAGTTGAACTTGTATTATTCCATCCTCTTTTTTTCTCCCTGATGCAACACTGATACATTCTATTAAAAGATGCATTTATCTATGTGTCATGAGATCAAAAGATATTTAAATCACCAGCTGTGATATTTGTTTCATTAAACTAAGAGAGTTATTTAATATTTATGGCTAATCTTTATATACAGATATTAAATTTTTTTAGCTTATGAACTGTGTTCTTGAAATTATCCTGAAAGTAGCTGCATATTTGACCCTCAGCAGCAAAAACAAATGGTACACAGCAGCTCTGACATGGTATCAGAGTAATGGATCATTTTAAAGAGCCTGGAAATGATTAAACATGGGTGCTGCTGCATGCAGTCTTTAATTGATTGATTTGAGTTTGCGGTCAGAAAATGACTGTCAGCTACAGCTTATCTATAATTATCAGTAATCAAAACCAGACTTTTCTCTCTTCCTAATTCTGTAATGCTCTTTCAGTGCTCTTGACTTATGTGTGACTCAGGCATGCATCTGCAGTTGCCCAGCAGGGTTAGCCTGAATAGCAATATTCTATGATACACACTCAACAGAAAAAGAAATACCTTTGTACCTCTGAAATAATCGCTGGGAGCAAGAAGGAGAGACGTTGGCAGGGAAAGGTCTGAGGTTTAGATTATTCGTTTCATGCTGTGCTGAATGACAAGGGAACCACAGAGAAAACTCACGTTCTTTCTTTTCCCCTGCCTTGTTTGTGTACTGCATGAAGAGCAACCAGAGCACTCCTGGAGCAGGAGCAAATTTTATTCCACCCCAGTTAAGAGAAACAAGGAAAATCATCCCATTCTCTTAGGCATCCCTCCTGGAGTGATTAGAAAGAGATTTGGTTTTGAGGGATGACCCTTATAATTGTTTTGAAACCTACTTTGACTGCACAGCCTGAACAAGATGCTCACTTTGCTGAAGTTGCTGAGGTGTCATCAGCATTGTTGCCGCTCCAGAAACAGGAGTGGCTCTCCTGACATCTTTTACCTATCTTGACAGGACTGATGCACATCAGGATGAAGGGTTGAACCCAATTCCATCAAATCCCACTGGATGTTCTTTGGGTGAAAAGAGGAGGGAAAAATCAGGTTCGACTCCTTTTGAAAAACAGGAAAAAACTGCTCAACTCCTGTTCAATTTATAGAACAAATAATTTGGTCACCAAATTCCAGAGCAGAAACAGGGTTATAAATGCCAAGTGATGGAAGATGCTTCCTGCACCCGAGGTAGGATAATAGGTCAGAAGCTGTTCAGGGTGCAAGTCCCATCCCTTTGCAGCACGCCCTGTTGGGTATGGGTTTAGACAGCTTACAACTCAGTTTGGTGGTGTTTGCGAGCCCTGCTATGATATATTTCTGACTGGATGGCAAACAGAAGGGAAACCCAAAGGAGGGGAGAGTTTCTGCTTTCCCAGCAGAAAGGAGGAGCAGGGGGCAGTCAGGGAAGATGGTAGTGCTAAAAAGGGGAAAAAATGGGTTATGTTCTGCTGATGTGCTAATGTATCTGGTATGTCCTGTCTGCTTGTGCTAACTAGCTCAAGTAATGCAGCCAAAGATGAAAGCTGAAGATATAGAAGGATTCTCTAGAAAACATATTTTCAAATGCAGCATATCCCTCCAATGTCTGTCTGCACGTAAACATCAGTGAGCTTTTTTTAGATGTTTAAAAAGGGCAGGTCTCATTAAACCCAGATGAGGAAAAAAATAATCCTTTTCATCACATGAGTCATGAGAGCATGTGGATACATTCTATATGTATAAAGATGAGAAAAGAAGACAAATTACTAGCAAAACCCACATTCTATTTGTTAAGGAAGAGCTGAATAGTATTTTATTTTCATATTTTGCATAAAGACTTTCATCATCAGTCACTTTGGTGAAGATGCCTAGGGAATCTGCTATCTTTGTCCAGAGGACTCGGTCTCTCTACAGTCTTTTGAGCAAGCATCCCACAGATGTGCTTTATGAACAGGTAACGTCTTCTCCTGTTAGCCAGCGCTGGCAGAGCAGCGTATGCCTGCCTACTGCTCCTCTCCAAAACACGTCGATTCTGGCCACACGTCCTACTTTTTGATTTATATTCTAGAACTGCCGAGCACTTGGACGATACTTGTCTGTCAGCAAGCGAACACTCTCACAGAAACCTACTGAAGTATTTGTGGTGAAAGACAATATGCTCTGTGCTGGACAAGGGCCTGAGCAACCGGAGCAGGGATGCTAGGGCCAAGCAGCTCTCACCGACTAGAGACTTTCCCAGTCCAGAGCAGGATGCTATACCTCTGGATCAGCTCTGGGATTGCTACCAGACCTCCTGCTTCTACGCCAAGTCAAAATCCAACGGTGGCAGCTCAGTGTGCTTCCCCTCTTCTCGGAGCTGGCAAGAATAAAAGACAAAGGCCCAAAGCAGTCAGTGTGCCTGTGCCTCCTTTTGCCTTGCCCGCTGTAAAATGGGCTGGCAGTATCTCTCTGACGCCATGGCTTTGGGTTTTTTTCTTAGAAAATGCTGATAGCAGAAAGAACTGCCCAAAAAAGGAAAGAAGGGGAAAAAGGCACATTTGTGCTTTGGTCCGGCAGAGGGGAGATCCCTGCTGTTCCATCACTTCCCTTGTTTATCAGGGAGGTGTTGCATTGCACTGGGTAGAAATGCTACCCCAGAAAATGTTAAAATGTTGCAAGAGAAGGTGCCAATGGAAAAAAATACTTTTCTCCCCTTTGGATCTCTCTCTGACAAGTACTTAAAGCAATCAGAGTTGACAGGATGATAAATTTCGACTGCAGTTTTGAGATTGAAAGTGCAAGCTGGCACACAGTGATCACATTTCTTAATCATTTCAAGATGGATTTGGAAAGGGCACATTGTCTTGGTCTCCTACATCTCGCACAGACAGAACATGTAGCACCAAGCTTAAATTTCGCCTCTGATTTTCGCAGGTGGCTACGTATACCACTGAAAAACTGACTACAGTGCCAGCACGTTTGCTCCTCTGAAATGCAAACTATACTCTGGTGAGACGTTTTGCAAATTGCTATGAAGGAAGCGAGAGCTGTGGCACTGGTCCATTGTACCCAGTAGCAAAAGTGGAAGAAAAGGAAACCCCTGGCATGGCAGAGGAGTAGAATTAGTGACAACACTGGTGAGAACTGCTGCAGATTTTCAGGACACAGCCCCTGCCGACAGGTGTTAGCATGGGAGGTGAAGTCGGGGTAGGTTTGTGTTATACCGGACCCAGCTAGTTCACAAATGACATCCCTAGAAGCAGTATTCTGTGTGGAAGCTGCATGTGCATGTGCTGAGGGTTTTTGCTACTAGTCACCACCTGAACTAATGCCTACCAAAAGAAATGGAAATACTCCTGTTGACTCCAACACTGCTGGAGTGGCTCCTGGGAGTTTATATAGGATAAGCGGCTATGCATCTCCCCTGATCGCTGAAGAGACACCAGCAAAGAAAAAAAACCTTCATGGCTTCATAATTTACTGCCAAAAAGTGATCATTGTGCTTATCTAATCTGCCATCCTGTACAACGTAAACCCCAGGATTTCTTTAAAATATCTATTTTGGATTTCAGCCTCACTCCTCAGTGAGCTGTTCACCTTCACTGAGCTCACTGTAAAGGTCTATTTAAAGTCCTGTTTCCAGTCTGAGTTTGTCATGCCTCATCTTCAAATTGATTCATTCTCTGCTGCCTAAAATCTCAGGAATACTTTATAGCTTCCTTTTCCATAATGCTATTGACTAACCCTGCCCGGAATTCCCAAGACCTCAGAAAACTTCTATATTACATTTTGGTTTATTTTTGTGTCTTACTGCAGGCTGTTTTCATATACTTCTGTGTATGAAGATGCACGCTCCCACACAAAGAAACCCACAGACCACAGTAACCTCTTGGATAAGGGGGAAAAAAAGTCTCCAGTTGTTATGTCCATTTTGGGAACATGAGTACAAACTACTCGTAATCTGAGTGCACCCAAAACTATTTTTGAAGTCTAGCTGTCAGCATTTTTGTCTCAGCAATATTTCTGCTCTGCACTGAAAGTCACTAAACTAGAACATTGCAGCATTAAGCTTTCAAAAAGAGGAGTCAAAAAACTTTGTGTCGAGTTGAATGCACTTTTAAAATAGGACTGAAGCTAGAGCAAGCTGATCTCCCCTCCATGAAAAGAGGTCGTGGGCACATTATGTCCTTGATTTTCTTCTCCTCTCATCATAAAATGTGTTAGATGACAGGTTTGGGGTTTAGCCTTTTCTATATATCAATCTGCATATTTAATTCTCCTTTTAGTTGTATGTCCATAAAATGTAGCTTGATGGCGTATTGACTTTTGAGGGCTAATATTTGCTATTTTTACCTCTGAACAGAGTTGATCAAACTTAGCCAACACACCCAGAAGAAAAAAGTGTGTGTCTGGCACCAGCTTTAGACCTCAAAAAAAATGTCTCTGCCTTCAAGTTTTCTGCCATTTGCTAACTCTCTCCAATTCCAGATCTTGACAGGCCTCCTGGGTGAGCTTCTTTATTCCCTGTGGGTACCAAGGACCCAGGACTCCTGTTACTGATATAGGAAAGCCAGTTCTCTTCAATGGTCTGAACGGTGATTGTCCAGCAATGTTTGTCATAGCTTGTGTTCTCAAATCTCCTTTTCTCCCTGAAAGAGCCCTATGCATTTTTAAGTAATATATCCATATCAGTTGTTTCACTATTCCATTTTCAGAAGTCAGTGATATTAACAATATAGGTTTTACAGGCGGAGAACAGTCAAGAAATCTCTTTCCCTAAACTTAAACTTTGCAATCTAAAAAGTATAGGCAAATACAATGCATTTGAAGAATTACTGAATTGTTATAAATATAATAAATATTTCATAGGTACTTCTTTTTAATCCTCTACATATTTTAGTCAGTCAAGGCCAACTTTTAACTATTATTAGCAGTCTGTTAACAATCTTTTTGCGTGTAACCCTGTATTACTTATGTTTTCAATCCTTGTTAATTTTCTCTCTAAAACTTTAAACGGTGATGGTCATATTCTTCAGCATAAAGTTCCTAAATGCCAGTTTTCAGATCTACTGCAGTACAAAGTTCATAAATACCGTGGACAAATAATTTTTTTTCAGTAACACTGTTTGCTCATATTGTTTTAGCTTTCCATTCTCTCTTGATGATAACATGGGTAAATAACGCGTAAAGGTCAGTAAAACTTCAATAAACTTCAGAAGTTTTGATCTGGCACTGACAGAAATTTCCAAGAATTAATATATCTTCTTAAAATAAATCTTTGATTTTAAATATCAAAGATTATTTTCCCATTAAATGAGACGTGTGTGCTGCAAATGTTGTTCCACAAAGATCCTGGGAAAAGTAGAAACAGAGGATAGACGTACATTTCTGTGCATACCCTATAACCACATCAGTCCTTTGCTAAAGAGTGATCCTAAAGAGGACAAAACAATATAATATAATATCATCTCTTTATAGGAGCAACATCAGAGGGAAATGATAAGAATGACAAAAATCTAATCTTATAGGCAACACTCTACTGCTTATAGCATATAACTTGCAATTCTAATAAAATCTCAGAAACAGATTCTGGCAGCAATTCTAATAAAAACTAGGAAACGTTATATTCTACTAGAGTTCTGGTATCACAAGATTTATCCAGATAGGAAAAGACACTGTGTAAGATCACTTGGAAGAGATTCAGCTAGTCATACGAGTTGTCATTCTGCTACCGTAATGGTTTTAACCCACTCTTTTGGAAAGGCAAGCCTACACAGAAGACAAACCAGTCTTCACAAACAACTTGATCAACCTACTGAGTACAGGAGGCTGCTTCCTACCTTCGGAAGGCCTTTCATTTAAAGTGCTATAGAAAGACAAAGTCCAGAAATGAAAACTGAAAATCAAGTAGAGTCTAAGAGTGATATTTGGGACAGTGGTCTGAGTATCTTAGTACACAAAGCAATATACACAGGATTACATTAAAATCCTCTACTCATCCTACTTCCTTCTGAGTTAAATGCATCCATAGCACAGGCTCAGGCGAATGTCAGTTGGTTTTCCATAAATATGAAGGGTAGGCTACAATAATTAGGGATTTTGAGAAGAGACTGGGGATTTTGGTTGTGTTGCTAGTAGCCAGATAAAACTCCCCACCACCGCCACTGCCTCACACACACCACCCCCCCCCCCCCCAAAAAAAAAATTTAAAAAAAAATAATCAGTGCTCTGTAAAAGCTATAAAGAATGATCTGTTTGTTAGCAGCAGGAAAGAGGATAGTCCATGCTATGGTAGAAAAGATAGTGCACTGACTTGTTCAGAAAATGAACGGGCACTGCTTTCAGAAAGCTTATCTATTAAATATATGTTATTCCTACAGGGACGCAGTGGAATTTATTATCCTCCCACACAGCGAGGCTTTCTTTTCACAAACGTGGATGAGAGAATCTAGTTAACTGCTTGCTTATTCTAGCTGGCCCTTTCATGGACATTTTATAGTTGCAAATGTTTTGCTATGGCATTGTAACCCATAATTATAAATACAGATCTTTGGCAACATATTAGATACTCCAAAACATGAAAGTTTAATAGGATTAATAGTTATACCCAGTAGTTATATTCTGTAGTTCATCTATAAAGCAAAGTGTTCTTTGTAGCGGGGATGCCCAGGAACTTCACATTACAAGTAAGGAAACAGGAGCATGAAAAGCTGAAGAACTTCCAAAGAAAGGCAACAGGAGAACTTTGACCACTTGCCTTTATTTTCCCATCATTTCGTTTCTAGATTTATTATTCTTCATATATTTGTATTCAATAGTCACCAAAATAGACTTGTTTGTGGTGCTTGAATGTTCTCATTCCTCTGAACTGCAGAGGCGATTAAAAGAAAGGGAAGTTAGTTTTCGAAGATACATTTTTATCGGCAGTTTGGACTCAAGCCCATGAAATTAAGAGTTCTTAATACATTTGGCACCTTCTCTTTCCTAATTTTTACAAACATATTTTTAACTCTATTCTTCAGGGATTTTATTCCCAACGTATGACATTTCACAGCCTAGTACAGTTGTCATTAATAAATTCTTTATTCTCCCTACAGTACTCTAAATGGTAAGATCTGTGGAACATAATCCAGCCTAAAACAGCAACATAAAATGCCTACATTATCACAAAATGGCTTTTTATTCTCCATTTATCAACAGCTAAATCCAGCAAGATGCTTACCAAAGGAAGTCCAATTCAACTGCTTACAGAAGACATTCAGGTCTCTCATGACTAGCATCTGATTCCTTTTACAACCATCAAAATGGACTTAAAACATTAAAAAGGACATTTCATTTTACCTAGGATTTGAGGTAAGATAGATACATAAGCCATTTACGTTCTGCAAGGCTAGATGTATAAGCTGGGGAAATAAAGAGCAGCCACTAAAAGCTCTGATCTTTTTCTTTAAAGACAGGGGGGGAAAGGTACCAAACAAATGATTTTTTTGAACCCATCTCTTTGTAAACTGATGGTGAACTCCAGCTCACTTAAAGACCTAATCCTGGTCCTAATTAATCAGGAATGTCATGTGTTCTACTGCTGAACTGTTTGTTGCTAATTTGAGAAAATAATAAAACATTAAACAGTTGTGAGCAATCTCAGCTCTTGAAAGCTAATAATATACAGCCCTTATTTTACCAGTGATTTCTGCCCAACTTAACTGTGAGCGTAACAGAATTAAATGACTTCTGTATAATACCACTAGCTCACTAGCTGTTCTTTTTTTTTTTTTTTTTTAATACAAATCCTTAAGGGCAACCCCACTACATAAATATGTCTCCTTTACTTGGAGTAATGGAACCCAGGCCAGGGTGAGTCCAGTACTACCCAACACTTGATTTTCTGGGCTATTTATAGAGATGATCTTTAAAGCAGATTAATATGACCCATTTCAGAGTGACTGAGAATTTGGCCCAATTTCCTTGCCCCTCCCAGGGATATAGCTGTCAAGGTTTCAAGTAATGGAATCCAGTAGCATGAAATAGTAAATTTACTTTGCCTAGATGCACGCACACACTCACACACACACACAGTCATCATAATTTCCTATGACATTTAAGAGAAGAAAAACTTTCATACATAATATTCTAAAGGTTGAATATTTGGCTACCAATTTTTTCCAAAATAACTATTAAAGTTGTAATCGGAAGTGTTCCAGGCCACAGGGTTGGGTGGTTAAATTACACATTGAGGGGGAGATGGGCTGTGAACACTCAATGTGAGCTTTATTCTCTCCAAAAATTCTTTCATTAGGGAAAACCTAAGACAGGCAACTCAATTTTATAATAAGAAAGTGCCATTTCTTTCTATTGAACTGACTATTTTGGAAACTCAAAGGGTTCCAAGCATACTATTAATTTTTTACAATGTCAGCATGCTTTTTATAAACTGTTTGGGGGTTTTTTTTCTGAATTTTAACAGTCGTCCGTTTTGGAAATATTTTATACTCCTGAGGAAAGATTTTTCTTTCCCCGAAGTGGGGAACAGTATCATATTTAAGCCATATGATCTATTTTTAAAAATGCCATAAATATGGAACAAGCCCTTTCCAAATTGTTCACATTATAAACAGCGTCTAGCAAGAGCTGTAGCAAGGGCTTTGTTTGCTTTTGTTCTTGCAGGAGATTCCTCGCATGGATTTCCTCTGCAAGCGTCGGGGTGAAGACTCAGCCCTGCTTTAATGTCATCAGGGCTGGGAGCACACTGGCACAGGCGGCCACGTGGGTGGACATATCTCCATCGTCCTCGTGGCTACCTTCTACGTAAGTGATCCTAAGGCCACTGAAGCCAGTAGAAGGGTTTCCAGCAGGGACAGTAAGCTCTCACTAAACCATCGGAATAGGTGTACAGTCAGGGCAGAACCACAGTTTCGTGGTCCAGCACGAAACAAGGTAGGACAAATCGAATCCACGTGGGACTGACTGGGTTCACTTGGTCCCATTTCTGCAGTATCACAGTTGCCTGCCACGGTGTGTCACCAATGTGGTCAAAACATGCTTATGAACTGTTTCTTCCCCCTCTTTCCTGAACCTCAACCTGAAGAAATGTAGGGAGGATATTGTTCTGAATCTGTAACTTTGAAAGGTCATGGCTTTAAAACTTGCTCTGTTATAGCTGAAAAACATGAGAACTCTTCCATCTTTCAACAATCACTGTGTCTTTCAGGTGTTTTTCCCATTCATCCATACAATAGTCTACAATTTCAACCCTGAATGTTTCAAAGACAATGTATTACAAATAAGCTCAAGCTATTTCCTTTTTTTCAGGTTTTCTTTGTTGCTTTTTAAGTTGGGCTGAGGGTAACCAGAGGTCTTAGAAGCAGATACATCCACCCTTTCCTTACTGCCAACACCACCTCCGAAAGGGATTAAAACACATTCCCGGAATGAGTATTTGCAGCACAAAGAGCATGAGCTGCGGGGAGCATGTCCAGTGGGAAAGATGTGCTCAGCCACAGTGGGGTCCTGGTGCTGGTGAGCAGTACAGCGCTGCCAGGCTGCCTCCAAAAGCTGCCAGCTTTTAGACCACCCGCTTGCATGTTCCTTTCTCCCTTGCCCTGGTTTAACAAGAAGGCAAGGCCTCATCTTTGAAACAGAACTTCTTTCTGTGATTTATTTATTTGTTTGTTTGTTTTATTTAGAGATGGCATATAAAAGGCACAACCTGGCAAAGAGATAGAGCCAAAGAATTCAGTAGCTCTCCGGAGAAATCAGTTACAGGCCTGGGATTTTTCTGTAGTAACCCAAAGGAATTAATCTCCTCCTTTCACATAAACAAGCCTTATGCAGAGCCTAGGTAATCACATAATTACAACCACACTTCACATACACATTACCATCTGCCCTTTTCTGTTCCGACAGCAGTTCTTCCTCAGGCTTATGTGAAAAGGAAAAAAATGATTAGCAGAGAACAAAAACATATCAGTAAAGAATAATGTGTGTTTCCTTATTAGAAAGCCTTGGTCCTCCCCTCCCTCCTTATTCCAGTACATACAGACTATAAAACAGAGAAATATTCACAGGATATTAAGTATTAAAGCGCTGATGTCAGCAAGCCAACAAAAATGCAAAGGACAATATACAGAAGTGTTACTGGAGCTACCACTGTAAAGTAGTCATTTTATGGCGAATTTTAAAGTTAACTCAAAAAACCTGTAGATATGGTAAACACATAAATTGCTAGATTAACTAAATCACATTAGTCCCATACATTCTGCTCCATCAGAAAAAATTGCTTAGCACCATCAGATGGAAATACAGCTGAGTCCTGACATATTTACAATCAGCACCAGCACCCTTCATGGTTTTGTATTCCTCTTCATCACTTTGCTAACAATTTATGTGTTTCCTAATGTTCACCAGGCCCAGGCAGGCATGAAGACAAGAAAAAGTTTTATATTTATATATATATATATAATGTAAACAGTTTTTTAATCAGGAACCTTCAGACTTTCAGACTCTGAAATTTCTTTTAGGTTAGATTACCAGCTACTCTTTCCCTTTGTTCCTAGGGAAAGCACAAAATCTTTGTTTGCCTTTGGCATCAACAACTTGTTTACTATTAATCTAAACTTTGCATGATGTCACTGATACTGCATTGATATTGACAGGCATGTCACCAGTAATTGTCATTAGAGAGTATGAGGATATGTGAGTGCGTGGATGTGTGTGCATGAATATGTGTGAGACAGAGACAGAAAATGTGTGTGCAGTCTTTTCAGAGCAAACAAACTGGGAATCCTGGCATTTTTAATCCCTGAAGTGTGTGCAGTGCACAAGGAGTGACCTGTGGGTGAATTGATGTAGAAACAGAACATTCCTCACTCTTTCCTGGAAAAATACTACCAAAAACCTTAGTAAATGGTGCAGAACATTTTTTTTTCAATTGGGCCCCAAGGAGTCACAAGTAAGAAACAGAGAGACAAAAGAAGGTAGAAAGCATCTATACACTGCGCGTTCAAAAGTGCAGTTATAAAAAATAAAAAAGGAAGGAGGGTGGGAGGAGAGAGGTTTATAGTTTGGTCATTTTATCCCTTGAGTGCCATTAAATGTTCCAGGCTGCGCGTATCTGGGATCATGCCAGGTGTTTCATGTCCTTTCCACAGTTACTGAACATTCCTGCTAACGGCCAGATCCTCTCAGACCTAATTCTGCTGACTCTTCCAGGTAAGAAATAACATTCAAGAAGGTGTTAGTGATGTGGGCTGAGCAGAAGCACTGCAACACAGGATCTGTGCAGAAAAGGCTCCCCTCTCTGCTCTGTACTGAAGCAGTCAAACCTTTGGGTCCCTATGGAAGCAGTGGCCTGTTCCTCCAACGCAATGGTCTGTTTTCATCTTGTTGGGAGCTCAGGACCCCTGCACCCAAAGGAAGACCGTCTGGAGAACAAGTGGGGTCAGTCTAGACAGGGAAGATTGCAAGACCAGGTCCTGCTGTACAGCACACACACACCCTCAGCATCCTTTTCCTTTCTTCCATGGGGTCATATGGACTGTGCCATGGTTTCTATGTAGTGCTTACATCTTAGACCCAACATAGTGTTTATGAAGTCTTTCCCTCTTTGAAGGTCTAATGGAAAAACATACCCTATAAAGCTGCAAAACTGGGCATTGACCTGCCTTTTAAATATCATTTTGTGTTTGAACACCTTGAGTTTCTTTTCACTTAGCATAATCTCTCTTGATTTTTGTTTAACGTGGGGAAAGCATATCACAGTCACTCTATAGGGTAAACGCAAATGCAGTTCTCTCATAAGGAAGAGTTAAACAGGACAGTTTCAGAACTGGTCCCAGTCCCACTTCTGCTATATATATTTCAAAATATATTGTGATGGTCTTGTTGCTTCCCCTAAACAGCTGGACACAGTTCATTAAATGACCTCTCACCATACAAATTGCTTAACGTTTCCTGATGAGCCATCTTTTCTCCGTTGCTTTAACTTTCTTCCAGGGATTGCTCTCTTGTGTGTATGCCCTTTGACTATCGGGGCTTAAGTTTTACATTTACTCTTAATGCTACTACTGTAACAAATGGGGCAGGAGACTGACATCTTCTGGATATCAAGTCATGTAAAACTCCCACTTTTCAATGTCACCCTGTTGGACATATTCTCCAAAGAAATAAGGAAAGTCCTTCCTCTAAATTCCTGTCTCTAACCAAGGTTTGTCCACAGAGGGAAAGAATTGGAGTCTTTGTTTTTAATTACAAATACATACCATGCTTTCAAATGGTTTTCCTTACCTGGCAACAGGTTTCACTGTTTAAGTCGTTTCCTTGCTTCCCTTTTCCTCAGCAGGGGTCCTCTTAGCCCCTAAGAAACTAAAGATCTTTTGTGTTTCTGTGTTTATCTTGATTATCTAGGACTTCACACCGTTTGCTCTTTCCCCATATTATAAGTCTATATTTCAAGGGATATCTCTTGGAAAACACATGGAGAGAATGATAAAGAATCACCCAAGCAAGAAGAAAAGACCATGATGCATATGCTGCCCAAACTTTCCTTCACCTTCTCCATCCCCCTCAAAAGCAAACCCTCCCCTAAACCCCCAAAGCTCAACATGAAGCATATGTGAAAGCAATAACTTGCTCTGGAGAATCAACGCATTATGCTACCCTTTAAAATCTTTCAGATAAATCAGTCAAACAAATAATGGAAATCTAAATTAAACCAGTTGGACAGAGCCTATTAAAGCCCAGTGTTCCTGGAAGTGCTGAAATAACTTTCCCTATCAGCCAGCAAAACATTAAAAAAAAAAAAAAAAAAAGCGCCAAATCTAATTGGGACAAATAAACCTTGTTTACAGAACATAGCTGTTTTTTAAATGCTTGCCAAACTAATTGTTACTTTTAAAGCACTGCTGCTGTTTCAATTAGGCACATACTTAACTGAAGGAGTTGCTACACCAACATTCAGGAGCCAAAAGGAGAAGTAACGTTTAAGTAGCAAACTAGAGCCGTGTCATACAGCCTCACAGCAGCATAGGTAGGTCTACATCACTGATAAAGCAAACACAGGTTTCTGCCCATCTCCACCCTTCCTTATTCACAGTGATATCTATGATTATAATTATCCTGTAGTGCTCGGTGATGCCATATACATTACCCCTTCAAGTGGCACATCTGCTGCTTCAGTTTCCTCTAAAGACCTTGAGAGATAAGTTGTGTCCTTGGAAGCAATTACCTGTCTCCAGTCAGTTTTTGCTAATGTATAAAGTAAGAAATGAAAAAAAAAAAAAAAAAAGAACAAGAATCCCCAGTACCATGTGTGTGGTGTCCCCACACAGATGCTGGCAAGTACAAGCAAACTAAACATGCCCATTAAGACATGATAACGCTCCATAATGCCACGTGGAGATTGTATGGTGTATCATGCAAAGTCTCCAGCAGCAGAGTTTGCACTTGGAGGAAAAATAAAAGGAAGAAGTTAAAAGATACGAAAAAAGTAGTTATATTCATATTTATGCTGCAGTAGTATTTGAAAATACAGACTTTAATAATACAGCTTAGACTTAATCTGCTGGCAGAACTGTTGCCATCATTCCCTAAGAAATTTAGAAAACCAAAGGTGGTCTTGTTACTATATCACAGAACTGGGAATCAAGTTCTTGTTTTCAGAAATGCCAAAACTTCCCTCGGATCCTCAGCAAGTGCTTTAACTTTTCAGCTCCCTTAACCTTTCACTTTTCACACAGACAAAATACCTAGCCCATTTTAGCCCAGCCTGTCCTCACCCTCTTCCAAGAGGGATTTCTGAATGCCCCTGAGCCATGCTGGTAGTGTGTTTTGAGGGCTAGCACTGAATTGTTTCAGTGACAAGTGCAAATAATTAGTAATTATTAAAAAAAGAGTAAAAAAAACCCAAGGTTTTATGTCAGCTGAGCATCATTTCTTTTTGTGAGGCTTTCTGTAGCTGTGTATGTTGCCTGATGGTCCCATTCTGCAACACTTCAGTGAGAATTTCACCCATATTAAAAGTGCATGATCAATTCAAATGCAACTCCCATTTGTTAAAAGCTGAGCACCACTGAAGTAAATCTATACAAAATACCATAAGGTGAATACATTGAATCTCAAGAAATATACCAAAAAGAAAAGGTTTCTTGTGTTAGAAAATGTGTATTAGCTAAACTTTACATTTGAAATGCTGGTCTCCTGTGAACCCAGAATATATTTTCCGTATGTCCATGTGTTGGGAGTTTCATAAAATGCTGAGCACGTATATTTAAAATAGTTCTGACAATGTATTAAAAAGCTCTAAAATATTATGACATGGCCAATTTCCATGCTTTTTAAAATCCATGACATGACACAATATATTTTATGTGTGGAAATATACATCATAAATATTGGCCAATGTCATAATATTTTTAATGTTTTATATGTTGTCAAATCTGCTTTAAACACAATATGTGTGTTATACATTTACTGAAACATAACTCAGAGGGATGCAGGAAATCAACTATATTCTTTTTCCATGTGGGTTTATTATATATTTTATGGTTTTGTTGCTCCTTACAGTACAAAGCTCTTTTTTTTTCTCTTTTTTCCTTCTTTCTCTTTCCTTCTTTCTTGCTTGCTTGCTTATTTGCTTCTTTGATTACTTCCTTTTTCTTTTGTTCACTTTCTTTTGTTTTCTTGCTCTCTTGCTTGCTTGCTTTTTCCTTTACTTCTCTTGAACAAGGTAAATGTTGCTTGAAAAACAAGAACAGACTTTGTAGTTTGCTATTGCTCACTTTTCTTTTAGCTATGTTGTACCTCTGACCCAAGCAACTCCAAGTCATGGACAGGTAATTATCATGTTAACCCTGTCTGACCACTGGGAGTGAGGTATTCATACAACCAAGGAAACAGCTGCCTTTCCTAAAGCTCCTGCAGTGCCAGAGCTCTGACCTTCTCAGCCCAGCCACGGGGCCGCAGCTCTGCCACAGCACATTCGATCAAACCCTGGGATATCACAAGTACAAGCAAAGCTACTGAAATGATGTAAGACCAGAAAATCCTTTTCTTTGCAAATCAATATCATCACAAGGCAACGAAACCCTGCAAGGCAGGATCAATGCACCTCAAAGGCATCCTGTCCCCAGGCTGATGGTTGGCACCTCCCTAGCTTCCAAGAAGCCTGGCCAGTTTTGGTGTGGACAGGCCAGTGCTGCCCCAGCCACTTTCAGATGACAACCTTGACATTGGTGGGCGCTACAAAGTGTTCAAACACAGCGCCCATGTTACCCTGTGGACCAGACCCTTCACCCATTTCAGTGACCTAGACATGACTGAACACTTCTCCATCTCTCAGTAGCGCAGCCTACCACATTCAAAGACAAAATAATAATGCAAAACCAAACAGCTTCATCACCATGTAAGGCTACGAGATAAAATTTAAAAGAAAGATACCGCCAAAGGTACACTTCCTTACAGACATAGACTGAAATCCTGGTCCCACTGAGGCAAACAGGAAAATCCTCAGAGCTCAAAAGGCAGAAGGCTTTACCTCTACTCTTCTTGCCTATCAGAGACAATCATGAGCTTCTACTACAGACACCTTTGTGATAAATGCCTAGCTATGAAAAGGGGCAGCAACAAGTAGGTCACACAGATAACTTTTTGGAAAAGTTTTACTAGAAAAAGGAAATGTATGTAATTAATGATGTTCCTAGGGTGAAAGGGAGTGGTACAGTAGCTGGGGGGGGGGGGGGGGGGGAAGAATCTGAAAAGAACTCAAAATATTTGAAAATGTTGTTTCATGGGTTTTATTTTATTTTTTCAGGTTTTTCCCTTTCCTTTTTTTATTCTTCCTCCATTTTCCCTTTAGAAATGGAAGGGAAGCTTAATTAAAACAAGTTGTTCTGCAAGCAGCAGAGCTAACGAAACCTTGTTTCCTGTGGGTTTTTGTCCTGTATCCCCTGCTGTGATAACCTTAGCTCCATTCTCACATCCTCTATGGCTGCCCTTGCAGTTCCCCAAAACAACCACTCAAATTCTCACACTCCCTACAGTTCCCCACCATGTTCTTAAAATTCACTCTACACATGTGCTACTGTGTCCCCAGTTCCTTCCTAAACCACTGGCTTTGTCAGAAGCTGTAGCAACTTCATTATCCTTGTGATTGGCAACAAGCCAGATTGCTCATGTGTCTTTAAAATCGGTATGTAATCCTCACTCCAGTATTTTGCATTAATCTTAGCGTAGCCTTATGCTGCAATGATCCTGGGGGTCAGGGAATACATATAACTAAGTTTAACTGTATTCTGCAACATTAGACATGCAAAAGAAACATGAGAAACAACTAATGTGAATGAAAATATAGCAAATCCATTCCAGAATAGCACTCCATAAGGGTTCACATCTATACTCGGACCCATTAAATATTTTACTGTGAAAAAATGTTGCAACTGCATTGGCACAGACAGCCCAGCTTATGATCCAGGCCTTGGGCCTCCTGCATAAATTACTACTGGATTCCCTGACAGGGTGAGGAAACCTGGAACCCAAAGCCTGGGAATTCAGTAGGTGGGCACTGGGCACTAAATCAGCCTTTCTTTCAAAAAGAAAACTGTTTTTGTCTGCAGAAGCAATAATCCGGAGCCGAAGGGTCCCTGTGCTCTGCGCCTGAAGGGTAATTTGTACAGCAAGACTCCTGGGAGCACCAAGACATTGACCAGCTCATATGTTTGTGGGTCCCAGCGAGGGTGGACCTGACTCATGTTCTTTTAAGAGATGCTGCTAGGCTGCCTGGGTTGGACCTGATACACTGCCTCTTCTCTCATTCTTGTTTCTGAAGTACATGTATCCCTGCAGCTTTGACCCACCCCGGTCAGGATAGCTTTTCCTCAGAAACGACGGGTGATTTTATGCGTTCCAGCTTCAAACAGCCAGGGTAGGGTGTGAGCCTACAGTGCAGATGTTCAGCCCTGTCCTAAAACCCAGCCCTTCTCAAGTGCTTCTCAGTCATCTAAAAAGCAAAGACACTGGCAAGTGTTAGTCACTTGTGAAACACTCTGGATGGGAAGGAGGGTGCTCGAGCAGGATCAGCCTTAACATCTGAAGTGTGGCCACACAGCCTTTTGCAAGTCAGTGTAGGCAGGCTCTGCAAATGCTCTGAGCAGATTTGAGCTCTTCCTCTCTTACTGCATTTGAAGGTGACCCAGACCCTGTAAATCCCATTGGAATGGAGCCTGCAGGCCCTGAAGACAGGCAGGGGACATGGAAGTAAATTGAGATTGCACTGATGAGCTTTCCTAGTTCTCAAAAGCATAATCAGGGCAAGCTCATGTCTTGCTGCAAAAGCCCTCATAGCCATCCCCTATGAAATAACTTTCTCCATGCATAACTAAGCTCCTTCTACCACTAAGCAGAGGACCAGTACAGGGACCCTGAGGAGAGCTGTTGCCAAAATGAATCTATGGAGCACTTCCCAGCCTTAACTGGGTTATACAAGTATATGAGCCACTAGGAGTAAAGTTCAGCTCCATCTCCATGGCTGTGAACACCATTAAAAGTGCTGTCTCAGTGTAATGACCAGGTTTCCAGCACTTCTGCTCTTGCTCGTGAATCCCAGCACCTGCAGCATGTCAGGGCTAGCACTCTGGCTAGCCAGCTAACAGTGACTCCCCTTCCTAGGGAGGTAAGAAATACCTATTTCAAAGATGAAAATTAAAAAGTTACCTGATTCTGACTAATGCAATGAAGGGAATCAAATTATGATATAGGTCCTCACTGCTCATGTTCTTCCCATTAATCTACTTTACCCCATTTTATGCTTTTAAGCTACCTTTTCCTGAGCCAAAAGTTACTCCAGTCAAGCTAGAAAAACAAAGTGTGTATAGCAAATATGTGAAAGAGCATATTTATTAATGCATTTCCCCTCTTGTTTCAGGAACACATTCTTACAACGTAGGCCAGTAGTTCTGAAACTGGATGGGAGAAAGAGAAAGGTGGGGAACAGTTTTATTTTGGTAGGTGGTCACGGAAAAACAGAAGAAGGAAAGAAAGAAAAGAATCTACACATTTAAGAAACATTAGCCTAAATATAATCACTTGATGTACAGAGATGTTAAAAACAGCAGAAAAGACAGCTCTGCTGAAAACAGCAAGCTCAGACAAAACATGAAGCAAAATTAGTATCATCAACCAACAGCATGAATGAATTCTAAAAATATTTGTGGGATCTCCTGCAATGCTTATCACTCAACATTAAGCCATCCAAGGCAAGTGTCCAAGAATAAGGGGGGGGGGGGGGGGGGGGGTATGGGCGGAGCAGGAAGCAAAATGTTTGAATATTTTTTCAGGAGGAACTCTGTCACAAGCCTTGCTACGAAGTTATTTCTTTTTCTTTAGGGAAAGGCAAGATTTTTGCAAAGTTTCTAAGAGGTGATCCTTGGCTTAGACATTTTGTATCACACAGGTTAGCTGAAGACACTTGAATCTGAAGCATAATTAATTTTTCCAGAAGTAGCACTCTAGCTAAAAATGGTCCCTGTTACACCCATGGAGAATGTTTCATTGTCCTCTAACAATAAAATCCATGGACAGATAATGGTGAACAGTGTATAGTATGATGGTTTCGGTTTTTTAAATGAGGTCTTTCTGCATTACAGCTTGCTATGCAATAGAGAAAGACAACATGAAGACAGACAACGTCAGGTTTTGCAGCTAGGAGTGGAAGGAAGGAAACAGCCTACCATTATGTCAGCCATTTCAGCCTGGCTGGGTTTGGAGCCTCAGAGGGGCTCCTTTCTTTGCACAGAATAAATACACCACCCCTGACAGCACAGAGAGCAAAACAGAGGAAAACCACAGAACTCAGATAATTGCACTTGAAAAGAGAGGAATTGCAAGCAACCTGGGTGCACGGTTCAGAGGTCTGATTCCTCCGTGCTCTCCCCAGGTATTTTGAGAGAGCAGGAACAATTACAGCTGCAGTGAGAGTGAGAGTGCAGGGAAAGGGGCAAGAGAGGGACTGCCAAAAATAACCCTCCGTAAGCTGCAGAAGCAGTGATTGAGAAAACAGAGTCAGGGCTCTACACAAACGGCCACATGTACAAATCTCAAACAGAGCAGTGAGTGTTGACTTCAAACTGCAAATCTTTTTGTGGAGGGGGAGAAACCCCACTACCTCGTAGTTCTGGTATAACTATACTTCCACTTGCCACATCTTATATCCTGCTGTAATTGTGTCCCACTGAGCCATGCCCGTACTGCATATGTACTTCCCAGCTTGCCCATATGCTTCTTAAGTGGTGAGCTCATCTAAATCATCCCTCTCATTTCCCTCCTACAGAAACTATTCATGGCCAGTCTATTTCTATTCTGACCAGATCACTGATGCTCCACAGGACTTTGTGGAGCCAACCCTACCGAGATAATTGTCAGATTTAGAACTGGTTAAGAAAAGCTTTTCCCGAAAATATTTATTTGGTTAAAAGAATCCAAGAGATTCTCAAATTTTTGTGAACAACAGGTGATTGTTTTTGCCAGAATGTACCCTCAATTCTTATGACATCTTTTTATATAGCTGTAGGCACCAGGCACATTAACCACTCTGAGGCCATGCTAGGTTCAGTCCATATCAGTCTGACAAAAAAACTGACAAGCAGACATGAAGGTGAACTCAAGATGTCTTAAAAGTCATGTACAAGTTCATTCATGGCCAGAAGTACTCGGCACACACTGTGGGGGAACAAATCATCAAAGTTGCTCATAGGCCAAATTTCCACGAGCTCTGTTTCCACTGCAGAAGCCAGATTTTCAAAACATTTTCTAGGTGTCTAAATAACGGGCTGTACTTTTATAAAACTTCAACCCAGGCAGCTGAGCTCACTTGACAGCGTGGCCACTCATCTAAATATCTAGAGAGGTGCAAGGGCCTTCTGAAAAGTCACAGATAAAAAGTGCTGGTTCAGAACAGTTGAGATCTGGGAATGAAAAGGTGAAAGAGGCCTTCAGGTCCTTCAAATACAGCATGTGCAGAGGTGATCACCAAAATAATTCTAAGCCTCTCTCAAAGCAGTATGTGTGTCTGTATTCAGGTTTTCCCCAAAAGTTAATTTTTGCTGGAGGACATCAGCATTTCATCCAGATGTGTGGAAGGTGTAAGTAGAATTAACTGACATTGACAAAATTTTGATGGTAGCATGAATTTTAATGAAGGAGGGTTAGAATAGAAAGTCTTTATCCTACTCCAACTATAACAGCTACAGGAGTCTGTGCTGTACATGAGTTTGCCTACACAGATAAACATAACTACCAAAAGCAGGACTGATGCACCAAAAGACTTGCCTGCTGCAAAACCGCCATCATAGACACATAAATACAAGAAATAGCATGCCTGTCTCCAGAGCATGAAAGAAAGTGTGACTGTGACCAGGCAGGAGAGAAGAGACTTGAGTTCTCATCCTCATATGGCACCTGTCATACAAGCTGGAACAGAGTGGGACCATCCCCTTCCTTGAAAAGCAAAAGGAAAAAGAGATAATCAGATATGTCACCATGCAGTGTTGTGGGTGGGGAAGATAACTGATAGTATCTAATTACATTTTTTTGAATGGAGTGATAGGTGGGTTTTGAAGGATTTCTGTTCTAAAAGTGAAACGTATTGTTTGGAGTGGTCCCGTGGGACATAGCTATGAACTATGGAACAAAAGCACAGGAAGGAAAATTCAAGATAACTGTCAGGAAAAACTTCCTAATGGCATGATATACAGCCTAATACTGTGGAATAATCTTCTAAGAGAAGAGGTGGAAGCCCAGCTGAATGAGTAATTTTAAAATTAGACTGTAGGAAACAATTCAGCATTGGCAAGGGGAATGGACAAGATGACCTCATCAGCCTTTTCCATCTCAGATTTCTATGGTTCTGAGGACAGAGAACAATAAAAAGCCACTGCACAGAATAAATCCCAGAGAGAATTGCAATAGGATAAATGGGATTAGCTATTAAAAGGTGTAGATTGCAAATGAGACTGTGAATGAGGAAAAGTGGATGTGAGGAGAGATGAAGTCATCAATGTGTTTAGAATGCAAACTTGGAGGCAATGATAGGCAAAGTCTTGGGCAAGGAATATAAAATTGGAACAGACCAACTTCAAAGAGATAAAAGACAGCAGAGCATGAGGTAGGGATGCTAGGCAATTTTACACGGAATAAGTTTTCATTTAGCAGGTGCCGGGTGTGCATGGCTCACACTCATTAAGAGCCACCAAGCATCAAAGCCATTTTTAATACTAAAATATTATGTGAGAATTTAAGGATGATGCCTAGGTATTTGGAAAGATAGTGATTTGGGGTATTATTCTTTCGCTTCACAACCACACACATATGCTGCGCTCACCAGCATTCCCAA
Source organism: Falco cherrug (assembly GCF_023634085.1). NCBI lineage: Eukaryota > Metazoa > Chordata > Aves > Falconiformes > Falconidae > Falco > Falco cherrug. Next base: position 27,359,651 of record NC_073709.1, read on the forward strand.
CAACAAAGGAAGTCTCCACTCATTTGGCTGGAAGGATCAGGGTCCATGGATTTGTCTTCTGAGCCAATACCATCACGGACTGTTTTCTCAGCCAGTACAGAGCAATTAAGCACATACATTTTCCTTTTGCTCATACCACACACAAACCTGACTCTTTAGTATTTGTTGGAGAATAAAGCACTGCAAGAAAGAATAAAATTCAGAATTCAGCTTGATCCAGCCCAGGTAACTAAGTAACTACACAATTATTTTCCATCAGGGAGCTGAAAACAGACGCCAACTTCACAATCAGTGAGTCTGTTAAAATTTTAATTGTGGAATTGAAAATATAATGCATTTCAGCCATTTTGGGAAGAGCTGGGAGTGACCTGTCCTGATTTTTGCAAGTGGATTTGCAGTTTATAATTACTCAATGCCATTTTCGAGCAGCTCCCAAACTGTATTTGTGATTTGTGCTGTATGACAGGTCCCAACATACTATTTCTGCTTGTGGAATGGATGCCTGGAACTTTTTAAGCAGTGGCATAGGAAATGGCATGTCACAGACTTCATTGTGAAAAGTTCATGAAAATTCCAAAAGGTATAGATGCTTCCATGAATACATAGCAAACTTTGGAGTATTTGCAGAACAAAAATATTGTGGGCCTCCCCATTAGTAACACACACAAAGAAGCTAATCAAATGTGAATAATATATACATTGACCAATTTCTTCAACCAGTTTCAAGACATAAGAAACAAAAGTGGATATTGACCTAAAAATGGTAAACAATTCAGTTAAGAACTTAGGAAGGACGTTAGGAGATTATGAATTTCTATAGCACTAGGAAGTGATGTTGCTATGTTTGCTAAAGTACCTATTTAAAGTTTTAAGAAATAAAAGTCATTGTTCTCTGTATAGCAAAGGGTCCTATATTGTTTTATGCAACATACTGAAAGTATATGGGAGTTTTCTAATATGGGAAAGTTTTCCCTTTGACTTCATATTATCCAAGATAAGAGACAGGAAGTCATTTAGCAGGAAAAGCATGGGAAGGAAACTTAATTCAGGGGGAGTGCCTTTACTGTATTTATTTTGTTTCTCCTTAGAAGTACCATGATAATTACAATTTCTATCAGCTTAAACACAATTAGAAGCATGAGATTCAAAATGAAAGGCATGCAGCAACAGGCCCGAGAATAATGACCGATAGTTAGTGTTCTGTACCACCAGTAACCCTTCATAAACAAGTTATTACGGATAAATTTGACCTAAAAGACCGTATCTGTCTCTGCATTCCCTTTCCCAAAACTTGTTGAATTTCCAAAATATTTGATTTCCCAAAAGTTGTTGAAATCTAGAGCCGTCTCAATTACTAGCAGTCACTGATATTCATTCTCAAAGGAAAACCTGGAACACCTTACTTAAAGCATACATTATGAAATACTGTCATACATATAAAAATATAATAATTTCTGTGCCATATATATACATTAAAAATATACTACAGAATATATAATTTCTGTAATATAATAATTTCTGCCATAGGCTTCAGTACAATATCTTAGACAGTTAAGCAGCAAATCCACATACTACTAATTATCTGTTAAGATATGATTTACTTGTGCCTCAGCTGTTGATTCTCATATATTATCACATTGCTATTTGTTATCGTTGGTTTTGCTGATTGTCACTATGAACATTCATTATTTGGTACCATAAATGTGGACAAAAGCTGCACAGCATTTTATAATAAAGCCAGATAAAGTCTCTTCAGGCAATTCCCAACATACCCACTGAAACGTGTTTTATAATCTTTCCTTCAAGTAAGTAACATCATTTTAAGGGCACTTAGATGAGGAAAAGTTGCTGCCATCAGCAAAGGTTAGAATACCTGTTCTTTAAAATGCATTCTAAATGGATATGCAATAAAGGAGGGTATCAACAGGCAAAGATTTGAAACAGAGAATTACAAGGGGACCGATAAAATATATGTTATTCTAGAACAGACAATGACTGAGGAAAAAATAAAAAGGCATAGTATAGAAAAGCAAAACCAAGAGTATTATATGCATGAAATGAACATATGTTGAACAGTGACTGGAGTTCAAAGAATTTCTTGCTGGTTTTTATATATATTTTTTCATAAAAATGTGTCTGTCTTATATGGTATTTCTTGAAAAAAACCAATAATACCATAATAAGCCATATTGAAATACTTCCTAGGTGAGTATAGGAATGAATTCATTTCACTGTTAGGGTACACTAGAAAAATGAAGCTTAATTCATTCCCAAAAGCTATTTGAGCTCTGATTTTCTAGAGTGTTTTCTCTCTCTTATACCAATCACCTGTAGTATGATGAGCCACGGGTATAAAAATGCTTGCTGAAATAAGTAAGTTTTTCTTGAACTGAGACTTTTCTAGCATGAAACAAGGTAAGGTCGCAATGCCACTGTTTAATTATTCAGCCCGTAAGCTGCCTGTTACGGTTCAGCGTAGTTACTGCCAGAGGGGATAACTTTAGTGGTCTAAACCTGACGTCTGAACAGACATCCTGGAACCATAAGGTTTGAATATTGGCAGAGCAGAGCAAGTTCTTCATTCTTCTGTGGTAGCTATGTTTTACTGCTAGGCAGTTTATTGAACAGGGGTCTTTAAGCTGTGCCCTTAAAAACCCAGAGCTCATGTGAAAATTAAAACTCCCATGCTGCTCTCCATGAGCCCGTGAGCCCATCTCAGTGTCATGGGCCAATGTTTCCCCCATTCATCCACTGTTGGGTTTTATGCTGTTCATTTTCTATCATCTACTGCAGGGATGGCTGTGTGTCAGCAACACCGTGCTGTGGAACGTAAAGCACTGTGGGAGCCTTTGTGATGAAAACTGCTACGCTGAAGTAAATCGTAATTATCATTAACACATACATGGGCCACTTTAAATGTATTCTGCCAGACCACAGTTAGATCCGCTAAAGAATAATCAATTGACCTACAATTTATAATCCTGTTCTCAGCTCACTTGCAGTGCTTGGGGATTGTTTAGTACCTCATGCGTTTAATTCTCAAGCCCCGTGGTGATATTGCTTATTATCATGATTTAACACTGATTGATACCCTGCTATTCCTGGCAACACGAACGATTAGTTGAAAGAGAAAAGATTAAAAACATTGTTGGGGTTTTCCCTGCTAATTTCTGTGTTATTATGTAAGAAATTCTATCGGTAAATATTCTTGCATACCTTATATACTTTGAAAAAAAACTTTCTGGCTGAAATTATATTTTGGCCTGATGACGATATCTTTGATGCACCCATACATGAACAACCTGTATGGATGAGCCCGCAGAAAAATACATAGAAGAATATGTCTGTGCATATACTTGTGTGTATGTATGTATTCACAGTGCACATAATGCATTTATATCCAGTGTAACCATGAATACACTTCCAGTTCTTCACAGGCTGTATGTTCATGGGTCAGTACAAGCAGTGCTGAAACACTCTCTTGGGTGGAAAGCAGCAGACATTCTGCACCAGCAGTGCTACACAGCTGTGTTTGCGGAAGGGGAAGTGAAGTCTTCCAAATTAAACTGTTGTAAAATTTAGATAGGCAAAATTCAACTACCAGAGTTGGACTTGGCTGGCATTCTGAGACCTTAATCCTTACTCTTGCAAAGGGTCCCCTATGACCTCTACAACCATAAATGGTGTGTATCTGGTTTTACATCTCATTCAGGAGATAGTAATGTCTGCATCCCAGCTGAGGCGCTCACCTTGCACAGCACTGCTCTGCCACAAGAAATCTAGTTTGACACTTCCCTGTTCTGACTGTTTCCTCTAATTCCCAGCCTGTGTTTTTGGCCTGCTTATCTCCAGTCTACCCACCAGCCTCCTCGCTTGGCCTGCCAGAACTAAAAGTTTGCAGAACTGTGGAGCAGAAATGAAGCTGAATTAATCAGTACTCTGCTTTATGTCTGCAAGTAATGAACTTCCATGAAAGGAAGACAGAGAATATAATTATTTTCTCACAACAGCAGATTATGGAACAATTCCAAGCTAGTTTAGCTGTCAGGAAATATACCTGAAACTGAAGTATAACAATAATCAGGGAAGCTACTCCTTCTGAAACTGATACTTACAAGTTCTGTGTTGTTTCAAAGAGAAAGAATAAAATATGGAAGACTTCCCAGGTAACATAGAGTGGACGAACCAGTCTGGCAATGCTGGGGAAAGCTTGAGACAGCTGAGAAAAGGTGAACCTGCATCCTGGAGCAAAACATTCATCAGGGCGCCCAAAAGACCTCAGGTGAACCCATGCCAGCACAACTGGACTGTGCCGAGCAAAGTTAGCCTGGAAGTCAGGTGATCCAGAGTGACACTTGTATCGACTTTAACATATAGCCATAAATTTGAATCCTAAATGCTCTGGATAAAAAGACCCGAGTCAGAATTGCATGTGCCTGGAGGACAGCCATTGGACTTTTACAGTTCCCAAAACACTCAAAGTCCTGATGCTGCTGAGTGTGACACACTCACCTGTTCACCAACACAAGAAGTTTCTCAGTTTCCTAATGGCCTTAGGAATAAAATTACATGCAATATTTGAGTTTGCTCTGCCCCTCTAGTATTCTTGGAAAGCTCTTGGCCAATAGCAGTTATGAGTACCTAAGAACAACCCAACAAGAATGAAACTTTTTGATTAATAGAATGAGCCTGGCTCCCAGTATTGGAGATCTGCATTCATTTCTCAACTCTGCCACTAATATTCAGTGTGTTTGGGCAACCCAATATCATGCTCGTTTTGAAGTCTAGAAACAAAATCTCTCTCTTTACCCAATAGTATTTTCCTTGCTGTGTACACAGGTCTGCAACCTGGACTGTCAGCTCCAGTGACAGAAAGAGCATCTTCTGTGCTTGTGCTGTGCAGGGCACAACAGAGCCTGTTCCACACTACTGTTAACAGAAACAATAACATAACTGAAATGACTAAGATGATGCGTTTTCAACTTAAATCAATGCCTTCACTAGCAATGTCTCCCAGAACATTTATCCACTGCCAGTAGTTCCTCTTACCTGCCAGAATCTGTTCCACTGAATTTGGAAAGGGTTTCTTTAGAACTGAACTGACTGTGGAAGTGTCTGTTTACTATCCACCTACTTGCTACAACATCAAAACTCTTGCTCTTTTGAACTGGATGCATGAGAAAAAACAAAAAGAGCAAACAAACAAAATTCTGAATGTCACAGATGAATAAGAATGCTTTACTTGTTGGGTTTTTTTGGTCATCATACAACCAGAAAGACTACCAGGACACATTCCTCATTGTACGATTACATGGCATTACATTTCAAGCGATTTGTTCAAGAAGATTGTCCTAGGTATGTAAAGTGACTGTTCAAGAATAGGATGTACGACAGCACATTCACAAGCCAAGACAATCACAACAGTCTGTCATAAGTATTTGCAAGTGCTCTTTCCTTAAGAAGAGAAAAATATTTATATATTGAATAGCAAAATCCCTCTATTTTTTAGAAGTGTCTTAATTCTTGGTTTATTGTATTAACTTTTTTCATAAACTCCCTCATTATCCTGGCCAGTTTATCAGGCTCTTATTCCTGTGCAAAGCTGAGCTGATAGTTTTTGAAGCTGCCATTCTCCACAATGGCTAGGAGGAGGGAGGAGGAAAGGACAGGGAGCCAAGAGCCGAGGAGAAGGATGTTGTGGAATGAAAGATGATCAGGGAAGGAAAAGGGAGAGTCTGTTTTGTTAATGCTGTTCTGGCCACCTTTCATGTCTTCCTCTTGAATTTTTTAAGTTCTTCAGCTGCATGTATTTAGCTTTCTGGCTGCCTTTGTTTTTTGGCTACCCAGCCTCTCTCTTTGCATCTACTCACTTTCTTTTTTTTTTTTTTCTTTTTTTTTTTCTTTTTTTTTTTTTTCTTTAAGAAACTTGCTTAAGCTTTTCCGGCCACGTCTCTCTCACATTGTGTGGCCGCTTCTCTTAGCTTCCTTGCCAGGCTTTCAACCAGGGCTGCTTGGCTTAGACCTCCCCCTACTGCTAGACGCTATTATGAAGCTTCAGAAATCTGTAGCATGATATGGGCATAGAGCATTGAACATGTTTATGTGGGCAATGGGGTGTTTCATCTCTGCTGAGAAGGCAGGGTGGTGAGGACTAATCTGCCTGGCCCCCTTCTCACCTCACAGATCACACACCAAAAACTCACATGGAGGAATCTGTTCCCTCCCAGCTTTACCTCTCCTGGGGTATTAGTATGCAACAAGGGGAAAGCAGCCGAGGGTATGCAAGACAACTAAAACACTCTCAGTGCCAGTGTAGAGGTCTTCAACAGGCAACGTAAATTTTAAGGTAGCAGTCTCTGGCTGCTCTCCTATTGAATTCTTGGATCCATATTCTAGGCAAGGAGTACAATTTAAGACAGTTCATGTACATACACATTTATCTACCTACTAGCCAGCCTATTTATAAATGTTTTGATGCAGTCATTAAGCTGTGTTCCTGTGATTCTAAATATCTATATGAAGGTTCTGTAAGATACTTTGTACACTCATCTGGATACATGGTCTTTAAAGCAGGAGACCATGAGAAATACGAAATAAGGTTTATAGAAACGCTTCCTGTAGCACTGCCTCAAAACTCAGAAGGAATGCAATTTACCAATGTAATTAAATAGAAGCCTAATCTTAAACATACACTTTGGCATGAGAATGGCACTGTTCATATCACTGGTAACTTGTTCTGAAGTGCAAACACTGTTCCTACCCTAATGAGAACAACACAAAAATAATTTACCCATTAGTGATGGAGGCTAAGAGAACAGAGATGACAATGCTGCAATGCTACATACATGCATTCAAGCGTATAATGGCAAATCCATTCCAGAAGGCAGGAAAGGAAAAGAAAGCTGAAAAGAAGCTGAGAAATGGATCAGCTCGTTGAATTGCTCATTCATCAATTTAAAATCATGGAAATACTAGGTGCATATACTGTTCACGAATTGTACTGAGGAACTAAAGCACTGAAGGGTTGAATTGTCCTTTTCGCTCCCACTTTGTTCTCCAGTTCATTTAGCCAGAGAGTGCTCACAGACCCTCAGCGGCTCTGCAGCAGAGCGTAGTCTACAGAAGTCTTCCACACTCATTGATGCAAAGTCCTGGTAACGAGGGAGATGAGGGAGCTCTTGAGAAAATCTAAATCCCCCATAAACTGCTTTTATTTCTAGCACGTTACGATAGATAGCGAATGAAAAAGCAAAAAAAAACGCAAACTGTTCCCCACTGGCAAGCTCTCTGCTCCTGTATTGTTCTGGCATCTCTGTTGCTTTCGCACAGTCCCAAGCGTTGTCTGGCTTTTGAGCTTTGTGTTTACACTGAAGATGATACACTGTAGCTAAAACACACAGGAAATAAGACAAAATAATGTCTTATTATCAGATTCTTTTTTTTATCTTTTCAGAAAAACGTGGTTTGGGTTGTCACTGAAATGCTTTTACTGAATCAGTCTGGAATACGGTAAAAACTCAGTCCCACTTCTATCAAAGTCAAAGGTCAATAAACATTTGCACCCATGCCAGAACTTTTAATTAAAATTGCCAATATTTTTTTAAAGCCTGCTCTTCTCATGGGATCTTAAAGAACTAGCTAGCTATATATTTTATGCAAAGGAATCCTTCTATACACCACCAAAGGTCTGCTACTTCTTGGATGGTGCTTGAAAGAGGCTTAACAGCATATTGAAAAAGGAAGTAAAAATGAGTACGTCAGCTGAGTATCAGTACAATACAATTATTTAAACTGGAATTCCTCCAGAACACTGGGATGATTATAAATCTGGATATTCTTGTAAGTCTTGTAAATGACTGAAACTCAGATGTGATAAATTATCCATCCATACAGTGGGATCATTTCTGAATGCTGCAGTATGACTTCGGGTGCTTACATATTGGAAAGACTTGCACATATCACTTTCTTCTCCTGCATTTCTTTTCTTTTAGCACTGCAGGTGTGCTCCATGCTTTGCAGGCAGAAAATTGAGCCATCTGTCCCCCAAAGGCCTTGCAACCTCAACAGAGAAGACAGGAAATGAAGGCACTAAGGAAAATCTGAATGTTCAGGGAAGTGTATTGGTTTTGTCACCTATAACTTTGTTTAGCTATCTTTTCACATGGACAAAGGGGGATCATACTTGACTATAGCTCTTGATCCCCTTCAGAATTCAGCCTCTCCAAGTGATCTAACATATTCGTGTGCTGCTTTACATCTACTTTGTATAAACTGAAAGTACGCATGGGGGAAAATAGTCAACAAAAAATGACAAACAACCACAAAATTAATGTTTTACGTGAACAAGTATAATTCAGATTTTTTTATTTCATTTTTGTGAGTGTTCCTTAGCTTTTTTTAAGTCTGAGCAAATTAGAATAACAAAGGCTTACTAAAGAGATACTTCAGGTATTTCAAGTCATTTCAGCCATCACTGTTTAGAGACTGCCCAGTCACCTTGTTATGTGGAGCATTTCTATGGCAATGACTGAGTTTTGGTGACACAAAGAACTGAACTTAATAGAAGAAAGGATGGTGGCACTGCACAGGGGACAAAGCATTTGCCCTGGCTGGGGTAGTGAAACATTTGGAAATGTTGAAAAATCTAAGGTTTTTATCAACTCAAAATTCAGGAAAGAGAAAATAAGAGTGAAATTTGCCAAGTCTGACAGTGGCCCATGATAACAAGTTTTGGGAATCAGGCTTCTGGGGTGCTAAAAAACCAGAAGAAAGTCCCCAACCTCTCATTCCATTTGTTGGTATACACATGAACAGTCATTTCCCATTGCTATGTACGTGCTTAGCAGGAAGAGACACGGCTAATTTTAATTCCACTAGGTGTTTTTAAAGTACATTAAGGAAAATGAATTTCTAGTGCACTTATGTAGCATATCAAACAAGTCCACTGAATTCTTAGTAAAGTCTTTGAACTTCAGAATTGTTTATTTCTGTTGAGTTTAAAGACAGTTCTGAGTGCCTTTGTACAATAAAAAACAATACGTACTATCTAAACTTCTACCCTTTCTTCATTAAAGGTCTACTGAATGCCTGTCTTTCATGCAGCTGATCTAATGCTAATCTGCCAGCAAAGTATCATTAAGGGATTTTTTTAACACACTGAAATGCATCTACCCCCTCGTCATCCCAAGACCAGTCACGTTTCCATTGAAATTGATGGGAAGATTCCCTTTGATTTCCATGGAGATTTGTTGGTTTCATGCTATATTGCATGGCAGAGTTATTTTACTTTCCATCGAAGAGAGACTGTGGACCAAACACTGCTGACCCTAACACAGGGTAACTGTCCCTCATGGCGTGGTAAGCACCACCAGCTTTACATTTCTCTGAAGTGATGCAAATCAGGAAATAAACCTCCTTATAGTGGTACAAATAAGAAGAGACGAAGTCTACAGATTGTTATATTCGCTGAAACAGCTACATCACAAGGCCATACTCCACAAATTCCTATTATACTATTAATGATCAAATATTAAGTAAATATTAAACAGTATCTCATTAGTAACTCCTTTTTATTAAATTGGAAACAGTTAAACATGATTTCTTTTATGCCATAATAGTATCAGAGAAATCATTTAAGAGATAGAAAAGCTGTTTACCTTTCAGTTTTGAAGCTGAGACTCTTAATGAGGGAATTTTATATAAATTTATATGAATACTATTTATATGAATACTTTGTGAATGCTAAATTCCATTAATTTTTCAGATATTCTTTACTTCTGTTTTTACAGGGTTTTTTTAATTACCTTATTAACATGTAGTACTTATTTCTTGGTTCTTTGCAGCTTGTATTTCCTCAAAACTTAAGAAAACATGTCAGATTTAAGCCATTCTTTCTACTTCCCACACGAACGGATTACTATCCTCATAAGTAAAGCACTGTGATTCACAGTTACAAGACAACATGAGGCAGAGTAGACTAGGAAGAGGGACAGTAGTGTTTTGCAGCTGCACACTATCTTTCCTTCGGCAAAAGCATTGTCACAGCAGTTCTGTGTAATACAGATACACAGCATCAAAAACTGAGCAGAAAAGATGGGGGTGACTTTGGGGCTGATTTTCACAGTGCGAAGAGGAAAATCAGACCCATGTGTCCTTGATTGCTTCGTCTGAATAATGCCTTGAAAATCAAAGCCATTTAAACTTTATTCTCTCTACCAGTTTGAAAGGAGACCCTTAGGAGACACCCTGTTTCAGCAGCAGCCACGTGAACAGATTGCTCTTGAATGGAACCAAAGTCACTGCTACCTTCCATAACTGCTTCTTGTCATATTGCAAGATTAGCTTTGAAAGACGTTGAAATGGGCCCAGTAACGGTTATCACTGAATGCTCTTTGATGACTTAAGTGTAAGTTTAGTGGTCTCGTTTCCTGTGCAGTGAGTAACTACATGAATGAAATAAGCGAGATACCAAGAATGGGATTAACGTGCTGCTTTGTGGGCAGTCTCACAAGGGATGCAAATGACAAACAGAAGCACACACTGCACCATTCAACTCCTACAGTGTTTTTCCTTCTGGGTTTGAACTATTGCATCTCTGCAGGGCAGCACGGGAGAACCGGAGCAGTTCTGTGGAAAAACAGAGGATTTTAGTCTCCAGGACTGTGATTCAGACATGTTTTACAGCCACTGAATTCAACATACACATTTAATTTAATATAAAAATTAAAAATAATAATAATAATAATCCTGAATAGGTCTATTCTAGAACAGCTCTGATCAGAAAGAGGCAAAACTGCAGAGGCTGTGCAGCTGACACGGCCAAGGATCCCAGCACACACTGAACTGCAACTGAAGAAGCCATTAACAGAGGGACTTTTGACACATGTCTGAGCTTAGGTCACTTGACTGTACAATTTCTCTTGTAGCTGAATCTTTCTCACAGCCTCCCTACTGCCTGCAGGATCGATCATCTGAGGAAACCCACATCACAGTAGCTATTTCTGCATTGGAGCTGCAGAAGGATCTGTGTCTGTTTAGACACTTAAACATATCTGTGAATCTGGACCTAAATTCCAACAGTGATTACAATTTAGCAAGAACCTTCAATCATTCAGGTGCAAACCCCTTCGTGTTTTAAACCTGCAAATACTAGTTTGTTTATAAACTTTCCAAACAATTCCAGACATAAAGAGAAGGAAAGGGTTGCTTCGAGCACCACGAAACTGCAGTCTTTCAGGAGCCACTGAGTCTGTTTATGTGTGTGACATTGTGGAACATGCTGTGAATTATAACTGACAGCACAGAATTTAAAATTATGGTCCCTTTCTAACTGCTGTCTCTGTGCACTTGAGCCATGAGGTATCATTTCTCAGGAAAATGCATTTCTCATCCTTTAATCTGGAATCACTTTCATGTCCTACACAGGCTCTATTACATGCCAGTAGATCCTACCTCTTCCATGAGGATGCTGTCCAGATGTCTGTGACTTACTGTCTGGGGTCCTCATGGGGCAGAAGATACCTGACACTTGAGCATAGAAATTTATTGTCGATGCAGAAGTATGACACCAATAAAATTTTCTTCAGATTACTCGAGTATTTCTCGGTGTTGTTAAGAATATAATGTGGTGATAACCAACCTCATAATCCACTTGCAAAATTACATGTTACCAACCAACCACGAAACGCAGTTTTTCACATTGTAGTATTGTAGATACTTCATGCCCTGTAGGCAAATAGCTTTGGTTAAGGGAGGAAGGTCTTGAGAAGTTTCATGGGCTTGTGACAAGAACAGCTTGTCTGAGTCTAATTTTACCCAACAGTTGCATAAATGAATTTTTAAAACATGATCTATATTCTTAATGTCTAATCCAGGACTGTGTGGTTTCATGCAGGGCTAATCCCACGGAGTAAAATATGACTTAAAGCCTTGGATCAGAAAACTACTGAATATCAGTTATACCAAAATTATGGTGCCTGAGGATAGCTAAAATAAATAGAATAGAATGGCACACAGGGTAAGAAATTACAAAGACAGATAAATAGTATGAAAAAGATCTTGTCCAAAACAGTGACATTCCCTAAGATACCATTTAAAAACTTGGAACAAGGACTATGTTAGTCAAAGAGGCAGATGTTAATTAAAAACTCCATGTTAGGCAAGCCCAAGGGAAAGAGAAGTTACACTTGCACATTTAAGTTACAAGAATAAGAGAATCATAGCAGAGACACAAAAATTCTGGGGGACACAGAAAAGTGCTTCAGCCAGCAGGCAGCTGCCTCTCAGAAACCTGGCCCCACATTTCATGGAACTGGTAAAAATTTCAGCAGAAAGACGCACATACCCCCACGGTGAGAAGTCCTCTACCTACAGATGCTCCTGGGAGGCTCAAGGCTGTGCCCGTCTGGATTCTCCCACCTCTCTTTGCTTTGCCTGACACAAGGATTTACCAACCCAGCGCAGCCCCCAAGCTGAGTCTGCTCACGTGGCCAGGAGCAAGGGATGCAATGACTGAGCTAGCAGAAGTTCTCTGTCTGGGTTACTTTTGGACCCACCTCTGCTCCTTCTCCAGCAGAGCAGTGGAACCCCCTTGACTGTCATCCCTTGGGGGTCCTGCCCCTCTCAGTATTTCCAGGCATGTAGGTGTTGCTCTAGGTCACATGAAGATTTTGTTGGTCACATCTGTAGTGGACCGAGAGATGAGTTTCTTACACAACTCCAACCTGCTTGTGTAAGTATGAAATAGAGCCTAAATACCTTTACCTACATTGCACATGCACTCACTCCAAAAGCAACAGAGCGAGAATTGCCTCCTGAATCCATGCCACAGAGCCAGGGGGCTCACTCCCATGCTGTCCTTTGATGGCAGAGGTGACACACTGGCTGTTGCAAACACAGCATCTTGGAGGAACAGACCTCTGAGCCAGCACTGACCTGGGCACCACCAGCCCTTGCATACTCACTGCCTGTGTCATCAGAACCTTTGTCTCTGCCCTGTTCCTCCTGTGCTGGGCTGGAGGCAGCAGGCAAAAAGCTGGTGGGACACAGCAAGAAGAGAAGCAGACTCCCACTGTGAGCACCTGCTCTGCCAAGGAGCTGAGGAAATACTGCTACAGCAGAGGAGAGCCAGCAACCACCAGATGTGAGGGATGATCTCCAGATGTTGGGGGAATGTCAGCCTCCCACAACTGGGAAAGGTGTTTACCACCATAATGGCAGAGTCACTCTAAAAACCTTTCTTTTCTCTCTTATTTACTCCTGCCAAAGCAATCAGCAAGTTCAAAGCTGTCACTGAACTCAGACAAGAAGGGAATGATTACAGAGTGCAGTAATATTCTGCATGTAACCAAAGCACTTCCCATTATGTAATGCAATGGCACATACGTTACAAGCCTTTCGCAGTGTGCTGCCCGCAGCTAGTGGGAGCCTGCTCAGCCAGGGTGCCTTGGCTCTTCATCACATACTAACCTCATATTTTGCCTCTGGAAGTCTTTACTTGCATCTCTGAGTGTCAGTGCCAGCTAAGAAGGCAGTGATTATGCTCCCTTGGGTTTCTGCTACACTGATGGTCCAAGTCTCCTAAATGACACTTGTAACACAGCAAGTGAGCCTGCGCTTAGTTTTAACTGATGAATTCAACAGCCAAATCTATCACTGCTTTTCCCTTGGATCTTGTGAAATATTATCTGAAGAGATAATCTGCTCTGATAAATAAAACAAAACAAATGAGCGCCTCAACAGATGGTTTCACTATGAAAGTCTGAAATCAGAGCTGAGAAAAACTTTATGTGCTCTGACACAACATCTCATCAAACCCTGACAGATTTTTCCTGTTGTTCATATTTACATGATGAAAACAATCAACATGATATTTTTTTAAAAAAGGCAACTAAGAATCTCAGCCCAGCCTCAGACAAAACTTTTATTTCCAGATGTTTTCTCTTCGTAAGATGAAACATAAGAACTCTTGTAACAGAGTCAAGCTAAAGATGCATTTAGCTTAGTGTCCTGACTTTGACATCAGATGGCAGAGCGTACTTCAGAAAGTGTATACAGAACACAGCAAGTATACCATGGTACCTTGCTTAGTCTACCTTCCTGGTTTCTGATGCATTTTCTACTTATAATTCTTGTCTTTTTAGTATATCATTAGCCTTGCACATTAGATAAAATTCAGAGTAATTAAAAGATGAGGGTCTTGCATGGGTGGATTAAGTGAAGATTATTTTCCATGAACATTTAAAACACATGCAAACCTAAAATTCATGTATATGAACATCTTCCCAAAATTATGTTTGGTTTTTTTTTTATTCAAACTGAAACAGGCAGACAAGATCATTGTCCAGCAAAAAACAGACGACTTGAAATGTTGAGAGCTTTCACTCTTGCTTATTGCTTTTTCACTACAAATGTGTACAACTCCATAAAAACATTTACCCTTTGTTTTTTCAATTCAGTGTCTGTTTTTTCTATTTAATTTACCTTAGAAGACCTATCGTCTTGCCACTTCTCTAAAACTAAAAGACAAAATCACTGATAACCTCAAAGAGAAAAGAGCCGCTCTAAAAACATGCATGGTCAGAACATATAGATACATGGATCCAAACACTATACCCTACTTGGTCTATGTTTGTATGGAAGTAGCTGCACATTTGAAATATTCATATTAAGTAACTCCAGATTCATGGCAGCATAATCAGGATCAGGCACCTTTGCCTAGCTGACTAACACGTATACACTCCATGAGAACGGGTCCTCTGTCTTTATCCAAAAGGGTCTCTATTTCCAGTACGGGGTCCCACACAGTAGCCCACATGTACAAGAGAGCACTGAAAGGCTCTGAAAAAAAGCTGGCTAGGTCTCTTAAAAACACATTGTGAAGCTGGACATTTTAAGTTAAAAACACAAAATAAATTTTTAAATGATAAATTGGTCTCTGCTTATGAATTTTATCCTGCTGGAAACAAAAGAAACCACTATGTGCACCTTATGGTAAGGTTTAAATAAATATTAGTTAAAAAAGCAAAAGTGCGGTCTCTTTTATTGCCAATTACAGGTTTACAAAGTTAAACAGGGAAAAGTAATACTATAGCCAAAACAGACTTGCAGAGAGCCCTCCAGAGTCTTACTTGCTGTTCACTGGACTAACATTAGTTATATTTTTATACCACAAGAATGGTCAGGGAGTGTTATTAGGCTTTTGGTAGCTTTATGATCAGTTTCATATTCAAGGTATTTTTGTCCAGAAATCTCCAAGTTTATGTGCAATCCTTAAGGAATATATCAATGAATTGGAAGAAGCCATAGTAGTATTTCTGAGGAAAAGAAAAAAGGCAGGCTCAGGGTCAGTCTAGAAGTCAGATACAGCTGTAAAATTTGGTTCGACACATTCAAAGCAAGTTGCTGGCTTTCTGCTCCCTGTGTTCCAGGAAGAGAGCATTCTTTGGCAAGCACTTCATTCAGAGGTTTCAATTTATGGGAAAGAGGCTTGCCTCAAAGAGGTTATTTTTCTTATTTGACCAAAGTTTGGTGTTTTGCATCATTAGAACTATTTGCCTCAAAAAAAAAAAAAAAAAAAAAAAAAAAAGAGTTAATTTTCAAGACATTTGTTTCCATCCAGATAACTGGGAGTTCCTAGGCTTTTGTACTAAAGCGTTCCTAGATGAAAGTGAAATCTACAAAGCAAAGGTCTTAAAAATGTCAGAAAATACAAATACCAACCATTAACCAGATGTGCGTGATCTTTGTGGACACCCATATTGATCCTACCACCGTAACAGGACACCCAGGGCTGCCCAGGTAAGCCACGCTGGCTATGTTTTACACACAAAAGCAAAGGCAACTCTGAATTGCCCATGGCTGCACCATGCTTGCAGCAGAATTCACAGCTGAACCCACATTTCCTGAGTAGTAATCCAGTGCTATTAGCCATGAACGAAAATAAAATATAATAGGCCAGACCTTCTGACTGAGGAGGCTGTATCTGTTTTGCCAGTCTTGTCTAAAGATCTGGCCCAACACACGTTCACTGCGCGATTTCCATAAAATATAGGGGTTCCTGGCCTATTTGGTTTCCTCTGTCAGATTTCAGATTTTTTCCAAGAAGAGAGATTTCCACTAAAAGAGGTATTGTGCATTTTCCAGAGTTAGCATGCAATAATGCCATGCATGTAGCAATGGAACATAATTTGCCATCAGGATTTACATGAGGTAATGCCATCTGCATCACATCTCTTTTGCTATGAAGAAAACACTAAAATGTAATTTGAGGTCAAGATTGTAGGGATTAAGATTACTGCTTCTTTTAAAGTACACTATAAAGACAGAAATTTTAAGTGGGCTTGTAAAATGGAAGGATCCTTATTTCAGGCCATATTTTCAGCACATTGCCTGTTATTGCCTAGAAGAGTATTTAAAAATTAGGTGAATGCCCACCATATTGTACCTTGATGTAACTACCACATGTTCTTTTTCTATTTGCTTGTGTTGATTTAGGAATCCCTATGCCTGATCTTAAAAACATTTCAGAAAGCAGCATCATGTCTTGAATCCCAAGGCAGGATGAATCTCCCTTAACTTTAGATGTCTGCATCATGAGTCTCTTTGTTTGGTCACATGGCCCTCTAAATCACGCGCTCATTTTGTCTCACCCTTTGAATCAAATTTGATACAGCATGTAGAAGACCTCTAGCTGGATTTCATTTTCTAACAATTCAGCTGGAGACCTGACACCATAAAGGGTTAAGTGATCTCAACCACAGAAAGTGCTCAGCTACCTAAATCTAGACCTCCTCTCTGTGCCCGATCTCTGTGTTTGTGGCAAAACCACCACTTTCCAGCAGCTTCATTTGCCTCAGGGCAATAGTAGCATCTCTTATTTCTGCTGTCTCTGGCTTTGACCTTGCTGACAAGACCTATTTATCTGTATAAGATCATGACTTGTTATGGACTTGATATATTTCTTTTATTTCACTCAAAGTCTGTGCTTAAATACAATTCTCTCTGAATAAGCATGAGCAAAGACTGCTGGAGGAAAAAGCAAGTTGAAATGGAGGTTTAGGGGGAAAAGCATGTTTTTTCTGCCTCTCTGGCCTGTATTTTCTCTGAGATTCCTCCCTAGTTGCTCTTACCACATTGTCTGAGGGTATCCTTAATAGGTCTCCACATCCACTTCCTCTGTTAGGTGCCATGAATCTCATTTTTTCAGCAGTGAGATCGGAAGCACTGAAATTCAATTCACTTGAGCCAGGTTACAGGTATGTCTGTCTCAAGGTCAGGGAATGGAACTGAGGTCCCCAGGGAAGTCCAAAGGCTCCATTGGGTCCCCTTACCTAGACTACTCAGGATCAGGAGCCTAGACTGCACAGGGGTCAGTACATTAACTAGACACTATTAGTAACAGGAGTAATAGTGAACATATATTTTTATGTATGTGAACATATATAAAAAGACATTTGGAATGCCTGTATTTGTATGGTTATCCCATTTTTTTAAATGGGCTTTAAAAACACTTTTCTGACTGATAGGACAGAAAAATAACATTGGAAATAGCATTTCATAACATTACACTCTAGTGAACTGCTTTTATACAATCAGAGAAGCTCCCCAGGTGGTCGACTAAGTGGCAAGTTTCTAGACTTTCACATCACTAGACCAAAAACTCCCTATTTCACAAAGGAGGAGAGACATCTGCTGAAAATGAGAAATTCTTATTAGCTGAGTTCAGGATACAGAAGCCTGCAGCTAATCAATGACACCACTACCACCATCATCACCCAGAGCTGCCAGTGCAGCCCAGATGAATTCAGAGTCAGGGTTTCAAAGACTTCATGATAACAGAACGAAGCACTGAGAACAAAAAAAGATTAGAGACTCTAGGAATCGTGGGTCAAAGATTAAGTAGAGGTCAATCTAGTCATAAATAAAGAAACTGATAAATTCTCCCTGATGTAAGGCTGAGTAATAAGAAACAGAAAAACTGTATTACCTGAATTAAAAGTACATGAAACTCATTACCCCTTTTTTACCCTCAACTACGACAGTGAACTGGACAAAAACAAAATTCCTACTACTGAGAATGTTGTCTCTGGACCTCATAGTCACACCTGTTGAAAGGAACAACAATGCATAGCTGTATCAGAATCTCCAACAATTCGAACAGGTGAAAACTTCTAACACATCTTGTCATTTGTGCTCTAGACTAAGTGATTATTCAAACTGTAACACAGTGGTGGAGCTGTTCTTACATGTACATACACCTATCAGCAAGAAGTATGTAAGACTCACCAGAGAGATTTTGAATCTACTGTCATTATCGTCTTTGCCAGAAGTTTTAAATAGTTGAGATAGAATCAAGCACAGAATAGTTCAGAACATGTTTTTCAATTGTATGTAAGAACCTAATTATTTTTATAAATCTAATCTGACTGACTCTGCAGAGAGCTCTTCCCATGAAACTAAGTCACTCCCTTGTGTACTGGAAAATAAGATAACATATAACTCTGCTAGTTAAAGCCTGAGAGTTAAAAGATGAAAACTAATTTGGAATAAACTCAGCAGTGAATCTGCAGAACAACAAAAGTGTTATTTAAACTGCCTTGCACTTCTACAGCCCACTGTGTGATTAACAAGGGCAAGAGCACCCTGTAACACTACTAGAACTGTTGTGGGGTTGTTTCTTTTCATTCAGACTGTCATGACATGCTAGAGTAAACTGAGTGAGGCCATAATCAGGCACAAATTTTTTGTACTATCTCTGAACTGATCCATCATTTTAGTCATTACTTACTTGTATTGCCTTGTAAAACTCATCACTGCCACTAAGTATGGCTTATAACTTATAACAAATGTTCCTTGTCCTTATTCCCAACACATTACACATATATTCCTCTTGGATTGCTCGGACAAGGACAAGTGAAGTGCTTTCTCTGTGCCTTTGAAATGAGATTGGAAATATGCTTTTAAATACATATTTTGTTTAGGGCAGGGAAGAGCAGGACAACAACCCATAAGATCCACTGAACAGGCAGAGCCCATTCTCAAAGCACTACACCTTCCTTTCCTGGTACCTTATAGCTCCCATGGGACAACTGGCAATTCCCTGTTTGTCCCCCAAGATCCTGGAAACCCCTTGAGGTTCCTCAATAGCTGCTGGAAACTCAAACTTCTCGGGGCACGTTTTTGCTGCAGAGCAGATGCGGTGCTGAGAAGCTCAGCCCAAGTCTGGCAGGGTTTAGCCTTTCACCAGGGCTAACCAGTATGAGTGCTGTACCAGCTCATTATGGCTCTCTGGATTCCAGAGCCTAATATATTTCTGTCCAGGACTGGCCTGTGCCAAGGGGACTGGCTTACCGGCCAGCACGGAGCTCCACGGGTCACTCTCGTGGCCACACTGCTCTTTGCCCCTTGCCTAGGCCCTGCCTCGCATTTTGAACACCTCGTTTAAAAATAAATAAAGACTGACTAAATCGGTTTTGCTCTCTTGTAATGACACATGCATGATTACGTGCCTGGCGAATTTTCACTGGATACACACAGAGGGAGTGAAATGTGTAAGTGCTTTTTCCTACTGTGCGTATGATGAGGTATTACAATACTAGGATGCTCAGTTGAAAGCAAGGCTCTGGTTCAAAGGAAATGCAGGTGGTTTCGATTGTTTCTATAGACCAGAATGCCTGCTTAATAAGAACAAGCAAGTACATGCAGAATTCAGAGAATCAACAAACTGTTCTCATTAAAGGCTTTCTACCATAATGTGTCTACAGGCACATGCACACAAAATTAAATAAATGTCACAACTTAAAAATGTGGGCTATCAGCTATTGTATTTCAGTTCACTCGGGGATAATTGATCAAGCAGTGCATTCTTTAGTGATCTAATATAAGAAAACTACCTCCTAATTGGCAATGGTAAGTAAGTAATAAGACAAGAAAGAATCATGCACAGTGTAGATGCAATTCAGAGTGTATATGTTCTGTTTACCAGGCCACCACGGAGATTGATTACTTTGGTCAGACATTTTTCCATAGTTTTAATGCAGCTGGTTTAAGTAGTAAAAGATTCTTATTCTTCCACAGCTGCCACCTGCCTGGAGTATAATAGACACTTCTTAACTGGCACCTATTCTTACTGAAAATAAACGTACTGACTACAAGGTGGTCCTGATTATAGGAAACTAGAAGCAACATATTGTTTGGAAGTTGCATTGTTTAACATCTTTGCCAATGATCTGGAGTGGGTGATGGAGTGCACCCTCATCAAGCCTGTAGATGACACTAAAGTGAGGGGAACAGTTGATAGGCTCGAGGGCAGGGTTGCCATCTAGGATAGAAATGGGCTGGAGGAATGGGCCAGCAAGAACTTTATGAAATTCAAGGAGGGCATAGGCAGAGTCCCACACCAGAGAAGGAGGAGCCCCTTGCAGTAGTACAGGCTGGGGACTGGCTGGGAAGCAGCTGTCCTGAAAGGGGTCTGGGGGTCTTGGCAGAGCACAAGCAGGGCACCCCAGCAGCAGACCGGCAACAGCATCCTGGACTTCATCAACAGGATCATAGCCACCAATATGTAGCCATCGTGCTGAGGGAAGGGATTCTTTGCCTCTACTCAGCCCTTCTTAGACACCACACAGAACAGCGCATCCAGTGTTGGGGACACCAGAAGAAAGACTTCAATAAACTGTCCGTGAGGACATTCAAGATGTAGAACAGGTTGCCTTGTTCTTGTGCAGCTTTCATCCTTGAAAGTTTTCAGCTGGATGAAGCCCTGGTCTGACCTCACAGCTGGCCTTGGCCTCATGTAAGCAGATGGTTGGACTACAGATCTCCTTTTCCAGCCTGATGTGTTCCGTGGTTCTGTAAATTATTCTTTTTTTTAAATACTTTTTTTTAAAGTATTCTTGGAGAATAATTTCTTCCTACTGATCTAAAAAGAAGAATGATGCCAAAATTTGAACGCTCAACTGATCTCTTTCTTGGTGCACTCAAATAAATGAACAAGAGGGTGGAAGATGAAATATAAAGCAAGGAGGTATCAGTTCTAACTATTAATACGACACTGTTTGCCTTTTGTGCATGTTCTACTCGGGATGCATTGCAAATGAGAAGTGTTAGTCTAACCTGTTCTTTAACACATTTAAATGAAGAGAATCCACAGTGTCCTTCAGCAACTTGTCCACAGGCTGACCCTTAAAATCTACTCCGTAATCTCTAACCTAAGCATTTTTCCTGAAAATTAGTCAGTTTTCTGTTCTATCCACAGTAGACATGGGGGCAGATTGTTCCCCTTAGTTTTGCCTTTTGCATCTTTGGAGAGTGTTATAAGGTCTCTAGGTTATCCAACCCAATTCTTCCAAAGTTTCCTGTTAATTTATAGTTCTAGATCTAATATTCTCTTTGCTTTTCTTTCCACTTTTTCTCTTTTGTCTGTCTTCAAGTGTGGCATTGGGCTTTTACCAGTATAAAGTAGTGAGAAAAGTTTATTTCATTTGTCTGGTAGTCTATACATCTGTTCATACTTTCCAGTATGACGTTTGATTTTTCTAATGTAGTGTCTCTCCCTGAGAGTGGTCAAATAGCAAGACACTGCAGACAAAGCTGGAAGAAACACCCAGGAGGCAAGTCTGAAATTATATTTTTGCTATATTTGGGCTGGGTCTAATATCTTAAAGCCAGGATGAGGTTAGATATCACAGGGAAGGCCCCACTCTGCCTTCTTTCCTTCCTTTTCCCTTCCCAACTCTCCTCTCCCCACTCTGACTCCTAGCTGTGGAGTCCCACCTGTTGCCTTTGATGCCTTACTTTTAACTGCCCAGTACACCAGTTCAACCCAGAAATCTAGCAGATGCATTTGGCTTTATTTATTGTGTTAGTTTTTTTCTGTCTTAACTAGTGCACTCGACTTCCTGTGGAGCCTGAACCAGAGTAAAAGATGAACAGGAACATGAAGGGGAGAAAGATGGAAAGGCAATAGGACAGTTTTCTATGGCAAACAGTTCATGTCTCCTCTCAACGTTTTTGGAGTAGAGGGCTTCCAGTGAAAGCTCATTGAGCCTCCCAATACCCCTGTAGATCAAGTCTCATCATCTTTAATAGATGAGTAAAGCAAAGTCCAGAAAGAAATGGTCTTCCTCAAGGAAATTAATCAAGGCAGAAGGAAAGCTAGAAGTAGGACTGAGCTTAAAGCCTCTTGCTCCAGCTACATACTTTCCCCTTTGTCTCCATGGCCCACTCCTCATGCCATTGCTGCTTTGTGAGTTTACAACAGCTGAGGGTTTGAACGTTTAAAATATTACTGCTACAAATAATGTTCCTACATAAAGATATACCAATAATACAGATTTTGTCAAAGCTGGGCAGAAGGGATCAAGGGGCATATCTAATAAAAGAGGTAAGTATTTAAAACCCAGGATATGCAATGTCTTTTAGTTTTATGGCCTTCATAACAGAATTCCCAAGTGATAGGCAATACATAGCAGCTTTCAACAGAGCAAGCTAAACATAATGGGATCAGAAACTGAAGTACTTTAGGTAGTGATCTGTTCATTGTCAATCCACTGAGTTAACAGCTGCCTAAAATTAGTCATCAATCTCCCCTGGATGATTTCTGCCTTCTATCTAATCCTTGTTTGACATAAAATCTACTGAAAGTCCCTGGAACTCAGAGAAAAATCCATGGTATCACCCTCCTTACTGATCACCTCAAGTCACAAAGTTATGTTGTCACAGTGGTCTAGTGAAATTCTGTCATATTGACACAGATTCAGAATGAGATGAAGGAATTGTGTCCGGCTTGGCCTGATCAGTAAGATACCCTCATAAGCAGTGAGATGGGGGAGACTGAAAGAATTAAA
The DNA here is from genome assembly GCF_023634085.1 of Falco cherrug. Taxonomy (NCBI): domain Eukaryota; kingdom Metazoa; phylum Chordata; class Aves; order Falconiformes; family Falconidae; genus Falco; species Falco cherrug. The sequence continues at coordinate 27,382,498 of NC_073709.1, forward strand.
ACTGGATTTCTTACATGAATGTTATCCCTATTACATTATTGAAAAAATGAAAGAAAAAAGCGAATATGAAAGCAAAGGAGAGCGGTTTTCCTTTTGCTGCATTAAAAGTAGTAGCTTCCTTGTTCATTTTGTGAGCCTCACAATCTTTCTGAAGGGCTTGGCTGAAGTGTCTATTTTGAGGATCCTGTTCAGGTGCAGACATAAGCATAGTGCAAATCTGCACCATCTTTTTGAGACTGGAAAAGTTGTGAACACAAGCAGAGGAGCTTGCCAGGGAAAAAGTCAGAAAGTCAGATAAAGCCAGATCCACATGCCAGGGGAATTTAAGCACCCAGATGCTGTCAAGTCTCACTTTTCAAAACCTATGCATAGACCGAGCAGGGGCTGCACTCTGTACGTTCCCTTCTGTATGCTTTTCCTCCAAAGAACAAATAGTGCATAGGTCCCTGGTCCCATGTCGTCCAGGCAGAGTCTCTGACCGGAGCTTAACCTGACTCCTTTACAGCCTACAAGCCCAGGATTTCCTTCTTGGAAAACACACCGCAGGAAGGGAGCTGCTATATATCATTGCCTCAGTGCAACACAGAATCAGGATGCTACCTGGGCATGTACCCAGCCCTGAAGCTCTGAAACCCTCTCAAGTCCTTCAGCTCTCCAGATAGAGCCTTAGCCTTAATTGGAACATCCTTTTCTCCTTTGTGATTTCATGTTGTGAGTCAGACCTTCAACTTCTTGCAGTTGATCATTGTTTTGAATACATGCCTTTCAGCAATGTTTATTCTTGATAAAAAGGATATGAGGAATTTTGCAAATACATTTACTATATAGAAAACTGTATGTGCAAAGCTGGATATCCACCCAAAGGCTGATCCTGCAAGAACTCCAGATACAAAAATCACATTTAATTCAGGCTGTATTTTTCAAATTGACTGAAAATGCACCCAGATCTCCTTCTTGGCAAGGCAGAAGTATATTTAATTGTCATGATAGGTGATCCTAAGAAGTATAAAAGTCATTAATGTAAAATTTTATGTAGTCTTGCAGTTACAGTTCCTCCGAGAATCATCCAAATGTACAGGGATTACACAGGCTTCTAAGAAACATCAGCAAAATACACCTGATTTTGTCCAAAGGATGAGTTTGGGAAAAACAGCAAAGGGGCAGCAAGGATATGCTTACCGCATATATACTTACAGATGCTGCGAAGGTGGCTGTACTGGAATTTTTTGGGCCCCAATCCTATGAAGCAGATTTCAAGTCCTGTTAGCGTTAGTGAGCAGCAAGGGTTGTCAGCAGCTTGAAGGATTCACACACTGGCCTCCAAGCCTGGTATCTGCAAAGATGCACAGGAGGCCCGCTACCAACTGGTTTTAAAGCCTCAGTTTCGAATCCAGTCAGAAGCCTCTCATCTCTATAGACTGTTTGCCCATCCCAAAAAGATTATTACATGGGTTTTATTTGTTCTTTTCCTTCGGTTCAAAAACACAGGGGGACCCAATCAACCCTCTTTTTCCTATCCAGAGGCCATAGAGGTGGCTGAAGCTGTGGCAGTGTAAGGGCCGGGTTACAGCCCTCGCCTCAGCCTGGGAAGATGGGTGCCAGAAAAGGTGCTGGGGGCTTCTCCCAGCTGTGTCACATTTCGGTTAGGCATCATTCCCTCAGCGGGGATTTGGGATTTTGGCCCCCTCGGGGCCAGACCCACTGGCTGTAAGCAAAGTTCAGCTGCCAGAGCTGGGCCCAGGGCCCCGGGCCTAAGCCCCTAGCTGAAGAGTCAAACCCATAGCTGCTGAGGTACTAATCCCAGAAGTAAATCTACACTTAAAAAGCACAAAAAAAAAAAATCCCACTCTTAAAATTCTGCTTCTAGTAACCAAACTAAATATGACATAAATATCCTGGGCAAATGTGTGGCTCTGGAAATACCAAAACTCTGGCCCTGTGACATGGCTGCTGGGATTCCTGCCATTTGCTAAAAACTTAAGCTGGGAAACACTTTGTCCAATTACTCAAAAACAATGAAGATATAAAGGAATTATAACCTAAAAACAGAGGTGCTGAAAGAAAGAAAACAGACCCACATAATAAACAATATTGATTTAATTAAGGCAGCAGAGAAAAACCTTCACAAGCTTGGGTGCCCCTGGTATGTGTGTGCATGGGGGGGCAGGCGGGCGTGCGCAAGCATGTCTGCTCCTCTTGGGACCGGCTTCTGCCCAAGTCCAAACAGAGGTGTCAGAGACACAAGGGACATAAACATCAGCTCCTCTGCTCTAAAGCTGCTGCAGAGAGCAGGACTGGCATGGACCCTTGCAAGCATTCATGGCCTAGACCCCATCCGTGGAAACCATTGCTGGTTGTGTATGGGAAGATAGACACTGAGATGGGCTTTTGTGCTCTGAACTTCTGAACCCTGCAGGAGACCCGAACCACCGAACCACACTTTGGTTGTTTGTGAAGAAAGTAATTTATTGAGCTCCGTCCTGGAAGAAACCACAAGACATTCTGAAGGGCTAAATTCAACAGCTAAAAATATTCCTCCAGAATTGGATGCAACGAGAAAGGCTTCAAGGTTTAGACAGATGTGTGTTTCCAAGGGCAGTATTTTGTTCTTCAGCTCTCAGAAAGTAGTATTTTAGTGCTTTTGGTAATTGGAACAAAGACGCATTCAGCCCCCATTGCATAACGTTCAAATGACCACAGAACAATTTCTGGTTGTCCTTTCCAGGTGATAAGCAACAGCAATAACATGTTTGGGAGTTCTCATTTCTCTAACGGGAACCTCTTCAGCATGCTTGTGAGTGATGTGTGCTGAAGAGATGAATAAACAAACAGATACATCAGCTGAATGTGAAGTGGTCTGGAGGGAGTAAGCAAGAGGAAAGAGAAAGAGGGCAACTTCATGTGCATTTAACTTAGAAAATATGTGACCACATACAAAGGCATGTGATTCTTTTCCTTTGCCCGTTGGTTTCTGAGTCTCCCAGGAATACCTGCACCACATTTTGAAGCTTTCCTTTCACGCACATGGAATCTCGAAGATTACTTTAACACAGTGAGCTGCACAAATTTTAAGATTATCGTATGCTTTAATACTGCAATAGGGGATCTAAAGAAATCACAAAGTATCTTGGGATTCAAAATGAGGTGAGTTGGTACAGTCCATGTGAAAAGCAGAGGATTATAATAAGAACCATCTTATTTAAGTGATGCCAGAAAAGCCAAACTACTCTCAACACCAGATATTTTAGGGACCTTTCCACCATGCTCTAGATTTTTTGGCTGGTCACATTCTAGATGATCCAATTCCTGTTGCTTTGGAAGTATGCTGGAAACCACAAAAATAGCTGTGAATCTTTGGGAATGCTGAAGTCTTAAGCATCTCAAAGTTCCCAAATGTATTTCAAGAAGTCTGTGCCTTTCACCATAGGAGTTCAGTGATTTTTGTTTCTAGGAAAGAACAGTTATAGACACCACTCAAAACTAGACTAGAAAAGCAGACATAAAATTACAACGCCGTTCAACCATGAGCTAAAGTACTTGGGGAGAGGGCTTTTGTCACTCCAGAATCCACAAAGACACTGCTGACCATTAGCTGTGAGGAAAAGCTTCCATGCAAACTACAGAGAGGAGGCTGAAAAAGGGGATCAGGAGCCTGGTTTTTCCACAGGCAAAAGGTCCACATGGCACATCTCCATGTGCCAGAAAAACATGTGCAAGTGTGATACCACAAAATCAATGCCAATCATTTTGACCTTTCCAACAAAAGTACTTTCTCAATAAGACTGAGGGAACAAAGAGTTTACTGTACCTTTTTCTGCTGCAGAAGAAATAGAACCACAACAATGTTGGTTTGTTGGAGGGTTTATGGTGGGTTTTTTTCCTACTGATCACACATTATTTATCAAAGGACTTTTTTTTTTCAGATAAGCCAATACTCAGGAACGACAAGAAGATAGGCTTTCAGAAGAAGGTTTTCTTGCTTAAATAGCTAAATGAAATTGCCAGAGAGGTGCACACTTAAACATCTGGCTACTCTATTTAGGTGACACTTTGCTGAATTTGAAAATTTTTTCACTTACTGGGACTATTTTTATCCCCAACACTTCAGGAAACTGTCAACCAAGTTTCTTACTTTGCTTACTGTTTAAGGAACACTCTACTATTTTTTACCTTCTCTGTTTATGTGACTACAATATGACAAACAGCCAAAGATATTAACGTCCTTCAAACTAAGAGAGACAAAGCAGAAGTATAAAACAAGAGGTAAGAATTACATTAGTATATGTTCTGCACAGAGCATAAGCATATCTGCATATGTTGAACCCTGCAACAGTGGTGCTGGAAGCCATGAAGCTTCCACGTGTCACCAAAACACGAAGAATCCAATAACGTGTTAATTGCTTGTAGGCTTGCTTGATTCCACAGAACCATTCAGGTCAGAAAGGACCTCAAAATGTTTAGTCCAACCACTTCCTCATAGTATCCTTTTCATGCCATGTCATTATAGCTTTTACTTTACACTTTTCCATGTACTACTCTTTCTCTTTTCATTATTGTCATTTTCTTTCCTTCGGAAGGCACACAATACAGCATTTTTTCATCCATATCTTTACTGCACTGTTAGTCACAACCCATTTCACTCATTTTCTGCCTTTTGCTATGCCCAGCTACTCTTTCATCTACACTGCCACCTCCAAAGCTACACTGAAGGACCTGTTTCCCTTGCACACCTTCACTGTTCTGTGGCCTCTCTCCAGTTCCCTCAGATGTCACTTTGTACGACTTGTTTATCTGTGCAGGAATATATTCCTGTTACTTTTAATCATGGTTCACTTCCAAAGACCCTTCTTTATCCAGAAGAGATTGTACTATGCATATGATTTTGCACTAGCAGAGAAAAATCTACTGGCAGGCACACATGCCCTCTTTTAACAAAACAAATTCCCCAGGTTCAACACAAGCACATGCCCAAAGCAAGCATTGTTAATAAGAATTTTACAGAGAGGAGGGAAATGTAGGCAGCCAGGGAAAATACAGCTTCTTAATTTCACTGCAAATTATTCTCCAACACTCCCTTCTCCCAAACCATCTTGATCAAACAACCAGTATGCAGCTTGCACTACACTGGGTCAATAGTAGCAAACAGCCAGCTGTGCCTGGCAAGCACATGTTTGGGTTCCATGTTGCCAAGTACAGGTGGACTGATTGACGTTGTGGGTTTTTTCTTCTTGGGAAGGGGGCCATGCAGGAAGGAAGGTGAGGGAACAGGACTGGGTGGGGCATTTTCTGCACTGCAAAGCTCATGGTCCACTGGTATTGCAAATCTCCCTAACAGCTGTATTCAGATCCCCTTTCATATTTCCCGGTGCAAACATGAGTGCTGGGCAATCTGAAACTTTTCCACTATCCAGAGGCTACCTCTGAAGCGCAGTTCACTCTAGGTGGGATTAGATGGGCACATGAACTTGTGCTTGCAACCACAAATCCTTTTGAAATATGATTTCACTTCTTCAGCCTTTCTCAGACACTTACCAGTTCAGGAAGAGCAGGTCAGATCACCACGGGCAGGGGCTCCACACAGCACATAGCTCAGGAAGCAGCTATTGTCCCAAATCACATTCTGCTGCCTGGATTTTTCCTGTGTTTTTAAATAACAGCAGATAACTCCCCCTGAGTTCCCTCCTGCCTTATGCTATCTCACCAATGCATTAGAAACTGACTGTATCTGAGGGTTTCCAGCTGTTGGCTTTGGTGATAGGCCTAAATCTCTTCATTGACTTTAGCAGTCTCAACCTGAAATGTTTGTGTGGTTGAAGAAAGTTAATGAAACCTTTCTGGTGCAGCTGTTCTCAGTTAAGAAAACATCTCTGCACCTCTGTATTAACATCTCCTGTTAACATTGCTGCAATAACAAGCCCCCACCCCAGGGATTCTCTTTCTGCTTCTTCAGAAATGAAGGTGTTTCAGCTGATGAATTAGCAACTAGAAATTAGCAAAAGGGCTTAATTCAGACTTCTTTGAGGTGTGATCTGCGCATTTACGTGAAGAGAGGCAACGTGTCTTTGGCATTTGGCACTGGAAATGTGCAAACGTCTCTCCAAAGGTGGTTTTGTTTCCAAAAGCAAACTGTGACAACTTTCAGCAATTGCTCTTAGGATGATAGAATAGAGTAATAAAATTATACACACTGACATCAACATTATCAGTGCCTGATTCAATATATTTGTATTTCTTGGAATACAGAACAAATTTTGCAGAAGCTCCCTGTTCTTAGCAGGTGTGGAGTGGCACTCTGCAAATGAATGCCATTATCGCCCACTTCACTTCGGGGCAACTTCCACACATCTTCATCTTCTCTTTTCCCTTCCAGCTCATTATTTTCCATTTTCATTCACTGCTCCTTCTCCTTTATTCCCACAGAGGAAGAATGGAAGATGTTGGCAGCCTCTCTCACACCCTGTCTGAGAAGTGGCAACCTCATGTAGATTTAGCCAACTGTGGTTCGCTATTTAGTGCACAAAAAACAAAGCAGTAAAGCCAGGGCATGGGCATAGTTCTCAAGATCAAATCTGCTGTTTGCATGCTGTGTTGCTAGCACTTTTATGTCAATTAATGCTTTTCTGCAGGCAGGTGTTTTTCATTAGCAAGAAAAAAGAGATTCCAGGTGAAGATTTTATAAATGTGTTGACAAATGCCAACATTTTTTATTCAAGTTATGATTGAAATGATTGTAACCTCCTAGGAAAAATGCTAAGAATGCTCTTGATGTGGTTAGGAGTGGGGAAAAAATGGCTGAGGGTGCCAGAATGAACTCTTTGATTCTGCAGAAAAACAGGACAAGCCAGAAGGTAGTTTGTTCATACATACATTCTGGATATGTGGCTTAGCACAGTGTACAGTATACACAGGTTCATAACTGAAACACAGGGGTGCCATTCTGATACAGGTTACATTTTAAACTAAATACTTAAGCTCAACCACTTTCCACAGCCTGAAGCCCAAATCCTAGCCTTTTGATATTGATACAGTCTCCTGTTATCTGCAGGTTCTTCTCATCATTAACAGTCACCAAGCAATACAACTGACAGCTGTCATCTACCACCTTCCCCTTAGGATACACGCATACTTACATACCTGTCTTTGGTATATATTGTATATATAATGCAAATACGGTTGCATTACACCAGGCAACAAAGAATGGTGCCTTTCCTTTAGAGCAGATAGTCGCCGTTTCTGACAGCCCTGAGGTCTTGTTTGTACTTGCAGATCTATTAGAGATCCACATATTGTTTTGTACCATCTGCAGCCCTTCCATACACTACTGAGAGTGGGTGTGTAGTTTAGCTCAGCTAATAACCAAGGCTGTTCCCTGAACTGGCTCACAGGAGAAGCTCTAATTTGTGTGAAATTATTTTCTGCCCCAACACAGACACAGTAATGGTAACATGAACCCCAACCTAACTCTTTTATATAGCAAAGGGGTGCCACTGCTGTCTCAGAAAGTATAGTATCTCATGTGGTAGTTGCTTGACAACTCCAGTAAGTTAAACAGCAGACTAAGAATTTATATGTGGGTTGCCACCAAAACAGAGAAAAACACCTTCCCTAATCCAAAAGAGCTCCCTCATTTTGTCTTCTTTTACACTGATTTCTACGCTTTTATAGAAATTCTTTAGGGTGACCTCCTAGAGTTTAGAAAGTTAATGTTCGGCTGATTAACGCTTCTTTACACTGGGATTATGTCATCAGTAATGCTTATGTTTTAATAGTGCTGGATTTTTAAACCAAGGAGTTTCACACTGAGTAAGAGCTGCTGTTGCATGCAGGGCACACAGGTGTAGGGACTTGCACCACAAGAACCAAGCAGCAAGAGCAGAGAGCTCCGTACTAAGCCCCTACATTTGCTGTGCCGTTGGCCAGTGCTGACAGATACGACACTACATGTCCCTAGAAATCCTTGTGTGAGATTCCAGCACCATGGCAAAATGTATTTCCACTAGCAGCTGAGAGACATAATCTATTTTACAAGTACTGCAACCTAGCAATTCTATCAGCCCAGTAACCTGTTTCTATGCACTTTTCCAATCTTTCTATTAATAAACTAAGCTATGAAACAGCAGATTACTTTCCATAGGTGAACACCTAACCTGATAAGAAGAAAATGATCACGCTCTAAAAATAGAGGGAATATGACACCACTGCAAAGCCATTGAAGTGGCCCATGTTATGGAGTTCTGGTGGTTGGTGGTGGCTGTGCTCATCTCTCTGTGGACATGAAGCTTGTCCCTTTTGTCTTCAGCATACGCTCATTACAGAACAGCCAAGAACTAGGTCTGTTACTGCCAGAGCTCAGCCGAATTCAGTGTGGATGCTGCTGCCCAAACAACAACGAAATTAATGATTTAAACAAAAAACCTCATTAATTGCAAGCTGTTTTGAAACAATTGGGAGAAATTAGTAAATTATTTGTCAGTAGAAGTGCAAAAGAATAAAACCACTATGGAAAGAATTTTTACTTTCAAAAGCAGACAGACACTCTGTTGTGGTTTTAAAGGAGAAGGGAGGAAATGTTGGTTTGGCCCATTTTGATCTCTAAAGGCTTGTAAATCAGTGATAATAAGCTTTCCTAGTCTAGCCTGGGAGAGGCTGTCCTGGAGTGATTCACATTTCAAAGAGCTCAGGATAAACAGTGCACAGCTCTCCAGTTTGTTCCTGTGGAGTAAGCAGGACAGTACAAATTGGGGAAGACTGCTACTCAGGGTGGACCAAATCTTCCACCAACCTCAAAGCCAGCACAATTAGTATAGCGGAGCTCAGTTGCTTTCATATTCCAGCCAAAATCACTCCCTTGTTATACTCTGGTAACTAAATAAAGGATAAATAAACTAAAGAAAGGCAAAGGATGACTGTTCCCTTGGTTTTGTTACTGGGTTGTGTCACAGGATCTGTTTCCTACAGGACCCTCTGGGGCTTCATCTTTTTAAACAAAGTCTGTTTATTTGGTTGGACTCTGCAGAAGGACGTTGGTCCTGAGAAACCGGAGATTTATAGTAGATATAATACACCTACAAAAGGTAAACGCCCCAAACCCTTTGTGTCAGGGTAAAGGCCATGAAGAAAGTTGTCTCAAAGTCAGCCCCACAGTACAAGCAAGACAGAAGGCAGTGAAGCTCTGGGGCTCAGAATGGCAGCAGAGAAGGGACCATAGGGCAACAATATCAACTGCTGTGGCAACTCCAAGCAGCACTGCACCTTGCAGAGTAGACCAGAAAGACCTAAAACTGGTGGTTTTCCATTATAACCTAATGACTGCATTTATACCAGTAAATAAGTATATAATATCCATTTTTTCCTCACTCGAACTCATTCCTAATACAGCAGGAGGCTCAAGTGGGTCTCCAGTTGAGAGAAAAAAAATAAATTTCATTTGTATCTGTGCAACAGATAATTAACAAAAAACCCAGAGATTTTCTTTTGGATTAGCGGAGAACAGAGAACAAAATCTCAAAACGTTTTGCAAACTAGACAGACACAGCAGAACTTGAAAGGCAGCCAGCTGGCAGAAAAATTGCTACAGAGTAGGAGGTCTGGGCAAAACAAAGTAAATGGTATAAGCTCTCCATCATGAAAGTACAGGGATTTTAGCATCCCTGGAGTAGCCACATTTTTCCAGGGACAGTAAAAGTGCATGTATACCATGACCTGCAAAGACTGCAGAGCTAGTGCTGACTTACAAATTGTAGAGGTTATTACTTTACTGTCTCCATGTGGCTCTGGACTTTGCCATATAGATCTCAATACCATACTGCATGGCACAGGCTCAACGTGCACTGTGCTGTACATATATTCATAGCATACCTTTGCCTTAAATGCCTGTCCAGCTTACTGAAATCTTTTCTGTAGGATCTGGGAAACTGACATAATCAAAACACCGATTCACAGAAAAAAGACGTCATGGTAGCAACTAGGTGAAGACACCAAGGAAGAGATGGGTCATTAGCAATCAAAGGCTGTGATTTTGCATTCCATGTTTGGTCTGCAGACAGCAAAAAACCAGTACCGTGGAAAGAATGAAACTCTGTCCCTCTTATTTATGTTAAGGTGAGCCTAGAGACTGCAGTCAGCATTGAAGCTCTGTTGTGCTAGACATTCCACAAACATAGGGAGAGAGAATCCTCCATCTGAAAATAATTTGAAATCTAACCAAAAATACAAAACAGAGGGAGGAGAAACAAAGAGGCAGAGATGGAAGGACTTGGCAGCTGTTAGACAACAAGTCAGTGGAAGAGCTGGAGACAGTCATGTCTCCTGCCTTTCAAGTGAGTGCCCTCACCACTAACTCATGCTCTAGCTCAAAGCCAGGCAGTTTATATGCTACAGACCTATTGCTTATAACACTGTATGTATTGCTGCTCCCTGAAAGGCTCTGGAAAATCACACTTCTTTCATGAAGGTATAAAAGAAAGATCAAAAGACAAAAATAGATTGCGTGGAAAGATGTTGATTCACATTTTGGAACAAAATTCATATTCAGAGTATTAAAAGCTTTAAGGTAGCAAACCAAGTCGAACTAGAACCATTTTGTTATCCATGAGATTAGAGCTACATAAAAAGACATAGCTCTTAGGTTTAAAATAAGGTCTATAGAATAAAAGAAAGCAAGAACTGGTCCATCTTCCTCATCTTTATTTTTTGCTCACTAGAAGAATGAGATTATTGCTGAATTACAAGGCAATAAATTCTGACACAACTACTTTATGGACATATGCTGGAATCATCTTGTGGAATTTGCTTGTAAGGGAGGTCATGAAGTCAATGAAAAGTTGGTCTTTTATGAAGGGCTGAATAACTTCATGAGTCATTACCACTAACTTGTTATGCAAGAAAAGGTACAAAAACCTTATATTCTAGAGCACAAGATGATACTTTACATATCTCATTTTTAACAGAATGAAAGACTGCCAGAAACGAATTAGGAAGAAGAGTTACCGTCTGATATTTATGCATTTCTTCTAGTTGTTTTGCTGTTGCATGTTCATGTTGTCCTTTTCTCTGTGGATTTGCCCTTCTGGGGAGAGGTTTTATACTAATGCTGACATCCCAACACACAGAATGTAATTAGATACAGTTTCAGACTCACACTCTATCTTTCCATTGAAAAAACCCCAGGATTTCTGTGCTCTGCATTTGGCTCAAATCTGTAATTTCATGGGACATGAATATCTAATATTTTGTAACTCCCAAGACTTGGCAGTATTCTCTTTTGCACCATATTATTGCTGACTATAACAGCACCCAATCCCTTAAAATCATGCCAAAATTAAACTTTAGGTATGAAGTCTGCCATTCTTACAATGGTCACTCAAAATATCAAGAGAAAATCAAATCAGAGATTGCTATCGTTTATTACACTCTCAGTGAGAAAGTTGTATACTGCTGCCAAAACCACTATAAACGTTAAAATACTATTAGTTTGATAGTTTAAAATACAATATGCTGTGTAAGGGTGTTCCTTGGCTTCAAGTAACCTCTGGAGATGATGATGAATACTGTATTTCTAGCCAGCTCACCTAGGTGCTCTGCAGTGCCGCTGGAGGCATGTGCAGACAGTCCCACTGACAATCTAAGGAAACTCATCCCCTTAAACTTAAAACTTAAATGCTCCTCACTCTCATATTCTTTGGCTGCCTAAAGTGGTTTCAAATAAATTATGCAGATACCCATGGGTGTGTCTGCTGCTGCTTGCTTTACTCACACAAGCGATATGACTAATTCTATTTTAAGGCAAATCAGTGCCGTTAGGTCATTCAGTCTGCATCCTGTATAAAACAAGGCAGGGAATTTTTCTCAGTCTTGTAGTCAATTCAATGAATGTTACTTGAAAAAAAGCTTGCATTTAGGCTTCAGTCTTACTGCCCCAGGAACAGTCACTCCAACAACCATTGTGTCAACACAGATCTTTATCTAAACATTGGCACTTCTTCCCAAATCATTAATAAAAATTTTGGAAGTGACAGAGCTCCTGCAGTCTCTGTAAAACTGAAGTAGAAACAGACCCATTCGATAATGATGCTCCAGAAAATATAAAGATATGGAGAAATTACGGCTCCATTTAGCACCAAACACCAGAGATTAATCACTACCATAAAGCTGGAACTGTAGTTCTAAAAGGTGACTTTTTCTGGAGTATTTAACACCAAGTGGTTGGTTAAAGAAATCTTGTTATTTCCTCCTGACTGAGGTAGTTATGACCCCTAACTCATTTACAACAGGAAAGTCTTGTTGTTATGCCAGAGAAATCAAGCATTTTTAATTTCCCACTCTAAAGAATTTTTGCCAGGCCTTAGCATAAAGTTTGTGTCCCTTTTTCCCAACTCCACTACCCTTTGTGAAAACAAATGTGAACTGCCTAGCACTGGCCCAGCAAGCATCCAAAGAGAGACACCATCACCCCTGCCTCTCTCCATTCCTCCCATCAGCTGTGCAAATGCTGGTTGAGTTGCTTCATGCCACTGTGACCCCTTGGATTTTTTGGAGCCCCTCTGTCTGAAAGGCAGTTCCCCCTCCTGCAAGAACAGCCAGCAACCCCAAATGCACCCAGCTGCTGTAAGGAGTTTTCTTCAAACAGGCTCCAAGCACCCAGCAGCCCAGATGAACCAGGCTGCCTGCTCTGCCTCACCACCTTTTACCACCCCACTGAGCCATTCCCTGCAGCACCTGCAACTAGCATCATCAGCAAGTGCATTTTGGTTTTAAATTGTGCACGTACAGGGCACATGCCCTGCCTTGCAGAGCCCTGCCAGGAAGTCTATAACGTGTTTCTGGCAATACACCCTACCACCAATGCCTGCCTGGCATCCAAAGAGCAGGTTCTTAAAGCACTTGCTACATGCTGTAAGGGAGTTGTGTAACGTTACTTTGCTTTACTCAAATGAGTTCACATTGTGCAAGATGAGAATCACTCACATTTCATCGAGTCATTTCCGTGCGGATCTCAGGGGAGAAGTAGACTTCAGTACTTTGAGATGCCTGTCTTGGAGTCTGGGTCACGACAGGGATAATCAAGATTACTGCATCTTTCCTATCACAACCTCTTTCTCTCAGGAAGCCTCAAGTTTTCGGAAACTACGCCGGAGTGAACTCCAGCTGGGGATGTATTATAGTGTGGATACCATGCCACAAAGCTTACTCCAGTTTCAGGGACATGAACCCAATGAGTAATTTCAGACAAGCTACAGCAGCCTAAACAAGAACAAAGGGCTGGTGTATATAAATAATAGCTGCATCCTCTCAGACTGAAGACACTAAGAGACATTAAAGAAAACATACAGTTTCTGAGGTTTTTCACCTTAAATAGAAAGACCAAAACATCACAGGCTAGAAAAATAGAGTCATCCTGCCACAGGACAGAAGCAAAACAGAGTTTTTCAGCAGACCAGCACTCAGAGATCTCTCTCCTCCTTGCAGCAATTTGGATGTGAAGCCACAGCCAAGCCCTTGCTCAGGGCTGGTGTTTGGGTTAACCATTGCCGGATGATACTGAGCTCTGACTACTAATCTTTGTTTCCCCCAACCTGAAGTCTGCCAGCCTCACCCGTACTCTGTGTGGCCCCGGTTCTCTCCCACCCTGGACAGAGCAGACGCCATTATTGTTGTTACCTGGAGCAGTAGATAAAAGTAAGGTTTTAGACAGTCTATCTGCGATAAAACAGAAGTCACACTATCTGAGCATTTCCATTTCCAAGGGTTGAGTGTTTTTTTCCCGTTACTCAGTTTTCTCATCTTTTTAGAATTCAGTTTTCTCCACCTGGCTTTTCTTAAAACAGTTTATGCTAAGTTTGACCACAAACAGTTAAGCCATTTCTGAGAATGTTGACAGAAAAGTGTGAGTGTAAAATTGCTTTTTTTTATGTTGGCAACCTTTTTTGGTTTCGAACAGCTCAGCATCTCAGCAGGAAGTGGAAGAGAGTTAAAATTTGACCCTAGGTCAAAAATGTTTCTTGATGATCCAGTGAAAATTCGCTTCTCTATCACCAAGTCTGCTAGACACAGAACTCGAGTAGCATGCAGTTAAAGTAGTCGGTCAACTAGACAGTGGGTCATTCTGGGTTTCATTGTGTTAGTAAGATCTAAGGCTATGCAACTGTTCTTAACTAACACTGTTCTGAATTTTCACATGGTGAAATTAGTTATTTAGGAACTACTGGTTACTAGTGTACCTTTTTTATGGCTGTCTAGATAGGAACACTCAGGAGAAAAAAAACTTACAAACTCTGTAAATGAAAAGTATGTTAAACTCTTGGATGGATTGTGTCATTTAGGGCTGAAGTTGCTTAAGGCCAAGATTTAATCAAATTATAGTGAAGTGTGATTACTTCTCTAAAAGAAGGTAACTGTATCAATTTTACCAACATATCCTCCTTCAGCTCTTTTATTTAATCCTATCCAATCTTCACAGAATCCCAGAATGGTCGGGGTCGGAAGGGACCTCTGGAGATCATCTAGTCCAAGCCCTGCTGAAGCAGGTTCCCCTCAGGCAGGTTGCACAGAGTCACATCCAGGTAGATGTTTGAATGTCTCCAGAGCAGGAGACCCCACAGCCTCTCGGCAGCCTGTCCCAGGGCTCTGCCACCTTCAAGGTAAAGACGTTCTTCTCCATATTCACATGGGACTTCGGTTGTTGTAGTCTGTGCCCGTTGCCCCTTATCCTGTCGCTGGGCACCACTGAACAGAGCCTGGCCCCATCCCCTTGACACTCGCCCTGAAGACATTTGTATGCATCGATAAGATCCCCCTCAGCCTTCTCCAGGCTGAACAGCCCCAGCGCTCTCAGCCTTTCCTCAGCAGGGAGATGCTCCAGCCCCCTCATCATCTTCACAGCCCCCCGCTGGACCCTCTCATAATCTTAGCTCATGCTCTTTGATGTTATATAGGAAACCAGAACTATACATATTCAGGCAACTCAATGCTAAGTGGGAAGACCAGTGTTTTTGCATGCTGTCTTGCTTTGTGAGAAGCATCCATCACTTCACAGTTTCATTGCTCACCAGCTGCTCACATAGGTGAGGTGAGACACTCAGACCTATGAGCCTTGCCATCTTAAGATTTGCTGGCAGAACACAGATATAAGTCGCAGCTTGCACCCGGCTGGAAGCAACTTGTAAATACGAGATAAAACAATGCATACAAAAGCACTGTCTTGAGAAAGTTAGCAGTTTTCCTGTCTGAAGGAGCCAGGCCAGCAGATAATTCTTTGGAGTAATTTCTTCCCCTTAGAAAGTACTTAAGTGACCTTAAGCTGATGAGCTGGCAGCAAATACGGCTCGAGTTCAGCGGATGCACATGTCTGCACTGCATGATTCCACCACAGGGACCCAAGACCTTGAGAAGCAGCTTTAATTGAATAAAGCCATCCAGGGCATGGACATCACTCGCATGGAGTTGTTGGAACAGAATGAACTGAAAGAAGCACTATGGCCTAAAAGCCATAAAACTGTACTGACTGCCTCCTCCAATCATTGTTTTGGCACAGAATTATACAAAGTTGTCTTTTCTTGTTTTGTTGCACAAATGTATGACACAGATTATTCATTCATTTTTCAAAAGATCACACATGAAAGTTATCTTCAGAATGTCTCTAGATGCACTGCTGGAAACAGCAGCATAAAATCCTTTACACAAAGGATTCATGTTTTTTTCCCCTTTGAAAAAAAAATGCCTATCTCTTCAATTTTAAATTAATATTTATCAAGTGTATACATACACATGCATATAATTTATATATTTATATATTTACATTAAACTTATTTTTCTAAGACTTTAGAAAGCTATGAGAAAAACTACTGCAAGGAAGACCTTCCTACATGTTTTTCTTGGGTCTCATTAGCCTCAGTGTAGCAGCCTCAGGTTCCTATAGTATTTACATTGAGTACATGATGCATTTGAAAGATCACTGGTAACAGTTAACATTGACAGTGTTGACTGTAGAATAGTCAGTAGAAATTACCTACCCTTGCTGAAAGGCTATCAGTCTCCTTTCTATTTATTTTAGATAGCCTCATAACTGTAGTTTTCATTAAACACATTTTTATACTACAAAAGAGCTAGGAGCAAGAATGTCCAAGCCCAACTTAGTTCTATATGGATAACAAAAACAAAATAGAAAGAATCAATTAAAATTTGCTTCTTCCATTGTCTACACTAACAGTACATGAGAGGATTGGGGGAAACTTGCCCATGAACTTGTTCAGGACAAAAGGAAATAGGACAAGCTAGACCTCTAGTGTAAATCAGTTTATAGTTCCTCTGCCACTAAACAAAATCATGTAAGAAAAATGATGATTTTACCTAAGCTTATTTAAACAGTATGGTGGGTCAAACACTATTCACACTTAACTTGAGCAGGCAAAAAAACTCTGTTATTTAGAAGGCTAAAAGCAGCAACAGATAGAGCTATCTAGCGTGACGTTCTTGTAGGGCTCAAACTTCTTAAAACCAGAACAACCTGATGAAACATGTTGCATTATAAAGAGCAAGTTCAAAGTCATCACAACAGGTGAAATGCTGATTATTAAGTCCTGAATATGTTGCAACTGTTGTGCAGCAAGATACAAGAGGCATCAATATCACAAACCTCAGATATGGTAGTAGATGCAGTTAAGAAGAGACTGGATGGATGTTCCTGATTGTTGATAAAAGGCTGCTGCCCCTGCCCTCCAATACAAATGAAGGCTGGCTGAATCTACATCAAACGTCCTTCTGGAATCTTGCAATGCTGAAAGTCCACCTGAGCATCACCCCAGAGGTGCAGGCTGTGCCTGCCCCATGGGTTTGCATCCCTGCACATTGAGACAAGCACACACAGCAGTGAATGTCATTACAAATCTCACTATAAACCTTTCAAAGATGCTTACCATCAATCAAGCTTCTCCTGGACCTCTGAAAAATATCTCAGTGTTTTAGGAAAGAGGGAGGTTAATTAAGTCAATGGCAAGCTTCCTTGGGAGCTTTTATTACATGAGTGGCTCAACACAGTGTCAGGAGGCGTTATTGTTTGGAAAGCACAGGCTCATTTTTCGAGAGAAAGAACAAAATAGAGGTTGTTCCTGTGTCCATTAGAACCACTACATAACTTTTCCAGAAAATGACAGGATTTTAATGTCAGGGTTTTCTAGCAATTCCATCCTGAGTCATACAAACTCTCCCTTTCCATAGAGTTTTGACCAGAGTTATTTTTCAGCATAAATTGCTTTTCTCTGTGAAACTGTTCTTTGTCTTCATCGCAAGCGTCTTCAATTGATGAGTTAGGGAAGTTGTCACTCATCATTTCTTGCTTCATCATAATGCCTTAAAGCTTATTTTATATTTAGTACTATGCTGTATATAAAAATCATGGTCATGAAAGCTAATCTGTAACATTTCAGCAAAGTCAGCAAATATTGTTGCAAGAACCTTAAATGTAAGCACTTTATAAAAACACTTCCATAAGTAAAAAATTACCCATACTTGAAAGGCTGCTCAGTCAGGTTTTTATACTGAGATTGTCACTGAGATGCCTTAGAAGCTGTGGGTTTTAGAAACATATTTTCATTTCTTTGTCATATTTTTCTTTCCTTCCCTTTAAAAAGCTTTTTCTGCTCAATGAAACATGAATAGTTGATCTTTATCAGAAAGAGACAGAAAGATATTCTGGATAGCACCTAATGCACTTCCAAACCATGATTACTTTAACAAAAAATTAGGGGTTGAATATTTCTTCTTTGGCTTTAGTATTCCATTTTATTTATCGTAGAAATATGGCAAAAAAATCAGATGCAAAGGCATAAAAATATTTTGGCTTTGTTACTGTATATGCTATACAAACTATTTGACATAAGAGCAACTGTAAGTGACATCGAGTGAAACAGAAAACACTGATCTTCCTTATAAAGAATAAACCTAGCCACTGTTTTTAGGTATGGAAGTTATACAGTCTCATTCCTCCACATTTAATTGTATTGCACTACTTCTTTCACAAACAATTCATGCTGCCAAATGCTTCCAAAAGTTTTACAATACAACTGTACAGGTTTTCCAAGCAAATATCATAGGTATATTCTTAATTGCTTACTTTTTCCCAAGGAATCATGCAGGTTAGCAGATGGTTATCATCATTACAAAACATTCTGAACAGCAACCGATTGTTTAAACGTCTATGCTGAAATAGGAAATCTGAAGTGAACAAGTGCATTTAGTTTGCAATTCCAAGTAGGACAAAAAGTTACCAAGACTAGATCTTTTCAGTACAAGTCTATTCCTCTATAAAAGCATCAATTCATCAGTTTGATCTGGTTCAGCATAATCCAGCATTTGCCTCCTTTCTGGCCTAACACAAGTTATCTAAACTAGTTTTCAGATGTTGGCATTTTAAACAAGTCATATAAGGTTTCAGAAAATCATCCTCAGTTTGGGATTCTTACTAGGAGCAAACCCCAGTGCCAACTCTTACAGAAAACAATTACACATAGTAGTGATTTTGGGGAAGTTCCTCCTTTGTTTTTATACTCCCTTCTTCAGGAAAATGCAAGCTATTTGCAAACATTAATTAGACTGACTGGTGGCTGAGAGAAAGCTATCTCTAAGTGGAAACTGCAACTGCTTGTTACCTGGCCTTGTCAGAAAGCATTACCCATTCTCCATTTCACTTGCTAACATTTGGCTTAATATCTGGAACTTTTACTGTGATATGTAGCCTAGAGAGAACATTTCTATCAGCCTCTTGGCCATGGAGAAATCTTGTCTTCATGAAGTTAAACAACAAACCACCGGCTGACTTCAATGGGACATTTGAGGACCTCCTGTTGTGTCTATTACCATGACATATGAGCATCTTTGGGAGGCACAACTGATATTTATAGTTTACATGAACAGGCATTAAAGTCACCCCTTTTTACAGAGGTGGAAATTGAGGAGTAGAGAGGCTACGTCTTCAGTTTTAAATGCTAAGGGCTTAAGCACTTAACAGACATTTCAAGTGGTTTTGTTTCCTTTTTGTTTCTAGTGAGCTGATGTTCCATGTCTTTCAGATAGATGAGTCCCTCTTCTGGCAATACTTACCCTGTATTTGTTGGATGGTTAAAGTGAATTCCAAGAATGTCATTGCCTAGACATCTTTCTGAACTCATATTTGACTTGTAGTTAAAGATTTTGCTTGAAACTCAAGAACTAGTCAACAGAAAAGGTGAAAGATCCAGACTGAGATTCTATATTAACTTCAGTAGACAATCATTTTATTCCTTTCTATGTTACAATACAATCTGTTTGTCCCTTTCTATTACTTGGTCTCTCATAAACTACTATAACATAAATACTATTTAAAAACATTTATGAGTCTGGTGGCCATTAAGAGAGCGCAGGGTGTGGACACCACAAGTTTAGACTGGAGTGCAAAGGGAATTACACAAGGGAGAAAGCTATGCGATCAGAATAGACTCTCTCAACTTCTTTCAAAGGCATTGATGACAGATTGTGTGCTCTTTTTATTCATGTACACAGCGATCTCAGCTTTATTCAGCCCTGCTTTTTGAATGTCAGTATTTTAACTGAATAGATTTTAAATAACCAAGAGGAGTAGGTACTAGCTCAGTAGCGTGATAAATGATCTAATTTTTGATAAACATCTTCCCAGACCTGTCTTTGTAAAGAATTCAGTGTACCACTATAAGGACGAGAGTCAGGAGAGTGAGTGACTTTACCACTTCTGCTTCAGGTCTTCAGCTTCCCTTTCAAATGCATCTAGTGAGGGCCTTCTTTGTAACCTTTGCCTGCTGGTGAGTGCCAAAGACCTCTAGCAAGGGAGCCATGCTCTCTGAAAAGACCCATGTGCATAACATATGCCACTGCTGTTGCTTGGTAGCCCTTGCTCGTGCTCCAAAGGCCTTGTATGACCAAGGTGCACAGTGGAAGACTCTCTATAAAAGACATCTGTAGCAAGCTTGCACAAAGGGATTGTCTGACACCAACAATGGGTATGTTTACCAGCTCATGATGCATTCATGCCATATAGGTTTGCAGATGTTCTACGTCCTAAATTACTTATGAATATCTTAAGGGGCATCTGTTCCAGACGTTAGAACGGGACCCCCTTGAGATAGCTGCTGCTACATCAGCTCACAAAACTTGAACAAGCTGTGACTGCAGTATTCTCACCAGTCTTTTCGCTTGGTATATGTTTCTACTTTCTAATTTTAAACTTGAAACTGTCTGCTGAAAAATGACTCAGAAAAAGGATGGGTGACTTAGTATGGAGGAAATTAGAAGTCCAGTCATAGTCAACCCAGACTTTTGACCCTGAGTCTGAATCACATTAATTGTATGTACTGTAACCCCCACACAAAAATATACACAGAATCAAACAATTACTTTTGAAAAAGCGTCTGGATTTCCATGACAGTCTGGCTTGGTCTGGAACTGAAAAAGGAGACAAAAGAAGAAAAGGCTCTTCGTGCAGTTTTTCCAGTCCTATTTAAAGAAAAAAGTGTGCGCAAAAATCTTGGCCTTACCATAACAGCAACATTGTGCTTGGCTTCATTGGGCTACTCAGGAGTCCAAAGCATATGAAGTGTGTTTGGGATTCTCAGCTGATATGACAGGCACAAGGCTTCTCACTTCAAAGAGCATTGTCACAGTTGGTCTCAGTCATTGGCATTCTCAGAAAAGAGGGAAAAAACTACAAGGGTCTGAGAGACAAAGTGGCTTTCTGCCTCATGGTTTTTTTTATAAATTAAAAAAGCCTATAAGCAAAACCTTTACTCCATATTAAGTTTCAAAGTGCTTTTAAAATGAGATAAAAGCTATTTTCCCTCATTTTAGAAGAGGGAACTGGAGGAACCTATGGCAAGGAGCTGCTTGCAAAAGGTCACAAGCAGAACAATACCAGCAGTAACAGCTTCCACCTCGCACGGACTACCCACCAATGCTCTGTTCACTAAGAAATATGGGCCTTCCATCATGCAGGGGATATCCAAAGTAAATTATACCCATAAGATGAACCTCGCTGCTTTAGCAATAAAAGGAGCCATGAGAATTCCTTATGTTACTGTTCCCTTGCTTAAAGGTTCGTATCTTCTGTTAATTTGGCCCCACCTGCTGTATCTGACAGAACCTCTGATCATCTTCAGGGTAAAATTAGGATGATGTATTTCTTTAATTTACTTCTCTCTGCTTAAACCTGAACATAAAGATAATTTTCTGTTGGTGATGCAAACCATGAAATATGTAGGAGATCAAAGACTGCACAGTTATAGTTGCTGGAATAACTCCAGTATTCAGAATTTCCTTGGTTTTAGTCTTTTTTTTCTCACAACTTTAACTTTGCATCATCTGGCTTTGTGCAAATTTCCCTAAATATCAAGACAATGAAAAAGAGAAAGAAAGTTGTCTGCAGTACCCCAAAAGTTGTGAGAATTAGGCCAGAAATTGTCTTCAGGGTGCGCAGGGATCTTCCCAGCTAAACAGACAACTAGCAGAAGGATGCATCAGGCTAACCGAGAGAGTTATTTAACTATTTTCTTGGAAATGTTCCTCCTCTCCCCTCCCTGAACACGCACAGACAGTCCCCATCTCCTCTTCATATAATCTTTTTTGAAAGATTAGGGAGGAAGTGGGGGTCCTTTGGAGGCTCTCAGGACCCATCCTTGACGAGAGGCAGGCTTCATTATCCAGACCTTTCTCAGCAGCACTGCACTTTGTAACTCTCAGTAAGTGACATTAAAGACAGGTCTGAGGAAGGAAGGTCAGACCCCAGGATGGGAGAGGCAAGGGGAGATGCCCCTGCTTCTTGAGGAGATAACATCCCCATTGCTTCTCAGGCTTTCTTTAATAACTGCCTGCAGCAGCACAATTGTACCCAGGGCCTCCTCTGCAGTAACAACAATGAGGAAAGGCGTACTCTATTGCTCTTAAGTACTAAACAGTGAGCACCACAGTCATTAAACAGTTACTGTACAACTAGTCCTGCTGGACTGTACAACTAGTCCTGCTGGAATCAGTAACTGCTCTCAGCCCATGTCCAGCAGTTCCTGGGGCAGCCTAAGGCAATACTCCTGCTGCATAGTCCCAAAATTATTTCTTTTGTCTTTACTTTGGTTGCAGCAGTTGCAGAGACTACTTCACAGGCTGGATCACATAGCAGCACTACCCTCAGTTCTCCTCCCTCACAAGGAAGAGAGCATGTCCCTTAATATTGTAATGAAGGAGCATTTTTTAAAGGAAAAGTGAGCCTTTCAAACTTTAAATGGGGCCAAAAAGGGTTGCCTTTAGGAAGGAGCAAGCCCAAGAAAATACATGTCTCTGCCACTCCTGAAATCTGAATTCTTCCAGAATCTAACATTCATTTTTCTATTTTTACACAAACGTTATTTTAACAGCCTATTGTCTGTTATACTTTTGTTGGCATTAAATGGAAAAGGACCATAAAGACAGAAAAATCATGAGGCTACCCTCTCCATATACTTTGAAACTAATGACTAGTCTGTCTTCACTCATTGTGACAGTAGATCTCCTTCTTTTTGAAAATTGTTTCCATCAGTGGAGCCCTGAATTTTCTTTGCTGATGCTGTACCTCGGGGGAGAACTGTTATGATAAATTTCAGACCTGGCCTAAGATGAAGCTGTTCCATAGACCCAGTCATTTATTCAATTACAACAAGCTCTAGCTCTTTGGATGAGTTTCTGGGAATAGGAGAGCATGGATTTGGAGGAGGTACTGTTTCTAAGAAGCTCAAATCCCTAGGGATCAGATATTCATAAGACTGCAACCACTATATGTTAAACAAAAGCAACATCTTCTGCCCCCAGTGAAATGTGATGATGTCTCACTCTCACTAAAAGAGCTATTTGAACACTGGTTTACAATTAACCACTTCTACAGCACTCAGAAACCATTTTAGTAGTTTTCTACATCTGTAAATAAGTGACTTGTAGCGCATGAGACTGTTTTCTGAAAGTGAAAGCCTGTTGGATACTTTTGTGGCTGTTTGCTCAGGAAAGGTTTCACATGCAAGAGTTAAAGCAGTCATCCCGAAAATGTTGAATTCTTTCCTCCTATTTATTAGCATTCCAGTCAGCAAAACTGCAGACTAGTCATACCCCACTAGTCAGACTACCTGAACACGGAGCAAATAGTTCATGACAAACTTCCAAATCTGAAATTAAATGACTCACAATAACTGAACAAACTGAATAGCTGGCTATTCATAAATGACTTACAAAGAGAACAAAGGTTAACCTTTGGAAAGCCATTTAGTACTCATAGTTGGCCACGATCTCTCTTTTTTTTTTTTTTTTTTTTTTTGTCTTTTAAAATAACAAAAGTGATCAAAAAAGCAAAACAAACCTTGAAAGACAAGCAACCTAATCTCAGAGAGATGAATCTTTGGATCGTGCATGAAACACCATTGCTGGCTCAGCACACCAATTAGTTTGTGCAGTTCTACAAGAAGTGGGAGCTGTGAGCCAGAAGTAAGAAACAAGCCCAGAACCAGCACCAACTTGCCACTAGCAGTAAAAAAATGTAAAGAGGCAGCTTTAACTAGGCCTTTCCAAATCCGCAAGGGTCTCTCTGCCAATTACTTCAGCTTTCTTACTCTTATTCTACCTGGCTTCGTATAGGTCTTCATGGCATATTCAGCTGAGCAGCTGAGCATTTTTTATTAGTGCAGTAAACAAAGTGTCTAACATCTCACTTGTAATGCTTTATTTCATCTACCCTTTCCCCCAGAAAAACAGCATGTGAACTGAATATTTGAGACACTCTTGAGCATGATTCATGAGTCCAGCTGAGTAATACACAACTATCTTTCTCCTCATCTCTTTGCATGCCTTTTCTGATGTTTTGCTACCCATGTGGCCTTTCGTATTTCATCTGAACCTAACCTGTGATTCTGAAGAATTGGTGATGAATAATCGTGTTATAATTTTAATCTTTTTAGAGGGAGCAATTTTTCAGATTGGAACAACATAATGAAGGTTAAACATTTGTTCTACATACAATAATGCACCCAAAGTGCACATGTGTGTGCATCCCTGCCCCAGGATGGCCTGTTCTCACACGGTGGTGAGGAGGAAGACACCATTAAAACTCTATAGACTTTTGTTGGGTGGGAAGGATTCCATTTGTGGGGGTGGAATTTCACTGAGGGTTTTGTAAGGGTCACCTGTATTATTACTACAGCTACATCCGTGATCAGTGAAGCAAATGATTCTGTCTGTCAGTTATTAGTACTCCCAGAGCTAGGAAAAATAAACACATCCAAAACACCATCATCTTTTGATTTCCTTTCATCACATGTCTTAAAAGCCTGTGTCTTGGAGTTGGTTTTAGACCAACATATTGAATGGATTTTGATTATGTATTTCCTTCTGCTTCTGCCACAGGATATAGCATTAATAAGAACTTAATGGGCATGAGAGATATATATGGATTTTTAGCAAAGCTTAGCTTTGCTCTTCTCTGCTTTCATAATATGTGGAGTCATGGAAATCCAGCTCCAGCTCCATGCAGTTTGATTCAGCTCTGGGGATGGCGTTGTGTTTACCTATCTACTACTGTAAAGCTTTGCTGTAGAGGAAAGGGAATGTATCCACAGATTGATTTGACCAAGATGAGACTGCACACTGCAGTGAGGACCAAGGGATACTTCATTTAAGTGGCTAGCAATAGCTACTACAGATACCTCAGTGGATCCTTAGCTGATATACTGAGTTGTGCTATGTCAATGCACAGATTCAGCATATTCCTGGCCTGGGCTGATGAAAGTGATCAGAAATAAATCTGAAGAATTACATTGTAAAACATCTTCACTACAAACATCAGATCAAACTCCATTGAAATTTCAGCAGCCAAACTGAAGTGATTCAATTTAATGATCTCAGACAGTTTGTTGACTGCAACATCAACCTCTAAAAGGTCTCTTACATGTGACCTGCTAGCAAAGCCATTTCTGAAGAACAAGATTGAATCCTGGCAGACCAAGCAATCTTAGTATTTTAATGTGAACAACACCTGGATTTTTGAAACAGACACATTACATAAAACAATAAACCTTTCCTAACTCTGCCCTTCAGACCACGGAGAAACAGGCAGTGAAGAGCAGCATGGGTACTGTTTATATAAAAGAGGAAATTTCCTATGTTGTTGCCTATAAAGAACACAACAGAAATAATATTTCTATTCACCCCAATTACCTGATCAAACCTTGTACTAATTAGCACCCAGACAGCAAGGTACAGGTTTACTCAATGTCCTAAGAGATCCCACAGGATGGGAAGGATCCTAAAGCGGATGAGTGGAATTAAAAACTTCCCTTAATTGTTCTGCATGTCTCTAATGAATGTTACAGCCTACACAATTTTTGGCAACACATACTGCTGGGGTATTATTCTAAACTTTGCTTCCTAAACCAAATAGCCTACTGTTTCAAAGCAATTTTGTTCCCTATGCTAAGGATTAGCTCAAGGATTAAAAAAGTGGGCCATGGAGGGCTGTGACAGAGACGGCGTGTGGGCAGTGCTTTTGCTAATTTGACCTTTTTTCACAGAAACTAGAGGAAACTGTGATCTGAAGCTGACATTTCCTTAGAACATCGCCCAGCTTTCCTAACACTGGGACCACAATTCACTGATAACAGGGCTTTGAAGTAGCTGGAGCAGAGCCAGGAAACATTGGAAGTATTCTTCAGAGAATATCTGTTTCAGATTACCCCAATTTATAGTAAGCCACACATGCTAACTTTAGTATTTCTTCTGCCTTTAAAGCTTTTCGTCTTCTGGCTGATTGATCTTGAGCCTTTTCCTTTGGCTCAGTACAGTAACATTTCTTGTCCAAACACTGCATTCCTACTTTGCATCCAATTTCTTCCCTACCATGTGTCACTAGGTTCACTTATCTTTCTCATCCTCTGACCCACATTAACATTTGCAAATATATGATTGTGCTGGAGTTGAAGCAGAACCTGTGGCAAACACTGCTCTGAATAAGGCTAAGCAATCACATGTTGTGGCTTTCTTCATTTTGTTTATTCACACCTGCAGGACTGAGTCTTCTGGTTCTACTCTTCTTCGCCTTGCTATCAGAGACTGCATAAGGGTAACTCATAGACAGGAGTTAGGTTTTTCTAGTCCCATTGGAGTTGTACACCCAGCTTTCATAGCAGGTAATGCAAGTCAATAGGAGCAGCTCTGTAGGGCAAACCACTTGCTGCTGAGGATCCGACATCCACAGTTTATTCATGCTAAGTCTAGTGTGATCCCAAGTACTGAGCATTCATTTGCAGCTGCAGGGGTTTATGTGCACATCTTCCACTGTGGTTTCATACAAAAGGAATCAGGCTCACGAGCATTACAACCTTGTGCTGCTGCAAATCAAAGCTCACTAAGAGGTGATGGTGGTAATGCTCTTCTGATCCAGTTCATAACACCAGCACAGCAGCACCACTTGATCCTTCAGAATCTTTGGCTAAGGAAAGGTGCGGAACAATCATCCTACACAGTGAAATACAGAGGTTACAGCAAGCTTGGTTCTGCAACCATCCCTTGCCTGTCTAGGCAATGTTGTCCATGGCTGTAAGCACCTTCAAAGCAGAGCATGATGCATTGTTTGCTCTTCAGTCACACCACAGGACTGCTGGCAAGCATGGCTTTCACTGCCCAGCCTAGCCAGGAGTTCTAGGGCATGAGTGTAGATAAGCAAAGCCCATTAAAATCATTTGACAAGTCTGCAGAACAATAAATGCCAGCATGGTTTAGCATCTAATGTATGGTGTGAGAGAGTCTATAACCTTCTATGAAGCTCTGAGACATTCTTTTGCCTGCTCCCAAGCTGGAATATTAATGTTACTTAGCACAAGAAAAGTGGGTAGCAGGCTATTCTACCATCAGGCACTTGTCTTGGAAAGACAGTCAGTATTTATACAAATTCTTATTTTCAACATATCATATCAAAACAATGACAGAAGTAACCCATATAAAAAGCTTCCACCTTTGTTAAATAGAGCAAAAATATCTCTGTCTTTTAATAGGAAGACAATATTTCCTTTTATCACTATTTCAAATAACTCGGGATGCTTTACAATCTAAATAGACATTAGGAGTTGGGCTCTGAGATTCTTACATTTTGGGTTGCTATTTTTAGACCAGTCAACTACTGACTTTGATAATTTCCTCTACCAGGAGAATAAAAAGATTATCTGAACTGGTGAGAAGACCAGCTCATGCAGTGGCAAGGAAAGGACTCTACACATGGCAGCTGGTTACCTGTTGCTCTTCCTTACAAGCCACGAAGTAAACACGGACAAAAAAGCACGCATCCACTTGTGCATCCTGCTAACATCAAAGCTCACACATACTGCAGCCAGGAAGCGCAGTAGGTTGGCCTCTGCCAGATGCTGGCAGCAGTCTGGAAATCTAGGAGAAGCTTCTCAAAAGGGTAAAAATCTACTTAACAGTTTGAGGTGGTTGGGGGGGAGATCCACCACACCAACACAAAAATATGCAGGGCACTCCAACTAAATCTGAGCTCTGTCATTAAGCAAAAGGCAAACTTATATATTTCCCTTCCTACCCTTCAGCAGCTCACATTCTTACATAAAATACTGTTCTGACCAGTTTTGGTGGGACCACCTCTGTAAAAAAGTTACTGCTGAACATGAATACAGATATTCACCCAGTCTATGATGCCAGCAAATTTTGAGAAAGTGCACCTTCCCTGCTGTTATCATGTGTTTCCTCTCTTTCTCTCCTTCTTGGGAAGTTAGACTATAATTTCACAAGAGGCTGTCTCCTGAAATTTCTGAGTTTTCCTTACTGTCATGAGAACAGCCAAAAAAGTAATAATTTTGGAAAAGACAAAAATTGAATTAATCCATTTTCCATACTGAAGCAACATTTTGAGACCAAATTTACCTACATTTATTTTCACCGAAACAATATGTTTCTTGACGCATTTTATTTTGAATGGAAAAATAATTAGTTACAAAAATATGATGGATGAGAACTGATCTCACCAACCAACAAAGCCACAAGTCTTTAATTTCAGGTTGACCCAACAGAATATTTTTTCCTTCCATTTTTCAACTCAAATTTAATTGTTCAGACAGCCATTTGGCAGAAGGCTTTACTATTTTTAAGGAAAAAATTCACTTGGTTATCAAAAGCAGTTGTGGAACACAAGCATGCCTGTGGGGGTTGACACGCACTGAGACTACAGGTACCTCAAAATCGTGAAATTTGGTAGGAGCCACACTCTCTAGGGTGACTTAATGAGTTCAGAAAAAGGTATAGACTGTTCTTCTTCCTGACTTTTGTTGTCATCAACTTCATTTCCCCAATTTTATCATTTGCAGCACCTGAAAAGATGTAATTAATGATGATCAGAGACCTTTCTTAAACAGCAGTCAAAACGACAATTTGGCACAAAGACACACTCCTGCTGTTTTCTGTTCAAATTGCTTAAGTGAAGGAAAACTAGTGCTAGAGAAGAAATGGAAGGCTCCGAGAAAGAGGCATCCATCTGCTTGATCCCGGTGGTCTTGCACATTTACTGTGTTGTGTGGAACTTGATACATTTCAATACGTTACAGCTGGTGAAACGTTACCCAAACATATAACCCAGAATTAAACTACCTTCTAAAATTGCAAAAGCACATTACCAACGATTACAAGCTTCCTGCGTAGCACTTTAACCATTCTTCAGAAGGTACCATCCGGCGTATGAGTATGTCATAAACTCCCTAAGTGCCATGATGTCAAGCCCGAGAGCGGAGTGGTTTCATCAAGGTCACACAAAGGTTGCATGGGGAAGGTGAAAACTGAGTTTAGTTCTCCCATGTTCCAGTAAAGAGCTTTGACAGCCAACCATCGTCTCTCACTGATGTCAGCCTCTGTAATAAATGATGTCTCCTCGGTGGGGAACTGCCCAATCTGACATCATTAGCAGATCTGGAATTGCTAAAAGGTTTAGGGCTTCAGCATGTTTTGGTTTTAATTGAGCATGAAGCCGTCTTGGCAATAACACCAAAAAAAGCCTTACACCCAAATAAAATCTGTTTGGATTGGCTGGTCTTTATGAAGTGATTCAGAACAACAAAGCTGCACCTTCTTTCTTCACGTCGGCACAGTTGTCAGGACTAAATACTGTGGACTGCACGTCCTTGAATGAGATTGATTGCACAACATTTGCGAAAGTGCAAAACACTTGAAATGCATCTTGTGTGGGAAGAAAACAAATGGATCAGCCCTCCTTCCCTTTGAATCTATTTGGATTATTGCAAAAACAAACTGCCGAGCAGGAGACAAATAAGTAGGGTCATTCTTGCAGGGAAGAGTGCCTGTATCACATTCACCCTGGGTAAAACTAACATATCCTCATATGGCTTTGGAAAGATTTCTTCTTGGTTCCCAAAATGGTCAGTTAATAGTCCATGAAAGCAATCTTTACAAATAAAAGCACATTTCTAAGTTTAGGGAAAATAACACATTAACCCCTGAACTTAAAATCATCCTTAATGGCACCATTCTTCCAGCGACCGTTGTTCTTGGTTTTGAAGATCAGAATTCAACAAATACAAAAAGACATTTTCCCCCATTCCCTCCTGGCTCCTTGCTGCCCACCTCATGAAGGTGTTCCACATGCTCCATATGCCACATGCTTCAATTTCCAGAACATATATTATCCATAATTGATTTAATCCCTCAGCATTGGGAACCATAACTGCACAATAAAAGGATTATGTCTGTTTCTTGTTCTCCTCACCTCTACGATACATGCATTTCTCACAGACAGCAAAGATGTTTCTTCTGTAGCATCATCAGATTTATCCAGCAAGAGCCCAGTCCTACCACATGGGAGTTTTATTGCTCATTTCAGCAAGAGCAAGGTCCCAGTCTGCAACTGTTTATCTAGCAAAGCATTTTCACAGATAAATTATACCAATCTGTGAGGTGCCTTGACTTTACCCCATGTGCATTCTTGTTGCCTTACCCATGCAAATTCCAGCAACAGTGTGGCCCTGCAATCACACAGACCGATCAGCTGATCTGGCAGAATGGGAACTTTACCAAAAAAAAAGTGAACTTTTTTAGCCAGATTAACTTGCTGCATGATCACTGTTGCCAAAGCAAAGGATGAGCCCAAGCACCTAGTTAGATGGAGTGGCAAGAGTGGAACGGTCACTTCCCTTACAGCTTGAAGTCAGCTCAGCCTTGGAGAGCCATCAACAACATATCTTTCAGATGTATTGGTCTGTAGAGGAATTGTAGAGGAACTGTTAATTAAAAATTACTCTACACCGGTCCACATCCTTTGCTGATAAGTCAACAGTTAGATCATCACTATAGAGGTCTGGACTTAAACTAGATAACGATTTGTCCCATTATAGCCAGTCTCCCCAAGGCTGAAAATATTAAGTAGGTCTCCAATAAAAATGAAATACGTCCTCAACACCAGTCACTCCTGTTTTCATGAAGGGCAGAGCAAGAAGACATATTCTTAATCACATGCCTGACTCTGCAAAACAAGTTGTGCTTACCTGTTTGTCAGCCCACAGCCATGATTCAACTGTAATTAGGACTATTCCTCCGAACCAGTAATTTCATCTATCATTATTATTACTTTATTATTTTTTTAATGGCAAATAGCATCTACCTACATGGAATGTAGGAGGACTGTTTTCCTTTTGATATTAAAAAGTTCTTTCTCAAAGTAAACATTGCCTGAACCTCAGAGTTGGTATACTGTTTAGGAATGCAGCCGTGCACAAAGCCAGAGGCTTTTCAGAGTGTTAAAAGAAACCTCAGGCATTGGAGTCAGCCCCAGGAAGCAGATGAAAATGATGCGTACGTGTGTCAAAATGCCAACTTCAGCTGTGTGGATATGTCAACATGATTTGAACATGAAGGTAGAAAGGCAGAGGCTGTATGGGACAATGAAAAAAAAACTTTTTAAAAGGCTTTTGTTCTCTGAGATGGATTCACTGCATAAAAACATAACTTCAGAAAATAATACACAAAAAGGAAAACTGAAGCAGCTATTAAGAATAAGTCCCTGCTGCTCTTTAAAACAAGGTTAGCAATTACAAGCACACCAAATCTTTGGTATGTCATGCAACTCTTTCATTTGTGGTTAACTTCAGATTAAGATAAACTTCAGTGTTATCTTCATTTTCTTTCCATTCCATATGCTTTGTTTACAAGTTGGAAAGTGTCACCAGCCATCCTAAGCTCATGTTAGAGCAAACTTTGTGGAGGACAACAAAGCATTGTTTACAGGACATAATCCCTACACTGTAAAATCTCCAGATCTAATCAATATTTCTTTTCTTTCCACAACATAGCTACTATCTCCAGCATTATGAGAGACTACTCTCCTCTCCTTACCTTTGCCATGTGATAGAGTGGTGGCCAAACCTAGCTCTCTCCCAGCAGGTCCCTGCACTGCCATATCCTTCTGGTGCTGAGACACTGCCTGCCTTCGCAGTGGTGGACTTGGTGCTGCTACTCAGAAGCTGGACAGGGAGCAGAGAAGCTGGAGAGGGACAGGGTCTACAAGTATTGCCACAGTCTCAGGTCTCTTTGCATAACTCAGCAACTCACCTAGAAAACCCAGCAGATATGAAAAGATGGGAATATAAACCCCTTACTCTGCAAGGGCAAACTACTAGGTTACCAAAGCGGTAACATCAGAAGCAAAGCCAGGAAAAAAAAACAAAGCAAAACGAAACAAAAAAAAAAAAAAAAGAAATCCATAGATGATAACTTTTCAATAAAAGCATTAGGTATAAAAAATGTCCTGATTTCGAGTTACTGTCCCAGTCCCTTTAATGGCCATGTAGTCATAGCTGTCCATCCTCCTCCAGGACAGTTTAAGCCAGATTTTACTTTGCCATGATGGACCTTGGTGTTCAGCTTTCAGAGGCAAGGTGAGCAGTCACAGGGCACTCCCATCAGCACTTGTCTTGATGAGGTATCGCAGGTCAGAGGAGCCTGGTTCAGAGATAACCCAGCCACTGCAGCAGCGTGCCCCAACCAAAAGGAGCCCGATGCAGGACTTTGAGAATCTGCGAGGTAATGTTTTTTATTCTGATTTCTACTTTCCATTTCCAGCCAAAAACCCAGCAATTTTTTGCACATACAAACAAAAACGCATTTCTCTGACATATTTCTAATAACAAAGAGGAGTAGTGGCAATTCAAAGCTGAAATTCATGATCTAGCTGGAGACTGAGCTCTCTGACTGATAACAGGAACAAGATATATTTGATGAAGCTTTCTAGCTAGTAAAGGAAGGATAGGCAAAGTTTATGAGCATCTCACTTGCACAGTGCTCTAATGTAATGATGGAAGGCTAGGATTTGTCTGGGTAAGCAAAAGTTAAGGTGCAAGATAGTGCTATGTCAGATCCGCAGTGAAAAAGCAGAAGAAAGTTTATCTGCACAGATGCAGTAATAAAATGGTTTAGTAGTCAATACCAAAAAAAAGCAGACATTTTTGGTTAAGAAACCAGATAGATATAAACAATCCTGTCTCTAGTACTGAGCTGGCATAGCAGGTAAAATTAGTTAAGATGCTTAACACAAAGAAGCAAAACAAAACAAAAAAAATAAATCCCAGAATAAACAACCATGAACTACATATTCTTGAAACTCAGCATGGTTGCGGTGATGACATTCAGACTCATAAACTCGGTTTAACAAAATATTTGGGCAACTTACTAGCACAATAAGAAAAATAATTATTTTCTGCTCCCTTTCATCAAGTTAATGAGAAATCATTTGGAATGGGATGGAATAGAGACCTCCACCACCACCTCTCCTGGTGTGATGAGCCTAATTCTACAGGCTTTTCTGCTTGGGCTTGCCCAATCCAAGCTATCACTGCAGATTCCTTGAAATGTGAAACGCAGTTCCCAACATATGCTATGAAGGTATCAAACAGAGTGCACTGCGAGCAGAAGCAGAACTGTATGTCAAGTCATACGAAAACTCTCTGTTTCACCAGCATAACCAACAGAACATGCAACCATCATGAGTTTCACATTTCTCACTGAATAGGTAACAGTGGAAGAAGAACAGCAGCGATGCCAGAAAGAAAGGTTGCCTAACGCACATCACAATGTTGTCAAATTCAGTCCACCAAAGGATTTATAGAGCAGAATTGTCTACACTGGGCACCAGTGAAGGACTTCTGGCTTCCCTTTGTTTGAATCTCCTCAGGAAAAAGCACTGGAAGTCCCCAGAGGCACTCAGCCACCATTCCTGGAAGACAGCCTGACAGTCATTATAGGATGGAATAGAATGGGATGGAATTACACGAAGCTAAGTACTTTTTGTGACAGCTTTTCTGCTCATTCTTCCATCTTTGTGACTCTGATCTAATAGTAACTGCAAATGTTAAAGGAAGTAAATCAAGTGTTGGATTGTGCCTCCTCTATGAAAAGTCATGAACATTCACCTACTTTAATTCACACTTAATAAAATGCTTCTTGGTAATATGAATAAGAGGAATCTGAAATACCTTATGAAACGGTAACACATAGATAGCATAGACACCATTACAATCACAAAACTAGCCAAATTCGAGTCTCAGTTCAGTAGGGTAGAGGGAATTGTACCAAGCATTAAAAACAGACAAATACCCCAATTTTCCTGTGAGGCAAAACTTACAATAAGAAAAAAAAAAATCAGGTCCACTAAAATACCCTGCTTCGAAAAGTGAAGCATCTAATTTGATTTTGCTTTTTTCATATATATATTTGCTTCAGAGAGAGATTCATTATTTTTAATTGCAACATATCCAATTAATAAATAAAATTTGCCTCAAAAAAAAAAAGCCAAAATACAAACACATATCCAGATAAGGAAATGTCTTTCAGTCTTACCGAAGCATGGCATTTTATTATCTATTTTAATGAAATGTCACTGAAATAATTTTTAAGAACCTACTGGAAATTTTTCAATACCCTCTGCCTAGTCAAATATCCACAATTCCATCTCAGGAAAGTAACCTTAGCTTTACTTCAGAGCAATTTTATATGTCAAGGGGGCAGCTTTAAGAGCAGCCTCCTCTCTGTCAGTGTCTTTAGCGCTGGTTGGCATGGAGGCCGATTGTGGCCCTTTTTCATCTAACAGCTATTCTATGCAGCACATTCGTTACTCTTTGCTGCCAAGGAGACAATCTGTTTTTCATTTCCTCTGAAGAAGAGCATAATGCTATGAGTAAAACATCAGATATAATTAGGCAAAATGGTTGAGTGCCTGACTGAGCCGAGAAACGGAACTGTGCTGGATATGAAAGATAGCCACACACCTGAGAAAGAAATGAAAGAACAGACAAAAGCACTGCCCGCCCAACTGGAATGTGCAGAGGCTGTCACGCATTGTCCTTTTCTCGTGCAAGCGGGATATTTCCTAGGGATTGTGCAGACTGATTAAGTATCCTCTCATAACATCTGGGTGGGGAGAAAAAAAAAAAAAAAGAAACCAACACACACAGATCCTGCTGCTTTCCTACGTAACGAAGTAAAATGTAAGATGGAAAACCTGATTCCTGCACATTTATAGATCTGGACACAACCTAGACACAGTCCTCCAGTGCTTTATGCCAATTACATGTGTGCCTCTGAAAAATGTCCCTTAACATACACAACGAGGAGTCTGTCAAAAACCTTTTGCTACTAACAGCAAATATCAGTTGATTCGTTACCATTCACAAGAAGTGAATGTTTTGGAGCCGGAAAACCTGAATTCTTATATTCCTCTGAGCCACAACAGTGAGCAGCACCACCTCATGCCTCATAACCCATGAGGTTATGGAGGGCTGGAGGTCCCCTGGAAATGCAGGGATCCTTCAGAAGAAAGCAGAAGAGCCAACTGTCAGGTAGCTGAAGCTCCTGCTCCAACAAAGATGGGCAAAGAGCATGCAAGGTGCTGTTAACTACCACCAATGACCTCACACTCCTCCTCATTAAAACTCAGTAAATACAGTATTGCTATATCTAGCAACAGACCACAAGTTTCATACTAATGCTGCAAGCCTTGTCTGGACCTGTCTCAGCCTGCCTAGAGCCTTCTTGCAGCTTTATTCCCTTGTAAAAGTAATTTTTTTAATGACTTGGTGGCAATTGCTGTATCTGTTTTATTTTGCTTATCTTTGTTTAATGATGTCATACAACCACCATTTTTATAAGAGGTAATTGTCACCAGTAGCTCTTCTGTAGCAAAGAATGAATAGAATGAAACGTCTAGAATAACAGTACAGTTTAGGTGAATAAAGGCAAGGTATGGCAGCAGAAGACTTGAAAGTGAGGATGCAGGTCAAAGCGTAGATGAGTGTGAGGCATGGGACGATTGGAGAGCAGGCACAAGACAGCACTAGAGACCAGGGGATGTAAACATCTCACCAGTCAAAGAACTGCAGACTTGGGAAATGTGTAAAACTGGTACTAGGGGGAATAAAGTGAACAAAAAAAAAAAGCGTCTAATAGATGCAAGACACTCCAAACAGCAAATTTGGGTGTAATGTGGAGGTGCAGACTAATGAAAAAAAAAAAGCCAAGCGTTAAAACATGTTAGAAAAAAAAATCTAAAACTGTAGATGTACAATATGTAGATATAAATCTACCACAGACTAAGAGGAAAAAGCCTTCAACACCATCATCATAGCCTTCCATGTGTAGGACTTAGGACACTGAAGATATACTAACTCCACTTCCAGACTGAAACCAGTGACTTCAGGATCCTGAGGGCAGCCGAGGGGCGTGCATAACAGCAGAGAAAGCGCAGGTACAAGGGGGTGTGCATATAGCAATTTTAACTGCATCATTATTGAGATATATTCTAGAAGTGTACTCTATTTTTCTTTTCTCTATTATTTAGATCTGGACTAATAATTATTCATTAATTATACTGATAGCAATTCAGTTACACAAATAATACTTGATGTTGTATACAAGGTATGTTTTCTTTCTGCAGAACAAAATTTTGAACGTAATGCTACCTTTCACTCATGGATGGTCATCATACATGTCCTGGACACCCATGGATGTAACAGAGTAGGATATGTCCATTTGCATTAAAGGATTGCTCTGGGCAGTAAACCCAGCACTGCCAGCGGGGGAAAGATTCCAGCATTTCTTACCAGCACAAGGGCATATCTGCATCGTGTTTTGGGGACTGAAGTACAGTGGCTCTGCTCGTGCTCTCCAGGCCTGCCAGCTCCACACATGAAATCATACCATCATGGTTAGCCCAGCAGTGAGCACAACTCCTGCTGAAAGCCAGGTTTAGACTACTGCAGGTTCAACACTTCCCCAACACAGCCGCAGCACTCTCAGTTTACAGCTGGTTCACATCTGGCTGCTTCAGAGCACAGGCTTCTCTCTGCTTGCAAATCAACTCAGAGACATGCTTGAAGGTACAGTCCAGAAACCCAAAACACTCATGAAAACTTCTTGTATTTCCCACTCCTTCCTTTCATTTCTTTTTTCTTTTTTTCTTCCCCCCCCCCTTTTAAAAAAAAAAAAAAAAAAAAAAACAACTTTGTCAGCATGTCTTCTCTCCAGGAGAGCACCTGAATGGTTTATTAGCAAGAAACACTGCCCATGGTTTCCCTAGTGGCTTAGGCAGTGACACTACTAGAAAGAAACATTAAACAAGGTCTTCTGTGAGAAGACAGCCATGGTTGTTCATCCCAAAGCAGCACTGGAGATAAGTAAGAAGCACACCTCAGTCCACCACAGGTCAGCACAACATGGTCCTCAAGCGGATTTCCCTCTCCATCACCAATGTTCCTGCGCAGGACGATGCCTATCAGCTACAAGAGGCAATCAAACCTATTGTTCACTTCAGGAGTACATTAGAGATGTTACCTAGATGAGCAGTGACTCATGAACACTTTCAGCTGTAGCCAAAGGAGACGTGGCAAACTGATTCAGTCTAACAATTGTCATAGCTGAGAGTGTCAGGAGGAGGTTTACAACAGTTCTGCAGTCTGGCTTTAGCCTGAAGAGTTAGGGCGGGGACTGTAAAGAATTGGCAGCTGATAACAGAAGTGGAATGAAATCAAAATATCTATCCTTTGTTTATTCATCATCTTGAAATATTTATAATGGTCCAAGTAACCCTCCACCCACCCCACGCTGGAGCTTTTAAATGTGTGTCCAGATTCAAGACTGGCAGCATCTTGAGTCCATCTCTGGATTAACCCAAACCCTTCTCCTTAGGCCATTAACAGATACTTTAACAAAATGAGACCAGAATCTACGCTAGCCTTAGCTTTGTACTTGCTGCCTAAACTCAATTTAATATTAGGTGTTGCAAGACTAAAATGATCCCTAATGAACCCAGGAAATGGCATCATGGATGAAGTCACGCAAGGCCTGACTCCAGGCAGCAAACCTCTCCTCTACATATATAAATAAATATATATAAATAGATTCAGGGCCAACTGCCCTTAATAGAGCAATCTGTACCATGGTACCTACCTAAATGGATTTAAAGTCTCCCTCTGACTTAAGTTTAACATTTCTCTCTGCTCTCTGTTTTCTTTAAAAAGAACTGTACACATAGCATCCATATTAAAACCACGAACGTCCATAATGCTCCTGGAGTTCACATCTGCAGTTTTCTTTGTTCTCTTTCAGGAGAAGTCTGCCAGTAGGGAAGATTACATGTTGCCTTGAATTTTCCCAGATTATGTCTGCTTGGAACCAGCACTATGGTTCAGTCTTTTGTACACATGGAGAGGGCAGCTGGAACATTTCAGATACAGATGTGAACCTCCCCAGAGTTAATTATTCACATTATTGTTTGCATCTTCGATTTGAGTTACCCAGCTTGCATTAAAGTTCTA
This sequence comes from Falco cherrug, assembly GCF_023634085.1. Classification (NCBI taxonomy): domain Eukaryota; kingdom Metazoa; phylum Chordata; class Aves; order Falconiformes; family Falconidae; genus Falco; species Falco cherrug. Next base: position 27,420,378 of record NC_073709.1, read on the forward strand.
CATACTAGCTTTGGTGCGCCAATACCTTTTGAGAATTGCTGGCTGCAACTGCTGCTCTGTACATACATTCCCAGACAATTTTTGGTTTGTGTGATTGGTGGCAAGATTGTGAACACAAACATGGAAAAAATCTTCCACCAGAAGAGCAGCTATTTGAACAATTAGGAGCACAGAGGAGACTGAGAATTGTTCTTCTAAAACCCTTTAACTGCATTCCCTACTCTCCACCATCCCCACGCATCCCCTCCCTTTGCTGATCCAAGATGCCTAACCCTGCAGACAGTTGTCCTCATGTACTGTTTTTACTGGAACTGCAAGACAGTTTATCAAAAGGTTTTTCAACAATGATACTTTCTCTCAGACCTGAAGAAAGAGCTAGCTCGGTTCCCTCCCACATCCTCCACACACTTGCTACAGAAGAGCTGCGAGGTGTTGATGATGACCTGTTTCAGACTTCTTTAACATCGGATGCCCTGGCCTCCTGGTCTGACAACAGATTGATAAGTCCTCTTTTGTGGGCTGAGAGTGACTGACCTTTTCCTCTTGGATTCCCATTATAGGGTAGCCCTGTGTCCTCTTTCTTGGCCAAGTGCCATGGGAAAGAGAGCATACAAAGGCAGCTCAAAGAATGATGTATGAAGTTAAAAAAAAAAAAAAAAAGGAAGGAGGCGGCTTTGAGAATCGTTCAGCATGACTGTGCACACACTAAATATACATGAGTCTTTTTAACATGTAAGGATCCTTTCTCTCATCTCTGCACTGGCTCTGTATGTTGAGATGAGCCTTGCTTTAAGTAGGTTTCCCTGGACATGTCTGGTCTCTAGGAACGCTTTTAAATGAATTATCCACTGGGATCAATTTCCAAACAAAATCCATCACACTCAGGGCACAGATTTCCAACTTCAAAAGCCATTAGTTAAGCTGGAAGAAAAAATTGCAGCAACTACTGTGGGTTTCCCTAAGCTCTTAAGTTATACAATCTTGTCAGTGCATCAGAGGCCAGCAAGACCATTGCTGCTGGAATGGTTAATGGGAGGCTGATAGGAGGGAAGAGCCAGCTGCTTAAGATGTGGGAAAGTCACTCATGCTCCCTGCAAAACTCCTAGGATTCCCTCGGATTTGCTGAGGTGCTTTTCGTCCACCACTCTCTGCAAAAGTACAGTTTCTCAGTACAACATCATAAAACATTCGGTAGCTTATAGAGCTGCATTGCCTGATTCATATCCATATCACACTTCAACCGTAACTTTGCATAAATCAAACTATGAGCTTCCAGAAAGGTTGGTTTAAAAAAAAAAAAAATCTGAAACGGTACAAGAAAGAAAAGTTACTGCAATATACAGATTGAAGGGAGGGGAATAATAGAAATAACATGGCAAAACCTGATCTTGCAAAATATTCAGTCCAACTTCTGTATAAAAGGGATGACTAAAGTTATCCAGACCTAACCTTTTCAGACCCAATAGTGCTTCTGATGCATTTTATGTTTAGTCATTAAACACTTTCCACACCAAGTAATTTGCCCAAATCCCTCAATTCTGAGGGCCCCCAAAACACTGTATAAATAGCACTGAAAAATCTAGAGACAGACACTTTTTCAATCTATGTTTGCACATTTCTGTCACTGAATTTTTTCACGTGGATTTCCATTGAGTTTATCCTGCACTTGTCATATTTGTATTAGGTGGAAGCAGTCTGTTAGCTCTACAGCTTAGGACCTGTCACAGAAGGAAGAACAGGGGAAGTTTTGGGAAAATGTTGGGGTACCCATTGTCTTGGAGGATTGCTCAGGAATCTGTCAGTCTATGTTTTGTCAAATGTTCAGAGGAGATGGGCAGAGACAGAGGGAATTTTTGTTCACTTACATGTTAACTAAATACTTCCCCAGACACGGCAAGATGTTCATCATACTATTCCTGATGAAACCCACGTAACCATGGTGCCCATATTGCCTACAAGGGCAAGCATCTAAGGGAGTCTGCAGAATGGAGACCTGAATGGAGAAACGTTAATGCGTGTTTGCTACTATGATATCCAAACTTAACAACACTCAGAGATCAAGTCATTTATTGGAAATACGTTTACTCTCTGCTGGCCATGGTCAACAGAAAAACAGTCCTGGCCCAAAAGACCTTTGTGCTACTGAGAAGAGTAATCACAAAAAGTGAAACACCCTGCGGTGTCATTGCCACAGCCTATATTGGGTTCAGTTGTAGGGTGGTCAGGCTTTTATTAGATGAGTAAGTTCTGGGACGTGCCAAAATAAGTCGTTCATCCAAAGCTCTGCTGAGTTCGCTACTGCTTTCAAGCAAAACTGGAAGGGTTTCAGATGCCAAGGAAGAATTTCATAGGTTGGGATAAAATAATATTAATGCCTATGGTGTTGGCCTGAAAATAAGGAAAATTCAGCAGCATTAGATTACTTGAAATTTATAGGTAGGTGGATCATCTGATGCTGAACTTGATCATCTATAGAAAAGTTTAACTCTTCTTTTGCAGCATACAATTTCAGCTAGAAATGAGTCTAACTAGATTCAGATCTAAATGTTTACCAAGTTTAAGGGTTATACATATTTGCTAGAAAGGTCATATCAAGCACAGATCTGAACTATCTGGAAGTTCTTACTCAGCCACAGACCAAAAAAGAAAAAAAAAAAAAAAAAAAAAGAGAAATCAAGCCCAGCTATTTCACTTGTCAGAACACCAAACTCAGTATCACAGGCATTTACTTGAACTACAGTCAGTATCAGCTACCAAAGTGAATGGTAGAGATATAATCCAACACATTTCCTTCCTTCCATTAATCTTTTTGAAATTAGAGGTGAAAATGCTTATACAAGGTGAGTTTGGGATTTCCAGAAAAAAGTAATTTCACTGAAGAAACATAAGCTTTGTAACAAAAGCAAAATACCAATAGTGAAGGGGAAACACTGGGGAAAGTGCTGCTTTTTTAATTAATTTTTGTAATGTTGGCTACTTCCACACAGAGGCAGACATCCCACATTTGTTATAGCATCTGGCAACATTATTTTAAATCAAGACACTGATTCATCTGACTGGCCTCGGAAGCGAGCTAACGCTGTTTTCAGCAGGACTGAAAACTGTATCAGAGCCTCAAGAGGGGCAGCAGGCAGCCTCAAGGACTTTATCAGACAAGTAGAAGGGTATTGTCCACAGAGGAAGAAAAAAAATCCAGGAGTCATTGCTAAAGGGCCCAAGTAAACCTGATGAGCAGGGGGCACCTGCCTCCCGCTTCAAAGGCAATGGCACAGCATCTAATACAAATGGCTGAAAAGTCTAATGGCTGGAAATTAAAATAAGCAGTCAGTCTGCTAAAAAAGATTTTTTAATTCAAAATAAATCAGACTAACAATTTACAGATGTTTGGAAAGAAAATGTTTAAGTTACTCGTTTTCAAAGCCTGAGCCCTCCCTCCCTACCTTCAGTATTCCACTTGCATTTTTAATGGTTGTGGTGGCTTTCTGCCACTGCCTGCTCCCTCCTCATTCATAGCACAAACCTCATGAGTCAGCAGGTCTCGCACTCACCCTTAACTTTGAAATCACATCACCTCTATTATTCTCAGTTAAGCAATGGAGGTAGAGAGAGAAACCCAAGAGCTCATTATCCCTTAACAAAAAGAACTTTATCAAGCCAGAAAATAAAATGTGTGTATATATGTATGTAAATATATGTCAAACAAACAAACAAAAAAGTCATATTTGGAAAACACCAATTTGGTGAAGCTGTGGAAATCTTAAGTAGTAAATTAGATCCTTAGAGAAAGGAGTAGAGGGCACATACCTTTTGTGATTTATGCTAGCACTTTGTAAATGCACACATACTAAGCCAACCTGTATTGCCAAGCCAGAAAAGGAACCTCAAACACTGAACGAAGTCTAAAGTGCCTATCTCCAGCCTGATCCTTCTAGCTCCGAGAGTGGTGGCATGGCTGGCAGGCAGGCCAGCTCCCATCCTTGTGCCACTGGCTTTGCCCCCGCTCCCTCCGTCCAGCCAAACCATAGGTGAGGAATGACACTGCTACTATCTGTTGCATCTACTGGTGTTCCTTCTAATGCTGTCCGGTTTACACTGTTCTTGCTACCCAGTTAGGGGCTTTCTTCACTTCCCCTCCCCCCGCCCCCCCACCCCCCCCAATGACTGGAATTGATGGGATTTTTTTCAGTATTGATGTACTTATTTTTAAAAAAGTTCTACAAACAAATTTGGTTCCCTGACGCATCCAGCTTCCTCACTGAAACTGGAAAATTAAATTTCTCTTTCTTTTCAGCTGATCATTTTCCATTTTGAAGTTTTGTCTTGGCAAAAGTACACGAGAAACAAGGGTCAAGAAATGCATCTTCCTGGTAAATCTTTGCTTTTTTTGCCAATTTATTCTACTTCTGAATGTGGCAGGCATGGGAGATAAAGTCCCAGTAATTAATTATCTACATGTAACATTTTTTACAGGTGGATGAGAATATAAAACCTGAGAAAATTTGAAGTTTTTCCCCAAGAATTTTGCCCCTTCAATTAAGAAAAATGTGCATTTCCATCTTTACGCAAGTTTTTTAGTGAAAATTTGTCTTGCCCTGGTTCTGCAGCCTGGGAGAAGACCAAGAAGGGAAGAAAGGTGTTGATGAACATGAGGGACATGAATGCAAAGCACTGGAGGAAGCGTTGCTCAGATTGCTAAAACTCAGCGCGCTGGCTCATCCCCGGTGAACGTATCAGTATGGGTCTTCCTTCAAAAATGAAATTTGGAGCCCCAAATCATTCTTGAAACGCATTCAGAATTACCGTGGACACATTTACAACATCAACGGTAAAACTGCAGAGAAAACTTTCCCAAATCAATCCGTTACGCATTTGTGCCACCTAGTGAACAAAACCAAATGGAAATGGCTTTGTGAGGGAGGAAGACAGACCCTGGCCTCAGAAATGCTCGCAGACTGGCTCTCAGGAGTGCTTTGGTGGCTCACTAGGTTACTGCTTTTGTCCATCACTGATGGATTGCCAGTTTCAAACCCTAGAAGGGCTGCAAGTGAATGTGACCTGGTAGTTCAGAGCCGCCAAAAACTTTTTCCGTGTCATGGGGCGGGGGGGAAATAGCTGGATCTCACTCTCATCATCTCACAGCCCTATCAGTGACATTAGCACTTGGTGCTATAGAGTAATGAGCAACTCAAAGTCATTCCGTGTTCAGGTATACTTAATTTAGACAGCTAGCATCTGCTATTCTGCAAAAGGAATCCTAATATTATTCAGATGAAAATCTACTTGGACTGTAAAAAAACCCCAGTATTATCCTGGGACACAGTTTCCTATATAGCTTATGGCTATTTGGGGACCATAATACATCATGACGACGTAGCATTATTCATAGTAATAGCAGTCGCGAGGCCCCAACCAAAAAAAGGGGAAACTTGAATGTAGCTGCAGTTTACAAGCTAATCCAATAAGAGGGAAAATAAAGAGAAATCCTCATTTTACAGATGAGCACGGTGAAGTTACAAAGCCAGGCAGCATATGGTTATGCTGTACATTCTAGGGCAAATCCAGAGCCTGGTGATGGCAGTTAGCACCCAAGGGTATATAGGGTATACATGCATGTCTATAGGGTTTCCTTGTCCCTGGTGTCATGCTCCTGCACGGCTTCTATGGCTGCTCAGACCAAGGGCTAAGGAGGGTTGTGAGGGTTCAAGGTCCGTATAAGCCTTCCAAAAACGTTGATTTTTTGTTTAGCTTGTGTGATTTAAAGCTTCAGCTATGGACTTTGGTTTCAGCTTCCAGGCCAAAATCCCTAACCAAGTGTTGTTTCAGTATTTTGCCAGTTTGTATATTAAATGACAGTAATCAGATCCTGTGCAAGACGTTGATTTTGTTTACCAGTATTTCAAATGTAACCACTATCTGAGCACTAACTTCCCTGCACAGTAATAAACTCAGTTGAGGACAAATGACAGTTGCACACGCTATAAAATAGCGCCATCTAGTGCACACGGGGTGTTAGACTAAACAATCCTTTTCCCTAAGGAAAAACATCCTGAAGGTAGCTGGACACATCTTTAGCGCAAAGCTTCCAATTTCAATTGTTTCTAAAATTTAGGTCTGCACTAATGCACATTAATCATATCTGCTCAGCATTTGAGTTCTTTCATTAAATGCTTATGCAGAGAAAACGTTTTCCATGCCACAAAAACCAAACTCCTACCTATCCCCAAAATTAGGCATGTACTTATCACAGCAGTATCAGCTTCACAGCCTGTGTACTGACTTTCCCTAAGAAGTGTAGAGCAATCAGAGGAGAATCACTGGTGAGTCTCAAGTAATGAGACTTGTTACGATTGCTCATTAAAATCTGATAAGGCGTTTGTAAGAGCTAAACATCTAAATTCACAAACTGCTGTTTTGCTCATGAGAGCAACTTTTGCAATTAGTACAGCAAGCCCAAAGACGTTGCTTACAGCACAGAAAACTCTAAAAGTAAACAGTGCCAGAGCAGCACGAGGCGATCCTCAGCACACCTGTAAGTTAGCTCATACCAGAGAAGCCAGAGGAGCATTTGCCCAAATTCTCCACATCTCTGCCATGATAGTACAAACTTAGTACTATGCAAGACAAAGCAGGTTGTCTACTCTAAGAGGTTAATCTGCAGCAATTGTGCTCCACTGCAAAATTAAACCACTCTTTAGGGTTAGACAAGAGCCAAGCTCCTTGGCTTGTAGTACAACACATTGTAGAGTGTGCCAGTCACCAAGAAGGAAAGTCCACCCCGTCATAGCCCCATCAGAGTAGTTGCTCTTCCTTAGCACCCATATGAAGCTTTCTGCATCTCCCTGCTCCTGGATGCTCCACCAGACCCTTTGGGGCATTGGTTGCCAGTGTAATTTAAAAGGTGCTGATGCTCCACAAGGAAGTACAACCTGTCCGAAATGGAGAAAGTACAAAGTTTGCCCTTGCAGTGCTCTGTTAAAGGCTGTATCATTTTTGGTCCCAAATACACACGAATATCTTCGACCGCACTTGTCTGCACTGTGATTTCAGCAATTCTCACAACTTGTATTGCTCCCATCAGAGGCATTACCATGCTAGAAATAGACAGGCTGTAACACCACTAGTTCAATAGGCAGATGTCTCCTCTGAACCTGCAGTGATCCTGCTTATCCATGTCAGCAGGAAGGACCCTGGTACCATTGGAGGTCCCTGCCACTGCACAAGGTGGACAGTCTGGACTGTTTGCCCTGATTTAAAGGTTCTGGGGCTGTTTCCTCCAGCACAGAAATGTCAGTTCAGGTGTCTTGGATTAAGTCCAGGTACATAATTGCATTCTTCCTGTCTACATTTCCCTTTTGCTTTCAGTTGGATAAAATAATCCTCATGCTGCAGCCCACATTGTGTTTTGCTGCTCTGCATGCTAAGAAGCTGCCATATTCCATTCCAAACTTGGCTGTATTTAAAGGATGGATTAACTGTTCTTTATGCATGCAGTTTGGAACTGGAGTGCATGGTCTATTGTGTGTTTTAGGATCATTGTTATTTAAACCAGCAGTTTACCACTGGTATCTTCATCTTACACTCAAGTCTTGAAAGAGTATACAAAAAATAGACCACTGTGGAGAGTGGGTTAATATTCACAATGAGCCAAAAAAAAAAAAAAAAAAAAAAAAAAAAAAAATCAGTGTTCGGTTAGAGTGTGATTGCTGCAGTATTTTTCTGGAGGGGGTTGGGAGGGAAATGGCCTCTTCAGAATTAAGGAAAAAATAATCCACTTACATCATAGAAAGCTGGAATCACATCAAAGGTTGTGAAAGCTCAGAAATTGGCAGCTTGAAATCTGCTAAGAATTGAAATGAATTTATACCTTTTTTAATAGAGCTGGAACAATGATTCAAACAACTTAATCCCTTAGCAATTTCACAACCTTTTGTTACTTTTCAGAAGTCTCTCTTTTGTCCTGGTGTCTCAAATCACCCATTTAAATCTTTTGCATATTTAGGACCAAATCCTGCTCTCCGAAGTGTTTGATCCTGTTGAGTTCAGTAGAGCTGTAGATGTGCTTGGGAGAGCTGCAGAGCTTGGCCTCTGACCTTGACACAGAGGCGACACCAAAACAGGGCAGCACAGCCCGAGGACAGCACACAGCTCTCTTCTCTGCACAGCTACCATCTGCTGTAGCCCACAGGAGAAAGTCAGCCCTCATTTTTAAAATGAGAGGAACACCAACCTGCTTCCCAGAGAGCTGAAAAACTAAAGCACATGCATGTGACAAAGCCTATTTAGTACAATTTTGCAACAAAACGCTCGCTGGCCTTTTTGAATCAAGTGCCTATACACACGCAAGACCTCTTCAGCCCAGGATCAACAGCACAGCATTATGTAGTTGCAGGACAACCGATGAGATGTAGCATCCGAGTCCATAACTGAAGTGCAGGGCAGTCTCCTTGTGCCAGAACAGAGCCCTCTGCCTGGATCTGCGGTGCAGAAGATGCCCACGCCAAGCCCCAGGCGGCAAAAGGGCACTAAGGCGTAGGGGCTCCTCCACCCAAGAGGGGCACAAACCCACGGCAGCCCTCCTCCCAAGCTGTGCCTCAGCACTAAGCAGGGAATAAGCCAGAGGGGATTCTAGTCCATTCCCCCTCTTGAAGGTGCTTCAGTGGATAGCCAAGAAGGTGAAACTCAGAAGTAAACAAAGTGAAAGAAGCCTGATTCTGTAGTTAGGCAGTTGAGGTGCTCAGCTAGGAAGAGGGCGACCTGGGCTGTTTCCTCCTTTTAGGGGGCTGTTGAGGTGTTACACTGGCCACTGGAGCTAAAGAAAGGCAATAACTCATGCAGTGACCGGCAGCCCCAGATGACCCCTTCCAGCCGAGGAGCTTGACCACCGCTCTGGGTGCTGGTTTCAGGCTGCGAACTGCAGCCCTGGCACAGCCAGCTCCTGCTGCCACCAGCGGGCTCTCTGCAAAGACCACCCTTTCTCTGAAACCACGGCGCGAGGCTTCCACACGCACAAGCACGCACACGTCTGTGTTGGTTTTCTGCAACACTAATGCTGTTTGGTCCCTGCACATTCTAGGTATAAAGTTACTTTTGCACATTCCCTCTGTTGACAGCCACCTTCGCTAACCAGCAGGCCCCCGTTAGCTCTCTGCAAGAGCTCAGGGCTCCTTTTCTGCAAAAATAACACTTTGTTGGCTCCTCTGCAGACCTGCTAGGAGCACTGGGAAGGAAAGGTACTGAAAAAGTTCTCAAGTGTACCCCAAAAGCTCAGGTAGCAGGAGCAGAGCTTTGGTAGAGCTTTTTGACTGCTCTACCCTCCTTCCTCAAGGCTTTGGGATCTTTTACCTACTCTGATCTGTGAAAGAAAAGCATTTGCCCCTCATGTTAACTCTGTGGCAGCAAGTATATAGAGCTCTGGTAAGGTCAGCGTATACTCAAGGGACTGCACCACTTTGGGAACCAAGAAAAAGGATGAGAAAAAGCCAGGCAACTCTTCTAGAGCCAGGTGGGACAGGGATTGCCCACAGCTCCAGATCTGGGCAATTCCCAAGAGCCAACATGCCTGATTCAACACACTGAGCATCATGACAGCGCATTCAGGGAGGTCAGCACCTGTGGAAGGCCATGATCCCTAGAAACTTCATCTTCTACTGATGAGCACCTTGGAAGATGGTAAAATAGAAAGTAATGTATTAGCAAGGGCTGTTGTGAGACCTTGGCAAGTTTTAATCTGCCTCAGGTAGAAGTGTTTTTAATATTTAGCAGAGCATGGGCTAGAGCCTGCTTCTCCCAGATGCTCACCATTGACAAGCATTGGTCCCCAGGCTGTTTGGTCGTTCTAACCCAGGAAGTATTTAAGGAGAAGTTTAACGGGTAAAGTTTTGGTTTCTTTCGACAAATGTTTCAAAGTAATAGAACATGCTAGCGAATGAGGGCTTAGCCTCCTCTGGTTTTGGATTCAAGGTTTTAGTCTGGTTGACACAAATGCATTCAGATGATAGTAACTGCCTAGTAGCAATGTCAGGCGAGGGTGTTTTACAGGGACAATAATTACATCAGTTAATTATTTGCACAGTGTCATAGGTGAGCATAGCAATGCATCATTTAGACAAGTTCCTACCCCGAGGACCTTACAGTCTAATATGGATGGACACAACATAGATAACTAAAGAATGACCCATGGAAGCAAGAGCAGAAGCAAGCTGAAATTGCGCTCATCTACCACTATGACTGTGGGACACGTTTACCTCTCTGACTACCTAATGTTCTTGCCAGATTTGCTTTCCAAACGTGGCACGCACAGCCCACCAGCTGGGAGGCTGGAGCACACCTCCATCACCAAGGCTCCGGTGCCCGCTCCGTATGGTCCCTTTGGCGCTAACAAATGCTGCAGTCCACGCTTCTATTTATGAGGCATCCTGCAAAGCAGTCCACCCTTTATTTCTGTGGCATCCTGCAATCCCTGTTATCCTTCCTCTGCCAGCTGAGGTAGCCCTTGCCTTTTGTGTGCTCCCATAATGAAGTATCTCCCCTCCAGAAAGAATAATTTGCTGCTGCTTCCTTCGGGGCAGAAGGCAATCGTGAAGAAAAGGGGTAGAGAAGTTCAGGCTGTGTTCATACCGCGTGGTCAATGACACATATTGACACAGGGACAAACCAACACCCGCGGCAGAACCGTGAACTTCTGGAACTGTTAGCTACGTTACAAGGCAGGCTTACATTAACTTTAAAATAAAATAAATAGCATTCCCAGGCCAGAGGAGGAGGGTTAGCTATTATGAAACTCAAAAGTAAATCTTCACTGACTAGTAGTTTTCCAAGTTGTTTGGTTTGTGGTTGTTTTGTGTTTTGTTTTTTGTTTGTTTTTGGGTTGGGGATTTTTTTTTTTGTAAGAATGATGTTCTCTATTATTATTATTTATTTACATTTCCAGGGCTGCCTCATGCCTCCAGCTTCCACTGCACACTACAAACAGAAGTGCCATCCTGCAGAGGAGGGAAGGTGACTCCTGCTGGTTTTCCAGCCTAGATCCCAAGTAAGGTAGAAGAGAAACCTTCACAGTCTTGGTGCCCCTGCTCCTGAGAGGCCCTTCCAAAAGCATGCATCTCTCCTTGTGTGACCTCAGCAAAGACACCCTCCTCCAGCTATCTGAGTGTATCCTCTGATTATGTACTTAGGCACAAATGCTGACATCTTCTGGATTTTGAAGAGTTCATTCTGAAAAGCAGAAAAGCTGTGTGAATGAAGAACTGAAGCAGCCCTCAGCAAATGAAGAAAAAAAGACTTTGAAGGATTTGGGAAGACTTCTCATAGGAAATATGAAATAGCAGCAAGAAAAGCCACAGAATTAGTATTTTGCCAGGGAAGTCTTCCCTGTTTCCTATAAGCACCCCTGACAAAATTTTTATGGGACCACAAAGAATTCTTGCTTGCATTTCCATGAAGCAAAGAAAAAAAAAACCCACAGAGATCAAACAGCTCCTTTATCCATGCATATGCCCAGTAAATGACAAACCAAAAGTGTTATCTGGGATAACACAGTCACACAGCTCAGAGGGAGAGGAGCAGGGATGCCCTAGCCAGCTGAACAGCAAATGTTTACTGCATAAGAAAACTGTGGTGGTGTAAATATTGTTAGGTTGCCAAGGAAATTGTAAAAAACTTCACACCCTCCATAAACGTATACACATCCTTGGACAAAGACGTCTCTATGGCTTTGGGACAGAATGTGAGAGACGTGCTGAGCCTTAAAATATGCTTGAAAACGTAGAGTGCAATATTGGAAAATCCAGACTATCCATTAACCTTTTACATATGTATGTATACACACATTCATATGTGGACAAAACCAGCAACCTGAATAAAAATATTCAACACCTACACTTTACATGAACTTTATATGTATACTTATGCTTTAGAAATACATTTTCCATTTTTACTGAAGTATATTTTAAATACAGTTTTTATAAAATGAATAGAAAAGTCATATCATAAATATCAGCTACTTAAAAATGAAAGTGTGAGGAAAATACAAATTGTTCCAAACTCAACACAAAAGCATGAAAATACATTTCACTTGCTCAGAACAAACCAGCATAGGAAATTTCGTTCTCTGTAACAACTCTGTCCATTTCTGTTTCATTTTGATTTTCTTCTAGTTCTTCCCCTCAAGACTGAAGAAATATTTTTATACATACACACACACTTACTATACTCCCGATTTCTCCAAACCCCAACAGAAGAATCTCCTATAATTTTCCCAGTTTCCAGAGAAGCTTTCCATAGCACACTCTCATTTACATTTTATTACCTTTTTTTTCCTTGCACCATAGAATGCCATGCTTAACGTTCAAAATTTATTCCTTATTGCTCAACTCAAAACTGTGTGTTTCTTTACCTATAATGGGGACAAAAAGTGTGACAGCTGTCCTTTAGTATGACAGCAGACCAGGTTATGCGCTGCACCTCTCAACTTACACTGGCACAGTATGACTAAAGATGCTATACGTCACCCAAAGCACAGGCAAAGCCTGCATTACAGGCTTTTTCTGTGTTACTCGGGCAATATTAAACAGCACAGAATCACATTGCTCAGCTGCAATGTGGATGAAGCCACAGAACTGAAACGATAGAAGACAGTCACGTACGGCTTCCCATGCAAACGCCAAGAAGGCTGAACCTTTAACTTGACACTAGTCACAACTGCACTCAATTGTCCTATAAAAAATATACAAAACATCCCTTTCCAGTTTCCTGAAGCATATTCCATCCAGTCATATTTCTAGGAAAGCTATGTTCACACTTCAATTGGCAATTAACTTTTTCCCCCATTAAAATATCATCATGTGTCTCTTGGAATGCATGCACCTCATGTTGTGTAGCGTGCGGAGTAACGTCATGCTACAGACAAGAGCTGGCAACGAACTGGACATCTGTGCTACCTTGCCACATACCAAAAGACCAGTGTGATAATACCTAGCAAATAAATATGATCACTTGTGTAGCAAGTCTTTCCTTTTCTTCATCTATTTTAACATTTGAAGGGTGTAGCTTAACAGAGAACAGCAGAAACCAATCTTACAAATACATATGACACGTAACCTAATTTTTCCCAGCCCTTCTGTGCTTACAGCCAGTTGGAAGTCATTGGAAAACGCTTTACATTGAAGACAACCCAACTCCAATATGGAATAAAAGTTCAACCACTTGAGATTTTTCTGAAGAATAATAAAAAAAAATTCTGGAAATTCCTAAACAAAAGAATTGTTTTGCCTACAAGAAGCAAAAAAAAAAAAAAAAAAAAAAAAAAAATCAAGTCTTTTTTTCTCCCCTCTCACCCCATTCTGTCAGAGAATTCCAGAGAGCTCCTTGGCATGGGTCCCCAAACCTGAAGTGCTGCCAGAATCCAAGGGGAGCTCGGTATGGTCTTAGAAGGAATCCTGTTTGCTCCTTTGGAGGGTGAAACCAGAAATACCAAGTGATGGTTCCCAGCTAAACTGCTGGAAGCCTGGAAGACCCAATACTGTTCTCAAAGCTTTGACAAACCCACACTGGGGAACACTGTGATGTTCCTTAACACCAGCGAGGATCCTGAGGTGTCACCCCATCAACACAGTCATCTACTCTGCTTAGCTCAATATCATCCCTATCACTACACATCAAACTCAACAGGTCTCAAAACAAAAAGCATGTGAAATCTTAAAATGTTTTACCATACCTACACCTCATGACTCCATCTATAGATAAAAGTCACCCAAAAAAACCCACCAAATAGTCACATATAGAGATGTTTAGAAGCATACCTTCCAAACCATTCTCCTTCAACAAGATTTTCAGAGACATGCTTCCAGCTAAGAAATTAAGCTAACTTGGCAACACCAAACTAAATAGCAGATAGTTCATTGAAATCTATTAGAAATAAATTTAGTTTTGCATTTCCATGCTGCATCTTTGAAGCAGTTGCATTTACAGCTGTCCTTCAAACCTCCACATCCAAAATGTGGAGGTATCAGGAAGTCAGCTAAGGTGTTGCTGGTTCTCCCACCAAAATAACTGAAGAACATACTATCTTGTGCAACTTACGTAGCATAAAACCTTGCAGAATTTGAAAGAGAAAACAGACATAACACTGTTTTCAAGAAACACGTGCAGTCACCTCAAGCAAACATTACATGAGAAGATTCTACAAAAATGCAACCCGCTCTCTAGCACAAGTGTACTCCTATCAGCCATATCCTACCAATTGCATAGACAACTCACATGATCCAGCATCTACTTTACAAACAGCATTATTGCTAACAGTCATAATCATATTCAGAGTGTCCCCAAAACAGTTTAAGAAAGAGCCTTGTAATGGCTTTAACACCATAAACATCAAAACGCCTATCATCTTATAGAGCTGTGTGTCTGTGACTGAAACGTTTCTTAAATGACCTGGGAATGCTCTCCACTACCTCCTCTGTCAGAGCATAAGTGCAGAAGAACAGTCTCCGTGGGCAATAGGCTGAGTTACTATACTGTGGTTATGGGGAGACTTGCAGACTTGAAAAGAGAATATAGATACTCCCATACAAAGACTAAAAATAAGCCCCAGGACTAAGAAGAAATTACAACCATTGCTCGCTCTTCAGCTGCGTTACCCCTTCTCAGTGGCACCTACTAACTATACAGAAACTCACTATCTTTTTCAGCAAAATGGTTCCTAAGTAGGATCATAGAACAGCTTGGGTTGGAAGGGACCCTTAAAGGCCATCTAGTCCAAGCCCCCCGCAGTGAGCAGGGATGTCTTCAACTAGGTCAGGTCGCTCAGAGCCTCACCCAACCTGACCTTGAATGTTCCCAGGGATGGGACATCTACAGCCTCTCTGGGCAACCTGTTCCAGTTTCACCACCCTCAGCACAAAAAAAAATATTATTCCTTGTATTTATCCTGAACCTACCCTCTTTTAGTTTAAAGCCATTACCCCTTGCCCTATTGCTACAGGTCCTACTAAAAACTCTGCCCCCAGGTAAACTAATAGAATCACGCCCTTAGTCAATAGTCGGCTGACACACACTTGCCATCAGTGAAAGTCGCCCTCTGCATTACACCAACCCCAAAACACAAAGCCACCGGAGAGAAAAAAGAAGGCGGCAGGGGGCGGGGGGCCACGACACACGGACAGACTGTTACACAGCTTTAATAACGCCACGTTACACACTGTCATGAATTCCACCTGTTCTCCAGCTCTGGAAGTACCACATTCCAGAACATCCTCCGTACATTTATAATCCACGCCTGCTCTCCACACTGCTGCATCCCCCAGTAAGCGCTTCCAGTCTTCCTAGCCAAATTACTTACAGCTTCCACAAGTGCAATTCAATCTATGCTAATTTTCCAATTAATTCTGTATTCTGCTCTCCAGCATTCTCTCACTAGCTGACATGAAAAGCAGGCACCCACTTTTACACTGAGATGGCAGAACAGCTGAATGCTTAATGACCTAAGTAGTTCAATTCACTGATGATTAAATCCTAGTGAGGTTTCCAAAGTTAATTGTATGCAGTTTCCCACCACACAAGCAAAATGTGAGACACTGAGCTTAGCTTAGAACTAGTGAAAAGCTTGCAACTGTTTTATTTCCTTCAAGGGAAATAGTTGTTTTCAACAGAGTCTAAAAATGCTTTGTTAAAAATCCTATTTATTGTGCTTTAGCTAAAACTCAGCCCAAATTGAGCCTGTCCCCTGGAGTTCTTTCAGCTACCTACATGGATGCTCTTCTGAACTGCCCTTCCTTGAGCCTGCTATTTTCAAACCTGGTTCTTCCAACACCCCAGTCATTCCAATGCTGTGAAACCTTCAGATACAGGATTGTCACCTGTGCTCAGAAATGCATTACAGCTTTTCATCCTCAGCCTCGCAAACAAATGCTCTTGGTCAATAGGAGTATTTGCCAGGACTTGTAAAAGAAAATAATGTGGGACTACACTGATTTTTGAACTTAAAACCAAAACTTTACCAGTGCTTCAAAGTCCCCCCATCAGCTCCACTTCATCAAAGTCCCCCCATCAGCTCCACTTCATGACAGCCTCAGGAGCGTTTGTTTACACTGTTGACACGATGTTAGGAGGCGGGGCACAGAGGTTTGTGATTGCCAATTAGCAGGTTGCATTGCACTCCTAGTTCGCTGCAAGGTTATAAACTACTAATTAAAAATAGAAACTAAAAAAAAAAAAAAAAAAAAGACCCTAAGCCTCAAACAACAAAAACAACAACAGGGAAACCCTATGGGTGATGTATTTTGGGGTGTTCTATGGATTCTTTGGATTTCTGGAGTCAACTGCCTGCCTAGGAGTGTACACGAGGCACATAACAGCGCTTCCCAGGCAGCCGCCGGCTGTCGGCTCCAATTGCTTACACTGGCTACATAATCACGTAAATTGCTTTCACTTCCCGTACACTATTTACAACTCAAATGTGGAAAGAACAGAGACTGGGCATCATTAGCCCATATACTCTATTCCTTTGTGAAAATATGTAATTCTCTTAATTAACATATTAATGGTGATTACTTTGGGTTGCACAGTCGAGTAAGGCAATTAATACCACTACAGACATTTGCAAAAATCAATTGAATAAAAGTCAAATTTTGCAAATCTTAAGATAAGCAGGCAATGCATTGTAGGCTTCACTGATATGCCCTTCACCTGCCCACGGCAGGGTGTTAGGCTTTAGCTTCCCTGAACCTGAGTCCCAAATACAGAAGTAATTTCCACAGATGATGCTCACTTCTAAGGAAAATAACAGGGCTACCTGCAGACAGCTTCAACGGGTGGGTTCAGTTCCCTAAGAACCTGATCCAGTTCCTTCTAGCGAAGATGAAAAGGTTGCTACTAAGTTTGAACATTTATTAATATAGCGACCACATACAGCCAAATACAGACTGAACTACAGGGTCTGTCTGCACACACAGCAAAGGAGCCTCTACAAAACCAACAGCTTGCTCCACCTGCAAACCTTGTTCTGCTTGGAGGAATCACTGCAAGATGCCCCTGACTGGGGATGGAGAGAAAAAGTCAGCTGTGATCCAGCCCAACCGTAAGACTCGCTGCTGCCTGAACTCACGTTGTTCTGCTCTCCAGGACACAGAGCATCCTTTTGTAGGGTTTCTGCGAGCAGCTGAATTCAGCACCATCTCTGGAAAAACGGTTCCCATGAAGGACAGTCAGAACAGTCATTGAAAACCCTCCGTTTCAATTCCATCTGGAGAAAATCCACAGGCTAGGAGAGAAGAAATCCCAGCTTTTTTTGAAAAAGCATCTTCTCTACGAAGACAAGGGAGTGGGGAACTCCATCAGCACCACTCACTGGAACTGCGCTCATGAGTCTTACTGGTGCGTTGAAGCCAAAGCTTGTTGGAATGTTTTAGTAGTTCTTTGCAAAAGAAGTAGTTTTCCACAGACGGTGTTATCTATAGCAAGACTGGTGTGACTAAGCGATCCAAACATTTTTATTCTGCACTGAATACCCAGGAAGAGGTAATTCCATACATTTCAGTGGTTTCATACTTTCGTCAAGCAATCCATGAACATGACAAACTCCTTTAGTTCAGTTATAATTTAAATCCCGACTAAAGTGCCACAAGATAGTAACTTAGTGTGTGCCATCCAGGAAAGTTACAAGTGTTGTTAAAGCTTCAGGCAGCCCTGCTCAGAAACATTTAGTAGGCAATGCCCAACGGGGGATCCTCCATTGCCTGACAGAGGTAGGACCAGCTTCACTGTGACTTAAAACCACGTTACTGCCCTCCCTCTGAAACTGCTTTATAATTCCAGGGAATATGAGACTGTAGCGACACCAGGTTGTCACTCAGCCTTAAGCACTGCCTTTCTTCACCCCCCCCCATCTCTTTTCTTCTCTCTTCCTGACCCAAGACACACTGATCTTCATCTAGAGCTTATGCAGAAGAGCACTGCTACGTCAACCTCCACATCAGACAGAGTTAGCCTTACAAGATAAAGAGGAGACCCTCCAATGACAGAGCACAAAACCACATCTGGAGAATAAAAACGTTTGTAGGTTGTACATGGAAGCTGCACTACAGATCTAAGGATGGATCCCCTCTACCGAAGCAGCATAGACACGTGATGAGCACAGAGCTTCTGCGTAGTGGTTAGACATGGGAAAGGATGAAAGGAGATACAGCACAAATCCATAAGGAACCAGATTCCAGTAGTCTAACTCCTGCCTGCAGCCACTCCTAACAACAAACTGAGCAAGGGGCTGGCAACAGGAGGTATGCCCCACTGGTGGCATCGGTTCTCCTGGAGGTTCACCCCCAAAACTTCATAGATGTTTGTATTTACACAAAGGAGCACTTCTTGCCACACAGGATTACACTGTTGATCCTACAGGAAAATGTGGAGTAATAGACCACCAAGTCACGCAGAGAGGAGCTTGCTGCGGAGGCTGCCGCAGGCTGTTCCACAAAGACTTGCCACAGTAGCAGCAACAAGAAAACATTAATTATAAATTAGTTCTTCAGGGCAGCTAAAGACAGCAGACCTCCATCAGACAACACCCAGGCATCTCACACACAGGCAGAGCACACAGCAGCTTCAACACGCACCTTTGTGCTGGAGGGGCCACCAACCCGGATCCTTTCTGCTCTGCCCCTAACAAGAGGTGCTAATTATGAGTAATGACAGTAATGAGTGGCACATGCTGTCCCCAGCCCAAAGCAGGTGGTACCTGCAATGCTTGTTAGAGCACAAAGCCTGGCTGTTTCCTGGCTGTAATTGTTTAAATCTCTTGAAAAATCTCTTGAAATCTCTTGAAATAGACTAAAAAATTAAGAAGTGTCATTTCAATAAAATATTTATGCCTTCTCCTTGAGGAAGAAATCACAACAGATTATTTTTTTTCTTCCTGAACATCCAGAAGGTACTTCAAAAAGAGTCAAATCTTTTTCTCTCCCAAGATGATACTTGTGACAATATGTAAAACAATCTCATTATTTCAGTGCAAAAAAAAAAGTCTAAATAAAAGGGCTTTAAAGAGTTTTGCAAAAGACACCCAACAGGCAATTTGCCCATGTTTATCCCTTCTCATAACAATCACCTTAAAATCTTCTTTCAGTGGCAAAGTTTAAGAAAACGTGGCCGTCCTTTGCGGGGGGCGGGGTGGGGGTGGTTTTGTTTGTTTGTTTTCTCCCCCCACCCCCCCTTTCCCACCCCAATTTGGGGCTATTTTTGTCACTCATCCAGGCAGTGGCACCGGTCATTTTTGGTGCGTCCACTAGGGGGCGCGCTAACACCGGCCGCGGCGGAGCGCGGCACCTGCCGCCCCCCGTGCCGGTACTCCACGTCTGCAATGAAAAGGAAGCTCTGAGTAAAAGGTTGACACAACCCGGCATCAAAGCACGACTGAATGAGAAAATTAAAACAGAAAAGGTGGGATATATACGTCTAAAGCTGGAAGACTTTTCTGACAAAGTGGGATTCAGTTGAGATTGAGGGAGGAGTGACAATTCACGACGCAAGCGGTAGTCCGTCCTCTTGTAAAATCCTCCGTCTCCTTCAAGAAGTGTAAACCACAAAAATCAGCCTCGCTGCCCCAGTGATCCTCCCACCGAGTCACAGAGCTTCTGGAGGTTAAACCGCCCTTGGGGACCTTGCCCACCCTGCGGCCACGCCAGCTGGCCACCAGTCACTCCAGAAGCTCCAGCTCCCAAACTGGTTGCTGCTGGCAGAGACACCCAGGCAAGGCCAGGGCAGCACCAGGCGCCGGCATCACAGCTCTGGGAGCAGAGACCCCTCAGCTCTGCGGGGGCAGCTGGGCTGGCTGGTGGGCTTTTACATAGTGCCGCTGGCAGGCGTACCACCAGGGCCAGCCTCCTGTTGTTGCACGGGTCTGTTAAGTCACCCACCTGGCAAAAGCGTGGGTGGCACTCGCTCGGGAGAAAGGAGGTTCCTAGTGCTCCTGGGTGAGGGATGAAAGCAAATGGAAAAGCTGAAGCACACATATCCTGGAGGCTAAGGGATCCTCTCCCCTCTAACTACGTACCCTTGCTGGCACCGAGAGGGTCCTTCTTGTCCTTCTACACAAGTGTTACACACCCCTCACAGCCCTTCCCTGCCCGCAGCCCACCCGGAGAGGTCCCAGGTAGAGGAGGGTGCTGAGAACCCCTGCTGCCAGCAGTGCAATCAGTGCAGCTGGGGTCTTTAGCAAAGCACGAGTTCACTGGGCATCCGTTTCCTCGTTCACCCACAGGGTAGAAGCCCTGACTTTCTCCTCCCCTCCATCTGTTCTCTTTCTAACATAAAGTAATGGCCTTTTCCCCCTCAGAACCATGCTCACAATATATCCGAGCATGCCACACTCCAAACTGCTAACCAAGTATGAATCATCTCAAAACAAAAAAATACTTTCAAAAAATGAGATCAATGAGAAAGCTACCAAAAAAAAAAAAAAAAAAAGAAAGAAAGAAAGAAAGAAAGAAATCTAAGGCACATAAAAACTCATCCAAAAGGATGTGTTTTCTTGGAGAGCTTTGAAAGCCAGACACTCCAAAAAATCTGCTAGTGGCTTTGCTACTGTTACTGATTCTTGAGGAGCTGTGCTCAGAAGCTTTGGTTGAAAGCAGCTCAAAAATGAGATGAATCGACCACTTGTGAGGGCTGACACTGACCCTTGAGCAAATGACTTCTTGTTTGTCTGTACAGTGAGAGGCTGAGCTCATCCAGGGCACTGGGGAATGACACAAATGGGAGGCAGGAATGGGGTGAGTGGATGCTGCCGGTGCCCCAGAGGTGACCTCTCTCCTAGGAAGGTGAAAAGAGCCTGTGGGTGCAGATAGCCCAGAGACTGGTGCCTTCGCTCAAGGTGAGCACTGAATGGGCCTTGTTTGCAAAAGCAATATGTGTGCCAAGGACATAGAAGCATTTATAGCATCCAGAGATCAGGAGGGTTCAGGTTATACAATTCATCTTTACACACAAAGAGCAAGTTCTTACAGGGTTGTTAGCCACTTCGTATGTGAACTCAAACCATAAGGTGAACACAACGGCTACTAGGAAAGGCTGATAGCGGGGGAGCAAACTCACTGTCACCAGACTGCCCTGATAACTCGCACAAATGGGCTCCAGCATCTGCGTCATCCGAGTGTGAAAACTGCTGTGTAGGCAGAGGTTTTGCCATGGTGCCTTTGCTATTTGGTAGAAAGTGTCCCATTCTTCCTCTGGTTTATTGCTGGTTTTCAGTAAACAGTAACATTTCTGGTTTGAGAGAGTCTTGTGACATCGACTTCTAGCTGCAGATCCCCACACCGTATCTCCTGGCTATGGGAGAGCGATTCTCTCTCCTTTCTCAGCATTTATCTAGTCAAGTAAAGCACGGTTTCTGCAAGGGAAACCACTTCCACCTGAAACCTGCCCTGATACCACACTAGAGAGATTTAACGTGGGGAAGTGTCCTGCACTGGCAGAGAGAGGAGCTAAATGAGTGACCTTCCAGCCTCCATGGAAAACTCATCAGTGTTGGCTCGTCCTGCGATCAGATGTACGTGACTTGTGTCCAGGACATCCCACTCCTTGCAGGACACAGAGGCCATGTCTTACGTCTGGCTAGCAATACTTCAACCATTTCCACAGGAAAAACAGATATGCCCGTTGTAGAGGCGAAAGTGCAATGGAAAATCCTTGCCTATTACAATTATGAGAGTCATTGGGTTCAGTGTTAATCACGCTAGGTGATCTCTTTAGTCGCCACCTCTCTCGCTTTTATTTAAAATGCCTAAAACGTCAAAATGCATGTGGGTGCCTGCGTCATGGGCACTGCTACCTTTGGGCCAACTGTCAGCTGCATGCAATAGTGATAACAACTAATCTACGATTTTCTAGTTTGCAGAACAGAGAAGAAACAAGGACTATCATGCACATTGGGGAAGAAACGATTAAAAATTAATTTCAACAGACTGTAAGAAAAGGTTTTTGAAGTAGCTTTAATTAAAGGGACTGGGTTTGGGGTGGTGGATCGGTCTGGTTTATTTTTTAACTCGTGATTGTGTTGAGCCTTTAGAAACAGCAAAGTTTTCTCCCGGCTCAGAGGTAGACAGTCCTAAAGAAGATGAGTGTTCAAAAAAAAAAAATTTCAAAAAGGTTTTGGAGGAAAGGATTCAGATGAAAGGGAATGGAATAGCCTTTAACTAATATTTCTTATATCTCTTTTCTCAGATAGTTCCCAGACTTTGAAATATTTTTCTCTACGCTGTCCTGCTTTCTAATACTTACTGCTGTACTTGGCATATTTTACCATTTTTACTGTGGAAGAGCTCTAACTTCCTCTGGAAGCTCCTTCTTAATATTCAGTCATCCCTGCACATTGGTGGCACCTCCATCATCACAAACTTTGTCCCACCAGACATGCTCAATCCTTTACTAAACAGCTCACCTGAGGAAGACTGTTAGTGTTCCAAGGCAGAGACCGAACAAAAACCTCCCACGTTCTCAGAAATCAGAATAAGGAAAACAACAACTGTAAAGAAAAAAAAATCTATGTCTGTCAACAAAGATCATCAATCTGCTGCAGTTAGATTTAAAATAGCCTTCCTGGGATGGT
The DNA here is from genome assembly GCF_023634085.1 of Falco cherrug. NCBI lineage: Eukaryota > Metazoa > Chordata > Aves > Falconiformes > Falconidae > Falco > Falco cherrug. Next base: position 27,442,972 of record NC_073709.1, read on the forward strand.
TTACATCTCCCAAACCTCAATGATATCATGCAGAAATGTATCTTGAAAATGCTTTTATCTCCACACCACATCAGCATTCAGTGGTAAATGGCCAAATACCTGAAAATAACCTGTCTCCCCAGGCAAAGAGAAAATGTGTTCCCTCAGGCTATCTCTTTGAGACAAAGACCTAATTTAACAATTACCTTGGCTGATCCATTTCTTAAGATTTTCACACTTGAAATTTGTTGTATTCATCTGAGATAATAGCAGCATTGCTCTCCTTTCCATAAGAAATATTTTAACACCACCCATTCTCGGTATTACCCACTAATAATCACAGTGGCTTATTAAATATTGTATTAAGTAATCTTGTAATGCTTTTGCTTGCTAGATGAATATGTGGCATTGCTCATAATACTGCAAATGAACTCCCAAAGGATACTCTTTCTGCGGGAGAAATTTCACGACATAGGTTTTTAAATCATGTTTTGGGGGAAAGGGAAGTTGAGAAGGATCAGTCCTGTGCACAGAGCTTCCTTCACGTACTGCTTCAAGCCTTGCTGCTTGCTTCACCTCAAGGCTGCGCTTAAGGTCACTGGTTTATTCATTATACTTTCCTTACACGAGGAATATTGTATGAGGAATGCCATGAGATAATGTGCCAGCCAGCTTACAGTCACCCAGCACGGCGCATCTCCTCCCCTGCGCTGTTTCATCTGCTTTTGTCTAACAACATCTTGAAACATTTGGATTTATTATCTTGGGACTGTGCGTGCCGAGCCCACAGAAGTGCTGCTGTTTTGAGAGGGGGTCTTAGCACATATTAACCTGCCTGTGCTTTAAACAGATTTATCTTCTCCCTCAAACAACTGGCTTGAACTAAAGGATGAGTGAGCAATCCAGCAAGAGGTCCTTCCCACATCGAAGAACCCATATAGCTGGCTCCTGACCCCAGGGTCCGCGGTGTGTGACTCCCTGTGAGGACTTCAGTGGACTCGGATCTTCAACAGACTGTGAATTCGGGTGATGTTGGCAAAGACCTGGCGCTGCCTTTGTGGAGAGAGCTTACCTGTAGCTAAAGTGCTGCAGGTGGCAAAGTGACAGGTGACAATTTGGCCGGCAGTACCTTTAATAAAGTGATGAAAATGAAGAGCAAGGAGGAAATAATATGATGCCATGCCCCTCCTGGCAGAGGGACAGCAGCCAACGTGGCACCTCACAACCTGCTCCACGCTGCAGGTCCTCCCGGGCACCACTGGAGGAACAGCCCTGATGGTCCACAGCCTGGGGTTACAAGCTTCACACCGTGCAAAGTTAATGTGTAAGGATGTAGAACCACAAGTATATTTGGGTCTGGCAACAAAGAGAGAAAAATGCTGGTTTTAAACAAGAGCAAGATGCTTTTGTTTGCAAAATGTTGGTCGTATAAAGATGTAGGCTCCCCTGAAGCCATTCTCCCAGCTGCTTTTCAGAGAACTGCTATTTCTTCAGGAAAAGGCTTAGGAAGACATAGGTCGGTAGCAAAACCGAGCTTCACTGGCAGCATGATTCATCTCACCTTTGACCACCAATTTCTGTCTCTTCCATGAGTAATTATTGCTATTTGTTAGTGACTCAAGAACTAACCCACTTTTGATACAAAAACTGCACGAGTCATCGTAAACTTTAACTTTGTCCGTGATCCAGCGCCTAGTAAGTTCACTAGGATTTTAAATCTATTGCACTTCAGATTAGACTTCTTACTGAGACATCAGGATACCATGGCACAGACTCTCCCCTGATTTATTCCAGCATAAACCAGGATTAATTCCATTTGCAACACCAATACAAAACCAGTGCAAGCAAAAGATCCAACCCAGTACAGTATTTATCAGGCTTGCATCTCTGACTTCTGTCAAGGCAAAGAAAGCAGCACTTGGAGCCAGGCCCTTACATCATGGCTCTGGAGATTATGCTGATCTCCCAGTCTAAAGGTGAAGAAGGCTGACTCAGCCCTAGTTCTTCCCACCATTTAGTATTTCCCACTTAATTTTTCTATTTTACTGACACGTCATCTTCCCCTGGAGGATTTTGTATATAGGTGTGGGGTGGGGAGGAGGCGTATGGGTCACCTTCCATTCCCCAGAAATGAACCCGAAGTCTAAGCAGGCTGCTTTAAATGTCTGGAGGCAAGCACCAAATTGAAGGCTGACTGGACAGTGGGAGGCCATGTGCTGAAACAGATTCCTTTTGTGTTTGGCATAAGCATATTTAGCACCACCCTATAAAAACAATGTTTGTTGGGAGTTGTGTCATGACAAGCCTTGCTGTGCGGCGTGGGAGGCTGGAGCTGTGGGATTCCCACCTACAATCCCAGCATGTTGCTTGAGCTTATTTGTAAATCTAAAAACATATATACAGCACTTACATTGAGCAAGGCTGTAACTGTCAGGGTTGTGAATCCAACGCTTGAGGATTGTGACTAGATGAACTTAGAATAGAGACAGTGAAAGGAGATAACTGGGAATGGGATAGGGAAACTGCAGAGGATACAAGACTTGCTGTCACACAGACATAAAAGCATACAGTGGGGGGAAGGCTAGCTCCTGATGGTGGAGATGTGAAAGAAAAGAAAGAAAATGAGAAAGAAACAAGGATGGAAATACTGCAGGCAGGAGCGTATGTCCCACAAGCATCTTCATTGACTGTCTATGAAACTCACCATCAAAAAAACCTTCATCCTAATAAAGTGCTGGCACACGCAGAGGGTCTCTGCTCAAGCCAGAGGTCCCCCCCCTGCCGTATGTGTCTCCAGCCCCCTGAGGGCACTGCCAGTTCAGTTTGTTCCTATGTAAACAAACAAAATCCCTAGGAAATCATACACTAAAGGTAAGTTAAAAGAAAAAAAAATGTCAGAAAAAGACAGGCTTTCAACAGTTGGTGCATGAAAAAAATGATTAAGAAGGAAAGCCTGAGTACCTGGGGATGAGGAGGAATCTATTATATCAACTACAGAAGGGCAAATACATCAGATCCTGTGTGTCATGTTATTTTCTGCTTATTTGCACCAGGTCCTGACAGATGCATGTGTAACCAAAGATATCACTAAAATAATAGCGATACCATAACCCATTCTGATTTTTTTTCCATTGAATACAAACTAAAGCGTGGTCTGGTTTACATCATTAGCTTATTTCATTCTGAGATGTAGGTGTCTGACTGAACCCATACAGCGAGTATAGAGCAGCTCATCAGGGACACGTCTTTTAAGTACCACACAAGCCTGCCAAGGAATTACCACATAAAGTTTATGTTTCTCTCGCCATGAAGAGCTTCTGATCAGGAAAGCAAGTCTAACAGGAACTGTCAGCTGCCAGCAGTCTGCTGCTTCTTGCCGTCTCCCAAAACCTCTCGTGGTGTGAAGAAGCTCAGCTCTCCAGAGCAGCCTGTCTGTTGGTCAAGTCGACCCACACCAGATGAGTCCTCCTGACTCCCTGCTGCCCCTCCCCTCCCACAGCAGGAGTCCCTGTACCAGTCCTTGCTGTACTGAAAAGAGGAGCAGCAAAGATTTTTATTCTTTAGAAGTCTTCACAAAATACCCTCCTAGCGTTACTCTGACACATAAGGACTAAGCTGCCACTTGTTTCAACAGGCTCATCTTCAACAAGTGACATCAAAGCAGAGAAACAAGTTGTCAGAGCATTGCCACACTCTTCATTTTAAAGTTTTTCTTTCATCCCACCTTTGAAGGAGCTCCCCACCTTTGGTATAGTTCCATGCCCTGTTGATGCTCTTTGCTGCCCTACTGATAGCCATTATATGACTAGACAGCTCAAGGCCCATTAGAAACTTCCACAGCAGCACTGGGGTTCCCAGCCCTGAGCATCCAACCCAAACCCCAGGGTCAGACCCAGCAGGTCCCTGGGCAGTGTAAAAGAAGAGGTGTGTGTGCTTTCAAAAGGCAGGCTAAGTAGATGATTACTAGCTCAATAAGAAACCTCCACTGTTTGAAATAAATGCTGAAGTTATTCTGTGTATGGCATCCAAAGCAGATTTCAGGCTACACAATGTGGTAAGCAGATAACAAAAAAGGGATCTGTTTCAGGCAGATAATAAAATTCCTGATAGTGTAGAGCCTATACTCTCAGACAACTCCAGCTCAGCACGATTTCCACAAAAGTAAAGGTTGTTTCCTGGCTGCTTGTGTTTGCCTTTCATATAGGACTTCATGAAATATTTCTTGAAAAGCATTAATTGAATTATACTGGCAACTCAAAACCTGCAGAAGGGTATCATCCCTCGAATGCCACAGGCCTGCACCAGGGACCAAATCCCTTCCTTTTGGAATCTGCAGGTGAAGCACGAAGCTTGGCATAGATACCAGGTCTGGAAGCCAGCCTGAGCACTCCTGTCAGAGCTGAAGAATGGACTCATTAACTTAGTCTCTTTACTAAGCCTAAGCTATTTATTGAGCTACTGAAATCAATGAGTTCACTGATTAAAATATATCTACACACATAAATCCTGATGTAGTAGCTCATAACTGGACTCGGCTCCTAAAGTCAAGACAAAGCAAGCAAGAAGCAAAAGTTACACAAGCTCCTGACACCCCTTTCACCACAGCTAGACCAAACCCCACCAAAAGTAAAACTCACATCAAAAAAATCCCCAAATTAGCAGGAAGTTTGAGAACTTGCTGTACATTTTAAACTCTTCACGTTCAGAAGTGTCACTCATTTTATGTTTCTAGTACATCTGGCGAAAAAAGGGCTCTGACCTTTGACTGTTCTCAGGTGCTTTATTAGGAGTAAAGGAATGATTAGTAATATTAAGAGCAATAAACTTTAGGACATTTCTATATAGATTAACATTTTTAAACATTTACTCCTCAGTATATAGTCAAACAAGACTTCAGAGGGTTTCTTTACAATGCTCAACCGGGCAAACACAAATCAGCCTTATTAACATAGTCTTATCATTGAAAGCCTGGAGCAGGGGGGCAGATTGTGAGGACAGAGGCACCGGTTCAGCCAGGCAAAACAAGCAGCGGTGGCGAGTGTCACAGTGGAGGGCCATGAGGTTCAGACCCACGGCTCCTGCAATACCCGTGGTCTCAGTGAAGGTAGAATCACCAGTCTTCCAAATCAGCAGAACCCCATTTTTAATTAACCAGATTAAAAGGCTAAGTGCCTGGAATCTTCGGTCAAGATCTGTTAGACTTCTTTGCTTAAAAAGTGTAACGGCAGTCAAATCAGTCAGAATTGCTTAATCATTCATACAAGAAAAGTTGCCTATCTCGAGAGAAGTGCCCTTGTAATCACTTTTGTAAATACAGTTGTATTAATCTGGTATAGGATAACAGGTTCAAAGTCGTAAACCCTGGAAATCTTTTACCATATGAAATGTTATAACAGGCATTAACTCATAATGCCTGCTTGTTATCATGACAGCAGCAGTTCCCTAGGGGTCAGGAGGTTTATGCTAAAGCACATAGTGCTGAGTAAAGAACACATATAAATTTCTATTGTAACTGAACCCAAAACACCCTCCTTCCTTCCCCACCCCAAACAAACAAGAAGCACACACAGGCACATCCTTCTCGATTTTGTTTTCACCCCAAGCTCTCTAAAATGCTTTTGATGTCTTGAGACCCATCACACATCAGCAGGATGCTCTGGGTTGTTCCGAGCACAGCTGCTGGAGGCGGCAAAGGCCGACGGGAGCGGGCTGGGCTCAGTCAGCCTTGTGGCAGCCCCGTCTGGCTGCAGCCTAGCCAGCCTGGTCTCAAACAAGATGAAAACCTTCCAAAAAAGGGTGGTTTGCCAGTGCTGTGGATGGACAGGACCTCAAAGTTGGTCTTGAGAGTGTCTGTGGTCTTTGCCCATGGGTGAGCACTCGGTGGCCGAAGGGAGCTTTGTCTCAGGAGTCACTGCGTGACCCTGACGGAGGATGGGGAAAAGGTTCTGGCCAAATTCTTCCTGTACCCCTGAATTTACCTGGCTTCCCACAAAAGCTTTGAGGGTTCACAACTGTTTCCTTAAGTAGCAATATTGCAGGCTGTCTTTGCATTGATCCCCTTCTCTGAATTGCTTGAAACTAGTCACCACAGCCTTTCCTTTTTATGTTCTTGTTAGCAGTAGTAGTAGTAAAAGACAATTCTACTTAGACATGGTAACTGAGCTGAGTTTTCACATCTTCAAATTTTCTAACCTTTAACACACCACTTGATAGTTTTCAAGAAAAAAGAAAAATGGCCAGCAGTGTATTTTCAACCTCCAGGTCTAGATATAAAACTGAGCAGCAGTTCTGTAAAGAGCAAATTAATTTTCAAGCTGGCTGCTCTTTCAAGCCCTGGCTCTGGCCACTGTGAACACCTCTTTTTAAGACTTTTTTTTCCAGGACTAAACTAGAGAGGACTCCAAGCAGAAAGATAGCAAGCACAAGGTGGCCAGCAGCACGCTGGTGAGGGAGAGATTGGCAGCCCCAGACAGATGGGCAAGGAAGAAAGGAGATTAGGGAGGCACTGGGTGACAAGGGAGAAAGGATCTGAGAAAAGCAAGTGGAAGGAAAATAATGGAAGGGAATGGAGGTGCCAGAGTTTGGTGTCTCCAGATAGAGCCAGGGTGGAGCAGGACCCGGCACACTTGGGGAGGGGTGATAAAGGCTGGTCAGATTATGGCTGCTGTTGCCAACCAAAAAACATGGTGCAGTAGCAACTACCCACTGCAAGAAGCAGCAGGAGGACTTTCCCAGGGGACTGGTTGCATTTGCCCATCCATGCCGCCTTCTTTCCTCACCATGCATGTCTAGCTACCTTTCAAAGACCACTTCTGTGCTCCTTTCTGCCCAGATCACACAGCAGGGAAAGTCAGAGTGAGCCTCACAAGTCTACTCCGCTTCTTTTGCCTCTGCCCTTCTCACAACTCCAGTGCCTAGCAGAAGGCTTCCTCACACAGCTGGGATCCACACGGCAGCGCTCATTAATGGTACAGAAAAGACACCAAACACACTCAAACCCCCGCCACTAGACCTTGGCAGTTTCTACCAGGCAGACACACAACAATTTAAAGGCAACTACGCAATTCTGACACACTAAATCCGTCCAATTTCAAAATGATAAGCTGGAAGGATATATCATATCGGGTATACCCAACGAGTGGCATTTCTACGGCGCTGTGACTAAAGCAAAAACTCTCATTTGCTGAATGGTAACAATAACAAATATGGTCATATATAGTCAGTATCACATGTGTGTGCGTACGCACATGTGTGTGTGTGTGCAAAAATAAGTACATTCATATACATGGGTGCAAGTGTGTGTTATATATGAGACATTTCTCCATTTCATCAGACCCACTGCTACTGGCACTTGCTGTGGAAACCACCTCTGTCCTATGAGAGAGATGTGCTCCATCCCTCACTTCCTTACAGCTCCTTGTCCTGAGGCCACATCTGCCCAGACGTATTTTTTTTTTTTTTGGGGGGGGGGGGTGTATGTCCCCCATACAAAGGAGGTTACCCTTACCCATGCAGCAACGGACATGGGGCTGCACGATAGATGCTGGATTCAAGGAGGGCACAGGCAAGCTGCCGACCTCCTTGGCCGAGTGAACAACCGCTTTGAAAGAGCCCTGTGAGCCGGGCTCCGCTTTCTTCCCCTCGGCCTCCCGCTGCTGCCGCCTCACGTGATCACTCTTTGGCCAGAACACGGAGTGCTTAAGAGAGACAGCATTTGTCTTTCAGAAGGAAACACAACACCAGTGTTAGCTGGGGGGCTGCAAATATAACATAATTAGTAGAAGCCTTTGTCTTCTGCCAGAAATAATATAGATGGGTGTATATGTATATATACACGTGAACAAGCACCGCCATCAGCAGGAGGGGGGCGGGGGGTCATTGCCATCCTGCTCCATGGCCCCTGGAGATCCCTATTGCAGCCAGAAAAATAAATTTCCATCCCCTTAAGGTGACCGCTGAGTGGCTGTGTAACCCCTCCTCGCTGTGCCGGCAGCCCAGTTCCCTGCCACATGCAGGAGAGCGGAGCACAGGGCCAAATTTTCAGCGAGTGAAAACAGCCAGAACTTTCTTCCAGCCAGCACACTTGTGCTTGCTTCCACCAGCAGATAACTTGCTGCCGTGTTCCTGCATCGGGGGCCGAATCCCTTCCTTCTTGGGCTGGCAAAGCTGAGGGAACGGCACGGACAGTGATTCCCAGTCTGCCCAGGGCAGGCTTTGGGGACAGCCCTCGCATCAGCCCCACCACTAACCCCAAATGATCAGTTTGCCTCTTGGAGGAGCAGTACCCTGCCTTACAACCAGGAGGAAGCATAATCCGTTTCATCGTTTATAGAACTTTATAGCCCTTTGGAGAACTATACCTCGGGATCTCCGCCTTTGCCTTTTCCTTTCTTCTCAGTGCAGACATACAGCACCGGGGTATTCACATAAAGGATGAGCCGGTGTCACTGTCAGGGGTAGACGGACTTACTGTGACCGTGAGTGTCAGGAGCTCGTCGGTTAAGATCGGATTTCATATTTCAGATACTAAAGCACAGAGGCAAATCAGAGTTACTGCAAAAAAAAAGCTCGCATCTGGAATCGCAATGGGAATTAGTGGAATTTGTAAAAAAGCCTCAACCCAAGTCAGTCTCTTCCCTTCACGTAAAAAGCATGCAGGAGTAGGAGGCAGAAAGACGTACGCGCCTCTGCCCGCTTCTGGATGCCCTCAGAAACAGTGCTTGAAAGCACAGCTGGTGCTCAGAAAACAGGGTGGCGGGGGCCACCATGGGAGCTGCACAGGTTCCTGCCCTTCCCTCCCCAAAAGCCTCGCCAAGTTCTTCCCCAGCAGCAGCTGAAGTTGTTTGTCCTGGGGGGTGCGTGATGCCCCTTCACCACAGCACAGGCACGGGTCTGCTTCACCACAGGTCTTCTCCTCCTGAGCTGGAGTGGCCCGGGGGACAAGCGGGACCCTCTTCCTCCTCAGCAAGGGCTGGGCAGCAGCTCCTCTCAGCACCGTGCAAAGGCGCACAATTATTTTGGGGGTCCTGATTATCTCCCTCTGCCACGACTTACCAAGCTACACCCAGATAATTTAGGGCTGACCAAACACCTGCTCACACTTAGAAATTACACCGTGCCAGAGACTTTCACAAGTAGAAAGGTGTTCCCCAGGTGGCAAGATCCCCAGAATCATCTGGGTGCGAATGTGCAGCAGCCAGCAAAGAGCTGCAGGCTCCGTGCTGCCGGGGGTGTTTTGTCGTAGGGTAGCCCCTGCACCCTGCTGGGCTCTTATGCCTAGCCATAAGAAAATGGTTTCTGTGAACCATTTGGATGAGGGAAACTGGGGTATGCAGAAAGGCTACCATCCCTACTTCATACGGCAATTTAGAAGAGAAATATCTAATTAAAGCAAGTGCTGTTCTGCAGGATGACATGGCATTTGTTGTGCTGATGTCCCACCACCTGTTGTACTGCCTGGTTTAAAACTCGGGGGACAGGTTCATCTGCATCAGATGCTTTTTACATGACTGATTTTTAAGGTGTATATTGAAAAAAGGGTTGTCTTCTACCTCTCAAATTATGCAATCCTTTACTTACAAAAATTTCCTTACCCTCGGCTGTGGCCCTACTGTGCTGTTTCAATGACTTGCATAAAGTCTTCACGGGTTTATTTTCCCACACTTACCCTGAAGCCTTTTGCCGTAGTTTTGTCTCCATCTCCTCTACACGGGGTGGTCAGCGATACGCTGTTAAACAGACACAGAGCTGTATTAAACATGGATGAACACTACGCGGGGGGCGGGGGCGGAACGTACTAGGACTCGAAGGAGGTAAAGCAAAGTGCAACACCATATCGAACGTGCCACTTGCTTTGTGCCTTTTGTTTTTAGAGCCATGCAAGCAGCCGCAACGATAGCGTTATCTGCTGACTGCACTGCTGAGCCGGGCAGCCCTGCCCCTCCCAGCTCACCCCATGCACCGATGCAGCACGGCACAGGCGTGGAAAAAGAAGAAACCTTTCAACCTCAGGTCCCAAGAACACCACCACCAGCTTCATCTCCTTTTCTGTCTGCAGGTACTGAGGTACTGCTACCTTGGAAAACAGCGCAGAAGCTCAGGGACCAAGGGCCTCATCAATTAAACAGCAGCTGGGGATGAACTATGATCGTCTGTATTAGTAAGCTGTTCAAGCATTTCACAGCCCGTGACAATTGCTGCTCTCCCCAGCCATTCCCGGGCACAGTCCAGAGTCAAGGACCTAATCTCAGTTGGCCATCACCACGGAGCCGCCCTCTTTGGAAGTGGATAGTATTTTACTAGCATAGATGCAAGCTCTTCTATGCTGACCGGTCTCTGTGCCTGGGAATATTTCCAGGTGTAATTAATTTACTAATATAGAAGTAGTCAGTGACATTTCACAGTTATTCAAATGCCTGCTATGTCTATTGACCAAGATACGTGCTTCTTCCATCAGACAGCCAGCATCACTTTAGCAGAGACAAGCTGATTCACAAACCTACAGGGCTGCTCTAGTGACTCCTATGAAGAGTTGGCAGTAGGCATTACAATTCTGCCTCACCGTCTAGAGTTTTATAGCGAAATAACTCTCTGCCTGTAAAACACAGCTAGGACTCAACGATAAATTCCATCTTTGCATCAGAAGGCAAAGGCTGTGTCCCTGAAGAGACAGAGGCTTCCCCATCCCCACTGAATACCTCATTAACGTCCCTCAACATTTCATTGCACACCCTCTACTCCCAGGTTTACTGAACCTCCACCTTGCCCTAACTGGAAGATTCATTAACTTCATCCCAACTACAGTCTAAATTGGTCAGGGAATTTAGCTGACCCTTTGTCACCCACCTGTGACCACCATTATTTCCCCACTTCTTGCTGCAACCTTGGATCAGAACAGGATCTCCACCACAGCAGACAGACATTGTGCACCCACCTGTGGGGAATCCATAGCACCCTCCTAAAATATTCTTACAGAAGGATGTGGGTTGGGTTTAAAACCACACATCTGAAAGCCCAACAAACTGTGATTGCAAATATAGACTATAACTTGAATGCATAAACGTTTGGGTAACATAAACATTGGATGCATAAGAAAGAATACAGATTGTAGTTGTTTGGGCTTTTTTTTTTTCAGAAGCTCTTTTTTAAAATGCAACCTACTACATCCAGCCCAAAGTCATCCTGGTTCTATGGCTTCTCGGAGAGTAGGTAAGTATCAAAATAGCAGAAGCCCTCCAATACAGAAAATACCTCCTGCTCCAGAAGGAGCCAGATACAAAACAAGGGCCTCTGCATCTGGGAATTTCAAGGGCCTTATGCCAGTCCGTGCAGCAGGGAAACTGTTCATTAAATGTCAGGATTAAAACTGTGTGCTCCAAATCTATCAGCCCTTGTTCTTCTTGTCCTGAGATGGTATTTTTCAACATGATCTTATGCCTTTGAAAAGCAATTCCAGGATCACTTGGGCAGTGTTGCTATGGTCATTCTCGTATACGACCAGTAACAGGTTGAATTCTCAACATTTATTTTCTGAATTTTTTTTTCTCCTGAGTATATGTATTATTTTATTTGTGAGGAATTGCTTTATAGATTTTTCATTTTTGCCTCCCAAATCACTAGTGGTCCACCAGCTACACGCTGAGGAACATCAACAAAGCACATGGCCACAGGCAACATGTTGGCTGAATATGAACTGAATTTTTTATGGAGTATTGATGTAGTTTCTGCAATTTGGACATACTCAAAAGATTTAAAAAAAAAAAAAAAGCCAGGAACAACTACTACTGCCTCCTTATTGATGACTATTAACGAAAATGTGTAGGTACACGGACAGCTGGGGAATCGGACACAATGGGGCAGAACCCAGGTGGCAGATGACCTGATATTGTTGCTAAGGAGAGAGGAACATATAAGGGCACCTCCACAACTGCTGCTCCAAAAACAGCACCTAAACTTGTAGTGTTAGGCCTCATCTCGTTTCTAACATGCACATTCAGGTCGTAAAACCCGAAGTGAGAATCTCAAAGCTCTCCTGAACCTGGTGTTACGCATACAGTCAACTTTCTCCACGCGTCAGCACCCTCACGCACACAGAGGTGCATGCCTGAAGACAGAGAAGGCAGGAGGGTTGGTGAGTTGAAGCTAAACACCAGACAAGCGGGCAGAACCCAGAACCAGCAACCAGCAGCAAAGCACCCACGTTCTGCAAAGAGCCCATCCTGCTGCAGCCAAGATCCTTGCCCAGCACCCCGGAGTTATGGGCTCTAAATTCACCTCCAGCTTAGGAAACGCCAGGCTGCTTGCAGAGAAAAAGCTTTTGAGTGTCTGTCCCCTTTTCTTCCAAACCCATAACAATATTTGCAGCATTAATAAGCTCACAGGTTAAGAACAAACCTTATTCACACAAAGGTCTTAAAGTTATGTGAACTGACACAAGCTCCCTATTGCTAACATACATCAAACTCAGAACAACAGGTTTACTTAAAAACACACTTTATTTATAAGACATTCAAACTTCATTTTGAAAAAAATATAACTGTACATAAAACTTTAAGTAATTTTTCACTTAGAGTTAACAAAACCACGGTGAGATTTACAGTTCATTGATTCAGCAATCATGGAAATTACATTTTGGCGCATTATTTAAATGACATAATGAGCAGAAAAACTGGAGGAAACTTAAGCAACACAACTCCGTAAATGTAACAATCTTATACAGTGACATCCTCATATCAAGGTATCGCTGTTCAAATAAAGTATTTAACATAGAAAGTGCTTCCGCTGTACAGCAGAGTAAGTAGTAGAACCTGTAGAAATCTTCATAGCTTTTGAATTACCTTTTCAGAAACATCCCTTTTACCTGCTTTCCAATTAGTGAGCCAAGCCTTCCCCTAAGGTGTTAATGAACAACTAAAGAACCCTACTGATTTCATTATACCTTCTCAGGTTTACAGACCAACCTTCTTTAAAAAGTTGGTTCAGGTGGAGTGTTTGTAAAGAATTTGAGTATATATAAATATATTTACATGTCAGGATGACTATTTAGACAAACAACACTTCTACACAGACCAGAGGACATAAAATAGTCCTTGGAGTAGCTCACATCAAGCCATCCATAGACCTTGGGTGGTAAACTTGACTTCGGGGAAAATTCAGTTGTTGGCATATCCCCTTCAAAGTTCAGAATAAAAGAGCATTCAGAAGAGTAAGGGTAACAATCAGGTAGGGGAGGGGGGAAAAAGAAGAAGAGCTAAACAGGGTCAAAAGTGGTTTGCAATGGTAAAGTGTATCACGCAGCAAAAAGTGGGTGAATTTTAATAAAACAGAGTGCAAAAATTAAACCGGTGCATAAAAGAGGTATTTCTAAACTGTATTATAGGTACATCACCATGGCCAGAGGGCTAGCAAAACCATACTGCTTATTTTGAAGAGACAAAGAATAAGGGAAACATTAAGAGGAAAAAACCTCTGGTTGCATTACAAGTCAAAATAAGTATTGCGAAGAACACAAGGAAAAGGAAGAGAACTGAAAACCTGGCAGAAAAAAAGGCAATACTAAAAATAGCATCAGATATTTTTCTTTACATAGAAGAGCAAAGGCAAGGCATGCATTTAGGGAGCTGCAGAAGAAGGAGAAGTTAACCATCAAATTGGCACATTTGGCACATACAAAAAGGTGACAAAAAATTGATTCACTTTTAAGAAAAGACCCATAACTGATGAGGGCTAGTAAATTGCTTTTGTATTCAATGCCATGTTAATTTATTGCAAATTTCACTTGTACTCCACAACTATCTGGCAAGGCTAGCAAATGTTTCATTGTCATACAACTGGGTCACGTATGACTGGTTATGGATCGGAGGGCCACGTAAACTGGACTACCTGTTGAAATTCACCTGCATTTTAAGCAGATTTCCTTTGCTACAGACAGTGATGAACAGATAGGGGTAACCACTGCAAGAGAACCCAAATGCCATCACAATGCAATCATAAGGGAGTACTTGAAGAGGACAAAGCAGCACAATCAACCTGCGATCATCAGTAATTTTACATTACTGAACTGGAGGGGGGAAAAAAGCTAAAGAAGCCAAAAGGAGATTTTCTGACAGTGCAATAGGCTACAAAACTGAATTTAGAACAAGTGCCCACAGATAAGGGCAAATACTGAAATATACTGTATTTCAAAATGAGGTAAGCCTACTTCAAGAGAATTAGAAGTGAGATGGCAAGAACTGAAGGGAAATAAGCCAATACAAAATACACACTGGTTGGAACGAGGTCTTCTACAGAAGTAGAGAGGGGCCACCCAGTACAGCCTAGTTGTGACACACTTAAAACAGAGAAGAACAATATTTTGTTGCAGGACTCAAATGCAGGTAAGGATACCGGGTCAGAAACCTTAGCTGAATACCCTGAAAGTTGCTACACAGAAAAAGCAAAGTTCATCTCCTCAATAACATAGCTCTGTTGGGTTTGCTTGCTTACATAATAAAGCAAATTTAAAATCTGCTTGAGTTCTAGACCTGAAGATTTCTATAATCCCTGGTATTTTCATATTTATCCACAGGCAACAATTACAGTACATTCAATCAGACAAGAAAAAAAGTTTAAGAATATTACTTCATTGTATTTTCAGGTTACAACACTTTTAAAAGCTTAAAAAAACCCCACAGTTTTAACAAACAGTAGAAGGATAAAGATGGTCCATTTTGTCAAATGCCCCAACATTACACATACTAGTTTTCTCTAATTTCAGAGTAAACTACTGCCATTCCATCCTTCAATCATTTAATAAAATGCATATATATATATAAAATACCTGATTTAAGACACAAATGCATAATTATGAAAGGGTGGTTGTTTTAGAGGATACCTTGGAAGCAAGTTCTCCCATAGAACTTGCTGTTATTTTGGGAGCCTTCTATTCCAGTTCTCAAAACCCCTATAAATATATTTGTTATTTACATCTAAACCTTGACATTTAAACATCATTATAGATGAAATAAGGACAAAAAAATACCCAGAAGAAAGGGCTGTCTTACTTTATGCCACACGCTTTCAAAAGGGAGAGCAATTCTCAAAACATTTCCTGATTTACATTAATTCATGCAATAACTGCCAAGCAAGATCCTGCTGCCTTCACTTCTGCCGCTGCCAACAGAATCACAGACTGGAGGATCAAGCTTTTAATTATACTAACACATAGCTTAATTTAAATAACACAAACCTACAATGGAAGGCTATAAAATATATTAATTCACCCAAGAATCTGTTTAAAAGGGTTAACTACAAATCTAGAAATGTGCTATTTAGACTGCAATCACGGCTTCAGTACATACCATTTCCCAAGCAGCAGAATATCCTGCTGCATGTTTTAATGTTCATTGACTTAATGTAATTGTCTCTATTAATAAGGAGCTGGCTGCTTTCAAACTGGTGCTTTCCCAGCCCAGGGAGGAAATCCACTTGCCCGTTCTGTTAAGGTGTCACTGAGGTAAAGAGACCACTATTTTATAAATTGTCTCCATGAATAAATGAATGAAACAGCCTGCCCAGGCCACACGGACCATTGAAAGGCTGCTTTTGACAGAAAAACGTATTGGAAACCTTCTGGATCTGAGCTGCACAGCCAGTAAGGCCAAACATTATACTCGGTGTGGATTAGGGAGTGGGTTCCCCCTCCCAGAAACCTGGGGAACACTCCTGACCTAAATCCAGCACCGATGACAGGGCACATCATCTGGTTTTCCTTAGAGCACCCTTGCATGCCTTCAAAAGAGCAAGCAGCACGAGGACCACGGAACTGCTTTACCAAACACACCTTTGTGCAGGGGGAGGAGAGACAGGGCAAAGGGAAGGGCTTAGAACTTTAAAGAAATAATTGAGACTACACCAGGAAAAAATTCCCTGTCATTTTCTGTAAAGCTCCCTCTAAGTGATAATACTGCACATAAAATTTCAAAGGGGCTTTCTTAGTTAATATGATCTTAAGTTATGCCTTAATCATAGAACTGCAGGATTTTAAATGTTCATAATAAACACATTAGCTTATTTATTCAGCATGAATGAAGACAGACACTCAGTGTTTAAGATACTGCAACCATCCCACACAATGATGAATTAAGACCGAGGCTATTATAGCTTCCGTTGTCAGGAGGGGAAAGAAAAAAAAAAAAAAAGAAATGACTGAGTTGTACAATCACAACAAGATAAAAGTTAATTGGATGACTGCCCGCACTTCCACGTGCTAGAATCAGTACAGACAATGTTAGTATTTCTTTGCTTTCGTGACAAGTCTATTCTTTAGGATACTTATCTGTGATTAGGCTAGGACTCCAGTATTGCTAGCAGAGAAACAAGACCAGCTTCTGTTCTGTCCCTAAATACAGGAGTCGATCAAGAAAACAATGCAAGTTCAAATTCCCGAGTGCTTCCCCTCCCCCTTAGGCACTCTTAATTTCATTCACAAACCCCACTGGCCAGAAGCACAAGCGTGACTGTTAAACACGAACTGTCTATGCAAAAATGGGTTTTAAGGATCAGTAAAGCATCTCCACTGAAGTCCTTTATAAATATACAGTACTCAGCCCAGTACAATCATTAACTGGCCACAGGGCTTGCAGGAGAACAGCTCACTTCAGCAGACAAGGCCAGCGTTTCATTCCCAGTGCCACTGGCCATTAACTGCAAGCATCAGTGCAGAGGGCAGCACAGCCCACCCACTCTAACAACAGAAACTCACACATGGTTTGGTAAGGAACTGGATTAGGCTGTATCAGAAAAAACGTTAGACGCACGCAACATCCTTCGTGGAAATATTAACCCTTATTTCAGATACAAGGGGGTTTCAGGCGTATTTTGGTTTACAGCTAAAGCACAGAAATCTTTTAGCCACACCAACTTCAGCTACAGCCACCAACGCCCCCCTTCCCAGCCAAGACACGCTTGTTCCACAAAAACATTACGTGGAGTAGGGGGAACTGCCTAAAGTCGTGTACTGCTCAGCTGCGATTTGTCATCGGATGCATCACAATTTTTCACATTTTTAATGCTATCCTCTGCCAGTGGGTACTCAATAGGGATTTCAATATCATTTTTACATGAACCATTGTCTTTATGCGGTGCAGAAAGGCAGCTATCATTTTTCTCGGTATAGCCATTACTTTTAGCCAGGGGGGGCTCCCGCTGGCTGCAGCACAGCTGAGAGTCACAGGCTTTTGAGATGCAGGGTGAGCTGCACAGTAGCTGGGAGGTCTTGCGGTCGATGTACTCGGGCTGGATGGTCACAGAATGGATCCCTGCTTCGTGGAAAACCTTCCGTATTTTGTAAGCAGCATCTTGGTAATCAGTAGGGGTTTGGCATTTGATATGAAGAGTAGCGATATTCTTCCCACCTGCAAGCTCCCAGACATGCACCTCGTGCAGGCTGCTAACCCCTGGTACACGAGCTAGTCTGTCAGCTGGAAGATATGAAAGAAAGATATTAGAGGCTTTGGTGTACTGGCTAATTACTAGCTTTCTCATTAAGAGCCTCATCCGAAGGCAGCAGTCTCTGAACTATCTTTTGGAAAGAGCTGTACTTTGTAAAATAGGTCTATGCCCAGCTGCTTTCAGTTCAGCCTCCAGGTGACCACAGGAGCAGGCCACCCTTCCTTTTGGGTTCACCCATCCCTCAGGCTCCCTGATGGCAGTTTAGCAGCTGTTCAGAGAAGCAATGTTAAAGCACCACTTCCTTGGCCAAAGGCTCCACAACTGCTGGTTTCTTTAGCCCTGAGCATGGTAACACTCCAGAAATAACCAGTGCTACCCCACAACTAACCAGTGTGAACAATGCCCCAATGCCACAACATTAACCAACCCCACTGGGAACTTCTAAGCTGTTTTGGAAGCCTTTCAGAAGAAGCTGCTGCAGGGTTGGGAAATGCTGTAATTTGGTGGTGTTTCTTTCACTAACACCCCAAACAAAGCATTCATAGCTCAAGACCTGGTATTTTTAATGTATTGTTGGAGTACCACATTCTCAAAATGCATGCTTTAACTAATCCAGAGAGATTTGAGTCATGTTGCTAGGACACAGGCATGTGACTATTTCTCACAGTCCTTGAGAATTTAGAGCTATTATGAGTAAATAAGCCAAACATGTCATTCCAGAAATAACATATGCATTGAAATATATCATTAAAATTAATCGCATTTCAACAACAAATTTGACTTACTCAGTAGTTGCATATTAACACCTTTGGGAACCATCTGCAACAAAATAATTGAGGTCTCTTTGATAAGTGGGAAGGCAGAAGACAAGATGATGAACACCATAATTATTGTCAGGCTTGGATCAATGTAGCACTGCCAATTACATGGAGCATTCCCCAGAGGAAGTACATGGAATATTGTAGCAGCAACTACCACGACCACAGATCCAAGTGCATCTCCCATAACGTGCAAAAGAACACCTGAAACAAACGGCACGATTTCCATTAGTGAGTTTTTATTTTGAGAGGGGAGGAAAGTAATGCTGCATTTTTCAAGTCTGTTCTACTTGACATGAAAAAATGCGGTTACTCCAGGCACTAACATCATAAGCAAAGTTTTCAATAACAGCTTTCAGGAAAAAAAAAAAAAAAAAAAGAAAGGGAAATACTGACTCTGAATCACAGCTGCATTATTGTGGGATGCATTATTAAACATGTAGGGTACGCTGGCAACTGCAGTCCAACTGCAATGCCATGGCAACGTAAAATGTGTTTGCCTAAATGCCTGCAGATTATTAAGAGATCCTGGCACATTAAATCTCAATTCTCAATTAAAAATTGATGACTAAATCCATCCGTTCTACCCTGGAAGCAGAGAGAGCCACAGACCACCCCCAGTAACAGTTATTCCCCTCCATCAGCTTCTATGACGCTGTTGAAATCTATTCTTACGGCTCCAAACGCCCTCAGACTCCAATTTTTGGATCAAGCTTGATTATAGTCAAATTAAACCTTGTCCCACCAACTCTACTAGCCCTCAGACCCCAGAAATTCAGAATCTGGTTTGACAGTCATACATGGATGCCACAGTTTAGTATGTGCCTGGACTACTCCGAATTAAGAGGAATGCTGGGTACCGCTTTTTACATCTGTAAATATGTTTTTGTACAAAAGATAAAGACACAAAACAGGCTCTTGTAATAACATGTTTTTAGCTGCCCTTTCAACTACATTGACCAAAGCAGTCTTCTTGCTATAAAGTTACAATAATCGAAGAACTCTTTTTCTCTTCCTTTTTGTTTCTTTACTACTCTACAAAACCTTCCCTCTTCCAGTCATTGCTCAAATGCACTCCAGTTTTGTCAGTCCTTACTGTTCGGACTCAGATTTCATTCCACTCCATGCCTAATTCATAACATTTCTAAATATATGAACTTAATTTCTTCGTAAATAATTTCTATTTGGCGCCTGTAAGAGAATAAAATGGACCATCTCCTTTCAACATCCCTATGGCAAGCACTTTCAAGAGCTTCACTCCAATTTAATCATTTCCTCCTGGCTCGAAAAGCCGTAAAAGGCTCCCTCCGAAACTCATTAGCACCAGAGTGAGGAGTTTTGACTCTTTGGTGATGCTTGGTGCTGGATAAGTCCTAGAGCTGTGCCTGTGCTGCTGTTTCTTGCCAGCTCCGTGCACGAACATTGATCTTCAGTGTGAGAAGTGAAGGCATAACCACTGGAGTTCTGCCGAATCACTTGGGTCAGATAAGAAAGTACAAGCTTCCAGTGAGCCCAGCTCTTTCTGCTGGAGTCAGGCGTGTTCTGCCCCATTTGGCAGACTCCCACAGGGTTTTACTCCTCCTAACAGAGTTGCAGTGTTTCCTTTTCATTTACAAATAATCCTGATTCAGCATGGGCTATCAGCTATTGCACTAACAAGAAGGACAGGCAGGATGCAATTGCCAAGGCAACTAACTAGAGAGCACAGCTTAAAAAGAACAGGAAAAGGTCTCAGAAAGTCTTCCCTTGAATTAAGAAAAGAGTATGTCAGAATTTTCATAAATTATGAATGGAGAATAAGGAATTTGGAAAATGCTTATTTTACATTACTAACATCATTAATACCTACGTCTTGGTTACGCACCACATAATGAGGGCCTACGCAGAAACGAACCCATTTCCCTATCAGTCCCCAAAGCTATGGTTATAAGACAGAGAGGAACACAACTTTTTATTAAATCAAGTCAGTATGGTAAGACCATGGCATAGGTAATGCATAGTTTCCAACAGCTTGTGTTGGAAAGTCTGAACTACTCTGCATATGCTCCAGAAGTAAAAAGAATAGTTTTACACTAGTAATTAATCCTGTCACAGGCAGAATGTATGGATTCCTGTTCCCACCACTTTTAAAATCAAGGAAGCAGCTCCTCTGCCAATCCATTTTGTCCAGCCATGTTTTTCAGGGACCCTCCAATTCTATAATGCACAGATTTTTTTGCCAAGTGATGATGAAGTAAGCATAGCTATGTAACTAACTTGAAAGGAAAAACAGATTTTGAACCAGAATTTGAGAGACACGTAGCAGCGGCTACAGAAGCAAGGAATAT
Source organism: Falco cherrug (assembly GCF_023634085.1). Classification (NCBI taxonomy): domain Eukaryota; kingdom Metazoa; phylum Chordata; class Aves; order Falconiformes; family Falconidae; genus Falco; species Falco cherrug. The sequence goes on from NC_073709.1 coordinate 27,463,526, forward strand.
TTATAAGAACAACAAAAATAGATTTTGCAAAGATGACATGCTAAAGTGGCACTTAAAGAAAAATTCTCTTTTTAAAAATCAGAGATGACAGGTATCTTAAAATAACTGACATAAAACTCCTTATCCTCAAAAGTTTCTAGCATCATTATGCCTAAGCACTGTTGCTCAGGCAAGGCCTTCTCTAAAATATACTCAGCAGTTTCTTATTCTTCTCTCTTCCACCCCTGAAAGTGAGTTTGGTCTTCCTGCTCCAATAATCTCACCACTATAATGCCACAATATCCAGTGACACTGATTTCCAGACATTCAGGAAAGTGTTGTGGCTCTAGCACATGGGTTGATTTCCGAAGTGTCCTTCCTTACAGCCATATTTGTGTCACTCTGAAAATACTTTTGAAAGACAGGTTGATAGACACACACCAAAAAAAAAAAAAAAAAACCAAAAAATACTCAACAACAAACTCAGGTGCTTGACTGCCATGTCAACCTCTTAAGCTGAATTGATGTGATGCCAATTTACATGACTTTGGAGGTATAACAGATGCTAACAGGTGACCTTTAGAAGCCTGAAACTACCATTCCATTTCAACTTTCTGATAGCACTTTCTTTGTGGACAAAGTCAATGTTTAATATACTCAAAGACACCCACTCTGGGTTCTGCTCAGAATACATATGTAAACATGTATGCATATAAACACCTATACAGAAAGAATGAGACACTTATTTATTCCTAGAAGTAACTATACTGTTTCATTCTGCAAATACCCGGCGACCTGCTGCATTACAATGTAAGAAGGGCTGATCCTGTCAGAGGGACAGGTTCACAGTTCAAGGACCTGGAAAAACAACGTGCAGAAGCACCTTCCTGTTGCTGACAGTAAAACATTAGCAACCCTGGGATTTAAAGAAATTCTGTTTTCTGCCCAAAAGCATTTTGGAAGTTGAAAACTGTTCAACTACTACAGCAGTGATGCTCCAAGAAGCGCCTTATATCTGCCTGCTTTACCCTCCCATAAAGCCTCCAGCGACTTGAACTTAGTGCAGCAGGCTTTGCCTCCTTTCCAAAAAGTTCAGCTGCGATTTTCTAAAGAATTAAAACCAAAATGTGAGCACACTTGGAGCCAATTCAGCACCACGCTATTTTGTCATTATCTCTGCTGCATCAATACAGCCAAAACCTTTCTGCTAAAGATAACTGGGTCCATACACACAGAAGAGTCCTGGGCTTTTGCTCTTTTCTTACTGATATTTGGGGGGGGGGGGGGGGGGGGGGGGAGTTTGAAATGGAAACCAGAAAGTGTTTAAAGTGAATATAATATTAGCACTATACTCCCGTGCTTTACCTCTGATGTTCAAGGCTTCGGACTTTTTCTCTTTTTTCTTCTCAGACCCCTCTTCAGGGCTTTTTTGGTCATTTGGTGAATCACCTGCATTCAAAGAAGAAACGCTGTGTTGTGTATAAGTTCTACAAACAGAAAAAACATCAACCTTCTCAAAACCAACTTATTTCAAAGATGACGAGCAGACATACAAGAAGCCAGAACACTTTCCACGCAGCACCCTCCGAGCAGCACCTCCTTCCCCCCGCCCAAGCAGCCGCCCAGCAGCCGGGTGTAAAGTACAAGGTGACGGAGGCAGCGCTGGACGCGAAACCCCCCATGGCCCACGGGTGGGCTCGGGGCGCTGGCAGGGCCCAGCCAGGGGTGCAGCAGGTCGGTGGGTCCTGAGGGCCCCCGGGAGGGAGAGGGCGGACGGGGAGGGAAGGGAAGGGTGCAAGGGATGGGGAGAGGTCGCCATGGGAGAGGAAGGCTGGCGGGCGAGGATGCAGCCGAAAGGCACCTGCTTCATCGGCTGCCCCGGGCAGGGGGCCACGGGCCGTGGTGGCGGCGGGTGGGTGGCGGCGGCGGCAGCAGGCGCCCCAGTCCTGGAAGACGAGGAGCCCCACGAGGTTGACGGCGAGGCCGAGGGTGCCGACGATGAGCACCAGCTGGGCGTCATCGATGGGCTCGGGCCGGGCGAGGCGCAGGATGGCCTCCACGAAGATGGTGAAGCAGAGGGCGGTGAGGAAGACGGCGTTGCTGAGGGCGCCCACCGCCTCGGCGCGGCTGTAGCCGTAGGTGGCGCGGGGACCGCGGTGGCTGCGGCGGGCGATGCGCCCCGTGGAGAGGCCGACGCAGAGGGAGATGAGGTCCGAGAGCATGTTGAAGGAGTCGGACACCAAGGCGATGGAGTTGCCCAGGTAGCCCGACACCAGCTCGGCCACGAAGAAGCCGGCGGTCAGCACCAGCATGAAGATGAGGCGGCACGTCTTCCCCGAGTACCGCCCCATGGCGACGGCAATGGCGGCCACCGGCCCCGCGGCCGCCCCGCTCCCGCTAGCGCCGGGCCATGCCCCGCCGGCAGCAGCGCCGCCAGCCGCAGCGAGGGCGGCCGAACCGGCCCTTAACGCCGCCGCCGCCGCCACAGGCCCCGCCCGCCGCCCTGCCCCGGGGGGCAGCCGCCCGCCCCGCCGGCACCGCACCGCACCGCTACACGCCACCGCACCGCACGGCACCGCTACACGCCACCGCACCGGTCCGCCCCACCGGCACCGCACCGCACGGCACCGCTACACGCCACCGCACGGCGCCGCTCCGCCCCACCGGCACCGCACCGCCCCACCGCCACCGCACAGCACAGCACCGCTCCGCCTCACCGGCACCGCGCCGCGCCGCGCCGCCTCACTGGCACCGCCCCGCCACACCGGCACAGCCACACCGGCACCACGCCGCTCCGCCCCACCGCACGGCACCGCACGGCACCGCACCGCCCCACCGGCACCGCCCGCACCGCCCCACCGGCACCGCGCCCCCGGCCGGGAGCTGCGGACCCCCCGCCCGCCCTGCCGCTGCCCGGGGCGCTGGGAGCACCTGCCGGTGGTACCAAACAATCCAAACCCGAAACCAACCGGAGACCAAGGGGCCACGGGAGGCGCAGCCCCCGCTGGAAGGGCCCCCCGGCACGGCTGGGCCGCCCGCCCGCAGAGAAGCCGCCGGCTGCCCCTGGCCGCCCGCCGGGCCCCGCCGCGCCGCCGCCGGGGCAGGATCGGTGCCGGATCCAGCGCTCGCGCCCCGGGATGCTTCCCCGGTGGCTTAGTGGCCAACTGAAAGGACAGAGTGCCATCTACTGAGCCAGTCACTGCCCGCCGCCAGCCTGTCGAAACCGGTGTCAAAACAGTGCCTACACGTGCACCATCACCCTGTGAGAAAAATCATGTCATGCCTTTTCTTTAACCTACAGGATAGTCTATAAGAAGTGTAACAAGTGAGTAAGTCTGTCTTGTACTCATAGATATTTTTTGTTGTTACAATGGCTCTCGGGAATGTGACACCCCTGCGTGCAAATGGAAAAAGGACAGAGCCAGGCTGCTAATACAGCATCTCGAGATGATGGGAGCAACTGACTGATCAAAGGAGGTGCTGGGAAATTAAGTCATCCTCAACTGTGAGGTCTTGATAACCTGACTGGACTCCAAAATAATAAACATAAATAAAAGACATAAGACCTAAATAAAATAATGTCCTTAAAATGGTATTCTGCAAGAGTCTGGAGCATTGCAAGTATGCAAGAGGCTCACCGGTGCCAGAGTTACTGCTGCAGCAACAGCAGCACCTGCTGAAGTGCCACATCAAACATATCGCCAGGCTTGACGAAAGCTATCAGAGATATCTATCTCTCTATATGTACATATATATATATACATCGCTATCAGATAATCAGCCAGCACAGCCAGGGAACACCAGCATGTCCCCCCTCCCAAAGATGGTGTTCTCTACAGCCGGAAACTCATTAAAGCCCTTGAGAATTTCCTCTTTATTCTAACTCTGGAGCAATTGTATTTTGACTGCGAATCGAGTTTGAGCCCTCGCTTGAATACATCTTTTAAATGAGGCCTCTCAATTCCACCTCAATTCTGTGTACACCGCCAAGGCCTTTCTTGCTGTAACCCAAGATGTATCTTAACCTCTGGAGTGGGCTTGCACAGCCATTCAGGGAATCATCCCCCACATATCTGCAAGGATTCACACGCACAATTCCCAGTTAACTGGAGATTCTCATACATCTCCTTCACATATTCAATGCCCGAGCAGTCAAAGTACCCTGCAGTATTCAAATTGACAAATGCGTAAAAATAAATGTCTGGAAAATAATCTTACCATAAAGACAAACACAACAGTGGAAGCAGATAATTTATATCGATACACATTCAGCTCTGTAGGTACATGTACCAACATAAGATGACAGATCTTAAAACAGTTGTGCCAAATAAAAAGCAGTGTGACACAGGTTGAACAAGAAGAAGAGAAATACATGAGAGTTACTGGAAGTTGACTAGACTATTAGATATAAACTTTAAAATGACAGACTGTATCTTCTTTACTGTAATTAATGATAGAAAATTCTGCCTCTGGCACTTCACTCATAATAATAATAATGAAAAAATATCACTGCAGCCCAGCTCATTGCACCTGCATAGAACTGAAAAGAATTTCCAGGGGTTCTTATTTTAGGAAGTGATATGACACAGTAGCTGGAACATCGTTATTCCTTCTGTACAAAATATACATTAATTCTCTTTGAGAAAAAGTAACACATCATAGCCCTGAACTCACTTCAAAAACCAAAATATATCAGTTATTTTGAAGAAATAGTGCTAAAAATACTATTTTCAGCAAATGAGGCTGTGACTAAGTCCGCTGGCGTGGAGCACAATTGCAGATGACTCACTGAAGTCAGGAGCAGTGCACATGCAGAGCCTCCGACCCATGGAGGCTTCCTTCTGCCCACGACCCATGGTGGTTTCCTTCTGCCCCTGACCCATGGAGGCTTCCTTCTGCCCCTGACCCATGGAGGCTTCCTTCTGCCCCTGACCCATGGAGGCTTCCTTCTGCCCATCAGGCTCACGCACCTCAGCCTGCCTCTCACGGCACAGCGTCGGTCTGCAAGCCACACGCTGCACAGGAACAGAGCAGTGTCTGTGCTGGGTTAGACCAGAGGTCCAGCTCTGTCTCCGAACTTTTTCCAGTTCCCATCTACATCTTTTGTAGATGAGGGAACCAAAGTCGCACAGTTTTCAGGACACAGGTCAGCCACAGACTCAGAGAGAAGCACGGCAAAGGTCCCAACTCTTCCTTTACTCCTTTCCCAGTACTGCCTCACATTTGATTCCCATTTGTCTTCTGACTTCAGGGAACATTTTTTATGGAACTGATCATTCTCTCCCGCTTTCTGTTACTCGTCTTCTCTCCACTTGCTTACATACACGAGGGCCTTTCCCTTCACACTATGGCTGCTTGGAAAGCCTCTTGGAAATCCAAGCTTTTGCTCACCCCACTATGCATACAAGCCTCCCCAGCCCTCTCCACCCAGGTCCCACCATCACTTCAAGACAAACAACTCCCAAAACTGCCATCCAAAAAAAGCTACACCAATCTTCTTGTTCAGGAAGTCATCATTTCAATAACAAGAATAATTTATTCCTGTTTTCAGAATGAAGTCCATGTTATCCCTGTAGCTCTTTTGCACCTTGATCTTCTTCCACATAGTCCAAAATAAAGTCTTGATCCTGCACGTAGGAGGCACCGACCCCATTAACCAGGGGTTTCACTCAGGCTCTTTCCCCCTTGCAGCACTACCGTCCTGCTTGTGCCGATCCACTATCAGAACATTTGATCTCAAATCCTTTTAGAAAGGAATCATGTTTCTGATTGTTTTGCAGCATGCTTAGCATCCTTGTGTGTTTTACACTGACTGCAGATATTCAACAACATAACGTTACAGTTCCACTTATCCACCCAGGACTGAGATTGCCTGAGCGAGCTCCGTACTATTAAACAAAACCATCAGCCTGGATATCCCAGTCTCTCTAACTATGCTGAGTTGAACAAGTCCCTCTTAGGAGGTTCAGAAAGGGTTGTCCAAGCACCTTAGTTTTCTGAATTATTTACCAACTTTAGTTTCAGCTACGATACTGCTGCAAAAGTTGTTCTTGCAGTTTCCTCATCCTAATCAGGAACAGAAATTGGTAAAATTATTACAAACTGGTAAAATTACTGCAAACAAGACAACTTTCCTTCTGAACCCCAAAGATGCAAAGCAGTCCTGTAAGGTGCAAGTACCAAGTTTCTAAAGTTATTAACACAAAAATTTTTAACACTTAGCTATTGGCAGTCAGACCCTCTAGCCAACAGGCTACCCCTGCCTGTGGCCATAAGGGGTTGCTTAAGTAACTGTAAGAGCAGGGTTAAGTATACATGATACTTTCTCATAATATGCTTCCATCCTTCAAGTATTTCTACCTCCAGCGAGTTTCTGAGCTAGATATTTGCATTTAGTAGCCCTCAATGTATTTCTCTTCCATGTACTAGTCCAGCCTTTCACTCACTGATGTAGACCAACATTGCCTGGCAACAAGCATCACACACCTCCTACTCATGGTGTGAAGAATCACTTTTTCTTTTTGTCTTGAACCTGGATCCTGCTAGTTTCATTGAGTATGTCCATGTTCTTCTGTCAGAGGACAGAACAAACACTCATCTACCGGCCTTCCCTACGCCACTGTCGGTTTTGCAGACTTCAGTCAAACCCTCCTCAAGCTATCCATTTTCAAGGTGATGGGTTAAAATCTGCTTAGCTGTTCCTTGCAGAGAAGCCATTACCAGCCTTTGAAAATACCGTATCTTTGTGTCAGTATGAAATATGGCAACAATAACAGCAATAACAATGGTAATGTTCTTCTGCTGCTGAATGAAGAATAAAAATAAGATCACTCATAACCTTGTGGTGCTATAAAATTTGGATAGTAAAAAAAAAAAGTCATGAAAATAAAGACCTAATTATGAACACTATAAGTAAGAGAGATCACTCTTCATCCTGCTTATCAAAGTCCTGGCAGAGATTACTTTTTAACCCATCATAAAAATGATTTACAAAAGATATTTCAGGAATGATCTGGAAGAAACTAAAGAATGGAATAAACAAACATCCACACATTGCTGTACGTGATAAAGGAGTTGTGCTGCTTTAAGGCTGTGGGGAGAAAAATACTACATTTGCACTAAAAAGCAAAGGCTGACCCAAGGTGCGTTACATTTAAAGGCAGCATCCCAGGCTGCAAGAGCCTGAGACGCAACGGGTGGGTGAGAGTGGACCTTTAAGCTTCATTCCAACAAGACCTGGTGACAGCCCTGAAGGCTCTCAGGAAGCTTGTGAAGCTTGTTTCTTTAAATCAGGAATGCTGGGCCAGATCCGTAGCAAACCTAAACTGAAACAATGTGGTTGGCGTCCGCCACAGATAAATATGACCACAAAAGGAACCACAAAATAAACACCGACCCACAGACCTTGTTGTGGGAGATGGTTAGTACAGGAGCATTCTGTTTGCTGGTGGCTGGTCCCTCGTTCTTTGTTCTTTTTATTTGTACCTCCCTCCCATCGTGCTCATAACATTACCTGCAGAGGGAGGCGGGGGTTCTTGGCATGTGCTAAGGGTGGGAGAGCTGGGAAATCAGTTCATGGGGTCTGCTTCAATCCGGGGAGCAGACGCCTGCAAGGGTTTAGCAGTCTGGGGGAAAGTTTTATCAGTGTCCTTGGCAGAGTGCAGAGGTGTGAATGTCCCTGGCTTTTTTAATTGAAGCTGTGACTCTTCGTGATGGTCCTGAAACTGTCCCGGAGACAGACCACAGGCTAGCTGGACATGGAGAATGGATTTTTTGTGTCCTTCCAAAGAGGGTTTGAATACACTGGTAGGTCAATCTGAAATGATGAACCTGTGAGATTATTTAATCCCTAGCCTGGAATGCCTTTGTTTTGTTAGATTTGTTTTCTATTTTAAGACGGTTGTTCAGTTTGTTACTTACAAAACACCATTCCCTGTTCTTAATATCTAACACAAAGAGACCTTTTACATACTTAAAGATGTATCCGGTCAGTATCTGCTCTAGCACCTGGACAGAGCTTCCCTGAATATTTCAGCTACTTGATAATTCACTTTTTAAAAAGTGTAGTTCTATTAAGTTTCCCATATAAAGATGTGGATGTATATCCATATACACACACCTTTTCCTCCCAGGAGGTAGCACAGCATGTTGCAAAGAACATGAAGAGGAGAAAGCCACTCACTGATTTCATCTTTGTAAATTACCCTAAGTCCTTCTGCAAAAACTTCTTTTTCTATCCCAGCAGCATTTCTAGATTGAAGCAGACACCAAACGTGCCTGTAGCAAACTCTGTGCAGAACACCATCCAAAAAAACCAATTACAATTAACATATAGCATGTTAGCCTTAAAAAAAAAAACCTTTGTATTGAAACTGTTCATGACTTTGAACTCAGTTATCTTACAGTCCTTTCATTTCCTTACAACTCACCACAGATACCGTGATGTAACTCAGTCTGTCCCTTTACTATTCAATTGGTTCAAGGTTGAGAGCGAATGCAGTTACCCAAAGTTCAGTGGTACCAGTGCTGTTGGAATCTAGGTTCAGAAGTTTTGATCTTACCTTTATGCTGTTGCAAAAGCCATTCAGGGATGCTGTGTTTGCTTTACTTATAGGCTTAAACTTTTCATTCCACACTTTCCATTTTGGCCAAAAAAGTAGCCCCGAAACATTTGCTTTCACTTGTTTTGATGCAAGACTTTCTCACTGAAAACAACTGAGGAAAGTAAAAGGTCTCTCCCTCGGGTTGTCTTCTGAGGTTTCTTTTAAGAAAGTGAAGCATTCTAAACAGATCTGAAGATAATTTAGTGAAGCGTATTGCTAAAAAACCTTTCACGGTCCTTTCCCATCTGTCTGGTCTTTCTTAAAGACTCTGGCTTAGAGCTTCAGGTAATATAAGTTAACACAGATCTGATTACCTTGGGGGTAGCTGCTCAGAAAAGCTCTGGAAGAATTTTGTGGGTATTACCTGGCACATATTAAACTTAAGTAGACCTTTGGAAAAGATACATGTTCAGTCTTATGTCCCTGATAAACACAATTACTTTGGGAGTTTCTCTTGGCTTTTTTTATTCCATTTGAGAGGACAATGTCCAATAATGCTGTAGAAATCAAAGCCAGAAAACATAAATATTTGGTTAGAGTAGGCTTTGGTTACCTGTGTGCCAACACACTAGCACCTCTGGGATTTTAGGAGTTTAGGAGGTGGAAGCCACAGCGCACTACACAAGCAGCATAAATCTGTAGGGATGAGGATGTAGTGTGTGCGCATTCAACAATCATCTGTCTGCAAATGCAGTCAGGGGATGAGTTGGCATGTTTGCTTGAAGGATTTGTGCTTTCAGGGAAAATTATATCAACCGGCTGAAGATATACTCAAAAGAGAGGTAAAATAGAGGTAGTCATGCTGACTGTGAGGACAAGCTTTCAGGTTTTTCAGGTGTGAAAAGCACAGTAAGCCAGAGGTTTGGTGTTACAGGTGTTACACCCAGGGTTCCTTCCCGTTCTTTACAAAGGTCTCCAAGCCATCAGGCTGGCATAGCCTGGCACCCTTTCAGCATCACTTTCCAGGGAGAAACCTATCCAGGCCAACTGATTTTTCTCTTTGTAAAGGCAGGTATATTAAGTGATCATGAAATTCTTCACACTGACAACCTAAGGGACTGAAACCTTCTCTTCTGGATCTCTAATCCCTGGTGCATTCCTGTCTCCCGCAGTGCAGCCTGTTGGGTCTGTGGCATCGCAGAGCATCGCCACGAATGCAACTGCTTCTCCCTACCTGCGCGCTTCTGCTCACCAGGACTCTGCTGGGAGGGTCTGTGGCATTAAGGTATGGGTCAAAGAGCCACTGACCCACTTATTTGGGCCTATAAATGTTCTTGCTTCCCCTGGGATCAATGTTTGCAACAACAGATGCAAAGTTTAGCTCAGAATATTATAGCAAAAGTGCCTTCTCGAGCCACCCAGCCAGTCAAAGCTAGTGCCTCTCTTCATTCACCCCCACACACCCCCCCCAAACCTCTCCTGCTTACAAAAGCCTGGAGAAGAAGATAGGCCCCACGGCAAGGCTCTGAATAAACAAACACCCTCTGCATAAGGTCCAGGAGGAGAAAGAAGGCATGTTTTTGGTTTATGTGACTGCTAGCTTGCATGGCACCTCTTATCTGAGAGGCCGGCTTGCTAGTGAGGAATGAGATAGGAGAGTCAAGCCCCAGCAGCGTTACCACATAAAAAGCTCACACACACGCCTGCCAAACGGCGCCTACCACAACACAAAAGCCAGCGGCTTGGCTGCTAACGCAGAACGTGCTTTATGTAACGAGTAGTGAACTGTGCAAAGACCACGAAGTCTCTCAAGAGAAGACCAGAGCTGTTCCTCGCAGCCCCAGCCACATTACAGGTAGCTCGGTGTCAGACGGGTTGGGCTGGGTGGCATCTTCTTCATGTCCTGCTTCCCCCCCACAGATCACAAGATGACAGAACAAACGTTTTCTCTGTGTGAAACCTTTATTCATTTTCTCAAGACAAACAACAGAGGCTTACTATAATCAGACTAACCTGGTGCTTCTCAGACTGTGGTCCCCTTAACAGTTTAAAACTGCACATAAACGAGTAGGAGAGACAATTACACCGAACTACACAGGACTAATCTGATCTCTGTGTGCAGTAAAACAGGCTTCTGTATTTTTATGACTGACCATAAAGGGTATGGCCAGTATTAAAGCTGTCTGGTATTTATTATCAGAGCCTGATTTATTTTTTTTTTTCAGCTGCTTATTACTTTGCCATATTCTTCATTTTCGTGCCAAAACTTTCTGCGTAAGATACAAGACCTCAAAATTGACAGAAAACTCAGGCTAAAGCTGCTCTCTCATTTCCAACAGCAACAGTAAGAAAAGCATTCTGTTCATGTTAACTTCTGGCAAAAGTTTCTTGAGGAAACTTTAATATTTCTATGTTTTAACAAGTATTTCCTGAATTTTAAGTCAAAGCAAAAGCTAGTCTTTTCTGCCCTCCACACTGCTCTGGATGGCCCAGCTGGCCCGAGTCCCGCTACATGGCAGTTCCTTTAGAGAGTGTGGAAATATTTTATACCTGTAAGAGCGGCTCCGGGCCAGCATCAAATGAAAGAACCAGGGGCGTGTCCTCCCTGTACTCTTGCCAACCTCTGCTCTTAGTCCCAGCGGAGCATGGGAAGCTACATGCACTGTTTGAATTAAGTGCAAAAGACAGACCTAGAGGGCAGGGAGACCTCCATTTCAGCCGGTGGGAAGAGATGGGTGCCTGCAGCTGGCAGAGGGGACAGATGTGGATTCAAATGCTAGAGAGAGAGGGGCAAAGGGGGGCAGCAAAAGATGAAAACAGGGAGTTGGACACAGAGCAACAGGGTAACAAGAACCAGAAAAAAGGGAAGGAGGAGGGACAGAAGGTAAGGGGTGAGAGGCAAACCAAACCCAGCTGATGGGTGGAGGAGGAAAATTGGGTCTGCCCAGGTAAGCAGGGAATGCAACTTGGAAAAATGCATTTATACTTGCTCAGTAAGAATATTTGTACTGACAACCTGAGGTGTGGATGTTTCAATGTGCTAAATGAGGAGTACAGAAGTAGCACAAGGGAAAAGGACAGAGAGCTGGGCTGGCATCTGTGAACATCACCCTCTGTGTCCACTGGATCTCAGACCTGGCTAGCACACCTGTTGCAGGTATGGCTCGCTCTGCCCTTGCTGTCAGTAGCATCCAGGAAACCCACCAGCTAATGTTTCTATCCCTAACCGTAGACCATGCGACAGAGGAACTGGATGAACTGTTGGCTGTTGCAAATAATCGTGGCACTAATACGTGTGGAAGTATTTGTTTCTGTGGATTTAGTTGTTCCCGCAATACTGCAGTAGACAACTGAACCTCTCTCTTTATTTTTTGCTTTGTATTTTTCAAAGCGATGCAAATGATCACACACAAGAGAGGAGAGGGCTGTCCAAATTGGTTCCCTGCTGGGGGAACAGAGATTTGAAAGCAGCTCTCCATCTTTCCCAGAGAGCCTAAGAGACAGAGGGCTGCTCTACGAACCTTTACCCTTCAGTGAACTATCACTGATGCCAGGAGTTCGCTCAGGTGTCCCTGAGGCGTTGCCTGCGGACAGCTGACTGCACCAGCAGGATTCAGAGACCATGCCCATCCACTCGAATTTCTGCTAGTGGCACTGGCACACTCAAATATTGCCTTCACTTCTCCCTCCAGGAAAGAGTATGTTTTCCTCGTATACAGGATAACAAGAGAACGAGATATGGAGTCCCTCTTTTTCCATGTTTTATTATATACATAAAATATATATAAAGCAGATAAGTATACTTTTCGGAGAACAGTTATTTGGGGAATAGCATTTCTTTTAAAACAAATTTAATAGAAATCCCACCCTGGTTGAACAGAGAATTAGAGGAAATAGATGTGAAATTTTACCTAAGTGGGGATTATAAAATCAAGCCCAGAAGAGAGGAGCATCCCCTCTACAGTATAAAATAGCATTGTCTTGTCTGTAGGTGCTACGGCAAGCAGAGGAGATTCACCGTATCAGAAACAGAGAGGCAAACCCACCAACAAATCTACACACTGTGTTCATGGGATGGTACAAAATTCATCCCTGGCTTATGGAAATTCAGTTGAAAGCAAAGTGGAGTTGCCAGGTATTTGGACACGAGAGACTGTCGGAAGGAGAGGGATGGCTGTGTCATCCCAGAGAGCTGTTAAGAGCAGGATCCTGGAAATCCAGTGAGAATGGCACTTACCTACACAGTTGCCATTAACATCAGTTAATTCCCTAATTGCCTGACACTCTCTGCCTTTGGTTTTAAGTGCTGATGTCTCCTTCCTCCCTGACTTCACCCACAGGCATAATTTCAAAGCTGTCTTCCAAGAAGCCACCAAAACCAGAGACTTTGTCAGGAATTACTGACGGCTCCTCACAAAAACTCCAGTCACCCCCTGTGATAATCATGTACCACCACAACTTTAGCCTAACAGCAGCTCAGATTTTGAACAGTTAGGCATCTAAACTCAGGCAGCAAAGTAAGTTGCGCATCTGGTTTTAGTGTTATACACCAGTAAAGTTAAAGTTTCGATACCATCTGGAGGTACCTTTAATAATGAACAGAAATCTTTTCCGCTTTAAGTCCTACAGAAAACACATTAAACATTGAAATGTAAACTAACAAAACTTGTAATTTCTAGCTCCAAAGCCCTGAAAGTTGAATATAAGACTTACTTGACCTCACCTAGAGCAGTACATAAAAGCAGCTGCTTTATTAGACGGGTTCTCTCAGCTTTCCCCCCAGGATGTCCAGTTAACACTTTGCAAATGTCTGGTTCCTATCCCAACTGAAATATTTCTATTTTTAAGAAATATATTTGGATATGTATATATATACAGACGTACAGAGAGAAAGAAAGAGAACTCACATGTGTGTCTTATGTCAAATAAAGTGAGATAGTTTCCGCAGGGATAAAAAAACCAGCCCCCATCCCTCCTCCCAAATGTAGACTTTTCAAAACCCTATGCTAAGAAAAAACAGGCTGAAAGGCTAAACCTCTGTGCACTCAGCAGAACCTCCTGCAAAAGATTTATGTAGCAGAGTTTCTCCCCCGCCTGCTCTCCCAAGCACAGGTTAACAAACCTCAGCAAAGAAAACTTCAGCTCAGGTTCTTCAGTCAGCATCTAGACAGTCCCAAAACAGTTTTTACCCCCAAATTAAGGGAAGACCGAGACTCTCCTTTTGCCCTCACCTATTCTTTTGTCTCATGCAAACTGGGAACACTTCTCCAAATAAAACTACATTCTAGACAAAAAATACAGCAGAATTACTAAAGCACTGAGAGAGGAGATTGTGGATGATTGGTATTTCAGGATTAGGTATTTCCTGATAAGTATCTCCTTAGGGTGGTAGTACACTTTGTCCTGTGTTTGGCCAGCCAGTGGATTAGGGAGAAAATGTCCCTTGTGGATCACCGCAGGCTTTAGAAAGTCAACACTTACGCTACTTACACATTACGTACTGAGAAACACATGTGGTGATAGCTGGAAACATGTATGGGTGCAGGCATAAAATCCATTGCCCTTGCTAACAAAGGACTGAAGAAAACGACATTATACTCACCCATCTCGGAGGAGCAGTAAATAGTCTCTAGAAAAGTCATTAAGCAGAAGCGCAGAGGGCTGGGAACGTTGAGCAACTGCAATAGGTTATTTACCTGTTTCGGTGTCTCCTTGGGGTGCGTGACAGTAACAGCAGTCCATGAAGATAACGTAGTTGAACACATTGAAGAGCAGACCTGCAATCCCGACAATGAGGACGAGCAGTGCTTTCTCAGTCTTCTGAGGATTGATAAACCTCTTGATTGCCTCAACAAAGATGCTAAACATCAGAGCGGTGGCAAAAACAGAGTTGCCAAAAGCTCCTAGCACATCTGCCCGGCTGAAGCCAAAAGTGTTAGCCTTGTGCCACCTGATGCGACTGAACCGAACGGTGAACAAACCGATGATCATGGAGATCAAGTGAGAGAGAACAGCAAAGGCATCTGACGCTAAGGAAAGAGAATTGCCAACATAGGCTACCGAGATCTCAACGGCAAAAAGCATGAGGCTCACCACGCACATGAGGATGAGCCTGCTGCTCCTGCCCGAGTAGCGGCCCATTGCGGCTGCTCTCTTCCCCTTGCTCCGAGGTTCTGCGAGACGCAGCGTGCAAGGAACAACTCACTGCCTGCGATTCTGCCCTTCACCTGTCAGGGCTGCTCACATGCAGGAGCCACTTTTATAGGAAGCAGTAAAGCAATAAATCAGTTTAAAGGGCAGCTTAGCTAGATTTGTCATATGAAGGCAGCCTGAAGGCTCCAGTCCTGTAAGGGTTCCACCCTCAGAAAGCTTTTTTTTTTTTTTTTTATTACTACAAACCCCAAAATAAACCAAGGGACACTGCTGGGAGCACCAGCACTTGCTACCCTGCCTAATGTCACTGTCCTAAAAAAATGAATTAGGCCCAGGCAGGAGAGCCAAAGAAGGCAGCTCGAATTTTTAAGCAGTTTGAGGCTTTTCTTTTGCATAAAACTCCCCTCTAAGGTCTATTTCAACCATTTCTGTTACCAGTAACTTTAGTACTGAGAAAATACTACGACCTGCCTGCAGATGAAGACACAATGGGTGGTCATTATTTTTAAGAACATGGTAAACGTGAACTGCCTGTGTCATTGAACTCGTTGTCCACCGAGCAAGTTTCAAAGACAACTGATCTTCCATTTTAGCAACCTGGAGTTCTCCACTGCTTGTACTTGTGGCGCTTTTTAACGTTGCCCGTGGAAATGGAGCAGAGTTGGAGGCCACTTTCTAAACATGCAGGCAGTAGACATGGAGGCTGAGTCTTCACAACAAACCCCAAGCACATTATTTATTTCCCATTTAGAAAGCCCTGTCTATCTCATAATCCCAAAGTAATCCTCATACACTTGCAAGAAAGAGCCAGATTTGGGGAAAGCACAACCAGAAGCTAAGGGGGCAATAAGAGCTTCAGAGGTCCTGGCTTGTACCTGGTGTCATTTCCGGAACAGAGTAAGAATCTGAAGCAGTGAACTTTTTTTTGGTCACTTACTGTAGCATCTGTTAAGCTCCTCCTCGGTGTACACCTAATTTAGGCACACTCACAAACCGCTGCCAAGGAAATCTAGCTGCTCGTAGCACACTAGGCAATATGGATGATAAGACCAGGTGCCTTCCTTGAAAAGTTTACGATCCAGTTTTTGTTTGAAATGCCCACCTGCGCACATATATACACGGTTAGTTACAAGAAAAAATGGAAGGAAATTACATGCAGTACAGCCACCGAGAGATAAGATAGTAACATTGATAACCTGAGCTGACCAACCGTCCCTGCTGGCCTTAGGCTTCCCAAAGTGAATTAACTTAAAAACTCAAACACCCACCCCCAATTCTTATTTTTTTGCTCACAGGATTTCAATAGCCAAAATATTTACGTTTAAAGTCCAGTTCGTTGGAAGCCTTGCTTGCCAACAGATGCAATTTACTTATTTGTCTACCTACACACTGCAGCTGCAACTCCGGAGGGTTCCCCCCGCCGCTATTTCAAGACCACCACTAACCCTGGTAGGGTGAATTAGTAGAACTAATTACAACATTCAAACTGGTACTTGCTCTTCTCCATCGTCTCCCACCTGTGTTACTACTTCTATTCCAGCTATTTTTCTATGGTGTTTCCTTCCTTTTCAACTGCTTACTTTGTTACCTGAACAACACAGCATCCAAAATGAGAAAATTTTTTTCAAGAGTTATTCATCTTTCAATGGGAACAGACCGAGGCCAAACTTCAGAGCTCTCAAATGTCCTGCCTTACGCAAGGTTTTGACTGCCAAAACAAGAGCTCAAGCTAAATGAAGCACTCCCTTTGCAGCACGGCTAAAACGCCCAAGTGTGCTCTATTTTGTCAATGAGGAGAAGCACCATGTTAAGGGAGATCCCCTACCTCCCACCTTACTATGCTGTTTAACCCAGTTTTATCCATATATAAGAACCGAGGAACACCGAGAGATTTACAGTTCTCATAAACACAAAGTCCTATCATTTATCAACTGTAGTGCATTATTCTGATTCATATACTTATTTTCTAACAGACACAATCTACTGAGAGTCTGAAAGCCTTCACCCCAGTACAGTTAAGAGGATGGATGTTTCTATAAGGCTTTGCTGATAGCTCGGATGGCACTTCTGGTGAAAGGACACCTCAGATGGAAGTGCCTCTCCCAGGCAGCCGTCAGCCTCCCTGCAGAAGATCACCTCAGAGAGATCTGCTGCCGACTCGTCCACATTCCAGACACTTCAAGCCCACCTATGATCAGGAAGAAACATGCTGGGGGAAAGGGGGGGGGGGGGTGGCGGGGAGAGAGAGGGGCGGGGGGGGGGAAGGGCTGACCTGTGAAATCCCTGGCTTCAAACAAACCCTTTTGTAAGTTGAGAGCAACTCATTTCTAAGAACAGTGTTGTCAACATGTTTGCTCATGAATTTGGTCCAGTCAACTGGTTGAGAGGTTGCTGTTTGTTCAAACTGATAAAGTTGCAGCAGTGCTGGCGACTGACTTTGTCTTGCCTTCCCTTTGCTCCACGTTATTAACTGCTTCCACATCTCATTTTTAAAACACCGGTGTTGTAGAGCGTTTTGATGGGAGTTGAAAGTGCTCATCTATTCTTAATAATGTTTTGCTCCATCAAAAAAATCTCGGCATGCTCCTGTCTTATGCCTGAGGACACTGAAACTGCTGGTTGCTGCCTCCCCTCGCCCCCAGCATGAGAACGCTGCAGCAGGCAATTCCTCTCAAGACTTGTCTTAGCTACCCAGCATTGGAGGCTGGAAAAACATCACTCCAATATTACTACTTACTCTCTTTCTCAAAGTGTAATTCCAGTCAGCGTTAGAGACAGCATACCAGGGTAGAAAGACCTTAGGGCAACTCTTCTGGTATTGTCAACTGAAAACAAAAGATGACTGCATGCACTGACATATCATTCCCCAAATCCTTTGCTCATTACTACCTCCGCGACCGTCTTTATACCTAATAAATACCTACTATACAAAATACCTATACAGGTGAATGCAAGGCAGACGATTTTAAGATGCAACTGAAGCAAACCCTTCAGGACTAACCATCAGGAAAGGAATATTACAGAGAATTTCCAAGTGCTCAAGCACTCCCAGCAAGCTGAAGTGTTTAATAATTTTCACACTTTTCTGTGAAGAATCAGGGTATTACCCCAAGGTGCATGATCCTAAAATGGACATGCCACTGATTCAGATTTAATAATGAGAATTTTGATTAGGAAGGCTGACCACAGGAATCTGGGCAAAAGCAAACATTCTGCATGCTTTTGAAAAGCAGAGAAGTGTGAAGATCTGGGAATAGCATTGTAAGTTGCCTGTATACTTAAAAGACTTTTAGACTATTGATGCTACATAAAAATAGGGTTTTGGAAACAGGCAGCCATGGAGTATTGTCCCAGGAAGAGTCTGGGGAGGTTCTTACTGGTCCAGCTTTTTAATTGCCCAGTTTTCACGTAACTGTTTTCAGGGAAAGGGATTTAAGTAGACAGCCTTCAAACAGACAGGAGAAAAATGTAACAAATTAAGCATGTGTCATCCAAAAGTTATTTTGTGCCAGGCAGGGCTATCTAATTATTATTTTTTTAATTCAATCAGAGCGTGAGTAATTTTATTGGAAAGTGGAAGTAATTTTATTTTTAAAATGATTTCCTAACTGCAGCATCCAGCATTCTCTGCTGAAGCAACACATATTAAGTGCAGGAGAAGCGAAAGGGTTTTATGAAACATGCCTATAACCACATATATAACCACAGCCTAAAACCTTTAGCACTGAAAATACCTGTCTTTGGATTGCCTTTGCATTGCTCATTGCAGTATCACTGACAGACAAGTATAAATGCCAGTTTATAAGGTAAGAGAAACAGGGCTTTGCTAAATACCTGCAAGGAATGCCATTCACGCGCATCTTGCAAACAATGTGGCATTTAAAGCAAGAGAGCTTTCAAATTTGTTTACAAGTGGGTGAAAATATTCCTCAAAACGCCTGACTCCAGGGGGAGTTTTCAAAAAGGGTAGCGTTTACCACGCCTACAAGTCAGCAGCAAGTCTGTACCGAAAACTGAAAAATTTGAAGGCAAAATTAAAAGCAGATGTTTTATCTATAAAGTTGATGTGGGCACACTAAACTGTACTGTACAGTGTTCATGGCATTCTCTCCAGTCTTTCAGGCATTTTCTCAATGTACACATGCATCACAACGGAGAAAAGACGAGCAAAGGATACCTATGCTCCCCATTGAGCCACACAGAAAAAAACACCAAAGCACATTACAGCTCACAATACATGTTTATTATTAGAGATGTTTACAGAAAAGTCTGTGAATTACTGCTAGCCTAAGACTGACAACTGGGGCAGGTTTATGGTTTAATGGCTTTGTTTTTTAAATCATTTAAAAAGTCGCAAAACTGATTAAGTTTGGGGGTTATTTCAGTCTTATTAAAAAAAGTTCAATTCACAGATAAAGGAGAAGGTGCTTTCACTAGTAATTTAGTAACTACGACCAAATAGGGTGTAAAACTTGGCAGGGTTTTTGCCGCAGACACATCTTGCCCCACACTGTAGTTCACGGAGAGGCTGAAAAGGTATGCAGAGGCTTTTTGCTCCCATGGAGGGGGCGCCAGGCTCAAGATCTTGATCCCTGAAATAAAAGCATACTCATAAATAGATACTTTCATTTAAAAATAAAGATGCAATAAAGCGTATTACACATAAACCTCAAAAGCACACTAAGCAGTCTGAAAGTTTCCCAAGTAAGAGAGTAAATACACTGAATTATGCAGGACAGCAAGAGTCAAGGGTGAGGACTGTACATCAGTGTTTACCCAGAGGCATCTTACATCCCCGTTTTATATTCAAAACATTTTGATTTTGACTTTGGTGATACTCTCCAGTTCAGTTATATTTTACCTGGCAGTGGTCTTCTTGATCCAGTCCTCGCACTCAATTTCCCCACAGAAAGGGATTTGTACAATCTGAAGGATGGGGGACGGGGGGAAGGGGAAGAAGAGAACAACAGTTATACGTCTGGAAAAACAAAAAAAGTCATCCTTGCCTATGGAAGATTACTAAACCCTAACATCTCACATACAGTCAAAACCGGAAAAGTTCCAATTGCCACAATTAAATTTTAGTAGTTCTTTCTTGTCAGAGAAATAGATAAGCATAGTCATCCCTCCACAGTGCAGCATGGAAAAACCTACACCAACCCACAGCAGCATTTAAATCAAGTCGGGGTACTGGTTTTATAATTTATTTTTTTTTAACCCAATATATCTTCCTTCTGTGCAAACTATAATCACTGTTTTCTCCTGGAAAAGTTTAATACTTTCAGACTGCAGAACAAATGCTTGCTTACATACTGCAAGACAGTGCTTTCATGATGAAGTTTCATTTTTAATTCCATTACTATGAATTTTCATATTTTCTGAGTAAGACAAGAACATACATATTTTAAGAAAACAATCATCAACAGCACATTTTTCTTGGGGGCAGGGTGAAGTGGTGACTATTTTCCTGCTCTTTCCTTTCGTTAGCTTAACTGAAGAAAACTGAGAAAGATGAAATAATAATCCCATACACTCTTATCAGTACTACTCTTAATTGTTGTAGCAAATCTCTTTTCCCAAGTCTCATAGTCTATTTCACTGATTTTTTTCATTTTATAGGGCTTTCACAGTGAAAATTCTGTTTACTACTAAAAAGTAGGATTACTGTTAAAAAAACACCCCTTACACACATATGAACACTTATGTAATGCTAACAGCTAAGGGCAACAACAGCTACTAAATTAAGCCTTCAGGCATTTTAATTCTATCCAAACTGTGAATAAGGTTTGCTCATCTGTGGCTTGCTTTCACCAAAATTGCGTTCTTAGTGCAAAATTCTCAATTTGCCTTGAACTGGAAGACACCTTCACTAGACTTCATTTTATAGCTTCACTTTCTTGCAACTGAAAAAAGGAACTATTACCAGCCTACTACACTTTTCTTGCATTAAACTGTAGGTAGATGATTTTTTAAAAAATATCTATGCAATTATTCTTAAAGTTTCAACTAAGCTTTGCAAGCAACTTAAAAGAACACAGAAGCAGTCAGCATTTTTAAAGAGCTAACAGTCTACATTGCAATTATAGTAAGGGGAGAGCAGCAACAGGAATTAAGCTTACAAATTTTCTTCTTAAATAGCAGTCAGCGCTAACACCGTAATTTCAAGAAATTACAGAATACATATGCTATTAAATTTTGTCCACACGACATATGTAAGTAGAGAGTGAAACAGTCATAAAATGATGTATGTAATTTTTTTTCAATTCAGAGATGCTGATTATAATAAACTATGTTATATAAGTACCAAAATCTAGTTGTACACAATGGTGAATGTTGGACATTGAAGACCAGGCATTTTACCCTCTCCACAGGCAGAGGGTATCATCTGGAACCTCTATGGCAGGAGAAGAAAGGGGTTTCTGCAGTATTTCATCAAAATTAAAGAACAACAATTTATGTGCATGCACAAATACAGAATTAGCTTCACATTCCATTCCTGCTGCCCTTGGAATGAGCTTGATTCTTCATTTCAGTTTATTTTTTACGTACAAGTTTACTGTAATTTTTAAGATTTTTTTAAGAGCTTATTTCTTCCTTAACTGTTTCTTTGTCTTGAAGACAGTCAAAAATAGTTTCAGTGTGCTTGTTTAATTCAGAAGTGAAAGGTACATGACGGGCCATCTTGAAATCACAACACATGAGAGCAGTAGTACCAGCTGAACGTCTATGCAGAGCACAGTTATTTGTTAAGCCAAGAGTAAAGATTTTTGGGTTTTAAAATCGACTACCAGATGCTGTAGACACACTCGCACCAAGGAAATGGTGCGGTCAGCAGAAAGAGCCCAAAGCTCTTTGGAAGCAGAATATTTCACACCTGTATTTAGTTATGCAGAGGAAAAAAAGGTAGTACTACTATTAGAGCACCTGCGCACAGAATATCTGAAAATTCTACATCCTCAGCTTCATAAGCATGCTAAATCAGTCCCTCCTCGCTTCATAATTATTTCTGTAAATCTTCTTATAAATTGAATTTAAGTGCAACAGAAGTGCAAGTTCACAAAAGTACTATGAATTCTTGGTATTTGTGCATTTTCCATCAGAAATTTTGACGTTTTCAGAGTAGATCTAATTGATACACAAAAAACGCTGATCTCTTTTTATAAAACATAGCCTTAATGATTGATCCCAGAGAACCTACTACTTGAACACATTAATCTTAATACATGTACAATTTCACAAGCTGAGGTTTGTGACAGAATTTCAAGGTTAAGAACTTCTGCAGTGGACCTCTGAAAAAGAAGCCGCAGCTCAGTTCTCTACTGAAGACTTTAATCTCTCACCTAGAGTACAAATACTTTGTCAGAACTTTACATTTTTCACAGATCTCTAGATCAGTAGAGCTCAATCATCCACATTATGAGCTATTCTTACTATCAATCCAAGGTTTCAGACTTGCAGTAATTATTAATGAACCCAATGGCTTCTACTTGGGTCATAAAAGTAAAACTCTATGACGTAAATAGCATGTACTTTAAACTCCTACTTGAACCCTATTATGAGATTTGACAAGTGTTTTTCACTGTTACCATTATGATAATGACAGTAAGTTTATCTTAATCTGAGTATTTACATTAATCTCTCTGAAAAGCGCCTTCTGATAAAAATGTAACACTCTAAATACAAATTACCAAACTGTAGCATTGTAAGTCACTGCAAGACACCCTGTCACTGCTGGCATAGGACTACACTTTGAGTGGTGGTAACTTGAAACACTGTTTTATTTAGTAAATACAGTATTTTAGCAAAAGAAGAAAGCTATGTGTATCATAAATTTTGGGAAAGCTGATTATTTTTGTGTGCAACTCTATAGGAGAGGCTTCATCTGCTTGTGAGGGGAAGTTCCATAAAAACCACAACAGTATTCATATAAAAGCTTTGAAATTTCTAGCCCCTGATTATCTATAAGGGACAGAAAATACGCGAAGGCACTTCCTGGGATAGAATGAAGTAAAGTTCCTTACCTTTCCTGAATCAAGCTCTTTTTGAAAGTCCTCCATAGTATTGGCCACCACCATATGACTTTTTAGGTCCTCAGAAGCTCTAAGAAAACAAAACAACCAAAAATTCAGTCAGGGCAGATTTATGCACTTAACCTTACTGGCCAAATGAACTAAGTTTGCAGAGTCAGTCAAAACAAAAAGTTACAAGAGAAGATACATATTCATTTGAATCAGGTTATGTCTTTCTATCATTTCCACCTTCAAAGACAAAATCTTGATTAATTGCCAATGGGGTGTTCTCCGGGCTGCTGAACATTTCACTGTGTTAATTCACACTGTTGTGCATGTCAGTTCAACGCCAACCAGCTATAGATAGAAACAGTAAGTACTATAGATGCAGATTTTTCTTTTTTAATCATGTTCTAAAACTAAATAGCAAAATGCTTTTTAACTAGGTTAAAAACTACGACACCAGGTAAAAATATTCTGCTTGTAAGCAACTTCTATCACCACAGAAGAAAGCAGAAAAACTCAATCTGCTGTTGGTGCTGGATCAGCAGGCTGTTCTTAGTGTACTTACAAACAACAATTTGCAATGACAGACACACAAGGGATTTTGGCACATGCAATAAGTGCTAATAACAGTTCCAAATGCATTTGATTGCTTATAAGAAAGCAATCCTATGAAAGTCAACAGGATATAGGGTCTAAAATATACCTCTGAACACAGAACTTCAACTACTGAAGTTTCTTGGACAGCTTTGTGTCTTTCCAAATCCCCTACCAAAAGCATCTTTCAGGAACGAATCCTGTGCACTATTATCCCATTAACTATTTATGGTGCATTTGTTTATTAACACTTCACATGAATTAAAATAAGTATTTTAAAAAATAATTTCAAACCTTTAATATTCTTTTTATGTAGCACAACAGGAAACTTCTATCACTATACATGAACAAGTTTCAGAGGCACAAAAATGAAATGTCACAAAGATGGGCCTAACTCGTCTTTCTCCACAAATGAAGCAACAATGGGAGAAATTCTTCTGACAGGTGAAGTGCATCTGCGATTAGCACAGCTGTTTACTGTACTTCTCAATTTACCTGTTGTAAAGGTTAGCATGGATCTCCTCCAAAACCTGCTTCAGTCTATCTTCTGCTTCATGTTCAGAAAAGGTCAGCTTCTGTCCTGTGTCTCTTCTAACAGCTACAAACTGTTGGCTCTTCATGTCTCGTGGTCCCACTTCAACCCTGACTGGAACACCCTTCATTAAAAAACATTAGGAGTTATAGAAGGTACAATGAGTAAGTCATTCTCAGAAGTCTTTGGGTTGGTTGGGTTTTTTTTTCTCTCTCTCTCCCCACCTCTCTTTCTTTTTTTGTTCTAAAGCCCCATCTTAATATGGAATCACTCTACACATTTAAGTTTCTTTGGAAAAGTATCAGAATATAGTCCACTGCTTTTATGCATTTCTGTCTTTTCCATCCACACTCTCTTCACTTGTGCATTATACCTTGCTCCAACCTTGATTCACTAGCTTGGATGCTGCATCTGTGCCAACATGCAATTAATACTAAGACAGTTAAACCACAACTAAAATTACACTAAGATGCGTATCCCCAATAGTGCAAATCCAGTTTTTTGAAGATTTTGAAGATTTTTTTTGAATTTTAAAGAATGATTAAGACTTCTATAGTCATTTTAATGTTTTAGTTCATCCAATAATACCTTTTAATTCTGTTTTTACAGAACACTTCCAATGGCATGAACAGCAGATAGCAAAAGTTCTGTTAAATATAGCCCTGATATCAACATAGAATATTAGACTACAAACAGACAGCTGCTTTATGTAAAGCTTTTATGATTCATAAACTTCGGTGGTAAAAACTATGTAATTTCTCATCTCCCATATAACATCAAACAAAAGAGTTTCCATTTAACTAATAAGTTAGGAGTCCACTGAGTTTAACTTATTTTCTCTACATCCTGCTAACACATGTCCCAAGCTGTACACATTTTTTCATTGGAAATGAAGACAGTGGGTGTGAATGCATTTTGGTGGGTGGTTTTGGTTTGATGTCATACAGGTTTATCTTTGCTGTTCCACTGTGTGCAGCACTGTTGTGACCCTGGAGACACTTGAGTATTAGCAGACATTTTTAAACATGCACGTAATTTGCTCTATTAATTTCATTTTCTAGTTATACGAAGTGGAGACTTGCAAGTTCAAAAATCACTAATGACATGTAAATCCTAGCGAAGAGAACAAGTCTCAAAACATCTTTTCTTCATTTATTAATGAAAGTGACCACTGATTATCAGGCAGAAACTCTTCACTTAGAGAAGTATTTGTCTTCAGAATACAAGGCATGCTTAACACGCCTCATATATACCCCCCACCTACAAGCTTCAAAACGCCTCCTGAAAACAGAAGTACCTTAAGTTCCCAGTGGTTGAACTTCCAACCAGGTGAATAGTTGTCTCTTAAATCAGCCCGTACACGGATATTAACACCAAGCAGCCTATTACGATATTCATTGCATTTCTTCAATAAAGCCTCTTTGTCCTCTTCAGAAAGGGAATTTGTGATACCACAGGGAATAATTACAACCTGCAATATAACATGACATGTACTTTATGTTATAAAAAAGTTATCTCATAGTTATAAAAAACTTTAAAACAATGTTGTGGCCCTATATCACAGTAATTTCTTTCAATTTCTCAGAAGTGAAGGATACATTTCCCTTTTCATCCAAATGGTACAGATAAAATTACTTGAAATGGATGGACTATTAAAGGGAGCTTGTCCACCACAATACCCTAATAATTTGTATTGACTACATACAGCAAGCTCTGCAATTCAACAGCTCCTATACTATGTTAAGTCTTCCAGGTGTCCAACATGAAATGCTCATGAATTCCACAACAGGAAAGGAAACAAAATTGTAGTTTAAGGAATTTTTACACACCTGAACACAGGCTACTCGAGGTGGGAGCACCAATCCCATGTTATCTCCATGAATCATTGTCATTACACCAATAGTTCGAGTTGTAATGCCCCAGGAATTCTGATAAGCAAACTGTTTTTCTCCTGGTTTCTTGGGATCTTCAAATACAATTTCAAACATCTTTGAGAAATTCTGCCCTAGATGATGTGATGTTGCTCCCTGAAACAGATGCACACAGAAAATTCTACTCAACGGAAAGTTAAGTCTATCAAGCATCAGTTTAAGACTTTCATCTTACTGTACTTACTGAAAAAAAAAAATAAGCTTCTAATAGATAATCACCTGGATTGCTCTTCCACTGGCAGATATAAATGCCTCTACAGTAGTAGTATAATCACCCCCTGCGAATTTCTCCTTCTCTGTCTTCCTTCCTTTCACAACAGGTATTGCTAGGAGATCTTCATACACTTGAGCATACAGATCAAGTATCTGCATTACCTATGATGAACATATTGTCTTTAAGAATTACTCAGTATTTTGCATTTGCTAAATCATGAAATACTTTTATGTACCAGTCTACAAACTTAAAAATTTAACGCTTTCTCAAGATTGTGATTGAAAAATAAGATTTTTTTCAATTGCTTTAAACTTTGGCTGTTATGTTCTGTGTCAAATAGCAACAACTATAAACCACAACAGAAAACAAGAACAGTCACTGCAGAAATGCCAGCCCAATGGTTACATTAACTTCTGGTTTCCAGCTAAAAGTTTGATATGCCATGACAGTCAACGAAACATCCGTATTTCAGGCAAAGGAAGTGTTAAAATTTCTAGCAGTTAACATGTGAACACATTATATAGATTTTTAACGAAAATAATTTTTAGGAAAAGCATTCTTTATATATCGCACTCTTCAGACTCCCCATATTGTTTGAAGAGACTAAAGCCTCAGACACAGGCTACATCTAAGAAAACAGTGAGCTCTAGTACACTTGACATTTTTCATAAGGACTCCCAAAGAAAAGGAGACAGATTTCCATGAGGTCCTAGTAAAAAGATTTGTGTTGCTATGGAGTAAAGTAATTTTGTGAAAGTAAAAGCACCAGCACATTTGCTTTTTACCTCCTCTGCTGCTTCTTCATATGTTGCAAATGCTGTGTGACCCTCTTGCCAAAGGAACTCACGAGTGCGAAGAAAAGGCTGGGGATGTTTGAACTCCCAACGCTGGAGGGGAGGAATAAAATAATTGAACACCATGATTAATGCTGAAGTGCCAAATTATTGTTAAATATAATGTTTATAAATAAGTATTAGAAAATTCTCAACAAAGACAAAAAGTCAACTATTCACAGATTTCTACTTAAACAATATAAATGTACATTGATAAAGCACGTTTTACTAGAAAGTGAGAAAAACAAATCACACAAACCACATTCACACTTTTGCCATGAAATACGTGCTGTGATCAGTATCGTCATGCCACGTCCACATACAATAATTGTCCTACACTGCACTTAAGATACAACAGTTATTCAGAAATCATGTACAGACATACCACAACATTGCACCACTGATTAAGCTTGATAGGAAGATCCCTGTGTGACTGCACCCACTTTGCATAGACAGGATACATGACTGGAAAAAGAAAGCAGCTTTGGGTCTCTGCACAATACAGCCAGTTTATGCCAAACCTTTCTTTCTGCTACATACAAGCTGTATGTAATTCTCTGCTGTAAAAACTATGCTTTTATGTTTAATTCTCTTTACAAAGCATTTTTTATCTTAACACATACTATTTTCACTGAAAAGAATACTTTCATGTCATCCTGTTTCTCTGCAAAACTGCTTGCTTGCTAGCCAAAGTACAATCCAAAGCTTAACATCCAATGACACTACGTTTGAGTCACTGACTTTGAGCATGTAAATACATCTAGGTTCAAAATAGAAATTCACTGACCTAGAGATTTCAGGATGCTATAACATACCTGGTTCAATTAAAAACTCATCCAGCCTTAGGTCTTAAATTGTTTATTTAAATTACTCTGAGGAAATTTTAGTAAAAGCTAGTTTCACAGCCATGGTCAAAGTACACGCAAAACTAAAGTGAATTATGAGATGAAGAAATTTTCCTATGAACAATATAGAACAACAAATGTTGTTCAGTCAAATCAAATCATTCTTCAGGATACTAAGGGAAAAATTCCTAGAGTGTACATTTCCTAGAAAAGTCCATTTAAGGGAACATACATGCTGTGACATTTGCTATAAGCAGCAGCAAATTTAGGAAATTTTGGTAAGGAGTTATAGAAAACGTTCTAAAAAACAGGTTTCCGCTTTTTAAAATGGAAACTTGTCTATCAGCTACATTATACCTCTAACTGTGTTATTTACAGCCAAACTGCATGAAAAGAAGTCTACCTGTTTCACTTGTGGGACGTATAGCAATTGGTTCAGCCAGTTCTGTTTTCCCAGATCTTGTGACCCACGCAACCTGAAGGAAGGGGGTGAGGGAAGAGAGGGAAAAAAAAAAAAAAAAAAAAATCAAACAAAGTAAGTTTGAAAAAAACCTTTACTATCATACTCAACCACAGACTAAGTTGTTGGGTTCTCTTGTACTCAGATTAGAACAAAGTTTTTAAGTGTACCTCGGGAGCAAAGTCAGCAATGTGAGTCTTCTCCTTCTCCAGGGCAGCCTGGGACACGAACATGGGGAAGTAACAGTTTTCCACTCCAAGTTTCTTGATCTCTGCGTCGAAGAAGTTCTTGATAGCTTCCCAAATAGCATAAGCCCAAGGACGAAGAACATAACAGCCACTCACATCATAGTATTCAATCATCTCTGATTTTGTGATCACCTTTCAAAAGATTATTTAGATACTAAAGTTTCAATTTTATACACAAAGAACATTTAGTAATTCATCTGTGCGGCATGCAATTCAAGCAAAGTCTCCTATTTACAACTTTGTGCCCAAAAAGTTAGCAAAGATATGCTTTGATATTGCTTCTGTTTCTTGTAATTAGAAAAAGTTATGCAGGAACATTAAGTTTAATAATAGATCTAAATAATGTAAACACACTTAACTAAAACTGAATTTCAAGAATCCAAATAAGAGACAGTAGCTAATTTACAGGAACCAACAAACTGCACTTCTGTAACAAATGTCTCTAGCTCATGTCAGAAAAGATTTTTATTTCTTAGGGTATAATTAAAATTATACCAGCAAGAGGCAATGTACACCACTAATATCTCTTTACAATCTTTCGTAAGTAGGCTAATCTAAACTAATCATCCCTACTCTGGTTGTTTTGAGCCTTATGAGCCAGCAAATTCATTCAGTATCAACAGATTCTGACTGTTGTTATACACCATCCTGAGGTGAAATCAAACTCCCAAGCCTGTGAAATACTCTTACTTCACTGAAGTTTTGTACTCTTAATGAAAGAGTTCGTATGTGAATTAAGAAAATCATATATATATATGTATCGAGAGATATATATATATATAAGGAGGGAGGGGTGGAATGGTTGACACTCATCCTTTTTACAGCTTCCTGAAGTTAGTCAGACCTTCAATCCAGGCACTTCTACGTAAGACCATGATAGAAATGCAGGAAACAGAAAAAAGCAAGTATTTTAATTCAAACTGATGTGCACTTACCTGGGAGAACCAGTCTGCAAGATTTTCTTCTTTTTTAGCTTCTAGACCCAGCCTACAGTATTAGAAAAGAACCACATTTGTGCTGTACAGTATTTAGCAGTGAAATTTACCCTCGCTTTTTTTTTTTTTTTTTTTTGGAGGGAGGGTCAGGTTGGGGTGGAGAAAAAATGGGCCATGGAACAGAATATTTTAATCTTACTTCATAAAGCTAATTTTTCCTTTTTTTTTTCCTCCTGAAAGTTTAGTACATATTGCCTATTACAAATTGCTAGTATTTCCTTACCTTGGCTAACAAGATTTCATAAAAAGAGCTCAGTTCCTTTTCTACTGCTTGAACCCTTGTAATTCTCACCATAATGATGCATTAAGAATCTCAAGCACCTCCAGTAAGAATCTAAGATTAACCAGACCTGGGTGTAAGCTGTTCTACTCTTTGTTTTAAAAATTTCTTACCTAGCCAGTGGCTACAATTTCAGGAAACATATGCAACTTGAATTCAGTACTCATGTGAGCATCAGTCACACTGTTCTAGACAGAAAACTGACCCTACCATCAAAATAAAGATAACCAGTAAAACTACATGATTCTAAAGAAGGCTAAACTCACCAGACTCAAATGACAGTAGACAAAAGTAAAGTTTTTACATCTCTACAGAGAAATTTTAAGGGTGAAAAATACATTTTTCAGGCATAATTTCTATACAAAATAACCACATCTCTGTCTCTTAGCATGTAATTTGCGTATCTGAAAGATGAAATAAATAGTGCTGCATAAGACATGCTGTGCAAAGACTTCTAAAATTCAGGGTAGTAGCTAGTGAGGGAATGCACAGCAATCATCACTGCTTCCACCATTAACAGCAGCAGTACCTTGCTCTGGGCTGGGCTACGTACTTCTCATGGTACTTGCAGTTAGTATTTTGGAAACCTTGGTACAATGAAATAAGCGTAAGGGTGTTTTTTTCCTCCAGGGTTTATACTGAGCAAGATACAGCAGCACATTTGCAGAAGCATACCAAGTTCTCAATGACAATAACAATACCCACAGTTACTAGGTGTGCACACTGCTTTATATTCTTCCTACAGGCTAGGCAGGATTTTCCTTAGTAGGATGCCAAGGTACAGCTGACACTAAATAAGCTTTGATCCTAAATACGAATACAGTTATTTTGCACATGTCCGCACTTTCAAGTGAAATGAGAAGCCTACACAACTCTAAATCTGAATAGAAGTAAACAGTTAAGGTTTCTAGAGAATAGCTTAAAGGCTGTATCTTTACCTGGTTTGTTTCTTAGGGCCTTGACCCTCTCCTGATCCATCTGAGGACAGCTCATTGCCACGCTGTCCTTGCAAAGGTTCTTTTTTGGGGCCATCATTTTGCTTTGGTTGCTTACTCTGTTTTTCAGACTTGTTGTCTTTCTCTTTCTTCTTCTTGTCTTTGTCATCAGTGCCACTAGCCGAAACTGGTTTATAATCAACTCCTGCAACAGACTTATACTGGGCCTTCAACTGAAGAAGTTCCTTAACAGCTGCATCTATCTTTTCCTTGAAGAATTTAAAAAAAAAAAAAAAAAAAAAAAAAAAAGGAGAAATTTATACAGAAATCACAGGAATAAAATGGCTCTTATCAAAGAAATAAAATAGATCTATGTATGGCATTGTGGGCATCCATACAGCATTGGGGAAAAAAATCTGCAAAAACCAATGCTTAACTTAAATGCATTACCATTTTAAGGACTGTATCTGACAGGAATAATTTTAAAAGTATATTTCAGATCGCAGAATTCAAATGCTGCCTATTCCAAATGTGTATTTCTAATTCCCATAATCACACTGATTTTAAAATAGATTTTTAGATTACAGTACATTTTTACCTTTTCTGCTTTTTCTGCTTTCAGTTTCCTAACTTCATCTCCTTGAAGAGCTACTTTGCTAAACAGAGCTTTAGCTTCAGGTGTGTCTGGACCACTGGGTACTGTGTCCAATGCCTGAGGCAAAGCGGCTTGAGCTACTGGTGGATGTCCTGGCTTGTAGTCCTGCCCAGTCTTTTCCTTGTAGTCAGCTTTTAGAGAAAGAAGGAGTTTTACTGCTTCATCTATTTCATCCTATATGGAGGACAAATAGCAAGATGTACTGATAAGAATTAGAGAGAACTGACAAGCAGCATTGATTTTCAGGCTAAGAAAATAAAATTTCCATCTAGCAATAAACAGTGCTTCATAATTAGGCAAGGACTCAAGTAACAGCTCTTCTCCAAGCAACAGGAATATGAGAGCTGGCACATTGTACCGGAACGTTTGCTTAGCCCACCTGGCCAGCTATAGCCTGTTAAAAACTGCAACAGAATCTGTACTGAAAAATACAAGAAACTGTTTCAGAAAACAGCCTTTTAAAAAAAAACCAAACCAAACACACACAGAAAAAAACCTAATCCAACACCAAAACCAATTCTGCAAGGTAAAATATAAGCAAAAAAAACCCCCAGCAGCTCCTGAAAACATATAGGTTTGTCTTGTGTTCTTTTCCACAACTATCACTGGATTTGTCAAGTTTTGAAGTCTTACTATTGTTGCAGGACACTACATACTTCTATCTTCACCCGTCCCAAATACAGCAAGAAAAAGTAAAATACATTAAAAACTTCTGCAGGATTAACGTCTGCCATGCATGTGTCTATTAATTTAGATGTGAGAAGTTAAGTTTGACTTTCTACACCAGCTGAATTTAGAATTCACACCTCTGAGTCAAGAAAGTATCCAGCATCAGAATAGTCTTGTGTGGTGTTACCAGACCATGCAAGTTTGATGGCTAAGCTATGACCCAAACATAAGGGAGTTTGATCATTATTTGGTGACAGATTTCCCCCCAGTGGCAAAAAGTGGCAGGAGTTACAATTGCTTACTCTATTGACTATTATACCTTGGAAGCTTTCTCTGCTTTGAGTCTGCGTACCACTTCCCCTTGTTCAGCTACATTATCATACAGTGCTTTGCCATCCACTAAGTTACAGTGTGCCAAGTTACTGCAGCATACAGAAGATGGAAGAGTAGTAGAAGGTATACAAGAAGGAGCTGAAGGTGGGTTTCCAGGCTTGTACTCTTGACCTGTCTTTTCTTTATATTCTGCTTTTAGATTTAAAAGAATTTTCACAGCCTCATCTATTTGTTCCTGAAGCAAGAAAGGAAAAACAACAGTTGCAGATAAAGATAGAAATAAGAGAGATGCAACACAATAGGTAAGATAACATAACCTTTACTGGAATTGCACTAATTTTGCTGTTACAATAAAACTTTTAGAGCTAACTTGTTAGTGTAAGTTGTCATTATTGAGTTCTGTAGTAAAACCTGGTAGCCAGAATACTGACAAGTTGCACATCAAAAGGACTGAATCAGGCAGTATATGCAAGGGCTGACCTCTGTGCCATGAAAGCTTCCCATTCAGGCAGCTTAGCACCCTCCAGATACAGCAGTCCATGACTTTGTACACTGGAGAATGGAAGCAAATACTCTCCCATTAATACATATGAATTTATTTTATATGTATATAAATATACAT
Source organism: Falco cherrug (assembly GCF_023634085.1). Lineage (NCBI taxonomy): Eukaryota > Metazoa > Chordata > Aves > Falconiformes > Falconidae > Falco > Falco cherrug. The sequence goes on from NC_073709.1 coordinate 27,496,362, forward strand.
AATATGAATTAATTTATATGAATTAATAAACAAAAAAGAGAATAAAGAATGGTTCCCTGGCCACTGTCAAATTACTACCAAATTTATTATTGCCATTCTAGCTTTCAAGTTCCAGCCCTTTTTTCAAGTTATTGCTTATATTCTACTTCACTTATCTTATATCACTACAAAAAGGACTAGTTTGTTTATTTTCCGGGCTCTCCATACACTATTACGGAACTCATTAAGTCAGTCATACCAGCTGAAGAGAATTTGGGAAAGCGCTTTAGGAAATTTGAAAGTACTTGCTTATATTTTGTTCCCCAAGCTTCACAAAACCTGTAATGAGGTTTTAGTCTAAACTGAAAACATTGTTCCACTCAGAAGTATTCACTATTAATACACCTTTGAAGCTTTCTCCGATTTAAGTTTGCGGACCGCTTCGCCTTGTTCAGCTACTCTGTTGTACAGAGATTTGCTGTCTACTGGACATGGGGATGGAAGAGTAGAAACAGGAGAAGACTGAGGAGGGACAGAGACCACAGGTGGGCTTCCAGGTTTGTACTCCTGGCCTGTCTGTTGTTTATATTCTGCCTTTAGGGATAAAAGGACTTCCACAGCAGCACCTATCTCATCCTGAAAAAGAAAGAAAGGGGAAGAAAGAGGGAGGAACAAAGATATAGATATGTAAGACTGAAGTGCATCTTAAATACTTTCATGAAAAGACCTGCAGTTTATGTGCACCTATTTCATTTTCTTAACTATTTAATAGAGTTGTTCAGAGAAGTTTTCTCTATTAGTTTCCTACTTTTAACAAAGTAATTCCTGTTAAGGGATATACAACCCTAATAACCCTATAAATTAGTTCAGACCTTCCCATTTATTTAGATTTTACAGTGCCACCAAGACACTACTATGAACAGTATTTAACCACCAAGCAAAGAGTGTTATTTCACATCTTTTCTTGTTCTGCATTAGAAAGGATGGAAAGAACACAGGTACTAGTAGCTATGTTTTCTATTTGGACCTTTAGTTTCTTTTTTCCTTTCTGGTTTCTGGGGTTTGTTTTGTTTTTAAGGTCTAAATAGCAACAAGTCAATCCTATGAAGTCACATAATTTGACCATCTTGAGTTAAATAAATAAAAAAAATACATAAATACTGCAGGACATTTTAACCCCAAGGACCATATGTGAATACTTAATCAGCTTATGCTGTGGGGTGAATTCTGTCCACATTTCAGAACAGCAATCTAAGAAATATAGGAATTTACTTGCATCTTTATGAATATTGACACAAATTTTGGCAAACACATCTAGCTAAAAGAGAAGTATCGGAAAACACAAGTCTTGACAGGACAGAGCCCAGTCCAAATGATGATCACTAGAGAAACATGGATCCATAAGCACCCATTCATCTACAGAAAGAGAGGACAAAGGGCTATGCAAACCCAAACAAAAAAATATTAATCAGCCACCTTAGGTGCTTTCTCAGCTTTCAGTTTTCGGACCACTTCTCCTTGCTCTGCTACTTTATCATACAGAGCTTTACTGTTCAGAGTACCAGAGGTCTCAAGCTTTGAAGACTGTTCAGTTACAGATACTGGAGGATTTCCAGGCTTATACTCCTGGCCCGTCTTCTCTTTATATTCTGCTTTCAAGGCCAGCAATTGTTTCACAGCTTTATCAATATCTTCCTTTGGTGCCTTCTTAGCTTTCAAGTCACGAACTGTATCACCCTGTGCAGACACCCTGTTGTACATAACCAGGTGACCTTCAGATGAAGTACAGGTTGGAGTAGAGGTATCACCAACAAGTGGAGTAGATTTTCCTTTTACAGCTGAACCAGCCTTAACAATGAGAAGAAAAAAAAAAAAAAAAAAAAGAGCCAAGTATTCAGCATAATAATCTTGTACAGTAACAGATGTACAGTAATACATTTTATGTCACTTTTCTAAAACACAAGTTTACCTCTTTCTTTGCACTTTCAGCTTTGGTCTTCTCTTTTGACCCAGATGTTGGCATTTCCTTAGTGTGTCCATCAGGGATGTAAATCAAAATGCATGGGGCATCTTTACAGCTGTAAGGACTATAAAATGGTTTATAGAAAATACAACGATAAAGGAAACATAAGATGCATACGAAATGTTTTTTGAAACAAATCTTTCTACAAGGTGCTCTCACACAACTGCAAGTTTACGTTTGTACACAACTGTAGTTACCCAGATTTACACAATTGTGGATCTGCATAGAATCCTGTTATGCACAAGTTTTCTTTATGTTACAATATTATGCCAAAATGCAGCGTAATTTAGATGTTTGGTAGCTTGCTAAAGAACTGTTACAATTAAATAGTATGTGCACACCAATTGGGGAAATGTCTGTTTTATTTTGTAACATGGTTTCTTAATTTATATACTTAGAATCACAAGGAAAGCATGATCTCTTCACTGAGTGGGTTAGCTGGGGTGCCATGTACTTACTTGGCTTAGACAGTCTGAAGAGGTAGGAACGTACAAACTAAAAGCCATGCCAGTCCACAGAAATATTCCACAGAAAGATCACGGTAAAGGGCAAAATATTTGCAGGCAACGTTACTCTTGCCAACACATGTATGAAAACATCAGAACATAGCAAGCTAAAGCAAACTCTGTGAAGTCTGCTCAGGCCATTCTTAGGTAGCTTACCTCACTGGCTCATAGGGCTGATCACAAATAAAGAATCCTCTTCTCTGAAGTTGTATGATGTCCCCTTTTTTTAACTCTCTAAGGCAAGGATCACCCAACATCAGTTCTTCTTGCTGCAAGTATTAAAAGAAAGCAATCCAAATCTAACAGAGCAAAGAAATAGTAAGAAATACAGTAGAGCTGTAGAAAGATACTGGTGATTTTTTGATTTTGGAAGTGTTGAAATGTTAGTTAATTCCAGGGGCAGCAGAACAAGTACTAGCAAGAAGATGCCATATCGTAAGAATGTATCAAAACCAAAACTCAGATTATTGGTCCTAGATGTGTAAAAAACAGGTAATGTCTGAGAAAAAAACCATGAGTCAAATTTTAATTTTAAAATTATGAGAGGTTAAAAGGAAACATGGAAACGAGATACAACAGCACAGGATTTACTTGTCTGAGAAATTAAATCTTTAGATCAAAAAGAGTAACTGGAAATAGTGATGGCAAAACACCCCTCTAAACATTAACCTTTATGGAATAGAGGAGACAAAAAGATAACTTACCTTACTATTTTGGTTGATGTATTGCTTGAAATCTTCATCTTTACCTAGAACTGGCTTAGTGATCAGATGCTCATAATTAACACAGACAGTTGGGATGAGTGGTGCACGTGGAGTTTCTGCTAACCAAGTGATCTTAGTCGTTTTTTTGAAGTCCTTATTCTCCAAGTTCAACTTGCCATTGATAGACACAATTTTTCCACTTGAATTTCTACAGGAAAACAGAAATAAGAGTAAAGCCTAAATGATTAGTTCTCATTTGGAACTACAGACCATCAATAGATTCACTGAAAAACAAATGTTTAGAGTTCAGTCTTGAAGGTTGAGAGATGTTGGAAATGAAAGACTGTATGTATTCACTCCTGTTGAAGTTCTTTAATTTTGGTATCTTAAATATCAAGAGACAGTAAAAATCATGGGGGAAAATTCTCTACATATTTATGTTCTCTGTCCCAGCTCACCCCATTCCACCACTGATTCAACCCATCTATTTCAAAGACATTATGAATGGTCTCCCCTTCCCCACCTCAACAGTTCTGCAACAGAAACTGTGATAGGATCAGGTTTTTAGAATGCAAAACCAGTATGCATTACAGGGTGAAACTGGTTAAAATTCCAGGTGGGTTTTTTTTTGTCTGAAAAAGCTGTTTCACAGTGGAAATAAGACCATAGAAACATGGAGAATGCTGGATGAGAGGGCCATGCACTACAAGGACTGACTGGTAATTTCAGACCTGAAAATATAGTAAAATACATTCTATGCTAAAATGCAGTTTTGTGGCATATTTCAAAGTGGATATCTATATAAAGAATCACAGAATGGACCTATATGGACAAGCATTAATATTTTACTGTTACAACCTACATCTTAAATCAACGAAAAGCTGAAAAGCAAAAATTAATTTCAGCTCCTAGTAAACGGGTTACCTGTCCAATTTGGTGATGATAATATTGCCCCAGTTTATGAATGTAACCACCTCTCCTTCTGTTAGGGTCTCTGCATCTGCGCCCTCGATCAGGACTCTGGAGCCATACCACACAGGTTTCAACCCAACATCGGCGTTCTGTGAATAATGATTTTAATTTCAAAGGAGTGACTGTTATTATATGAAGCTGACTAAAGTTAATGTAGAGGCAAAACACTGCTTTATGATAGAAGACAGATGAAGATAGAAGACAGACAATAACAGTAATGCAAAGCTGCAGTATTCTTCCACAACTCTCTCAGGTTTCCTGTTCACAAGTGTTGCACGCGTTCCTCTGACAGTACGCTAAAGAAAATTCTTCTATCAAATACTAGCTCCAACACAACCCATAGCATATCCCATCTCCTTAAGGTCCATACATCTTAAAGATCTTACAGGTAAAAACTATGTAAGTTTTTCTCAAGTTTCCATTCTGCTATGCAAATTCCCTTCAAAAATAACTTTGTAACTCTCATTCTTTCTTTTTATATAGTTAATATGGAAACAAATGTGAAGCTTCTGTCAGCTGCATAGATTTTTAAAGACAGAAACTGGAAATATGTCACTTATAACACTAAAAACACTCAGCTTTAAAACATCTGAGCAATGGAGATACAACTTTTTTTTTTTTTTTTTTAAAGTCAGACAGCTGGGAGTTCAGACTTTTTCAACTGATCAGGAGTTTGAAATTGGTTTCCTCTGGTCAGTATTTATTTCATTATATACTAGAGGCAGCATTTTTAATATCAGTGTTTCAGTATATTGGCTTGCATCTCCCCAAACTTCAGACTTTTTGACTCTTAAAATAAGAGTCACAATTCTCACTTGCTCTAAACTCTCTAAAACTGTTTCCTTGTTTATCTGCCACAGAGGAGAGGGCAAAATAGATGCCCACCTCTCAGTTACAAGAAACGGCTACAGGAACACTCAGAGTGACAAAATAATAACAAAGAAATTAAGCAAAACCTCAGCAATATTCACTTGTTCCTCAGTATAAGTGTGATATCTAAGGGATGCTTTCAGTGAAGCTTAAGTACAATTTGAGATGCCACACTCAAAGGAAAGCATCCTTCCTAGCAGTAGTGCCAAAAGAGAATTTTATCAGTAATGCACTCCCCTTTCTCGGGGATATTATTCCGTTTACTGGATACTAGCAGTATTAAATTAGGAAGTTCAAACTTTTGATAACTATCTGCTATCCAAATTTAAAAGTGACATTAAAAAATCCAGACTGGTGCAATTAACAGGTTAGTATGTCACTTCACATTAAGTCTAATGTTATTAACTATTTTAAAAAGTCTCTTGCATTCTTCACTCTCATGGATAAACAGTATCTACTGTGTTATACCCATAAAGCTTGAATAAAATTTTATATTTAAACTACTCTGTGCAAATTAGTATTAAGCAATAATAAAAACAGTCTGAGCACAACTCCACACTCCTCTGAAAACTCCCACAGAGGCCTTTCAATGCACTGTCTATATGCACTCTATATATTATTTACAAAAGCAGTTTCCTACATCCTCCTGCAGAACAAACATGTTCAGTAGTTGCCCAGTTTTTGACAATTCTGTGAAAAAAAAATACACCTTGGTTTTATCTCATGCTGTCTGAGCAAGTTAAAAGCAGGACTCTCCATGCTGACTGCTCCAAGCCAAGATACTTCCAACCTTACTGATCTGCAATACAAGAATATCAAGAGAGTAAAGCAAGAACCTTTGGATGCTTAGCCACTTCTCTCATCTCCTCTTGAGCTTCAGGAATATTTACTGGGACCACTGCATCTTTCAGTAAAGCAGTGTACCGAGGTGCTACTGGGTCTATAACCTACAGAAAACAAATGAGGTGGATCATGAATATATGACATTGACAGAGAAATAAGATGTTGTATAAAACAACCACCACCAAAATGGAATATTAACTGGTATTCTTTATGTTACTGCATTTTTTTATGTTTGCTTTAATGTTACTCTAATCCAAAGCTATAGAAGACAAAAGGGAGAAAACAGTGGTAATACTTCACAATTTCCCATCTTTACTGAAATATTTTGAGTAAAAACTATGGACTGGGCACTACTGATACCAGAAGTAACCAAAATTACAAGCTAATGCCTCATAGGAAAGACAGCAAAATGTACTTTGACATAGTTATACTATGCACATAGGCTAGCTATTACATCTGGACCACTTTCTCTCTAGGTAGCTGTATTTAAAGCAATAATTTATCAGTGCAGTTTGTTCTTTTTCCAGAAGCACAAGACCTGATCCCATACTAATTTTCCAGGTCAGTACTCCAGCAGCATCAGGGACAGGCCTGGCTACAGAGGAAGCACCAATTAAATCTGGCATTTTAATACAGACGCATTAGATACTATAATAAGGCAACATCATAACACTGACTTCATCAGGATTTCTACGACATGAGTTTGGCAAGAAAAAGCTATCACTAAAATGTCTTCCTTTATTTTTATTGCCCACTTTCAAACTCAGCTGACCTAATTTTTCACAGCATTTTCATACCTGAAACACTGGTTTGTCAAACTGTTCAGAAGCACTTAAAAACATAATTCAAGTAAGCCAGTTGTCTAGGTCGAAAAGGAATACCAGAGATCTACCAGTTTAACTGGAAACTAACAAAGGAAAACACCTGCTTTTATTAATATAAAGTTACTTTTTTTCTCTCCTTAGTTTATTCCTGCTCAAGTGAAAAACTACACAGCAATTTTAGAAATTTAGCATCTAATTACATGGCATTAGCAAGTAAGGTGATACGATGATATACTTGTAAGAAGTTACATTTTTAAGTTTGTAGTCACTGAAATCAGACTCCTAAGTGTTAGATACACTTTAAAAAAAGGACTTGTGTATCTATCTCAAAATATAGGTGTATTGTGTGATTTAATATCATAATTTTGATAACTAAATGACTGAATTTTACAATGTTATTACCAGGCTCTTTATTTCACTCATTAGAACTCACAATCCTTACTCAGACAACAGGTGCTAAAAAGTCAGTAACGTAATTACAGGATAACATATAAAGTAAGAGCTCTCACACTGATGAAGTCTTTGAGCTCGGAACTACCTGCACGCAACCATTTGGTTTTGTTCATATTGCAAATTGGAAACTATCTGCACAGATACATGTAAACAAAATTGGCTAAGAAATATGGTGCTGTCCAAGGAGTTGAGTCAGAGGTCTAAGAAACTCAGTTTAAAAGCCAATTCAAAAAACGAGCCCACTGTGGATTTTTCCCCAAAATCCAGTTCTTAGTCATAAATATATTTATGCAGCAACAGAAAGAACCAATTCATAAACCTTTGTGTATGTAGCAGACCAAATGCAAAATAAATGAAGAAATACAAGACACATGCCAGACAAGCAAAAACTACTTAAATGAACAGATCCAGGTACTGTCTAAGCAAATTCAAGCAGGAATCCCAATGCAAAATAACAGGTGTTTCCACAATCACACAAAATATGCAATCAGCATTATAACAATTCGCCTTATTATAGTGTCCAAGCATCCACTGCCAAAAAGCGACTAACCATGTCAAGATGCAATATTCCTTATTTGACATTCAGTCAGAAACATCAGCAGTGCTGGCTTTATCTACACAGGCAGTATACGCAGCGCATTGGTCCTTTTGCCACAGAACGGAAAAGCGGCCAACATAAGTCAAATTTAAGATTTCTGTTTATGTTAACAAATAAGCCAAACCAGAAATGGGCAGCCTTTTAAAACTAGGAATAATGCATTTTCAGTGGGTTTGTAGAGCTCCTGTTATATAAGCAAATGTGACTGTGCTATGAAGCTGCAAAATGATCGCTTATGTATGCTTACAGCACTGTAAGCTATATGCTAAGGTAAAAAGCATTAAGTAATACCTTCTTACAGATAGCTCGCAGCTTGAAAGCAGAAAAATGAAATGCAGTTTTCATATCAGATTTACAGCAAATACCGTTATCTTTCCCGTACTACTAAGTAAGGCAAGTAAGTGCTGGTATAGGAGAATCAATAGCATTAGTGCTAGTTCAGGTTAGACGGCGGGGGGGGGACATTCCATTTTCCTGAAAGTGTGCCAAATGATGCAACATACTGCTACTGCTACTTGTTGTGATAAGCACTCCAATGAATGCTGGATTCTTTACATATCCCAGAAAGAGAATACCAGGAGTAGCAACAAATTCAAGTAAGCACATACCTTTTTGTTAAAAGACCAAATTTTATCCCACTCCATATTTACAACAGATCGAGAGGAGCCCTGGAAAAAAACCCCAGAAACTCACATTAATATAAACATTCCAGCTCTTTGACTTACCTAAACCAAAGTCCTTCAAAGACTACAAGCCCTCTATGGTTTGCATTCATCAAAACAGTTTAGAAAGGCATTTTGAGCTTGCAAAATAAACACTTCTTAAAGTAAGAAACCCCATTTTGCCCAGACCTGTTCACAGGTGTTCGTATTGTTGAGGTGGTACACATGAAAGCAGCATATCTTCAAAAGAAGAAACATCCCAATGACAAGTACTTTAACTGAAACTTCACAAAAACTTATCCTTTTTCAAGTGAGATTCAAAGAATCAGAACAGAACACCCACCTGAGCAGCAATAAACTGTTTTAGCCCTTCAACTGTCATGCCTCTTCTTAGGACACCACGCACAGTGGGAAATCGTGGGTCATCCCTAGTAGAAAAAGATGTTTCATCAGTGTCACATACTAAGTTCTACCTGTGGGTTACACTGATCAAAAGCTTTACTAATACTGCCACACATGAAAGGCACAGCTTCAGTGTGTTTTGCTTGCATGAAATAAGAGCTAGATGAGAAGATCTAACTGAAAAGACTGAGCTCTTATCCATACAAAAATGTATGAGCAGGTTTTCTTCTAGCTCACCCCAGAGAGGGACCTCTTGGTGAAGTAGCTCTTTTCCTGTACCTATTGAATCTTAAGTCTCTCAAAAACTGGCAAGGCAAAGTTATGTCCCTATCACGTTACTTCCTTTTCATGGCACCTGAATAATGGAACCTGAAACAACATGGCTTGATTCTTTCTTGCCCAAGAAAAAACAGAAAGATTTGAGTGACAATAACGTTATCTCTCAGTGACATAAGTGATAGAATTCTATTTTATTCTCTTATACAAGAAATAAAAAGGCCTAATCTGAAATGCAAAATAAGCAGTGGTGGGAACACAAATCAAACCTTGCTGAGGACCTTGCTAAGAATTTTGGCTCTAGCAGAGTGGCTCCGTGCATAAGCTAGGAATCCAGGCTTTCAACACAATAAAAAAATAAAATCAGAAAAAAAAACCCAAACCCCACACTTGGCACACCTTAGTAAGACAACCAGGCAAGCTAGGAACTTGTGTAAAATGATGCTCTCATAGGCTGAGCACAGAATAACCTAAAACCAGCCCAGGAAAAACACTATAAGCAGTTGTCTGACAGCATTATCCATGGATTTCTTCAGACTCCTGTACTATGAAGAGATGACTTCAGATGGCATGTTCCCACAGCTAGCCCATCACGGGAATGAACAAAGGAGCCTCTCTAGACTCCAAACTACTTGCATAAGTGTAAAACCACAGCCTACCCTTTCCCAGAAAATACTTAGGCTACTATACCACCAAGTAGTCTCTGCAGAAATTCAGTTAAACATGAAAAAAAGAAAGAAGGCAGGGGGAAGGCAGGGAGGCAGGAAGCAGGGCAGGTTTGACTAGATGGATAGGTCCAGAAGTTCTTCAATTCAGGCCCCGTTCTGGCATTGCTCAGGAATGTATCCAATGACTCAGACTGGAAAATGTGTAAGTAGCATCTACAGGCAAAAGCCAGAGTTCAAAAATAAGCTACCGCGTGTTTATTACAGGATATGAATGACTTACTGTAGAGTAGTAAATAGACTGAGACAGTAGTGGCACAGCCAGTGGCAGAAGCCACTGTAATTAAGCAGTGTTCTTAAATACTGCTTAAATATTCATTCATGCTGCGTTGATGTCAAAGCATTGTCCAAAACAGAGAATGCATGCATGCATCAGTCATGAGTATCTTAAGGAACAATGCTGAACTACAACCATGTAACATACCATCCATCCACAAGCCCTTCATTGACAAACCACGTAAGCTTTCTCTTAGAGAGCACGGTGTTGTTGAGGTTTAGGCGGCTATACTCCCATATATATGGTTTCCTTATGCCCAGTGCCTCAATGATCCAGTAGAATTGTTCATCTCTGTCATGGTATTCAGTTGTTCTCAATGCATGTGTGACACCTTCGATACTATCAACAATGGGGCAGGCAAAATCATATGTGGGATAAACCCTGTGAATAAAGACCTTCAATTAGCAGGGCAGAAGCACAAAACACTTTCTTCACATGTAAACATTTAAACTAAGGATAGTTTATATTTATATATTATAAATATTCATAATCTATGATCCTGAAAACTTTCAGATCAAGACTAAAATAGCACATACACAAGAAATTGTCCATAAAAAGATCCAGAGGGCAGTAACTTTTTAAAACAAGAAAACCTTCAAGAAATTAATTCATTGTAACCCTAATATTCAAGACTAAAAAAAAAAAATAAATCCTACACTGCTATTGTTCTTTTCAAACACATAAAATGCTGACTTATAGGGGTTTCTTCCTTAAATATCAAAAAGAATAATTAGTTAACTGAATAATGAGCAAAGCCTTCATGTTTAAAAAAAACCCCCTACCCACAGCAATAGCTCTACTATTATACACACATTAAATCAAATCAGTGTTTCCAAAAAGGGAGCTGTATAGCTGGAAACAGAGGTTTCAAATAAGCACTGAACCATAGCCTTGAACAATTGGGTAGGCTTACTTCAATGCACACCACAGTGTTTCTTCATTCTGCACAAAGACAGAAGCTGTTGTGAAAACCAAAGCAGCCACTCAGGTAAATAGATCAAGGATGTTTTGCAGCAATGTAAAATTGTAGCAACACAGAATTGCCATGGTTCTATTTAAGCTCCAAGAAATAAAGCAAACAGCTCTGCTGTCCAAGATAGGGCCATTAAGTCTTAATTCATGTTTCGACTAAAAGATCTTCACTGACACAACATATTTATGGACAAAACTGAAACAATATTCACTGCTGACCATAATGGCCAACTCAGAGGTTTTAAGCCTCATGAGCAGAAGTTTCAGAAAGTCAAGAGACTCATTACATATTCTGACCGAAAAGATGCTAGCAGGTTCCAAGTATTAGAAGAAGTTTACTAAGGAATGGTAAATGCCCTGAAAAGAGCAAAAATCACAGGCCACACAAGGAGGAAGCGGACATACTTGTAGGTACTTCCAGTACGTGGGTGAGGCTGGTTTTTACAACGATAAAGAGTTGGATCCCTCATACATCCATTGTTACTATTCATATCTATTTTTGCTCGTAGACAACAAGTTTGTCCGTATTCTGTTCCCTTTTTCATTTCTTCCCACATTTGTAGATTCTTATTAACACCTAAGTATAAAAAATATAAATCGTTTTGTAAGGTATTATGAAGTTGATACAGAACCACATTTTATTACTGCAGTAAAAAAATGCAATGTCACCCCCCACTTTATGGGATTCCCACACTGGCATGCATTTTTATGCATTTTATAATTTCAGTTTTTTAAAAGTAGTAATGAATGGTGATGAATTCATACATACACAAGTTTACTACACCTGTCAGTAGAGATATGCAATTAGTCATCTCATCCATCTTTGTCAAGAAAAATGAAGTTTTGATGCCAAATTAAAAAAATAAGAAAGCAAGATGGAAGCTTAAAATATCTTACAGTTATTTCTGTGTTTAGATTCCATTCTTTGCTCACGCTCTGCTTTCATTTGTTCTGCAGGAGTATCATCCACATATGCCTTCCCTTCTTGGATAAGCTTCTCTGCATATTTCATTATTGTTTCAAAGTGATCTGAGGTATATGTAAATTGATCTGGTTTGATGTGCAGCATCGCAACATCTTCAAGAATAACCTGCAAAGTGTGAAATTGTATACTTTAACATTTGGGAAAGCTAGTTTTCTTAAAATTTTATCCTCTTTGTACCAGATGTGATGGTTGTAATGCTCCATTGTCCAGGAAGGATAAACCGTAAGAATAACATGACATGCATGAAAGAAAAGAGAGGCGGGCACTTATCATTCATTCACAGCCTATAATTACAGGAGATCAGACTTCAAACAAATACAAGAAAGAGGCAGGAAAAGAAAAGGAGATGAAAGCTGAAACAAATCACTTGTTATTGACTAAGCAGTATTTATACAATGAAAACAACAGTGTATTGCAAGAGTTGAGTATCTTTATACTGTAGAATAAACACTGGAGAAAGAGCAGAAATAAGCTAACAGTAAAAAGGCTTTAAGCTTTTTAAGGTAAAGATGATAGAAATCTCTTCCAAGACCAAGACATAAGTATAATACTAATAATATAATAATCTAGTGCACAAAAAGTGTGCAAGAGCAGATCTGCATGTCATTTACCTTTGAATTAGCTAGTGAGTGGATTTCCCTGCTCTCTTATCATACCTTTTCAAAGTCTTCCTTCTCTTTTTCTGGATTTGTGTCATCAAATCTCATAATAAGTTTTCCTTTAAAGTTAACTTGGTAGTGCTGATTTAGCAGGGCAGCTTTGGCATGACCGATATGCAGATATCTAAAAAGGAAATAAAAAATTAATATATACACCAGCACTACTTCAGCCAAATATTTGTGTGTGTGAGGGAGGGAATGAGAAAGAATGGAAAGCAATACCTAAGTCTAACAAAGAAAACAACCCAGGGTATTTCTTGAAATACCCTACATTTATGAAAAGTAGATTGTTTTTTTCTACCACAAATTTAGTAGTTAACTGTTTAAAAATACCTAAATTTGTAAATTAGAGTGTCATTATGGATATAAAGGCAGGACTCCACTTATCACAAGTTTTACAGACTAACTTAAACCAACTGTTGATGATACTCAGTAGCTATCAGATAACCTGAACCTACCACATTCAGAAGAGTGGAATTTTCTGAAATGGTGGTTGCTGTGTATGTTTAACATAAGCTAAAAAGCTACTGTCAATTTAAACTAAATATAAAAAAAACAAATCCACAAAACAAAAATAACTCTCAATGTAAAACAGTGTCCCTAAAGAACAGTGTTTTAAGTAAAACACCAGAATTAAGACACTAAAAGCTACGAAGTAATGTGAGAACAATATATGCTGTATACATACATGCACATTACATAACTTATGATATCTGAGCAACAGTTTATGCTGCACTAATAGAGTATGGAACACTACTACAGAAGTCACACGATGCTGAACAGCCAGTTTAATGAAGAAATGCAATCATGGAAATTTTACAGCTCATCAGACAATTCTAAAAAGAAACAGAAAATTAAAAGCTGGCTGAAACTCGTATTTAGTAAATTGGCTCATCACATCTCCACTGTGTGGTTTTTAAGGAGTTTGTGGTTTGGGACTACATATCTGTACCCCTGGGCATAAGCCCTTCATCACACATCTGGTGTCAAGCTTCCCAAAGGGAGGCTATCCCATACTCCTTTCCCTTCTCAAATCTAAGCTTCGTTAAGAAGCACTGTGAGTCCTTTCACCCAGCTCACAAAGAATGTATTTACACTTCACAGCTTCTCTCAGCGCACACACCACCATTATCCACGCAAATGCCATCCTTCTGCTTCTCCTTGTCCCACTGCCAAGCAGCACCATGTCAGCTGCTGGCAACCAACCTCCTGATTCCAAGTTCAGGCAACAGTGCAATGAGGTATAGAGGAAAAGTAAATATTCAGCTCTAATGTAGATGTGGACAAAGCTTTAAATACTCATTTGGCTTAAAAGTCTTGTCTGATAAGCTGATTAACATCCTCAACAAGCACACTTTTTTTTAAAAAAAAAAAAAAAAAGCACAGATAGAACCTTCTCAAATCATTTGTGTTTCTTACCCACTTGCTTCAGGAGGAAACCTTACAATGACCTTTCCCATCTCGGCACCAGGAAGTTCAACAAACTTCCCAACATCTGCTTTCTTTTCTGTTGCCTTGAAAATAAACAGAGACATACTTACAGAATGCGTTAACTGTATAATCAGATATAAAACTCTAGATAACACCTTTTGCATCAAAATCTCCTTTCAAACCAGAAGACAAAAAGCTGCCATACTGGACCCCAAATACATCTCTTCGCAACTTTCACATTATTCATAGTACATTAAAACAAGATTAATTCTGGAGTTTTAAATTTTTCTATTACCAAATTTGATCCAGGACTGGAAGTCCCACCAAGTTGTTTCATAGAAGAAAACAGATGCTAGCCAAGTTCTTATATTAGTGTTCTTAAAATGAATGTGATCAACAAGTTCAATCAACTAAAGACTGCAATCTTTGCAGGTCTATCTGGATTTCAAAATCCTCTTTAGAAAGAGCAAACAATATAACTAAAGAGAAGTGCTAATTAAGAGGTGCGGTGCCATTTTTAAATTATTCCATTTAAGCACTGGACTACACCACTCATGCCTTTCTAAACATGAAAGTGACAGCTTTATTTTTAAAAAAGAGTTTACAAAAATTGAATTTAGTCTACAACTGATTCTCTTTAGCTCTTAAATCTCTAACTTAAAAAAAAAAATCTCTTATAGTGTATTCACACAAATAAAGCTAGTCTCTCCAGAGGATCTGAGTACATCTTACCATTTTAGCCGTTGGTTTACCAGAAGCCCACTTGGCTCCTACTGACTGAAAAGCGTGCTGTGCTTCAAGAAAGCCATACCATCGCTTTGCATGGACAGGAGCTTTGTTTTGCTGTAATTGCTCTTGCCATATGTTATTATCTGTTACAAAACAAATAATTTTTCAAGCTATTAAATTAGAAAAATGGAATGATTACCAACAGCAATTTTTAAGAATAAAAAGATTATGATTTCAAAAAAAAAAATCTACTTATGCTCACTTCTGAAAAGACATTTAGTCACGGGGACACAAGTAACTCTAAAGCAAATTAAATAAACTCTTCCCAAACCCAAGACATACTGCATTCTTTCTTGGGTTCATCAAAGCAGAAGGTGGGAGCAACTGGGGAACACACATTTTTATTTGTATCACCCACCTCAAAATTAATAACAACGTTATTCAAGACAGAATTCAAGACATAAATGTAGGATATCCCTCTAGTGTGACTACATTTGACGTTTTCTAAGCTTTATCAGATGTACCAATAATACCCTTTATTTCTAAGGGGCTGTATTTCCACAGTCTAATTTTCCAGGAACACAACCTCACTAGAAAGATTCTGACAGAGAAAGGAAAAAAAAATTATGAAAGAAGTACACTCCCTTCAGATTTCTCTCAAGAGCAGCAACTTTGAAAAAATACCAAAAGATGTTAGCTTTTAATCTTGAACAGGCATTTTACTTTCAAGAGGAAGCTGGTTATAATGAATGGTAGATTGACACCTATCAACTTTAGATACACATCTAAGAGAATATAAAACCCAAACCCATAAAAACAGATCATCAAAGTTTCTTTTAACCTCCAAAGGGTATTTCACAGAGTAACGTAAACCTCTTTTAATAATTCAAACAAAACACCAAAGAAATTTCCTCTATTCAGAAAACGTCATGGAAAGGTCTGTGTATATAATTTTACTCTGGATTGCAATATAATTTAAATATTTAATCCAAAATTTTGGGCCACAGCAAATTTTCATATTTAGGCAACACGTAATAAAAAGACACTCTTAGAGTTAACACAAAAGAAATTACAAAATTCCCATCAATGATTACATCTCATAAATTTTCAACTATAACAACCACTTAAAAAAAATTCTAGTGTTTCCTATACTATTGCCATCACTCGCAGTGCACAGGCCAGAGCAGTATGCACAATAGTATACAGTCTGGCACACAGCTAAGATTTGCTACTGGCATCCAGAAAAAGGTAAATTGGAGACTCCTGGCATACACCGATTGCAAGCCAGTGAAAGTGAGAACATGCAATGATACCTTTTAGTACAGCCCAGACACACAAGTCTGCAAGACTCAGAGAGTTTCCGACCAAGTACGTTCTTAGAGACAGACAGTGGTTGAGCTCTTGGACTGCCGAAAGAAACTGGCTGTCTGTAGACAATTTTGTAGCACTAAACTCCAGCCAGTGGTCAATCTAGTTTTAAGTGACAAAAGATAGTCAAAGTTACAACAGGAGTAAGAAAGTAGCTTGTTAAAAAAAAAAAACAAAAAAAAACAAAACAGAAGTAATATACAATCCATTTAATAGCTGAACAGAAAATACTAACTGGAACATAAATATATTGGGCAATAAATCACAATATATGCTTAAAGAACATTTAAAATAACATATACTGAAAGATTCACCCAGAACTATACTAAATGATTAAATTTAATTTTTTCCTTCAGGATGTATTCAAACTGCTGAAAATACTGGCTTTACTGAAGCTATTCCCACTGGTAAAAATAATCAGTGGGTTTTATCACACAGAGTATATAATAATCTTCATTATCCTTTAACTATTTAGATACCATATTTGCAACCTATTTGATTTTCCTGGTACTGCTATTGCATAAGTACACCATTTTCCCCTCAGTCCCTATCTTCTCTGCCTCATCTCCTTCTAGATTTTAAGAAATCTAATCCCTCCTCCGTTTCATTTCCCTCCCCTCTCTCCTGCAAAACAGTCTTCTCCTATAAAATGAAATGTATCTTGATCCATAAACAAAGAAAAATCAAGAATCAGGCTCTTGGTTAATAATGTAGCCCTGTCTATAAATTGAATCCTTCAATCCTGGAAAAGGCTAAATGTCTCTGTCCCTATTTCATGTGCAAGTGTTTTAAACCGCATCAGGAATCCTTCCAACATTCAAGCCAACGTGGCAGGCACAGATGTAATTACACCACCACAGAATTCATTTCAGTCATTTGCAGTTATACTTCAAAATATTTCCACCACAAATGCAGCTGTCACTGTAATTCTCAAATTACAACTTTATTTTTGAAAGATGCAGAAGTGAATAAGTAGTATTTTATCAAAAATACCAGTCTAGAAAGCGTGTTTGCAGAGCTCTTGGGTCTTAAGTTAAAAGAAGGGTTTTGGTCAGAAAGTTTAAATAGCAACAAAATAACCTACAACTTCTTAAATACCTTACAAGCATTATACTAAGACACACTTCCCTTGAGACCAGCTATAAGGGCTGAAGAATGATTACTACTAGCCTCAAGTAGTTGAAGAAAAGAGCTAAATCAAGACCTTCAGTCCCTCCCCAGATCTCAGAGGAAACAAATTTCAATTTATCTGTAAGTTTCAGCTACCAACTTAAAATTCAGCATACGATTATTCTGAGCTAAGCTCAAGCTGAATTCCCTCTCATATCATACTCACAGTTCCTAATAACTTTTTGTAACCTGTATAACCAAGGCAGACCAAAGAAGTTCCCTCTTCGGCACAAAAATTCTGATGCCCTCATGGCATCATGAGGGAAGCGTTACAGAATACAGGACCATGCAGGAGGGAAGAGTCCATCTGTGTGGTGATGTCTCAACACATTTCACTGAATAAAACTGGGGTCAGGGGTTTATCCATCATATACAGCAAAAACTAATTCAGTAGTGTTCCTTGGTGTTACACTAAGTGTTACAAGGTAGCAACTGATGGCAACAGAGCTGAGGAAAGTGAAGAGGGAAAACTGCAGACACCACCTTCAACCTGAGTTAGTGAACTGTCAGGTTAGGAGTTGCTCTTGCAGGGGTGGAAAAGGGCAACCCTTTCAAAGCTCAGATTTACAACTCTTCTTTATAAGTAGGAGCAAGCTTAAGAAAATGAAACCTCAGCATCCCATAGCTGGAAACAGTCTAATAATAAAATGCAGAACAATAGACACAAATTCAAAAAAAAAACCAAAAAAAAACCCAGATGCATGACTCCTTCTCACCTCAGTGTGTTCCAACAGATTCAAACCATACAACCCAGCAGAACCAGCAGCTCTTGCCAGATAACGAGCTATTGAATTCACATCTGTAAATGAAACATGCCTAAAAAAAGAAAGAGGCAAGATAAAGATATATTAAATTACTACCTCCAGTTCAATTTCAATTTTAATCATACACATAGTTGAAACAGGTGTAAAACAAATGCAAAATAATTTCTGGGTGAATCAACAGGTATCAGATCACCAGAATAAAATAAAAAAAATAATCTAACAAAAGGATATATTAATCTTTGATTTGCTATCACCAGATGGTACAACAAGCTTCTAAACATGAAACAATTTTGGTCAGACAGAGAAAAATCAAGAAAATAAAACTCTAATTATACTTTCAAAGAATAAAACTCTCCCCACATCTGACAGAATGCAGAAGTGTAACCTGAGCTACATATTTTCCAGAATATAAGCAGCTAAATCAATATTTGTTTTCTTTTCTTTTCATACAAGAAGGCTGCCTTTGAAGGGGATTCCTAGAGAATCTACAGAGGAAACAAGAGGTCTCCACTACGGTTTTAAGGGCTAGCATCAGGGTTAAAAAACATGTTTATTTGTTACTCACTTTACTCAATTCACACTTCATAGAGACTGTCCCCTGTTGAACAAACCTAGCTCTCTGTATTTCTGGTTTTTACCCAGTCTTCTCCAAATAAAAGGCTAATTTAAATTTGTTTTTCCCATTCTGCTGTTGGAAATTCTCAATAGATCCACAGGCGAAAGGCTCTCCAAAGAACATAGTTCTTTCTGTTTTAATCTCCCTTTCTACCTTCACATACAGTATTTCAAAAAGCTGCGTACTGTCAGAAATCTAACTTCAAACTCATCTAAGATAAATGTATTTTCATTAATATTTACTAAAGAGCGTTGGAAGAAAGATACATCATAACCATCAGTTCTCCAGATAATACTCATCTCCACAGTCCCACATAGGTGTAAATTACAAAATTAGAGCTCCAATTGCTTCTAAGCAAGCATTGACACCAACAAAAAGCATTCCTGTAAGTGTTCTGTTCCACTCAGTTTAATGGACTGAATGCTACACTTGTCCAAACAAGGTTTCATTTCTGTTCTGCCATTGTTCCGTACTTCCCATTACACCTATTGTGTCCTTTATAAAATCAAAAGAATTTTTGATAGCCCTCAAAAAGCCTTGCAAAAAATCAATGGAAGTTCTGGAGAAGATATAGAAGACTTCTTGATATATTAACAATTATAATGAGTCCTATTTTTAATACAAATAGATCAGCCAGTCACATTAACTGCACTAAAACCTAAGGAACTTTGTTCATTTGTAGTTTTTTTGCTTCTAGCTTTTCAAGCTTCTAGGATCCAGTATACAGAAGAGTCATAAAATATAACTAAAACCAAAAGCCACAGTGGAGGGCTAAACATACACAAAGTATGTCTTATTATAATTTCACACTTCTATCAGATTTTAATGAAGCTTTTTCAAACTTAGAAGAAAAAACATTTCTAACACACCTGCATCTACAGAAAGTGTATGAAAACTGAAGTTTTGTTTGCAGTAGTTCATACCAAACACATCCCCTTGATTACTCCAGCAAAACTAAATAAATACATGAAATGTAACAATGTTACTCTGACTAAAATCTAACTTGTGCTTAAAAAGTTGTTTATTTTCTTTGGGAAATAAAAGATCTACTTCCACCCAAACACAGTGCTAACTGGCCTCCTTTCTTTGAAGAAGTTAAAAAACATTAAGGCTGCTCCTTGCAGCTAGCGCCAGCTAACTCCAGGAATACGGAAGAATAAACCAGGGACAAGGTAATGTTACAGGAAAAGAGTAAGTTTCTCAAAAGCAATATAAAATGCCACGTAATTAAATACTAGGGCAAATATTCAAGAAGCAAAAGACAAGATGGTAATACTACTCTGAAGTATGCATGTGCTCACAAAAACCAGAAAAGTTGTACTGCAGTTTGTTATCTGATAAGATACAGCTACGCTAAAACACTCCATAAAGCCATCAGCAGTTAGCAGACCGGTTTATTTAGGAGCATGAAGTTTTGAAGCTAAGCCATCAAAAATAACCTCTAAAGTAAAATTAATAATCTCAAATTAGCGTTAATCTTTTCAGCTAACTAGCTGACAGCAAAGTTTCAGCTAGTTAGCTGAAAAGATTATCACCAGATTTTAACTGAACTTCAAAATATAACCCAGAAAAATAATAAATAAAATGTTCTCTCTTGTTTAAGTCAAGTCATTAGAACTAATGGTCTCCTGAAAAAAAAAAAGAAAAAAAATCAGCCTGAAATATCCTAAGTGAATTTCAAAGTCATGCCAAAATAAGATGGCTTCAGCAGAAATGATGCCATGAAATCCATTTACCAAAAGCATTAGTTGAGATATGAGTTCGGCTGATGCTTCTCAAGTTACAGATACACTTTTAACAGACTTTAAAATAGAGAATCAATTTTTAAAATTATCGTTCAACTGAACAAGAGAAGATTAATGCAATATTGAGGTTTGGAATAACTTTTGAAACGTAATCCAATGGCAGGGATGAGAGGACATTAACACACAAAAAATTCCATCTGATGGAACCATGATTCTAGATATTATCCACACATGGCCAAAATGCAGAAGAGCTTTTGCTTTACATTTCTGACAATTTCAATTACAGTTACAATGAGTGTTTTTGTAATGCAGTGGGAAGAAGGCATGGTACTATAAAATCATTTAATAAAATACTATTTCAAAGCCAAGTATGTAAATTTGTATTATTCCAAGATTATCCCTGTGTGTCACAGCACTTTTGGTATATACATACACACAATGCCTGAACTCCGAAAGGAAAACGGAACCAAAATCTGACTTAATGCAACTTAAGGGGAAAACTCTCTCATGCAATTAAAAAACCACCCAATTCACCCTCTTATGTAAGCTGTATCCCACATGTGCATAACACGCACTGAAATTTTTTAATGTTGTACCAATTCAGTCCCAGTACAACGTGCCACATTCCTCTGGCTTCAGTTCAAAATCACAATTCCATGCCATCACTAGCCACAGCAAAAGACAACACGTAACATGTAAAATGAGATTACAGTAAGGAAAGAACTCATATCTGAGTTCAAGTCCAACATTTTAAACAGAAAGCAATATTTGCAACCAGTAAAATAATCCTTATGATTGAAGATTGTGAATCATCCTGTGCTTTGATTTTTTTGTAGAAATATATATATAGTGGCACTCTTTCCCTGAGGTTAGAAGACAGCGGGAAAAGCTCAGTCTGTGTTAATTTAAGAGGATCAAGTCAGGATCTCTGCAACACAACATAAATATACTATGTTGTTTTTATAGCAATTCTATAGACATTCAGGAATACTAATTTATGATGCACTGGTGGCTTTAACAGCATCTTCTACTGAAATAGCTTACAAAATTGGAGTTTGTCAGCAAGTCTGTGAACAACAGATTTTCCCCCTGTTCTTTAAAAAAACAACCAGTATTCAAAAACTACACTTATAATCACTAATTCCAAACTCATCATAGTGTTAAGATGCTTTAAGTTAGGACTGCAATATTTATGGGTCAAAATATGCTCCTTACTGTAGACACTAGACATCAGGAAATTTCCACTGATATGTCACTGGTACTTAAGATATCAGGATATCTCCTCTTGATATATATCCAGGTATCTTACCTGATATGGAATCTAAGATGACAGTGCAGCTTCCCAAAACCAACAGCATTAGTCCTGCATTTCCGATATCCATACAATCGTACTCAGATCATAAAAACAACCTTCATGCCATAAACTTGGAAATATTTATTCCAATGGCAGAGTGTTTTTAGAAGGACAAACAATAGATTTCTACAAAAAATTCCAATATCCTTCCTACAGGATGCAGAAGGATACACTGGATAGCATGGCACAGTTAATTAGCACTTCTCAAGATAACATCATGCCTTCACTTATATGCAGCAGTAAACCCAAAATAATGCCATATAAACCTTTGGAATTCCTTTCATCACATATGTATAAGTCCAAGGAATCATGTATACCAATCTTGCCTAACATAAAACGGCCCTACTTTTGATAATCCATGGCACCTTCAAAAAGGCAAATATCTAAACACTGAAGTGACTGGTACAGCACAAATGATCAGAGGTATGTGAATGCAAATAAGAATACCAGAGCTCTTTCCTCAAAGATCAAGTTTAGAATATATTGTAAATGTTTTGCCCGTGCGACAAGGAGGCATCAGTAATGCAGCGATGAATAAAACCGTATTCTTCTCTTTCCTCTACCTGAAAAGGTTATTGTCAGTGTTACAAGCATGTGATTTTTAAAACTGCTGACCCAAAGCTAGAAGGAGAGATGCAAAGTCACTTACTCAGACACACGGAGGATGGTTTCTTTGCCTTCTTCCACTGAAATTTCAATATCATTCTTCACATGCTCTACCGTCAGCAGAACTCCTTTAAAAAACAAGAGAAAAAAATACTGAACTTTTTTCCAGGAAAGGTATCTTTCATAGTAGAAACAAAACAGCTATGTTTCTTATCAAATAAGACCAGGTGACTGAACTGGCTCCTTCAAGTAAGATTGCCCAGGGAAGAAATCAATGTTCAGTCTCATATGCAAGAGGCTTCTTATTCTTGGCAAGTCTTACAGCTCCAAATTGATTATGTCCAGCATACAATAACCTGCAGTGAGCTCAGCAAGTGTTGGCAGCAGTACATTTTGCTTCCTAAAGGTATTATAATATTAGTCCTGTCCCCCAATATATGTAGAGAATGCAATCAAATTGCTTTTAATTTTGAACAGTAATGTACTCTATCCCAGCCCTGATACATGCATCAAAGGAGATCAATTACTTTATATACCAGTGCTTTCTGAGCAAGGATGAGACTTTTTTTAACCCGATTTAATGTTTATGGAAAGATTAGCCATTCAAAACTCAAGAAATTCTATCCATGTAGAAGTGCAGGAGGGTTACACAGGCTTTTCAAAGTGGTTCACCAGTGACAATAAAGGATGGCCTCTAGAAGTAAAAGAATGATAGAAGTTTTTAGGCTACATCATCAACTGGAAGACAGCTCTGCCCACATCCAGAGAGGCTTGATGCAAACCTTCTCTGATCTTGATGCTCTATAGCACGACAGCAGCTCAAACAAAGCACTGAGCTAACTTGGCTGTATTTCTGGATTGGCTCTGGTCCAGATTCAGCCTGCTGAGCATAAGTAGAGGAGCTCATGTTCTTTTACTTTGCTCAGAAGCACATATAAAGACAGCAAGCTTTTGAATAGGCAGCTATTACTTAAATTGAACTAGGCAAAGAACTATACTCTAGGTCTCAAAAGGCATTTAACCTGCTAGTCTTCATGAAGTGTACGGCACACTATCTTCCCTAGAGCAATGCACAGACTACCCATGGCAGACGATGTTGTAAGCTATTAATACGCTGGCCTAAATACAAAGCACTGGCACTAGGAATTCCCTAGCTCTCACCCCTGCTCAGCTGCAAACCCTTCTTGTGGCATTAAGCTTTTATCCACAGTAAGTCAAGGTTCTTCTTCCCAACCCTCAGTTATCCATCTGTGAAAGTCAGGATGACATCCCTTATGCAATATGTTTGCAAGACATAGAAGTATTTTAATAACATGCACGGAAGTGCTTTGAAAATTACAAGTATTATGCACACCAAGCTATGTAATTAATACTAATGATATTGAAAGCTACTACACTTTTCCCAGTGCACAACTATGGTGAATAGTACGAGGTTGGAATGAATAGGATGAGTATGCTTGCCTTCTCAATACAAATGTTTACTCAAGTGTTTCATCTGTAATATGTGATATTTCTGACATAATTATGCAATCTCCTGAATTAAATCTCCAGTACCACTCACTAGCTATCAAAATAAAAGAATCCTCCAAAGCCCCTAAACCTATGTTAATCACTGCTCACGTTGCATCATATCTTTTCTAGCAAAGCAGCTCAAACAAGTATCAGAAGAAATGTTATTTAAAACTTATGTATTATTACTCTTTAAATCTGTAATTGTGCAGCTTGTATTCAACTCTGAAACGCACCTGGGAACGTCAGCATGAAAAAGAAATCAGTAAGATGAAGAACGGGAGGAAAATGTATTTTGAATATTGTAACAAAATGGAGAAATGGTATAGAATACGTATAAAAGGCCGTTTCCAGCTGGCAGAAAGTGCAATGAAGGAGGTTCTCAGATTTTTAAAGGTAAGATAACACCGAAGAACAGCGAGTAACTGAAAAAGCAGGATTTTGCAGTGCAACTTCGACCCTGCTCCCCAGGCGAGCCCAGCCTTAGCAGCAGATGAGAAGTGACAGCGAAAGCCAGCCGCGATGAGGCTGAGCTCAGACGCCCGCGATCCGACGCGGGGCTGCCCTGCAAACCGAGCCCCAGCCTGCCAAGTCACCCCAGGGGCTCGGTCTGCCGGCGCCGCGGTTGCTCCAGCGTGAGGCGGCGCTGGGCGCCGACAGCTGTCACCGCTACCCGACAGGCGGCCCGCGGGGACCCGCGGCGGGACCAGCCCTGCCCCGGCCCTGTACACCGCGGCCGGGCCCGACAGGCAGCCGGGCCCCGGGGCCGCCGCCTCCCCGGCGCCTCAGGTGCCAGCGGGACCCCGCGCGGGCAGCCCCGGCGGCCCCCTCAGCGCGGCCTGCTCGCGGGGACCGGCCCCCTCGGCGGCAGGGGGGTCGCCCTGGGCACCCGCCGGCCTCCCCGCCCCGCCCGCGCCAAGGCCGCAGCGGGCACACGGCGCCGGCCGCAGCAGGGCCGGGCGGCGGCGGCGGGACGGACGGACGGACGCGGGCCTCCCCTCACGCCTCGCCCGTCCTCATACACGGGGACACGCGGCGTCGCATGATGCAACACAGCGGCCCCGCCGCAGCCGGCCGGGCGGTGAGGGGGCAGCGCCCCACCGGGCCCCCCCCGTGGGAGCAGGGGGAGCGGGGCCCGGCCCGCACTTACCGAGCGGGGGGCTCCCCGCGCTGACGGTGAGGCTCAGCGCCGCCATCCCGCCACCGCTGCCGGCGCCGCGCCGGAACCAAAGGGGAGAGTGGGGCGGGGCGCGCGGCGCCGCCAGCTCGGCAAGGGCCACCCGGGAGGGCCCCGCCCCTGTCCCCGCCCACCACCGCGGGGCGGAGCCGCGGCTCGTCACTTCCGGCGGGAGAAGCCATGAGGGGGCGCGTGAGGCGGGGCGTAGTTTGCTCGCTGCCGCTCTGTGGGGTTCCCGTGGTGGCTGCCGCGGTTGGGGACAGGCGGTGAGGTTGGAGCCGGGCAGGAGGTGACTAGCGGGTTGTGCACAGGGCTCCGCCGGCTGGCGCTAAGTGAAGCCCCGGAGGGGAGCTTGGTGGCTGTGAGGAGGCCGCCCTGCCTCTCGGTGTGGCCGGAGGCTGCTGGGTTTTTTTCTCACAGCTGCACCGGCGATTAGGCAGAGCCCTCCCGAGAGCTCTGCGGGCGTTAACCGTGAAAACTCTCATGAGCTAGGTGTCTGGCGGCAGCTGTAGAGATAGCTTGATCCCCTTTCTGTATATACTGAAACAAACAGCGCAATGTGTACCGACGCTTTTGAGTATAGTGGGTTAACCTATCTGTTTTCGTAGAGTGTTACTTGTTATGCTCCTCACAAATGCACAGATTTTGCAGTGGGTCAAGCGAGCCTTGGAATGAATGACAAAAAATGCTGTGTCAGCAGTTTTTCACAGGAGACAGATTCAAGTTCACATTGTTGCAAGGACGTTGCAGTGTCACTGTGCTTTTTTCCCTAGTCTATTTTATGGATGGTACTGTAGCACCTAATGTGCTAGCAGAGAAATTACCAAATGCTTGATTGGTAGACCAGTGCTTTTTTGTGCAGTGGGCATTGTGGTATAGCTAAAGCATGACTGAACTTTATGTGCTGGCTTTTATCCTTAATTCCTCCTGCTGGATTTTATCTCAACTTACCTTAATATTTTCCTGTTTTAGCAGTTTTACAGTTTCTGTAAGCATGGAAAATGGTTCCATACATAAGTGTCTTTATACATGAGGTAGAAGCTGATGATATATGCTGTGTTTTGCTGCCAGTGAGGTAATACTAAATGAGCAAGCACATAAATTACAGAATTAGAAAGAAGCTTGTGCTGAGGAAATTTTCAAACAGCAGATTTCAGAGGAAAATAAGGATGCAGAGACATAGATGAAGATTACTCTGTACGTGGCTTTGTATTTTAATGATTACATGGAAAGACTTATTATGGCAGGCTTTGTGTTAAGTCATTCTATGTTCTATCTTAATGTGCTTTGCAAATTCATGTGAAGACTTTGGTGTGAACACTAAAGCATCTATATCCAAGAATCCTGCAGAAGATAAAGGTGAAAATTACATGTAATTTAGGCAGTGAAATTAGATTAATCTTGTACTTGCTATGTGGTTCAAACTTAAGTCACTATCAATATGTGGAATGAATAAATGTACAATGGGTCAAAATATGAAGAAGGCTGTAATTAAAGCAGGCTGAATCTGTCTTGCGTGCTCTTACTAGTCATGTGCTTGAGGAAGGACAAGAAAGGTAGGCTGTAGATGAAAGGATTAAAAGCATGCATTGTTCCTATATATGCAGCTTTAATCCAGTGTCATGATAGCATTATGGACTGGCTGATGATGATAGAATGAGGTAAGTGACAATCTTGCTGATTTGTCTGCAAATGTTATAATAAGCTGACCTCACTAGGGAAGGAACTTCCTTAGATCCTTTTCCATGTGTGCACTGGGAGAGACTGGGAACAGTTTAGGAGGAGTTGTCTTGTTCGTATCTTTTGGTGTCAAGGTGTTCCTGCTTGCTGGTAATAGAACCAAGTTTAAACCAATGAAGTCACATTGGTGTTACCCTGCTGTGAGGGAAGGACAATTAGAGTTGTTAAATATGTTGTGTGATTCTATGAGAGAGGTAACTTGAACACACTGTTGAAAACTGAATTTTGAAGTTTTCTTCTGTATGGAATACATAGCTTTTTGTATCTTGAAGTTCACTGCTAGCGTAAAGATGGTTTGAGTGGACCAAGAGTGTAGTTATTCACAGGAGTTAAATCTTGTGGGCGGGGAGGAAATGAGAATGGGTGCAGTGTAACTTGCAGACTACTTTGCCATTTATAGTGTCAGGAGAGGTTAAGTTAAAAAAATGCTCAGAGAGCTTAGGTGTTCAGTCTTTATGTAAACAAGCAGCCAAGTTCAGGCATCCTCTGTGACACCACAAGCCTGAGACCTTGATATATGCCACTCTTGTATCCACACAGAGAACAGAAAAAAAAGCACAGCTATAAGCACAACTATGGTGTTGTCCATTTAAACTGATCTCTCTTCATGGTATGCCTCAGTATGTGTCACATTTGTTAGGGAAAGGGAGGCCCTAAGACTCCCTTAATCTGAGCGTGAGGGACTAGGGTCACAAATTCTGGAGAAAACAAAGTACATACAGGCCCCACTGGTTCAAGATACTCCAGAATCCTCAATTCAACTTGAAGAGGCTTCATCTGTTTTGGCTAAGGTTGCCAGTTTTAGCTGATTTACTACTTGTTCTCTTTTGTGTTCAAGTGGGCTGAAGAGTTGAATCCTGCTTTCCTAACTCCCACACCTATGGAAAAGTTGACTGAAACAGGCTTTCCAGTTTTCAAGTTCATCTTGGGTAACTTTGTTCCCTGCTCTCTCCCCTCCCCTAACATGCCTGTGTTCCACAGGAAGGGGGAGTGGTAGTGTCAGGTTCCTCAATTCTTGGGGCTGTTGGAAAGGCACCTGAACTTCATTTCTCTCAAAATTTGGACATGAAATTTTTCAAGTTCGGGCATTTCTGTTGTCCCCATGTATAACACAGTGACCTAGGATGCCCAAAGCTTTTCAAGACTGAGGTTGTATAGACCCTGACACAGATCATCAGAGAGGTGCTGTTTCCTCAGGTTCTCCTCAACTGTGTTTGGTGGTGTGCTCCCCCTGCCCCTCCATCCTGCCCTTGGTTTCCCTGACAATGCTCAAGTGATAACTATCTGTGGTGGTTGTGATGGCTGTATCCAACTCAAACTGAATTTGTAGGAGACAGATACTGAAAATGTGCCCACCTAACAGTGCTGGTCAAGGTCTGACTTGAGCTAAGTGGGAATGAAACTAACTTACGTAGTCAGTATGCAATGACAACCATGAGTCTGTTATCTTACTCCATAAACAGTGGACAGCCCAAGGCCCATTGAGCTCTCCTGCATGGCAGCAGGCTGCACGACAGGGTCTCCCCTGGAGCCGGGACACCTCTCAAGGTTATTCCTCGAGGCTGAGAGACTCCTTGCTTCAACAGATTCTCGGTAAGTGATTAATAGCATGCTAAACTTTTGAAATCTTAGCTAAGTAGTATAAAGGATCGATTGTGCAGGATGTGTGTCCTTTAAATATAAACCATTGACCAAGTCTGAGACTAAGTCTGGACCTAGCCGCACTTGAACTCCCCTCTGAGAAGGAGTTTAGAACACAAGGGCGTCCTTTCTGAACCTCAGGACTCAACAGGAGGACCTCCCTGACAGTTCTGTCTGACCCTGTCCTCTGTGCAGTAAATAATCAAGTATACCTTGCCCTTGAACCTTGTTAAACCACTGTTGCATTTACTACCAAACTTGGTTAAATTGCTTTTCTACTTCTCTCATATGAGAAGGTGACTGAGGGGTCCTGAGCCCTGCTGTATTAATGCTTCACTGATCTTCAATGGATCAGTGATCCAAGAACCCCTGCTTGAGATGTCAGAGGCCCAGCTGGACTGTGTCCTTGCTCCTGCAAAACTCAGACAACCTAGCTCACCACAAATAGCAATCTCTGCCATTCCAAAACTGAGCGCAGGTCAAAAAATTCAAAGATTCACTTCTAAGAACCAAAACTGTCAACTTTCTTATAAATGGTCTAATCCATCCAGGCAAATTCTTAGTGCATTTGTATTTAACACAATAAACCCTTGTTGACTACATACAACAAAAATCATTGAGCAAGATCAGGTAAAGGACTTAACATGATTTTGTGCCCTGAATATCAAGATTATTTTTGGACAGTAGTATTATGATTAACAGTATATTAAGCACAGTAATGAAGAACGAATACTCCAAAGAATATGGAAAACAACTATTGAAGAAATGTGACTGTTTTGATGTTGTCTGCTAAACGCAGCAAAACAATTTGATCCACTGTATACCTAGAGATTCTGTATGTAATTTTGAAATTATTGAACGCCTTAATGTAAGAATTCAGTTCAGATTCTATAAAACAAAATTTCAACCTCAGTTATCTTCTTTCTTTTTTTCCAAGCTCACTTTTTCAGCCTTCCAGGCCAAGCAAAGATGCTTTGCTGCTTTAAGGCACAAGAGATTGTTTAACGGTGTTAGGAATACAACTGGAATAATAGTCGTAATTTCTCAAAGTGGCAAGGATCCCAGCTGAATTCATGTGTTTCACTTCCTTGTTATACTGAAATGAATTTCCATGGATATCAGTTATCTTGCCTGCAAAGAAAATAAAAATTAACATTCCAGCAAGCAAAAGTTGGAGAGAGAGGATCTATTTTATTAGTACAAATGATAATAACTAAACAAAACAGTCAGTCTTTGGTGTACACATGCCTGTCTCCAGATGTGAAGTATCTTTGCTCCCAGTTCAAATGTGACAGTTTTTCATTGACTGAAACCAAGTAATGGTTTCATTTTCTTTCAACAATACCTTAACTTGTGTTTCAGGAAAAAGAAAACAACATCTCTCTCGCATGGATTAATTAAAATACTTCCTGAGTATTTTTTTACATTGATGGTGGATAAGAAGGAAACAAGAATCCTCAGTTAAAGTAAAACCCAGGGTAAATCTATTCAACAAACTAACATAATATAGAAGTACCCCAGCTGGTTTTAAACTAGTTTTCTAGAATTACTTAGCAAGAGCAACGCAGATCTTTATCAAAGCTAATTTAACCACGAGATACCTACATATCAAGGAGCCTAAATACAGCACTGCTGCCCCAGATTGGTGGGTTTTTGTGCCTGAGCTAACCTGTTTAAAGCTATCCCAGTTATCAACACCAGAGACTGCAGAGGACTTAAATAATGTCATTATTTATGAACTGTTGTCCTCACTTGACAGAATTTAGGAGATCAAACCCCACAACTTTAGCATACAGTGGTAAAAGATCTATCAAAGCAAAAAGCAGAAGTAGTATAACAATAAAACATATTCAGATACTTGTTAGCGAGACTTTTTGTAACTTCTCTAATCTCTTACCCCCTAGAAAGGTGAAGTGGCTTATGTTGGCTGAACACCACTGAATTAAATGAATGACTCAATTTTGGAGTTTGTACATTGAAGGAACAACCTCATGATTTGGCCTACTTTTGTTATTTTAAAGAATCCGGTGTCCACACTATTATATCCAGTTAGTAGGACAGTGTGATTTTACTGTAAAATAGAAGCCAATGAAAAAAAACCACATTTATTTTTAAAATATTAAAATTAATATACCCATAATTTTGGATTTTGGCTTTTGCCATAGTATGGTTTGGGTTGGAAGGGGCGTTAAAGATCATTTAGTTCCAACCCCCTTGCCTTGGGCAGGGACACCTTCCACCAGACCAGGCTGCTCAAAGCCCTGTCCAGCCTGGCCTTGAACACCCCTGGGGATGGGGCATCCACAGCTTCTCTGGGCAACCTGTGCCAGTGTCTCAGCACCCTCACAGTGAAGGATTTCTTCCCAATACCTAATCTAAATCTGCCCTCTTTTACTTTAAAACCATTCCCCCTTGTCCTGTCACTATAGACCCTACTAAAAAGTCTGTCAGACCCATCATTCTTACAAGTGCCCTTTAACTCCTGGAAGGCCGCTGTAAGGTATCCCCAGAGCCTTCTCCAGGCTGAACAACCCCAACTCTCTCAGCCTGTCTTCATAGGAGAGGTGCTCCAGCCCTCTGAGCATCTTCCTGCCCCTCCTCTGGACTCACTCCAGCAGGTCCATGTCCTTCTTACGCTGGGGGCCACAGAGCTGAACACAGCACTCCAGGTGGAGTCTCTTGAGAGTGGAGTAGCGAGGGAGGATCACCTCCCTTGACCTGCTGTTTTTTTAATTATCTAACAATTATTGACCATATTAGTCCAGGACAAAACAGATCATTCATGCTTTCCAGAGCATAATTTGCTGTCCCTTTGGAGTTACTGTTGATTTCACAGGGCTCAAAGCTCCTAGTGAATCATGACTATTTAAAAATATTTTCCATGTTTGGAAACTCTTTTTTTCTATGAAAAGTATAAATAGCTTTTAATTGATATAATTTAATTTATCTTGGAATTCTGAATACTATTAACTTACCTCCCACGGCATGTAGAATAGCTTCAGGTGCACATGTATCCCATTTCTTACACCCAGGACTGGCAAATATATAAGCAGATGCCTTGCCTTCTACAAGTTGAATGATCTGTTATGAATAGAGAGTGGCAATCATTGCAAAGGATCTAGGCATTTAGAAATGGGTAAAAATAACACCAGGAAACAGGGATTAGATCAGTGTGTGTACTTTTAGTTTCAGAAACAAGAATTCCCATCTTGTGCGAGTACTAAAAAAAATAAAGTGGAAACTATCTCCGTGTTGTCTTGTTGCCATTTTTGCCTTGCACACATTGGAGAAAAGAGATTGGACACTCTGCTTATGACAGCCATGACAAAACTAAGCTTTACAAACTGTAGCAAATGAGTATTCCCTATATGCAGAAAACTTTTGCAAAGGAAATATCACTGTGTACTCCTATTTTTATCCTTTTGTATGTGCTGCTAGGTAGTTGGAATAAGAACTGTATTAACATGAACAGAAGGAAATGTCTATAATTGTCATTAAATTGAATTCCCATTCAGTCATTCTGGTGTTATAACTTTTAATTTTCTCCCCTAGAAACAGAATACTGGGGAAGATGGACCTCAGCCATGACCACCACAGCCACTGTTACAAATGTTTCTGTACCTCTGTCTACCTTACAGCAGACTGAATGCTAGGAATGAAGAAAAAATGAGCTGGGGAAGGAAGAGGAAGTCTGCTGTACATTCATGCAAGTAAGCAAATGATTTCTTTAAAAGGTCTTTTTCTTATTCCAAAGATACCACCTTCCAGTAAAACCAAAAGATTTGGAGTTTCATACCTTGTTTCCTGCTCCTCCAACTCTGATGACACTGTCTGGATTCAAGGCACTGATGCACTCGTTGACCAGGGTACTGCTGTGAGAACGGGTGGTAACGATGATGTGTTTCCCAGCAGGTGCTTCTGTGAGCTGAAATCCAAAGGCACCTATGCCCAGGACTCCCCAGATTGTCCTGCCCAGCACAGCGTCAGCTCCTGCCTACAAAAAAGGTACACAAGTCCAAGTGATGGGTAATCATTGCGATCAGCACTGAAAGCAGAAATGGAAAGAAGTACCTAGAGACATCTTTGCGTATCAGGGAGTATAATATTAATACTGGGTTATGCATTTAAACAGTGGCACGTAAAAATAACTACTCTAGAGCCCACAGTGAGAAACCCGCTCTTTCCCTCTAAGGCAATGACATTATTTACTCATTTATCTGTGACATTGTGGTGGTACGTTACATCCTGCCTCCATTGACTGACAAATTAATATTTGTATATCTCCATACTTCAGGCACAATCCATAACTGAACATATCTTGTAATTTTAAATGTTTCATCATACATATACCACATATAGATGCAGCTGATGATATGCATTACATCAGCTCGAGAGCTTTTTCTTTCAATTTTAGTAAGTTTAAGTCATCAGCCTGTATCATGAGCTTTTTCCCCCTCACAGATTAATACTGAAATTATCTCCAAATGTGTGAATGCCTGTAGGTTGGCCATCCTGGACTTATACCTGAAACCTGGCCTGATACACTCTAACCCAGCTGTCAGTGACAAGTACTCTTGGTTTATTTAGGGCTGGAGATTTATGGCACACATTCACGTATTGCATGGATTTACTAAAGAATATCTAGCAAAGACTGCCAAAGCACTGATCTGTACTTGTTTTACAGTATGTACTTTATATGTAGTGTAGTAGTAAGTGCAGTATATATGTAATATATACTGTATTATACAAGCCTCAGGATTCAGTATGGCTGTTAATAGGTCCCTGAGATTCAGTTTCTCAAAACTGTATATATCTAATAAAAAGACCGAACACCTTATATTACAACATTAGTTCCACTACACACTGCTTGTCATTTGAAAGGTACTAACTGGAAATGGCTTAGAAGTGACAGTTAGAAATCACCTAACTTTTAAACAAATCAATACATTTAATACCTCATAGTTGTAGTATGGCTGGTTAATAACTCCTGCTATTGCTTTGCCTCCATAAGCAATTCCAATAAGAACTGTTACGTGGTCAAGGAGACCTGTACAGAAATAATATGAATGTAGATATGCTTGAAAAAAAGAAAGAATATATATATTAAAAAAAACAACCCTTCAATTAAAGTCCAGAAGTTGATACACAGGGTGGTATCATAAAAATGCAAATACTAATCAGGATTTTCAGATGTAATAGGTTGGGTAGTATTTTTTTTAGCCTTAAGGTCTGCAAAAATAATGCCCCTGATATAATTTAGTTCTATTAAGAGAATTCTAATTAACACATAATGAGAAAACTTTAAAGATACAACTAAATAGCAGTATATGATGACGTTCTATAATTGTGGTGTGAATTCTTCAACGGTATTCAAAACTAGCAATGTGTTGACACTTGTACATCTTTTTCACTAAAAGATGCAGCAGGAGATTAGTTTCAGCATATTGATTTTGGAGGTTTTTCTTTTTAATAAATTTTAGAGTCTATGTCTATGGGGACAAATTAGGCCTTCCTGAAAAAAGTTTCTTCCCATAACTGAAAAATTATGATTTGCGGAAAGATGTTTTATTTGGAAGGGCTACAAATACAGCTGTGGTATTTGGGTTGTTTCAAGAGGAAGATGTAAATGTAATTGAGCATATTCATGTGCAAATGGGAGATTTAGTCCCTGAGTTCAAAGTATGCAAAATTTGTGAGTCTGACTGAAAACACAACCTGCCAGCAATCAAAAGCAGCCCTTTGCTCCCTGAAATGATGAATACCGGTGGACACTCAGTAGCGTGTCAGAAATATTCAGTACTGGTTAGAACTGAATAGAATGATTAAAAAATTCCATAGAACTCAAAGCCAGAAACAATATCAGCCTCAAGAAACAATAGTCTATGTAACTTCTGTCATAAAACTATCTGCATGTATGTGCTACTTTATTACATTGCTGTATTTTTTTTTTAATTAGCAGAATTAAAAGAGAAGCCAACCTTCAGTGTACTCCTTGGTTCCATCCAAGGGATCAACCCATATTACAAGCTTTAAAAATAAAAAAGTAAGGAAAATTAACAAATGCAAATAATGTAAATTACCATGCAAAGAATAAATTTTATTTTAGTGCTTTTATTTCCTTATAGCAGCAAGGAAATAGAGATTTGAATTTTCAACATTATGATACGGCTGAAGCCACAGTAGTATTTTACACAAAAAAAGCTTAAAAACTGACTGGAACTTCTCAGCAAATATCTTAATAGGAAGCTTAAAGTGAACATGGAAATGACATTACTCTCTTATGTCCAAAGTAGATTCCTTCCAAATTAATTTGAATCACAAGTTGTAAAAATCAAATTTCCATTTCTCGTTATTGCACACAAAGCTATGCAGCATTTCCAGCTCTGGAGCTGTGATTCCTGTGACTACATTTCAGTTTTCAAACTAAACAGAAAAACTGGCAACCCTGAAATCATGTTTTTTCTTAATACATCCTTAGCTAAAATCAGTAAGTAATGTAGTTAAGAGTGTAAAATAGGAAAACATATGTATAGCATTACCTCCTCCTCTTTAATTCCCATGTATTGAGCAGGACAAGTTTTCTTCAGTATTTCTTCACAGTGACCATCTTCAATTAAGTCCTCGGTTACCTCATCAGTGGGTAGTTCCTAACAAAAGGATTCTCAGAATTATTTGGAAAAAGGTGTTGGAGTCACTTGAATTTGCCTTAGAACTGGATTTGCTTGCAGCTTACCTGATGAAGCTAATGCAGTGGAAAGATGAAATGGGATGAAAATACTATTAAAAAAAAAATCAACAAAAAAAACCCCAAACGATTTCCTAAAACCTGCCAAAGCAAATTCTACTGCAAGTTATAGCAAGTTAAATTGTTAGTATGAAACAAACCAGGTACTTACTTCTTCTCCTATAATTGTCACCTTGGGAAACTTCCGTGCCAGGGAAGCACAAATGCTCATTTGTACCAGTCTGTCAGCTTTGGTCTGCAAGTCATTGGCTCCAGTCTGTGAAAGGATGGATAGGAATTTCTGTATTTCCAAACAACAACAAACCTCACAGTGCAATGGCCCATATATCACTCTGAGTATCTACCTTGTAATAGAAAAGAAGTCTAATTTGATAAATCATCAACCTAGTAAGTGATCTTGAGAGAGGCAGGCTAAAAACTGAAAGTAGAGACTCCCTGTACGCTCCAGAACTAAGATAGACTGGTATGATATTAGAACAATATTTATATGCTGTGTTCTTCTCATGCACTGGTGCAGTTGTACGGAATATGTATTTGTGCAAATACCACACAGAATAAATTAATACAAGTATGAACCCAAATAAATACAAGAGGAGAGATAACAAAAAATTAGTTAGTTAATAGGAAAAAATATTTTAAGGCTCACTGGGGAGACACGGCAAATTAGGACAGAGGGCCAATATAGGGAAGGTGTTAGTAAAAGGCGATTCAAAGGTCCAATTAATCTAACTTGTTTAAAAAAAAAAGAAACAACTGGAAGCAATTATGATGTATAATCTTCTAAGTAGTGAGCAGTTCCTTAGTTTAGCAAAGAAAGACCAAGGAGGGCCAGAAACTAATCAATGAAATTTAACTAGACAGTAACACCCATACACTTTTTTCCAGCAAAAATACTAGACAGGAAACAGTGGATTTGGTGTCTCAAGATGACATGAAACAATGACTGAAAGTCTTCCCAAAAGATGCAGTGCAGCCAAATGGATGTGGCCAGATGGGTTACAGTAATTTCTTCTTAAACATTAATAACCTGTTATATAGTGGAATTGGATAAGTTATTAATACTTCCCTGCCTTAATCTTCACGTACCTATGAATGGAGGAGCCCTTTAGGTCCAGGGACAGAATACCAGTAAGAAATACTTGTTAGCAGTGGAATTAAGAAAGTCAGTTCACCCAAGGATTTGCATCTTAGTTGAATCAAACAAAAATTTTATCTGCTTATATCTTATTTGGTGACAACACGAAGTGTGTTCTATCCAACTACAGAAGTTAGCTATAGATAGGAATGGAATATTCCATTTAAAATCATGTTATGGGTTAATTTTTGCATGCTCAAAACCAAGTCGGTCCCATATCTGATTGCCTACTTCCATGAAACTTGGTACTTTTCTTTGGAATTTCCTTCTTGTCCCCTAATAAATTGGGTTGAATTTGGCACTAAGCTTAGACTTAGAAAGATCAGGTTATTGCAGAGAATGTCCTTTGTTCAGCACAGCACATAAACCAGTATAAAATAGTTTCTCAAAACAGTTACCAACAATGCAAGAATGGCTGGATAAAATGTCTACCTACCAAAAAAGGGAGAGAAAAAAAGAAGTAAAAATGCTAAAGGAGAAGCAATATAAATGGAGAGCTTAGAGCTGACAAGGGGAAATAAAACTGGCTATCAGGAGAGGAGCTAGCTAAAAATTCAACTGTATTTGAACTATTCCTCATCGAGATAAATAAATGGATGGGAGGTCAATGTGTTGAGGGAGAAGGTGGAACACTGGCATCCTAGCTCTTCTAAAGCTTTCAGTAAGGCCGATTGAAATTGGTCTTGATGTTTGCTCGCTGAGAATGGTAAGAAACAGCACTTTCTGTTCTTGTGCACCTCTTCCCACCAGACTATAAAGCACAGACACATAACAGGTTCTTTCTCTTGCATTTTTCCTCTTTCTTCATCAGCCACCTTTGACAATAAGCTTGCAGGAATTCTGAAATCACTAGTCCCTAAAACAGGAACCTCTTCTGTTGGTCATTGTTGTTGATCTAATTTTGTGTGTTTGTAGTATTCATTTAAATAGAAAGTAGGTATAACCAGTCCTGTTTAGAACCAGTATCACCTGTTGCTTCTGATCATTTTTGTTATGCTATATTTATAAGTATTAATTGGTTATAGAGCTTAAACTGTGTTCATTTGCTGTTTTATTATATTAAAATATGATTGAGCAATGCATTTCTGATTTACTGGGAAATAATATTAATACATGTAATTTTATTTAAAGGGAAAGTGAATTAAACTGATAGAAGCCAGCATTTAGTTGTAGTTAAAATTACCTTAAACTTGCTGGACTCTTAAAAAATAAGCTTAAGGAAACTTGATTATGCATTTAAAATTAACAGGTTAATCATAGTACAGATAGTGCTTCCTTTGTACCTCTGGATGCAAGTATTTTAAGGCTTTCTTGTAGTGAAGCTGCATTAGTTTTTCCAAGAACCTAAAAGGAGATTATGTGGGAGAGTATAATTGTACATACAAGTGTCTGAAAATCCTGCTATGCATCTAAATAATTTTGAAAACACAGATCATTAGTCTCCAGTTTGGGGTGGTTTTTTTTTAATTCTCTCCCCATACCTCTGATTTTGATTGCTTAGGAAAAAAAGAGTGTAAGAAAAACTTGCAAAAGTTTTCATAGTGGTGAAGATAACTGATGAAAAAGGAAAATAATCTTTTTGTATCTACTGTCTGAACTGACAGTAGAAGTCATAAAGGATTAGGCTTTTCTTTAAAACTGGCTGAAAGTGCTTGCTTAAATGTAAAGAATGTAAATACCAACAATTACTTCAACGTAAAGACAAAAAAAATATAGATACTTAATGCAGTCCATAATATTGTGACATACCTGTAAAGCTGGAATTAATTTCAAAAGTTAATTCCACCTATTCTAGTACTATAGTCAAAACAAAGGTCCTGGCTTATCAGTGCATCTTACTAACTCAGAGCAAATTAAGAACTTTAGGCAGATAACTGATTTCATTTTTGTTTCCTATTTAGAATTAAAGTTGAAGCTCCAAATTTATATTGAAAACTGATTTACAATCAAATCTAAGGTTCTTTATAGCTTAAGAAACTCAGCACTGATTTATCCTAATCCAAAATTAATCAAAGGCACAGTACTTTAAGCTGTACTACAGATGTTAAAACATAGGTATGGAAATAAATGAGAAAGATGCTGCATTATGATTTCTGACATGCTATCCAAAACTTGTGTTTTGTGAGGGGAATCAGGACAAAATTATGGTGTGTTTCTTGAAAGTGTCTGAACATTCTTTAAAAATATTGGTCAAAAAACACTTCTCCAGTGCTTTTTTAGTTCTTTAATAAGGAATATTTCTGGTATCAGAGAGGTAAGGACTGTATTTCCTTCCAGTGCTATTTTAATCCTTTAGTAAGGAATATTTCTTGTATCAAGAGAGGTGAGGACTGTATTTCTTTCCCCAGCTGCTGATCTCTGAAAATACCACTTTGACCTGTATCTAATTCAGTATTAATAAGAGAAATTAAATTAGAACAAAGTAAAAGTAATACCTTCTCCACTATCCCCAGATCTCCTGCAGCCATTACATTTCTAACAATTGTTGCCGCTTTTTCTGCAATGGAATATGCAGAGGCAACCACACGCATGAGTAAAGCTGGAGAAGCCATACTGAAAGCTGAAAAGAAACAAAAAGCAAACTTGTACATTTCAAGACAAGGAACAAAATATTTTATATAATGTTGCAAAACAGATACAGTTTAAGCGGATAGGAAGGGGAAAGTGGGTTACTGCCAGTGAGTAGTAATGAAGTGAGCTTTGACTTTTTTAAAAATACAATTAAGAAACACAGGGATATATAGCCATTTTAGAGAAGATTTTTCAAATATCCATGCTCTGTGTAACAGTGAACTTAGTTCTCACTAAAATAAAATCTGGCATTAAACAAGAACAGCAGCAGAAACTCTTTATCAGAAATTTTAAGAAAGGATATATCTACACACAGTACTCATTTTTTGTACATTTTGAACAAAGGTAATTTTTTCAGGATCAAACCTACAGAGTTGGTTGGTGCCCAGACTAA
The DNA here is from genome assembly GCF_023634085.1 of Falco cherrug. Taxonomy (NCBI): domain Eukaryota; kingdom Metazoa; phylum Chordata; class Aves; order Falconiformes; family Falconidae; genus Falco; species Falco cherrug. The sequence continues at coordinate 27,535,787 of NC_073709.1, forward strand.
AGTACAAGGCTCAAGAAAGGATGACAACAGCAATTTTACTCACTACTTTAATTTGTTTAAATATAAAATAGGCTTTTGTAGATGGCCTAATTGTGGACACAAAATAGGCTAATGATACTCAAGATACTGCAAACACTGCACTTGTATGCAGAAGCCTGTTTATTTACATTTTACCATCCTTTCTGCATTTCTTTTACTACTCTTGATTTAAGAAAATGTATTACATCTTCCTTCCTCTCCTCAACACAGCATGTCCTGACATTCTTCCTATTGTATTGTTTTCTACATCTGTTCCCCAACACACATCAGAGCAAATCACGATGCCTTCAGCTCCCAAACAGGAGAATAACTCTCACACTTGCAAAAAACATCATCCATTCCTCTCAGCTTTTCTCTGTCAGGAAAAAGTAGTACTGATAACCACATTGTATTCTTTAAAAGGCAGAGCTAATCGCTTTTAATGTTTTCCTGTCAGTTTTTTCTGTGTAGATTACGTGGTTTTTTGGGTTGGGCTCACATGTATGATATAATGATATACCCCAAGTAGACACTTGAGCCCAGAGCTAGAAAAAAATACAGAGGAATTGATTAATCACCACATAGAAGATGATATATTAGGCTTCCCTCACATTATTTGCAGCAAGTATTGCTTAAGTGGCAATAGGTTGTTATGCAATACCTTTCCTTTCTTGCTTGAGGTATCTACTTGGTATAGTATAATATAATGAGGTGATAAGGCTAGCTACTGTAGATGATCTCAATGCGACCTCAAGTTCACATCTGTTTACAGCAAACAGCAATGTTTGAGGTATCAAAATCACAGGTTTAGCTGGTTTAAGAACTTTTTCAGCATTTAGAAACACTGTTATGGGTATCTGTATAGTCTGTATATCTCTGAAGCTAAAGGAGTAGAGTGATTGTATAAGTATATTCAAAAAGCACAGCTGCTACTGTTAATTATTATTTACAGCTCATGCATGGGAGCAAAGGGCTCTGGAGTCCTGTAAAATAGCCAAGGTCTATAGCCAAAGCGCACATGCGGGCTGTCTTGTACTGGTAACAGTGATTACAGAGGAAATCCTCAGTGTGCTACCTGTGGCAAAACCCAGCTCTCAAACAACTGAAAGTCATACAGAAAATATGTCATAACACATGGAATTTAGATACTTTTTTATGTACCATCATATGAAACAAGTTAACAGGAAGGAAAATTGAATGTAGCTCATTCCATACTGGAATGCGAGTACTTCTGAGAGACAGTTAAAAAAAAAAAAGCATACTAGATGGGAAGTTTGGGTTAAAGAATTGAGCTCAGAAGATAATTAAGATTTTTATGCTCAGCTTCTCATTCTTAATTTGTCCTTTTACTGCATATTTGATCCTGCTTTGTAAAATGAGGTTAAATTGTTTTAAAGGCTTTATTTTTTTAATGATTGCATAAAGTTTCAAAAGACTCAGGAAACAACACAGAAGTACTATTTATCTTATGTTCCTGAAGCTTGACCCAAGTAGTTTCTGGGGCATGTTTTTTAGGGGTGTTCTTAAGGCAAACAACTATACCTTCTTTCTGTAGTGACCCTATACCTGAAATCTCTAATCAAACCTTAAAAGTAAAATATTCTTATGAAAAACATGTTTTATTAAGAGAAACTAAAATGGGAGGTTCAACACCCCTTCTCCCCAATACAGAGTAACAAACTAAGGAAGCGCTGGGCATGTTACTACTGCAAAAGGTGCCTTATATTTTTACAGGGCTGCATCTCCTGCATGCCACATTTTCTAGTGTGTTGGACCTTTTTGGTTAGATAACTGTGTGTGCTAGTTGATCACAAGTGTTTAATCTCTGTAACGTTTTGTTCTCTAATTATTTATAAGTTTATGGCACATTCTTTCTGATGAGGGCAATGTCTAATGTATACACTGCCATTATACATTCAGGAATATATTGCTTGCTTTAGACAAACAAGGTTGACTCTTAGAAAACTGTACAGTTTACAAAGATTTCACAGCAACTGTCCTTCAATTTAAATTTGTGTATTATTTTCAAAATTTACCTTGACCTCCAAAGACCAGCCATCATTTCTCCTAGCCTAGTAACCAAATTGTTGAATGGTCTCAACCTGGCAAATCAAGCCTGCTTTGATACCTACTAAAATAAGTGAGTTCTCCAGTTCTTGTTACACGTTAATTTTGAAATATTTAAGTATCACAGGATGGCTACAATTAATTTATCAAAACAAGTATGAACGATTTTGTTAATGTTATGATTTCAGTGTCTTTTCTGCAAACATCCATTTTCCAAATTTATAATTTCACCTGTCGGAAGGAGAAAATGGCCAATTGCACAGCGCACGCCTTTAAATGCCAGTGCTGAACTGGGACTTCATCCTCTGGCCTCCTCAAAGCCCCAGTGACTACAGCTCCCTGTTTCTTTACAATAAACTTTGGCTCAGGTTTAGCGAAAGATAAACTATTTATTCTGTGTGATGGAAGGCGGCAGCATTTACCCAGCAGAAGCAGGCTAGGACTCGGAGCAGGAACGCCAGGGTCCCGCTGAGGTTCGCCTGCAGGCTTCCAGGGGGAAAAAGACGGTACAATCTCACTTCAGTAAAGTGCTGGGAGGCCTTCGGAGTTTGTCGGGTTTTTTTATATTAAAAAAAAAAAAAAAAGGAGGGGGGGGTTGGTGGAAAAAAAGCCTATTCCTTCCTGATTGATTCTCTTGTAATTGGGGTTCCCAGTGGCGAACTGTAGTGCGGTCCGGAGGGCCAGCGTGGGCAGCGTTACCGGGCGCTGACCAGGGCTCCGAACGGGGAAGGGCCCGGCGGGTGACCGGGCAGCGCCGAACGGGGAAGGGCCCGGCGGGTGACCGGGCCGACTCACCCGCTCCAACCACGCTGGTCCCTCGCTCCCGGCCGCGGCCGCTGCGCTCCTCCGCCGGCCCGGCTGCTCCAGGAAGATCCCGCCCCGATCGCGCTGGGCGGCCGCCGCCTTTACAACTGGGCTCGAACCGCCCCCACGGTCCTGCCGGCCGGTAGCGCCGCACAGCCGCCCTCTGGCTCGGCCCCGCGGCGGGGAGAGCAGCGCGCTGTGCGGGGGGCGGCCCCTCCCGCGCGCCGTAGCGCAGGCGGAAGTGTTCCCCGCGCGCGTCGCACGGGGCCCGAGAGGATGTTTCGGGCCTGGCGGGCGCCGCCGCTGGCCTGGGCCGGGGCCCGGGCGCGGGTCGGGCTGCGCGCCCGGCCCGGGGCCGCCTGGGGCTGGGCGCGCCCCGTCGCCTCGGAGGCCGAGAGCCGGCAGCCCCTGGAGGAGAACCGGCAGGACTCGCGGTACCGGGACACCGTCCTGCTGCCGCACAGCCGCTTCCCCGCGCAGCTGCCGGGGCGGCTGCAGCCCGAGGCCGAGCTGGAGACGCAGCAGGTAGCGGCCGGGGCCTGCTCGCCGCGGGGTGCGTGGCCCCGGACGGGCGGGGTCTGCCCTGGCCGGTGCGGTGGGGCCTGGCCCGGGAGGGAGCGCGGGGTGGCGGGCCAGGGCCCCGCTTGCGGCCTCAGCCGCCCCGGTGGGGCTGGGCTCCCGCGGGCACCTGGCCAGGCCCTCTGGAGCTGGCCGCTGGAGAAAGCTGGAGCTCGGGGTCTCCGGCTACTTACCGATGGTCTGGGCACTCGCAGGTTTGTTATGGTTTCGTTTGGAGAAGCAGGAACGACCCTTGTGACAGTGGAGAGCCAGAATAATGATGTTACAGCTTAGTATTATACCTGTCTCGGGCATTTTAATGTCTTTAAACTACTAACATCTCCTCTTACAGACTTAGAAAAGTTAATGCTCCGTGTGTGTTAATTTCTTTGTTTGCTTTTATTACGTATTCTATCATCTAGCCAAAAGGCAGGCTTTTTGGAAGCGTAAAGACCTGTGATGATTTAGGTGTTTGCTTGTTGTCTCTACAGAAATGCGGTTTTTCGGAACTGTATTTGTGGCAAAGGCAAAGGAAAACAAAACAGGAATTTTGTCTGCATGATGGACCACCTTATGCCAATGGAGACCCTCACGTTGGCCATGCATTAAATAAAGTAAATGTTTGCTTGTTCATACTCTTTACTAGTAGTTTTGAAGTAGTAAACGCTTCCTATAATGTCCTGTGTGTTCTCTATTCCCACTTAAACCAAGAACACTTTAAAGCATTCGGTATTTTGGTAGATGGCGCTTTTAAAAAGCAAATACTGTGGCTGTGTAGATACCATGCTTTGACATAAACACCATATAGTAGTATGTGGTACCTGTATGCTGAGTGTTAATTTATGAGGCAGAATGTTTCCGCAAAAAGAGAGTGTCTGTTTAGAGAAAGCCCAGCCTGTGATTCGTTCCCAAGCAATATTAAATGCTCAGATTATTTGTGTTTTGAATGTATCACACATACACATATAGGTGAATGTATATTTCTATGTGTGTATATGTAATGTTACTGCAATGCATGTTTGAGCTGTGCCTTGCTATTCTTTTTTCCTTTGAGTATTTTGTAAATTTATTCTATTCCATTTATTTTTATTTTATCTGGGTATTCTCAATGGAATCGCAATGGCTAAATGCTGATGACTTTTAAAATACAAATTTCAGCTTTAAAATATTACTCTTAAATATATTTGGACATGTTTAGATAGTCCTGAGAATGACAGCATTACATATTCTACAAGGTGGGAAAGACTAAAATGCATGACCACATTTTAGACCACAGCTTCTTGCAGTACTAGTGCCAAAGCCTGGACTGCAGTAATAGGCACTAGGCCAGCGCTGTAGATCCAGGTCAACGTTTTAAAAATGAGAGTGAGTAGGATTTGTTCACTTTAAGTCTTGCAAGTTTATAAACTATAGATTTCGGTTATACTGAACGTGAATGCCTTTGATCAGAGGTCCTCTGAGGTTCTGTCAAAGTACAAAATGATGCACAAGAAAAATCACAAGTGCATAATCTTAAATATAAACAAATCATGCAGCATTTTATATTTGCTTGGATCATAATTAATAATGAAGCTATTCCACATGGGGGAGCTGAAGTGATAACAGACTCTTGTGTCTTTTCAGATTTTGAAAGACATCACTAATCGTTTCTACATGATGAGAGGTTATAAAGTACATTACGTGCCAGGATGGGATTGTCATGGATTGCCAATTGAGTTGAAGGCATTGTCAGAAGTCAAAGGAGCTGAAAATCTTTCACCAATGGAAATTCGACGGAAAGGTAAACTACTGTTCGCGATAGCTTTATAGAAAAAGTAGGCCTAAGTATGTGTACATCCTACTCCTCTTTTGTAGATCGAGTGCAATGAATCTTATGAAAGGAGATAATGCAACATGGGCTTGATTTTTTTTTACTGCAATGGACATACATAGCACTGACAATGGGTTTAAAAAACAAAGGCAGGGCAGAGGATTTGGATTTCTGCTTTGCTTAACTGTGTAGTGGCATGAAACTGATGCTTATCAGATTGACATCCTCTGGTTTTTAAAGACTGAATTTGGTTAGGAGCTAAAAAGATGCATGTAAAAATAAAGCGTCAGGACAGCTTGGCTTAGTGTTATAAGTAGGAATGTGTTTGTGCACTGTGTTTTTAGCAATACCGCAAAACTATAGGGATGATCCTTTCAGAGGAAGTTAGTCTGCATTATATGGATACTGTTTTGAATAAATAGTTTCAAATATTTTATGTATTGGAAGACATCAACGTTAAGCTGCAAAGCTATTTGTAGCGAGCAATTTAAACTGCTTTAGCTTGAAATTGCAACAATGAAATGGGCTAACTTATTTTCAGACGCATGTTGTTTTGACAGGGTTGGATCAGCATCAGCAGTAGTAGTTAATTTTCACTTTTTTATTTTATGTTATTTGAGAAATTGTTCTTCGTATGTTCAATACTTACTTTTTCCCCTCTTCCTTAAAAAGAAAGTTTCTATTCTAGAGATATCTGTGCTTTATGCCCCTGTATTAGTCAAAAAGTGCCACTGCTGGATCTTTTTACTCTTGCAGTCACTTTATGTAACTGCTTCTCTGAAATGCATATTTTTTTTTGAGCTATAATAATCTATTTAATACACATCGATAATTAGTGCATAGTTCAAATAAGTTCAGCTCAGGTTTTTGTAAAAAAATGTCAGTAGCATATTTCAAATGGTATTATATTGATCTTAGTGACCTAAACCATGAGCTTAATGGAACTATTCCCTTCAGCCAGAGAATTTGCAGAAAGAGCAATTGAGAAGCAGAAATCCGCTTTCATTCGTTGGGGCATAATGGCAGATTGGGCTAACTGCTACCGTACGTTTGATCCAAAGTATGAAGCAAACCAACTGAGAGTCTTCTATAAAATGTATGATAAGGTATGTTGAACCTTCCTTGAAGTTTGTGTTGATTTGTCATGAGTTTTGATTCTCCTAACTTTCTTTTTTCCCTCCCTGTCCTCTTCAGGGTTTCATTTATCAGGACTATAAACCTGTGTTCTGGTCCCCTTCAGCAAAGTAAGAATCAAGTTACTGTTTTGTCTTCAAAATTTTAGCGAGAATATCAACAGCTTTGCATGTTCGAGTGTGCTAACTTCTGTTTGGTATCTACCCAGGACAGCGCTGGCTGAAGCAGAGCTTGAATACAACGAGCAGCATGTCAGTCGTTCTGTCTATATGAAATTTCCCCTCTTAAAGTCACCGCCTAAGCTGACTTCTGTGATAGGTATGGCTTCTGTTTAGATTTTAAGACTGATAATTTCTATTTTTGTTACAATTGTAAGTAATGTACTTCTAATTTACATCTATAGATGGATCATCCCCTGCTAGTGCACTAGTCTGGACCACGCAACCTTGGACTGTGCCAGCCAATCAAGCAGTTTGTTACATGCCAGATTCAGCGTATGTGTCTTTAACTTTGTTCAGTGATCTGCATCAGTCCTTATCAATATTTATCAGCGAAGTTAAAATGTTCTGGACTATCATTACATTTTATTTAAGGCATCTTTTTTGTGTTTGGGGTTTTTTTTCTTCTTAAGTGACACAATCGTAAGCTTTGTTCTGTATCTCTATTAATATATTAATTATTGGTTTCAGGTTTATTTTTTTTAAGTTCTTTCTGATTTATGTTATCTTGAAATTCTTTTGAGGTTTATGAGTGATTTGGACATGTAGATCTTTAAACGTATTTTGGTGTCTTCTAGAGAGCATTTAAACAATTTATAGCTTTATAGTGCTCGTAATTACTTAGTATCACAAATAGATATTTTCATCGCAGATATTCAATTGTGAAATGTACAACTACTGGTGAACACTTCATTCTAGCTGCAGATAGAGTTGAATCTACGGCTGCCATTTTGGACATGCAGTTTGAGGTTATGTCAACGTGTAAAGGTAGGTTTTGATGTTGTTAGTCTTAAATTACTTAGAAATCTGCTTGTACGTGTCTGAAAACTGCTTCAGATTTGATGTCTTACTATGTTTGGTTTTGTTTTGAGAACACATTTCACTAAAGTAATACAAAGAGGAGTAGTGTTCTATCAGGTTTACTGTTGGTGTATTGTAGCTCAAATTTTTGTAGCACAGATTTCCAAGTACCTTTTAAAATCTGGATTCACAGTTGGAAAACTTAAGCATGGAGTGGAAGTCTGTTCAGTATCAAGATTTAATTACACTGAATGCATTTTGTCTTTCTCATCCATGGCTGATGAGAACAAAGGGCTAATTACAAGTATGCTTGCTGACTGCCTGATGGCCAAATTCTACAAAAACCATTGACGTTTCCTGGTGTAGCAGAATCGGTAGCACTATCGGCTGTTGTTGTCATGTTATGTTACTTTTCACGGTTTTCATTGTTAAGGGGTATCTCAAGCCTTCACCATAACCAGGAAGACTATTGAGGTATCGTAGGTGACTGTTGTCTGTACAGACAAACTGAAGCAGTTAAGTTTGTATCCTGACAAACTGCATAGTGATATTTCTTAATAGACAGACTTCTGAACCAGTGTCATGAATTGGTATTTGATGTGTCGTTTGTGAACTTCATTCATTTGCCTTTATCAGTGATTCAGTGCTGGAAATATGCATATCTAAAGGAGGTGAGAAGTCTGTTTCTATTATTTTGTCTTTTTAGGTTGTTTTCATGTCTTTCAATGCCTTCTTTTTCAGAGGGAAAAAAAAATTCTGTTTCTCTGCTTAATAATCCTGGCTTTACCTAATGACAAAATTACCTGGAGGTGTTCTTCTCACAGGTTCCACCTTCTTGAATCACATGATTTTCAGATAACATACAACAGTAGGACCTTCTTGAAAAAGAGGAAGTTCTAATATTAAATTTCTTTTACTCTCTTCCCATATATTCAGTAATTAGTTGTATTTGTTACCTTTCTGTATTTGTGTACCTAACTGGCTGACAGCAGTTCCTAAACATCTTCCTTCTAGGAAGAAAGCATTCAGTGAAGACGATGTCTTTACTACTAAGATTTCTTCAGTAGTGTGGTTTTTTTTTTAACCCTAAATCATCACCAGCTTCATTTGTGCTGTACTCTCTTTATTTTTATGTAATTTAAAGGATTTAAATCAATTGTTCATGATAATATCAGTACTTAGTGGCAGAACTAGAAACAGATCCCACATTCAAGGGTTTTAGCCCTCTAAATCATTATTGTGATCTGTTTCCAGAACACCGAGGCAGTGGTCCCCAAGGAATGGGTGTATGTGAAGTGTCTGTATATGGAATACCATTGTCTAAGGTAGAAGAAAAGCTTTTACTTCAAATGAAGAAAAACTGTGCAAGATGATAATGCAGAGAATTTGAAAGCATTTGGACAGGGACCCACAAACAAAATATAGTAGTAGTACATCTGAATAGTATCCTGTGCGTGCACTTGCTGAGCAATTGTTCCATTTCTGCTCTCTGATAAAAAAAGCAGAATGCATGAATTGTGGTTTTCTTTTGGCTTTTTTTTTCCACCCCCAGGTGCAGATCTGGTAGATGGTTCTTGTGCTCATCCCACAATTCCTGGCAGAGTCTCCCCTCTGTTACCTGCGAATCACGTGACAATGGCAAAAGGAACAGGATTAGTTCACACAGCCCCGGCTCATGGTATGGAAGACTACAGCGTAGCCTCCCACCATCAGCTACCAACGGTACTTTTTTAAGCTGTTGCCCTTGATTTCCTGCAACTGTTTGATCATGTGCTCTTAAAGCGATTGTTGTAATTAGTGCATAAAACTTGAAAAGATTGTGAAGCGTTCACGTGAGTATTACTAATGGTCTGCAGGAATGCAGGACTAACCTTGGAAAAGTCTGCATCAAAATGAAAGGAAATATTTCATCCATCTGCTAATGAAAGTTTACAGGGAAGTGGTAGAACAGAATCAGATTTCTCTTCTCTCTCTGTTTTTGTTTAATTTTAAAGGCTAGTACAGACAACAGTTCTCAGACTCAAAATTTGTTTTTAAAGCTGCATCTTGCAGACCAGTAAATCACCAGTTATGTAGGTCATTATTACTAGTCTTCTTCAGTAAAGTTTGTTTTAAATACAGTTCAGTTATGCAGACCAGTTTGGGTTTGATGGAGGCGAAGATGCATCTTTTATCTTTTACCTTTTTAAAGAGGTTAAGCTTGATGTTCTAAAACCTGATTATACTCTATTTCTGGTTGGGGTTTTTTGGGGGTAGAATTTTTTTGGAGGGGGTTTGTTTGTTTGATTTGGTTTTCACTGTTAATTTGAGAAGCCATTTAAATACTAACCAGTGACTTGATGTAAGGCAGTTGTGGTATATCTGCAAATGTAACGGTGCTCCCTTCTTCTGATACGTAAAATTCACTTGCTTGGTAGATTACTGAATTGCAATTCACTAAATCTGAAGTGTACTTAGATATAACATACTTTGGTATTCAACAAAAAAGTAGTTACTCAGCGGAGTACTTAACTCATTTTTGAACACAAAAAAGGTGATCAATTGCCACATGGTGTTTTATTGACATGATTAACGTATTTATTTTTAGGATTGCCTTGTAGATGAAGGTGGGTTTTTTACGGAAGCTGCAGGTCCTGAACTTCAAAACAAGAATGTCCTTGAAGAAGGGAATGAAGCTGGTGAGTATTTGATGCTGAGCTATTTGTTACTTTATCGGTTACATTCCTGCAGTTATATTTTGAGGGTTTGTATAAACTGAACCCATTTTGAATATGGATGAGGCACAACCACTTCTTATTATATGTTGATCATTTATAGGAATGAATTGAGGTCAACAGTAGCAGTATGTTCAAATTCGATTTTAATCCTGCCTTATGTTTTCTCTTAGTCATTCAGATGCTTCAGGCAGCTGGGAGTTTGTTAAAAGAAGAGAAATATGTGCACAGTTACCCATATGACTGGAGGACTAAAAAACCAATGATTATTCGTGCCAGCAAACAGTGGTTTGTAAACACAGCAAGTGTCAAGGCTACAGCACAGGTATATAATTTTGCTTTGTTAAGAGACATTTAAAGACAGCTGATGCCATTTAGAATCAGCAAAGCAACTGTGCTATAGCTCACTCCAGAATATGTTATTCTCTAGGGTTTAGAAACAGTAGTTGAGAAGCGTTAATCATTTGTGGAAGTGGTGGATGTTATTTTTTTTAAATAATGATATAATGCAGAACAAATGCACTGACTGATAGATTTGTTCAGTGTATTTACAGGAGATGTATAAGTTTCTTAGAGGTTTTCCCAAAAAAAAATTTAAAAAATAAGTTTCAGGTAATTATATCAGAAGACACAATTTTATTACAATGAAAATTGCCTTTGTTGTGGTAGCCTTGCATTGTCAGACATTTTTGTTTGCTCCTCTGTTAATTTTGCCACAGTCCTGTTTTAAATAACTGTAAAACATATTTTTTTTAATATACAGTGCTCTTTGAAATAATGTACATTCACACAGAAAACTCAGACCAGCACCTTAGGCTGTCTTGGGTAACAGTGATTTCATTCTAATTAGGGCATGAGGTGTTTATTCCGTATTCATCTGTATCTAGAATGAAGGAAAATACGGTGTTACTCATCAGGGTTGGCAGTGAGTGGTACCCCAGACTCCGTAATACAGGCAGTATGTATCAAGGTGGGGTTTCAAAGCAGACAAGAGCACAAGGCACATTGAGCTATTAATCTTCAGCTAGAGACACTAGTGCCATTTCTAACTTGCCTCGGGGTGTGTCTGCTAGAGAATCGGAGCTGGCAAAAAGGTGTTGGTTGCTCTGTGGGGAAAGGTACAGTGTATACAGCGTTCAAAGTGTGTTATTGAAGAGCAAGATGCAGTGAAGTAAACAGAGTAAATGTGACAGTTGCCCAAGAACTGTACTGTAGATTCAGTACTGGGAGTGCAAGGGTAGACGCATACCTTTTTTTACTTGGTAGCACAGACAGTGTGTGTCTGAATGCTGAAGCATGTTCAACAATTCACTATCTACTTTACAGGAAGTGCTGAAAAAAGTGAAAGTTATTCCTACGTCTGCAGTGAACAGAATGCTCGAAATGCTGGACAGAAGGACATTTTGGTGTATATCACGGCAAAGATGTTGGGGTGTCCCGATTCCTGTTTTTTATCAGAAGAACACAGGAGAATGCTTGATAAACAGGTATTTGTCTAGCTTTTTTGTACTGAAAAACGAAAGAATGAGCACTGTTTGTTGTACCACAATATTATAAGACTTCTAACTCTTTAAGTACAAATATGTACTTTTACTTGTAGCTGTTTATCCACAGAACTAATTCAGCTATAAATTAGAACAAGCGAAAACTCATTGCTGAAGGTGGCTTGTACATAAGCAATAGGAGTCAATTTACTTAGATATTTAAGTTACCTGAAAAGTCCCCTTGATAGTAATTGCTGCTTTCAGCCCTCATCTTCAAGTTAAGTGAGCTGGCAGTTATCACTGGCCTTTCTATTTAAGCAAGAAGTAAGATGCAGGTTGTAGTTAGAATAGAATGCAACTGTAATTGTAGCACTGTCAATTGAACAATACAGATATTTTGTTAAAATAGATTTTGGCAATTGAGTAGGGACAATGAGATATCTGAAGTGGAATAACCAAATCGGTTGCAGAATAAATAACTGCACCTCGTTTCAGAATAAAATTAGAGCCTCGATAAATGCGAGTGACTGGCCTTTAGCTATATGATTTGGTACGTCTAAAGCTTCAGATGCTGGCCTTATTCTGCCATCTTTTTGGTTAATAGTATCCAGATATTGCAAACAATGCATTTCAGGAATTCCAGACAATGCAATGCTGAGAAAATCCAAGCTATGCTTTAAAACAAGAAAACTCAACCAAATACGATGCTATTCTGTCATTTTAAGGAGTAATAGGGGAACAGATGTTTTGACTTGTGAATATCCTCTAAGGAATGATTTTATAGAAATAGTATTGTGCAGTTCCACATTAATTGTTTATTTCCATAATTGTTTTCTGTCTTGAGAGATGCTAGTGTAATTCCATTTTACACACCTTTAACCTTACAGTCGTTTGTGCAGATTCATTATGGATGATAAGATTGCATAGCTGGAGATGAACTGTAGTGTTGCAGAACTGTTTTTACTCTGGGGTTGAATAAACACACCTCAGAGAGTCCAGCACGTTTTCCAGCCGCTGGGCTGAGCGCAGAAGCATAGTAGTAGGTGAGGCTTAGGGTGTGGGGAGCAGGGAATGGACTTTAAGCAGTTAGCCCTTAGCTTCACCTAGTACGACTGGGTGTGTAGGTGCACAGATACGTACTTTGACTCTCTTGCAGCAGGCAATACCTGTGAGAAAAAAGCACAATAACTGTAGTCGTTTATAGTACCTGAATAATGCTGACACACATCAGGAAATAAATGGATGGAGGCTCTGTGGGGTGTAAAATCATTTTACGGCAAAAATTGTTACTGTATTAAAAAGTAAGTGTGTGTTCACATAAAAAATAGAGTTTCTGGGGAATACTTGTTCTAGGCTTATCTAAAGAGTAGGCTTGACTGTATTACTTGTGCTTGCTTAAGATTGGTAAATATGTGGTTTAGCAGCAAAATAAGCGTGTAGTGAAAAACAGTTCAGCAGTTGGTAGTTAAATGTGAAAGGCACCATGAAGCAATAGCTCCTTCAGAACATCGAGGAGCTGACCCAGTTGGTACAGAAAGCGTTGGAAAGGAGGGCTGCATGCAAATTCCTTTAGGTTGTAGTGAAATTACCTTGAAAGCCAGTGAGCTGTATTAAAAAGCATGTCTTTTGTAAGCGCTTGAGTTGTGTGAGATTATTGCTGGGGTTGTACCTTATGTGGCAATCAGGGCATTTTAGTGTGATAAACTGCAACAGTTTAACAACTCGAACTTTGTGTGTAGGTGTTGCCCTAGCAGTCACGGGGGCAGGTGAAGGAACAAAGAGGCAGTATGGCATGTCTGGTTAGGAATGATCTGGGGGGAAAAGAGAGACACTTGGCGTGGGTGAAAAAAGAGACCTGTCCAATATGCTTGAAAAGTAGATTTATTTCATTTGACTGACAGCTTTTGATGCTTATTTGTAGTCGGTACTCTTTACTTCTAACATTGTACAGTAGAGGTGCAATTTTCAAAGAAAAATGTAAAACACTCATTTATAAGTATTTAAAGTTAGCTTAGCAGGCTTCAGTAACCAGAGTAGGAAAAGTGCACAGAATATTGGCCTATAGAAATGACAGGCAAATTTAGAAAGCAGTCTGTCAATTCATAGGTCATTTTCCTGGACACCAGTTCTTACTGAAATAAACAGCTAAGCCGAAGTGTTTTGTTATTGTTTGCATTATCATTTTGTGATATCTGAAATTTGTGATAGCTGAAAATCATATCGCAGTGGGTTGCTGACTTACTTCTAATGCTGAAGAAGTTACATATTCAGATTGTGTGAATAATTAACAGCATTAAAACAACAGTAAAGAACTTACATTTCAAAACAAAAGCTGTTTTCTTATCTTGAATGCTGGATAAATGTGCTTCCCGTAGCAGCCGTCTGGAGTTTTTGAGTGGCTATCAAAAGTAACAGCATCTCCACTGGAAGTCAGTGTAGTCCACATGGAGTTGCTGTTACATATGAGAGCACCAATGGTTGGTCTTTAGTGATCCTGTTTGTCTCACCTGTAAACATATTTTTAAGAAGAAAAATAAATCCCTAAAATAAACTGCTGTGTTTCCCTCTGAGTTTCCCCTGAATTTGTCATGTGAAAGGTTGCAGAAGGCTTCTCTTTCAAGATGCAACTGCTCGTCTCTTAACGGAGTATTTTTCCCACACCATCAATCCTGTCTTTCTAACGTGAAAGCGAAGAGCTAGATTGTAATCTTGTGTGCAACAAGTTTGGTGCAAGATCTCCGTCAGTCTTCCTGTTCGCTGTTGTGGCCCCCATAGCCCTAAAAGACATTTGATTGTATGACACTGTTGGCCATAGTTATAAATGTAATATGCTACTGATGATTAAATTCTTTATGCAGAGTATATCACATTATATTGCAATCAGGAATTAAAAAAATATAAAATAAGAAAACCCTATATGAGAGAGAGAGGAGAGAATGTTTTTTCATTATTGCCATTTTCATTAAGAAAACAGAGGTAAGACTCTGTGCGATTTTTCTGCACAGCTGGAGAAAACCAGACTTTAAATAGAAAACATGCACAAATAAACACTGATACTGTTTGTCAGCTTTCAAAATTTAAGAGATTTAAAGAGAATATTTAAATTCCCTAAGTCATGGAAGAGAGAAAGAGCTCCAGAAGTAAAATGAGAGATTTGTATTTCCAGTAGTAGCTCAGACCAAGGAATAAATGTGAGATACATAGTTTAATTTGGCTTAAATAACTCATGCAATAACTTCTTTACAAATTCGCGGTTCAGATATTGGTGATAACGAGTACTTTTGCTAAGGTTATTGTAATGCCTGAGAACTTTTGTCCTCTTCTCTGTGACTTTGATTAACAAGTAACTTCAATTTCTGACAAAGAAAACCCCAAACTTTTTGAACTAAATCTACCCTGTGCTCTAATATGTTTTTTAAAATATTAAGACATTTCAGTGACTTACAAGCAATAGGAGCTTACCGTAACAGAAATACTTACTGCTGCACTATCGACAGTCACATAAAAAAAGAAGGTGACTTGCCCACTTCCCTGTTGTTCGAAAAGAGGTCGAGAGAACATCAGGCACTGTATTCTTCTCCTCCGGACTAGATCTTAGTGCTGCCTAATTTCTGTTAACACATTAAATAAGTGTTCAGCATAATCAATATCAGACTTCAGAGTGATTGGCTGGTGTCGTGGTAGCGTGAATTGCCGTAGGGGTGTCAGTGTTAAAACGTAACAAGTGACACGTAATGCAAGTTCTTCTAGATAGTGTATGAATACAGGGCAAAGTTTTACAATGGTGTTTATTGCTAAGTCGGTGAATTATCATGCTCACGTTGAAGCTTGCAGATTATAAAGTGATGAGTAGCTATTTGAGAAAGGTGGTTTTCACTTGTACCTTACATAAAGGTACTTGGCAAAAATCTTCCTCATTACAATACAGATGCAGGCTTTTCTCTCTCTTGTGGTAATAGTTAATCATAAGGATCCTAGGAAAAGGTCAGAGGAACGGGGCGAGGGGAAGTTTTGTTTGTTTGTCTTGGGGTTTTCAAACTACAGGACGAAAAAGTATTTGTTGAAATGGTATCCTGGAAATCTTTGGTCTTAACTGTCTCCTCTTATAAAACACTTGCCTGTTAATGTTAGTCTGTAGGGAAACTGAATAAAATAATAATAATAACCCCTTAGATGGCTAAAAATTTTTTCCCCACTTGATTTCAAACTGTGATAGAATTTTGAGTATATTGTTCGATACAATGTTGACTTCACAGTCACCGACTCCTTATTTCTTCTGAGTGATTGATAACACAAATCTGACCTTTTCAGCTGTCTGAAAACCTTTACCTGTAGCATAATCGTATCTATTAGTTCATGTGTCATGAAAATGTGTCTTCAAAATCATGTAAGCCTTTGCGTTGCATAACGCTGGCTAAAAGGTTAGTCCGTAGTAGGTTTTGTAGTAACGGTGTATCTGCAATGGTAGACAACTCTTGTGTGGCGTTGGCAATACTTACTGTAAATGAAGGCAGTCGTTTTCTGATGGTTTCCCAAGGGAGACTGATAGCAAGTTTTTATTTCCTCCTTCTCCCTCTCCCCATCTCCAGTGGAAAGGAGAACAGTTCATCTTCGCTGCAGGTAATACAGTTTGCACTAACAAGATGTTTCAGGTTCCATCCCCGTTGTTAATTTCTCCAAATATTTGTGTGATAGGTCTGGCCCTTCAGGCTGTATCTCGTTTACTTCAAGCATAGAGTATCTGACAAACTGAGATTTCTGCTGCAATCAAACTGAATCCAGACAGTTGCTGGAAAACGTTGTTAAGAGTATACTCCTACATGTGTCCAAGGTAGCTGTTAGTTCTGGTCTGTAGCTGGATTTGTCACCTCTTAAAAATCCCTACTGATGTTGATATCATCAAATACCTGTTGAATGCTTGAAAAATATATGGGTTGAAAATGAATTCATCACTAGAGTTTATGTCCCTCTACTGAAATGTATTTGCAATATGGAAAAGTTATGTGGATGACAACTTTAGTTCCCGTTTATGTTTTCTGCTTGCTTTGCAGGGCATGCTGGTAGCTTTTTCTCTACTAGTTACGGGTGTGATTCTTGATTAGAAAAATTTTCTGGCTCTAATTTGATGGCAGAGCCCCGAGCACTGAATAACTTCTTCCATGAATCACTCAACATGCAGTAACATCTGATGTAGTAATAAGCACATCTGAGGGTAAATACTCCTCTATTTAATTTAGCTACCCTGTCTTCTGCTGGTGACTTCCATGGGTAAGACTTGGCCAGTAACAGGAAGACATTGAACTGTGGAAAGAGCCCTTGAAATACGCACTTGAAGACAACTAGTTATCCATAATTGTCTTTAAAAATACACTGATAGTGTATTTGAGAAGAATCAAGGATGGAGCCTTCTGTTGGCAAGGAGTGAAAAATGATGTTTTGCATTGCTTTTTCTAAAATGTTCCCAGGTGCTACGGTCTGGGTCATCATTGAAGGTCTGGGTGTAAAGCCAGCCTCTTCAGTGGAAGGTCCTGAACATGCAAGAGAGACAAATTCCGTGGAATAGTTGAGTCTGACTGGCACAAACGCACTTCTTCTTGGCCTGTTGGATTATTTTTTTTTTTCCTGGCAGCTTTCTGAATTTGAAGGTTTAGCCTGAGGGAGGCAAGGCGTAAGGGTTATTCAGCAGTTATCTATCAGGACTGGAGTTGTTGTTTGCTTTTGTCTTGGAGAAGTAACATTTCACAGCTGGAAATACAGGCAAATAGGCCTCTGTACAAATATTTCTGAAAGGAAAAGATACCATTCAGAACCAGGGCTCCTAAATGTTGTTTTACCAAGATAAATGTTTGCAGATATATTAAAAAGCCATAAATTGTGTCCTATCATAATTAAACTAGAAGGTGAACGATACCCGTTCTCATCTGAAAGGGTCAGAATGGCGGGGGTATGCTGGCTGGCTGTCGCTTTGTGAGTGTTATTGGTTAGTGGGTTTTCTCTCCAGAAAACATTCTGGCGTGTTCTACAGGAATTTACTTTGAAAAGTAAATTGATTAATTTGTGATTGATTGAGTAATCCAAAACTGTTGGTCTATCATTGCAATGTTATTCCTACAATTACAAGCAAAACTGCATGTATTTTTGCTGTTGCACCTCATGTCATGCAATTAAATAATAATTTGTTCTTCATCTTCTTGGAGTACGTGGAGTTTTATGCTTCAACTCTGTGTGTAAGAGTCCGCTAAATGTTGTAGTGATGTAGCTCAACTTACTAGCAGCGCAGAAAAAATACTGTGCTGAAGTCCAGATGCAAAACTCAGTGATGATACTAAAGAAGTTAGATCATCTGCCTTTTGTGGTTTCAAGAAAAATATGTTAGATCGCTGGTTTACTTTTTCCCCTTTTGCAATACCGTATCAAGAAGTTAGTTAATTAGTTAAGTCTTCATTTCTCAAGTTAAAAACAAATCTCTGGTGGCTTGGGTAACGTAGTGGTTTTAGTTTGAAGTTGGCAGTTCACGATGATCTGCTGTACTCCCTGAATACAGCAGATGCCTTAAAAATCACCTCTTTAGTCAGTGCTCTGTGAGTCAGACTTGTGGGGTTTGTTTCGGTTTTTAAGCTATCTTAATTTATGTCTAGGCTTGGCATTAAATGAGAGAAAAAAATCAATTCCCCATAGCCTTACCTACTGGGGACCATGATTGAATTTGTCACAAATAGTGCACAGAACTGCATGCCTTGTGCTTGCATTATCTCTTCACATCAGAAAAAGCGCTTAGTTTTTGGGGGGTTTATTTTTCTTATTTCTGTAGTATCTGTTTATTTCAGTACCTTTGTCCTGGCTGGCACTATACCATATGAACTCGTATATTGCCTTCAGACTGCATGTGGAATGATCATTCCTCTACTGGGCACATAAGTTTCAGTTTCCCACATTATTGGAATTAATATATTTATATATGTGTTTCTTGCCATTTAAAAAATAAATTGCTAAAAAGGGGAATCCAGGCAACCAGAAGTCTAATGTATATGCCTGTTACTCAAAATTCTGCAGTTTACTAACTGCATTTCCACGTGAGTTCTCAAAGTCTCTACCCAGTGGAGAAAAGAAGCCTGTTGTCAAAGAGAGCAAATATTTAGGGAGGGCAATAGTTGTTTAGTTTCTTTAAATTCAAGGTCAAGAAATAGCAAGTGCAGTAGATTTTAGGTTTTAAGCTGCGGGCATCTTTTCTGAGTGCCCAGTTCCTGAGTTTTTGCAGAAAAAAGCTGCGTTGGATACATGCGGGTTTCTATATGTCCAGTTTTTGCACAACCTTACCCATCTTGGAAGACCAAAGTAGGAAGTCTTAATACAGGCAGAAAGCTCTGTGGAGTCATGTCTGGATTAGAAGCTGGAAAATCACAGGTTTAAATAGCTTTATCTCTTTATCAGTATATCTCACCGCTTTGGATCAGGGATACTTGTAGAAAGGTATGATTAACTCATCAATTCATAAATGTCTTTTTTCCTTCTAACCCAGTGACACTATCACAGATGTCATCAAAATAGTGGAGCAGCAAGGAACAGATGCATGGTGGACCCTCCCTATCGAACAACTACTATCAAAAGAAGCTGTAGCAAAGGTAATTTTGTGACGCTAATTGAATTGAAGGTAATTTCAAATACAGAAGGCGCTCAAGACAGTTCAGCCATGGGGAATAATATAAAACTTTCATCTGCTCCCATGATCCTTCTGAATCTTGTACCTTCGTGAGAAGGTGTCCTGTGAAAAGACTATTCAGCAAGTGAAATCTGAGCGTGGCAGAATACACACAATCAGATTTTCTCACAGGCAGAGAACTCCATCCTCCTCCTTTTAGTTCAGGAGGAAAGTGGCATCCTAATAAACCAAATTATGAGGCCAAATATATATCAACTGTTTAAATATCATTAAAATAGATTAGAAATTTTATTTAGTTTTTCCTAACTTTTTATTGTTCCTTTAACAATTGTGTTCTTAAGCTAGCACACAAACTGTAGTGTTACTCTGCCATCTCCATTTTTTTGGTAATTTTTCCTTGTTCTGTTTTGGGTTTTCATCAGTAATTATCTGAAAACTGTTGTGAAAAATTGATACAAAATAATCTGGATCACTCACAAAATTGGTAGCAGAGCCCGTACAAAACTGGTCCAAAAACCAAATCTTCATTTCTAGTTTTGACAAGCATTACAGAGTATTCTGTTTGCGTTATTTAATAATTGTTCTCCTGTAGGCTGGTGGTCATGATGTTTTGGATTACGTCAAGGGACAGGATGTCCTAGACATCTGGTTTGACAGTGGAACTTCCTGGGCTCATGTTTTGGAAGGTACAGAATTAATATGTTGATCTTTCTTTTAAAATACTTGGAAAACAAAATATAATTGTTTTGCACGATGGTGTTAGTATCAGCAAAACTGAACTAGGTTATGCCAACAGCAAACCTGTTACGGCTTCTGGTGTAGCTGCTCTTGCTTGTAAAGATAAGGACTAAATGTTGGCAAATGCATTTTCAGCATAGTTGAGGTTGAGATTTTTCTAATATTCCGTTCTGACTGATTCTGCCATGTGGTATACCATATATCTTCTAATCAGAGCATGTTTGTTTTAAGTTTCGCGACACAAATGGCCAAGGTACTTTGCTGCTAGCTAGTAACTCTTAAATTATTTTCAGTTAACAAATTTCACTTTTTGCTTGTGCGTGCTATTTGAAGCAGAACAAAACTGAGATCATTTGTTGAATCTAAGTGAGTTTTATAATTATAACAGCATAGGTGTACTTTTTTCACTTCTCATTACTTTCAGTAACTAAAGCAGTATATTGTGGCTTAAAATATTTATGCTTGCTATATGCTATATAAAGATCCTACTGCCAGTAGTTTCTAGTCAGCAGATCTATAAAAATATGTGAAATATACACTGTTTGCCTGGAGGGTAGTCTGAAGTTGGGAGTCCTTTCTAAAGGAGGAGTCTGGTCCTTTACATCAAGTCTGTTGGACTTTAATCCCTCAGTACACAATTGCATGATAACAATCTTGTTGAATTATAAAACACGTTACTACCAGAGGTTTTATTTCTTAGCAACGTGTTCAGGCAACAGTACCATCAGCAAACATGTATTTTTAAATATATTTTACATATATTAAGGTTCAAACTTTTCAAAATGTTCCTGGTTTGGTTTTGAAAGGTAAAACAAAGTAGTGGTATTTTATGCACAGTTACATATTTGCGTGCTTTAAGGGCTTAACACTTCAGTATGCGAAAACTACCTCTAATCCTGTGTAGAGAAAGGCATCCTGTTTTATAAGGAACAGCAGAATCTATACTCTTGATTCACTGTTCATTTATGTAAGGCTCCCGTATGGATTCTGTAATGTCTAATAAACGTTGGGTCTTTCACAGTACAGACTTCTTCTTTCATGGAACCATTAAAAGTTCCTCTTTACCTAGTCAGCTATTTTCATGAAACTTGCTGGAACTTGGTGTGTGTAAGGCGCCTGCTTTTGCTGTCTGACGTGACTGGAGTGGCCTCACAGGTTCAAAAGCTGGGGGAAGGACTAACAGTGTGACCTCGCAAGCCCCTTTATCTTCAGAAGTGGCACGGAAGTCGCATTACCTTTTTTCCTATGTAATTGAGGCTCCCAGCCACTGCCAGAAGTGGAAGTACAGTCTCAGTGATTCATATAAAATTACTTTTTTAATTTATCTTTTATTGAAAAAATGCACTTTGCAAGAGAAGCTGTTGAATTAGTAGGTTTATATTTCCCAATATGCTCCAGCTTTTCAAACTTTTTGCAGAACTTCTTCCTGCTTCTTTAAAAATAATTGGCAAGGCTTACAAACAAACTGATGGGATTCTTTTCCCAAGTACTTTTGGGGGGAAAACGGATGAAATACACAAATCCAAAATTGCTTAAAGGATGTCATACCAGGAAGAACTTCCCATGGCTCAAACTCATGAAAGCACAGAGGCATATGGAAGCTGGCATGCTCCTGTAAACTGCTGCCTGGTGGGTTTGTGGCAGGAGATCAGCGATAACAGCAGCGGTTCTTGCTTGCCTTCTGATGACAGTGTCGTGCACGGCGGTGGCTATTTCACAGCGTGTGAGTTAAGTCCAGGGCAACTGGAGAGTAGAATAGATGGCTAAAACTGAGAATAATGGTCAATTGTTTCTCTCTACCGTGAACTCGAGCTATGGAAAATTATAAATTAATGATCTGTCTGTTACTAACCAGCAGGAATAAAAGGTGTTGCAGATTTCCCTGCCAGTTCCACTCTCGCAAAAATAAGTTGTTCTCTCCAGTGTCTCTGCACCTTGGGGAGCTTAGGCCTGAGCTCTCACTGGACTTTAGCGAGCTGTGCCCAAGCTTGCTAAATAAGATGCAGCAGCTACAAAATTCACCCCTTTAGCTGATGGCTGCACAGATTGCTTCCAAAAAATATGGCAGGTTGGGAAGGACACAAGGAGGAGGAAGGAGAGAGGGAAATTCTGCCATATGAGTGTTTCGAACAGGTTAAAGGAATTGCCCAGTGACAGCAAGCTCAGTGACCTAAACCCTAGATTGTGTGGATACAGTTGTATTTGTAACGCTTTCCCTGGTGCATTTCCTACCAGAGGCGGGGGATAGTTCTAATGGAAATTACTTAAAAGTTGTTCTTTTTCCATTAAGTTATGGTTGGCTTCCTTTTTCCAGCCTAGGTCTGTCCAAGGTACCACTTCTAGCTAAATGGCAAATTAACCAAACCGTTCTGCATCATCAGGGTGGCAGGTAGGAGAGTGCAACTTACACACTAAGATCTAAAATTTAGCAACCGCAGTCACAAACCCAAAAGTGTACAGTTATAACTAGATTACGTGTAAAATAAAATAAATACCTACCCCACTCGCACCATTGAGAGCAGATCCGCAAGTGCAACGTGCTCTGAAAAACTCACTGTTACTGAAGTTTTCTGGGAATTCTGTTTGCTTGTTTAGTGCTCTGTTTGCCTAACGCTGTTTTCACTGAACAGTTTATTGTTGTGCTCTCTAATCCTGTTTCTTGCTACACGTCTCGGATATTTTTGGAAAGAAGGGTTTCCATATTCTTTTGTGCAATGTTAAAATTTAAGTCTGAATGCTTCATGCATGAATAACGTATGATAATAATACACAGTATTGCTGTGAGGTAGAAGAGTGTTAATACGCTGCCTCCAAAAAGAGGCTGTGGCAATAGCAAAACCTGGTTCAAAAGCACTTGCTAATTTTGAATACACCACGCTGTGGTGCCTCGGACTTTTCTTTCTTGCTTGCTTTGAAGTGCAGTTTGTGTTCAGCCTTTTGAATTTCAGTAGCTGTCTTTGGAGTATCCACTTTAGAGAATTCTGTCTTAAAATTCTCCTACAGGTCTTGATGCTTTCCTTATGGGCAGAGTGCCAGCTGCACTACCACCTTGAGATTATTAGTTTTCAAAATATTTCGTGTAAAAATGCACACGGGACTCTACTGTGGCGTGTTAAGCCATTGGGAAAAGTCACACAGCTTTTTTTACCCATGGTTTTGTATCACAATGATGGTAGTTCTCAACATCATAACATTTTTCCCTATCTTATTGAGTAATATTTAACTGAATGAATGTGATTATTTTACAACTTACCTATCTTTAAGTAGTTAAAATTTTTGTGCTGACTGAGTGACTTGAATTTATCTTAGCTGATTCGTTCCTGGCATTAAAATACAATACGTTTAATCTAAAAGGCAAAGTCTGTGAGATCAAAGATATGGAATCTTGAAATCTAAACCAGAAGGATCATAAATTGTAATTCTCTTTAATGACCTATGTACTGTACCTCGGTGTAAAATAAACAACTGGAAAGTCTCTTCTGGGTTGTCGGACATACTCTTCCAGTTACAAAGAAACTTGCATACTGTTCTAATTAATTTATATATAACCATTGCAACTTTCATGAAACTGTGGTAGGGGAGCTACTTCAAAGGCAGGCTTTGTGTAGGCAAAACCCATGTTTGTATTTTGCAGAGATAAAATGTTCATCAGGCCTCCATTAAGTTTGTAAGCTACATTAGCCAGCCTGCCAGATGTAGTTCCCGTCAGAAAAGACCAATACAGTTTGCTGTTTGTCATCAGTTGTTTGTTTAAATTCTTCTCTCCTGTAAGTTGTAATTACTGCCATTTCCATGAAAAGTTCACTTCTCTAAAAACCAGTGGCTAGTAAACTAGTTGTAAATAACAAATGTGTTGTTACAGATTTTCCACTATTATTTTATTCCTCACCACAAATACTCCTTTTTTTTTTTTGTAATCTTGTTCTTATAAATATTTTTGCAGTCTGTCAACGCAAAGGCTGATCCCTACTTACTCTATTCTTAACCCCCAAACTCTTTGTAGATTTTCTTGAAGAAATAAAGAAATGTGTTTAAAAACCATAACACCCACCCACACGTTTTTCCCGAGCTAGCTGGCACCGTATGGCCTTGACCTTTGTAATGTTGAACTTCCTTTTATTGCAGGATGGATCTAAATATCGAAACTTCCATGAAGTTAAACAAATAAATCCAGTGTGTCAGCAGTAGAAAGAAGCATTGTCTCAGGGGTCCTAGGAAGAGGATAAAAGGAGCTAGTAGATAAGAACTGAGTAGAGAAACTACTTTTGTCTGAATATCTGGAAAATTACGCCACCAGCTCCAAGTCAAAACTGCATTCCTGCCAAAGATGTGTGTAACGTGGCACATGTGTAGACTTTGACTTGCGTGTTCTGCTGTGCTCCATGTTACTCTCTTCCGACTCTGATGGCAACCTGTCGGGGTGTTTTAGGATGAGGAAGGACTTCCTGAGTCAACAAGTCTTGTACCTTTTTTGTACAGTGGCTGAATGCCACCAGCAAAGGGATTAAAACTTTGCTGCCCTCTTTCAATCCTGTGGGAAAGCTGGGTTTGCTCTTCTGTTTGCAATATGCAATCAGTTAATACCCAGACTATGTGCCTTGTAGCCCACTATCTTTTTTTCTGATGCCAGCAGTACTGATTAGCTCCAGTTGTTCTTCTCTAGCATTCCTCTTTTTTGTGTAGTTATAGGGAGTAATATTTCCACTCAGGCTTCGCCTGGATAAGCTAAACAAGCCAGGCTTTTCCACACCCCTGTCTCCCACAACAGGCTTTCTGATTCCCGTGTTGTCCTAACCCTTATTTTCTGAAATTTTTAATTTTCCTGGAACACCAGTGATCAGAAATACAAGTTCTGTTGCAGGTGAGCTGCGGTCACTGCCAAAGCTTCCTGGTCTCCTCTGAAAATACCTGATGCCTTACACGGGCTAGTCAGGCACGTTACATCTGTGACTTGGATCCTGAGTAATTCCCAACTGGTGAAGTTTCAGGTTGCAGCATAGATTTTTATTAATTCCAAATCATGTGATCTTTTCTTGGGTCCTTCGGTTTCTTTAGGAGTACTTGGGAAGTATTTTGATAACTTCTTATGAAGTGCTCTGAGCATGTTAGCTTCTATTTTCATAATTTATTATTTTGTTTGGGTGAAAGCAAGCGTATACATTTTGGGGTTCAGTGAGTCTTGGATTTAAAAAAAAAATCTGATACTAATGAATCGCTTGTGTCATTTCCGAGTAACTCTACACAATTTCTAAAAGCAACTTACCTACTGGGTTTAGAAAGAGCAGAGTAAGTTTCACTAATCGCTTTCAAAGATTTTCTGTTAAGTGTATTAATTGTTTGAAGATATAGGTTGATACTTAAAACAAAATCTTCTGGTTTTAAAGGTGCAGAGCAAAGAGCAGATACATACCTTGAAGGAAAAGACCAGCTGGGAGGTTGGTTTCAATCCTCTCTATTAACTAGCGTGGCAGCAAGGAAAAAAGCACCATATAAGTAAGTGTGTGAATTGCAAACACATTGCCAGTTTATTTATTAAGTATCAGGCTTTTGATAGTGTGGGCAGCAGTGTGTAAATAAGAGAAATCAAGCAGTTACTAAGTATCTGATTTCAGTATAAAGTTTTTCTCGGATTAGATGGTAATGGATTTATTGCTTCATTTTTTTCCATCATCATTTTAATAGATGTTTTCTTTCTCAGTCACTGAGGTATATCCTATTGTATTATCAGATACAGCTCTGTTCTGTTGCCATCCCTCCCACTCCCGTGATCAAAGGGATTATTATGGGAGGTGCGGTATGAAAATCTCTTAAGATCGTTGACTTGTGAATTGAACGTGAGGTTGTAAGGAATTCAGAATCACTGGGTGCACATCTTGTACCGGAGCTGGGGACGTACCGTGTGTCCCCTGGAAGATGGAAGGGAAGGGAAGGGTAACGTGGCCTGGTTGCAAGGAGGCTGCGCAATCTGGGCAATGTATTGGCTTAAAGAGCAAACGCTACTTCGGTCTTCAATTCATTTGAAATACGTGTGCCCTGGATATCTGCAAACAATCTGTTGCTCGCATAGCAAAATTAAATAAGGAAAATGAAGTTGTATGTACTACTTGGGGCAGTAGTACAGCATACTCATGGTTGGTTCAACTCAACGGATGAAGTCTTAGGCTTATCAAGATAGAGGATTTGTGTATGTTTTGACTTAGGAATACCCTCATTAGAAACCTATTCTTAACATAGATTTTTATTATTTTTTTTTCACTGGGATTTTGTTTTACACTGAAATTTGTTCTTCAGGACTCTGGTAGTTCATGGATTTACTCTTGGTGAGAAAGGGGAGAAGATGTCTAAATCTATTGGCAACGTGGTTGACCCTGATGTAGTTATCAATGGAGGCGAAGTAAGTTGAACTCATGAGATTCTTATAAATCCTAGTTACAGTTTTTCACTGCCAGATTCTGCAGCTGTCTTGTGCCTTGTTTTTCACTAAACATCTATCCTGTTTACAGCAGAACTCTGTAAGGCTTTTGTAAAGACCTCAGCTACACCGCGATTCCATTTGGCTGGAGTGCCAAACACACCCCATGCCTTCGTTCTGTGCTAAGAGAAAAGAAAACACATTATATAGAGGATGTAGAATGGTTCATTTTTGCTTGGGAACACTGCTGAGGGAGCGATGGGGGGGATTTAAAAAAAAATAACCTTTGCTTTCAAACTGACTGAAACTCACAAGCTGGGCCTAGCAGCAGAGCAGTCAGAGTAGTGGCTGCACCCCAGCAGTCTGTCTGCTCTCAGCCTAAGCTGTTTATTGACTCTGGAAACGTCCTTCATTCCCTGGTCATGGAGGTTGCACTGCAGGTGATGCTCTGAATTTTTTTCCCTCCCCAGTCCTGCTGTCACTCTTTCTGAGGCTGTTAAGCAGATATTGCAACTCTCTAGACGAAAGAATCCATCCTTACAAAGACTCGCTTATCTGATTCAATAAACTCACAATAGTTACTATTCTTCCAAAATGGAGAGAAGCCGTTTTCAGGGTTGAAAACAGGGTGGAAAACAGTCTGAAGGGGGTGAAAAAATGTATGTAGTCTTAGATATTAACACTGCTATTTTTATGTTAAGCGTTCGAAGGATTTTATCTCAGTTTACCTGGGTTCTAGCACTGCCTGTACACAGGCTGCTGTGAGTGTATATTGTGGCCCTGGCTTAACAGTAAATCTTGCTAAAATAGGGTGAAGGCCTCCAAATACAGGGGCCTTCTGGGCACACGTAGGGATACGTTTGCAGCACTGACGACACGGAATTGCGCTGCTCGCCATGCTGCAGGACCCCCTGCAGCCCTGCTCATGTGACTTTGTCTCTGCTTAGGATCACACCAAGGATCCCCCATACGGTGCCGATGTTCTTCGCTGGTGGGTGGCAGAATCCAATGTTTTTACGGAGGTTCTGATTGGGCCCGTTGTACTTAATGCTGCAAGAGATGATATCAACAAGGTGAGAGCCCAATATGCTAACACTTGTCATTCTAACGACGGGTCCTCTTTGTGTTTGGTTTTGTGTTGCCTGAGCAGGATTCATTGCAAAGCTCTTCAATCTTTAGACTAAGGAAGGTTTTTCCAAACTCATTTAGGCAGATACTACAGCTTTTTGCATCTGTGGAACAAATAGTAAAGCGTGCTAAGGAAAAGACTAGTTTTGGCCTATGTACTTCGTGATGCTTTTGTAACTGTTCAACCAACCAGTTTGAAAAACAGCCAACCTCAGTTAACTCATTATAGAATATTGCCATTTTGTGTTTCATCTCAAGTGCAGACCATTAACGCTTGATTTTTCTGGTTCTGTCTAGCTTCGGAATACACTGCGCTTCATGCTGGGAAACATGGCTGGCTTCAATCCAGAAACCGATTCCATCCCCGCTTCAGAGATGTACATAGTGGATCAATACATGCTGCATTTATTGCAAGATTATGGCAGCAAGGTAGGGGCAGATTGTCTTTAGATGACTGTATATGTAACATTTTTCATGGGTTATACCTCTAGGGAAAATTCTTTTAAGAGTATGAGTAACGAGTATGTATTAAGTAGGCAAATGATTACCACGAAGGTTTCTTTGATGCAATGTGCACTCCCTTAAGCACATTGCAAGTTTTGAGAGGAAGGCTTTGTTTTTAACATTCTTAACTTGGTTCTGACATAGACCAGTCTTTCCCGCTCTCCCCCGGCCCAAGGCCTGAAATCAGAAGTCTACAGAAACAGAGTAAGATATTTAAAAATGTAAAAACAAAACCAAAAACTTCTAGAGCTTTGGAAATCTTCTGTAGTCCAAAATTTAGTCATTCCTGTCACTCAGAACCATTCTGCTGGATGAGAAGATACAGACATGAATTTCTGGGATTCCCCCTGTCCTCTCCCCTCAAATTTTGAGTTGAAATTATTTCTTTGTCCGAATTGTTAACCAAATTACCATTTTTTTTTTTCCACTCCAACAACCTTTAAAGAAAAGATTCTCCCAAGGCTTTGTGTTGCTTCTTACAGTTTAAGTTCAGGTTCATCAGAGGTTGTCATTATGTGCCACGTGATGAAAACCGATATACTGTTCCTCCCCCAGGTTACCGAGGCGTACAAAGAATACGATTATAGCAAAGTTGTTCGACTATTGCAAGCGTTCTGTTCCAGAAACCTGTCTAACTTTTATTTCACCACAGTCAAAGACAGGTAAGTTCATTACTGCTGCCTTTAAAAGGGAAAAGACAAGTTAATCTGTTTGAGATCGAGGTAATAACGTTCCAGGCGAATGCCGAGTGACTGCGGGTGTCTCGGAGGAGATTTCACAGTTGCGTATCCTGTGTTCGTGCACTAAAGCTCACAGGCAAAAGCTTAGCTGCTCTCAGCTGAGTGTTAATGTCATCAGCGTGCTTCTGTGTTCTGTCCACTTGGGGTACTGAATCATTTTGCAAAGTAATCAAGCGTAGACATTTAAAACTGAAGTTTTAGAGATAGATTCTTGGTTGTGCATTTCTACGCAGAAGCAAGTGCATCTGAATGCGGGAAGGCAGAGGGAAGGGCTTTGAGCACTGAGCTGGGCAGCCGACTGTCTTTTACTGATCTAAAAAACACGTAAAGAATCCGAAGAATGTGACCGATACCTTTGTAACTTTTGAAAGGGCTGTTTCACGGGGGAGGGAGATGATACTGACTGCAGGTTATACTGATCTTTAGTTTTCAGAATGCAAGTAAAGGGCAGGGTGGGGAAAGAAAAAAGCCCTAATGCTGAATTTTATAGATGAACCAGAGCAAAAGGCTAACGGAGCTGCAGGTTCACCCGCCTCCCTGAGAAAAGATTCTCTGCCATACAAGTGAGGCAAATTAACATGCCACGTACAGAATCTCCTTTCCTATGAGGGAGCGTGGCTGCATATGCACATGGTTCTGTACCCACGCCACTGTGCTTGCCCAGGAAGGGCAGCTAAGGAAAACTTCCTTAGAAAGGCAAGCTAGGTCAGACTTCTGCACTTCCAGTGGCAGTCCTGGAACTATGGCTCTTAAGCAAGAACAGCAACATGAACGTGCAAATACTTTCCAGCTTTCACCTCTGTCTTGCAGGCTCTATTGTGAAGAGGAAAAAGATCCTAAGCGGCGCTCGTGCCAAACTGTGCTAGCAGAGACTTTAGATGTCGTGGTCCGATCCTTTGCACCAATTCTTCCTCACTTGGCAGAGGAGGTTTTCCAGCACCTCCCTTATAAGAAAGGTAAAGCACGTATAATTTCTAAGCAATTCTTCTAGTGCACTGTTTAATTACACAGTTAGAAAGAATGCAAATGCAGAGGTACACCATTGGGTTTTATGAATAGAGAGACACTAAATTAAAAACTCTTTTGTTTGCTCAGAGGGTGTGTTTCGTACTGGCTGGATTAATGCAAGCTCAACATGGAAGAAGCCCGGCATTGAGGAAGCAGTAGAAGGTGCATGTGCAATGAGAGACTCTTTCCTTGGGTCCATCTCCGGCAAGAATGCTTTGGAATATGAAGTCGTTATTGTAATTGAGCCCGGATTGCTGTTTGAGTTAATGGAGGTAAAAGATGCAACTAAGAATAGTGTTGTCTGTGCAAAAAATACTAATTTCTGTAAACTTTCTTCTGCTTTGTTACTTGCCAGGAAATCGCAGAATAGTTGAGGCTGGAAGGGATGGCTGGTGATGGTGTAGCCCAGGCAGGGTCAGCTTGAGCAGCTGCGCAGTTGGGTTTTGAATACTGGAGGGTGGAGGCTTCACAGCCTGTGGCAGTGCTTGACCCCCCTCAGAGTAAAAAAAGCGGGTTTGTGTTTCCCTGGAATTTCCTCTTTCCAGTTCTGTCTGTTGGCTCCTGTCACTGAGCACCAGTTTCCTTTGCTGAACTTCAGGAGATTGCTGCTAGCCCATTTCTCCAGCCCGAGAAAGAGTGCAGCCTTCAGCTGCGTCAGGCACTTTTCCAAGCACCGTGTCATCAGCAGACTTGCTAAGGGTACGCTCTGCCCCGTCATCCAGCTTCCTAACGTGTTAGATGGTACCGGACCCCGTGCTGACCCCTGGACTACGCTAGTAGTGACTGCCAGCTCTGCACTCCTTGAGAACGCCTGTTGTAGTGCCGCCGGCGGCACTTTCCCAAAGTAATGGGCTTTCTTCCTCTGGGGGTCAAAGTAACTTGAAAATTTCTGCAGAGGGACCCTTAGATGCTGTAGTTCCAGTCTGGACTCTTCCTCTTGGCAGGAGTAAGTAAATTAGGCTCGTGGTTCAAATCACCCACGCTGACTAGGAACCGGTGTCTTAGCATCTGTTTTGAAGACCGGAGTATTTTAGAGCTTGCAGCAGCGGACCCCAGTTTTGATGCTGGATGTACACAGAGCTGTATATATGCATATATTTACACACACACAGGCACAGGCGTGCGTAAGCAAACTTGTGTTCCTTGTGACAGCTGTGGCAACCACATACAGTGGTTCTGCTTTTGCTTTAGTATTTTCTATGGGAGGGATGTCAAGGAACAAAACCAGGTTGCAAGTTTGAAAATTAACCCTCTTCCCTAGGCACTGCAGGCTGAAGAAACTTCTAGTGTTTCACAGCTGAATGAAATAATGATGGCTTCCCAGACAACCCTGCTGAGCGAGCTGCCTAAAGAAACACCTGCAGATGCAAACATCATCAAAGGGACCTTCCTCATAAACTTGGAAGGTAAGAGAACTACCCCAGGCACGCTACTACGCTAAGCAGGTGGTACTTCTCTGCACTACACCATGCTTTGCTAACTACACCTACACCTACGAGCTGACTACTATACACATGAAGTGAACACTGCTCTCAGCAATAACGCTTTCTTTAACAGGTGGTGATATCCGTGAAGAATCGTCGTATAAAGTTATAGCCCTACCCGCTGCCAAAGCAAAATGCCCTCGCTGCAGGAGATACACTTCCGCTTCCTCAAGCACTCCCTGCCCACGGTGCCTGAAAGTCATTGCTGGAAAAGGCAGCACGTGAAGATGAAAAGCTTCTGCACAAGCTGTTCCAAAGTCTCGAGTAGTATACAAGAGCGGTGGCTAACCAGAAGGTCTCTGTGCTGCAACCTGTAGAACCAAATGCTTAAGCCCCGGCTGAGTTTTCTGCTGGTTTGGGGGGAACCTTATGTATATATACCTACCTGTGTATATCACTTTTCAGCTTAATAAAAAGGGTCATTCAAAATAACCCGTTTACTTGGGTTTAGCAGCCTGTGTTCTTTCAAAGTTTACTTCCCTTGAAGTGGAACTGCACAGTAAAACAGCTGTTGTTTAATTTCTATACTGCCAGCAGGTGCTTCTCTGGACCCCAGAGAACCAGTCCCTCTCTACCCTGGAGTGCCTGCTCCTCTTGTAAAACAGAACAGAAGAAGAAAAGGTAGTGACCACCATTCCCTAAAAGGAAGGAAGAGACAATGAAACCTCAAATTTTATTTAATCAATTTACACAAATCCACAGCAAATTAGACACAAAATAGCACTATATACAGAGTATTACTTACAATACATTACAGATTTGATTGGTGTAGTGGGTCAGCTCTGACATGATACTCACTTACAGTAAAATCCTTTCCACAGCTCTCCCAGGATGCAGGAGTGTAACGCAACTAAGAAACAGTTTTGGTTTTCCCTGGGTTTCATGATGACTGAATCTCTAGCGTACTCCTTTCTGCAGAAGTCTGAAGTGCTGTCAGGCAAGGAGGTAAAGTCTCCTGTATAATCTTGCCTTGCATTTCTCCCCTACAGCTGTTTTAACCTCAGTTAGGGCAGTCACTACAGAAGTACCTAAAACATAGACCAGGGCTGGCCGCTTACTTTTCTTTACTATGATCTCGTGTAGTATCAAAACTTCAAGAAGCCTTAACAGCTACATTTTAAAGTGCAGTAATTAGGAACTGGCAATGCCAAATAGGTGAAGGAGGCTGGTTGAACAAGCCACCTACATAACAGTTTGGTTTTTAGGGGGAGTCTAACCCTTAGATGACAGCAGCACATACTTCAGAAAGGTAAGAACAAATTCTGTCTCCAGCAAGGCGGAATACTTTGTTTCTTACGTCTAATGCAAGAGGAGCAGGTTACACGATGGACTTAGGAATTTCAGCTGACTCCAAAAAGTGTACACCAATTTCATTTTTCTCTCCTGGCTTCCTTTAGGTAGACAGTAAACAGTACTAACTGATGCAAGATAATCATGTTTAATACCACCGCAATAGTGAGGATACTCACTATATGATTCCCTGTAGGTACTGTAAATAAAAGGGTTTTTAAGGCTAAAGTGTACTCGGTACTATAGATCTTCAGTGAAGTTGGGTCAACTACTTAAAGCAGGTTTTGACTACGAGTTAACATGTGCAGAGATCTATAGCATACTGCATCTTCTACAGCGATAAGATGGGGGAACAATCTTCCAGTAAGACATTCCTTGACCTACTTAAACTCAGCAGAGGTTAATAATAGAGGAGAGAGATGAAAATCCAGTTTTAGCTGAAGCCCAGCACCTTAAGAGACAATACTGGGGGAGACCTGGCCTGCGAGAGGAGTCCGTATTTGTGTCTGGAGAATTGGATTCTCCTTCCCAGCTGTTTCTAGCGCGGGCTGTTCTCCCCGTGCGTAAGGCCCCAGCACGTTTCACCCTGTCTAGTGCAGCTGTCATCGTCACCTACAATGCAGTTACAAGGCACGAGCCCAACACCAGCTCTAGCTTCTGAAAAAGCAGTATTGGCTTTACATGGTAACTTCAGAGACTCTTTTTTATCATTATCATTATTATTATTATTATTCCTCGGGTGTAATTCTACAGCTCGTTTGGAAAAATAAATCATACATGGAACATTGAAACTGCAGCAGTTACTGCCAGCATGAAATACAGAATTTCACAAGATGTGATTTTGTAAACGGACTAAAACTGCTGTCAAATATATCCAATTTAGATAGACTACCGCAAAAAGCACTCAAGTCAGAAATAAATAACAAAGCATTTCAGATACTAACAAGTGTACTAGAAACTAAACATCTCTGTACTAGCGCAGAATTTAAAATATACTCCAATTTAAAATTACCTTCTGAAATTCTGGGATGGGATGCATTGTTCTTTTCGTTGTTAAACAAGAGCCACACAGAAGAAGTTTCTTTCAGTGCAAGTTCAGCCTCAGTCGTGTGAAATCACGCATTACACCGCTACACAGCAGAACCGCGCCAACCGAAAGCGTCACTGTGAGATGGCTTCTACCGCCTCTGTCAGGTTCAAGGCCAGGTTATACTGCCCGTGGTTCTCCGGTAGGTGCTCCATGACTTTGCTGATGAGTTTGGCTGTTACTGCAATTGGCACTTCTGCGTTTTGAAGTTCCCGGTGGTTCTATATAAAAGAATAAACAAATCGGAGCAATGTTACAGCTGATCATCTGCATATAAATCCTCCTGAGCTTGTATAAAACAGATTACTAAGGTTTATCAACTCAAGCTGATGTTTTGACCCCTGAAAGTGTTCTATCCTTCATGAAACAGAACTACCACCAGGAAAAATGAGAACAAAATCTTGTTTCTGTTAGTAAGAAAGGGCCCTTCAGCTGTCATCTCTGTCTTGGGAAACAGAAGCTTCTGAAAATCAACCCGTTTTCCTAAATCGAGCTTAACTTACCATAGCTTTGAGCCAAGTGCACAGTGTTGGAGGAAGCCTGGCAAGGAGTTCCGTACCATCCTTCGTCTGCACATGAAGTAAAGCAAAGGCCAGTCTCTGTCCAGCCAGTATAAGCAGCTGGGATGCAAGCACTTCTTTGTCAGCCACCTGAAGGTAGGCCTGAAAACAGAAAACCAGGGAGAAGTAGAGAGTAGAAAAACAGGGAGAAGCTGTATCAAAAGAAGCTTCTCAATACTAAAAGGACAAATAGTTTGGAGGCTATTTCTTGTGTAACCTGTTACTGTAATAAAGCACATTACTAAAAGCTTCGTAACAGCAGAAGTGTGAACAAAGGCAGAGAATTACTCCGTACACAGCAATGGGCAGGAACAAGAGACAGGTTTTACAACATATGTTAAGTTCAACAACATATTCCTAACTTCCATATAATCTCTTGTTTGCTTCCCCCCTCAAGAAAGGGAAGGATTTTCTTGTCCAAGGACTGGTAAACTTTTCCTAAAATAAGAGATTAACAGGCAAAAAAAAAAGCAGATTCCTGAAACTATCAAATATAGTCAAATTTCTAAGGAAAGCCATACTGGTTTAGACCAGTAGTACAACTCCCTGTCATGTTTCTGCTAGTTGCTATACACAGATTCTTGCTGGGAAATAAAATGAAGATAATTATCAGTCTTGAAAAAGTATTTTTCCAGCCTGGCTTTTTCAGCCTAGGGATTTTTTGAGCCTGATAATACTTGCCTAAACCTTCCAGGCATCTTAAGTAAGTGAAAAAAGTAATTTTAGCAGAGTATCTGACATAATGCTGTTATCGACTTAAAATCATTAAAAGCTGTTATTACCTCTTCCCCAAGATGATCCATCCCATAACTATACAGCTCACAGACATAATGCCTTTTGACCACATCCTCAGAGACTTGAAGATACTGAGCAAGGTCCACAGCCAAAGTTGGCCAATTCTTCCCCTTTTCAAAAGGAAACAGTTCCTCTTCTGAGACTTCTTTGGCCTTTTGTGATGAACACAGTGCCTGAACCACTGCACTCACAACTTTGACCAAGAACTTGGAAGCAAAAATTGCAGGTTACTTCAGTATTATTTGAAATTTTAGAAGTTTAAGAACTTTCAGTACAAAACTTATACCTACGTGTTGTCGTAGGGATAACACATTTGGATCCATATCACCACTAGGTAGCAGCTGAATTGAAGTAAGGTCTTTGAAAAATGCATTTTTGCCCTAAAATTGAGAAACAAAGACAGGCCTCAGAGATACAGGGGAATGCAAGTAATCCATTTTGATCCAATGCTAAGAAGCCTACTTATTTTTTTACATTTAATTTGTACTGCATCTTCTATTTCTCTCGGAGGATAAAAATGAATATTGTAAGTTAAAGCTACAGGACAAAACCAAACTTTTGTTCGTGCAATCATAATATGTCGAGGATTTGCTTTCAAACTTCAGACTGCCTGCCTACTACAGGTAGCTGATATATACTACCAGCGGGAGCTGAAGTTTGGATGTTATTTCCCGGTCCCTGGCTCTCGACCAACATACCAAGCATAATATGTAGAGAGAAATGGAAACTAGCTGATAGAAAAATGCATTTCATCTGTTCCCTACTGGTGTAGTTGACACCCGTAAGGAATCTTATGGTCTCTTGGAGCTCCAGACGAATCAAATTTCAGGTAAAGCCCTGAGTGATGGCACGTGGTAGCCCTTGTTTCAGCCCATCACGCTGCAGCAGTGACATGTGCAATGCCAAGCATCTCTGGCACTCCTGCTCCGTACTGAGGCAGGGGGTAGGGAAATTGGGACCGAAAAAGCGCCTGTGTTAAAAGACAGTGATGAACGTGTAAGTCTAGACAATGACTTGCCTTGTCAGAAATAAGGTAATAAATGGCCTTCAGAACTTTTAACCCTTTTTTCAGCCATCAGCCAAGATTCTCTAAAGACCTGCTAGAAATTGTCTCATAAAGCTCACAGAACAAATGGAAATCTTGAGTGAGTGAAGGCAAAAAGGCAGCAGCTGAGAATAAGAGTTGTATGTAAAAGAAAGGAGGCACAGGACCAGGATCTAATTTCACTCCTGAGATGTAATATGCATTCTTAAATGACAAGAGGTAGTATAATGCTTTCTGCTAACAGATAAGCAAAAAAAAAAGCGCATAAAACCAATGGAATTTGATCTATGGTAAAATGCTGAAACCAGACCCAACTGCTTCATCAGAGCTTGCCCACAGACAAGAACCTATGGCAAAAGCAGAGTAATATTCTGCACTTCTAATATTCCAGTAAATCATTAAGAAGAAATCCGCACAGTATTGCAGGACTAAATCATCTTTTCCACAGCAGGAATTAAATGAAAGTCTGTACCAGTACTCTGTGGGTTTTGTTTTGTTGTTGTTTTTTTCTTTAAATTGTAGTGTGGTAAGGCTAGGAGGAGGAAAGCTCAGTCTGTGGTACCTGCTTTGTATCGGGGTCAAGCTTTCCTGGAGATATATTGTAATGAATATTAAAAACAAGGTCACTGCATTTAAAAAGTGGTTTATATGCACTAAATGACAAGCTGCTTATTCTCTTTGAGATGCTCAGAATTCTGGAATAATCACCAGCAATAACAGATACAAGAGCGACACTAACATATATATTTAAGGTCAGAAATGTTACGTTTTGACTGATCTGGCACTTCTCAAAGTCACCAGAAAAAAACAGTCACCCAGTGTTCTTAGGAAGCAGTATTTTCAGGCCAGCTAATTATTAAGGAGCGGATTTTCATGCATCTGAGGTCACTACAAATCTTTTATTCATAAGGAAAGGCACCAAGTTTGGGTCTCAGCCTGAATTCTGGTGACAACTTCATTAATGCACCACAGTGAACTAATGTCTTTCAGACAATTGTGCATGAACTATTAATAGAGCGAACGCTAGCATGTATTATAGATAGCAAGAGGAAGGATAGCAATATTAAGATGTATGCTTTCAAAAGACATACCTTGCTATCAAACAGCGAAAGAGGCTTCACACTCTTCAGAGAAAACCTCATGATGGCATACAAGATAGTACATAACACAAACTGGTGTTCAGCAAGTGGGTAGTGAATGCGTTTCTGCTCAAGGGCTAGCTCTACGATCGATACTGGTCCTTCTACCGACACCCAAGCATCTTCGGTATCTAAGACAGGAGCCTGCATTTCGTCGCTGCTAACATCAGCCTGCCAGAGCAACGCAGAAAAGTAGTCACATGCAAAGTGTCCTCTGTATCGGCCTTCTATGCAAAAGACACTGCTTTAATCACAACTTCTCTGGAGCGAAATTAAGAAGAAAATTTCACATCGACTAGAAGTTCATTCCTATTTGTCTGAATTGAACAGTGCAGAAATTTGTATAACAATATTCTTTAAATGTGAAGTTCCTTACCTGCTACAGGAAAAATAAAAATTTACCTCCAGCAATGTTTGAAGAAGATCTGAACAGCAGCCGAGAAAAGCTGTCATCGCTGTGTCACCCATACCTACGTCCTGTTAACAAAGAGTATGGTTTAAATCGTTTCAGTTGGAATTGAAACAGGCTTTTATTAGCTCTGTATGTTTGAGAAGAGTTGTTGACATAAAACACATTAAGCTCAATTTATTAACCTATTCTATTTAAAGGTAAACAAATATTTGCTGAAGTACAACTAATTAGAAATAATGGGAAAAAATAGGAATAAAGCTAAATGTAGCCATTTATAATACTGTATCTCTAAAGAAGACTGAATTCCTCAAGTAATCACGTCTAGTAAATTTCATTTTCTGAGCACACTGGGTGTCTTCCAAAAAAAAAAAAAAAAAGTAACTAATGAAATTACGCATGAAAACTAACAGTAGTTTGTCATGTTATAGTCTGAAATCTTATCTTCTATAATATTTGAAGTTATACTACTGTTCTAATTTGCTTAGTCAGATAAAGATTAATTTACATTTCTTAAAATGTGTAACATTTTCTCTAGGGCTGTATTTTGAATTTTTTTGAAACTTCCAGAAATAAATCACAAACCAGTATTAAAATTAAGGCATTTTTATTTCTTTCCTTCCATTTAGACAAAAGTAGTATTACTTGCCCGTCTGCACAATCTGTCCTTTGGAGCTTTTCCAACCTGTTTAATAAAACATAATAATTCAGCACAATTAAATAATTTTCATCATAAGGTAACCGTTACCCCATGTTCTAACCCTTTATTACTATTTTTCTAATTCAGAGGGGGAAAATAGTTCATTACAGCTACATAATGTGACACACTGCATAGCTTGCTTTCAGCAAAAGATTTGAGACAGATCATACAACTCAGAAATGCACACTGCTGATGCCCATACTTAATTCATCCCTCTTGAAGTCCAGGATTAGAAATAAGTCCCCGACGTCCTCAATTCAAATCTCAAAGGCAGCTAAAAAATTCCCAGTGATTTCTATAATACACTTGGTATTACATGGCTCTAGCTCTGTGATATTAGAAACACACACTAGGGAACAAGGGAAGAAGAAAAGGAAAGTGAATGCTCCAGCACTTTTCATTGAGATAGAGAAGGTCTAATAACAAAGTTCTAAAGGGGTTTCCATGCTTTGCCTGTCTGAATTCTTCAGAAGACACACCTCAATCATCCCCTGTTTAGGAATGTTACTAGGAGGTCCGATTTCTGTAAATTGCATCACGTGCTGCACACGACAAAGCACATACACGTAAGTGGAAGTTCTCTCTTCCATAGCACAAAAAAATAAAATAATTACAACAGCATGGCAGAGTCTAAACAACAGCTGAAGTGAGATTCCAGGGTCCTGAGTTACAGGATTATTTAAACTCCAATTCAAGTGATCCATCATCCTGTTTCAAAGTCTGAATTCAAGACAACTTTCAGCTGTCCATTATGGGACTGAGTACCAACAGATTTGGAAACTTTATTTTTCTAGAAGCTGGTGAGTGTGCTACTGCTTCTATGACACAAACCCAAAGGACTAACTCCCAGCTTTCAAGCATACATAAGTAATGATTAAAAAAAGATAGCAACATTTGTTATTACATGATATTTGTTTAAGGTAACAGATGTGTGCAAAAACAGTTAATAAAAGCCTTTATATCTCTTCTCCTGTGAGTATTAATCTAGGCAGAAGTAATGGTGGTGGATTTCCATAAAGGCATGCAGAAAAACTGGAAGAGTTTTTGCAGAAGAAACACCTACTACAACTGAGCCTGTTTGCTGAAAGGAACGAGGAAGATGACAGTCTCCCAATTCATAGAGCTAAACAAAAAGCAAAAGCAGAAGATGAGAGGAGCAAAGGAGAAGGAAAAAAGATGACAAGACAGCAAATCCTTCTGGGTTTTGTGGGGTTTTCTTTGCTGGTTTGTTTGTTGGGGGGTGGGGGGTGGGGGGGTGGTGCCCCCATCATTGACAGTTAAATCACTGTCAATGCTTCTCTCTCTGCATCTGGACTTCTACACTGAAAAACACTTGGCTGCTGCTCTACCTCCAGCAAACCAACAGGCAGATTCCCCTTACACAATGTAAACAGATCTATCACTTACTGACAGTACTCTTCCTTCATAAACTGTCTTCCAGTCCTAAACAGAACTGACTTCCCATAAATAGATCCATGCTGTATTTCTAAGCGTGAAAAAACCTGAAGCTCAGCAGGGACAGAAGACTGCTAAACCCCACAGCAAACAAGCTGCCAACTAGAACAGAAGCTGATTTACACAAAGGTAGTGACAGAAACGCTCCACAACATCCGCAAAATGTTCTGCCTTTTGAAAAACAAGCACTCGTACACGCAAAACTTGGACCACATTAGGAAAAGCTGCTGTTTGTGGGAACCAGAAACTTTCATGGCAATAACTTAGCAGGAAAGAGGCACAAAGAAAACACTAACTTATTTATTGTTTTCTGATGTAAAATGACACAAACAGACACATACACAGTTTCAAACTGTTTCACAAATACTTTTTCTTTAGCAGCTACAAGCTAACACTGCACGTCTTCAGTATACATCAGCCTGTGCTGATTAGCTGTGATTTAAAGCTGCCTATAGTTGATCATTCCAGATTTTGATATTTTAAAATATGCATTCCTTCATCAATTCCAAGTTAGCTACATAACAAATGAAATAAGCAGGCTTTTGACGCTTAAATCGGAGATATCCCAGACTTTTTAAAACAATTGTTTAAAATACTAGTTTCATTTTTCAGTTAATTATAAAAATTCAGCCTCAAAAATACTGTCACAACACTGCACTCACCTTTTCCATTAGATACGTAGCAGAAGAGAGCCTTTTTACTATGAATGTGTTCCACATCATCAGAGCAATACCTAGAACAATCGCAAGCTTGTAAACTCCAAAGGAACAGAAAAGAGATCTTACTAGCAATGGCGTGAAAAGCCAAAGTTTCTTTAAGTCAGGGAGGGCAGTTAAAAAAAAGATGGTGAACGAAACAAGAAGGAACTGTAAGTTATCCTCACTGCTTTATACTTGGTACTTTAGATTTCAGATTTCTCAGGGGGAGACTACCTCGGTGATGAAATAACAGTCAGAAATGCGATGAACCACTGATTAAAATTATTATGTAAACTGGGTTAAACATTGTAGGTAGGACAAACTTTGGTGCTAAGCAAGAAGGTTTAAGACTAGTTGTTTACGCATAGAGTGCACCTTATTTGTACACATAAACAGTCTACAAAAAAGGCAATTGTCATCACATTCACTAAAATAGTATCAAGTATCAAGAAATCCATCAAAAATCAAGAGTATCAAGAAATGCATGAAGAGTAATTGCAAGAAGCACGTGTCACTAAAATACAAGAAAAAAATAGTTTCAGAGCAATTTTATTTTAAATGGTTTTAAACACATTAAAACTTTATCTCACCAACTTATTTTCATGGTTCTGATGGAAACAGCTTTTCAACATGAAAAACAAAAGCTTGAATGTCAGCAGTTGGGGATTGGGGGTTTTTTTGTTTTGGTTAGGGTTTATTTAGAAAAAATGGCTATCACTACCTATGAACTGTATACATTCACACTAGTTGAACACAGTCGTTTATTCTGTTGTTTTACAATTTCAACAAAGATATTTTTTAATAATAGCTTCATACTTACCATGCTGAACGTGAGCGTTAACAATGCATCTTAGATGATCTATGGACCTAATGAGAAAACATGCTTCCTTATGTAAAACAAAAAAGTAAAAGAGCAAGTTAATAGATTATTCAAAACTTGGTATAAATGTAAACTATTGATTCTTAAAGGGCCCAGGCAGATTAGTTTAAAGC
Organism: Falco cherrug; assembly: GCF_023634085.1. NCBI lineage: Eukaryota > Metazoa > Chordata > Aves > Falconiformes > Falconidae > Falco > Falco cherrug. The sequence continues at coordinate 27,577,240 of NC_073709.1, forward strand.
TACTATTTTTTGACAGTTACAAAACTTGTAAGTTATTCTGATATTTCAATCTTTTCTGCTATTACGTGACAAACATACACACGCATGGCAAAGTAACAAACACACTGTGATTTCAGCACCATTTTCACGGCTTTGTTTTAGTATATGTTCTGCTAACATACTCCTCGCTGAAAGGTACCTCCACTGACTACAGTTGCTTTTCAAATACAAAATCCATTTGTGCTAGGAAGATTAATTTTTACTCCATTTCATAATGATAGAGTACGTTTTTCACAATCTCAAAGGAACCTTCTATTCTATAGCAAGGTGTTATGCTGCAGAAATCTAAGGAATGCTAATTTCAATTTTATCATCATCAGAACTTTGGACAACGTTCTCCAATATTAGAGAAGCTACAGGACAGCAGTGGAAGAAAGAAATTTTTCTTTCTTTCTCCTATGACAATTCCAAGCAGTGGCCAGGGAATCTAAGAATATTCAAGAAATCCTTCTTTCTTCTTTAAATGGAATGGATTCTAGTTTAACAAATCTAGTATTCTGTGGTCTGTTTTAACATACCTAGAAAAGAAGAAAGGTTCATCACTATTTTTGCAGTACTTAAACTGTTTTGTACTTGCCCAAGATACAGTCAAAACCCTTCTTCACACTGTTTATTTTAATGCAGTTTCCACATTTACAGTTTTGAGAATCTGGTAGCTTAGGAACGTACAGTCCTGTATGTCACCTTCGTGAGGTGCCATTCAGCCGCAGGCCCTGCATTCATTTTCTCAAATCAGCTCCTGCTTGCCACTTATCACAAACAAACGGTAACTAGTATGCCTTCAAAATCAGTCTTCTTAACGAAAGTTTTTATGAACTATTACAAACTTGTGCAACGGCTTCTGTTAAGCCGGTCTTAACCATTACTCCCTGCAAATTAAATTTTTTTACCTCTGGGTCCTTATTCCACTGCACCACATATTCCCAACAGCAGTGTGCATGGAGTACATCCACTTCAAGACTACATGGAAACTGCTGATACGCTAGTTGCAGCAGCTCTAGAAAAAGAAAATCTAAAGTCACGGGACAGACCTCTTCCCACTCTGGTTTCTGCCACTTCACAATAGTAGCAACTAAAACATCTCTGCAGGCATTTAGAATTTGAAAAATTTGTGTTATTTCCTTACCTAGGATTGTTTCCAAGCCTGCATCTTCTTCTGGTTCCTCAAAAAAGATAGGGGTATGCATTTCTACAGATTCATCAGTACGATCCGTATTGGTTTTGTGCTGGGCCAAATTCAGTACAAGAGGGCTGAAGCCTTGCTTAAAAACCCACTTTGCTACAGTGTCAGCAATACCTCCTAGGCCATTTTAAAACAGAAAGAAAAAAAAAAAGTATGAGGTATAGTCAATGTGTCCCACAAGATTTATGATTCAGAATCAAAGGACAAGAGATACAAGTTTTAACTACTACCATTAATTACATAATAACTCTACCAATTAGAAAACTTCCCATTCAAGTGATCAGACATTTACAATGCAGTCTTCACAGTAATACCCTTTTACAACTTTAAAGCGGTATTCTATGTGGTTTGCATTGGTTTTTAAATTAAGAAAAGTAACGAGCAGAACCATTTCCTGCGCAGTGTATATCATTAAGTAGGTAAGGATGGCTCAGAAGTCTACTAGAAACACAATCACCCGTCTTTCCAAGAGAAAAAAAAAAAACGTACCTTTCCCAGCCTCAAGCAACTTCTTCACGGAAAGCCTGCCCAAAGGCTCAGTCTGCAGTGACGACACTCTTTTTGTCCTTCTGCTCACTTTGCTATGCAGTAGTGTTTGAAGTATCAGACAATCCTCTAACTGTTTCAGCAAAAGTTTCCAATACTCAGTATCAAGGGAAAGTGCTTCCCAGGACTCCGTGTCCGAACCTACAATTATTTGGGAAAACTAACAGAACATACAAACTGGTTTAGGTCTGTTCAATTAAAGTAGCACAGTTTTGTTTAAAAAAAATGGATAGTGTTAAAATTGAAAGCTATATCCCAAGAGCTACCGCATTTTAAAGAATAATTTAGTTCAAAGTATGTACATCAACTACTATGCAACGACCAATCAATATCCCACATTGCTCACAAGATGCACAGATTCTTAAATAGAAGCCTAAGGAAATAAAGGACCTGAAAAGTCATCTAATAGTCCCATTTTTAAGTTCATATTTAGTTGAGAAGTGTGTTAGAATCCCTTCAAAACGATTTAATTTTAAATCCTTCACTATATACACATTAATCCACCTACATTTCAATTACCTACCATATTAAAAAATACATATCATGCACCCAGAAACACTGGATCATACCACATGGCAGTTCTGTGCATTGTTTTGCTAATTCCCACATTTATCAGCAAATGCCCTGCCAGAAAGCCCAAGAATCTTTCTAGTAGGGTGTAGATCAGATTTTTAGCTTTGTGCACCAAGGCAGTAAACTCTAGAGTTCTCAGAAGCCTGGCTATTAAGATTTCTAGGCTTTAGGACAAAGGGGGGGGGGGGGGCAGCAGAATAAATGGCTTTAGAGGAGGGAATTTTTGAGGGAAATAAAGCTCCTCCTTTATTCTTTTAAGAGCAGAAGAGAAGGTGATACAGGAGAGAGCCCATGGGTAAAGCATAGTATGTTGCAACATACCAACAATCCTATTTGGGCAACGCTGACTATTTTAATATACAGAATTGCAATAGTTAATTGCAATAAAATACTAAAACACTTCCCAGTAATCTAGTTACAATTTATAAGGCAGTCTACTTACAAGACTGAACATCACCTAAACTCCATCTAATTTGTTCAGTCAAGTAGAAAAACACACATATGCCTAGTGCTATGTAGGAATGGAATAACCTTTTCCATCTTGAATTGCAATGCTGCTTGCAGTTTCACAGTCTCAATCACAGCTTTGTAAAGAAGATACTTATTACCGAGAGAACCAAACACCCATCACCTTAAGAAAACATAGTAACATAAGTGCTAAGAAAATTCACCAGCGTATTTAAAAAAAAATATTGAAAACTATGTTAAAACAGGTTTAACATCCAAAGTTCAGTGGACTTCTCAAATTCACGTGGGAACTGTGTAGACTTTAAGCTTGTCAACATCATTTGCTATCAAGACAAAAGCTCACTGTACAGTTCCCACGACATATATAAATATGTTTAGTAAACAATTATGATGTATCATTCATTCGCCTCAGCACGATATTCTTCAAATTCAAATACAAATTTTCAGGCTTACCGGATGGTGCATGCTTGTGCCCGTGTTGAGGATGTTGTTTTGTTAAAGACAGCAATTTGCATGGAACTGACACAGTCAATAAAACAGAAGGGGGGCATCCAAAATGACTTACCTTTTTCTCTGTCACACTGTCAACGATCTGTGCAGTGATGGAATGTCCAACGTGAGCGGACAACAAGGCAGCTGCGTTATTTTCAGACTGAACACAAGCCGTTCGCATTTGCTGCCACCAGGGGGAAATGGACTGAGTGTCCCAGGACTCGTCTATAGCCACTGGAGGGAAAGGGAGGGTGGGACACCCAACTTGGGTCACCGGGTGTTCAAACTAGTAAAGCAGCACTTGTATTAATACAGCTTTTATTAGAAGCAATTTCCAATTACTCTACATTATCTTCTTCTAGATATGTAGCATACAATTTCTAGATTATAAATTAAATTTAGAATAAAGAGCATAATGTGAATTACTCTGTCTCCAAGTTTCCTTTTTAGGAAACAGGCAACAGATCTAAATCACGCGGCAGCAAAACCTGCTGCGTGCTTACTAGATCTAATGAATATTACAAAATGACACTTCACAACGCAGAGACAGCTCCTTTTGTGATTTCTAGATGCCACACATATTCAACGCCCTCAGGCCGTCTCTCTTCAGGCTGCCTCATGTTCAGCAAAACTAATTTATTCAGACAGCAGCAGTAGCTTAATCATGCTTCCAGTTTCAAGCCAACAGTGGTGCCCTGTGGTGAACTAGACGTAAGGGAACCTGGCACAGATATATCCACAGCACCTCTGTGTGAGGTGGGAGAATCAGGAATTATTCCTTACATAGCTTACCCCAAATAATGACAAGTTGACTTTATATAGCACCCCTGAAGTAAGAGAGATGTTCAATATACAAATGCTGCTAGAATAATGGTGTCTCAAAAAGTTACAGCAACTCAAACGACTTCTGAGAGGCAGGCAGCACAAGGTGGGGGGGGGGGGGGGGGGGGGGGGGCCAGAAATATACACCCGAAAAAGGGAGGAAGGACAGTCACCTTCTGGTGCCAAATAAGAGCTTTGTCAGCTTAGTGGAGAGTGAAACTACATGGCATGAAGCAGCCTTTAATTGTAACGCTCTTCAGATTTTGATTGCATTTTTGGTTAGTTGATCAACATGCAGCATGCAGCTGTCACATAACTGGGGGGGGGGGGGGCGGGGTCGGGGGGGAGGAAACCCTAAATGGTAACACAGGCTGGTCAGAGTAGCAGATTTCTAATAATATCAGTTGTGTTTACATGTCCCAAATGCATATTTCACCTTTCATTTTGCTCAGAAGTGACAGCATAGTGTGAAGGCAACTGACAGAATCTGGTTTGTCTAGAATATCTTTTTCCTTGGAAAGCCATAAATTGAGAAGGAGTGACTGCAAAAAAAAAAAAAAATAGAATATGGAATTAAAGCAATTGAATGAAACTGTAATATTGCAACACACCTAATACAAACACTTTCTTTCTCTAAAAAATTTTGTGGCAGAGAGCAGAAATGTTATACCCATGAACTCTTACTATATGAATATAAATATTGCATAAGACACCCTATGAAGACTTTGAAATGAAACAATACAACCTGTATCTTTCATTTAGAAAGATACCTTAGAAACACCCTCTTCTGAAGGCACAGCCAGCTAATACCAGTATGCTACCAATCTCAGCTTAGTAAAAGTTATTAATACTACCCCTGAAAATCCTAATACAAGCAAATAATACTGAAATATGTATTTCCACTGTAGTGGATGGAAGAAGAGTAGCAAAACACAAATTACATGCAGTTGAAAGACCAAGATGATTGTCTGAACACTACTAGCGATTCTGAAAAATTTATTTTTAATTCCTTTTAAACTTCCCTGCTTGCAAAAAGGAATTATAACAAATGTATCAGTGCCTGAAATTAACTACTCTCATAATTTTTGCTTCTTTGTAGAAGAAAACTTCAGCAAAATTTTAACACTTGTAGTCCTAAAGGCATAATCTAGAAATTCCCACTAGAATATCCACATTTGCAACTAGATTTTTTTTTTGGCATCTCTTTAGTGGGAAATACAGACACAAATACCTAAAGAACTAAACATGGGGATATTTGAACACAGCATTAATCCAAAGATCAACATTCAGAATTTTTCCTTTCAATGTTTTGTTTTCAAAATACTACATCAAAGTTTTCAAGTATGTAATAAATATCTTACCAACAGGATCTGAGGGCTAAAACCTGCTGATTCCAATGCACGACACATTTCTTCTATGGAACTCTCCCCACACAAACACTTCCAGAAGAAAAAGCTGCCTGAAGCAAAAATTAGTCAACATTATGAACAACATAAAGCCACAGCCTCTTCCCGTACGCTTACACAGGAGATCATCTATTGATCAGGTCCCACTGAGTGCAACACGAAGGACCAAGTTACATCCAGGATGCCCTAATGGTTTACCCTTAGTGGAGAAGGTTCATTACAAAGGACACAAGTGTTCCTACCAATAAAGGAGTCATATAGAAAATGAATTTACAACAAAACAAAGATTATTGTACTGCTTGGATGTCCTGGTTTCAGCTGGGGTAGATTTAATTTTCTTCCTCATAGCGGGTACATGCTGTGTTTCGGATTTGGGATGGGAATAGTGTTGATAGCACGCTGATGTTTTTGCTGCTGCTAAGCAGTGTTTACACCAAGTTCAGTGTTTACACTAAGCAGTGTTTACAATAAGCAGTGTTTACACTTAGTTCAGATTCTCACACCACTCCACCAGCAAGAAGGCTGGAGGAGCACAAGAAGCTGGGAGGGGACAGAGCAGGACAGCTGACCTGAACTAGCCAGAGGGATATTCCATACCATATGACATCATGCTCAGTATATAAACTGGGGGGAAAGCTGGCCAGGGGCCATTTCTCAGGAACTGGCTGGGCATCAGTTGGTGGGTACTGGCCAGTGGGTAGTAAGCAACTGCATTGTGCATCACTTGTTTTGAATATTCTAATTTTTTATCACTATCATTATTATTATTTTCCCTTCCTTGTCTATCCTATTAAACTGTCTATCTCAACCCACGAATTCTACTTTTTTTTTTCCGATTCTCTCTCCCATCCCACTGGGGGCCGGGGGGAGAGAGCGAAGAGCTGTGTGGTGTTTAGCTACCTGCCAGGTTAAACCATGACAGTCCTTTTTGGTGCCCAATATGGGGCACGATGGGTTGACATAACAGATCTGACCAGAGCGTGTTAAAACAAATTTGTTCTAAGCATTCATTATATTAGTTTAATAGTCGCTGGTCACAATGTTATTTATTTGCTCTCAAGAGTTGCATTATCTAACACCTTACTTACCGTACGTGTTCCCTGATGTGCTGTTTATCCCCTCTGGGGGCTGGGTTAAGGTTATTATTCTGTGGTACTTTGTAACACTGGCCTAAAAAATGGTAAAAATTGCTGGTGGCACAACTGCTCTGGTATTTCTACGCAGCGTGACCATCATCTCTGTACTTCAGGAGCCATCTATTGGAAACGACCAATAATTACACCTTTTACTTTCCTCCACCTTTCCCATCTCCTCCAGGCTAATTACAATAGCTCTTCAGAATTTTTAATATCTTCAGGATGCTTGAACCAGCATGTTTCTATTGCTATGTCTCCTGAATGTGTTTCAGGTCTTGCTTTGGGTTAAACAGCTGTTTAAGAATACCACCCAGAGATCTGCATCGAGGCTGGACAGGTGAGAGTGGCGGGGGGGGGGGGGGGGGGGGGGGGGGCGGTGATAGTGTGGGCAAGTGCTTAGGACAGTGGTCACCTCCAGTGTTTTGGAATTTCACTTCTGAACAAGCACAGAATCCTGAACAACTAGTAAAATAGCTGGGAAGAAGTATGCTGTCACCCTGTCAATTCTGGAGACACACAAATCACTGCCACACGGCGGGAGAGCCCTGCTCAACACAATCCACACCCTCAAGGGAAGAGGTGTCTGGATCTGACACCATGACAGGCTCCACAACTGCTCCAACCCTGGCGACAGGCACCGTGGCTACTCCAACCCCCACTACAGGCACCATGGCTGAACCACGGTACTTCTATCCCCGTTCTTAAAACTAAATATATTGTTATGGTAGAGAAAATGCAAATTCTAAGATTGCTTCAGAACAGCCTTTCATCTTCTTACAGACGAAAGCCAAACTTCTGCCTAACTTTTCAATCCCAATTCCTCTGAAAGTCTGACAATTATAGCTAAAATAAGCAGGAGGCTACAAAGCGACGGCCATACAACACCTATGCACAGAATTCCGTGTTCACACCAAAATTTCCCTGGAAAAGAAACCTTCTGGAAAGACAGTGCCTTTGAGACAAATTTAGCTCAAGCGGCTTCCACTAGTTATTCTCCAAGGTCCCCTCAAGGACAGTCTGGAACAGATTTGCAAACTATAGCAGACTACAGACAGTAACCCCATCATACAACCCAACAGACAGCCCACACGCTCTCCCCATCCATAATATTTCAGATCAACATTGTCCAAAGTCTCAGCTCAACAAATGTGGAATCCTTACTCTGTCACCTAATGGTCCTATGCTGCCTCTAGTCAGCTCCCCCATCTCTGAGGGTAAAGTCAGCCCAGAAACAGCAAAATACAGCTGCTCTGTGAAGTATCTAGTTATCACTGTCCAACTTAGTGGCATTCATAAACAAATAAACAGTCGTAACATCACTTTAGGGTAGTTATATCCACAGTTATAGTCAACTTGTATTAATATCCATCTAGGTAGAGAGACCTATAACTAAAGGTGAGAGTCTGGAAGTAGCACTGTCACATACTACTTCAAGGTAAACCAGATTAAGGCTAGAATATTTATACCATCTTAGATTATAATCAGTCTTCAAGTTATATGACAAACAGTTTGGTAGCTCTTACCTAAAGCCACATACTCTCCATCTTCCATATTTTTCACATTAATCATGTCCTTTTCATATTCCAAATATTCTAAGAACATTTTCACAGACAGTGAGTCATCCTTCTCATCAGCAAACTGAACAGTACTTTGTGTGTTTTCTTTCTTGTAGTTCTCCAGTAAAGTTTCAAGCCTACGAAAATCTTTTTCTTCCAGTCGAAGCAGTTTAGCCAAGTCCTTAAAGGCAAAAGCCAAAAAAATCCACAAGTAAACAGATGTTTTGAAAAACACAGTAAAAACTACAGCAAAAGTCAGAAGAGGCAAAATATTTCATTTTGAATATTAAAGATGTCTTTAAAAAGTAAAGATTAAATAATCTCAAAAAAAAAAAACCCCACCGAAACCAAAAGAGGGCAGATTTAGATTAGGTATCGAGAAGAAATCCTTCACTGTGAGGGTGCTGAGACACTGGCACAGGTTGCCCAGAGAAGCTGTGGATGCCCCATCCCCAGGGGTGTTCAAGGCCAGGCTGGAGAGGGCTTTGAGCAGCCTGGTCTGGTGGAAGGTGTCCCTGGCATGGCAGGAGGGTTGGAACTAGATCATCTTTAAGGTCCCTCCCAACCCAAGCAAACCGTTCTGTGATGATGATTATGAAAATCAGCTATTCATACAGCTCACAGGAAGACCTTGACTAGCTTCATATTTAAGGACTTCAACCAATGCATTTCCCACATTTAGATCCTGCTGATAACATAACAATCATCCATCGAGCAAACAAGCCTATATAACACCACTCCACATGGCTTTTACAAATGTATAAGCAGTTCTACAAATTATTATCAAAAGCAAACCAAATTATGATGCTATAAAAGTAAGTATCAGAATTTGTTATTTCTACTGGTCCCAAAACACCCCTCCAAAACTAAACAAAGGTAAGAATATGCTTTGGATAAAGGACTGAACTGTCTCAACTCTGTGACTGCTAAAGAGTATTAGGTAGATGAATTACACAGCGGGGGAAAAAAAAACACATTATAAAACAATGACTTCACTAAAAGTTCCAAGCCACAAAAAACATGTAACTTGCTTACCTCCTTATTTTATCCAAGGCCTTGAAAACATATTTTTATGCCCAAATCATTACTCGATTCTATAAGACAATTGCATTTTGAAGTTACTCACATTATCCGAGGGTGGAGTGTCTTTCTGTATGCTTTGGGAATTTAGTTTGCTAACTAGTTCATAAAGATGTAACAGCTTTAACTTGTTTGCGCAGAACTGCAGTAGTCCTTCATCCACACACTCAAGCTCTGAGAAAAAAATAAAACCTCATTTGAATTTGAATATACAGCCCGGAATAGTGAAACATACTTCACAGCTGCATTAAACTTCTCCTTTATTACAACTGCAGAGACTTACGTCTCTCAATGTAATTTTTTGATGCGCTGCTGCCTGCAATTACTATATTTAATTCACAGCAGTATAAAACAAGAATTATTTTTTCCGAGAAGTATTAGAGAAAGATATCAGGCTCATTTTTTAACTGAAGAAGGTTGACAATGTGGAACTGAACAAAAGACAAATCTATTCTAATTTCCTGGTTTAAGGCCAAACCAGAAATTGCCAAAAACTGAAATACATTAAGTCTCAAACATATTTTCTTTTATCAAGAATACCAGACTACAATATTTTATTCATTCTTACAGTATTTTAAGCATATTCCTCGCATCAGAAGAGAGCTTAATATCTACTGAAATGAATTCAGTTTCACCTCTGCAAGACACTGCCTTTTGTATTTCTACAATCTCAGTCGGAAATTTCATGTATCTATTGACATTCAAATTTCAGTAACAATTAAAACAATCAGAATATAAGAAACTAACATCAACATAACGTTGACAGAATCTCTATGCCAACTTATTTATTTTAAAAGAAAGTATTTTAGAGATCCTGAGAGGCCCTTTCTATACAAAAGATATCTCTGAATATATCGTCTTCAGCTGAAACAGCTTCTAAACATGATTTTCTCCCTACAAACCCTTAAATACTTTTGACACGTTGCTATTAAAAATCCTAAAAACAGAAAAGAAATGCACAGAGCTTGCCACACAGTCACTTGACCTTTTCTTTGCAACTACAGCATTCAGAGCCCAGCATCTCCTTCACGTTATCTTTTACCTACTAAGCACAAGTGGAAGGATGCGCCGCTACTGTTCTGAAATTAGAAGGCCAGAACATCAGCCAAGTTTCTCTTTCTTATGACTGTGAGGAGAGAATGTTATGTATGACAATAAGAGATTAAAGATTAAAAATACACGAACAGACCCCAGTAGGTATACAGTTCTGTCAATCTCTCTTCAGCGTAAAAGGCCACGTTTCCATTTTTCTTCAGTTTTTTAGGAGTTCCAATATAAATGGACAATGCTAGTGATTTAGAATGTCAGACCAAAATTAGGTAGAGAACTCACGTGTGAAGCTCTCAACCTCCTCTATCTACTTCAAGAAAATGGTAACAGAAACCCCACCACTGATACAAGTGAAAGAAAGAGATCCTCTCAAGGCTCTGAAACTACAAAAATATGTTGTCACATTCTCACTGAGGCACGACAAGGGACGCAGCCTTTCTAATTAACAAATGGCTTATTGAGGACTTCCACACAACAGTGGTAGGGATTTCTTGACTCCTATGGCTGAAGCCTCATCTAACAAGCTGAATTAAATCCAGTGATAACCAAAACAAAGAAAAAGCAGCTGCGCTGCTGAGAAGTCCCAACACATGCAAAGGAAGTGGGAGGCACCTTCTTCTCCGTTCCTCAGTCCCCAGCTGGGTCTCCCAAATGTGGTCACCTCAAGCACAAAGGCGGCTCTCCCAATTTTAAAAAGATCAAAGTGTCTAATTTCAAAGAAACAATCTTGCAGACTTTCAGCAACAAGATTTTGAATGGTAAATGACATTTCCTGACACTGGCTCCGAAATCTCTACTAACATATGAAATATAGCTTCAGCAAAGCTTCCCAAGAAAAGATACCAGGCATCTGGCCAGAGCTCACATCCTCAGTAATAAGGATTTTGTGCTTCCAGTACATTAAAATTCACAGATCCAAAGTACCATATACTTACTGCCTTCCTTGGAGAGAGAACAAACTAAAACATCTACAGACAGAAGTCTGTGAAAGCTTCTTTCTGAAGGAAACTTTTACTAAATTGAAGTACCAAGCCCGGTTGTTGGGGGTTTGGGTTTGTTTTTTAAAATATAATCACAAGTTACTAAGCACATAGCAAGCATAGCAAAGCATACTTACTAGCAAGCTATTTGCAGTCTGCATTTTAGAAATAAATAATGTAGAAGCAACATCCTATAGTATGTAGCAGCAAAACTAAGCAGACCAAGTCTAGTCTTATGGGAAAGAATAGTTCTACAATAGTCTTACAGCACTGCAGACAAGGTGCAAACGCCTCTCCATATTTACAAAATAAATATCCACCTACCCTGTTTTTTTAAATTATCCATTAATGTCTGAGTGATGTTTGTGAGAGATGAAAGCGGCACACGTTCACTTGTCAGTATACTTTCCAGAGCCTGTTAAGCAGACATTCAACAGAATTAAACATTTACTTAATTTCACTGTAGAAATATATAAGGTAAGCCAACAATAGCGCAACTTCGACAATGATTTTTCATCTATATTTTGTCTTCACATATACTTGTGGCATACTTTGATCCTACAGAAAGGTCTGCTCTCTTGTTATTACTTTGACTTTTAGCACAGAAGATGCCTTGGGGAAGTCACAAGTCAAAATTAATTCCAATTAATAAATGGTAAAGAAAAAAATTAAACCCACAAAACCCACATCAGAACAAAATAGCTCAATTATTTCCTCCAAGTAATTCTAGGAAAAAGTAACGTACTTTGAAAGACTTAAAAAGATTTAGCACTCTTAATCTGATCATGCAATTTTTTCCCTAATATTGAAGTATACTAGCTTCTACGTATTCACCTGTTTCTTTGTAGCAGGGTATTTGATATCAAGTATTAATTCCTTTGCTTCAGCTTCAATCAGATCTGCAAAGAAATACAGTCACAACTTCAATTCATATTTCTCAAACTCGTTCTGAAAAGTCAGTCAACCCACACCACAGTGTAGCTTGAACCCACGTGCATCTATAGAGATGAAGACACTATTAGAGAAGTTGATAAAACAAGCTTGGGGAAAATGAAACAAAATAACAGCTAAGTGCCACCTCTTAAACCAAATCCATCTTTTGTAAGATATGTGTATTACTGACAGAAAGAAGGGTACCTATAAAGTCAAATGCTGAACTCCATTACACAGCATAACTGACCACAACCACACTGTGTTTCATGCAAGCACTCAAAGTATAGTTTAGTTAAGATTTACAGGGCAGACAAGGCTTATACTGGATCCCTGCACAAGATTAAATTTAATCTGGTAGTTTATTAAAAAAAAAACAAGCTAAAGATCGTAATTCATAGCACATACAGCTGTCGGAACGTAGCACAATCAGACCTGGGTTTGCATCCTTACAGGTCAGATAACACAAGAACCACTTGACAACGTACCGTCTTAAGAAATTATACAAGAGAACCTACCTGGATCTGAGGTTTTAGCTTTGAGTAAAGCATTTAACTTCTTCACTAGATGCATATCCTTTGCTCGCTCACTCTTCTTATCACTGAAGGGAAATAATTTTAATTGTATGAGTGAAAAGAACTAAAGTGAAGGATTCTGAAAAAAAACCCTTTAATCATGTATGTTACTTTTAAGTAACATCACATTAATAAAAATCAAGTCAATGCATACAAAACAATAAGACTATTACTAGAGTACTAGTCAGAAGGAACACCAGAATTGCTTTCTCTACATAAAACATTGTTTCCAAAAAACCTAACAAAATTCATTTGGTCATACAGAGCACATAAAGTCCTTACCTCAGTGCTAGATGGAAAGGTACATGGATAGTTTTTACACTTCCAGAGACTGGATCAACGAGGCATATCTGATAAGTCTGGGGCTGCCACCCCTGACTGGTCACATTGTTTAGACCCATTATTTTATAACCAGGATACAACAACCTGAAACAAACGAACAAAAAAACCCTGTGGCCTTTAGAGTGAAGAAAAAATTAGCAACCTTCCCCTTTCTACACATTGAATAAAAAGTTGACAAATTTTATAGAGCTGAAATTTTATAGAGCTGAAGTTTAACAACTGCTAAATGCATTTATCAAAAAAGACGGTAGAGTGATGAAACATGACAAAGTCCCCTTGTATAAAACAACAAGCTGCATTCAGTAGAAACACTGTGGGCAATGCAAAAAGCACCTGCCAGCACTTTCCAGTTTTACCACTGGCATATCCACATATCACTTTATGGCAGCAGCACAGGCAACATGCCTACCTGCTAGCTGTTTCTTACCGACAACATTTCCCCACATTGAAGGCTCCAACCCGAGGCCCTTGCTGCGTGCTCCACACTTCCAGAATGCCTCTCCTTGCAGCATAAATCACAAGGAACTGAGCTACTCTGCTTGGACCCTGTGCATTTCCAAAAGGAGAAAAATCCATCTTCTCAGTTTCCCTTTCATGAAGGTCCTCTACAGTCTGTATCCAACCAACTTCTGCATCACGGTACCCTTCATAAAAGAAGGCAGAAGTTCCTTAGTGTACAGAAATTAATACACAATTAGTAAACACCACCACCCACTTAAGTACTATTCCAGCAGCAAACAGTCCTAAGCTTTGTTTCAAACTGTGCTACTCTGCCAGCAGCCAGAATCCTGTCAAGAACTGTGGTCCACGGGCTCTGAGCAGGGCCATCAGATGCAGCCTCCTGCAAAGACCTGGGAAGGAACAAGTTCTTCTGGAAGAAGCCACAGAAAACCCCAAACTCATCAGGTCTGGACTCTGGACATTACACCACTGCAAAAGCCTCTCAGAGAAGAAAGATCTCTTAAGTGAAGTGTCCAGATGTCCCATGTTTCAAATCAACAAAAAAGGGATTTAAGGAAGGAAATTTGTATAACTTATTAAATAGGATATGTACATTTTCATTCATATCTTACCATCATTAAAATGCAATTTTTAGTAACCCAATAAACATACTCATCTTTTTTCTCTCTCAGTCAGGAAAATACTTTCCCTGATAAAATCTTCCTAAACAAAAAAGGCAGAGATGCTCTACTGACATGACTAAACTACATAATGGTTTAGCAAGTACAAATGAAGACTCCAAACCACAAGTGAAATACTAACGTATAAAACAAGTTTATAACAAGATATATTACACTGAGAAGGTTGAAAAGTATTCACAATTCAATGAGAAAAGGTACAGTCCAAAACATTTAATTCAGTAGAAAGTTTTGCTAAAAAAAAAAAAAAAAAAAAAAAAAAAGGAAAAGAAGTTATTTCACGTCTCAACAGCCTCACTGGGGAAAGGCTGGCAAATTGTAAATGTGTCTGACTATCAAATAAAGCTTGGGACTCTTAAAAGTAATTCCTAGATAATATGAAGCTCTCAGTAATGAGCAAAAAAAACCATGTCCAAGAACATGAGCAAGCACCTATTAAAGCTAATAAGCTTCAAAATGTGAGAGAAGGGGAATGCACAGGGGAAATGATTACTTTAGCTATTACACTGTTAGCAAGCTGCTGAAGTAGCTGCTGTATTCATAATTAATCTTGGGGGGGGGGGGGGGGGGGGGGAGACAAGAGAAGCTAGAGATTTTCTACCTGTTCTTAAAACTTTGATCTCCCAAAAAGCTGCAAAATTTTAATTCTATAGAGAAAATAAAGTGTTGTAACATTAGGTATAATTACAGTTTGAGAGCTTAACATCTGCATTATTTTATAAAAATCCCTCAGTTTAGAAGAGACTGAGCACTCCCTGCGCAGTCACCATGATGAAACAAGACTCTAACAAGTTGTGTATCCTCTTACAGATTTCTCAAACTTCTGTTTATTTTCTCAGCAGAACTGAAGAAGATACTAGAGCTTATCAAGAGAAAGAATCTTGGAGAAGACCACTAAAGCTCTTCCAAAAAAATCAGGTCAAAAGCTTTCCATTGGGATACAGTCTGTGGGGAAAAAATTTAAAAGTCTACACCAAAATCTAAACCAAACAGATCAAATGTTTACTATAGACCATATCAGTATTTCAGGGATCACTACAACAATACCCTTAAGGACTTTATGTTACATCTGCCTTTAGTTTGTAATAACACAATGTACCAAAGTCTTAATAATGGAAAATCACTTGGAATTCTAAGTCTGAACATAAGACACCACAGTGTTGGAAGAATATTATTTGTTGTACATAACACACCTTTCCACATGCGAACTGCAAGTCCTCTTGTCACATCCAGTAAAATAACCCTTCCAAAACCATCTGTTACTGCTGCCAAAGTGTTACATGGAGAAAGACATATTCTTTCTCCATGGCGACGGGAATCTGGGAGTCCAAACCTAAAAAAAAAAAAATATTAAAAAATCAAGTAAAAACACTAGATACCCACTTTTCCTCAGAAACAGTAAACAGAGTATCTTATAAGGACTAAGATTTCTTTTTTTAAGTTAACATAAAGGTACAGGTAACATTAAGAGCAAATCATGAAAAAAGTTCTTGTGCTGTCTGAGAGATCTCATAGATCTGTTAAACTACTGAAAACCAAAGTTCAGAAACTAGGATAAGCGACTGTCTTGTCATGCGTTGTCTGGCAGGGATCTCAGAGCAGCGGGCTACTTTATAAGCCCTGCCTTATTGCTGAATAGTCTTGAGAATACTTAAAAAAAAAAAAAATCAGGAAAAACAATCAGGAATTAATTTAGTATTTTACCAGCTTTCTTGATAACATTAGGCTACAACCTGTTGCCCCCATTATCCTCTCTCCGCAATCAACAGGCAAACAGGATACCTCCTAATTTTTGTGAGGGGCTTTAGGCTATCGTAAGTTGCAAGCACCTTACACAGCTTCTTTGAAGCACTTCAGTGATAAATTTCAGGACTGACATTTACATACTTATGCTGTCATTAAACTGTGCATGCTGTTCTTTCACAGTCACAATGAACCCAGCACACTGGAAGTGAAGGAGATGGGTAATTATATGTCCAGAATGAGAAACTGAAATGAAACAAAGCTTAAAAACCTGCAAACTATCATCACTGCTTGAAGTCAAGAAAAACACGTTCATCAATTATGTGCCTTTCAAAATAATTCTAGTAATTAAAAACACAAGACATCTAAAGCAATTGAGACAGCATGTAAAACTCACCTCACTGCCAATGGGGTTGCAGGTTCAACCTTTGGCTTCTGTTTTTGGGCAGGTTCTTCTTCATGTTTACTCTTCCAACCAAGCCAGCCACTTGCAATAGAAAATCACATTAGGAGAATCATACTAACGGTTCTAAAAATTCTTAAACTATTCATGTAGGTACTACAACAGAAATAATTTAATGCCATTTTTTATTTTATTACCTGGCAGCATTAAATAATGCTGAAGTCAGTTTACTTGCAACTGCTAAGGCAACATGAGACAACAGTGGCTGTGAGCTACCCTGAAAGAAAGGAACAAAGTGTTTAGAAAGTCAAAAACTAGTCAGCTGTGAGCCACCCTGAAATGAAGGAACAAAGTGTTTAGAAAGCCAAGAAATAGTTCTTACACTGAACTCAATTGCAGAATAGTTTGTCAGGCCTCCTACGGACTTTCAGCTCAGAAAGCATAGCTTTAAGACTGCAAAATTTTAATTCATTGCCCCCAGAAAAGCCATTCTGACATCTCTTTACCATTTCAAAATCCTCCTGCAAGTCACTGGTAGCTCAGTATGTTTGTCTGCAACAGAAGTTAAAAAAACCCTGTGTATGATTTATCATGGAGAGTTACCGGGTGTATGGCTTTGGCATCCTTGCAAATATCAACGTAAGCAGTTTTTTCATAAACATATTGGAAAAGCAAGTACAAAATCAAAATTCTGATTCTAGCATTTTCAATCGCTTTCAACCCTGATAAGGACAGCACACACATAGAGTCTGAATGTACAAGACACACAGCTACATTGCCATCCTTCTCCTCCAGTACAACAGAAGACAACGTAAGTGTCCTACAGATATTGTTCAGCTTAAGTCACAGTTTTCTTGTACAAGTATTAGTGTCACTATGTGAAATGCCCAAATATACACAGGCCATGTGTATACAGGATCAAAGACCAAAAGGCCTCCAAAAATCCCTAAGGTGCATGTTTACACAATCTCAACATAATTTTTCAAAAAAACTTCAGTTACTTAATTGGCAATAAATTAACAAATCATAAAAAATTACTTGACTATCACATTCATTTTAAGATAGAAAATAAAAATCTCTCATTAGCAGGAACCTGTGGTAGACATTACTATCACATCCACTGCAAATCGTTTCAGTTTCAGAAGATCAAGAAGGGGAAATGTCAGCATAAAATGAACATAAGAATACTTCAGAAATACCCACGCAGAAAAGAAAAGGAGTAATTATTCAAAGTTTCAGCAAGTCAGCTTTGTAGTACATACCTCCAGGGCAAAAAAGAAACCAGTGAAAGGATTGGATCCAACAGTAACATACTGAGACATAGCAGGTGGGCTGTTTTTTATAGCTGCATAATATCCACCTATATTGGAGGCAGTCTTCATTTGATCGAAAGGAGACAGTGTCATGATGCCTAACAAAAATATTAAAGTGAATGTCTTATACTTTCAGAACAAAGGCATGCAATTGCTCTAGAAGCCTAAATACATTCCTGCCTTCTTGGCTGACCAGAGCAGCTTTAACCACAGAAATTCCAAAGAACACAGTAGAGAGTAACTGGAAATACATAGGTTAATTGTAAAGCGTAGTTGGTTTGTTTAGAAGAAAAAAAAAAAAATCAGCAGAGTTTAACAGCAAAAACACTTTTACCCAATTCACTTCACCTGCCTTGTTAGCCCCATTCTGCCCTCTTACCTGCTTTTATGAAAAGGGTGGGAGACAAATGAAGCTTACTATCCCTCAGAACTGCCTGTTTGACAAGAACCTGGGCTTCTGCAAATTCCTAAGGAGTAAAAGTCTGAGAGCCTAAAAGTCAGTTTGCCTTTTTTGGAAAGGAGCAATCTCACATTTTAGTTTCTTTATGTGCTAGACTCAGGACAGATCCTTACCAGTCTTACCCTGCCTGCCAAACAGTTCTTTAACCTGAAAGAAATGGGAGTAACTGCATCTGATCTAGTCTCTCTCAGCTGTTTCTTACCAAACAAGAGAGGACAGGACAGCTACAGCTGTAACATCCTTTGTCCCCCTCAAGTGGAAAGGGGAGGCCCAACCAGACTAGAAGAGAAAGTAAAATATATTTTTGATGATGGTTAATGAGATCATTCACTACAACAGCCTTCTCCCACTATTTATTTCTATCCAACCAGTACCACTAAGTGCTCTCACTCTGAATTTCACAGCACGAAAATATTCGGTTTAATTTAAGCCAAATATCTGAAATTAAACAGAAATGCTTACCAATACTAGCATGGTCAACAATGATATCCACATCTTGCAAACCCCATTTCTTATAAGCTAATGGTGGAGGCTGAACATTCTCATTGCCAGATGCTGCAGCTGACAAAAGTTGATAAAACACAAAAAAATTTCTACTGAGTCAAAGACAAAGGAACAACATAAAAGGGCAAAAAACTGATGCAATCTGAAGACACAAAATAACATTGTTTTAAATTAACATACATTTAAACACCTGCTGAGCTAAAAATGGCCTTTTGAAATACTTACCTTAATGAAATTAGAACATTTTTTAAAAACTCACTGAATAAAATTGCACATGATACTTACTCCATCACAACTGTATTTTGTACTTGCCGAGAGCTTTGTTTTACTAGTCATTTATGGTTTAATATTCTGTACAATTTTAAAATTTATTTCTGTGGTCTGGGCATATTTAAATGGAAACTCCTCTGCCAAAAACTTGCAAAGCCAGCACACTCACTAGATATGCAGCAACATGAGGTAACAACAGTGGTAAAGATAAAGCAAAGATTGAAACTTCTCAAAAGTATCTATTACAACAAACAAACTATCAAGAATGAAAGAAGATATAGCACTCTGGCTGCAGGTATTACAACTAGGCGTAAGCACTTCTCTGCAAGTGGTGATCTCATTGAATGAGTAGAGTAGAGCATGTTCTGGTTGTGAAAGCAGATGGATATTTCTTGTTACAGTATCTGTTTCCTTTTGTACTTGTTGCATGATTCACAGAATACCAGTTTTAAAGTTCTGATTCACAAGAGTTTTGCCTTCTCTTATATTCCACAGAAATGCTACCTTTTGATTAAGAGAACAGGCACTGTTGGATAGACCCAGGGAACCATTTAGCATGGCAGACCAGGATCTGAGCAGAGCTAAAACCAGATGTCTAGGGAAGAATATTAGAACAAGGACACATACCTGATGCTTTCTCTAAACCTGCTTCTGAAGAGACCTTCCCCACCACAGGTAAGCTCTAAGCACTCAGTAAACCTCCACAGCTTTCTTCTCCACTAATCTATCGGTTTCCCTCTGGCCCCAGCAAGTTTTTAGCATCCATATCAACCTCAGGCAAAGAATTCCACAACTCAGCCTCACACTACACAAACACACATCTATTTTTTATTTTGAATTTACTATCACCTAGCTTCATTTTGTGTCACTTAATCCCAAACTGGAAGAAAGAGTGACCAATCCATTCCTATGGGCCATCCCCATACGATGGGGCAGCAGCGTTTCTTAGTTCTTTACCACTCACCCCTTCTACGTAAGAGTCAAGCCTCAGTTTAAGGGTGCTGCTGTCCCAACAGTTCCTAATGCTGTCATTCTGGCAGATCCACTGTGCTTCCCACCTATGTGCAGCCTCATGATTGTCTGCTGTGGGGCTTGGAGTCTGACAACTCTGAAGTTCAATGAGAACAACCATCAGGAAACTGGGGAGAACAATTCAGCAGCACCTATTTAACATCTTACCTGGCAGAACTGTAACAGCACCATACTCGTGCAATTTACCACACAGTACTGTTACGTGGTTCTCCTTTCACCCCAGGAAACTGACCCTGTTTCCAAATTAGAGTATGAACAGGCACTATAGTAAAGGAACAGGATCAAGGGCTGCACAATCAAACCACCTATCAATAGACATTAACACAAAGAGCAGTGACCCTCACCGACATATCATCAGAGCATTATCACTTCCCAGAAGGCCCTCACTGGGAAGGAAAGCATTTCACCGACAGTGAAATCAGCAGTCTGACATGCTAAGAAGCACCACAGCAGCATGTGGGTTAACCCCAGTGGGCAGCTAAGCACCACAGATCTGCTCACTCACTCCCTTCTAGTGAGATGAGGAAGAGAAGAGGAAGAGAACTGGAAGAGTAAAAGCAAGAAAACCTGCGGATTGAGATAAAGACAGCTTAACAGTTAAACAAAAGTTCTGCATGCAAGCAAAGCAAAATAATGAGTTCATTCACTACTTCCCATCAGCAGGCAGGTGTTTAGCTGTTTCCAGGAAAGTAGGGCTTCATCACGTTACAGTTTCTTGGGAAGTAAAAAGCCGTAACTCTCAACATTCCCCCCTTCCTCCTTCTCTCCTCCCAGCTTTTAATGCCGGGCATGACTCTATATGGTATGGGATAGCCCCTTGGCCAGCTGGGGTCAGCTGTCCCAGCTATGTCCCCTCCCAATTTCAGGCAAATGCCCAGCCTGCCTGCTGGTGGGGCAGCGTGAGAAATGGAAAAAGCCCTGATGCTGCGGAAGCACTGTTCAGCAATACCTAAAACATCTGTGTGTTGTGAACGGTGTTTTCATCACAAATCCAAAACATAGCACCACACCAGCTACTATGAAAAAAATTAACCCTATCCCAGTCAAAACCAGTATACAGTATTAGAGTGAGAATGTACAAGGACAGTCAATGCTACTTGGACAACTTGTGCTCCAGCAACGAGGCAGAAATTTCCTCATATGCAGTAGATGTCTATATGTTGATGGACAAGCAAGGAAGATACAAATTCCACCTTCATTTGATACTTAACAAACATAAGTAAATTTAATGTAATGTAAAGTACTATTAACAGAATCAGAAATAAACATTTCCTCTTAAACATACCTCTGGCTACCTGATTGCGACATGCACGAAGGGACTGAAAGAGGCTGAAGCCATCAATTGTCACAATTGCTGCTGGGTACAAGATACTTAGTTCTTCATTCTATGGAAGAAAATTAGAGAAGGGATACAAAAATAAATAAATAAATTGCTGTTGTAACAGCTTCTTTTCTGGCTTTTTATACTATTAACTACACAAAGATGAGGATTACACCCAGAGAGTTAATATCTAACAAGCCACAGGCAACAGACTAAGGCAAAACTACAGAAATCCCATACTAAACCATCCAACACATGGGTAAGCTACTGAGGCACACAATTCCATATTTTTATCTTCTTCCAATTACTGTTATTATTTTACGGCTTATGGAAAAAACCCAAAAGTTAAAGCAGCTTGTGAAGGCCACAGAAAAACAGGTTTATCTAGAATGCAAGTATCAAGGTTTTATGAGCCAAATTCCAAAACTGGATTAGTACCTGATTTACCACTTGGGGACATAAATGTGATAATCTGGTCATATAAATTCAAGACTAAAATTCTTTAATGATTTTGTATTTCAAAACTGATTTGAAAATGTCTTACTAAATCACATAAGCACTTATATGAAGCAAACTTGGAAATTTCTGTAACTTGGTTAGTTTTCTGCATAAAGCATGCCAACTCAGCTAAGAACAAAGAAAGATGGCTTTTCTACTAAATAGCTTGAGATCTGCAAGAGCCTTCTCTGCATGATACTCATAACAACATGCAGGTTCCTAGCACTATTTCCTATAAAGATTGTTTAAATTTTCAGCTATCTTCTCTGTGAAATAATTAAGATAAGTTCTCATGAATGAGTACACAGAGCTCTTGGCACTTGTCAAGTTACATTTCCTCCTTTCATCAATACGTTATCATATTTTGTGCACATAAATGAATAAACAGGAAATGAATAGCGCCTTCCCTTGCAATGTTATCACAGAGAAAAACAGAAAAATAATGTATCCATAGAGCTAACAAAATATTCCAAAAAATAAAAAGAAATTCTGAATCCTCAGACTACACAGGCATGAATACTTCTAGAACAAGAAATCCAGTCTCTTGTTCTAAGGCATTGTCCATCCCATCAAAACCTAGTAAAGGACACAAGCGGATTCACGGAGAAGACTCCTCTAACACTGCCACTTTGCTTTTGAAATAATCTGACAAAACCTGTTCAGTGACACCAGGATGCCTGGGAATTTCATAGGTTCTGCACTTAAGCTGTAGGACAGGATCTTCATTTAAAAGCTGTGCAAGAAGCAGTACTCCACTCTAGAAGAGAAGGAATAATAAACATGAATATTACTACCCCTCTTCTTAGATAAGGCAAAAAACATCATCTGCTGAAATAAAAGGTTTCTAGAAATAGATGTCTATTACAACAGTTTGCTTGCGGGCCTGCCACGCTGAGAAACGTACCTCGGTGTAAAAACGAACATAGCCAGAGGTGAAGCCAACCACAATGCAGGTCCAGTCAGGACGGCCTGTGGAACTCCTGTTTCACAAAGATACACTAGAAGTTAAAAACAAATCCTGCTCTAAGCTGTAGACTTATAAAAGTGTAACGTAGTGAGACTGATGATGCACATATATATATATATATATATGAGAGTATCAATCCTTACCTCTTCTGACTTGCCAATGGGATACACAATACACTACTCACACACTCACTAGAAACAGAAAGATAAAACTAGTAAGCATATTTTTTTCTCCAGTTGTGAAATTTTGCCCTACACAACAGATCTTGCCAAGTCAACATTTTTAATATTTTAAGAATATATTAATGCAGCACACAATATAACAAATTCATACAAAAAGCAAAAAAAACCCCTTTCATTTTAAAGACATTCAATTACAAGTTCAAGAGTGCCCAAATAGATTGCATGAGTGCTCATTGCACCTTGCTAATGCCGTCTTTCATGATTCACAGACTGATTATTCTGCCATCACTCTTCAGTAAAGATTCAAGTTAAATCTCATATACCTAAAGGTAAATAATTTTTTTCTGATCAAAAATGATATAACAAGAACGGCCACTTTTTTAAAAAAAAAAAAACAACACAACTGAACTATACTTATCAGAATATTTTTTAATACATTATGCAATTAGGTAGGCTTTATACCCATCACATTTCACTGCTTTATAATTTGAAGAGCATTTGAAAGGCTAACATGGTCTTTCCAGTTAATGCAATAACTCAACATGCTCATTGCATGGCAGGAAACCACGCAGAAGGCAAGCAGATGAGCAGGCCTCTACATCTCAAATCAAAAGTTATTTATCTGTTACCATGATAGAAAATTGTACACTGTCTGGGGCAACAGCAGCAGTACAAAGTTTTTATAAAAGAGCATATAAATTCAAAATGACATCCCAAAGAGCACTTAAAAGCATAAATGCCCACAGTACTGTTGATTATTTGCATTTCAGGTCACCTCTGTTCCCCAAGGAGTGATTAATTAGGCTAGACAGTAACAGAAAGAAAAAGCAAGTTTGACATGAGTTGCAATTCAGTTACAACTTCAAAGCAATGTTAAGTTGAAATGAAAAAATGAAAGTGAAATCTCACCTTCCAATAGCAAAGCTTAACCACCCCAAAACATTATCAGTTGAAGGCAACGTTGCCGGAGTGGGGGGCTAGAACGTAGTCAAGTCTTTCGACAATCTGACAGTAACTGCCATACTCACACAGAAATAGAACCCTCATCTACCAGTAACACTTGCAAACCTTAAATCAAGATGCAGTGAATATAGCCACGCCCATCTAAAGAAAGCTACCTGTTCCATATGGTAGTGTCTCCTAGGGCTGTAATAGTAGTAAGAAACATGCACCCCAAAACAGATTTTCCTTTTTTTAATAAAAGATGACAAAGTATTTTCAGTGGTGGTATGGAGGAAGGTGTAAAACAAACCTTAAAGAGATGTACATAACAGTTAAATGTGTGGCAGCAGCAGTTTTATTAAAAAGGATTATGATTTTTACAGACTGGAGTGAAGCAGACTAAGTCAACACCTCCTGCAGCATAACAGAAGGTTGAAGCCAATAGGAAGCATGTTCAAAGGCAAACAGCAACTCAAGGCTGCAAACTTAATAATAAAATGCAAAATCCTCATCCATATGGGAGACCCAAGAAAGCATCTGTCTGGTTATTTGAAGGCAGATCAAGCAGAAATATTGTATAAATACCAAATGTATGACCAAAGCAAATTTTCCAAGTCCCGAAATGACTAGAGCCCAAAATCATTCCTTGACCAGAAAGCTGACTTTATATTTGCTTGAGGTTTTGAAAATGAAAAGAAGTATTCCTAAAACAAATTCACACATTTCCAGTTGCAACATCCCCTAACAAACTTTAATCTCTACTATAAAAGTAGATTTATCAAAAACAGTAATTATTTTTTTCCCTTCTAGAACAGGAACGTATAAAAAGCATGATAATCCAGATCTCTTAAGATGTCTAAATTACATGCAAATACACCAATTTGCAGAGAGAACCTCTGTAATTTTGTATGAACTTGCCCTGAGATACCACACTACGCATGAGGAGTGACTTTTGCAATGTTTCTGATCACACAGGTTACTCCATTTCTGTTTTCAACATTAAAGTACACACAACCATGAATGCACTTGGATGAAAGAAAAAGTACAAGTAAAAAAGCATATGCTACTAATTATTAAACATGAATATGAGATTTTAATCACAGCTGCATTTCAACACCTACCCTTCTTCAACATTCAGAGAGCCGCTCCAGCCAACAGCGTATTGCATTTCCTCTTTTCCCTTGTCACTGTGCTTCCATTTAGCTGCCATTAAGAATAAAAGACACCATCTATAAAACTATAATGTTTTGCATCTCACAAATGTAGTTCTGTTCCTAATCCTTCTTTTCTGTACAATACATCCTATCACTCTTAGATTAAGTACCAATTATAAACCTTGAAAACCATAAAAATAACAAGACATTTTAGTGACTTTTCTGAAGAACTCTTATGTTTTCTTTTAAATTCACATGGAACAACATGCTACTAAAATTCTGAAATGCCTAGTTTTAAGTAAAAAAGGTTTATACGATAATATCTACTTCAGCAAATTTTAAAAGGTTCAATTCATGAAACAGGAAGCCTTAAGAGAAAAGTACTAAGCAAGAGCAAACTTCTTCTGTGAAGATTACTGAAGATGAGCTTGAACAAATGGAAAATGTTAATTTTAACCACCAAGAAGGACATGGGAACCCTACATTAAATCTGACAATTTTTAATCATCGCATCATAATCAAGGTTAGAAAACACTACACTTTATTATTCACAGGGTGCTGTTACAGCTGACATTTGAATCATCTCCCAGGTGCCAATGGACAACTGTTGTGTGCCATTTGTCTAACACCCAAAACCTGAGACACAGGGACACTTCTGCCACTGTGTGGTACAGTTGCTGTGGCACAGTTCAGCAGAAGCAGTTCTGCAGCAAGTGAGCTAAATCACCTCCTTATTCTTTATCCAATAAGAACTTTCCGAGGAGTACTGCTATGTCATCATCTTTGGTGAAAAATAAGTAACTAATCTGCATTGGGTTTGGGACACACAACTTTGCAGGGAATGACAAATGCAGCATGACAACTCAATGCAATCTGCCTAATTATGAAGTCTGAGCTTCAACAGCTTGTTTTTGTTTTAATATGGCACAGTACTACCCAGATCAGGAGGTTTCCCTTCATCACGTTCAGGTGCCACCAACCGCAGCTGTAAATAGCACCACCACCCCAGGCAAGAACACACATGTGAACAGCAGCTGGCTGATCAGTGTTCATATATTACTAAGGGTACCTTTAAAGGTTCCAATAGCCCTACTTTAGAGTAAACTATAAAGTCACCCATTCTTCAAGATGGAGAATTATTATCTATCAAAGGTGGAAATCTCAAAAATACTCCACCTCAGTACTCCCTCCTCCAAGTGACACTGGCTCAGTTAGCTTATTTTTTTCAAGGGAAAATAAAAATAAGGTCACTTATTTCTTAATGGCTAAAGTGAACACAAAACTTTTGTTTTTCTTATTGATCACAATTAATGTCAATATGTCTGAGCATCTCAAGCAACTGGGTAGTTATAGTATATAGTAATTCTACATGATATAATAGTTTTCTCAGATCAAAATAGAGTAGTACCTAGAAAATGCATGATGTGTACTATAAAACACTCCAAATTTCTTGAAGGCATGACTAGGTTAGCAGGAGACAAATCTTGTCCTGATTACTATTAAGTATACTAGCACATATACTTAGTAGAATGTATACTTACGCACTAAAAAGACTGCTTTCTGTTCATTAGCTATTACCATCAGGTCATTTGTTGGTGACAAGGACAACACACAGCCCTGAAGCCAGTGATTTCTCTGGCTCTTGGAATTAGATTCCTCTTCTTCCTACAGGTAAACCTTCAGTCAATGTGTGCAACAATTTTTAAACACAGCAATGCTCGAAAAATTCACAACAATTTGGCTTGCCCTCAATACCAGCACTGAATTGACTATTACTTATCAACTCACTAGAGCTCCAATTTGCATGAAAAGCCATGAGAAATGCATCAACCTTGCACGAATTTGATCTGTGTGTTTACAAAATGGAAAACAAAGAAGTACTCATCACTAACTCAACTCCTCAAAATCTTCTCCTTTCAACAGAGACACTAGAAGAATGAGATTTAAAGTTTTGTTATTATTAAGGACTTGATAGAATCTCCTTAATTATTCTCGTTATAAATTAACAATTTATCAAAGCTCATACACTGACCAGCATTAAGTAAATGTACACATACATGAAGAAAGTAGCTAAGCTGCCATTCACACTAAAGCCATGAAATTACAAACCTTGTAATGTACCACGCAACAGGTATCACATGGCTTTCCACAAGGAACTTTACAAAGAAACAAAGTCAAACAAAGAAGTGGCAAGTGTTAAGGGTTTAAGGCTGGGTAATGAACAACTTAGATACCATCATGAGTATAAAAGCAACAAGATTGCACCTTTTTTCCTTGGAGCAACAAGCCAAATATTTGCTTGTGGAACAAACAAGGTAGCTAGCTCCTGCTAACCATAGTTTGAAAGCAGAAAGTCGGTAATGGGTTTTGAGTGGTCTGCTTCGAGGTCTCTCAGAGATGATACTCCTGCTTCCTTAGCTCCATCCCCTGATCAGTCTCCATTTCCATAGCAGCATATCCAATCCCACCTCCTCCTAGCTCTCCAAATTGTTTCTGTATCCTCTAGTGTCTCAAAGCAGCTATACACAAATAAAAAACCTGACAACTTCAGTGTGATCATTTGCTGATCTATGTGATGTATTCTGTTGTAGTAAAGCTGCGTCTACTTGAAAATATACGCATTTACTCCCAGCAGATTAAAAAAACCAACAACCACAAACACCATAAATTGTAGGAATAATTTGCATATCATACTCTTAATCAGCTATTCATTGTATTCAATTCCTTTCACAAGGCTATACTGTAAAAACAGTCACTTTGTGCACATAAGAATAAGGTCTACATTAGCACACTATAAGCATTCTGCTAACTACCTTTGTCTATGCTATCTCTTGAATTATGCAAGCGGACAACCTATTTTCATGTCATTTTTGTCTGTTGATGGATGCCAAGTTCTATAGGAACAATTTTTCCACAGTAATTGCCATTTTTCAAGACTTTACAAAAAGGTGATGAAGTTTTCTAGGATACCCATGACAGAGGTAAATGTATCATGTGCAAATACACAAAAATCAAAGCTCAAAGAAAAGCCTTGTACTAATTTTTAATGTAATGATTTGTAAACCAAGGAAAAAGAAAGAGAAATTAAAGGCTTGTTTAAAGATAAAAAGGAATTAAAATTATATCTCAGAGTATTTAAATAGTTATCTGTATGCATAAACAACTTGAAATCTAAAGACATAAAATATGGCCTTCTCACATTAGTGACAAAAGTAAGCTAAGGGTTAAAATGGAAAAGCACTGAATTCCTCAAAAGAAACTACTTTAAAAGGTGAAAGACAGAATGATTTAAATTAGCATTTAAGACAAGATTTCAACATCGTCATACCTACAAAACAGCTAATCAGTTCCATTAAGACACCTTACACGGAAGAAAACTTTTAAAATTTTAAGGGGTTTTATTTTCTTTTTTGAAAAATTTTTCCATGACTTCTCAAAAGTTGCTATGTTCCATTATATAGATAATTGTCCAGGTGACTTGAGTAATTCCAAGAAAAGTTGGATTTTACACCAGCTATAATGCAAATCAATCAACAGTTAAAAGTTTTAACAAGGGAATTCATTGTTATATTGTACTAACAATTCTCTACTCTGTGCTAGACTGATGCACTCATTTTGGTGCGTGTTCAGACATACAGACTCACATAATTACATGCTCCTACACAGAACAACCTGTTTGCTGTGGATAAGAGTTTTTTCCTTCTGAAAAGGAAGGACTTTGACCTGCTTTGACCTGGAACCACTAGCAGCTTTGGAGGAAAACAGGTAAGCAAAGGAGGAGGACTTTAGCAAGAAGGGTGTGAACTACCCAGCAGAAGAGTTTGACATTTTAAAGAAAAGAATGAAAAATAAGACAATTTCAACTTAGCAACACACGCTGGTTCTATCAAATTACAACATAAATAGAAAAGCATTTGTTTTCCTCATTAAGGAAGCTATAAACATTACAGGACATAACAGAGGTGTGGCCTGAGAAACACACTCATTTCATGGCAATTATAGTGGAGCTGCATACCCATCCTACTTAAAAGGTTTTATACTCCTGTCATGCCCTGACATCAGCATCAGTGATTCATCCCTGGGAAACATCATGCTCATTTCAACCTGTCATCTCAGCTGAAAAATCTGTTTCCCTGCTGAAATAAGTAGTTACAAGGCTACTGCCCAACTTCTTGGGCATATTTCCAGCATATTGAGATAAATACAGCATATAAGAGTTTGGTTAGCAATGTGAAGTCTGGATTCTTCAATCTACCCCATTAGTTCTCTCTAACAGGGCAAGCAATTCTGGTCAGATGATTCACTCAGGTGCAGAGGATTTCTACACAGATTCCCTAACAACTTATATAAGTCAGCTCGTAGCTAGAAGTCTCAGCCCCACCAAAAAATACTAGACTAGCCACATTATTCTTAGTTGAAATAGTTGGGCAAAAGGATGTTTATCACTCTTTAAAAAGCAACTGTGCTGCCCCATCCTAAACACATAATTTGATCCCTGCTGTAATACCATCTGCACATTACAACATAAGAGGAGTACTACATGATCATTAGAAAGATGCTTGTGTCAGTGGTTCATGATTTAGGAGGTTCTGATTTGTATTCATTCATAGTAGACCATTATAACTCCACTACCATGCCTTACTGTCTCTGGCTAACTATAGGGCAAAAAAGATGTCCCCAGCTGGAGCAACACAAAGATGTGTGTATACTCTAGTGAGAAAAAAAGCCCTACAGAATACAAGAATAGGAATAACTAACACAATAGGTAACATCCAAGCTATATTTAGAAACAATTCAGGAGCAAGAGTAGGCTGGGGTGGGCAAGACCTTGGGAGGGGACGTAGCCAGGGCAGCTGACCCAAAGTGACATTCCATACCGTATGATTCTGCTCAGATATAAAAGCTAAGAGAAAGAAGGAGTAAGGGGGGGGCATTCGTTATTTACATTTGTCTTCTGGAACAACTGCTACGTGTACTGAAGCCTTGCTTCCTGGGAAGCAGACGAATATCACCTGCTGATGGGAAGTAGAGAATAACATCTTTTGTTTTTCTTGGCTTCCGTGCAGGTGGAATTTTGCCACCGTTTCATTAAACTGCGTTTATCTTGACCCACAAGATTTTTTTTTAATCTCGTTTTCTCCCCTGCCCCATTCTGCTGAGGAGAGGAGTGACAGAACAGCTTGGTGGGCACCTGGCATCCAGCCGAGGTCAACCCACCACAAACACTCATATATGAACTTACAGGTTCTTGTAATTCCGCTTCATCCCAGGCTCCCCAGCCACCATCTTCCCAGCTTGTTGATTTGCCTGCTTTAAGCAAAAAAAAGATATGTCACATGAATACAGCATAAGCAACAAAAAACACAATCAAAAAGGATTGCTGGTGGTTGTTTTTCCTTTCCCCACCAATGCATTATTACTTTGTTTATGGCAGACACTAAACGAGTTCTACAGAAAGAACCATGAAGTGGTAGAAATGGCCGTCTTCTCTGTATTTACTTCAATTTTTAAGACTATGGAAAAGTAGTAACAGAAGCTGTAATCTCCTAAGTACAAATTGGAAGCAGGTGTAATGACACCCGTGTCAAATTAATTTTGACACGCTCTCTACAACTCTGGGTAACTAACATCTTACAGTGCCTGGTACAACACACCATTGATCCTTCAACAGGGCCTCTATGCACTTTAACAAGTTATTCAAACAAATTTGAGTTTTCTCAGTTTCTCACAGACATTTCAAGAAAGCTAAGACATATTTCTAGTTTTACGCAGCAAGCTGAAGCAAAGACTGAGGGCATAAGGTGGGGAAACCCTATGTGTCCATGACAAAAACTTTCTCCAGCAGGTACAGAGACGTAAGACCCCACTGCAAAATTTAAACTTTAGCTTCGTTTATCTAATTATTACTGCTCCAAAGACAACAAAAGTCCCATCTTGTACGTATTAGGCAGCTACAGAGGGAAAGTAAGGGGACAGCAGGCTCTCTCCAACCCTTCAGGTCTCTGTGTATATGCCTCCAGATGTTTTACTAACTGGCGTAAGACCTGTAACACACCACAAGAACCATATATGCAAAATTTTGAGAAACAGTATTTCTATACTTAAGTAAAAGATCTTCCTTTCCATAATGGTGGATTTTGGTTGGTTTATGTCAAATGCAGGATCAGCCAGTAGCAACACGAGTTTATTTTAACAGGGGTTGACAGTACATAAAAATCCGTCTGTGACAACAAAACATCTGAGCCCAGTGTAATGCAGATCCCACCACTACTCCCAATGCAGCTAAAGCTGTGGCCTCTGAGGGGACAACGAGCACAAGGGCCTTGGATATTCACCCCTTTGCAGGACAACACAGAGGAAAAATAACAAGAAACTGATCTATTTCAATTACGTCATTCAGAAACCTCAGTCAAACCACAAGCTTACAAGATACCTCAAACACCTGAGAAGATGGGAGACTGATAAGGTCAGGTCTGTTTCTCAGTTGTCTTACAAGAGAAAATGTATTCATTTTATACAGAAAACATCTGAAATTCTTTCACCTAAAATACAGAATTTGATATGAATTTAAAAGCCTACACAAAGGGTAATCTTGCACTGGCATTTAGCAGTAGATGTACAATTCTCAAAGCCACTATCGCTGAGTAAGTCATGTAGTTCAGTAGAAAAGCCAAGCACCAACTTCCATCTAGAGGCACTAGCAGGAAATCTGAAGCAGTAATATCAATAAGACTTCAAGACTTTTCAAGAATTTCTTTCAAGTTTTTCAATAACTGATGTCATGGCTACTTTGACCTTCAGAAGTTTAAATGCCATGTGTCAAGTTAGCTTAAATTTAGTTTTAAGCAAGGAAGATTTTGCCATTTTGGATGGCCAAACAGTATGACAAGAACGTTTCTATCAACAACACTCCCATTTTATTTATTCTAAAAACTCTGGTTCCTTTACCACCAAAGGCAGAATCCAGTAAAACAAAACAGAAATCTGTATTCTATCTTTCACCTTTTGTATGGATAATAAAGAAAAAAAAACTTTAAAAAAATATTTTAGCTTAAGAAAGAAACTTTTCTCCAATGTTGTTGAGAAGGTATTTCACAAGACTGTAGAAGACAGAAGCGCCTACTCCATGAACAACCTTTATTAAAACTGAAAGGTTTATACCATCTATAAAATGTGTGAGTCAGCCAGGGTCACTGTGTCATCATCAATATGATCTGACTGCACAGTTATTTCAGGCACAACTATACAAGCAACAAGCTTCCAAGGGTCACGGTCTCATCTTGTGTTTGGGCTTGGGAATTGTCCAGTGTACAAATATATAGAGGAAAATTATGGCAAATACTGTTGAATATAAACCACAAGAAGAAAACAGTAACTTAATTTCAATGCTTAATTTAAGATAGCTAACAAAAATGCTACTTCTGTTTGCATTTTATTATCTCAAAAGGCAACAAAGTCTCCTTCCTATAAAACTCACGGAGGAAAGAAATTTGTCAGCGTGCCACCGTCCAGAGAGAAACATAAGGATATTCAAGAAACACAGGTAAGGCCAATGCCTTCCCTACAGCACAGAAAAGACCGACCTTTCCAAGAAACCTCGGCCACTTCAATTCTGAGTCTGAACACCCACCACAAAACTTCAACTGTGAGGACTCCTGCTGCCTCTTTGCAAATGGCTACATTTTCATAGTTGTCATATTCCTCAGATGAAGCTAGAAAAATCAAAAAGGATGGAAAAATGAGGTAATGGTGAGGCACCACCCCACTCATGAAGCTGCAGAGATCTTCCAGAACTGTGACCTGCTCTGCAAAGCCAGCACCTCCTCATGCTTACAAGGGTTTACAAGCTTGCTCCTTCAGATCCATCCTCTACATTGCATAGACAGCTGCTGCATGCACTAATCACGTCTTCCTCAAAACCCTGCACGCATTCCTTTCTTCCATACATTAATCCTCTTCTAAAAAAGAAATTAAAATTAATGTTTCCTCATCCATATTATTCAGACATTTCACCTACGCAAGGGCTAGTGAAGCAAGGTATTAAACAATGGACAACCAACCTCTGAAACAATGGACAGAGAAGCAACAGATGGATACACCTGTCATACTTGAACTCAAAACAGTTATTCACCCGTGCCAATTAATTACAAAATGTGCCACAGAAGCTGTCAGTTTGCAGAGGCTTTCCCACACACCGGCACCTGATAAGGTTGTTCAACTGAGACATGACACAGGATTGAAGTTCTGTTTACAATGAAGATTTTAAGAAATACCCCATCATTTCCTTTAGTAACATTACAGATCAGAACTAACAACTGTAGAACACATACGTTATCTAGTAACCAATACCTAAACAAGCCCTAAAAAGTTCTTGACTTGCAGCTTCTTCACTTTTTCCAGTCCTTTGTTGGGACAGTCAAGCTTTCCTGTGCAAATCTACATTTCCATTCACCTCCATCTCTCACTAGCAGATGTCCAGTAAATAGTTCTCCCTACTTCGATAAAGCAGCAGCAACATTCCAGATTTTGCTTTACTGGGGAGACTGCAAAAACACAAGTTCATCTACTGCATCTATAAGAACCACTTCACTCTATAATTTGAAGCATACAGCATTAAAATGCCATCAGCAGCACACCCGAAACTTTACAGCTGCTTTAAATGCTGCACGTGTGCACCACTGGTGTTAATGTATAACAGAATTCATTTCAAGCATATTTATCAAACTTCATACACAAAAGAACAATATCTAATGATAAGCATGTTTTGTTTTAAAGACAACAGAGGAGAAACACTAGCAACAAACCTAGACCAATGAGGTCTAATAGGCATTTAACAGGTCAAATTCAATATGAATGATGTTTTTACTCAGTCTAAGACTTCTTCCCCAAATGGTAGAATATAACTCTGAGTGCAGAGAACTGCCACTGCCCTCCCTCCCAGAGCAGCATGATGACCTGGGGCACACAGCAGAAGCCTTTCCCTCCTGCCCTCAGGTCTACGTTCCAGCTCTACGCAGCAGGTTACCTACCACAGGACATGCTTGGCACGGGCCTGCCCAGAAAAGCTTGTATTTGCCCAGGCAGAAGAGCACATGTTGAAAACTGGACCCCCAAAGCAACAAAGGTCAAACTATTCCTACCTACATTGTTATATAGTTTTACAACAGGCAAGTTTATCTTCACACCAATCTGTCCTCAGCATGTTTCAGATTATTTGCCATAAACATCAAGTTACTTCAGCCAAAAAGCTAATATTTACACTCCTTGTATGTATAAAAAAGATAAATAAAACCAAGCTATGCATAGTTTGGTTTCATATCCTAATGTACTGGTTTTGGCTGGGATAGGGTTAATTCTCCTCATAGTAGCTGGTATGGTGCTATGTTCTGGATTTTTGATGACACAAGCACGCCACACAAGCACACTGATGCTTTAGCTGTTGCTGAGCAGTGCTTACAGAGTGTCAAGGCCTTTTCTGTTTCTCACACTGCCCTGCAGCAAGTGGGCTGCGAGTATGCAAGAAGTTGGGAGAAGGCAGAGTGGGGACATCTGACCCCAGCTGACCAAAGGGAATATGATGTCCTGCCCAGCAATAAAATCTGTGGGACAGAAGGGGGCAGGGAGAGGGGGTGACATTCAGAGTTATGGCACTTGTGTTGTTTGTCAGGTTTATGATCTTCCAGCTTGTTTCCCATCCATGCTTCAAGAATGTATAAAGTTAATATGCAATAACTTCTTGCATTATTACTGAAGTGCAAGAGTTTCAGATTTTTTTCCACGTATATTGACTGCAATTCTGATACCATTGGATTGCATAACTAGTGAAGAAATAGAAGCAGTTTCTTTTCTCTGCAGGCCAAGGAATTCCAGAAATAGTTTGCATCTTCTTGCTCTTCAGTAATCATAGGCCATCTATTACCAAAGCTCCTCCAACATGGGGACTGACAAATATATTCGGTTATTTTGCCAGCATTACTAGGAAGCCCCTTTTGAGACTAGTATTACACTTGTTCTCTCTCATCACTTCAGACATCCATAAGGGAGTGGGGGGGAATAATTACAAACTAAGTTACCTCACAAATCTGAAAAAGAACCACTTGAGCAATTTCTCTTCCTTTAGATGGTCACAATTATTGTCAACAGAATAAAGGATGATCAAATTAAAAGTAACCCAGGTACTACAAAGATTCTTTCAAGTAATGCTGCAAATTCCCATGGCTTACAGTTGTTAACAGCTCCAAAACCAAAGTTTGAGGTACCATGGCAGGGGGGCTTTGTGATGCTATATAGCACAGGGAAGAAATGAAACCGATTACATATAAAACATACGTATTCCAGCTTTCTTTCAGGTCCAAGTGACAGCTTAAGTTATAGCAAGAAAGAAGGAAGTCTACCCAGTAAAGGAGGCGCTTAAAGCAGCAAAAGACTCAGGTGCAAAGGTAATTTGGACAAAGTACTCTGACACCATTCTGTTGTGTGTTGAGAGCATGTCATATATTCTTCCCCACTACTCAGAATGTATTAACAATTACAGGTATAACACAATTCAGATAGAGAGTGTATTTTTATGACATTTTATATGAAAACTGAAAGGAATCTTAAATGTATATAATGCAATCTGGAAAGGGAGACTCTGATTAAAAACGCAACACAAAAGAGCTTGTCAGAATGGGAACACACCAAATTCAGTAAGAGGGATACAGAAACAGTTAAGAACAACCCTACTGCTAAATGCCGTCTAGAATTTGATTTTGTAATGTATTTGTAACCTTGTTTGCAATTCTGAAATGAAAAGCTTGGCTTTCTGTATTTCTGAACTTAATTAGTTGATCCAGATAAAGCAAAGCGTGCAAGCACAACTCCAAATATGTTGGTTTAGAGGAACTAGGCTCAAGAGCACTTTTTAGGACACTGTCAGTGTTAACAGGGCTGGATTTTGGAGAAGAGTTTCTGTGCCAGGCTTAAGTCATTGTTCCTACTGTAAAAAGAAGCAGCAAAGTGACAACTCATAGCTCTGGGCAACCCCCCAAATCAGGGGGGAAAGCTTTTTCTTCCCCCCTAATAAGCAGCAGCATCTCAAAGTTGTGTTGTGCCACACACCACCCTAAAGTGACCAGCTCACATCACAGATGCAGGTGACATTGCCTGGGAACTCCCAAGGGCAAGTTTGGTTTTGGGGTTTTTTTTTTCTTATTAATTTCATTTAGGTAATGGGACATAAGCACACTTGAGACCTAAAAATATCCACACACCAGGAAAGTACCAATTTCTTTATTTCATCTTAACGCCCCCAAAGTTTAGCTAGGAGCAGTCCTACCTGGCTATGCCACTGAATTGCTGTCATCAAGCCTATCAAATGGTTTAAAACACACAGTTCAAGCTCAGACTCTAATGGAAGAACAGAGACATCATCACTTTAATTAAATTGTAGTTAAATTTCTCAAATTATAAAGATTATAGAAAATGTTATGTCTCTTTTTTGGTCAATTTTCTGCTCTTTTCAGTTAAATATCCATTAATTTCTTAGTGGTAAAGTTCTGTTACACTTATGAAGTTTTATCACATTTTGCAAATAAGATGGATTTTTTCATGTGTGTACACTAGAAAAAAACAAAAACAAAAACTTGATTGGACAGAATTTTTTTCTTTCCTTGGTGCACAACATTAGAAGCAGAGATTTGGTTTCTGTTCTCACACTTCGTCACTTACACTTTACTTACAGCAAAAAGTTCTTCCATGTGATCAATGTAAAAGTCAAGGTACACATCAAAAAGAAAGGGCAGTAATTATGGACTGCCATGCAACAAGTCAGTTGCTTACAAAGAAAAAGGACTGGATTAGTATGTAGGCAAAAAAAAAAAAAAAAAAAGGGAAGAGAGAATGAAAAACTGAATGAAGTATTTTCAACCAGAGCAGTAACTGTGGACGCAAGGCCAAGAAACTAGCAGTAACACAAGATCTGTATCACCTCATCTCAACCACAGTTCAAAACAAGGCTGCAGCTGAACCGTTCAGTTGGTTATGCCACACAGCAGCAGCAAAGCAGACTTGAAGGAACAAGCCTAAGGGGAAAAGAATCTCCTGTTCTGCATACCCAAACTCAGTTTTCTCTGACTTAGGATACCTCCACAACTTACTTATTTCAACTTCTGCAAGCTGTGGAAGTGTTTTCTCCCTGTCAAAGATGAATGCACTAAGGAATTCTGCTTAAAAATGACTGATCTATAATCTTACATAAAAGTTACTTTGGGAACTCTCACATGCTTACTTTTATGCTCATTTATCCTGAACTGTGAAAACAGCTGTGGTATAAAATATATATATATATATATATATATATACAGGCACATATCCAAAAGATTTCAAAGACTATGAGAAATATTTTGAAAAACACTTGATTAGAACACTCTGCCTTGTTGACTACATGAGCAAATATAAAAATAGCCCAGAATACAACCAACCCATTAAAATGGAAGAACAGCACATTTTAGTACATGCACCCTCTTTGCTTCTATCATTTTTATAGTTTTACAACATAATAAATATTTTCTCTCTTTACAGCTGCCATTTGACAAATCCACTCCAGAAGTAATCAAAAGTTATTTTGCACAAACTTCTCTCACATGTACCACCAAATACAAGAGAAATACTTTAATTTCTTTCAGCAAGAAATTTTTTGGAGACACAAATACATTACAGTATTTTGCATTTATCTTCAGTATTCAAGAGGCACTAACAGGACACTACTGGTTCCAGAATCCCTTCTTTAGATACAGACAATACAAAAAGAACAGCCATACGGAATCTGTATGCACTTTTCAGAGCTTTAATTATTGAAGTCACCAGTAGCAGCACATAACCATTTTCTACCAAAGTTTTGCACAATGTAGGCTGGCTGTATAAAATCCTCACAGAAGTATTTTCTTCCAAGTGATTTCAACCATAAAGTAAATTACATTCAATCTTAAACACAAAAAGGAAGTACAACACCATGCATACAGAAGTTTCAGTGGTAAAGTTAACTAGCTGACCATACAGTGTACTTTTAAAACTTTTTCACAACTATTGCATCATTTTTTTTTACCTGGACCTGTAGTGACAGGACAAGGGCCAACAGTTTAAAACAAAAGAGTGTAGATTTAGATTGGATATTAGTAAGACATTTTTTATAATGAAGACGGTGAGACACTGGAACAAGTTGCCCAGTGAAGTTAGAGATGTCACATCATTGAAAGCATTCAATGCCACACTGGACATAGCTTTGAGTAACCAGATCTGGTTAAAAGATGTCCCTGCCCATGGCAGGGGGGTTGGACTAGATGGACTGTCAACGCCCCTTCCACCACAAACCATCCTATGATCTCCCTCTCTTTTAATTCCCCCAAAATCTTTTAAGTTTTTTAAATAAGCACCTTGCTGTTTTCTCTCATAGCTCTTGTTTACAGTTGAGAGGACTTTACAAACATCCTCACTAACCTCTTCAAACCTTCCCTTCCATGCTGTTGCCAGAAAGCCAAAACATTAGCCAACTACAGTTAACGTGGCACGGCACTAACACACCGGGCAGTGCTTCATTTGCCTGTATAGTGTGACCTGAGCATGGATCTGTTGGTCCTTCTTCTCTGTTGAGAACACAGCGCTGCCTTACACAACAGAGATCTGCTCCACAACTTTACACTGTAGTTGCTGTAAGACTGTCTCTTAAGTGCCAAGCTAAAGCTTTCGTATGCTTTAAGCACATTTTGCATTATTAGGTAATCCTGCATGTGTACGGTTTGTTAACTTTACTAGAACATTTTCAGACAACTGAAGCAAGAAAACTCCAAACTTTCACCTCGAAGTTTGTGGCACGCTGGGTCTGTGGTCAAAGAGCTTCACCTACACACTACAGCATAAGGACTGACAGCTGAGAACGGCCGGACACCTGAAATTCCGGACAGCAGGAAAGTCTGAACTTGTAGGCGAAGCTGGAGCAGCTGCAGCAGGACACCCACCCTTTGCCACAGCAACGACGCCGAGCGACCGGCGGGTACCGGCCACTGGCACAGCCCCGGGCGGCCAGGGACGGCGGGGAAAGCGGGGAGGAGCGAGCCCAGAGCCCAGCCGGCACCCCGGCCCCGCCGCCAGGCAGCCCCGCTGCGGCCAGCGGGCAGGGGCGCACGCACCGTGGGGCCAGGCCCCGGCGGCCGTGCGCGGGGGGAGGGGGGGGCGAGGCTCCCGCCGCACGGAGGCCCGAGGGGGCCGCGGGGAGCAGCCCCGCCACCGCCGCCCCCACACGGGCCGGGCCCCGCCGGGCCCCCGGCTGCCCCGCTCCGCAGGGGCGGACTCACCGCTCTCCTTGCCGGCCGCGGCGCTGCCCGGGCGGCGCTGAGGGCACAGGAAGTCGCGAGCCGCCTCCAGGTCCTGGAAGTGGCCGAAGGGGACGAGGGTGCACGACATGGTGCTGCCGCCGCCGCCGCCGCCGCACGACCCGGAAGCGGTCGCCCACTTCCCTCACGGCCGGCGCCGCGCAGCCCTGCGCAGGGCGCATGCGCGGCGCGGGGAGGCACCCCCCACCCCCCTCGTTGTCCCCCCCCCGCGGGAGCTGCCGGGCTCCCGGCTGGTGGCCGCGGGGGCGGCGTGGTCCCTTAGGCACTCGCCCGGGGCCGGCTGCCGCGGCCCGGGGAGGAGCGACCCGGGTCGGAGGTGGCGGCAGCCGCGGGGCGGGCATCGCGTTCCTCCCCGCCGGGCAGCGACGTGGCTTGCTCGCCGTTGCCAAAGGCGGGATCGGCGGTGGCGGGCGCTGCTTCCCGCCGCCGTTCCTGAGGGGTATGGCGGCCTCGGGGGCAGCTCTGCTTCCGTCACCGGGGAGCGGCTGGGCCCGCCCGGGCTTGGCAGGGGCGGGAGGAAGAGCAGCCACCGAGTGCTGTGTGGGCTGCTCAGGGCCAGCTCCCTATGCAGCCAGCGGCAGTAACTGGCACTGATGCCAGCGACTGCGTGCTTGGCAGGGGAGACACGAGAGCTTCCCAGCCGGCCCGGCTCTGAAGGAGGGTGCTGTGAGGTGCTGACACAATTTGATCATCCAGGCCTAACGATAAACCAGCAGGGCCCTAATGGCCTATGTCACCCGGATGACTAGGGTACACCTTTAACAGGTAGTGAGGACAGGCCGTCTTTCAGCCTGAATAGAGAGCTTTTGTTTTGGTTTAATGTCGACCAATTTCTGTTCCTTCTGTGGAAACTGAGGCATCTGAGTGGCGGAAGTGATTGTGATGACCGAGATTTGCTGTAGAGCGGTATCGGTATAGTGTTGACAGCTGATCCACAGCCTAAAAAATCTCCCCTAGGGCAAGGAGAAGAAAAAAAAACATGCATGAGAACACCAGGGGATGTTTTCTGGGCCCTGAAGAAATAGAAATTGCCCAGTCCACAGGTGTTTACAATTGTTTTTAATGGATCCTATTACAGGGCTTTTTGTTTTAGTGTAAAATATGGTTGCTTGTTTTCGCACGTCTTATTTGGTAGATAACAATGTATGTGTGTGTCTTTAGTAGTTAAAAGCAGAAATGATTGAGCAAGTCATTCTGAAATTTTGGGTTGTGGTCTGGGGTTTTTGGGTGGTCTTTAAACACCTTCTAAAACTGAATGCATTTTTACTAAGAGAGTTTTTATTCCCAACAAATCTAGTTGGACTGTCGTGAAGGCACAGACTGTAACAGGCTATAAACTCCAGAAAATCTCTTACCAGATTTTGAAAGAACTGCCTTTAACTTACCCTGACAACTTCTAAATGTCTTCAGCTGTTCTATTTTGTTGCAGTAATTGGGACCTATTAGCAGTTTTGCCCTTAGGAACAGCAGGGACATTTTGTTTTTACGTTTAAAATCTGTGGCTCCTCAGGCAATATGCAGGTTAGATTTGAATTTAAGCAGATGAATAATCCTGTGCCTATTCAATAGAGTTGTTGAATCCTGATTTTCTGAACGGGCATAAAATTACATGCTTGCTGTGTGCCAATGGGAAGGAGGTTCTTTGAAAATAAGGTCACAGTGTGGGAAAGGTTGAAAGCACTGTTGAGGAATGGCTAATGACTTTGAAGATGCTCTAATTAAACATGTAAAGCCTATGGGGGGGAAATGATGACATTTTAGATCTGTAACATGCACAGTCACTAGTAATGTCAAGTGAATAAATAAAGAGTATGCAAAAAATTGACAACCTGGTTTGTCATTCTTTAGTGATACTTTTGGCACGTACAAAAATTTCCTTATTTAGGGAACAGTGAACACTGTAAGACACCGTCACATCCCTGCCTGATTTGCTGTACACAAAGAAGTTACAAAACTGCCAAGAAACCAATTAATGCATAAAATAAGGTAATGGATAATTCAGCAAATGAGTTAATATTCCTTGTGGTTTGACTCCAGCCAGCAACTAAGTGCCATTCAGCCACTCACTCACTCTCCCCTCCCTGAGTGGGATGGACAGGTCAAACAGAAAAAGGTAAAACCCGTGGGTTGAGATAAGAACACATTAATAATTGAAATACAGTAAAATATTATACTCCTAATAACAATTGTAATGGAAAGGGAGATAACAAAAAGAGAGAAATAAAGTTCAAGGGAGGGGGATGAATGAGTGATGCACAACCCAATTGCTCATAACCTGCTGACCGACGCCCAGCCAGTCCCAGGACAGTCATTTCCCCCAATTTATATACTGAGAATGACATTTTATGATAGGGAATATCCCTCTGCCCAGTTTGGGTCAGCTGTCCTGGCTGCGTCCCCTGCCAGCTTCTTCTGCCCCCCAGCCTTCTCTCTGACAAGGCCTGAGAAACTGAAAAGTCCTTGATTTAGTATAACGCTACATGGCAACAACTAAAAACATCAGTGTGTTATCGCCATTATTCTCACACTAGATCCAAAACACAGCACTATACCAGCTACTAGGAAGAAAATAAACTCCATCCCACCCAAAATCAGGTTTCAAGACAAATATTTCAAGACAGGGATTATCCCTGATGAACTCACATTACCGCTTTGGTTACTGAATTGCCTTTTGTTTGTTTGTTATACCTTCTTCTATAGTTACTCTTTTTTAAATATTAAATTATATGGGAAGTTATAGAAAAAAAACAACTTTGAAAAATCTCTGTCGTAAATATTAAGCAAAGTTCTTGAAGCCGTTCAGATAAAGTATTAATACCCAAAATTCACAATACATTTACAGTAACAACAATGCTTCACATTTACATAGGTCCTGTTATTTGGAGACCTTAATGCTGTTTACAAAAACACATAATTATGGATGTTAGGGAATTTCATTCGGGGAAATGAAGGTAATGAAATATTTGGTGATTCACTCAGGGTTAATCCACAGATCTGTGGAGTACTGTGGGTAAAACTCTTGCTTTCTTCATCATCAGTGATGATTTCTACCGATTGTTTCATGCTAGTTAGCATGGATGAATGTGATTATACTATCATATGTAGAGTCCTGCCTTTGGTCTTTGATAATAACCAAAAATGAAACCAGCAATTTAGTTATAGTTATAGCAGACACTTCTATACCATAATGTCAACTTGATACAAACAATCACCTTATGAAATACATGCATAAATGGCTTCCAAGTAATGCAGTTAGCGCTCATGGGGAGGGAGTAAGAATTAATAAGCATTCAATAAAATGCAGAGAACAGAGAGAATATGGAGGATCTCAGTCAAACGTTTGTGTTTGCACCACGCTTTCACTGCTGTGTAATCACAGCTAAGCATAGAACTTCATCCTTAGATGCCTGAGTATGTGATGTCTGTCTCACATATGCCAAATATCCGTGATTGCCAAAGCTTCAATATAAATTACAGTGGTTTGTCACCTCTGAACATCAATTTTCATGTTTATATCTTTATATATATTTCTAAATTCAGTTTTATATAAAAATATAAAGATATAAAAAGAGCTGTGTGTCACAAAATTATTTGCCTTGAGAGATCTGTAACATACCTTTCTGTCTATCCAGTGGACAAGGCATTGAATTCTTTGTCCCGAGCTCCCACACAGGCACCAGGCAGAACTGGTACAAGGCTAGAAGCCTGAAGATTCATTACTGCTGTTACAGATAGTTTATGAAATTGAGTAAACGTCTTTGAAGAACAGAGAATGGAAAGATGCACTTCATATTTCTCTTTTCCTATATATTACATTTCTTGCATGTAGAAAAAGTGTATTCTAGACCTGAGTTTGTGGAGGGAAAACAACATACTGAAGAAATTATTTCCATTTTGTCCCTAGACTAGATGTTCTGATTCACAGCAAAGGCAGGATAGAAGTGAAGATGGAGGAGCAGACAGTACATCTTGTCTGATCATCCTGAGTTGGGTTAAGCCTGGATTTAAGCAGCCTTTTTCCCTCTCTACACTTAGGTGGGCCACTGCAGGCAGCTCCAGCTGAAACTTCTCTACAACAGCCTGTAAGGCTTAAAAAAAGTCTGGCTGTGCCTTGCCCCAGATTCATCCTTTGCAACTTAAGATAATGTGGAAGGCACGAAGACTAGTATCTCGACTACTCTTGAAATTTTATTCACAAATCTTTCTGGAGACATGTGTTTACTATCGCGGCCTTCAATTGTAAGAATATTTTCACCCAAACTGTAGATAATCTGAATCCCAAATTCATATTCCAGGTTTTTATTTTTTAGGTGGTAATTTTTTTAAGAGAATCTGGATCTCTTTTCATCATTGATTGTTTGTGATTGATGTTGCTCACTCAAGGATCTTCCCTTTTGCATTTATTGATTTTCACCTAAAGAAGTGGTTTAAACACTATTTTAACAGAGAGCCAAGGCATATTACCACCTACAAATACCTGTAGACAGTGGAGGAAAGTTTTCTTCGCACAGTTTCCTCTGCATTTTTGGAAGGCAAGTCTTGGGACAGAAGAGATCTGTACCATAAATCCTACATACCCACCTTGGAAATGCCAGGCCTCCTAGTTGGACATTGAAACACTTAGTCCTCTAATTTCTGTGTAATAAAGTTATCACATTCCTCCCTGGTATACTTCGGGCTTATGTGAAGTTGTAAGTGTTGGGATTTGATTAACTGTAATCCAT
Organism: Falco cherrug; assembly: GCF_023634085.1. Taxonomy (NCBI): domain Eukaryota; kingdom Metazoa; phylum Chordata; class Aves; order Falconiformes; family Falconidae; genus Falco; species Falco cherrug. The sequence continues at coordinate 27,621,439 of NC_073709.1, forward strand.
GCCTAATGCTTAATAATAGAATATTTTAGATTTCTATATATGCATCCAAAATTTGCACTTTGTCATGTGCACTTGATTCCTGTCCTGCGCTGAGACAGTATTTTTTATTTGAAAAACCAGTTCTGGAAATGAAAGCAAACCCTGCCCCTGCGACATCTCTGCCAGCGTGTAGCAGTACAATGTGCAACCTCAAAGCCTAGAGGGAGGCAATCTGTCTTGCTCCTTTATTTCTCACCTTCCTGGGCCAGACTCACACACTGGCATCCCTGCTTGCCTGTTATCCCTGCATGCGGAGGGCAGCTGTTGCTAAGCAACTGTGGACCAGGCACCACAGCCTGGTTTTAAAATGAAGAATTAACTAAATTAGTTTTGAGGAAGACAAGATACAGCTGAAGAGCAGGCAGGAGCAAGAAGGAAAAGAAAAAGCAGCTGTGATTTGCACTGGAGAACAAAAGGTGTCCAAGCAGAAAGGGGTTTTGAAGGCACAGAGGGAATGATGTGTGTTGCCAAGCAGAAGGAATAAATAGAGAATTAGGTGTTCTTCAGGGCAAGCGCTGTCTCTATAGTTATGCATCACCTGACACAGCAAAGCTCCAAATCTAGGATCTTCAAGGACATTATCATAACACAAATAAGTGGACAAAAAGTGCTGCCACAGAACCTTCCACCTCCGCCTCTCGCTGGTCCTGATTTAAACACAGCCTCACAGACACCTCTAATAGGAGACAAATAATATGGAAAGAAAAAGTGAGGGAATTTAATAGTTCAGTTTTCTGTCCTGGGGAATTGTTACCACCACTGACTCTTTGTGCCACCCTGGCTTGCATGACATCAAGCCTGCAGCAGCCTTGGGTGACTGCGCAGTGACTGGGGACTCACCATATATTTTTTGTAACCCTAACAATGTCACTACTGCATTCATGCATAGCCCATATTATTTTTTTTCTTTCAATAAGGACATTCAGTGCTAACTAAGCATGGCCAATTCTCATTCTTTTGTACTGACTGAGTTCCCTGACCTCAGAATCCGGAGTGTAGTGTTCCATGAAAAAGCACATTGGCTATTGGGCTTGATTTCTTACATCATTGTTCTAGAGGTATAAAAGCCAAGGAAAAATATGCAAGTTTTTCTGAGCGTATTAATGTTTTGTCATTAATTCACTGCAATAGTACTTATTCCCATCTGTGTTCACTTTTCATGAATATTTCAGCACATAATTTCACAGGCTGAAACAGTCTTAGAAAAAAAAGTAGCAAATATTGAAGAACATTGCCAAAAAAACCCTGTACTACGATCGTGATTTTACCAGTTACACCACCCCCAGTCATGGAGCATACGTGTACCCCACTGAATTTTTGGTCTAGCTATGACAAATCAGTATGAATGAGAATTCAAATATTGAATATTTAGACTGGAAAATGTACAGGCCAAGAATTCTTACAATTAATATGTGAGTGAAATCTGAGCAAGTTTAACACAGGTTTCTGGTGTTCAGAATACTGAAAACAAAAGCAGAGAGAAATAAGTAAGGTGATTGCTTTTCAGCAACACAGCTTTGCTCGTAGTGGGTATCAGTCAATCATTTGTTCTATTTTTCTCCTGCTCTTAAATAACAGCAACAGAATTTAAGAGATCTTACTTCAGAGATATCTCTTCAGTCAACTTTCAGATACTACTTTGAGTTTTACATCAAGCAAGATAGTTAAATCTCATAGGCTTATTCAGCAACGGAGTCCAACAAGATGGATTTCCTACACAATCCATATCTCTGAAGTACATTTTTTTTAAATAATTGGTTGTCTCAGTAGAATATTTTATATATATGGGTTTTCAGCGTGTAAGCTAGAACTGTCTGGAGAGATGCTTAAAAGTTAGGGACTTTTTTGGTTTCAGTATTGTTAAGAATGCAGCTGACATATCCATAGATGCTGTATCATTCCTACTTTGCTGACATGCTATCAATCAAGCAAAAACCCCCAACATTCTCTGTATTTGAAGTTCATCTTTTCAATGTCTTTATTCATTACAGTGAGACTTTGGTGTCACAGATCTGAGAGAAATATCAAGAAGAGAGATAAACATAGAGGAGAACGCATGCTTAGTCTTCATGATCCTTAATGAGAGAAAACCTGAATGTCAGCAAAGCAAATTTACCATCTAGAGGATGAGTTGAGTGCCATCTGGGGGATTTAGGGCTGATAAATCTGGCTGAAGGGCTGAGAAATTGAGCCTTTGTAGTCGATCTAACTGGATACCTTCCAGTAGTCAAAGCATTCATTGCAGCTATCTTATCCAGTGAACATTTTACTGAGTTGTTCAGTCTGCAAACTCTTTGCAAACATGGCCTGGTTTCTGAACACTTGTAGGATTATTTGGATTAATTATTTTCAATCTACAGTCTGTTCTCAAGTTTTCCTTTGATATGTTTCTGATCTGTGACTGGTTACTTACATGGGATTTTTGTTCAGTTTTGGTTGGGTTTTTTTTGTCCTTTGTTTCCTTTTAAAGAGGGAAGTAAATATATACTGAATAGTGAAGAGTAGTTAATAAAAAATCACACTGTCATAGGCCCCCTGTCTGTGATCATCACCAGGAGGCAAAAGAAGGACCAGTCTCTATCCAAGTATTCATAAGAAGTCGGGGAAATGCTTCCTTAAAGTTTGTGTGAAGAATATTGGGTTTGTGTAGAAGTTTTAGGAATAACGTAACATGTAACATAACAACTGGCTAGAGTGCTAATAGCCACCCACAAATCCTTGTAATGAAATCGCTACTGGAGTGCAAGCCAGAGGCAGACCTGAGCTGTCAAGCCACAGTGGTGTGGCAGGACTTGGGGGTGCAAGACAGCTTGACATGGGTCAGCAGAGTCTCTTTTATAGAACAGACCAAACTACATTCATCCACATCATGCTGGTTCAGTGTATCACCATAATTCCCTGAAGCAAGAGAAAAATTCTTATTCCAAGTAGTGAATTCTTTTGGTCTTGTTTGGGTATTTTAGCTTACTGCCATGTATTTCTCTAGAGAAGCCCTCTAGGGCAGGGGAAGGCATTCCTGCAACATTTCTAAGGGATATCGGGATGCTGCAAAAATGGGGCAGTGGCATCTGCACTGTCTATACACGTTTTCAGTACCCCTAATTTCACATACTGTTTGTCTTAGCTTTACTTGTATGTGTCCAGACAAGAATTTTGAGGGCCAGGGCAGGTTTTGTTTCTAACAGCAATTGGTTTATCACAGCTTTGGCAAAACGCTTAATTTCTTTGCATCTGCTTTCATCTTTCCTGGAGGGCAGTCAAAGTGATAAGAAATTATCCTAGGTCTCTGCATGCAAATAATTCTTCTTTTATCATGCTTGAGGCAGCTTTCTATGATTTAGATAAAAATGGGGTTCCCTGTCTATCAACCATCAGCTTAAAAGGTGATTCTAGTTAAAGATCTGCAAGAGGTGAAGCTAGTTATTTTCTGCAGTAGCTTAGATGATGGCATGAATGGAACAGTAAATGAAAATACAGGTGATTGCAGGTTCCTCTCTACATAGATTTAAGCAGTTTGAGACTGAATAAAAAGTAGATCCTGGACAAATACATTTATATAGTGTGGTTTTGAGATTTTTCTGAAATAAATATATCTGGTCAACAGTCAGTAGACATATTTTCCTATACACAGAGATAAATCTCAACCTCATCTGTGCCAGAGTAAGCTTTACAGCCCAGCATTACGTTTGATTTTCATCTACAGCTTAAGAACAGAAGAGCTCAGCGCTGAGTCTCAGCAGTGCTCTTCAGTGATTTTTTGAGAACCACAAAATTTGTTGTTTGTAAGCCACACAGCCCTTTCCAGCTGAGATCAGGGTAGTGGTAGTATCTGAAAAGTTTCACAAAACTGGAGCCTGCAAACTACCATTCGTTGTTTAACACATTCATTTTCTTATTTTACACATTCAGAAACATGAAAGAAAATGTAAGAGAGGAGATTATAAGTAAACTAAACTAAGGTAAGTATATCTTAGAGATGAACACAGATAGACAATGTTGTCTGTAATTTCTCTTTCATGTTTCTGCATTGATCTCTAAATTATTTCCTTTTTGTCCTGTGGAGGAAGCACCCCATCAGCAGGAAACAGATAACTGGTTTCTCTTATCACCCTCAGAAAAATCTTTCTTCCTAACAAATATCCATGTAGCAAGGGGCTTATCCACACGTGCACAGAAGGTTACAAAACTACAGTCAGCACCCAAAGAGATTCTCACAGACATTTTAGAAAGGAAAAAGTTTTGCTAGTCCTCTTTAATCCATGGCAGTGGTTATTCATGACCAGAGCAGAAACGGGGTTGGCACTATTATTTTAAATAGTGTGGATGGGGTTGGTTTGACTGGACTTGCAAACTGGATTAAAGCTGCAGCCATAACATTTCTGTTGAAGTGCTGTCTCTATCATCTTCCCACCTAACCAAGATGGGAACTCACATCAAAATCAGAATCCAATTTATTAAGGCGTACTTAAAGACCTGTGAACATGTTTTCTCAAATGCTAAGCAAATAGTAATTTGCTTTTTAAATCCCTGTAGGTAACCAATTTGTTTCTATAATCATGGAGAATTAATGTCTGTTAAGATAGGACCAGTTTATATCTTCTTGTCTTCTGTTCGACTCAGCGAGATTTTACTAACTTTTTTAATTTCTGTATGTAACTCCAGAGAAACAGAGACCAAAGTCAGTCTCTCATTGTTAGAAGACATAAGGAAAAGGGAACATCCATAAATGCCTCTGAGATGATGTACTGCACGCAGAAAGCAAGCAGCTGTGTATTGCTGGGCTGGATGAAGTGGTTAGGAGTCCAGGCCTTGGCTAGAACTATGAAAACTGCATGATTTGTGCCTCCTGAGAGAAATAAACAACCTCTAGATAAAGAAGGGAGACAGAGCAGCTGCTAGCTTTAAGCTCTATGTAATTTATTTAACTTCATAGTGCCATGGGCTTGTTAGATTGGCCAGTGTCACAAGCACCAAGTGTGCCAGTGGGCTAAGAGTTAATCCCATTAGCATTAGCTGCTTAGTTTCTAAAACTGGAACTGAACTACTGGATAACAGTCTTATTCAGCTTCATTATTTTAGCTAGACCTCTCCTTCAGATGTGAAGACCTAAACAGCATGAAAAATAAATTCTCAAAAGAAATTATGTTGGCAGGGAAAGAGTTTCTCTTCACCCTTTCAAACTGTCTGCACAGAACAGCGTGTGTTTATTGCGCAGAAAGAGAGTTCCATTACAGTACTTACATAAACAACTTTCTAAATTGACATTTTAAACAAATGTTTCAAGACGATCCTGTCTGGATATACCTATTATACTAATTTCAAATCGTTACAAAGATGCTAACCCCCTTTTTATGCAACCGTACTTGTATAGGTTTCGGGAGGAAAATTTTATTTTCTGTATTTTTATTTATGCTGTTATCCTATCAAGAGTCTGTCAGAGTATTACATTCATGAAGTGGAAACAAACTGAGTAGCTAACAGAGCCACCTCTGCACAATCTCATCTCCGAAACAGCAGTAATTCTTTATATACATCAGGCATGTGGGTCTAGGGAGAAGATATCCTAAGTTCTGTAGCATGGACATCGATTCCTTAGCTTTTACACTTTTTTTACAGGTTCAGGAAGATTACGTGTCTTTAAAACTTAGTTTGGGAGAATTTTTTTTTTTTTTTTAAATGCAACTGCAGCTGTCATTCACTCAGTAGCAATCAGACTTTGCACGTGAGCAGAAGGCACAGCCTCTGAGGGAGGGAATAATAATAATAATAAGAATAAGAATAATCAACAAAAAAGACCCTTTCTTCTTTAGAAGGTTTCTTCGTGTTTGGTTGTAAAGTGTGATGGTGTTGGAGGGGAGACTCCAAGCTATGCATATACTCATAGTCCCTTTACATTTCTGATGGCTGCTTAAAATCCGAGGAGTGATGGCTGGCAGGCAAAAGCAGCATGCACTAAAGCCATGGTGAACCAGGAGCAGGACGTGCTCCTGGAGTGACAGGAGGCAGGAGGGTGTGCAGCTCTGGGCAGGATCTGCTCGGGTGTTTTCTAGTTTACTTGTAAAAACCACCGTGTGATTCCGACGCGTGGCTGTTAGAGGGCGGCAGATACCCTCGCTGAGGTCTCTGGGCACCATGACCTAGTTCTGCCAGGGCTTTGTGGCATCCGCAATGGCAGAGAAATGTTGCCCAGCACTCATTTCAACCTCCAGGGCTAGTCAGCTATGAATTTTCTAAGTTTTCATTTTGCAGGTTGATATTTTCCATGCACTGTCTTGCTTAGCTCAGGCTTTCTTGCGGATTTGAACAGTTTTACAACCACCTTCAGGAGGGCAATCTAAACTCTTGTCATTCTGTTAATGCCAAAAATATTTCTACCAAGCATTTCTTCAAATCACCTAATGTTTCCAACATTCAGGAGTGGAATTTTTAGAAAAGTGTAATGATGGACTCAAAAGCTTTTTTTAATTTTTATAGACATACTAAATTCTATTACAAAATTCTGACACAACCACTGAAACCTGTTGAATATCTGCTTTTTAAGCTTGCAGATATCTCATCAGTACTGTGCTTCTACTCTCTTTATCAAGATATCTGCATGTCCTTCTCCTTCAGCTCTCATTGCACATCTGTGACCTTGGGAGTAGGAGGAAAAGCAAACAAATAAAAACCTGGCCTAGCATTCTGGAAGATTTTAAACTTTCAACTCTTTCAATTATGGTAATTTAACCATTAGTTACAGCAAACCTGCATATCCTGACTTAGGAGACAATCCTGTAGCAGATTCAATTCCCCAGTACAGGAACTATAATTTAACTTTCGTCCATTTAACTACACCACTTTCCAAAGGAAATTGTCTGTAAACCTAGCTCTGATATCTATAAATACTACTCTAAAAAAGGCATTTAATTGGCTCCCCTGTATTTTTTGTTAAATCTTCCATGGAAATGTGCATGTTCAGGAGTAATTTCTTCTTTCTCCTGTTTCCTGGTGAGTCTATTTTGAATATAGTTATTGTTTCTTCCTGTGATTTTGTACTTCAGGTATTGCTATTTCTTTGGAAGAATTATTCAGAAGGTTTGTACTATACAAATAATTAGTGATCCACACCAAAAAAGAGACCGTCAACACCTGCTTAGTTTCAGACTGCTCCTCTTGGAAATCCTGACTAAACACATCAGCCTGATTAAAGATACTGAATAAAAATGTTTTGTGATACATAAGGAAAATGAAGAAAGTCAGAGGTTTGCACAGATTTCCTCTTGCACCTCTGATATTTAAGAAATCCATGACACAAGGGATTATAGTGGAGAAAAGCATAGGCTGCCGAGAGGACTGTGCCATGAGAAATTTTTCATCTGGACAATAACTGGGGGGCTTTTTTACAGGCTCAGCCTAAATAAAACTTAGGTTTAGGGTTGAGAGAAAGAGTGAGCCTGGAAAGCTGCAGCTGCAGTGGGGCTAGAAATGGGCACCCAATGGGAAGTGTGGGCTGTGGAGAGACCTGGGTTGTAAGAACCTTTTTCCTGGGTAATGGCTGGTTGCCCATATAGGATAATCCTGAGATTATGGCTATTTTTAGGGTTACAATTCAGGTTTGGGTTGAGTGAAATCCTAGACCTGCAGTTGGAGTGGGAACACAAAGGGGCTGCCAAAGGAAAGCGTGAGCTGGGAAAAGGGCTGTGAGAAGTTTTTCTAATGGTAAAGATGGTACAGGGGTGGACATCAGCCAGTCCAGTGAAAATTGTCTGCTTTCCTGTTGAATGACGATAATAACATTTAGGCTTAGCAAAATATAATCTAGTGTTGTCTTCCTTTCATTTCCAAGATTCGTTTCTGTGGATGGCCTATTTAAACAGATCATATTGTTAAATATGCCAACATCCAGAAGACTCAGGCTGCTGTACCAGTTTTATTCTAACTTCATTAAATATCTTACTTTTCTCTTAAGCATTTCTGTCTGACCTGTGGTAATTTAAGAACTCATTCCTTTTTCCCAATCTTGTACCTTTTCAGTCCTCTTCTTTCCTAATCCACTTCCCCCCCACCCCCCACCAGCTCAGAGGTATTACACCAAGGTCAGTAACAGCAACAACTGAACTGTATTACTTATATGCATTTAGTTTTATTAAAGAAGTCAGTGCATGACTGTGGAAACAGCTATTAGTAGCAAGAGTAATTTGTTTCAGCTGAAAGCAGAAGAGAAAATGTCAATGTGCTGACTTTTTTTTTTTTTTTTTTTTAACTGAAAGAACAGGGTAGCTCCAGAAAGTAAAAGGTTTCTCAGCGTGGAGTTTGAGGCTGTCCAGGAATAATTTGGTTCACTGAGACGAGCCCACAGGTGGGGAATGAACAATGATGCATTCTCAAATAAAAGCTTCAACCTGCAATCTGGATACAAACACTCTTGGATTTTTGTAGTTGCGCCCAGATGTGAATGTCACTGATGATACCTGCTTCCTGTATAAATAAAGAAAAACCTTAAATCTGAATAGGGTAGACAGCAACACCTTTAACGTTTTTTGCCAGCGGACATCTCAACAGAAAAATGTGTGTGTGCAGGTTCCTGTGGGCATTTTAAGGAAACAGTATCATGCAAAACAAGAACTGCACAGGTTATTCACTTTCAGAACAATATGAACAGAATGAGGATATTAACTAAAGAGAAATAAATATTAAATAAAGAAAAAAAGAAAGCAACATGCTTTATTATCTTGTGACAGATCAAGGAGCTTTCTCTGGTGGGCCCCTTTCTGCATGCAATCTGAGCTTTGGGGGGCTGCAGCAGACACAGAGAGGATTCTTCCCCTGGCACAACTTTCTGTGAGGTGTTTTTGGCTTGGTTGTGCATCAGAGAAAGTGGAGGATGAAAACCTGGAACATACAATTTCTTTTACAGTACGTGGGAGCACGCTGGTTCAGGAACAGGAGTGGGTCCTGGCCTGGCTGCTCTCTTCCGAGGTGTCCACCTACACCTCTAGCTACAAAATTTGCTCAAGTGATTTCTGAAAAATGGCAGCAGTGAGGATAAAAGAGCAATCCATTCTGACTTTCAGAAGATATTTTTATTGTTTGGGTACTCTGACCTAGCTGAATGTAGAAATATAATTTGAGCAGACAGCCAAAACACCCACTAATTAACTTCCTCAAGTGTCACCCTAGGAGCAGGCTGTAGCTGGAAATAATCAGTTATAGGAGACCTCTGAAACTTTACTGTTTCATTTTTTAACTACTTTGTCCTAGTCGACCACAGCTCGCAGCTAGGGGAATGAACCTGTTTGCACTTCCCTGCTAACAGTGGCCTGTCACAGAGAGCTTTCTGTGGCTGTGTTTCTGCAGACGGGAGGAATGTGACTTAAATGTCAAGTCATTATACCAGATTAAAACGAGAGACGCTGAGTTTTGCAGACCACCAGCAGAATAAAAGCCTACAGTGTACCAATGTAAACCAGTAGATGAAGCACGCTCCCTCAACCCAGGGAGCATAAGCTGAACTTCTGCAAGCAAAGGCTGAAAAACACCTTTCATCTGGAATCTGAGAAGGAACAGAGCCAGAAGTGCTCTTTCACCTCTGTACGAGGCTGTTCCAGCTATCCATAGAATCACAGAATCATTTAAAATGGGAAAAGACCTTCAGGATCACCTGAGGCCAACTGTTAACCCGGCACTGCCAAGCGCCTACTAAGCCATGTCCCCAAGTGCCACATCTACACATCTTTTAAATACTTCCAGGGATGGTGACTCCACCACCTCCCTGGGCAGCCTGTTCCAATGCCTGACCACCCTTTGGATGAAGAAATTTTTCCTAATATCCAACCTACGCCTCCCCTGGCACAACTTGAGGCCGTTCCCTCTTGTCCTGTAGGCTGTTACCTGGGAGAGGAGACTGACCCCCGCCTCGCTACAGCCTCTCGTGTCAGGTAGCTGTGGAGAGCCATCAGCCCCCCCGACCCCCTCCTCTCCAGGCTGAGCACCCCCAGCTCCCCCCGCCGCTCCCCGCAGGATTGTGCCCCAGCCCCTTCCCCAGCCCCTGCCCGGCTCTGGCCGCGCTCCAGCCCCTCAGCGTCCCTCTGGCCGTGAGGGGCCCAGCACCGAGCCCAGCATTCGAGGGGCGGCCGCACCGGTGCCGGGCATGGGGGCACGACCGCTGCTCCGGGCCCGCTGGCCACGCTGGCTCTGACACTAGCCACCCACGCGCTGCTGGCCTTCGCAGCCCCCCGGGCACGCCGGGGGCAGCCAGTGAGCCCTGGGGACACCCCGGTGCCCGGTGCTGGCAAGATGTGGCTCCGTGTGCTTTGTGCCCCATAATTTTACTTATGATCTTTATAGGTGGCAGGCTGGGGTTTTATTTTTGCTGGGGGAAGATTGAAAGATTCAGGACAGGTGTACATCACACAGCTGCACTTACTCCTCTTACCAGGGAGATAGCTTTCATCGCCACCCCCCCTCAGCTCCTAGAGATTTCCTTTCTGTATGTCTTTTGGTGACTGAACAAAAGGGGGAAAAGGAAACCCAGTGCAAACAGATTAACTTAGGGAATCTAGAGATTCCTTGACCAAGCAGGGAAACCAACCTGCACTGGTACTGCAGCCTGGTTCAGTGCCCTCCCTCGGAGCCCACTGTATCTGGGTTTTGAACTGACTGCAATGGTCTTGTGATTTGTATTTTTTAATTGATCTAAATAGTGTAGCGATATCCTGCACGTGCTTCACACGTTCACATAGCCAATATCCCAGCTACCTGCAAAGACTGCAAAACTCCGTTTTCCAGAGCCGCCAGCACCTCCCATGCATTTTAACAGCCCATCTGTTGCCAACAGGCGTTCCCCACATGAGGGGAACCTGGAATACAGCTGTGCAACCCCCTTAGCTTTGGAGGTCTGATTTACTCTTTCTCTTTCTGCCACATATAGGAAAACCCCTGCTCAAACAGCTCCCAAATGCAGTAGCATGAGGGTTTTTTTCTTTTAAACTAGCGTATAGATGCATTTCTCATCATGAGGCAAATTCCTCTGCACAGCGACGCTAACTCCTGGTTCCAGATCATGTCACTGTGCAGAGGGAGCCTGGGCAGCTGGCTCAGCATAGCCCTGGGCTGGGAAACATGTTTCTACTTTACTCTAAAAATTGATTTTCAGCCCACCTGTGCTTGTTCTGAACCACAAACCCCACATCTCCCGAAGAGGATACAGCCCTTAGCGTCCTTCCTTCTTACCGCCTCTACAGCTGCACTGCCCTCCACTCCGAAATAGGACGCAAGCCTTGAGTGTTGTTCTTTTTTTAGCCAAAACACATCCCCATCACTCCCAAAAGCACAGCCCGTCTCTTCCAAAGAAGACACCCTTCTTGACTGCAACATTCTCCACTCCCAGTTTCAAGCCCCCACCTTTCTCCTCAAGCAGGTGTAGTTCAGGTTTAATACCAAAACCCACCTTATTTGATTTCTTTCTCATTTAGGTGAGATTTTCTTTGAACTTTGAGTCTTTATTATACAAAGTAAATTAGTAGGCAAGGCATTACAATAAAATACTCTCCTGTATCATGAAAGACAGGTTTTATTTCATTTTCACTACAAAGCTAACAGTTGTGTTGCCTTTCCTCTTCTTTAATTAAATCCAGAGTCTTTCTGAATTTTATTTAATTATATTATAATAGCACTATAAGAAATGATCTTATTTGATAATGTACAGTGGCTGCTCTTGAAATAAACTTCAATATCTTTCGAAATTCTCGCTTGAAATAAAGTTTAACAGTGCCACTTCTATCCAAATCTACTCCATGCAGAGGAAACTTCATTGCCTATTTAATAGATGTTCTAGCTTAGAAACAGATTTTCCCACAAACTTTATGCTTTCTCTCAGATTTCTGTATATTCAGGCTTACAGTGGTGCAGCAAATTACTGGGGAAGCACTTCAGCTCCACCTGGCCTTCCTCAGCCCAGGCAGAAGGGGTGAAGCAGCCAGCTATGTCTCAACTCTCCTCACTTCTGGAAAAGCACCTGCATTAGCTCTCCACTCCAGTCCCACCACACTGCACAGGCAACCTCAGCCCTGCCCTCTGTGCTGCACCTACCAGCCCCTGTCAAGAGTCCTGGTTCCACCAACTCACACCAAACCACTCTTGTCCTCCCCAACATTGCACATCAAAATAAACCCAGCAGTCCTTCTACAGTAGTATTCCACCATCAACACATTCCTGCATGAAAACTCCCACAAAAACACTCCACCATCAACAAACTACAAGAAAAATGCCACAACAGCATTACCCCATCAGCAAATTTCCACCTGAAAATTTCCACAGGAATACTCCACCATCAGCAAGGTCCTACATGAAAATGTTTATGTTAGCACTAAGATTCCATAAGATACTATCATGAAACCAAGACACACCCTGCTCCAGTGGTGGGGAGGTGGATCATACTGGGAGGAAGTCAGAGGGAACCACTGGACTGCCTCCAGCTGCCCCTTGGCACAGGGCTGGAGTGGTCATTCCTGGCTGAATCTGGGACACCAGGCTCATGGGGAGCTGCTTGTGGGGACAGAGGGCTGCAGGGCGCAGGGTGACATGCAGCCTGGCTGCAGGGCTGTCACCCTTGCCTGGCTCCCAGCCTGAGCCCTCCCTTAGCACAGGGCAGCCACCAGTGCTGGTCGGTTGCTGCAGAGGGAGATCTGTCAAGCCATGGTGACCACCTGGCTCACCCACGAGCAGGAGGGGACCGTGTGCCCTGGATGCATGGAGGTTCAGAGCACTTAATGAGCCAAGGGACTTCAGAGGCTGCCGGGAGGCCAATGCTGTAGCACCCTGAGCACAGGGGTGCCGCGCTGCTTAGACTGCCAGGAGGTGGTGAAGGGTCCTCTCCTGCTCACAGGAGACACAGGGTACTGAGGGCTCAAGTCCCCTCAGTGGTGAGGAGAAAGCAGCTCTCACCCTCATTACATCACCTCAAGGAGCCACCTGGGAGATCACGGGTGTGGAAATTGGAAGAAAAGCATTTTAAAACAGAATTTTTCCCAGACAAAGGAAATGAAACTGGCAGCAGCCTCCCATGGCCAGCCCTCTCAGCCATGCCGATGCTGCAGCAGGTGAAGGCAGGAGCTGCCCCATCCTTCAGGGAGGTGTCCTGCAGAAGCGTGGGGAAGCCACACGCCATGATTACTGATGTTGAAAATTATTTAAGGCACAGAGGGCAGTGACAGAATAATGTCTCGAGTGCACCGCCAGTGCTCATACCGATGTTATGCTCGCCCAGTGGATTAATAGAGGGGTTTGAATTCAATCTCAGCTGTTAATCCTTTCAATGTCACAGGAATCAAACATACCCCTTTGCTATTAAGGTTGGTTGTAGGGTTATATGGGCCTGCTCCTTGTCAAATTATACATAATTCCCTCTTTCTAAAGTATCCTGGGACAAGCATTGCTCCCAGGAAGATCCGAGAGACATCGCTGCCCCACAGGACTGGTGTATTTCTGTTTTCAAAGAAAACATCCTCTTCCCTTTGCGCACAATTGCTGGCTTGGGTAGATAACGGATATGAAGCTGCATTACAGAAATCTGTTGTCAAAGCCAATGACATGTCTTTATTTTAATTTAAAAAGACAAACATAGCTGCTGAATAATATTATTTAAAAAAAAGTTTTTGGTAATCCTGCACTAAAAACTAACAGTCTTCATTTGTCAAGTTTTCAGACAGGCAACGGTGAGAGAAAGTCTCTCTTTAAAAACATATTGAAAGCATTCATGGGCATGTCTTTCAGTAACTGACTACTGAGTATTGTATCTTTTTCTAACATTTTTGCAAATAAAACAATTATTTTTTTCTTCATTTAGTTTATCTATCATTATTATATATTAATTTATAGCTTCAGAATTTTTTTCTGAATATTAATTCATTTAGTTATCCTGTATAAGTTAGTAAGGCCACAGTCTGCTCTTCTAGCCCAAAGTAGATAATTTCTTTTGTCTGCTGAATTTTGATAATTCTTCCTTTTTCATTTCCTGTACATCAAGATACTCCATTGCTGCAGTTCACATTACTTTATTCCTGAAAGACTGAAATTCCATTTCACAAAACCCAAAACTAAACAACCAACCCAATAACTTACACATTAAGTCAATTTATTGATGTGCATCGAGTTTGACATACCATCAATGATTCACTAAGCTGCAGTTAGAGGGACAAGTCTGCTATTTATTTTGTAATCCCTTCAGCTAGAGATCAGGCATCTGTTTGTAAAGCAATTTTTCATAAAAGCATGGGGAAGTCTTCCTGGTACCCATCTGGTTAATATACATTCCCAAGTATACTTCAATTTTTCTGGTAAAGTAATCTTATCCACTTGTTTTGCTACTTAAAATATCTTGCAGTGACCACTAACTACAAATCATGTGTCTGCATGTGTCTTATTTCAAAGCTCTGTTTCACCTGATTTATTGTGAAAGGCAAAGAAGGAGTTACATTAGCTACGGACTGAAGCTTTACAACAAAGTGCAGCCTTGTCTCACTTAAATAGCAAGTAAACTGAGAGCTAAACTGAATATCAAGCACATCTGAGATTCAACACCTATTAACACTGTATTTGTCAAAAAAATATCTCTGTACATTCACCTTTGGTCAAAAATTGGGCTTATCCCAAATTTATTTTTTTTTAGAAAAGAGGTAACTGCACCAGACCACAGGTGCTGACAGCACCAAGGTGCACCTCGAGAACCTGTGTTCACTCCCTGCTTGAAATGTCTGTTAAAAAACAAAGCATTACCCTTATCAACCCCTTCAGGGGTCTTTTTAGGCTATTCAGTATCACAAGTCACAACGAGTTCATAAGCTGGTTCCCTGGCTTCCATGTCTCCCAGCTGTGGTACAGCATCCTCTGTGGCTCTGAATGCAGTCTCAGAGAGCAGAAAGATGCTATCTGAAGTGCTGCCTCAAAAGCCCTACTTTAATTCTCTTTGAAATCCCATTCCTGATTTCTGGGGAAGGGCAAACCAAAGTGCAACAAATGTTTGCAAGGCTGCAACCAGCTACAAGGACACTCCCTGCTGTCAGAGGTTAACATGAGCAGGTATTTATTATGAGAAGGACATCATCTCCATCATTTTAATTCAAGGCGTGATCATGGCTTTCTGATTAACTAATAATTTCAGAATTGAAGAATGTACTACATCCTTTCGCCTTTTTTTTTTAATTATTTAATTTTTTGCCACTTAAGGGCTCATAAAAGTGATTTGGATGAGCTTCAAGATTTAAAGCTAAGGCTTTGAAAAATGCATGGATACTTATATACATGTGCATTATGCATTAGCAACATTTGTAGCATATGAACGCTAAAAAGTGTAGCCAGATCCTCAGGAGATACTATGTCTGTGGAGCTATACCAGTGTACATTAGTTGTGGGTGGAAGCCAAAGAATCCAATGATCTCTGAAATTAATCTGGTAACAATAATACAACTTCTGCTGCAACAAACTGTGTTAAAAATAAACAACCCCCCTGCCAGGTGCTGTTTCAAGTTGGAATGTTTTATCAATCTCAGCAGAGAACAAAGACTAGAGTGAACTAAAACTATTCACAAACACAGGCTGAAAAGCACCGAGGTAGATGAGACAGAAAAACGTCAGCTTGCAAGCAACGATAGGATGACTTTCCAGAGTTTCCTCTGAACTGGATAAAAACTTCACATCTGTGAACCAAGCAGCTCACAGTGGAATTTAATTCACACACGGATGTGGAGAAAACAAGGCAATTCAGCTGGGTGGTTTTGTTGTTTGAACAAAGTGAGACAAAGCAGCATTAGTCCCAAATATTGAAAACTTCCCATAAATTATTCTTTCCATTCTTTGGCCCAATTGAACTCTGGGCTGAAGCTGTGAAGCTGTGTGGGAGTATTTTATAAACTTAGCTGAAAGCATGATGTGGTTTTATATACACATTTACGCAGAACATCTTGCATAGCATTCTACAAGTAATGACTTAGGTACTGGTAACGCATCAGATATGTAAGCAAATGTGGCAGCAGCTCTATTTCAGTAATAGCTGGCACCAAGTTGACCCCATCTTATGGAGAAAGGAAAGTTGGCTAGGCCATCAGAAGGAGCATTGTTCCCCAGCCTGTTTCTAGAGGAGTGATGGAATCCCAGCCTCCTCCTGGATGCTGGCAGCGTAAGGGAAGGCAGGACCCAGATCACAGCCTCGTCAGGAAGACTGAAAAATTTTACGCTGAGTATGGGCATTCTCGCCTTTTGCCCCATCATGTTTTGGGGATATGTGATGTCACCTCACCTAGTTCCTGTCTTTTTAGATAAACACTCCTTAATTTTAGCTTTTACGCACTTTTCAAGTAGTAAGAGCAAGGCTGAAAAGTTTATGTTCCCACCTGAACACGAGGAGCACATCTTACCTTTAACAAGACTGCTAGTCCTAAACTCGCTCTTTTTGTCAGATTTGTAGCTGTCCTCTTACTTTATAAATGAGAAATCTCTGACTGGGTCTCTTCAGGGGAGAAAACCACAAGAGTCGGGTAGCTTCCACAGTAGAAAGACCAACTAGCTGAATTAGTGACAATGCCACAAGATGGTGCTGAACATTTCTTTGACAGGGCCCTTGAAGCTTTTCGGTTTGGTGCTTAAGAATTATTAGCTTTGTCTTTTCTCTGACTAAACCTCTCCCCGGTTGAAGTTTACTCTGTATCTGTGCTGGCTTACTGCACGGGGGTACCCAAATGGGCTGGCATTTCACCCAGACTGGGTAACAGGGTTTCTGTTTTATACTTTTCTTAACACATCATCTGTGTTATTTTACAGTTGTGTAACCCAAGACGATTTTGTGGCAGGTCAGGAAAGCTTTGATCCTACTATGGAAAAGCCTTCCAGATTAATAATGTTTTGCAAGGCACCCTGTTGGTCACAGCAACCAGGATGGTGACCTGACAATGCAATTCAATTTTCATGGCAATTACGATGCTTTTTTATTTTTAAAGAGAAAAAAATCATACAAGCAGGAGCTATAGGATTTCATTCCATTAAATAAAAACCTCTAGAAAAAAATCTCTCAGGAAAGAAATTGCCTGCTGTTATGAGTTACAATACACTCTTGAACAGAAAGATCTGGTCATTAAATTTTTTCCACTAATGACTCTCTAAAATGAAATTTTCAGCATTGTGAGGTTTAATGAACCATTTCTAACATTTCCAGTCCATGACTGATAATGCTGTTAAGTTTCCTAAACAGAAGTTTAGGAAAAAAACAGAACATTAAAAACTTCTAGGTCAGATTCTCAGTGAGATCGAAGGACCTAGAAAGATTTATAGCCACTTCAGATTAGGCCTTCAAGTATAAAAAGCATTTCATTCATGCTTTTATGAACTTGATGGAGTTTGGATTTGGATCCTGAAAAAAAAATGCCCTGCATTTTATAATGGAAAGCATTCAAATCTGGAATCTGAATATCCTGAAGTCTAGGAGTGTTTATGTTTCTGTCTGAGCTTAAGGAGCACATCCTATCTTTAATCAGTGGTGCCTCTGTGCTCCACAGGATTTGCAGACTCCTTTCCCACAGACAATACCTCCTACAGCCTCTTTTTCCAGATGCTCTGCTGATTTTATAACCAGTCAACCCAGAACAAACAGCAGACACAGCCTTCTAATATACAGCAATCTCTCCGCTTGTTTATTTTCCTTACCAATAGAGATGAGTGGTGTCAGTGGTAACAAGAGTAATGCGTCCAGCCCCAGTTTTACCTCCAGTTTGGATAATGGTAGTCATCTCTCGTCCTACTTCTGTTTTACACGTCGTCACTGTAATAACCTTTTCCCCAAACTGCATGCCATCCACTAAGGCAAGGAAGGGTGTGACCTTTGTTTATAGTCGGCATCACTCCCAGGCTTGTGTTAAGGTTAAAACCCACTGGTCAGTGTTTGTTGAAAATCGTCACTGTATTTTCTGTCTGTAAAATGGGAACGGATTGTATTTGTGAATAAAACCACGCATAGTGATCTCACAGTGTTTTATTAAGATTACTTCCTCAGACTGAAAGGCAAAGGAATTAGGACACAGAAAGTTCAAGACAATTACAGAAAAATGAACTGAGTCCAATGCCACATCTAAATTCCTGGATTTCTAATTGTCTGTCCATTCCTTTCACAATCTGCACATGCTATATCAAATGAGAATTACATAGCGTTTAACACTCCATTTTAAATAATGCAATCAACTGAAAAATCAGCAGCTCACAAAGTAGTAATTCCGGGTCTATTTTTAAATAAACCCATCCAAATATTTCGCCATAGCTTCTCATTATTGATTTATTACCACTCGGTCATTTTGCAGTAATTAATGTGAAATTGTTGTTTTTTAAAAATCCATTATGTAAATGCGGTGTCAATTAAACTTACTGCAACAACAGATACCAGTAAGAATACAACTGTTCTTAGAATGGCATTATGGAAAATAGTATATTTTCCTAGGCATTCTCCTATGTGTGTTTTGCAGGGCATGAGGTTGGCTTTCCTCCCTTACCCTTCAATGTGGCTGTCAGGTTGCATTCTTTGGTTTGCTATTGTTTTTCTAAACTGTGATGGAAACCCGGTAGATAGCTAGTAAAAAAAAAAAAAATAATCTAAAGAATTCTGTGTTTTCCTAAGCACATTCAAGTCTGGAACATGACTTGGATTGCAACAGATTTTTAATGGGAGCAAGAAGCTCGGTGTTTGCATAATGTCTTCTGTACCAACTGTCTGGTTTCTGGAAAATGTGGTGGAATATTCATACTCCACACCCTACATGAGTGATATAGTTAGTGTAGCCTTCTGACAAGCGTAAATTACAGAACAAAATCTGCATTCAAAGTCATTCATGGTCCTCTCACACTCACTGCCAGTTTACCTGCTGGGTTTAGGATTCCCTCGTTCTACAGGAATCTAAGAAGGCCTTAATGAAAATAAAACTCATGGCCTAATGCTTTGGTCATCTCCATCGCATCATCCTTTCAGCTACTTAGCTGAAGTCAGTGGGAGGGAAAAAAATCTAGGATTTTACAATGCAAAATGTTACCAAATTTATGGTGACACTTGTAACAGTGTTATTATTACAATGCTTCCTAAGTAGACCTGGATATAAGTAATGAAAAAAATGAAGAGCTAACACTCTGAAACTTCCCGCCTCATCCTTGGGATGTTTAGAAATACGGAGAAGCCACATTGTCTTGTGATTTCCATGGCAATGACCAAGCCAGCCACCATTCTGCCTGCCCTGGCCCATGGCATCAGGCAAGGGAGGGCCAAGACATGCCCAAAAGACTCTGCATTTAGGGCTCGGTTTTGTGTCACCCTCAAACATGCAGCTTGCTTACAGCTAAGCAAAAAAGGCAAAAACCCTGCAGGTTTTGTGCTTCCCTGACACATATAGGCGGGATATAGAGTGACTTTCTGCCACTGTGCTTGATAGCCAGCTTGATCCTTACTTGGCTGGTTGTCCTGTTGCAATCTTTTATGTACCTCTCCTGGGCAAAGCAATCCATAACTTTGCTTGTTATGTGCCATTATGGACCATTCTGAGGGAGCACACTGTGAAAAAGCATATTGAATACAAGGTTTGGGTCTATAAGACAACTTTCACAGAACTTTGGGGAGTTTGGGTTAGAAACTGTCCCTAATTATCTGGAAGCACCACTGAAGTGGCATAAATTCTGACGTGTGTGCGTTAAAGGAGTAAGGGTAATACTTCATACTGCGGGGGGTATTATCGTTATTCCAGATAATGTGCACCACCACAACACTGACTTAAATCTTGGCTTAGCAGAGTGTAATACATGACTTGGAGCAGTCATTGAAAAGCCTTTGTGAATACTGTGGCAAAGGCTAATGTAAATAAAGGAAGATCAAAGTAAACTTTGAAGTAGGAATGGAGCCTGACATAGCCTAGCAAGACATACTGTACTTAGGCATAACCCAACAAGCTGGAAATATTTCATTTTAAATTTCCTGTGCAAGATGCCAGCCTTAAGACTTACTTTATTATTATTATTATTATTATTATTATTATTGTTATACATTTTGGTTCTCACTGCCATTAAGTACAAGCTGTGCCAGCAACTTATTTTACAAGCTTTCCATAAAGATATGGACTATATTTTCTTTTTGTAAACACTGTTGATAGCATTTTACCATACAGCAGAACAGTGCAGTTTACCAGCTCCACTAGCACACAACGAATGCTGTCAGTGCCCCCACAAACCCACGGTGCAGCAAACAGAGAGCCCCACAAAGGTCCAGGAGAAGGTGTCGGGATGTAAGTGCATCAGTCCCTTGGCAGTCTCCTTTCAGCCACCTCTGTTTTCATCTTTATGTTGAACCTCCCATACAAGCTACAGCGCTGGAAGCAGCTATGCCGAGTCCCATTTTTGAGACCTGTCAAATATCTTTAGACAAAGCTTATCTCACGGTTCCAGCCGTGTATGCAGGTTCTTGAGGGAAGCAACACCTTTCACTCATAACCGCACAGGTCTTCACAATTCTCAGTCTCTAGTGTTGGAGGCTCCACGGGGCAATCCTTCTGTCACTGTGGCTCCCCAATGCCTACGGACGGGGCCTTTATTCTGCCTTTCATTCCACAGAAGAAGGCGAATGAGGTTCAGCTGCAGAAAAATCTGCATCTACCCCAAGCGGATAGCACCCTTACACACAGGCTCTCACCCGAAGGCGTACTCCAGCCAGCATCTTCTCACCAACATGTGCAGTGCAGCTGGTCGACCACTGGGCTATAGCAATGAGCTAGAGAGAAGGCAGAGAATCACTCTTGGTGAGTTATGTCTACTGGAGACAAGCCTGAGCAAGAAACTCTAAGCCCTAACCTGGATTTCTCCAGAGCCCTTGTGTAGTCACATCCTACAGGGTAATGGGCGTCTTTTATTGCTGCATGATAGACAAAATTTAAGTGATATAGATTTATTACTTGGCAAGTCATTAATAATGACTTCTGGTAATATTCTTCTCTGCACAGGGAGTACTGGCTCCACTCTCCTCCGCCTTTGGCGGTGTGCAAGTGGCAGATATGTCCTGTTCTGTTCATTCCTGGAATCCTTGAAGGACATGGTGCTGGGCAAGCGGCATGGCTGCTCTGGACTGAGCAAGACAACAAACAGCAGCCTGGCAGCCACTTGCCTCCAGCCCTCCTGGCTGCCCTCCCAGATGAGAGCAAAAGCCACAAGGTAACAGAAAACTCCTTCACATACCCAGCACATCACTCAGCTGCAGCCAGCAAAACACCTGGAAATCGGGACCCCGTTTTGAATAGTTGTTGAGCATAACATGAGGACAATCTCCATGTGAAAAACTCTGGGTCTGAGTGATCCCCAGTAGATCAGCTATAACATAAACACCGGCATATCCAAACAGACTTAGGCCATTGTAGAGATTAAAGTAAATCCCAGAGTATTTTATTCTAGATATAAACCTAAATAACAACAAATCTGTATCTGCTGTATAATACTAAATAACTCCTCCCTTGCTTTTTGTCTTCCCTGTGTCAAAGAACATCATCAGCTTTGACAGTCAAGTACTCAGAAATAAGGGAATACTGGAATGCCAGCTGTTTTGTTCAAACGGAGGAGTGGCTGTCCCCTAATGTGCTGTGCAGCACTAGCTGGATTAATTGCATTACATGCTCTTTTTCTAGAGAAAGAAATTCTACCCAACTGAGCAATCTCGGGGCCTGCACTCAGAACGCTGATTGCTAGGTCAGTGCTTTCATTATTACGGGTTCTTGGTGGAAACATAAACCACAAAGAGTAGGGAGTTCTCGTGGTTTGTACAGCTCAGCAGAACATACAGACTATTCAGTTTGGATGAATTTTCTTAACGTTGAGCATTCATTGCACGCACAGATTGCTTTTGACATTGTTGGCACTTAAGTAACAATTACAGCCCCTGTTATCCAGTGTATTTTTTTTTTTAAAAAAAGCTCTTTTTCTTTTTCAAAGGCATTTCCCTTTGCAATGTGAGGTGTTTCTGTATCATCTCTCTGCCTTAAGGGATGTGGTATGGTTGGTATATCACTGCTCGTGGGAAACCAGGCTCTGGGGATGCAGCTGTGTTGCCAGAAAGTCTGCACACTACAGACGTATCTTTTGTGCGTTGCCAGTAAGTAGCGACTGTGACTATATCCCTAAGGGTTCCTGAAAGGTTTTGGACTGTAGGTGTATCCCTGTGCTGCCAGAAAGCCCGTGGTTGTGGGTGTCTTTTTCTATAGGGCTGAAAAGTTGTGGGCTACTGATATATCAGTATGTGCTGTCATAAAGCATGTGCGCAGTAGGTGTATCCCTCTCTTCTGCTAGAGGCCTTTGGGCAATTCCAGAGCTATTTGTCTTCACAGCATTTGGGACACATGCTGCTCTATTTGCCCTAGCATATCTACATGGTAATAAAGTTGTAGGTGTGCTAACACATTTGTGCCAAATTACTCACTCTATGGGCATATGCACCATCCCTCTGAGGATCTCAAGATTATCTAAAATTGCTAATTAAGCTTCCTACACCGGAGACAAGTAAGGGTTATTTATGCCCATTTTACAGACAGGTTGCCGTGTTCCCTGGAGGGCTGGTGTGCTGCCTGCTGGGGGTGTGCGTAAAAAACCCTGTACCCATTCCGGGTCCCTTAACCAGGCAGAACACTGATCTGGGTAGCAGCTGAAACTATCACTCTGCAGCAAGTAATAAATCTTGAAGCTGAGGTCAAAGGGAGCTTAGCTGGCATGTATACAGCATACGTAGAAAATACCACATGCATTTATCTTCCTGCTTTCAGGAACTGCAACTTTTGATTCCAGGACAAGCCCCAAGAGACTGCCCAGGCTCTTGCTGCAGAGCCTGGGCAGTCTCAAAAGACCTAAATACCAACTTCAGTATGACTTTGTAGCACAATATAGCCGTCTGTACTATGTGCATTCCCAAAGGAATGAATTATCCTGCAGGACACAGGGTGCAAATGCATAACAAGGTTCCCATCCGAATCTTTGTGTTTGTGCCTGCTAATTGGCTCTAAGGATCCAGTCTAGACAACTCTCTTTCCTTCTCAAGATAAAAATAAGGAAGTGTGAAAAGATGCTGAACCCAGGCAGACATAGAACAGGCTAAAATTTTCAGAAGATTGTGGGGATTCCACTTTTTATGTTCACTCATTACAATTGCATCATATTTTGCCTTCTGCATGGAAAGAAATACTGATCATCTCACTCAGTACTAACATAAAGCTGCCTGTATTTTTCTCTGTACTCAAAAAATGCACATACTGATATGTGTTTAGCCAGGGAATGCATCTGATCATGTGCCCAGATGAAAAACCAGGCTCCAAATACCCATCTGGATTCAGAAATAAGCTCAGCACCTTGGGCTCATCACTAATGGAAAGAATGACAGACACAAGAATGACTTCATGGTCGTAAGGCCCTGAAAATGTACATCCAAAATGTTTGTAACAATATATATTTTATCAGCTTTGGAAGCTGCTAAAAATAAAGAGCCAAATGACGACAGTGAAGAGTATCTGCAAGGGAAGGTGCTTTGTGCCAATAAGTTGGGGATATTACCTTTGGCTCACAAGTCTGCATCAGTTTTTTGGCCATACACTCAAACTTGACTCATGCACACCCTGCAAAAATATAAGAGAAGCAGAAGATGTCACTTGCTTCCTCAGGCTCAAACCCCACGTTTTAAAAAGTATATCGAACATTGCATGCAACGTATGTTATTCTACCTGTTTTTCTTTCCTTCTAATACAGAGAAGCAGCCCTAGAACTGGGTGAATATTGCAAGAAGGTTTTGCATAATTACTTCCTGGTTTGAACATTTAAATGAACATGCTTGAGGCATAGCTGTTAAGTATGCAACTGCACTAAACTTGACAAGCTGGAGAAGCCCAGGAGGAGGGTTGTGAAGAAAAAGCGAGCAATGATTTTTGTAGTACTCGTGGCTGAGTGCAGGCTCTGCTTCATTTCCACTACCAAAAGTCCAGGTGAACTCTGCTATCCCACCGGTTTCCTTAGCTTTAAATGGATTTCTACCCATTTTGTATTTCCACTTTTTAAGGACTCAAGTAAATTATTTTACTGGCAATGGTACATGATAACAATGGCATTGTAAGGAAATATCACAAAAGGATTTGTCAAAGGTTTGGGTTTTGAACCTGCCACCCTGAGGATTTCCACTGCAAAGGCATTTCCTAGAGCCACCTTTCTCCCGTCGGAGAGCAGAGTGATGCCTGGCGAGCTGTGTGTCAAGGCAGCTTGAGGTGGGAGGCGCGAACGTCCCAGCGAGCCATGGATACTCGTTATCTTGCACGGACACTTGTTCAGCCCGGTGGAGGGGACCCTCAGCTCCACCTTCAGTTACTTCAACCATCAAGGCTACTTCTACCTCCCTGGCCTTACCGAGGAAAGCTGGCAACAGTCCCAAACCTATTCCAGCTCTCTCCCAAGGCTGCTATGGATGACCTGCCGGTTGGGCTGACAGCTGGGATAAGTGGTAAGTGCCAGGTTGCAATGCTCTTCCCTCAGGCAACAACCAGTCAACCCAAAGTAAAATGGGTAAGAAGCCTGGGGCTGGACTGGAGGTAGTTTGGGGGTTTTTGTGACCCACAGAATAGACAGGATTCTCTAAAAAGGGATAAGGACTAATATCCGGCAGGAGAGCCTGCAGCCTGTCCGCTAGACCCTATTACAGGTCACCCACGGGACATGGCAAGGAATAATGTGGGGAGAGGAAGGGCGAGGAAATCTCTTGCAGGATCCTGGGTGTCTTTCAGGCAGGGAACACCACCAGGTGATGGCTGGAGAAGCCTGGACTCGCTCTTCCTTCCCAGACCTGCTGCTCCATCTGCTCCGGCAGTTTCCAGGCGCTGCCAGTGCCGTATCAGTTCTCGCAGCTGCGTTGGTGGTGCGTGAATGCCTTTCTTAAGAATATTTGTAATCAGCTACAATTTTGATGTGCTGCCAATATTTTTTTTCTTTCAGCAGTTCCTCCAGGACTGAGGAAATAGTAAGTTTTCAATCATTTCCATTGTGGCAATATCTGAAGAGAAATTACCAGAAGGAAACCAAGGTACTTTTCTGTGCTGATCACTTTCTTCCTGCCAGATTTCAAAGTGTGAGACAAACTATAGGTGTTGGAGCTTCTCAGAAGAGGTGGCAAGAACCTTTCCCCACATGAAGCGTTGGCCCAGTGACAGGGATCATGGTGCATTGCCTACCTCTATAAAGCTGACAGGTGAATTTGGCCCGTGTGGATTAAACAGACTAATAGAAGGTGATAAAGGAAATTCAACCCTGGGTAAATAAAATAAAGACGCAAAGCCCTCAAAGCCAAACCTCCTTTTGTGCGAAAAGTCATCTCTCACAATGGTAATCTCAGACTTCCCCTCCTCCTGTCTCAGAAGGTGTCTGTGGTGAGACCTGGGGAGCTGCTCTATTTCTGTGACACCCTCCTGCCTGCAGATAAAGTTCACGGGAGCTGACAGCACATCGGAATTTTATTAGCAATTTTCCATTGCATCACACCAGACAACCACCAACACGAAAAGTAATGTTTGTTGAGCTGCTGTGACATGGGTTTTGTTCTAACTCAGAAGTATGTCTAAACCTATTCCATCAACACTTTTTGTCGTGTATGAGACATGTAATGATTAATGTAGAGAGACTTCATCAAGAAGGGCCATTCCACACCCTCATCCACCTATTACCAATTCCCACCTATAGAAAACATGTCCGGGCAAGACTCAACTCTATTTGCTCAGTGAGATGTTTTCTCAGGAAAAGAATGAGATTATTCATCCAGAGATTAGGGAGTTTGATTTAACCTCTCCTTTGAAAGACAGACTCTGTAATGACACAGCACTCTCCTGGCGATACCACACAGCTGGATTTGCCATGTTGGACTCAGACCTGAACCCCCTGACTCAGGTGTATAGTTGGACAAACTGCTTTCCACTACAAAAGCAGAGCTCGGGGGAGCGTAATAACTTCGAAGGACTGTATAGGTTGGAGTCCTGGGCTTTTAAAAAAATAGATTTAATTGAATATTATTATTTTTTCTTAAACAGAATAATTAGGCAAAGTCACTGCTGCAGATGCATGAAAATACTTCTCACCAGAGAATAAGCTGTATGTTGTGTACATGCCTCAGTATTACAGTTGGGTTTTATTAGTTTGTTTGTTCTACACTTTCAAGTGTACTGGTGTAGTTAAAGCATTTTCATCTGGACAAAGGTTTTAGTTTTTGCTGGCTAGTTCACTGAAGCTGCTATTGCATGTTTGTAAATTCCGGTTTAGACATTTATAAATGTTTGTTTCCTGGATGCCATTGGTGAACTGAGCTTAAACGCTAGCATGGAGATATTTTTACAGCAAGAAGGTAGCTATTTCACTTTATGCAATGTTTATTTTGAGAGTTCTCCTTGTGCCCTTCCCCAGTTCCTCACTCAGGGGCACCTTCACAAACATTTGCTGCGCAGGTGGTTGAAGTCCAAACATAAAAAGCAAGGCAGAAAGCTTTCATTTCAAACCCCATCTCAGGACAGCTGGAATTTTATAGAAGCAAGCACATTTTTGTTAATTTCTCTCCCCCTTAATTGTCTGTAATTTGTCATTTTGTTTGTTTGTTTCTTGAGGATTGTTACTAGCGAACGGCAAATGAATAAAATGCAGTGTGGTTTGAAGCAGATTGACTGCCAACTAGGTAAAAAAAAAAAAAAAAAAGGCTGTAATAAATCAGTGAGTCACCTGACATTCACAGGAAAAATGTGGGATGTACAGTAGGAAGGGAAAGTATAGAACGGAATGGGTTGCTGCGGCATGCCCTGTTCTCCTGCCGTGCCTGTGTTACTGGCGGATGGAGACTGGGTCTTAACCACCGTGTAAGAAAGAAGCTGCACAAGTATTTCACAGTGGGAAAGGAAAGAGGAGAGTTCATAGCTTGCATTGAGGGTATCACCAGAAAAAAAGGTCGAGAAAGAAAAAAAAATAATAAAAATTGCCTCTGGGTATTTTTATGCGTGGCATCGGTTGACAGAGAGCAGAAAACCTTTCAGAAAGCCAAGTGAAAGTCATTAGTGACTGTGACAATGGGAAGACTCTAGGGCAGGAAGAAAAATGTATTCTCTCTTAATTACACTGTAGACTTTTTCCCTTGGGTTCTCCCTTGGTTGGAGTGTTAATGCTTCGTAGTTAATTAGCTCTTCCCTCCTTCAAAGCAATTTTATGATATTAATTAATATAGCATTGTTAACCTATTAATCCTGCCAATTGGCTTGAGGTATTGCACAAATGGTTAAAAACAAACAGCAACCGAAACACAGCCATTATTTATCGAAGTTTTTTTTTTAATTGGAAATGGCTGCTCAGCCCTATGGACACAGAGACTCCAGGATCCCTCCTGTCGGAGATTTTATGCAGGCACACCAAAGGCTATAGAGAAATGCAGGTCCCAGCCCTGAGACACGGTCTACATAAAGCCTTAAATCCTGATCCAAGAAGCCTTTCCAAGTCATACTTAGCTCTCAAGATGTGACCTGTCTCACAGAAATTGAAAGAATTAAAAAATTTGCAAAGACTTAAGTGGTGCATCGAACCCCCAGTGATGCTGACCCCCACTCTCAAGATTCACTTCGGGGCAGGTTTCACATGGCTGGCAGATGCCAAGATGCTTCCAAATTTTTGAAGCTAACCTGCGGAGGTCATTATAAATGGCGTCAGGGAAGATGTGGGAGATGGTAAAGCAGGAGGAAGAGTTGATTTTGAGACAAGCAGTAATTTAATGTTCTGCAGAGGGTCCTCAGTAAAATATAGAGTACTGTGGTTGAGTCTAGGCAGCGCTTGTACTGAGCTATGCTCGTGGTACAACACATTGGCAGCTCCCGTAAGAACTGGCAGCTGCCAGAACCTCAGGTTTCTTGAAAAGAAATAGAGAAAGGTAGAAAAAATGTGAATATAAATAAAAAGGCATAGAGGCTGGGTGGAGAGCAGAGTGGAGCCTGCACAGAGCTACAGAGAGGTCAGAGGTGTTAACTCAGTAATGACAGATGAAATATCAACATTTTAACTGGTGTATTTTCTTGTGTAATGGCTGAATATATGGCTCGGGCACACCCTGCAATCACCCCCCACCCCCAGCTGACAATGAACAAACGATCTCTGGTAGCTTTTGACCATGCGCACACAGTGGCAGAGCTCTCCTTTTAAAACAAAATCCAGGAGAGGGGGGTAGCTGTGGCCCCTGCGTCAGCACATTTTCATCACACAAAAGAGGAGGCACAGGATCACAGATCTACCCTGCTGACTGCAGTTTGCCATCTCATAGAAATGGAGGGGGAGGGAGTGTTCCCTCCTGTAACGAAGGGACCAATCCTTCAG
Organism: Falco cherrug; assembly: GCF_023634085.1. Lineage (NCBI taxonomy): Eukaryota > Metazoa > Chordata > Aves > Falconiformes > Falconidae > Falco > Falco cherrug. The sequence goes on from NC_073709.1 coordinate 27,649,867, forward strand.
CATCTACTGAAGTTCCCACATATAATCAATATATGAGGCAAAACCAAGTTCTCCATTCTTAAGCGTTCCTTCCTCCCAGGTAAGGATAACGCAAAGAAAAACGTGGGAGTTACTTGAATGGGTCAGTTCCAGGTGGAATTTTATTTGGAAGAGAAGCATGATTCTGACAGAATACTGGCAGCATTATTTCTTGTATTGTTAGAAAATAAACCGTAATGCATTGCAGCCCAGCATTAACAGAGAAACTTCACAGTCATATTATAAACAGGAACATTAGCAGTTTTATCATCTTGTTCCAGGTAATCATCTTGTTCCATATAATTATTAGCTTTTGCTTCTTGGATGAAGTAATCTTTGAAAATCTGTTCCTATTTAATTAGCCACATTCCCTACTGACTGCCACAGGCATCTCCTGTGCAGGTGTAGTCTTGAAGCTGTAAATTCATTTTCAGAAGCGATTCCAAGAAGGAGCTGCACAGGCTGGAATCTGCAGCAGAAAACCTCTTCTGCATCAGTCTTACCACGTAGGACAAGACGATCAGCTCCGGGGCTGTGAAACAAGCTCACTTCTGAGCAGCGAACTAGCCGAGCAATGAGACCTGGTCAGGGGTAGGTTTTCTTGTTGTTCTGTTATGCTCAGTGCTTGGAAAGCTCGGTCTTAGCTTCCATTGAAGTTACTTGGAGTTTAGGTGTACTTAGCATCATCCAAAAGTAGATCCTAATTACCTGAGCAAAAGGCAAGATTCCAAATTAATAATGGCCTAGGGATGGGCTTTGAATTCCCACTGACTGAGGGGTAAGTCCTGTAATTGCACACACATGTTCGTGCCCTGCCCTCGGTCCATGGTGATCAGCTCCGTGTGACCCCAAGCTTTAATGCCGATGGGAAGGATGTGCATTAAAGCTGCCAGCAGCGTATGGCCACTCCCAGGATTTCAGCCTGTTTCCTGACTGGCTAGGAATTGTTTTTAGGCAAAGAATGATGACAGCTGTGATTGTCATGGAAAGAAGAGACTGGGAAAATGAATAAAGGATGGGGGAGGGTGGAAATTGGGGCTTTAGTATATTGCACAGTAAACCACAATAAACACAGTAAAAAAAAAAAAAAAAGGTAAATTGGTCTATGAGCACCTCTGCCATGCTGCAAGGTAGGGCACAGCCAAACCAGGGTGACTGTGCCGTAGCCTTTTGACTAACGACAGCAGAGAGAGAAAGTTTCCAGCCTTCTTTCATATACAAACCACAACTATGTCAACCTGCCTAGGACACAAAGATTACACAACATCTCCATTAGAAAGCAAAAAAAAAAAAAAAAAAGGCATATGCTGAGTCCTACCAGCTGTGGTGATCCAGCAGTCATCAGAGTTCAAAGAAACGAGGGACTGGGGGCAAAAAAGAAGAAGTAAAAATGCTCAAACAAGGCCAGACCCCTTGAGGAGGTCCTGCTGGCAGTGGTGGTCTCCCAGCATCGAACACCTTCTCCAGGAGTTTCCCATTTGTTGCCTCAGTCCAACTGTGCCTACCCTGGAGCACCCAAACCTTGATTTTAGGAGGAGGAAAGTTAACTGCCTCACCTGAGCTTTAGATGATGCCCGACTTAGAGAAAGCAATAACCACCTGCTAAGAAATAGAAGTCATTTTTAAAAATGAAGGCTGGGACTTCCAAAAGAGCTGACAAGCTATTTACCTCAGACCACAGGCTTCAGAGAATTAAAAAATTCCCGTTTTAACTTGTGAGTTTATCTGCTAACTTTTTTAAAATAGATCTCTATAGTCTTGGAATTTCACATGGGGCTTTGGAAATCAGTTCTTGGCTTCTCTCTCCTGCTGTTATAGGAGCACGTATTTCCCCTGACATTGGCCCAGTCTCTTCCCTCCACAGTGTTACACAATGTGCTTTTGGTACCGGCAAATTCAGCTCTAATCTTTTCATCTCCAGCAGCAGCTGGTTTTCTTCAGGTGCTGTAAGAAGAGACTTTGGGGATCCTCTGGAGGGGAGAGGCTGGTAGGTCCAATTCCACTCTGTGTTCACAGTTAGAACGAATAGCCTAAGGTAAAGAGAATCCTCCTCTGCTCCAGGTTTATTCCCCTGGCCCCAGGCCATAGCAATAAAGAAGTCCTTTGAAATTATTCCCCAGTCCATGATAACCTTTGTAAATCCCACATCAGGAAGGGGTTTGGCAGAGTTATAGCCGCCAGCGTCGCCATTATTCTTTCTTTGACCCTCATCCAAAGCATGTTTGTGTTGCAGACGACAGAATGAGTTTTCCCTGGGTGCCTGTGCACAATGTGGATGGGGAAAAGCCGTGAAGGGTCTCTGTGTCCTCCCTCCTCTCTCTCCTCCTTGCTGCTGCACTGGGCTCCGGTAAAGGCAAAAGCCAATCCTCATGCAATAGTATCATAATTATTATTAGTCTTGGATGATATCCCAAAATGACATCAAACTCACTAGAACATATAATAAGTCATTAAGAGGATTAAACAGATCTTAAGCCCTTTCTCACTGTCGACGTCTATTGCCTACGTACCGGCAGCTGAAAGTGAGGAGCCTGTCAGTCAGAGCCTGGTTTTAATTTCCACTGAAGGAACTTCACAGAGGCAAATCCATCTGTCTCAGGAGAGATGCTTTTGGTTTGAACGAGAATAAAAAGGATGAGATTCAGGCCCCTAATATTAATATATTAACCTTCTGCTTGGCTGCCCACCATTGTCCTTTATGCCTGCCATAGGGACATTGATGCTGGTGGGATTTCTCCACGTAGTTTAACCTGGCCCCGCTCAAGGGGTTTTGCTGGGGGGGGAACTGGTAGCACGCCACTCCGTCCCTGTGGTTGGCATAACTGGAGGCTCATCAGAGGCTTATTCTACTTTTCTATATGTTGTCTTTGACGCACTCCGAGCACTTCAAAAACATGCAGGGGTTCAGCCTCACAGTGCCCGAGTGCGATGGGACGGTATCCCATTGTACAGGGGATTACAAACTCACACTGCCAACCTTTAAGCTTCTGGCTTGGCACATAGGAGCCTTAGGCTCCTTACAGAGTCAGTTAAGTCCCCAGCCACCTAAATTAGGTATTCTGAATTATCGCAAAGAGATTAAAAACCTGACTTTCAAGCATGGCTTCTAATTTGGGGATACGCCACTTCTGGTTGTTCTGGGAGCATCTTGGCCTTGATTTGCACATGGTGGAAGCTGCGGGTCCCACGGGCTTCATATGGAGTTGAGAGCGTTGAAGGCCAGGCCTCCAACTGGGCAAACAAACCCAAACACAACGAAAATCAGAAGTCAGTTTGGAAAACAAGCCCTACAGCTCTCTGCCAAAGGAGGCCTGGGATAACTTGTAGAGGATTGCTCCCCTATATTTTGAGCCCAAATGCCATACCTTAACCACAGTGCTACCCTTGCCTTGTCATGAGGGATGTTACAGAAAAGTCTAGAAGCTATGGGTCCAGCCAAAGTGTTTCATATGGGTTTTTTAGGCAATAATGCAAACCTCAGCAAAAGAATGTTTGGTAGATATGGACGAGTACTTCTCTGTCTGGGAAATTATGGCTCTTTAAAGAGGGGCAAAATCATTTATCGGGAGGAGGGAAATACGTTTGGCTTCCTCCTACAAATTTATCACTTCTTTGTAATGACAAAGTTATGAATAAGCATGTTATTTCTTGATCTGTAACTACGGATTTTTTTTCTGTAAATGTTCTTGTGGTTGCCCTGCCTGTCTCTGAGAAGTCCAGGGGTTTATTGATTGTTACAGAGTTGTTAACTACATAGCATTGATTTGGTCTTTTACCTTTTCTCTCCTCTTTTTTTCTTTTTAATATTTTTGATTGCTTTCCCAGCAGATCTGCCTGCCTGCATAACATTGTGCTCTGCCTTTTCTACAGTGAAATATATTTCTCAAATACTACCAGCTATAAAATGTGCTGGGCCATGCAAGTAATGTACCTCACATATATTCACTGCATATACTTGGTGCACCAAGCATCAAGCACTCCTGGAAACCTGCACAGACTAAAAGGATCTTCTTGTAATGAAAAAATAGGCAGAAAGTTAAATTTTAAGGCCATGATCTGCCTTGAGTACTCAGAATGCAAGGAAAACAGGGTTCAGAGAATAAAACACTACATAACTGCAGCAGTCAGTACTGCTGGATCCATGGGTAGAACTACGCCATAACTGGCAATGCAGGTGAAATAGCATAAAAAGTGAGAAATTAAAAGCTATGCAATGTGCTGGGATAAAATAAAGTTGAGAAAATTGATCTGTTTTTGTTCTACCCTCTTCTAGTTACTTTAATCTCAGACATTGCTACAAAGAATGGAAGGATAAAAATAGACAAAATCATGGCACTTTCTTAAGACATTGAATTATTAATGGAAAGCAAAATAATAACGCTCATATTAAGCTGTATGAAGCACCTCTTGACACAAAACAAAAACAAAACCAGTGGGGAATTCTGAAATTGCCAGCGTGAACTACTTCATAGTGTAGCAACAAAAGCCCTTTGAAAAGACTTCTACAAATCCTCAGTAAGTCCCTATATCTGAGGTAATCCGGAGTTGACTAACTGAATGATAAAAATGTAAACTTTCATATTTGGGGTCAAAGATAAAAAAGGTCTCCAAATGAGCCTCATTTTTTCTTGTGAGTCTGGGCCAATATCCTTAATCTCTACTTCCTGACCAAGCAGAAAACTACACACGTTATGAGTCTAGGGACAGAAGATTTCACAAGACCCAAATCAGCAGCTTTCTTCTCTCTATTTTTAAGGTTATCTGCCTTGAAAGAAGTAATTTTAAACTGATTTGTCCTTTCTCTCTCCCTTTCCCTCTTTATGATGTTGAAAGGCAGCCTGAGAAGATTTAACCTCTAAATGATACTGCCTTGCTTTCCTTTCATCTCATATCATCTGGATTGTCAATTCTGGGTCTTCACTGGTTTTGCATGAACATCTGTTGGCATCCTGCAAGGATGCATGTTGATACTTCTCACAAGCTGGTTAAAATTGCCAGGAGGAGGTGATGTGAAGGGAAAGACACACTCAGTGCTGGATAGCTTTACAGCAGAGGCTTCCTTCCTCAACATGTTAATTAATTTAAAATGCAAACACTAAATAAAGTGTGTTTCAGGGGAATATACGAATGGAAAGAAACACAGAGCTGCCATTCCACCACTCCCTGTAAGCTAGCACCACCGAGTGAATGCTGATGTCATGCTGTCAAATGATGCAGGATTAAGTACAGTCAGCTTGTTTATTCTGGGGCTGCATCTAGGCCTGGATTAGGGCAGAAAGGCAGAGAGCACGTTTTGGCTTTAGACAAACCACAAAGAACTAAAAAAAAATAATCTGTCTTTTAATGTTTGGCTTTTATTTCTACACGGCAGGTCATTTTCAGCTGATACTCTGTGAGTGGCACAGTAACCTGCCCTGCGTGCTCATCTTCAGATGTATTTGGACTGTGCTGCTGGTGTCTGTCATCACTTGTTGGTGTAACTTTTTAATTAAAACCCAAAAAGACCAAGAAGACTGACTATGCAGTTGTCAGTGATTGATTTACAAGAAGTTTCTTGAAAGATCTCTTTATGAATGGAGGTTCTTTGTTATTCAACCAACAGGAGAGCATGCAAGCCACGGACATGTTCTCAGAATCTGAGAAGGCATTAGTCATGACTGAGCGAGAGTATTCATTTGAAGTGCTCAGGAAATTTGGCACGATAGGTCCCATTTTAAAATCAATCCATTTTCTCAGCCTTGGGGGCACAAAGTGAGACACAGAGGAGAAATTTGACATCATCCAGTTGTCTGACAAATCAGATGACTAGTAGAGTAGTTGTTCAAACAAAACGTTGGGATGGGCAAATGATTCATAACACTATCCAGGGAATGATCTCTGTGGAGTCTCTGGAATGTGAAGTCAGTCAGTGTTTTTAAGAAGTTTTTAAGAGACTGGTATGTTGCTCACCTCTAGCAGTAACTGCTTATATTTGTCTTGATTTCCTCTGTTAAAATTGACTACATGATGATGTTGGAAGAGATCAACAACACTTCAAAATTATGTTTCTACAGTATATATATTTCTGTGATTATTTGTTCCACTTCCCAATTAACCCTATTCCACTGTATTAATCGTCTGGCAAAAGATAATTGCTGCTGCAATGTTTTTTGTACCCATTACTTTATAAGTTCATCAAGTTACTTCATCAAATGACAATCAGAGTTAATTTTGCAGAAGAGATCAAAACCCTTTATGGATGCTAAAATGAAATTAGGTGCTCCTACATACCGGTATACTATCACTTCCAGCTTGAGAATGCGAGACAGGCCACTGTTGCAGGCAAGGCTGGCTGATGTGGGGGTAGAAACCTCATCATCAGCCCCCACCAGCTTCCCTATAAAGTGTAGTGCATACAGGCCATTTGTGATTTTAACAAAACAACAAAGTTGTACCTTTCAGATTGGAATAGGAGATGCATGCGTTGATCACATAGCTTTGAGTCTCCAGAAAACACTCCACATGTGAACAGCTGTGTCGAAGATTACAGAACCTGTATTTTCGCATAGACAGGCAGGGAGCAGGTTGCTATAAACATGCAAATATTCAGCCTGAAGAAATCAGAACTAGCTGCTCTTTTAACAGAAGTGCGGACTATAAAATCGCAGTGCGTGGTTCGTGACCGCCACAAGCAGCAGTATGAAATGATAGACTGCAGCCCTGCAATGGAGCTACGGAGCAAAGCTGAATTGCCTCATCACGTCTTATCTGAAAGCAATTTTCAGAGGTAAAATGAAAACTAGCATAGCAGAAAGCAGAGGCATCATGCAAGGCTTATAAGAAAGTGACCATCAGGAACAACTTAGCAAAAGCAAACAAATCTTAATGGTCTTGCAGAATTTCTGTACTTAGCACCCCATATTCCATACCTCTCCTTCCTACAACTGTTGCTGCAGCTCGTGGGCTCAGGCAGAGGCCATGGTCACTGCAGCCTCACACCTCACAGCTGCATGGTGTGTAAGTGTTGGCAAGTTGTGGTTAGGGCTGGGACTTGCCAAGTTTCCAGGTGAGATTTAGATTAGCAGCTAGAGGATTTGGGGTCAGCACTTCATATGGGGTTAGTTCTGGGGTCTATAAAGACCCCAGGCTGGAATACTATGTGTGAATTTGCTACTGGTTATTCTTTTAAAGGAGAATAACTACCAGCACCATAGCGTGCTTTTTCTGAGAGATAAAGTTTTACTGGCACTCGTACAGACAGACCTTTGTGGTGCCTCTCAGGAGACCCACCAGAATGCGGACACCTTTAGAGAACACTTTCAAGACAAATAGGGAATCATGACTACACCGTGGTGGCCACTCTACCAAGGCAAAGCTAGAGACCTCCAGGTGAACTACCCAAGGACAAGCTGGGCCAATTTTTTGGAAGTATTGCAGGCAGAGGCTCTGAATATTTTGTGGTGGTTAGCTATTTGCAGAGCACTCAAGGCTGCAGCGCAGGCACTGAAGGCAGCCAAACAAACAGCGTAAAACCCACTGCAAGCTCCTTTGATCTTGTGTATGCACTGGGATTCAGGCAGGAGATTTATGAGAGCAGCCAATGCTGCACAAATCAGCAGGGCTAAAAATTGCACAAGAGCCCAGCACAGGGAGGAATATTAAAGCCACTGGGCCACCATCATGACAAAGTCCTTTCTCTTGCACAAGACCCTTGCAAGGCTCTTTCTGATTCCTGAGGCTGCAATATCCTCCTGTACAAAGAGAACCGGGGGTACAGCAGAATTGCTAACCTGCTGACTGATGTCCTCTATTTACATGAACCACCACAGCCCCCCACCCCACCCCAGCTAATTAGCTAATTGTCCCCTGTCTTGCCATGTTCCAAAGCATCTCATCTTTGCCACATGAAGACCTACAGCAAGCAAAAGCAATTTGTATTACACTTCACTGCCTCATCTGGACTCCAGAGTGTGAACTGAAGAAGCAGTGTTAAGGGAGCAGGTTTGTTGCATTTAGCATGAGGACTGATATTAAGAAGGCACAATATTAAATCCCTTTCTCTTTTTTAAAATCTGCTTTAGGCTTTTCGATGCCACAGTTACCCCGAAGCAGTAGGTACTGTACAGGCAGAATGGCCAACATGTAGTTCAAAAAGTAAAAAGAGCGAGAGAAGGATCTGTTCCAGTAGCTACTGGACGTAACCCAATAGAAGGCCCTAAAGCATTTCCCGGAGAATCCTCAGAGGAGTGAAATGGAGCTCATTGCCCTGGAAAGAGCCCTGACACAGGCATTGCAGGGGAGGAATGTCATGGATTAACTTCTTTTATAATCAGCTTGAATGACTACATCCCGAAGTACTGCACTCTGGAGTAGATACACCATTCGGGGGGGATTGGAGGGGCCTCCCACAGCATGCAATGTGCAGTCCCACCCTGCAGAAGGTGGTTGAGAACAAACGCATTACCTACAGTGGTCATTCTTAACCAGTGGTCTGTGGTTTGCAAACCTCTAGCACTTTTCCAGTGGAGGTCCTGATTTGTATTCCATTAATTTACACCATCTGCTTGTTTTATTACTTACCTACCTAATTACCAAAAGGTCAATTCACCAGGGGCTTGTTTTTCAAGAAACAATGTGCTACCTATACTTTTACATTTATTTTCTGTTATTATTTATCACAAAATAAACTTATTCTGATACCACTCAGCTGCAAAATTTCATTGCAGTACCACCTATAAATGGCATAATATCCTTCCATGCCATTAACTGCAAGTATGAGTAAATGCAAACACATATTCCTGCTTACATGACACTCCTTCCCTCCAACTATTTTCTGGTCTCCTGACCACAGGAGGCAGCTCGCCAACATGTCCTCTTTGGCTTACACATGCCCAGAGGATCTCTTGAATTCCCGTTCCCCCAGTCCTTCAGCATCTTTCTCTTACACTCACAAAAATGTTCAAAACACACCAGGCGCTTGGCATGACTGACTCAGGATGCTAAGAAACATCAGCTTTTACACAGGTGTTCCTACTGACTTCAGCTACTCCAGAGCGTATACATAGCACTCTGCAAACACATCATTCAGAATTATACCACTGTTTTCTCCTGTCCAACCAACGGATAAAAAGTGTTAGAAAGCAGAGAACCATAAGGCAAGGTGTTTCGTCTGTCATGATATGGAGCACTGAAGTGACATACATCAAAATCCACTAAGAAACAACCATTCTCACTGATGATGTCTTTGCATGAAGGGCGTGAAAGGAACTTAGGTGTGCATAAATTACCTCTTCACCAAAGAAGGAACCTGTGACCTGGGGTATGTGATTTAATTTTTTGTGGTCATCTTATTTTTTATGTTATTAGTACTCAGAGTATTAACATGTTACCTGCTAAAGGTATTTGATAAAGCCCATTTGTCAGTAAGGACTTTTCCTAAACTGTTTGAAATGCAGCGCAACTAATAAACTAATAAAAAATAAGTGATACAGCAGCAACCTTCTCACAAAATCACAGATGCCTATATAACAACAACCTCTACAGTTGATCAGCCATTGCAAAACTGGCTTGCTACAGCCATTAGCAGTCCGGAGTGGAAATTGGAGAGGAGTTCTCTGTGTGTGTGCCTGTTGCTGACGCAGGCATGAGTGGAACTTTTAGCTCTTCCGTGCAATAGCTGCTCTCGTTGGTGACCCCAGGATGGCCCCTCTACCCTGCTGCACCCACCGCTGCACCCAAAGTGGTGCTGCACTGGGCACAGCTGTTGCAGGTAAATGCTCTTCTGAAGTGCTTGCTCAGTTTCTTCATAACCCATACCTAGAGAAGAAGCAGGGACATTAATTTCCAGGCCCTCAGCTCCTATACTTCATGCTGGCCATCCCATGGCATGCTGCCAGAGAAACCATCACATGCAGAATACAGGGCCGTCTCATCACACTGGAGGCTGTCTTCCCTGAGCACCACACTGTTCAGTCAAACAAGGTCAGAGCTACAACAGTGGGCAGCAAGGAGGATGCTATAAACCACCACGGCTGGGGTCTATTCAAACACCACATAGTTTAACGAGCTTTGAGCAAACAAAGTAACGCAACACAGTATCTATGTGTAAATGCATAGCTGGCATAGAAAACACCGTTAATTCTACAGAGGGGACCTCTGCCTTTGCACCTCCAGAGTGGACTCCAAGCCAGCCCAGCAGCTATGCTGCAAACCATCCTGCCATTAGAAAGAACTAACACATAGGCAATATACATTAGCATGTAGCCCATGGAAAATGTTTCAGGAGCCTTTTGGCTGCCATCCAGCCTCGAGTGAGCTGAGCGTCTGTGGCAGCGCGGGGCTCCTTGCTGCAGGCATTGTCTTTGGGCTGACAGCATCCCAGCTGTGAAAAAGCACACTGAGGAGCCTTAGCAGAATGCTCCACATTACTCAGTTGGTGCAAAATATTGGTGTAACATATGATGTTTTGGAGTAACTGTCTGCATTATCACTAAAACCATAAATGTGACGATATTCCTCCGCTGCCTGAAGTTCACAGAACCATCTGTTTATCAGATATGAATGCAAGGGACTGGATCACACTCCAGAATTTTTTCATGTTGTCCTAGTACAGGCTGCCTTAAGAAAAAAGAGAAATTGAAAAGGAGATTGCTGAATAAAGGCAAAAAGTTCATACCATATATAGCCAGGAATATTTGAGGAAGATGTGCTGATAAAAAAAAAAAATAAAGATTATAGCTACACAGAAGTTTATTGCCAAATTGTTCTGACGAACACTTTTGGCACATCTTATCTGATGGTGTCCAGTACTCCTTAAGCACTAAAAAGAACTGATGTAATGACAATTAAAATAAATGGAATCTGCCTTGTGACTCCATTGGGATTTGGAATTTAAATTCCAGAACGCTATCAGCATTTTATCCAAGTTCATGGACTTCCTAGTGGTCTTTCTGTCTCTTGCGTTTGAAGATCACACCCCTTGAACAGATCACAGGAACTCCAGAAAGAGGCAGGCAGGGAAACCTTTACAAATATATAGTAAAGGGAAATGGATAGATCCAGTAGACTGATGACATGATGAGCATGGGCATTAATAAAGATGATATAAACACAGTATGGTCAGAATCATAGTTCTTTTGGTTTTGTAGTTGTCCTCTAAACTGCAAGGCGTGACATTCTTGCCCCACTGAAACCAGAGGGATTTATGCCATTGACTTCAAGACAGCTGGGATTTTGCCCCATGTAATTAGCTATGAAACCGAGCCAAAATGCCAAGTGTTCCTTGAACTCTGACTGACTGGAAATCCAATTTCAAACTTCAGAGCCCATGTTCAGGTCTGTATGTAACAGACGCAAAGCAGAGGCTGTCATCTTAAGAAATACATCTGTAGGGGAGCTAGTCCCACAGACAACTTTGGGGAAAAAGAAAACCACAAGCAAAAAATCTGTTTTTCATGTTGGTCATGCTACTGCAGCTAACTGTGTTCAAGTCAGCATGCCTCCCCAGTTCCCTCCAGTCCAAATGTCTTTTCCTCCTTTTTCTTGAAGGAAAGCATTTGAAGCACCAAAAGCTATTGCTAAATCTTTGCCTGTTAATGTTCCAAAGTAATATGGGGGATTTTTACCAACAAAAAGGAAAAGATGATTTGTGACCGTATTTAGAAGATAACCGGGGTCATGATCATTCCTATGGTATATGTGATTTCCCTGTGGAGAATGTCCCCATTTAACAGAAGAAAGAGGTTCCTCTGTTGATGATTCTGAAACACAGAAGAATTTGGGGTTTAAAGATCACATTTATAATACGATATGCATGAATTTATTTGCAAGTGTAACAGCTAATTGTACATAAAGAAAGGGCTGTATTGCCTCATCGGCAGTATACAATAAATTATTGACACAAAGTGTAGGTGGCCAGTGGCTGCAGATTCCTTTCTAGAGGGAATCTGGAAGAACCTTAGTTTCTGAAAGAAGTCCCCAAGTGCCATAATTAGCAGACCCTTTTGACTGTCTGTTCCATCATTTTCACTCTCCATGCTTCCATCCTTGTTTCACTCTCTATGTTCCATCATTGATCTGTACTCTCATGTCCACTTTCATTGTATATTGATCTCAGTGGACTTTAAACTCAAATGAAGAGCTGAAAGTAGTGAAATGAGACTCTGCTATGGGGAACTGAGAAAAATATGCTGCAATCAGAAATTAGTGATGGATTCTGGGGCTTGTCTTCCTCTATTTTCTGCTCCTGCATCTCGTAGAAGGGAGATTTTACATCTCCCTTGAGCAGACATTAGCAGCACGGAGAATCTCCACCTCAGAGTAAACCAATGTGTGGAAAAATAAGTCAGATCTTATTCTGGGCCCAGAGGGTGGTTGAGGTGATGCAACATGGCTGCCCACCACACAGATTTGCCCATCTTTCTAAGTGACTGACTGCAGAGCCGACAGTACTAGAGGCCGTCTGAAAACTGGGATGCATCCTGGATGTGTTCCTGACTGAGAGCACTGAATACAGGCAGCCAGGGAGGAGAAGACTTGCACAAGGCTCTTCACCTGATTTTCTGACTGAAATTAGGAAACCTTGTTATAGTCAGGCTCCGACAGCAACATCCTGAAAAGAGTTAGCAATAATACGTTTCCATTATGTTCACAATTTATTTTAACACAGCTATCCACACACTGTTGCCCATCAGTAGCACAAGATTATCAATATGCTTTCCCCCCCCCCCAAGAGTAAAGACAGCAACTTTCACCTAAATGCCAGCCCCTTAGCTTTTCAGCAGTCATACGTTTCTGTTTAGTCTTTCTCTGGATTTTATTAAAATCGCAGTGCTACATGCACTCCGTGGTTTTTTTGTTCTGTACTATCCAGCTTGATGAAGTATTTTGCAAGCAGGGAACTACAAGTGAGATTTTAACGGAAGCAAAAAGCTATATCCTGGATACAGTACGGTCCATTTACCGGTATCAAGAAGAAATGTCACACTGCAATGTGTGACACCACAAGATAACACACGCCTTCTGGGAATTAGGAAACACTTTGCCTTGCTTGTGCCTTCAGCAGACTGGCATGAATTATCTCATGGTAATAAGTAACCCAAAATGTCTAATATCTGCAACAAAATGGGAAGGAGAAAATAAACAATTGCTTCATTGTTATGAAAGATCACGTTCTTTCCCACTGTGTTAGTATCTGAAATTACATTTCAGATCACATTACAAAACTGAAGATGACTTGGGAATGTATCTGAACTATCTATACGCCTCTACCTAGTCTATCTACAGGTGTGCAGTTATGCATACAGGTATGAATATAGAGTTATAAGTACCATTTTCAGATGTGTGTAGACATTTGAAAAAAATTTTATGCTATACCTAATAAATTATGTACATATATTTAACTTTATAACTGTTTAACATGATGTTACTCTTTAATTGGAATTTGGAATTGCTTCGAACGTGCGGCACTATTGTACCTTTTAAAATGCTCTAAATGCTAATGCTGCAAGGTGAAAACAGAGCTTTTGCTACAAGGTTTTATGTACAGGTTCATAACTCAGTTTCAGAAACATCTAACAATATTCAATTTCAAAAATAATTAAATAGGCATATTTGAAAGGATTATATAAACCAAATTGTTTCTATAAATGGCAATTAGGTTTTTTTACAGACTTTTAGAAAGGAGCAGCTTTAATCCAGAGAAGAATATGTTTTATCCTCCAAAAATTCTTGTTTTATAGGTACTAGGTATTGAACTTTCTTTTGTTCAGAGCAAACTCCAGGACTATGTCACATCATAAAGCACTTCCCTGCATATTTAACTTTTGAGTTTACTGTGGATTTATATGCCTGAAATCTGGCACAGACAGGCAGGCATATGGCTATCTCATTATTTTTGTAATCTCTGGCCAAAATTCTACCACTCTCAGCCTTTCAGCCTTAGGTTCTTTAAGAATTCACCATAAGCCAAAAAAAAAAAAAAGGAAGAAAAGAAAAAAAATAAGGAAGGATGTTAATATTTGACTTTAGGATTAGGAAGTTTTTATGCTAATTATTTATTTGTATCCTTTAATGTATATGACATGTCCCTTGCGACTGATGAGATAGCTATAGAATACTAACAACCTTTCCCTGGACTAACATTAAGCAAAATATTAACGACAAAAATTGCATTCCTTTAGTCTTATTATTGGTAAGAGATCAAAGAACAAATTTGTAGCTCCATAAACACGGGCCTCAAGACACATTCCTCATACCAAGGTGCAGGAATCAGCCCCATTAATCCATTCACAGGATCTAGCCTTTGGTGCTTGTTATTATTTGATAAATGGCTAAAACATATTGCAGCCAACGGCTCGCTCATGAATTATGCATTAGGGCAACTGCTTAGAATACCAGCTGCCTATAGTTTGGCCTGATTTGTCAGATGGCACCATTTCTAACCCCTGTCTGTATGTCTTTCCAACCCACAGGAAGGTTTCAAGATGGTCAAAGCATGCAGTTAGTGAACTGGAAGAACATTTGCACAAATATTTGCAGAAGTTTCTCACTACCTAGATACACTTGCAAATGAATTTCTGTTGATCAACATTGTCGGAGGAAGCAAGAAAACATTCTTAATGAACTCAAGACCCAAAAATATGAGAAAAAGAGAAGCCTGGATTAACATATAGAAAGTACAGCTCTGCAAAAAGAGTCTCGGTAGCTAAGGTAACAGCCTGCATGTGAGAAGATTCATTTTTTGGGTCTCTCTACTGTAGACTTTCTGGATAGCCTCATTTATTCTTTCATGCTTCTGTTCCCATTAGCATGAAGGGCATAAGATTTCCCAAGAATCCCGAGATAGCTGGGTAAAAAAGAATTGTGTAGTTGCACTGAGCATGTCTGAAGTGAGGAGGGCTGGTAAGATCAGTGAAATGCAGATGGGGACAGGAAGAGTAAGAGTTTACTTTCTCTCTCCAAAAAGCAACAGCTCTCCCTTTCCCCAGAGAAGCAGCACTCACAGCCTTCTCTCCAGATCTTCTGTGCTCTGGGAATAGAGCGGAAGGAGGCTGAGATCACAGCGTAGTCCTGCTGCAGGGAAACAAGAAGTAAACATGAAGAGAAAGATGGGATGGGATGGGATGGGATGGGATGGGATGGGATGGGATGGGATGGGATGGGATGGGATGGGATGGGGTGGGGTGGGGTGGGGTGGGATGGGATGGGATGGGATGGGGTGGGATGGGATGGGGAAGCCCTGGAGAGCTGCTGCTGGGTGATGGTTCCAGCAGCTGTGCTAGTAGGAGGTAGGGATCAGTCACTCAGGCTAGGACAACCCATCCCGGCTGTGCCACCCCTGGCAGCCTACCCCCTCCCAGGGATGCCTGCTGCTCTGGGCCAGCTCTAAATCTTCCCAATTGCATGGAATATGAGGACTATTATGAGAAAGATGTTCAGGTGCCATGGTAAAAGAGTCTGTATAAGTACCGGAGGTAGGATTATATTCCTTTTCATCTTGTCAAGGAATTCCCATATTCATTGATGGTATTGTTTTGAAGCTATATTAAGGGGGAAAATCCGTATATTTCTTTAGACGTTCATTTTCTTATTGCTGGTCACAACAAATGACTCTACAGTGAGTACGTAATTGTTAAATATTAGTCAGTTTTGTTGCACCATCTTCCCTAAACTGAACAATCATTTTCTTGGCTTTGTCCCTTGGTATTCCATTCTTGCTTTGCTATTTGCTATGCCCATTTATTGCATAATTTGAATTTTAGACTGCTTTTCCATTTGTCCTCCACATCTTGGCATGCTATGTACTGGCAATAATGATAACCAAGATCCATATTCTGACCTTGTTAACAGAAGAATAAATTTGAAGCCTCTGTGTTGGCTTCACCAGAGGTCTAGAGAACTTGTAAGGACCATGATCTTGACACTGAAGTTGCATATAAGCCTGGTTTCTTGTGCAGGTCATGTAACATTGAGGCTTTTGTTTGTAGGACGCCTTAAATGCGCCAGGCTCCTGATCTCTCTGAGTATTAAAACAAATAAGTGTTATAGAGAATAAGTAACACAATTACAAGGAGAGTGGAACCTATCCCCGTGTGCTATTTTGATATTACTACTGTGCATTAACATTTGCTTTGGCCCATAAAATGAGTCATATGGAAGGCTGTCTGCATTAATGATGATGGGGACCAGACTGTCTGCTGGTATATACTGGGATAGCCCCAGCGGAGTCAACAGAGAGGATCTCTCTTACAGCCCTGGGGATCATGGCTTTGGCAGCTCCACTGCGAGCCTTACTGGGAGTCAGATCCAGTCAAGGAGGTAAATAAAATGAATAGCTAACTAGGAATGAAAATTAGGGAAAGAAAAAATAGTCGCACAAATGTGTGGTTCACTTACAGCGATTCAAGTTTACTGTACATGCTACATCAAAACAAATCCTTGCAATTACATTTTTCTTGGGGGAAGGGAGGTGGTTTTTTTTCTGAACTCCTACACCCTGGTTAAAAGCTTAAAACAGGCTGAGTTGTGCAAGGCTGGGTTGAGACTGATTAGGCAGGAAAGTGCGCTGTGACACTCCCATCCGTGTGAAAGAAGAATGGACCAGCTTCTGAAGCCTGTCCTTGCTGGAGCTTGATCCTCCTCCCACTTGTTCATGTCAGCAGTCCTGACGCAGGAGCAGGAGACGCATCCAGTTCTTACTCAGCAACAACTGCTATGGAAATCAGAGGGAAGGGTGAGTGCTCAGCTGCATTTTATCCATCAGGATTTGAACTACTGCACGCTGTTTCTAGTAAGAGCTCAATAAAAACTGACCAGAAGGCCTTAAGATTTGATCAGGTGGATTTTCAATGTACTTCTGTGGGGCAGATACTGGCAATACAGGAGCAGTGCCAAAAGTTAAGCTTGAGACACAAATCTAACCTGAAAAATTTCTACATATGTATTTCAGTTTTGCAACTGAAATAAACTTCAGTGTTCTCAAAGATGGACTTGCAAACCATACTGGGAAATGTTTTGGTACTCCAATGAGATCTTCTGTCCCATACTTCATTGCAACCATCCCAGATCTCTGTTAAAAAAAGGAACTATTATATTAAGTAATCCATTAGCTTACTAAACTTCTTCTCAGATATTTTAGTTAGCTTTTTAGTGCCCCTAAAAGGTGCTGGAGTGCTGGACTTGACAGCATTTTAGCTATATGTTCTTAATTCATTTTACGTCACTATTACCAACACTGCTTAGTTGAGTTTTGAATAGGTTATCCCAGAATAAAGACTGGTATTTTTTTCACCCCTGTAAATGCTGGCACCATCACAGAGCATTTTCAGTGGTGTTGATGAGTTACAGAGGGGAACAACTTTCCCTTTAGCAGCAGAAGCATGCCAGGTGTCAGAGAGGAGGACATGGTGAACCCCTGCCAGATTTGAACAGTGATCTAGATAATCAGAAGCAGCATATCACCTAACAACATGAAATACAAACGTAATCCATAACCTTTATTAAATATAGTGTTGCATTTCATCCTACTGCAGAAACGTCATTATTGTGCTGTGGGCAAAGACGAAAATAGCGTGCCTGATATTATGCATTTATATAATGCATAATAATGTTTAGCATACATATAGCACTGTTCATTCTGAACACACTTAAAATCATTTAAACCTCAAAAAACTGTGAAGTATGTTGCTTCTATTTTTTTTTTTTTAGTAATTATTTTTCCACTAAAACTTACGTGGAAGTGCATCACATCAAGGAACAATAGCTCTATGGCCAAATTCTGATCAAATTACTTTGGTGAAACTACTAATTATCTTTGAAGCCAATGGAAAACTTCCAGCAATATAACCAAAATCAGAATCTGGATCCTATTCCTACATGCTGTAAAGCTGAGCTGCTACTGGATAACTTGGTACATCCAAAAATAAACCCTTCGGTTTATTTTTAGCTCATTCTGAAAATTGGGTTGACATTGTTTCTTATTTCTCTGGCTAACTTAAAAAGTAAAATGTGACAACGTGCTTCTTTTCTTGTTTGCAACATTCTCCTGTCTCTTCCCAGGCACCTTCCCTTCACAGGCTGGGAAAGCAAGATGATGTGGTTTTGCAAGATGATGGTGGCAGGCTACAGCCCCGTACGCTCAGTTGTCACATCTCGGGGGTGACCAGGTAACCCAGAGTAAAGTCCTCTCCCCTCTCTCCTCTCCCCTCTCCCCGCGCCTGACTTTGGGGTGTTGTTCCTGTGCAGTCACTGAGTCCACGCAAAGCAAACCCTCCTGCCGATCATTCTCCCTTGGTCATTTCACACCCTCTTAGGAATCTTTAAAGGAGATCTCTAGAATCCATCCTTTTTTAAGTAAACGTTGATGGTTATTGTGCAGCCAAGGTTATGGCCAGCTCTGGCTGAGATGGCCTCTCTTTGCTTCTGACAACCTCCAAGGCGGCAGGACAGATTTCAGCTTAGCCTTCAGTCTGCTTCAAAACACGGTCAGTACAACTCTTGGCAGTAAGTGTTTCTTCGACATTTTGTTCCACATACAAATTCTGGAAGGGATAAAATTTACTTTCTCTTGTGGGAGCAATGTGTTCACTTGAACAGGCCATTGTGGTTTAACTGTTAAAAAGTCCAGGAATGCCTGTGTCAGTTCTTCCCTTCCAACATTTTCTTCTATCCTGTCATTTTGTCAATTATCTTTAAGGTTATTCTGCCAGCTCAGTGCAATCAGCAGAAAACAAAACAGGGAGACTGCTTGTTTGTTTGTTTGTTTGTTGTTGGGTTGTTGTTTTTTTTTGGGGGGGGGCATTCGGGGGGGAGATAAAAAAAAAAAGTACCCAACATCCCAAGCTATTTTAAGCCTCTAAAGTGGTAGAATGACTCAGTAAAATGCAACCTAGTCCACTTAACAAGGTATCTGAACCAAACAAGATATTATAAAAATATGAAATAGAAGTAAGTAAAAAAATATTCATTCACACAGACACACATATATGCTTAAATGTTGCAGTCAGGAGTTTACATGAAATCTTTCGTTCCTTAGTCACTTTCAAATGGGGGGGAGGAAAGACTGTTGGGACTGACCCTGCACTCACTGACAATTATGTAGGGTCTTTGCAACAGTTAGAGACTTCCCTGTCACAGAATCATTTATTGGGTTACCTCATATCAGACCCTGACATTATTCCTGGATCAAAAGCTGTTCTGGTTTGCATCAGAACATGCAACGCTGCTGCAGCATAGCTTTGCACCTTTCTGCATCAACAAGCTCTTGTTGCGCTACTGTAGAATACATCTTTGGAAAAATTAGATCCTGCCAGGGATAGCAGCTCCATTTAGCACAGTTTCTGTTTCCACAGAAACCACACCACTGAAGTCTGCAGAGGGCAGATGCAGAGTGAGAACATCTGTGACCACTTAGGTTAATTGCCTTTCCCAACTCTTCCCCCACTCCTGGTCTCTGATGGCCCTCTGAAGATCAATGGCAGAACACCAGGCATCTTGTTGCAGGCTTTCTGCCATCCTGCCCCTTCTCCTGGGGTTATCTAAAGCTGGTTTTAAATCTGTACCCAGAGGGTCCCGAAGGACTACTTATAGAGAGTCTGCTGTCTCCTTTGTCCCTGGCTTCCTCTCTGTTCCTGGACAGGATATTTAGTCCCTCTGCACCACTGGTCTACAGCTGAGCAACAGCTAGAGAAGCTTCCCAGGTTCACAGTTCTAATGCAGTGGTGTGTTACATCTTATGTGATATCTCAGATACAGCTGTGATAGGAATCCTGTAAGTACCTGTAAGTATTTAAATAGTCACTTTACTCTTTAACATGCCTTCATAACAAATATTTTCAGGTAAAAAGGATACCAAGATACTGCAGTAGGTTACAGGTATTTTCAACATGTTACACTATGTTTTTGTTGCTATTACCCTCTGATACGTAGTCTTTTCTAAGAGCGTTGGTATTTCCAATAAAGTATCAAAAAAGGTACTGTCAGTGCTGATGCATGAAAATTACCCAAGCCTTACCTCCTCTAGCAATATACTTAATCTAAACTCAAGCTACAAAAAGGGAAAAAAAGAAAATGAGATTTTTAAAAAGCAAGTTTGAAACCACTACTGAACGCCACAAGAGTCAAAAAAAGACTGCAGCAGATGAAAACAAGGGCTGAAATTCATGCAGATGCCATTGCCCCAGGTTTCATTGTGGTTCTACCTCAGCACTACGGTGGCTTGCTAGTTTCCTTTTTGAAACTCTTCAGATGTGGGAAGAAGTTGGCTGTGGCTGTAGAGACTGGGGGCGTCAAAAGAAAGATGAGATATCAAAGCTGAAGGAAACAATCGAAACTAATTATTTTTAGCAATGATTATTAAGAGCCAGTACAGAGATCTTTAGCAATGTAGGACCAATATATAATGCCTAATAATCAGAGGCACACTCAGAGACAAAGCAAATGTCATTACTAGCTTATTCAGACCATTGGCAACCTATGATTTTTAGAGCTAGTCTTCCTTCTGTGAAATAAATTTGCTGATACCGTTTCAGAGGCCTTGGAGGTGCGCAGTAAAGCTCTGTATGATTCTGTTATACTCCTCCCAGAGATCCAGGCTGATCAGTGACAAATGCTGCTTTTATTTACTGTTTTCATATGAAGTTCTTACATGGACACTCTTATGGAAGTTTCTCACGATGGCATCAAAACTATAAAAATCTGCAGCTACCCAGGAAATGTGAAGACCTAAACTTAACTACATTTAGGGATAAATTTCAGTACAATTGACCTTGAGACAAGTTCTGGCCTGTTAAACATATTTAAACTTTTTTTTGAATATACATGACAAGAGTATTCGTAAGAGGCATGTCCCTATTAAAATGGAAAAAACCCAACAACCTCATTTGTTTGGAGGCTTAAATTATTTCCCCCAAATAATATGTTATTTAACTTTTCACCAAGATTTTACTTTCTAACGATACTTACGGCAGTATCAGAATCTTGACTATAACTAATAATATATTTACAAAGTCTACATACATTCAGAGTACATATCATTTTGTCCAGTGTCCCTCATGAAAGTAAATAATCCAAGGAGCCCTGTATCTGTAGTTTGTAATGACCTCGGGAGTCCTTAATGCTATTGCAGTCTTATTATGTGCATGCAGCTGGAGGTATATTACTCTCAAATATTTGCCAGGTCTTTAATTTCATTTTCCGCAACACATGTCCTGGTGCAATGAAAGGCAATAGAGACCAAGATTTTGCTCTGTTTTATTCCCATCTCATGGTCACCTGTTCCTGCATTATTTCTGAGCCTCTCACCTTTTTGCCGTTGAGATTTAAATTTTAAAATTGTGGGAAAAGATTTCGTTCAAGTCAGTGTCTGAAATCACTGCTACAGTTGTGGACGGGATTCAGTTACTCTTAAGATGGTGGAACATCCACGCTCCCAGTGCTGAAGTCTGAGCCAGTCACTAAATGAACTACAGATCATCTGAGGTGGGTCCGGAGGGAGCGCTGGAGCTGGGAAACCAGCCTTGTGCTGAGCCTGAGGGCTCGGGGTTTCTGCGCTTGCCTGGCTGCACTGCTCCCACCCAGCACATCCTTGCAACCAAGAAGAAAAGTGGCCTAAGCACCAGCCAGCTGGTTTCGTGGAGAAGGAGGCATATGGGCTTGTCTTCCACAAGGCACAAAGCAACGAGTCCGTTCTGCCTGTGTGCTGGGGAGCTGCAGCTGACTCACTGCTGGAGCTCCCCTCGGGAGGGACAAATGCCTACAAAGCTGACTGACACCTTAGTTTCCTCACTAAACAAAGTTGTTTAATCATAAATAAACATGTCATTTCTGGCAAAAATGCAGAGAATGAGCACATTTCAGAATAATAATGGTGTAAGAGCTTAAGTCTTGTGCTCTGCATCCTTTCCCTTTGCCTGAAAAAACAAAGCAACTGGGTATTCACCCAGGCATGAGCACAGGCCTGTGCAGGTTTCTCAGAGATCAGGGTAAAAGATCACAACCACTACCCAGGGCTTTCTACTGACAGCAGTCGGTCCTTTTCATTTCTGATGTGAGGAGTCAAGGTTTCCTCCAGCCCCTCAAAACGTGGATCCCAAACAAAACACTCCTGCTGGCTCCTGCCTTCCCAAAATGACAGCCTTCCCCTTGCTGCCTGCTGTTTGCACCCTTCTGCAGCTGCGGGGGCTGCACTGCCGCCACCATCCGAGCCCTGCTTTGTGCTCTGTGACTCACGCTGGGCACCAAGCAGGACTTTGTGACACTTGAAGCAGCAATAACTTTCTGTATATTTTAGTGTAGGTCTCAGAGGGTTTGGAGCATCCTTCTTGCAGGCCATTTTTGTGCTCAGCCCATTGCCTATCTCCTGTTTTGTCTCTTTGGAGAGCGGCTGGGGGATGATGGGACAATCTCTGTGGCCACTCTTTCTGCCATGCAGCTCCTCAGTCATCATCCCTGCATTTTCTTAGTCAGGGGAGACAAGAGGCCTGTAGTAATAACCAAACAAAATTAAACTGAGCTATTAAATGAATGAGTGACCTTATTAGTCTGAAAGATGATAACAGTAACAACCATGACCAAAACAACTGCAAAGCAGATCTTCAGATAACAAGAATTATTACTTTATTATGTTTTTAATTTCTGATGAGCCAGCATTTTCCTACGCATTACTGACCAAAACATATTCAAATTCTAGGGCAGGAAGTGTTTCTAAGCTTTCTCTTAGTCATTGGTGCCATGAAACACGTTTAGAAGACATATGAGTTTATACTCCTTTCTCCTCCAACCACTAGCACGTACACAAATCCTTACCACGACGGGCTTGCATCAGTGGGAGTTTTGACCAAGTAAGGGTTGCAGAGTCAGGCCCCACGCAGAGCCCCAGACACAGCCTTGTTCTTATTTGGGATAAAAGTGAATGCACTTTGATGAGCTAAGCAACCAAACTGGGTTAATATCCAGTTTGTCAACAAACTTGTTTTGGCATGCTAGCTAGACCATGGCTGTTTACCCTGAGTAAACCAATTCTTGGATTATTTTGTTCCCAGAAGAATGAAGAACCCTGACATTCCCTCGCAGTCGGTAGTGCCAGCTGTGTGAGAAGAGAACTAGGAGCTCACAGAGGCCCTTGCAAGGATTTGGGAGGCTTTGAGCTGAGGACTAGCTGGGAACCTCTACCTTTCCAGACAGGCAAATCATGCATGCTCAGAACAACGTGGTGCTGAATGTGCAAAGAGCGATTCCAGTCACACTGCTCATACAATGCAGGGATGTTCTCTGCATCAGCTACAGGGAAAGAGCTGCTTTCCCAAACATCTGGAAAACTCCACCATCAGCTGACCAGTGCTGAGGAGCTGGGGACACCTCTTGTATCACGCCAGCGCTAACACAGCCAGAACTAAATATACTCTATTTAGTGTGTTCACCTACAGATATAAGCACACATATGGAGATATATACATAACCTATAAATAAAAGAAATAAGAGCGCATGCCCTTTCACAAGCACATAAAGGCTTCCTGGAGACGAGACATACAACCCATCAAGTGCCTTCCAAAGTGTTTTTCGTAAGGAAGGTCTTTCAGAACAAGGACTGCATTCACAGCATTTCTGAAGATGTTCACAGCCCCAGCTACAAAAATCTGTCAAGGTATTGCAGTGGAAATCCAGGCACATTGCTTGTCTTCTGGTTTTGGTGCAGGGGAGGGTTTTTTTGTTAGGTTTGTTTTGGTTTTTTTACAGATTATTGAAGGGTTCGACTGGTTTTATAGCAAACACTGCTGCCATATAAACACTAGTAACTTCTCAAAGACAAAAATATGTGTATGGTTCTAATTTTAAGCACATGAGGTCATCGGTTTAAGTGTTCGAGGACTGTGTGCCGGTCAGGCACGAGCAGATGGACATGTCTCATAGTCTTGTTGATCCGCTCCCAGCTTTGAGCGGGTGAGGGAGGCTGGTGCGGGCCTGCAGATAAGCCATGCCATGTACGCTGGGCTCCGTGTACCCTGGGTTTCACCACTGTCCACCAGGTCTGAGGCCAGCGGCCTCCGCACTGTGACAGAGACAGGCTGGGCTGCCCCACCGCCCCTTCCAAGGCCGAGTCCCTGTGGTAACCCACTCGCCAAGATGGAGCAGGCCCCCACACGGGCCCCGTCCCGCGTCCCCTCATGCTGGGGGCTCCCCGGGCGACTGACTGACTGACCGCCCGAGCCCCGCCGGCCTCCGCCCGGGCCCGCCATCTCGGCAGCCTGAGGGATGCGGCCGGCCTCGCCGGCGGGCCCTGAGGCAGGGGCACCGGGCCGCCCGCCCCCCTCACGAAGCCGCACACCTGCCCCAGCCCGCTTCACCGCGGGCCCGGGCCCAGCGCGCCCTCCCGGCCGGCTCCCGCCCTCGCCGGGCCCGGCGCGGTGCCACCCGTCACGGGTGCCGCGGCGGGAGGGACGGCGGCACCGGCGGAGCCCGCCCGCCCGCGTTTGCCGCGCCCGCCCGCACCGCCCGGCGCTTCCTGCGGCGCGGGGCGGCGGAGCCTGGCCGGCGGGGCCGTGCCCGGCGCGGCTGGGCGGGGAGGGGGAGGAGGAGGGGGAGGAGGGGAAAGACGGGGAAGGGAGCGCGGGGCAGCGGCGGCAGGAGGAGGAGTCGGTGCCGCCGGATGCTGCGAGGAGGCGCCGCGGCCCCCCTGCGCTGCCGGCCGCTCACCTGAGCGGGCAGGAGGGAGGAGGAGCCGGCGGCCGAGCTGCGCGGAGCCCGGCGGCGGCGAGGCGGGCGGAGGGGCGGCCGGGCGGGCGAGGCCATGGCGCCGGGCGCCTAGCGGGGCCGGCAGCGCGGCAGGAGGCCCGCGTCCCGCCGTGTGCGCCCGGCTGCCGGCGGGGGCGGCCGGCGGCCTCCGCCGCGGCCTAAACAGAGCGGGCGGCCTTCCCCTCAGCGCGCCGGGCGCGGCGCCGCCGCGGCCCACAAGATGTCCACTCGGACGCCGCTGCCCACCGTCAACGAGCGGGACACGGAGAACGTGAGTGCCGCGCCGGGCCTCCCTCCGCCGCGCCCCGTCCCCCGCCCCCCCCGCGGCCGCCTCTCCCCGGCACCTGGCGGCGGCCCGGCCTGCCCTGCCGCCCGGGCCAGGTACCCGAGGGGTGGGCGGGCCGCGGCCGTCCCCAGCGCCGGGCCGTCCCCGCCGCCTGCCCGCGCCTCAGGCTCCTCCGTGCGGCGCTGCCGGGGCGGGTCCGGCGCGCTGGGCTCCACGTCGCCCCAGCCCGCCCGCGGCCCGGGCCTCCCGCGGGGTCGGCGGCCGGGCAGCCCCTTCCCCGCGTTGCTGGGCGGGCCGGGCCGGGCTGCCCTTATATGTACTTGGCTGGAGCCGGCGGCTGCGGGCGCGCACGGGCGCTTGGCGTCGGGCCCCCGCGGGGAGAGGCCTCCGGCCCCCGCGGGCTGCGGGCCGGGCCCCCCAGCCCCCGCGCTGGCACCCCGGGGTCGGGGTCGGGGCACCCACCCCTGGGCTCTCTAGCTGCCTGGCACTCGACCCCGGCTCGCCGCCTGGGAGTCAGCCGTACTTGGCTCTTTGTTTGCACCTCGAAGGTGGTCCCCGGCGTTGCTGTTTTCCTCTGGTTTTGCTTTGTGTTGCGACTGAGCGGGGCTGTCGTCGTGTGCCCTTGGTGCCTCCCGAGTTGATTGTTTGTTTCTTCCTTTGTGCTGTTTAAACATCTTTCTGCTCTTCCTCTGCTCCACCCGGACTTGACGGAGTAGGAGCATGGCGGTGTTCTCCGTTGTGGTGGTCTTCCCGCAGAAAATAACCAGTCTTGGTGTACCTGAGAAATCTTAAGATCCTGGCCCGTATCTGGTCCTATCTGTCAGTGGTTTTTATTTAAAGAGAGGGTAGTATAGGAGGTGTGAAATTTTTGTTTTAGGTGAGGGGACCAGTATTAAGAGGTATGTTTGGAATGTGTGCTAGGTATCGTTAGTTGCCTTTGGGAAACTGGCAAAATGCACAGGAGGGGAAAAAAGTCATACGAGATTTGGCGCGTGCAGTCACACTCAGCTTCCACTTGGGTGGAAACTGATCAGTAAGAAACCTGGTGGGTTGAAATAGGTTGAAGAAGATGTATGCTTGCATTGCATCAGTCTGAAGAGGTCAACAGTAGGAGCTCATAATGTTTGTTACTGTACGAGCCAAAGCAGCAGTGCCTGATGAATAGGTTACTGAATTCTATGAAAAGTGGATATGAGAAGAGAATTTGGAAGACAAAGGTAACAAGTGAGATAATATAGTTAAAGAAGTGAAACCCTACCTTGGTGTCTTCATTGTAATGAGCTTTTAGTATCAGTCACTCAGTGGAAGTTTAATTGACAGCAGTATCAGCCTGGGCACAAGTTAAAGCAAGTAGATGCATTTGGTCTGTCCTTACTCTTCGTGGACTGATGAGTCCTGTATTACTGTCAGAATGAAAACAAGTCCTTGAGATGAAAAAGAAAGTTTAGATGTAATTAAATGACAAAGGCCAGGTTTGAGCGATACATGTTACTCCTGAGTGTCCATTCAAGCATGTATAGGAATGTAGATGAGAGAAGACAGGAAGGGAAATATTTATGCACATATCCAGTAATATAGTACATAAGACTCGCAAAGTACATTTACATAAGGCAAAAGGAAATATTCTCAAACATCACTAACTTCTGTAGAATGAAAACTTCAGCTACAGTGTTAGTAGTTCATTTAGCAAATGTTATGCTACTTTTGAATGCTCTATTTTGATACCTAGAAATAAGTAAGGATTCTTTTATTTTTATTATTTCAGAGAGTGTGTTGGGTATCTAAAAAAACAGGTTTGTACAGGATATCAAAATACTCTAAATTGTACATTTGCTTCTGAAAATCTTGGTATTAGTCTGTAACCGAATACTAATGAATATAATCCTCCGGTCAGATGAACAGTAAAGAGCTGTGCAGTAGTAAGTTCCCAAATCTGCACAAAGTAATTGTAGTGCTGCTATTAGTATGGCATCTGCTGGGTTTTGGAGCAGAGATCTGGAGGTTGTTGGTTCTGCCTGTCAGGGAGCCTCGGGAAGCCCCTCTTTGCTACCTGAGGTCTTCCTTACATCAGACCTTCTGCTAAAGTGGCAAAATGTGGGTGGAGGAGGTGGTCCGTTGTAGCGTTTGTTGATTTAAAATGGACTCTGTCAGGGTGAGGTGAGACTCTTAATTTACTTTTAATATGCTTCCTCCTGCTAATAAACGCTAATGGACTGGCAAGTGTTTATGCTGATGGGTCTTGATGCGCAGAGTGTAGCTAGTAAGCTCTGGGTAACTGGGGTGGTAAGAACTTGGAAATAAAGGGAGAAGTTATTGGAAGGAGTGAGGAGAGCAGAGTAAGTATGAGTGGTTTTGGCCTGGTAAGTAAATCTATCTTCATAGTGCATATTTGCAGTTCCTGAGTATGTATATTAGCAAAGCTCTCCCAAGTTCTACAGCTAATGGTGATCTTCAGGAGATCGCTCTTTTCTTCCATCTCATACGCGTGGCCATCTCAGCAATGTTGCTCCATTGTGTGACTCTCAAGGGACAGACTGTAGCTCTGTATCCCGGAGAGAGCTGATTGATGGTTCTGAGTACAAACCTACGTACGCGTCCAGCTGTGCTTTGCACGTGGCGTGAGGTCGTTGCATGAAATCATGGCAAACTAGCCTACCACCCCCCCTCCCCGTCTCTTGGCAGCTGCTTTCAGTGCTCTTTATAATAGAAAATAAAAAAAATGTCAGTGTGTGCTTTTCTCAGTGAGTATGCAAGCATATGTTCTGATTTTTTGAAAAAAAAATTACAATAATTGCATATATCACCTATTATAAGAATATACGTTCCTTGAGGAATTACAGGAGTTCCTGGTGGGATGGGTGAAAAACATGCTTATTTCCATAATTCTTTGTACCTTTTATCCCACAGGACCCTTTGAAAATAGTCTAGGAGGGGTAAGATCATGCAACAGATTACTTGATAAGTCTTATCAGAAAGCTGGATGAAAGGTACAGGGACTTTTTGCCGACAATGGACAAACAACAGGTGGAGGGAAACAGCAGTTGTGAAACAGTATGTGTATAACTGATAGGTCTGCGTTACAGAAATTCACACCCTTCTTTTTCTTTTCCTTTTTACTATTCTTTACATCTCCCAGTGCTATATTTAACTTTTCTAGCATACATCCGTAAATATTTTTCATTGAAAATGTTATTTCTCTTTCATGAAATTTATGTTTGGGGAAATGAAATAGAGTATGATTGTCAATCATTTATTCCTGTTGAATGGTTTATTAGGAAACTTGGGGAAATTAATGGGTGGAGGCAGTATGGTAAAGATTATTTTCATGCTTGTTACTGGATTTATTTTTTTCAAGTGAGGGGTGAGAGTAATATTAAAAATAATAATTTTTCTGTGTTTTGATTTTGTACATGTAGCTATTTACAGCTTCCTCTTGATACATTGTAAGTAGGCTGCGGTAGGTATTGTTTCAGTGCATTCAAACACTTGCAGTTGGGGTGAGTTTAGGTAAACTGAGCTTCCCATTTCTTCTGAGGCTGGAGAAGGAGAGGGACACAAATCAAAAGCTTTGAGCTAGAGTAGCTCTTCTGTTTTCATTGAGTTGGTATTAATTGACGAAAGAGAGGCTTTTATGTTTTTCATACTGTGTTGTATCATGTCATTAAGTCGGGGAATGTTTTTTTCTGAATTAAGGGAAAAGAAAAGAAATAAGCTGGTAATACATTCTCTGTATAAGGAAAGACTAGAGATTCAACAGTCAGCTACATACAACTTTAGTAAAATTAATAAAAATGAGAATGTTGTAGTTAGCTTTTTGTGACATAAGGACCTCTTAGTCTGGCGTAAGAATACTATTTTTTTTTTCCCTACAGTGAGTGTAGTTTAATCTTTTGAAGGTATTACTATTATTTGTGAAGGTATTACTCTTTATTTGTGTTGTGATGTCACCCATTAGCTAAGTTTTAAGGAATTATTTTGCTTTGTACTTTTCAGACACATAAAAGTCTGTTAATTCCGTTGCAGAGATCTTGCATGTTTACAGCGGAAGAAAGACCAAACGAGGCAGGAGTGCTGGCTGGTAACACTGGCCAGGGCTGAGGAGGAATGTGGGAATTGTGGTTGGTCTTACCTAGCCAGTGCCGTATGAGAGTGATTAAGAGATGTCATGGCAAAGGGAGTTTTAAGGAAGGATAGTACAGTGACCGATGATCATGTGATTTGCTTAATTATCATACAAATAATTATAATTTTGACACACGCACACCCATTTGCAAGCTAGCGAGGGAAGGGCGATGGCTGGGATGCCAGCTAAAGTAGGTGTGGTTAAAGATGACTTTCTGATAGGGGAGGCTACTGGACAGCTGCATTTTAAAGGGGAAAAAAATTGAACAGGGCAAGAGATGAGAGGATGGAATGGAGTGGTCAGGTCGGTGTAATAATTAAACTATGTTTAATTTCTTTCTCTCTTTTTCTTTTTTTTCTTTTTCTTCCTTCTGGATTTGCTTTTGCACAATAAGAACACATGGTTTTGATTTGGGCAGAGGGGGCGTGGGAGAAAGTATCTGACAAGAATTCTTTCGTTCAGTGCCTTAAGCAGAAGAATGGCCTAGTTTCCAAGCCTTATGGGTTCAAGAGTACAGCTGTATCTTTCTTATCCACAGGAGATGGGCCTTAGCAAAGTAGAGAATGCCTGGGTTTTTTCGTTGTAAGATTATTTTCTTTGATCATGAATACACCATTAGGTGTATGTTTGTTTGAATGGTGTGAACTGGGTATGTTCTTCTAATCTTTATTTTGAAGGTTTGTGTTTTCTCTGTGCAGACTTTTTGGTTTGGTTTGGTTCAGGTCTTGAGCAAGCTCCGATGTTGTGGGGAAAAACGCATTTAGCTAGAGTATTGTGCGCAGAGAGAGCAAGGTTCATTTTGTTATGAAGTATGTTATCCATTTTGAAGTTAATCTTCTGTGTGAATCATAGAGAGTCACGGAACAGGTGGCACAGATGTTTAGTTTCGTTTTCCTTCTGTAAAGAGAAATATTTCAGAACAAACAAGTGAAAATGTAGCTTCACATTTCAGTGTTCTTTCTAGGTGTCATAAAAGACTATAGTGTTGAAGTTCAGAAAGAGTTAATGCAGTTTGATTGTAGTACTTTTTAAATTTCATACTTCATGGGGTTTTTGAGGTTCATAGGTAAACATAGATTGTGGTTTGTGTTCTGAAAACTACTTACACGGTCAGTGGAGTTAAACGCTGAACTAGAACAAGGAGATTATGTTCCATGGAGCCTTGCTGCTATTGGTGGGGTCTCAGCTATCATTTTTCCAATGATGTGGATTTACTGTTTATATTAATATAGCTTTTAAAATTTTCTAAGTCTGCACTTAAAATGTTTTAAACATCAGTAAAGGCAGGATTCCCCCCCCCCCCCCACCCATGGCTCCCTATTATATTTTGAAATTAATGTTTCTGCTATAAATGTGGTAAGTTTCTATCATCACAATTGCGGTTGTTTAGCAGAGGGAACTCCTGCTAACTTCTAATTGACACCAATAGTTTAAACACAGAAAAAGTAGTTATTTAAGTGCAGATAGTGATTTCTGTTAAATTATGTTGTTGATCAATTATTTGTATTTGCAGTTGCAGAGGTTTTTTTCTTGTTCTCAGAATTCAGTATAGACCTAGCCTTTAATATCTTACTGATGTTTGAGAGAGAACTTCAGACACTATTGTCCAGATTCATTGAGAAACTATCCTTTAAAAAGGAGAGATTATTTTACTACTAATGTGGAGCTAGAAATCTGATGCAGCTAAAGCCCTAAGACATTTCTTACAAATCGACCTACTAACAACTTCAGAGTTTGAGCAAACTTTTCAGATTTTGTGATATCAGAGAGAAAGCATTTTATTGCTTCTGTTTAGAGATTATCTTTTAGTAGTGTCAACCTCTCTCTCTCTCATATGTGTTTATGCTCTGTTTTGCCCTCCAGGTTAAATATACTACTTGTAAACTGTTGCAGACAGTGACATGTTTCAAACTTAGCTTATTTGTGTTGTGGTCGTGAAATGATCTATTAAGTTGTTGTTGCTGTTGGAAATGTAATGCTTGCTTTTTGTGGCGTTCTTTGGGTTTGGGGTTTTTTTGACTTTCTGGAATTTCAGAATCACAAAAAAAAAAATCTTTTTTTTTCACAGTATTTTCTGGGTCTTCATCCTTGAATGTTTACTTACCTCTAGGTAGTGGTAAATTAAGAAATGTTCTCCACAGCTGAATGTTTCTGAAAACAGCTATGAAAACAGGAAAGTTCTATTGAAACATTCACATTGTTCAGTGTAATGGATATAATGCAACTCAATCATCTGAGTTTTAATAAGCTCTTTCTCAACATCAACTACCAAGCCTGTTTAATTGTTAACATTTTTCTCCTTTTTTCACATTGAAAATTAACATTTTTTTGTGTGCTCTCTCTGCTCAGTGCTAAATTAAACTTTAAATGGGCCAATTGTATCTCATTTAAGAAAGAAAATTTCTCCTTTTTTGTTTTTCTGTGAATAATTTAGTAAAATAGTAGAATCAAAGGATTGGTGAGATCTCGAGGTCCATTTAAGACTTCATAGCTGTATGTGGTGATACAGTTTAGTCTTGGTGAGCATCCTAGGAAATCTAAGGTTAAAAATTCCAAGGGGATAAGATGGTCCTTGTTAAGGCAAGTTTCCCTGTGCTTGTTTCAGCTTTTTTTTTCCCCCCTCTTCTCTCTAAGTACTGACCAAACACACTATAGCTATCGATGTAAAATAGTTTGAGGCAGAAGCACTGAAAGGCACTCTCTGTGCTTAACATAATCCTGCTGCTTTTTGAACTGATGGCAATTGGAAAAGTTTGGTTGTTTGTTTTTGGGGATTTTTTGGTTGGTTTTGGGTTTTTTTCAGATGAGCATTTTTCCAGGGATTTCTTTATGTATGCTTTCAAAGAAAACACCAACTTATGCTGAAAGACAGATGTTCGTAGTCACAGTAACTGTGTCTGCACAGTTAAATTCAGCTGGGCTACAATTAACCTTTAAAGCAATGAACTGGACGTGCTCATGGAGCAGTGCCATGGCTTAGGCTGTAATGATTGATCAATAGTGTGTATTTATGTAAAACCCAAAAGCACAGGTTTTCTGTGCATCTCTGTAGAATAGAAGATCATTACATTATTCTGAAATTCTCCATCTTAACAGGACAGCTGATTGACAGTCACTTTACATCACTTGAATCATTGTGGAAAGCAGGCACTCTTCTGTTGGAATGAATGAATGCATTGTCTGTGTGTTTTCAAGTTCTGGTATTCTGCAGTTTGTTGTATACGGATCCCAGGAAAAAGGAATTTTCCTTATCTTGCTGTTCCTATGCTTATGAGACACCTTACTACACTTGTTTGGTTAGCATTAACATGGCTTACTATCAAGATGACTTTTGTAAAGACTCCTGCTGAGCTGTTCAAGATTTAAGTGCTCAATACCAATGACTCTTGGTCCTTTTGTGTGCAAACTATTTCAAGTTTGCAATGTTTTAGAAAAATGCAAGACGTGTTATAGAAACCTGTAATCATAGTACAGTAATAAAACATGGTTTGAAAGGGAAAAAAATGCGTTCTTTTTCTTTGCACTTGCATTCTTCAAAAGACTGGTGGCAATATGTCAGAAAGAGGACTCTTGGTTACAGTTTTTAGCTGTACAGGCTTTAGCCATTTTCATTGTTTAAATTTCTAATCTGTATACCAAATCTAAAGAAGCACTTGCAAAAAAGGGAGCAGTAAAACATTCTTTAAATTGTTCAGTCATTTTGAATGCCCAGTAGGTATAATACCTTGATATGTGTTCATAGTTCAAATGATTTCTCAGATAAAGGTTGATAAACATAGTTAAGTTAACCTGAGGAGAGAATGAAACATGTTCATGATTTCACATCAAGTGTCTGCCTTGTTCACCATGACCCTAATGGTGTGTTGGCAGTAAGTACAGTAAAAATCCTGTTTTACATTTAAACATGTGGCCTGTAGAATTCACAAAAGTAGAAAAACATAGAAAAGCAGAGGATGATATCCAAACTTATTGTATATTTTAATTGATTCAACATAAGGAGCTTTGTCCAGTTGTGTTGCTACATAGTTGTGATATGAATAGGTTGAATAATAGGACAGAACTTTATTTCACCTCTGATGAAAGCACTTGTGTAGTACATTGATGTTCACAAAACTGAACATACAGAGTTACTGGATAGCCCATGGCAATCTTTTGCAAGAACAGGTAATGATAATATTACTGGTGACAAAGTCTAATTGTTTTTGTATTATAAAGTAATAGTAGTGCATGATAACTTTTAAAATCTCAAGCAGAGACAAAATTAGGCAAGGTTGTTAGAGGGAAGTGGTACCTTTCATTAGGCAGATGTGGTTGGAGGAAATAGATTAGATTTTGATAGATTAGGCTTTAGCAGGGCTTGCTGTAAAGTCTCCTGCCCAAGGCTAACCTCATGGTAAAACCTGTAGTGCCTCTGCTCCACTGTGCTTCTGTAGGAGGACCCACGCCTTACTCATGATGCAGTAAAACATGCACCTTCTTGTAAGTGGAGGCACAGCCTTAGTCACTGTGATAGAGAGCTATTTTCAGCTCTCTTGGAAGCTTTCCTCCCAGCTTCCGCCTTTCCCTACTGTTAGTTCTTATCTTTGCCATCTTAACCCAATACTTGGGAAGAAAGTTAAAGAAAAATAAAGTAAAATATCTTTCACTTGTCTCCAGGCACCCCCCTTTTTCAGAGGGGAAAAAGGCCATTGATTTGTAATCTTAATGTTAAAGGTTATCACATAGACCATTTTTCTTACCTAGTCCTTCAAATATTTGACCAATTTCATTTTAAACCTGGTGATAGTCTATAACCTGCCTCCACACCAGCTTTATCCTTATATACGTAACAATATTCATCTTTCTGAGATTCCATTTACCCATTGTGAAGTTGCTGGCCATTTAATGTCTGTAATTTCCTGGCCTATCACATTCTTGCCCCTCTCCCCCTTATTTTCCCCCACATTTTGCTTACTAACATGCTTTTGTGCTTGTGCTTGCATACTTGTTGCCAGCTTCCTTATGCTTCTCACTCTTTCTGGGACCTTTTCCAGTTTTGCTCATTTAATGACATAAGCAAAACCAATACAAAGCTTTACTAAAGCTATGTAGTTGTAGCTTCTGTTTATCCTTCAAATAATACCCTTGTGTATGAATCCCAATGAACATTTTAGTATGGGAATAATCTGAACTGTAAAGCTAAAGAAAGTGAAGAAATGCTTTGCTGTGGGTGGGTTGAGCGGAGCTGTTTCTGTTTTGGAGGCTCTTCTTGAAATTATTAGCAAAAAGGATTGTTACAACTTTAAATAGTCATGTTAGATTATGTTTTCCTCACTCTACCTTTCCTTCCCTCCCCCAGTAAAGTTACTGTGCTTTCTTCTCTCAGATAACAGCAGAGAGTAACCAGAGCTTTATAATGTTTATTTAGAAAGGACATACAATTTTATAACGCTCTTTGTAGAGAGAGATTGTCTTAATAAACTCAGTAGATCCACAAGGAATTTAACGTGCAAGAATTGCAGAGTTAGGGAAGTGAGGTGTAGGGTGTACTGCAGTACGTGTAGCAACAGCGTAAATTACTTGCGCTTAAACAGTAAATATCTGAAATTCCTCCTGAGAGTGCGTGCTTGGCTTCAGTTGTATAGAAGTATCTTTCTAATTCTTAGATGTTTCTGTCATTACTTTAAAAAAGCAGAGGCATAGCTCAAAAATTTAGAGAATCATGTGTGTTAAGAAGAGTCCGATTTTTGCCATAGAAATTACCTTATCCTGTTAAATGCTACCTTGAGCTCTTGCAAAGGATATGGTTGTTCTCCACAAATGGATTACGTGTGTAATGTATTTACTCGTATCTCTATTCCAGATAATATCATCGATTGAAGGTAATAGAATTCCTTAAAGCATTTGGGGTTTTGTTTAGTAATTCTTCTTTTTCCCCAACAGTAATCAGATTTTCTTCCCCTTGCAATTATTACAATAAGGACTGTCTACTGGTCCTTAAAAAAAATCAGGAAAATGTCATTACTTGGTGAAGGACTAAAATAGCATTTTCTCCGTAAGATCAGACTTCAGAAGGAGTAACAATTGTAATCATTCAACACAAGGAGATATAACTAGAAAATATTAATAATACTGTCTCTGAGTAGTCTTTGCCAGGTGTACCTATGAATAATAGTTTTTCAAATTTTCTTTTCTTAATTTGATATTAAATGAACAAGGCTGGCTGATTTTAGAGTTCTTCCAGTGATGGACGTAAGATGCATAGGAACAAAGAACATTTATGAAAGCACTTCACAATGAAACTCTTGCTCCATCTACTGCATAGTGCAGAGAAATCTTACCTACAGAAAGTTGGTATGAGCAATGAGGGTCGATCTAATATAGATACTGGAATTAGTCAGTGGAAGACATAATTATTAGAGAATGTATGCCTACAGCAGTGTTTGTAGACAGGCTAAGGGAAATCTAATCCTTCAACCTGTGCAAAGTAGGCTGATAAAATAAAAACTGCATTTAAAGGTCTTAAGAAAATTATTCTTGCTTATCCAGTGATTGCAGCAGTATAGCACTTATATAAAAATAAAATTGGGGGCTTATAAATACTACAAGATAAAATATTGATGATGATTATTAATATTATTATTGCTGCTGCTATTTGTGAGTGTGTGTGACCTTTTGTAAAACTTTATATTTCAGTACTGTGTACAAGGCTCTTCACCATTACTCATTAAACGTCTTTCTTAGTGGCATGTCATATATTGTTTTGATAGAATTATTTTCAAAGTGAGTGGTGTCAGGCATTCTGGAGTAGCATAGAAGAGAGAAACTGGATTCCTGTATCCATCTCTGTTGTTTTCATTCCCTTCACATAACAATTGTTAATTTGAAGCTGAATTAAATGTAGCGGTTGACTGTTACACTAAAGTTACTATGATAAAGTGAAATATTAATGGTGCATGAGCCATTTTCCTAATATTGTCTTAATTGAAAAGATTTCTAAGACTGGCTCAGTGGGTGACAAACAGGAAAAAAAGAAAGCAAACTGGGAGACTGTTGGAGTTAAGTTTACCTCCAGATAATTCTTGAGAAAGAGGAGAAAGCTGTGCCTGACTTCATGTCGGCTGTTGGGTGGTAGGAAAACAGTAGAAAATTAATTTATTCTTTGTTAGCTGCTTGGTGAAATGAGAAGGATATTTAATGCGATAGCTCTCATCCCCTGGGATCAGAAGGGTTCTAGTTAGTTTGGTAAATTAAGGAAAAATATTACAGACGGAGC
The DNA here is from genome assembly GCF_023634085.1 of Falco cherrug. Classification (NCBI taxonomy): domain Eukaryota; kingdom Metazoa; phylum Chordata; class Aves; order Falconiformes; family Falconidae; genus Falco; species Falco cherrug. Next base: position 27,686,257 of record NC_073709.1, read on the forward strand.
TTCCAGTGAGCCTGTGATAATTCAGGGATCATAACATGGCACAAGGGGATATGTGATCGTCTCTCTTACAGTGCTGTGGATTTCCTCATCTCTTACGAGGCAGAGAGCAATCTGAGGACTGAGAGGGGCCCTTGGCAGGCTGATGGTGGAAGAAAGAACATAACACTGCTGTCTGACCCATCCTAAGACTTGGAATAATTCAGTGATGTCCATTTGAAGTCTGCATAAGGGTGACTTTCTTTTAAGGTTTTGAGGATGGATTCTCAGTTGCTGGTACAGAGATTGATAGTCCCTGTCACCTGCTGACATTGTCCTTGGGTTCCTGTGACTTCTCTGCTTTCCTGCCTTTTCTTTAAGGCTGAATCAAATTAATTCCTATTTTAATATGAGAGAGCATTGGATTAGGTAAGTCACCTCAATTTGAGATTTGCAGACTGTAAGACTTGTTGCTTTAGTGTTACCCAAACTGTTTTGATGTCCGGCTCAGGCCAGAACCAAATTACCACTGCTAATGGTGGGCTGGAGGCCACCATTGCTGCTACTGGTTATTTAAATCAAATTAATTTAAATGGAATTTAAACTGAAAGAGGGTAGACTTAGATTAGATTTGAGGAAGAAATTCTTTACTGTGAGGGTGGTGAGGCACTGGAACAGGTACCCAGAGAAGCTGTGGGTGCCCCATCCCTGCAGGGGTCAAGGCCAGTTTGAATGAGTCTTGCAACAACCTGGTCTAGTGGAAGGTGTCCCTGGCCACGGCAAGGGGGTTGGGACTAGGTGGTCTTTAAGGGCCCTTCCAACCCAAACCGTTCTGTGATTCTCTTTGCTGTACCTCACAGTGTAGGTAAAGAAGTCTGGAAATGCCTGACTTTGACAGCTTGCAGGCTGGGGTACTGTCTAAGGACCATAGCTGGGCATCTGGGATTCCTCACCCACTGATTGTCAAAGACTCAAGAGAGAAAGTCATACTTTTTGGTTTTATTATTTTTTTTACTTTCTGTTGGATTGGCTGCTTGTTTTAATGACTATATATTTTGAATACATGTTAGTTTTTGTTCAACCCTTTAATCATGAATTCTTTTGCTTGTATTCTTAAGCTTTATCTATATACATGTACATTATTTCTTCCATATTTTCTGACCTTTTTATTTTAATGGGCTGGGGAAATCCAGCATCTATTGTTTTTAGGATTTTCTTTGTATCCTGTGATGTTTTTTCTTTCAATTCCTTTGCTGATTTACATAACGTAGAGTATTTCATTTGTTCATTCTTTTTTTTGTGCTTGGCATTTACATCTCAGCTATACTCACACATGATTTCTGTTTATGGTTTGAATTCAGTACATTGACAGATATCTGCAGTATATGTGTGATTGTCAGTGTTAATTATCTACTGTATTACCGTGTTTGCCGGTGTAAAACATACAAAGAAATACATTCTTTTTTTCTAGCTATGTTACATACTTCGCAAAATCTTTGAGGCATGTTGCTGCTGTTTGCTTTTTCTTTTCCTTTTTTTCAATTTAGCTTCCCAGTTGCATATATTTCTGAAGTGCTAAATCATGGTAGTCTGTGATCATAAATAATTGAAGCTCAAAGGTTAAAATAGGTGGTTGAATAGGGCTCTGAGGAGACTGTAGTCTGAGCTCTCTGTAGAGCACACTCTTTGATCATAAGATATGAGCAGGTCCAAGGGGCATACAGTGTTTGGACAGCTTAAAGTTAAGCATAAATCTGTGCAAGGCTGGGAATGTGTTTGCTGAGTTGAAATGTGGTGTAGCATTATCCACATAAAGGTAAATAGTTACTACAGCCCAACTAAGGACATTTTATTTGTTCTGTTAATTAACACTTATATCAAAAACGGGGCAGAGAGCACTCAGCAGAAGACTGTCTTCATCTTGCTTTGGTTTTTTTCCTTTGAGTTCACCATGTCCCATTACATCAGCTTGCTTGGATACATCATCGTAATCTTGCTCTGTGTGTAAAACATGGGTTATGCTTTCAGAAGACCAAGTTTAGTGAGGTCCTTATAACTTACTTCACCTGTGGCTCCTGCTGTCAGATCAGACTCTGCTAGACTGTTCTTGGTAGACAAAACCATTGTAACTGAATGCTGCTTGAGTGCAGGCTCATCGGTAGAAGTGTCCTACACCATCTTAAGGTGTTTCTTCCTCTTACGAAGGTGGCTGGTTTTGTGTGCCAAAATATGTGTTACTACTCAGAGGCAACCTTTGTATCTATGCTTATGAAAAAAAACCTAATGTCTGCAGAATGCTGAGTCTGATTGTATCCTGGCTTAAATATTAAATTGCATCTCCTTGGCAGATGGGGTCCAGTAGGCACTCTGCACTTCAGCCTTCTGAGGTAAGACTTGTTAATGACATGAGGAGGCCTTGCTGCAGAGAGATGGAACAGAAAATATTATCAGGCCTTGAAGGTGAAGAAACTAAGCTAGTATGCTCTAGTGCAAGAGGCCATCCCTGAAAGTGCTTTCCAGGTGAGGAAGAATTCCCTGCCCCTCCCTTGAAGGCCGTATCTCCTGTGGAAGGGATGAGAGAGGCCCTGGTAATTTACTGTAGGTCCATGCATTTTTTTTCCTCTTCTAATTCTCAAATTAACTGGTTGCCCAACTACTTTAAATACATTTGTGTTGTATGTACTGTATTGTATGAAGGGAAATATTAATTAAGATGAGTCTCCGTACCCTTTAGTTTAGACTTCCGAGATCCCTATGTCAAAAGAATACTGGAAAATCCTCCTGAATATTGGGTAACTTTGTTTGAAGCATAGCTTGACATGTTCCTCAGAGTCCTGTACTGCCCCACAGTTTCCTTTCTAGGACATGTGTGCATCAATTAGGTTATATTGCTATCAGGTTGGATATGTTAATTGATCATCTTATCACTTTTTAGAAGCAGGCTTTACTCCAGATAGTTAGTAAGACCTTGAGGTAAAATAGTCTGCAAAATAAGATGGTGATCTGTCTCGATGGATGTATCATTGGATGAATCCAGTAATGGGGCTGTAAAGACTTTGGAAATGCTGTCCACTTTGCTAAGTAGTAACTTCATTTTCTCTTTTATGTAGTGGAAATGTTACAGGTGCTTTGCCCATGCATGTCACTTCTAAAAGGTAGCTTCTTAAGCTCACATTGTCTGCTCTTCTGTCTCACACACCCAGTGCAGGTAAACAACACAAACAAGCAAGTCTGCTAACTTGTTTGTGGTATTTCTTTTGTTTGGTTTGAGGGTTGGTGGTTTTTGTTGGTTTTTTTTTCTGTCGTCTTTCTGGGGTTTTACCTTGTTTTAGAATGGGAATAAGTATCTCCTAGCTAAAGTTTCACTACTGGTGTCAATTTGCCTCTGGATTATCAAGAAAAGCGGTGTGATCAGTTTTCTTTCCCATGTTGTTCCTGTCCTGACAGTGTGGTTCCAGCAGAGCTTAACATGTGGCCCTCTCTTCCCAGTACTGGATGTTCCCCTTCCTCCTTGGGCCTGCACCGGTGCTTGGGAAACTGTCTGTGGGTACACATGCTCAGGGAGCTGGAGGTTACCCCGGCAGAGGAGTTGCTATGTTTTCTCTGGTTTGCCTTTCCGTCCTGCCACCCCAGTGGTAGTGTGCTTGTAAGTGGGTGCAGGCATGTGAGCAGTGTTGGGTTGGCTTCAGCAGCCAGCTGTCATGGATGGACTGATGCACTTCACTCAGAAGAGACAAGTAGCAATATATTTATTGGTATAAAACAGTGATTCAACAAAGTTTGATAGTAAATGCAACAGTGGTTTAACAAGATTTGCTGGCAAGGTATACTTGATTATTTACTGCACAGAGGACAGGGTCAGACAGAACTGTCAGGGAGGTCCTCCTGTTGAGTCCTGAGGTTCAGAAAGGACGCCCTTGTGTTCTAAACTCCTTCTCAGAGGGGAGTTTAGGTGTGGCTAGGTCCAGACTTAGTCTTAGACTTGGTCAACAGTTTATCAGTCCTCTATGTTACTTAGCTAGGATTTCAAAGTTTAGCATGCTGTTAATCACTTACAGAGAATCTGTTGCGGCAAGGAATCTCTCAGCCTCAAGGAGTAACCCTGGGAGGCGTCCCTACGCAAGGGGAGATCATGGCCTGCAGCCTGCTGCCATGCAGGAGTGCTCAATGGTCCCTGGGCTGTCCACTGTTCATGGAGTAATGGTCATCTTTGCATACTGACTACAGAAGTTAGTTTCTTTCAAACATGGCTTGAGTCAGACCTTGACCAGCACTGTTAAGTGGGCACACTGTTCAGATTAGCCCTTGGCTAGCTATCGTATCGTTATCTATGTCCCCCTGAATCCACTTTGAGTCAGATACAGCCATCCCAACCAGACACATCCATTTTGATGGCCGCAGGTGGTTATCATTTGAGCATTGTCACAGAAACAAAGGTCAGGATGGAGAGAGGGGGGGAGCACACCACCACACTCCACCCCATGACTATAGTCAACTCATCTTACCCTCACAGAGTGGTGGTGTGGTCACCTTTTGCCTCTGTGCCATAAGTAGTATATTCGTAGTTTGTACACTTACAGACCCACAGTAAGTAGATAGTCAAGCACTGCTCTTTGTAATGTGCTAATTTGCATGGTTTGGATGGTTGAAGTTGGATTATATGTTTTATGATGTAGCAGATCTTTATATATAATATATTTATAAGTAACAGACATACTAAAGTCAGAGTTAGTAAAATCATGGCTGAGTGAAACGTGAAATTAAAAAGTCCTGTTGCTGTCAGTGACCATCCAAGAAGCGTTTCCCACCAGTGTGCTCTCCATCCTTCTTCACTCTTTCCAAGACACAGTGTATCTCTTCTGTATCATGATGAATGTTGATTAGAATTTTGTGTCCGTTGTTTTGGACATGTTCTAGCAGTTTACACAGATCATCTTGTTGCAGTAGTTTCTTCATCGATGTAAGGTTCATTCTGATGGGGGTAGGCAATAAATCTTGACTCAGTGTATAGTTAGATTATAATAATTGATAAGAAGCAACAGGGGCTGAATAATTAAGTCACCCCCCATAATTTTAGTAAAGCTACAAACACAAATATTTACCCCCCATAATTTTAGTAAAGCTACAAACACAAATATTTGAGTGATTACTTGTATCTACAGTAATGTTATCTACAAGTATAAAATCACAAAGGGTTCTCATACAAGCACGTGTTTTTCCAATATATACAGGTACAGTTCCAGGGGTTTCATCAGGATGTATTTCTAAATGACACTTTGTTCAGTATGAAGACAAATGTCTTGGGCTTTGATAGTGTTGCTCTCACAAATAAATCCTTGTTGTTCTGTACAATGCGGGCATTAACATCAATAGTTTGCCATTTGTTTCTGTTTCATTGGGCCCATGGTCTGTGTTCTAATGGATGGAGTATAGCTCCATTGTGATTTAATCCTAGTGCAATGATTGCATACATGGTGTATACCAAAGCACTGTGTACTGTTAAGACAAAAGATATGGCCTTATTGTTGATGGGGTCATAAGTGAAAATGAACTAGATACCACCAAGACCATCATGCCACGTGTGGACTCTTCCAGAGTTGTTTTAGGTATGCAGTCGGCAAGGAAGAAATTCCCATTTCATAAACTTTGAGAGAAAGAATGAGTTAGAATTCAGAGCCTGGTCCCAATTAGCTGCATGTACGCTTTCCTTCTGTAGAAAGAACCTCAGCTGGCCCAGAAGACTGGTTGTTTGATCATGAGTGTCAGAGACACTTGGTGCTATAATCAGGTCACTCTTTTGTGAGTAAACCTTGCCTCTTGCTGCTGTTCTCGTCTGGAGGCAAGCCTCAGGTTTCCTGATTGTAGTCTCCAGACTGAAGAAACAGCTTTTCTTCCCTCTGTTTTGAAGTTTGATATTAAAGTAGTCTCCACTTCTTGTATTCCTGCAAATGTTTGAGAAGCTCTCTGAGCTTGACGTAATCCTGAACTGTAAATTTTTTCATGTCTCTCTTCTCCTGCCTTTCATCAGGCCAGTTGAAAAAATGACCTGGCTGCATCATTTGTAAGTGCAATAAAAACTCCTGCAAGCTTCCTTTGCCAGAAGTTTCGCTTTCTGGGTGTGTTCCTGTTCTTGTTTGGTTGGTTCAATTAACGATCAACACTAGCATTTCTTTTTTGTTGTTGTTGTTTTACTGTGGGTTTTTGAGAAAATTGTGAGTGCTGTGGCATTCAGCAGCAGCGCTCTGTAGCTGCCTGTGTTCCCGGGTGCTGGCAGGATGTCCTGGGTCAGTTGGGAACACGCACTGGGAGCTCTGTGCTGGCAGGTTTGAAGATGCAACAAAAAATAGTCAAAGACTGGTGAGGTTAAACTGATCACCTCTTGAGGAAAGGCAAAAAATATTGAAAGAACTCTCTCTTTGTGAAGGGCAGTGTTCAAATGCATGCAGGAGGCTGGAGCAGGAATAGCTTTTCTCCTTCCTTCCCCCCCTCCTGCAAGTGCTGTTCTTCAAAAACACAGGTTCATGTAGGTTTCATGGGTGAAGGATGTGAACTGTTTTATTTTGACAAGAAAGGAAATGTTTTACTCCTTTGCTTGGTAGGGCTGACTGTAGCTTCTAGTATTATAGCAAATGACAAAAGTGAGTAAATGGAAGAGGATTTTAGGAAAAAAATAAATATATTTTTTGCCCCCACGCAGTTCCGCCTGTGGTTTACTGCAGCAGCTTTTAGCTGGCCAGTTTCATTTTTCACCAGGGCTACAGGGAGGGTTCAGTTTTTGTTGTAGCAGTTAATGGAGATGATATGGGCTGACTGTCCTGAATTAGTCCTGGAAAATCTTGTTTGTGTGTTTGGGATGAGTCAGGAAGGAAAGTGCCAGGTTGAAAGAACTGTGCCAATTCCGAGTGAAATGGAACAAAGGCAGGAAGGTCCTGTTCTTCTGCACCTGCCCCCTGGCCAGGCTGAGGGCTGCGGGCCCAGCCAGAGGAGGAAGCGTGTTAGCTGAGTTCGGTGACCAGACCTGATTTAATGCTGTGAAGGCATTTGTTTTTCTGAAATGTTTTGACTGACTTTTCAGGAGAGGACCAGTGCCTTTTTTTGTTTGTGTTTTTATCCTTGAAATAAAAAGTATCTGTCATTCTATGTGATAATGAACTCCACCCTTCCATGAGACATCACTGCTGTGCTTTAAAAAAAAAAAAACAAACCAAAAAACAAAACCGGTGAGCAAGCTTACTACAACATGGACAGGATTTTTGACAGCTTAGTGTCACTGTATGGAAATTGCAAGTATTCTGAAGAACCTTGTGTGTAAACTCTTGAAACAATTAGCTGTGTCTGGCCCTGCACTGGTAGATCATGGGCTCAGTTTTCTGTCCTAGATTGCTTCAAGTACAGAGTTGTAAACACTGCATGCTGTGTAGTTTGTGATTAGAAAAATAATTCTGTCTCCAAGTTAGCAAACTTATTTCTGATATGTCAAAAAAAAAAAAAAGCTATGTTCAGCACCTAAACAAACAAACCCCCCAAACGAAACAAACAAAAAAAAAACCCATCAAAACTTCTAAGGGGCTTAGGTACCATAGTAACAAGCACAGGATAAGATTTACTCGGTGCTCAGTGTAATTTTGCCTATCACAAGTGTGTATGTATGCTTTTAGAAAAGAATCTTCATTGTGTATTGACGTTAAGGGATTGTATTTCACCTTGCTATAGAAGTGTTTTACTATTAGCTTTGAAGATGTTTTGTTGTTTGTTTTTTTTTTAAATACAGGCTATTACAATTGGGAAGAAAAGGAAAGAGATTAAAAAAAAAAGGAAGAGTAAGGGGAAGTTAATTTGTTTAATAACTCACTTGATACTATATATTGAAGTCCATGGTTATAGTTTGGATTTTAAAAAAAGTTTTACAAAATGCTTTTCAGAGTTACAGCGTCAGTTAATTAAATGTTTCCATATGCTTGACTGAGGCCAGCTTTATTCAAAGTCTTTGTTTCTTATTGTTGATAGCTTCAAGCACTTTCAAAAGTTCATGCCTGGAATTCCTACATATTATGTAAATCTGATAGAAACAGCAAGATGCACATGCATGTGTGTGATTATTTTCTGTGTACACCTCTGGAAAGCCTCTGTGAATAGGTTCAGGGTATGCATGTAAGTTAAAGACAAACATCACGGTTTTGTCTGATTCTGTTCTGTCTGGCATGCGTTGACCTTGGTATCTGATTTAAAATCTATATATACTTTTTCCACTCACTCTGTGTGTTTGCTTGTTTCATGGGGTTTTCTGAGCCAAGTCCTTCATATTATCCTGTTTCAGTGGAGTAGGTTGATTGCTTTGGCTTTGGGGTTTTTTTTAATAACCAAGTTTCTATCACACGTTCCCAGTCTAACATGCTTTTAATTGCTGATAAAAATTATGAAAAGAATCACACGTACATGCATTCAGACTTTTAGTTGCCTCCTCCAAAGCACTTTTCACATGTCTCGGAGAGACAAAAAATTAGAGTAGATAGTGATCTATTAATGTTTTGATTGAGATCAGAGGGGCTTTAGTAATTGTAGTATGATGCAACGGGTACATGTGGCAAGGGTAAGCTGTGGGTTTGTGCAGATGTGAGGTTTACCTGGGAGAGGAGTGAATCCCCTTCTTCTGGCAGTAGCTGATGGATCACGTACCATCATCATCTTGTGCAGTTCAGAGTTGCATGATGCTTCATACCTGTAAACCTGACCCTCTGGGTGCTTTTGGTATGTGATGCAGAACAAGCTGATGTGAACATTTTTGTTGGTTCCTACATTGAGGTTTACTGAGATCATTCAAAAAATGTGGTGGTTCTACTTTACTTTGATTGTTACTTCAGAGGGGGAAAAAAAATATTTGTTTGAGGTGGTTTGCTAGAAGTTCCTGGGTCCTAAAGGAATAGTTAGGGATAGCAAGCAGTTAAAACATGAAAACAGCTGGACATCCAGGACATTACTTCTCATCTTTCTCCCCTTTCCTTCCCCTGAATTGTGAATCAAAGCTGTGGCAGATGAGAGCTGTTCAGAAGACTGTCTTCTAAACTCTTCAGCCTCCCTCTGTCTGGGCTAGCTGTTTTGATTACCTTGCAAAACATGACAGCTGTTACAAATGCTCATGTGTATGGCACATGCTTGAAAATGTTTGGAGCTATGAATATAAAAATTGGCTGTAAGAAGCATAAGTTCAGAACTGGAGATAATACTGAGAAGAGGAAGTGTGATGATGTGCTTTTTTTAGCACCTCATGTGCATACTTTGCTTCCATGGGCTGACTGTACCAAGGAATTTGCCTTGCAGTAATTCAAGAAGGGGAAAATTCAGGACTAAGATGTTTGCTTAATCATATGAGGTGTATTTGTAGGCAGGTCAATGTGTAGAAGTTATCCTATTACTCAGAAGGACTATAGAGGCGTTTGGTGTTGTTTGATTGAGAAAGGCTGTGTCGTTTGGTGGCCAGAATGGTTTGGGGGACTATTTCAGACTAAGCTGTAAGCGCAGTTAATATATGTGATGATATAAGTTTAATTATGGTGTATAATCTGTGAGAATACTACTCCAGTGGCTAGGTGAGTGACTAAAGGACGCTGAATAAGTAGTAGACCACACGTGTTGTATCTGCTTGGTGCGGGTATTTATTCTGCACTTTCTCAGAGATAATGTATTGGGCATTGGGTCATCTTGCTTTCGCAAAACTGCTTTGGGGAAGACGATAGCTTTGAGTCTTCGGGAAGCAATGGGTCAATCTCTTGTGATTTTAATGCCACTGACTTTCTGTAATAACACTAATGGAATGTGTCAGAAACAACCTTAGTTAGGAGTAATAACTGTTAATTGAGCTCTCTTCAGTCGCAATCTAAAATTGAATACTAGAATTACTCTTCTGAGATTTCTGAAAAGGTGGTAAATGTTTTGTATGTGCTCTTCCTTTATTTTTTTAAAAACACTTGACTAATGTGAAAAATACCTAAATTGCTGTTCTAATGTACTGTTTCAGCTCTAAACTTTTGTCACTACTGCACCTTTTTTTGTTTAAAATTGCATTTTATTTTAAGAAACATCTAATTTTTATGTGTTTATTTCTAGACATTTTATTTAACAGTGACATAAACAACATACAGGGAGTCATGTTTATGATATCCTAGTAAGACAGTGTTTCCCACTACATTACATATGTACATATAAAGATATATTATCAGTGTAGCTAGAGAAATATCAGAATCCCTAATTAAAATCCTGTGTAGGAAATGAAGGTTGTTAGCTGGAATTGGTTTAGATGGCAGTGAACTTCAAGGAGCATGTTGGTTTTTACAGCCCACTTGTTTCCAGCACCCTGAAAAACTTCTCAGAATTCAGAGTTTTTTCTTCTGAAATGGCGTTTTTAAATAGTCACGTAGTAGCTGATGTGTAATGAATGAATGTATTGTAATGGACCAGAAAGATCTTAAAACTACGTAGCCTGTCTTTCTAGGCAGTGTGGATATTGCATGCTTCTGTGGAATTCAGCTTTAACATTGTTTGGAAATAATCTCTGAGATACCGTTATTTGACCTAACTTGGTTGGTTTTTTCAACATCTTAACTTTGTTATGTTTGGATTTTGTTGAATGCTGATTTCTAGAAGTTCATGAGTTTCTAGTTTAAATTCCTCCGTACTTTCCAACAATAGCAAGCTGTTTATGTGCAAAAGGGAGGCCTGTTGCAAGACTTAAGAATAATAATTGGAATTTCATTCAGTGCTGTTCAAATTCAGAAATGCTATATATATGTGGCTCACAAACTAAGAAACTTGGCTGCCTTTATGCATATTTTCTGTCATCCTTGGGCATAGCTGGGGAGAATGGTTGACTCTGAAGATAAGTCTGTCTAAGAGGGAATAATTAAGAAACTATCCAGAGGGCTTCATTTTTTCTGTCCCGTAAAGACCAAAATCCAGAACTGTCATGACCATGAACCTTCTTTATTTTTTTTCTCTTTGGATTTTGTTCTGTGTTACATTGTCATCATGATTAAATAACTGCTTTCCCTGTTAAATCTGCGTGAAGATGATCTGTCCTGTGAAGCCATCTTTTGCTTTGCCTGTGGCATTGGTTTTGCTTGCCTATCCAACTGTTTATCTGAAAGATACCTTCAGGTATCTACTGGAAGTAGGCTAATCCTCTGAAACGTGTGAAACTGGCAATTGGTATTAGGGTTGCTAGTACTTCTGGTAGGCATTTTATTTCAAGTAGTGAAGATCTAATTCTGTGCATGAACAGGCTTAAAGACTTCTAAAACTTGTTTGTGTAGCATAGTGCTGTAGCTCTGGATGGGGTTCTAGGTACAGCTATAATATTCATTATTAGCACCATACAAATATTGATATTGCAGGGTGTTGTCTTAGGCAAGACTTCTACTTGGGCTCTGGTTTATTGCATGTACGACTAGTGTCCAATGTTGAAGGAATGTTTCAAAGCCTCTTTGCCTGGAGATGTCCTTCTGATCCTCTCTTTCCAAGCCCAAAGAAAGTATTTTAATTATGTGCTTCTAAAGGATAAATACTATTGCTAGCATGTTATTTCATGGTTGAATAAATTTGTCTGATATGCTGAATCTAAACATGCCTGGCTTGCTTGGTTCTGCAGTGATTTGGAAAACAGTTTATCAGTGGGGGTAAAGTAGTATTTTGCAGAGACGTGGGTAATGAAGACCAACAGAAAATTCTATTTAGGACCCTCCTTCTGGCATAGTGAATTAATAATGCTGGAGGTGATGTAAGCAGTGTTGTGCTACATTTGGGAAGAATATTCAGGTTGTGATATATTCCTTGTTTTTTCCGGTTGTGTTGCAGCTGTTTGCTAGTTTTCCCAACTCTACTAGTCCTTATGTCCTGAAATAACTCTGCTTGGCTCAGTGGGACTATCTGTAAGCATGGGTGTTTACAGGAGAGGATTGACTTTGGTCTATAATAAATACACATAGAAGTTGGAAGCAGTGCTTTAAAATGTGTTTTGTGTAAGAAAATAATTACTTGTCTAAGGAATGACAGGTGATATCAGCATAGACCAGCGTTAGGCTGGGGTACTGGGTGGAACAGTGGAACCTCCCAGTGCTGAGGCGCTGAGTGCTCCTCTGACTCTGCTCTCAGCTTAAGGTCAAAGATCTTGAAATCTTTGGTCTGTAAAGGAACAGGCTCAGTTAGTGCTCTGCACAGAGATATTGAGATACCCACTTTTTGATTGAAGCAGTGAATAATGGGAAAATATGAAGGTGCCTTGAGTTTTGTTGGTGCTTGATGCTTAGCAGGAACTGAGTGGCCTAGGAGTAAGCATGGCTTTCTGTTACAAATCTAAAAACTAGTCTGAGAAGACACTGTTTCTACCTACAGTTTTTGCCTGCCTTAAAATCTATAAGATTAGAGGCTAAATTTTACTTGTTAAACATTTGTACCCATCTGCCGCTAATCATAGAAAGCATTTGAAATACTGAAACACTTAACACCCCATTGACATCTTCCTTTACTTTGGTTTCTCCTTGGAACATTTCCAAGCCCCATCTCTATCTTGCCTCTTACATACTTGGAAGTTAAAAGAGTACAGAAGCACTGCTGATTTTGGTGACTAACATTTAATGTGGGATGATGGGTTGGCATGCATTAAAAATAACATCCTTTTAGTTCTTCAGACTTTTTGAGATTTAAAGTATGTTTTCAAGATATTGTGGAGTTTTCTTTTTAAGAATAAATTATTATTTTTAAATAAAGATGTAAGTTATTTGTCACTTGAATGAGAACTTCTGTGACTTCCAAGGTTTAGGGAGCAAAACTTACCTCAAAAAATCTTTCTCGTAATGTTGTTCAAGTGAAGAAAGTTAAGAAAAAAAATTTGAGTGAACCCTTGTTTCCAAATATGCCAAAGTACAAGTATTTTTTTGTACTGTGTATTTTTAAAACACTAAATTTGGTTATGATTAGACAAGTTTATTTGCAACATAGTGGTATAGTGTGTAGCTTGGCATAGTTCCATATTTAAAAAAAGTCTGCAATGGTTTGTTGATTACTGCCTAGATGTTCCTTGTTTTACTTTAGGAGCTGATAGAATCTTTCTGCAGACTTTTTTTTCTTGAGACATGCATCAAACTCAGCCCAAAGACAGCATATTCTGCTTAGGCTACCATCCAAAATTAGTAATTATATGGTGAAAGTAAATAAATTACTTCCCTTTACACCTTGTTATGCTTTTAGTCTATTCTGCTGCAACTGTCTAAAATCCAAGTAGCTAAATTTGCAACTGTTTTATCTGCTTTCCAGCATACCTCTGTGGATGGATACACTGAACCACATGTCCAGCCTATCAAGTCAAGTAGCAGACAGAACATTCCCCGATGTAGAAACTCCATTACGTCTACCAATGAAGAGCATCCTCACATTGGAAATTATCGCTTACTGAAAACAATAGGAAAAGGAAATTTTGCCAAAGTGAAACTGGCAAGACATGTACTTACTGGAAGAGAGGTAAGCCTTCCAAAAAAGAAAAAAAAAATACTGACAGTGTTTTTTATATTCTCTTTGGCTATCTTTATAATAAGTATTTCTGCTATTGTTTTACCTTTCTCTTCTGAATAGAAAAAGCACATTTTTTGTCATCATAAAGGAAGATGCAAAGAGGCTGTTTCAGGATATAGGAAAAGTTACCTGAGGTGCCCGAGTTTTCTCCCTCTAACCACTCGCCTCTTTTTTTAAAATGTAACCTCTTGGTGAAGAGAACAAAAAGTTTGATGCATATCAAGGGATATTTTGGGCCTGGGAGGGCACCTGTTCATCCCCAAGTATTTCCAAAACCAAAGAGAAATCTATTGATAGATAATTTCATTGATATTTATAATCTATAGAACCTTGATATTGAAATCTATTGATACATTGATCTTGTGTTTGGGGGGCCTGGTTTTGCAGTGGACAAGATAACATTGTTCTGTCCAAACACTGACAGAAGTATAAAACTGATTCCTTGGTGGTATCATTGGGTGGCAAAGTTCTGAGCTCCTGCTGGTAGATCCCAATAGGTGAGGAAATTTTGTGTGGTAAAATACATAAAAGCAGATATATATGCATGTCATAGAGGCACATCCATGCAGTATATTTTTGTTCAAACTTTTTTCTGAGTTTAATAATCCATGGTTGGTTGTTTTTTTCCTCAAGGTTGCTGTGAAAATAATAGATAAAACCCAGCTAAATCCTACTAGTCTGCAAAAGGTAAGAAATACACCATAATATCTGAAATTCTATAAACAGTTGAACTGTGATCTTTTATTTACTTGACAAAAATATTTGGTCCCTTTACTTTGCTAAACACCCATCTTTGTGTACATATGGCCTTGGGAGACAGCAGTATGCTACTGTCTTTGCTGTAGTGTGCATGTGCAGTTTTTCTGAGAGCAGTTATTCTGTGTGGTTCCTGTCTAAGCATTGCTTCTTTGCTCTTCCTTCCTCCAAAAGCTTTACTTTTTGCAGACAATAAAATTTGTATCTAATTAGGAACATAAGTAGTTTGTCTTAATACTAAATCAAGATGTAATGCTGTTAAAGATAGTATTTTTCTTGGGTTTTTCTTTAATGTCGTAATTGTTTTTTGTGGACTTGTAAGAGTGACAGTTTTCATGGCTTTAATGTTTGGGGGTTTTTACCTTTGTTTTTATATTATTTCAACTTGAATAAAACATCTGTCAGACTCCAGGGACCTTTGGCATTACTTTTCATGTACTAAATTGACAAAATGACTGAATGTAATCAGAACATTCTTGTTCATGCCTGTAGATAGAAACTCAGAATCCTTCATAACCATTACAGTAACTGTTTTGACAAAACCTTGGGGGTTTTTTTGTTTGATTTGGAGTTTTTTACTATTTAACTATACATATGTTTGGTTTTAGCTGAAGCACAGAAATGTTATACTGGAGGGTGCCTATTGGAAAAATTTGGGATATTTTTTGTTTACAAATACTAGGCTGCTGCTGTCTGTAGCTGTAGAATGAGAGAAAGAGGCTAGGGCTTAATGCTGTTCTTTTATCTCTGCCTGCCATTGCATTTATTTTATTGTGTAACTTTGGTTATGGGGAGTTATAACCAACTTGGCTTTAATTTCTCTTCTGTAGAATTTTTGTTTGAGTATGGGTTCTTTAGGATTATTTTTTTAATTCAACCTGCTGTGCAGAGTCCATGCAAAAGCTTTGCTATCCTTAAGTCCTATATCCCGTATTAAGCAAATCTCTTTGCTAATATTTGAGCTAGTGAAGAGGGACCCACAGATGCAGTACGTGACAGAGCATATTGGGGAAATCCTTTGCTGCTCGTGTAGCTTGTTTCCTGCCTAGCTTGGTATTTACACTTGGAGAGCTGGGTGAGTTTGTCTCATTGGTGAGCAATGAGAGGGTAAAAAATAATAAAACTTTCTGGAAAACTAAGCATGAACACCTTACTTCTGGGATAATTGATTTAATGATAAATATATTGTATTTTACACAAAAATACTAAATAATTCAATAAATCAATCCAAGTATCAATGAAACTTTCATAGCCTGCAAAAGATGCTGTCACACTGTACAAGTAGCGCACAAAATACTCATGTAATAGGACATTGCTGCTGTTAACTTGTTTTTTGAGTGGGAAGTTGATAACGAGAAACGTTTTTAGGTACAGTTAGAAGTATCTTATGGCAGAACTAAGGACAGAAGTTAAATTTAGTCATTTAACCACAATTCCATTCTTCTTCAATAGCTAATAGAAATATTTATACCATGCATCTTCTGCTTACACTGGAAAGTGATAGTTTGTTGTACAAAGTTTTCCTTTGTAACATTTTGATTGTAATTTTCAGAAAAAATAATCTTTGTTTTGAAGCTTTAAATGTCTTCAGCTTCCTACAATTTTCTGAGAATTCTGAGTGAAGCTGAATATTGATTTCCTGAAAGCTTTTAAGTAAGCTTAAGCACAGTTTTTTGCACAGTCATTCAAGCAGCTGTAGTTTTTTAAAGCAAATAAGGGTGGGAGGGTGGTTCATCAGCATGCTTAAAATTACTTCTGCTAGTATTTTGATAGGTCATTTGTGTATTGTAAATAAAACAATAAAAAATTCTTATTCTGTTCTGTGAAAGCAGTCATCTGTTTTTCTTTCTGCACTGAGCTATTATATAAAGTTTGTGATCATGTTCTACATAGTATCACTGCAATGTGAAATTTTATAATTTTGTCATCAGGTTTAACTGTACATAGGATTGTTAAGTAGTCGATTATTTTTTTTTATTATTTCAAGAGGTAATGTTGAGAATACTACAATAGTAGTATTGTTTTAGTAGGAACAGACACTTTTCTAAGGAATGTCTGTAGGGGAATACTGGAGTGTGTTACTGCCACAAAAATACCACTCCTGAGTGTGAACCCATCTAAATTAGCATAGTTGAGAGGACAGTCTCTAGAACTTCAAAGCGGGTAAATTGTATGCAGGTCAGCAAAACGTTTAGGCTTTCAACCACTATTGGTTATTGTTAATCAAACAAGACAAATATAGGGATCTTTGGTACAGGGTCATTCACAAGACCATCCCCTTTCTGCTCACTACAATATAAAGGATGCCAAGTGCAAGTAGGTATCGCCATAGTACTTGCTACTGACCTAATTAAGTAAAATGAGTTGAGGCATCATAGCTTCTCATGCACTGTTCTGTTTTGTAAACAGAAATATTTGAGCACATACGTCAGTTGCTGCAAGTGTCATACAAGCTGGGTCTGTAGTTAGTCACGGGTATGAAAGCAAGGAAAGTGTTTAGTTTGTTCTTCACCACTCCAATGTTGTTTATGCCATATAGTATGGGCAGGGCACTTCACAGATGCAGTTATTTTAACTTAAACCATCAAATGTTAGGAGACAACACAAGTAAGCTGACCTCGTGAATTTTTAACTTTGCATCCTTGTGCATGCAATGCGATAGTCTTAAGTTATATTACATTTCTTGCTTCAGGACCTCTATCTATTTAAATAGATAAACAATGTTGAATTAAGGTCACTGCCTTTTATTTTGTTTTCAATTTGTTCAGTATGTGGTTCCCATCTTACTCGGTGAGCACCTGTTTAGAAGACAAAGCTGGCTTTTTTGTGAACTTGCTGTCTTGATAGTAACATACTGTACTGAGTTAGCTTTTTCCACTGTCATGATTGTAATTTTTACCCAAAGGTAAGTATTGGAGTTTTATCATAACTGGAATTTATATCAAAATAGCTGTTCTATTTTCTGCATGTCTGCTACTTTTACAGTGTCGTCTTGTACTGGCTTCACTAGGGATGTTTCTGAAATAGCATTCCGTTGGTCTTCTGCAGACTGCTAGTGGAATAGAAGGTGCTGCTTTCCTAATAGGTTTTATTAGCAAGTGGCATTTCAAATTTTCCCTTTTTAGGGGTCAGCAGGCTTCTTTTTATTCTTTAAACATATCCAAAGCCTCAAACTTTGGTTCTTTCTGTTGTTAAGAGAAGCAGAACAGAAACAAAGAAGTAGAAGGTTTGGAACAACTTCAATATGTTACCTATTGAAAGCTATGCTTTTTTTGCAACAGCCATTCTCAGTAATGACTTGGAAACTAGAGACATATTCAAGCACATCTTTCAAAGCAAGAAAAAACTTTGGTTAACTGAAGATTTTTATTTTGATTGTAGTGACTTAAAATAGTAAATCTTAAATGTAGATGTCAACCTGACAGCATTTAGAAGTGTTAGCAATGGTGTGACAGAAGGTCTTTGTATTTCTGCAGTCTGTGCCCTGGAAAATGAAACTGGAAAAGCAGGAATCAATTGTTCAAGCCTTGTGCCTTTTCCATAGGTCCAAGTTCTATGAATTGAGTATGGTGCTGGCGGTCCTCTACTGTTAAGTGAAGCTGAGGCTACAACCCATTTGCAACAAGGAGATACTTGTTCGAAAGCTTTTTTGAATGGTAGCACTTGGTTAAGAATGAAGAGCAGTCCTATAAGTGTGTGGTGGGATGGGGGGACAATAGTCAGGGAGCACTTGCCACCTTCAGAGAGAGAAGTATGCTGCTGCTCAAGAAAATAGAGGCATGTGAATTCTGAACACACTATTTTTTTATCAGTAAAATAGAGCATTTTATAATCCTATGGTTTGCCTTGTCGTGAAAGGAGAGCTAATCTCACTGTTCTGTCCAGATTTCTATAAAATTAACAAACTTTTGTAGGAGGTAGGCATGATCTTGTTTTAATACCACTGTACACAAAGGAAGAGATGTATCCTGGGTGTTATTGAGGGGTGTAGTGGCTATTGTGTAAAGATACATCTATTTGTAAATACATAGTTATTGACATAACCAGTGTTAATGACCAGCATGCTTCTACAAGAGGAAAGGTGGCAGCGGGTGATTTCCCAAAGCAGTGCTCCACGGAATGCAGAGTTGTAAAGTAAAATAATGTACTCTGACACCTGAACACCATTAATGCTTTTATTCAGGTGTTATCCATTGTTCAGGGATTTTCTAGATTGTTTCTCTGTTGTGAGAGAAAATTGGAGGACTGAATGCCGGCATTTTTTTAATTTGTATAAATGTGCATTTATACTGGACCAAATAAAATCCTGAATATACACCAGGACTCCAGAGCACAGTTTGCCCAATTTCCATCCCACTCCCCCTCTGCTGTCTGAACATCTGTACTGAAGTAGGCTTCTGTGATCTTTCTCCCCACTCTGCATTTTAGAGACCCTTACACATCCCCTTGGACTGTATGGGCCAGGAACTACACAAGGTGTAATGTGGCTGTGTTTGTGGTCTCTGCACAGTGCTGTTCCATTATTTCAGTTCTTTCAGCCTTTCAAGTAATTTCTTTCTTCCTGGGTTGGAAGGTATTTTGGAAGGTATTTGTTACACCAAGCAGCTTTAGCAAAACTGCTTGACTTAGTGATGTAGCAGTATTACGGAATACCTAAATTACATATGCCTAATTTGCAAGGTGCCTAGACCTGAGTTACTTCAGAAAAAGATCTGAAAATGTCGGTTTCAAAGTGAGCAGCTGCTGGGAACTTGTTAGAATCCAGTAACAACTGCAAAATACAAATTCTGAGGAACATAGGTCTCCCTGTGAAGGTGGCTGCCTTGTGTGCTGTAGTTTCAGCAGTGGGCAGACAGCTGGGAGACGAATTTTGTTTTACCTAAAAGACTTAGGGTCTTTTTTTTTAATCTTTTCTCAGGGCAAGGGATTTAGTCAGCCAGGTACCTGCAGGTAGATTCCAAGATTTCAACTATTCTTTCAATTCTTACTCTGCTGATTTCTTTATTGCCCTGCTCTTATATGTTTGTAGGGAGGCTGAAGCCATCCCCTCTGTAAAATAAAATAATCAGTTTCCATTCAGCTTATGATTGACATGATTTGTGTGGATGAGCATCACCTAAGATAACTTCAGCTATTTCAGCCTTGTCCAGTTCTTGCTCTAAGCATGCAAATGCATTTCGACCAGCATTAAAAGTGCCTTTGAGTCAAAAATCCCCAAAGCAGCAGCTCACCTCTGAGCTGCTAACCAGCAAGAAAATACCCAAATTCACCTCATGACTTCGAGTTCGTTTAGAATTTGCCTTAAAATAGCTGCTCTCTTTCGAAAGACTGACGAACAACTTCCTCTTGATGTACCCATGGTGACCACCATGACTGCGTACCTGCTTTTATATGAGAACATACACTTCAGCTTTCTGAAAAATGTCTGTTCAACAAGATATATAATACAAGATGTTGTAAAGAATTTTATTGGCATTTGTGCAAAATAAACCTAAGCCCATACTTTGGGTCTTGGTGATGACTTCTATTCAGAACCAGAGCAAGTAAGTATTTTTTTCATATAACAAAGTATCTGCATCAGGCTAGAGGTCAGTATTGTTCTGTCTTGAGGAAAATAGACTTATGTCCATTTCCTAGTAGATTTTTTTCCTTTATGGAGGAAAGAATTTGCATACTGTGTGGAACAAACTATATCACTGTGAAATCAACTTGAATCTTAAACCAATAGTAAACTTAAAAATCTGTGAGAATATTGATTACAGTAACGCACTTTTTTATTTACTATGTGCTTCACATTACACGTAAAATTGCTTCTTAAATGATCTTTTTTCTAAATATGAAATTATTTTTTATAGAAGTCTAATATTTTAAGCCTGCTTATGAAGACACATACTCATTGCTGTAACTTTTATACCAGCATTAATACTGTTAATTTATGAAATAACTTTCCAGTCCTCTGCAGAAATTGCAGTTTTCCCCACACCTGCTTAGAAGCTGTTCTGAAGCTGTGCCATCTATTGGTTTGAATTTGTTAGTTTCTGACTAACTGATACTGATTTAGCTGAGAAACTTTTTCTTGTGCAAGACTTTCATATATTTAGCAAAAAAAGGAAAAAAAATGCACAAAGAACAGCCTGGTATGATGTTTTTTTCCTGGAAATAACTGACTTTATGAGGCAACAAGAATTTGCTGAAGTTAATTCTAGTGCACAGTATTACATACCCATGTGTTACATTTTGAACAAACTGCATCATACTGTTCATGTTTTCTCAGAAAAATGCTTTTGTAGTCTTTGCTTCCCTCTGAAATTGTTTTAGTGGCAATTATAAGGTGAGTAGTTAGTAACTATCTTGAAATAATTAAATAATGTAAAACAATAACTGCAATATTACTCTATCAAAAGCTGGATTTCAAAAAGGTTTTGCTCTATAATCTTGTAGAATAACCACAGAATTTTAGAACTGTTATGACCAAGTTGTACAAATGGAGTAAAAAACCATCAATGTTGTCTAAACAAGAGTTTTAATTACTTGTTTAGACAAGTAGGCTTGTAGCCTCAGCTGTCATAAAATAGAAACTAAAGTGCTAGTCTTTGAGGAGGTGTTTGCTCTCTGGCTTGCATCATTGTTTTGCAAAGGTAGCATCCAAACAAATGGGACTGATTTTGAAAATGGAGAGAGTTGTCTCTGAGACATCATTTCTGCATTGAGCCTTTTCTCTCTAAGGAGGACTGTAGTGCTAAAATGTTTCCAAAATGTAAGCATTACGTGGAAGCCAGTGGGCTTTTCTTCCTTCCTTTCAGCATCTTCCTTCAGCCCAATGCGGGACTAAAGAGCATGCAGCAGAGTAAATAGATTTGATGATGGGGATATGCTGTTCACTTGAAGTAAAACAGTGCAAGCTTATCAGTATTGACAGCCTTAAGTATAGAGTAACAGAACTATATAGTCATTTTGGATTCCTTTTGTTTGCCTTCTTCCCTCTGAGCACCTAGGTTAGTCTTGCTTCACCTCTTATTTAATCAATAAACCCAGGAGTACTAGAAATTTAAGAGCAAAGACCTCTTGTTTCTGGTTTAAAAAAAAAAAAAGTAAACCCACCATTGTCTTAAGTATATACACTTAAAACTATAAGTTTGTCCAGTTGTTCTTAATTATGTGACTTGGGATCATAAAATGGTCTTTCATCAATCATAAATCTTCAGGACATCACTGTGAGAGACCCAGTATAAAATCTGGTATTTGTGAGAAAAGCGAACTTGCCTGCTTCACCTCTGTGGAGTGGTAGGACGGGGGGACATCAGGGTTCCTGATACCCCATTCTGTTTTAACAACTGTGCATTTGACTTTTTTGTAGTACTACACCTTGTATTTTCACCCACAGTTATGTTTGTGTTCAGGAGTAGTTAGTTAGCTGAACTTGCAAGTCACCAAAGAAATTGAAGCAGAGATATAACAAAAACTTACATGGATGATCTGTTGGGTTTGGTCAATGTGAAATTCCAGAAGGGGCTATAAAACTTACCTGTGTCTATGTAAAGCTTAAAGATCGGTGTGGTTTTGATACGCAGTTGGTAGTGGTTATTTTTATGTGACATATAAGATGCAGATTAAGTTTTCTGAAGTTCATTGCACTCTATTTATCTGTATTTTATGCTAATGCCATTTTCTGTGGGGTTATGTTGCTTCTTTTTGCCATCTAAAATAGCATATCTTGTGTAACTTTTCCTTAATAAACACACTAAGAAAATTGTCTTGCTTCCTTGACAGTTGTTTCGAGAAGTACGAATAATGAAGATACTGAATCATCCCAATATTGGTAGGGACCTTACATTTCTGCAAAGTCTTTTTTTTTTTTTCTTCTTTTTTTTTTTTAATTATCCTGTTTACATTTTATTCTCTTTGGCTTTATTTGAATGTACTTTACTGTTATGCTTTTGTTCGTTAAACTTTTTTGAGATAATAGGACAATGAGCATTCAGTAAATACTTCATTGTCACTCACCTCTTTTTATTGACTGTGCTTGAAACAAGAATTTTGCTCAGAGGAGATAAACTGCTCAGTCCGAAAAAGCTTTAAAGTAGGAGATGCTGAGCAGTCCAGTCTGTTGAGGGCCCCAACTCCCCTCTTCCATTTAAGTTACTCTGGAGGCCAAAAAGCATGAGTTTCTTGGGTGAAAGTAGCAAAACTCCATTAGTTCAGTCTAGGAAAGACTCCCGTTGACTGATATTTCCAGAAAATTAGAATTACAAAGTATGTAATTTTCCCTTTCTGCTTTAGTTCTTTCACCTACCCCACAGCTTCAGGGCCCTACTTTGTGATGACAATTCTTCTGGCTGAGGAGGGCTGGACAGTCTTGTTCCAGAGACAGTTAATGGTCCTGAATTGGCCAGAGGGCTTGTTGCATACAAGGTATGGATGAGGTGTACAAGTTATTACATGCTAGGCACTCCCTTCTCATCCCTTGAATTGTTTGTTGCTTTTCCAGCATTCTTAGCTTCCGCTGTTTTTTGTTTTCTTGGGGGTGGCGGTGGGCGTGTGTGTGTTTTTAAATGAGTGGTTACTATTACAATCTGAGGAAAGTCTTTCAGACTTAACGTTTCTGGTATCCACTCAGTTTTCAGTTGGTCAGAATCTCAGATTTCTAACTGGGAGCAGTTTACTAGTGAATCCGGGAAGGTTTGTATAATCTTAAAGATGTCTGTGTCAAATTAAACCCTAATTTCAGCATGACCTTGTTTGTACAGTATGCATAAACTTTTGAGAAAATGATGAATTAATGTGCCTTATTGTCAACCGTGATTTAGAAATTAATTTTGTTTTTTTCCCCCTCAAAAGAATGCTAACCTAAAGGATTAAAAGTTTTCCTATGGTTTAGTGTTATCACTGGCCATAAAGTATACTCACTTAATGAGTATAGGGGTTTTGTGCTGTGCTTTTGCTCCCTGCTGCAATCTCTCTCTCATTCATTTTTCTTACAGTAAAATTATTTGAAGTTATTGAAACTGAAAAGACGTTGTATTTGGTAATGGAGTATGCCAGTGGTGGTAAGTAGATTGTTAATTCTGATTTAAGGATAAACTGCAATATAGAAAACTGTGCTAGTTGCATGCCTAGGAATACATGATTTAAGGATTTTATGGTTAAACAGTTATTCCTGTCTGGCCTTCACAACAGTCCTAGCAGACCTCCCAGGGCACACTTGCTTGCTTGCATCACGTTCTGTAACCTATTAGGCTTGTGCTTAAGGGTAGTTCATATTCTGTACTGGAATGCTGGGAGGTAATCTGGTACTGATTCCGGCAAAAACTTGGCTCAGTATTAATCTGCTACATTTAGGCAAGCACCGATGCCCTGTTTTATTTTGAAAATGTGTGCCAAAGCACTTGGAGAGGCAGGCTCGAGGAATGAGAATAAGGAACACTGGAAGGGGGACCAGCAGGATCATAAGAGTGTAAAGGATAGTGGGTGCCCGCTTGAGAAGCAGCTTAGCATCTGAATGGGGAATGTTTGAGTGTGGGAAGGGAATCCACCACAGGGCTAGTGACCAGCTAGGAAAGGCTACTCATCAGACAGTACAAAGATGGGGATCTGAAGGGCATATGAGCAGCTTTGTTAGAAAGAGAAGAAGCAGGAAAAAACAAAAGTAATACAGTTAATTTTGTTAAGTGAAGCCACTAGAGAGATGTGAAACAAATCTGGTACATAAGAAGTTGCCTGTTTCCCAGTGTGTCTTATGCAGTATGAATGGGTTTTTGTGATTAAAGTAAATTATTTTTTTGTTTCGCAGTGTTAAGTAATTTTAAAAATTGAAGAAGCCTTAGTAGGGAGGGTTCCATTTTTATATTTCTTGACATGTCTGAAAAATTTAATGCAGTGCAAACAGTAAAAAGGAATTTTTCCTGGCTGCTTCTATTTCCTTTCTGTTGAAAAAGGGGGGTGGGGGTGGGGGGTGTTTTCAAGCATGATACAGTTGTGCATGACAGTCAAAAATAAAATAGGACAATAGGACTGATGTTTTGTCCTTGTCGTGGTCAGGAGAAGTGTTTGACTACCTAGTTGCACATGGAAGAATGAAAGAGAAAGAGGCTCGTGCAAAATTCAGGCAGGTATGGAATTAACATTCAATCTTCCTTTTGTTTCTATTTATGGTGTTTTCAGATAGAGATGAGTGTGAGCATACTTCTTTTACTTTTAAAAAAATATTCATTGTTGTGATAATGTTTATTAAAGCTAGAATGGAAAAAATCCCTGAAGGGAAAAATAACTGCTTCCTACGTACTATCTAAAAATAGTAACACTGTTGTACATTCTTTTTTAGTGGATGTTCCTAAGAGCCACGTTTTTTATTGTGACTCACTTGAGGTTTTAATCCTTTTCTGAGTATTTTAGAATTTTAACAGATGTTCTATCTAGAGATGTTGATACAATGACATGTATTGCTGTGTCATGTCACACTTTTTATATGAAGGGAATTCTGTAACAAGTTTTCATGTTCTTATTACAAACTTTCTCATCTTAATCTTTTTCTTACCCTGTTTTTAGTGATTATTCTGTGAAAAGCTTTAATTAGATAAATAAACAAAATTGGGTATTTTTCAGAATTAAGTTATGTAATTAGCATGTAAAGAAACTGCTTTTAACTTGCTGTTTCGGACTTGTTTTTTGTTATATATATGCAATGCATGTATAGGAAAATGTTGAAGGAACTGTTCTGTTAAGGATGAATTGCAGAGGTATGCTGCAAATGTTTCAGAAGATAAAATCTGAGACAGTACATCTGGCTGTTGGGTTGGGATGGAATAATTTTCTTCTATAGTTATTGGTATTGGGTGATCCGTATTTAAAATAGATGTTTCTCCTATTACCTTGAGGAGTATGTATTAAACTTTTTTTTAATAAGAAAATAAGCTGCTTTTAGGGACTTCTTAATTTTATTATTTGGGCTTTAATGAAACTTCCATGAATATTTTTCTAAAATGCAAGCTGTTTTTATTAATTCCTTATGTCCTACTGGATCGTATCAGGACCAAAATTACTAAATTATGTATGAAAACTTGTACCGAGATTGAAATAAAGTATTTCACTGATCATCTTGGTGTTTCAGATTGTATCTGCTGTGCAGTACTGTCATCAGAAATGCATAGTTCATCGTGATCTTAAGGTAGGCTGTTACTTATTTTTCGTTTTTCTATTTGGCAGAAATTAATGACTTAATTTCATTCTATATACTTGTCCTTGCTACTGTCTGAATGCCTCAAACATGTGAATGAGGGAATTATGACTTATATTTTATTCTCAGTTTTCTGAAGCACAAAAATGGTGTAGTTTGCCTGGTAGAGCAGGGGAGACAAGAATAGAACATGTGTTACTTTCATTCCAGTTTTGGCTTTAAGAAAAAGACTTGCTCTCCAGAGAATTATAACTGCTGGCATGCAGATATCTACACTGCGAAGCTACAGAAGTTCGGTGATACCAGTCAGCACTACTTAATTAAAATATTTTCAGTTAAAATATATTGCAAGATACTTAAAATGATCTTTTCTTCATGATTCGTAAGAAATATATTAGGTTTTTAATCCATTTGAACTTCTGGTTTATGCTCTAGTGTTTAATTCAGACAGAAAATAAATCAAATGTAAACAGAAATAAGTTGGACTTCCTGGCTGGTTTTTCTTTTTTTGATGCTTTCTGATATATCTATCTGTATAAATGTACCAGACCCTGTTAAAGAGTTCAGCCATTGCAGGTACAACCTAAGCCTTCAACCTGAAGTTGTCTTAGTGCCAGGTTTAGAAACCATGGGACGTGGACACAAGAGCTTCACCTGCTTAAAAGTTGGCTTGTGCTCTTGCTTTCGTCTTGTACATTTACAAAGAAGATATTGGTGTAGGTTCTTTTTTTACTGATGTATCTAAATACTTGTGAAAAACTGAGGTTGAATAATTCCTAAGGGAGTTTTTTTTCACTAGTATCTTTTGTCTTAACTTGCTTTTAATAAACTGCAGCATGCTTACAACCTCTTTCTCACAAATCTGTTCCCTAATACCTGTCAATCTGCCAGCTCCTGCGTGTGCATATGGTGCTGGATAATGCATCTTTTTCTGCGGAGTCCTACCTGCCCCACGACCATTGTCATCTGACAATGAAGGAGGTGCCTGGCCACTCTGAAGTCAGAATGCAAGGAAGGAAAGGGCTGGATCTCATTGAAATCTTAATTAAAAAAATTCCTCCCCATCTTGCATGGTGGTTTGAAGCCCATGAATGTTTTGTCAAGCTCCCTGGAGCTTACTGCAGCCACTGTTGTTGAGCTTTCCAGAAGGCTGCGCCTAGGGACCTATTGGCTTGGCTGGATAAGCCGCTTTCACTGGTTGTCTCAGCCCTGTGCTTGGCTGGCAGTAGGGAGCTAGCCCTCTCTGCCTGCTTATCTGGCATCGGCTTGCTCAGCCCAGCTATGTTAGTGAGCCTTACTGCACTAAACCCTGCAGTTATTTAGCATCCTGCATCTCGCTCTTCCTCCCAGAGCCCGTTACAACCTCCAACCCTTCTCTCATTTCTTAGTTCCATAGCACGCGTACAGCTCACCGCGTTGGTCACAGGACTATCCAAAACCGCTTCGCAGTGTTCGCACAGGATCCCTTTTACCATCTGTCACGAGTCCTCTGCTGCTGAACTCCTTCCTATTTGCAAGACAGGCAGGCAGGCTCCAAAATAATGTCTTTGCCTGCTTTTCTCTCTCTGTCCTCTCTTGGATGGAGTTGTGCTAGACTAATTTGAAAAGTTAAGCGTGGTGCTGTGATGTGATTGAGAGCCATTCAGCCTAGCCAATGAAAAATACATTACCCAAAGAAAAAAGGCCTAAACATCTGGCTTTGAGGAGGTGTTCTCACTTTCTCTTCTTTTCAAATGTTATGTGTTATCTCTGTTTTACTTAAAACTCTTCTCATGGAGCTGCAGAGAAGGCAGAAGCAACTTTAAAGTTGTGTCTGCTTTTGTATCTGCCTCTGTTGACTTTCTCAATGCTATCAGCATGCCGACCAATTGACACTGTTGGTATCGCAGGGCGGATGTCTGGCAGCACTTTGGAGATTTTTGATAAGCCTTTTTGGCCTTAATATCAGAAAGGGTAAATTCTATCAAATGTAAGTTACTTTAAACTAGGAAGAAGCACAAGAAATTGTGGAAGCTTGTCCAGGCTATTCTGGCAGAAGAGGAGTGAGTGCAAGGCCTGTGGGTACTTAAACTGTGTCCTTTTAATTTTCTGTGATGATAAACAGCTTGCATAGAAAGGCCTACAACCAATTCCAACTTGGCTTATCCTGTGATGCACAGAACTTATCTTACCTTTTCAGTGACTGTTAATATTTTTTGCTCTGAGCATGTAACCAACAAAAGCACAGTCTTTGTATTTGGCATATTAAAAAGGGGGTTTTGGTATGTGTGTTTGAAGTAAGAAACCTAAAAGCATGGGGTACTTGGGTAGCAGAGTACTGTTGAACTGGGAGGACTATTGTAATCGCAGAGCAGCTGCACTGACAGTTATGTTTTCACCACAAGGAGAATGAAGTCTTTGTGCAGTAATGTAGAAGGCTGTCAAATCTGGAAAATATCTCTGTGAGTCTGTCTGCAGGCACATCAGCTGGAACCAGCTGAGATTACAGGTCATGAATTGAGAAAATAAAATATTTTCCAGGAAAGTTAGTTTGTAAAAATGGGCTGTGTTTTTTTTCCTGATAAAGGCTGAATTCTCACGTAGCTATTGCCTTGATATACTGGTAGCCAATTGTCTCCTGTTCTGTTCATTGAGTGCAAGTGAAATTTTTAAAAATAAAAACAAAATTTTAAAAAAAATGCATGCAAACAAGATTGTTTACCCTTTTAATAAAAGCAACTAACAAATTTATTGCTGCTTCTCCGATCCTGACCTAAGACTTTTTTTATTTTGTGAGCTCAATTCTGAGTGCAACATCCAATGACAGGTGTCTGTGTTTGCTATAAAACTGATGTTTGGCAATTAGGTGAGTCCTCTGCTCTGGTTAAATGTCTCTGTCCTCTTGCTGAAAAAGAAGGATTCCTGCACTGCTCAGTGCTGCTCCTGTGTTGCTGATAAGCAGATCGGGAGCTGGGTCCCAGTTATACGAGTGAACATGGCCCAGTTCTGCTGCGCTCCTTGCATAGCATCCTTGCGCTGTGAGAAATGCACTTTGGTTTTTTCCGGTAATGTATCAGTATTTCTCTGACCTAGCTCTTTTAATCATCTGACCTACCTTTGATACTAAGTATAAGATTCTGTTTACTGATTCTCCAGGTTCCGGAATACTTGCATCTGTGTGACGCATTGCATTCACATGGTGATTGCTGCACAGGCATTAATATTCTTAGATGTATAATACGTGCATTTTTTCATACACAATGTAATACTTGCGTGTTAAACACCTTGGTGGTGTTACTGCTAAAGCAAACATTGATAACAAAGGGGAGAGAATTTTCTGGTACAGAATGCTAAGATACAGCACGTAGCTTGAAGTGTTTCATCTTGTAAGCAGAAGAGATTTTCTTTCAAAGTCTTAAATCCCTTCTAACGTTTACCCCACCAAAATGGTAGGTGGTGTTTGGGATTAGATTTATGCTCCTTGGCATCAGAAATTGGCATGAACCTGTCAAAATCTGAAACTGCTATTCTGAGATGCCTAGATACTTCTGTCTAAAGCTGAACTAAGTTACTTCTTCCAGAAAAGAAAATCTTCCTAGTTGACTCACTAGCTGACTTAAGTCTGTTTAGCTGCTTTTAACACTTACATTTTCCTGAGTAAACATAGTCATTTTCAATCTTTGTAATGTATTCAGGGGGATTAATTTCTTTTGTTCTGCAAGAAGGATACAGATGTGAACCACTTTAGAAGAAGAAACATCTTTGCATTTAGTGGTAAATGATACACTGTAATATATTGATGTTATTCTGATACATAAATTGTCCTTTTCCTCTTTTGTTTTTCTCTTAGGCAGAAAACCTTCTGCTTGATGCAGACATGAACATTAAAATTGCAGACTTTGGTTTTAGTAATGAATTTACAGTTGGTAATAAACTGGACACGTTTTGTGGAAGCCCGCCTTATGCCGCTCCTGAACTTTTCCAAGGAAAGAAATACGATGGTCCTGAAGTGGATGTGTGGAGCCTTGGGGTGATTTTGTACACGCTAGTGAGTGGATCATTGCCATTTGATGGTCAGAATTTAAAGGTACAGTTACAATATGAAAGCTTGGCTTTTACTCTCTTTAAAACTTCTATGTCATTAGAAGGCTCACCTTTTAAAACTTTGTTTTAAAGGAACTGAGGGAGCGAGTACTGAGGGGGAAGTACCGCATTCCATTCTATATGTCCACAGACTGTGAAAATCTACTTAAGAAGCTACTAGTACTGAACCCAATAAAACGAGGCAGCTTGGAAGTAAGTAATTTCATCTTGGAAAAAAAGGGGGTTCAGATTAAGAAAGGACAAAACAGGATAATTGCTTAAGACTTCTTTATTTTTCACAATAGGTACCTTCTTCCTGTTTTAAGGGCCCACAAGTCTTGTTGAAAAAAATTGAGGAAATGTCCCAGAAACAGTGCAGCTTGAAAATAGAAAGTGTTAATGAATGAAAGTCTAACCTTAATTGCAGCTCACTAAAGACTATCATTTAAGAGTGTTTCAAAGTGCAAACTTCTCCCACTTGTTTCAGTCAGATAATGAAGCTAGTTCAAAATATGTGGAAAGTAGGACAAGATTGTAAATACCTTCTTGGAGTTTTTCAGAAAAACAAAAACCAGCAGCAGGCAGTACCATAAGCATTTATGAATTAACTTACCACTTCCAGCATGACTTCTTAAAAAGGATAGATGCAAGAAGAACAGCTGTGATAGAAAACTATGTGGGGGTTTTTGTGAGTGTTTATCTGTATTATGGCACTAAAACAAAGAACTCTTTGAATGATAAGCTAATAACTGCTAGTTATTTCTGTTCAGTCCTTTCTTTTCCCCCTTCTGGTATCTGTTTTGAGGATTTCTAGGGAGTTACAGTTATTATTAATTTTTTTTGTTAGTAAATTAGGTTTTCTTTTTGTGGTATGCAGAGAAGATCTGTGCATAACTTGTGAGGTGTCTGAAAGGTTCAGTGTTTTTAAGGGGCTGTTTTGTTCAGGATTGCTGTAGTGGTATATACTTGCCGGATAACTCTGAAGCTGATAACAAATATTTTGTGTAGAGTTCACTCTAAATGCTGCTGTGTTCTATTTTCTGAATTCTTTCATGAAGAGAGACTTTTAAATAACATCTATTTACCATAGAGATGAAAGTAGAGCAGAAGATAAATAGAACGGTTTTAAAATAGTATTTGCATGAGTTAATCACCAGTGACTTTTGTTTCATCTTTCTGTGCATACTTGCGCAGCAGTGGATGGTGTTCCAGAGAATAAATCCCATTTAAGCAGCTTTTTATTTGTAGTGGCATGACTTATGCTTCCTGGCATGGATGCTACCTGTGCAAGGAAGCATGCATTCACTGAGCTCTGTCTGCGTGTAACATTTCGAGCTGATGCTGATTTGTTACTTGTTATAAATAGTCTTAACTTGGATAAAATCTGTGCTGAAGAGAATAGTGAATGGTGGCTTCTACTTTACTGATATTCACTAGTTATGTTGCATTTATTACTGTCTAGAGGTCAAAACAGTAAGAGCGTAGTCACTCAAAGATGGTGAAAGATCACTTGTTTCCTGTGGTGTGTTTAAGTTTTAGGAAAATAGATTTTCCTTTTATTGACCTTTCCTCTGGATTTTCAGCAGTTTCTCTTCAGACCTGATTTCACTTTCATTATAGATATTACAGTGTTATCCAGTTCTTCTAAAATTCCTTCCCATCCCTGGAAAAAGGTGTTGGATAGCAGCTTCACTGGAACGGTGTAGTTGTCAGATTGAGAGGAACTAAGTGTTATGTGTAACAGGGGGTCTTGAGCCAGTACCAAAATGCTGATGATAACGGGTATTGATCAGTATGCTAATCTGAGGAAGAGAAGCATCATAAACTTTTTTTAAACTAATGTTCCTGAAATCACGTTTCTTGTATTAGAAAGCTATGATGCATGCTTTAGAAAGAAATTACTATTTCTTCTGTCTGAGCACTTCCTAAAAACGCATATTTACAATGAAAGTTCATATTTATTAAGTTTCTAAAGGTAGAAAGACAACATCACCTTAGGTAGGGGGACTTTTGTGCTTTGTCTTTTAATTACTTGCTCAGTCCCAGCCATACACCTGCCCAGTTCCCATTCATGTTTTTCGCAGACCAATACAATATTTGTCAGTCACATTAGCCTCAAAGCTGAGACTGACACAGGATCAGCACCGTATGAGTTAGGCTTGGCACTTTTCCTCTGGTAAGGACCAGGCAAATCTTATTTAAATGGTTTGCCTAGTCTTTTTCATGGTTGTAACAGAGACAAAACATTTCAGAAGCAAGAGAATGTTGTTGTAAAACAGTCAATCTTCACAGGAAGAGATGGGAAAAATGCATTGACAGAAAATATGTGGACCTCTCTTAATTATCAGCATTTCAACAAATTCCTCCCTGCCCGCCCCCGCCCCAGTCTTCTGAAGCAACACAATGTGAAATACCTACAGAGCAGATTTACGCTTACAAAGAGTAGTAAAGCGGGTAATACTGAGACAGACAGGTCTTGAGCAAGTCCAGGTCTTTATTAGACAGTTTTCCTGAGAATTGAAGGAAACCTCATCAATAATATCTGGTTGGTTGAAATTCAGTTTGGGTTGATCATTAAGGAATACAGTTTGGGTCGGACCTTTTAATACCCTGACCAAGGCTGCTAGGCTACTACTTTTTGATCTGCTGACTGGAAGCCCAGCTGAACTTACACAGATGTAGTAGTGAACCTGGAATGGGATCATTTCTGTCACTTCAAAACGCTTGATTGTAAGAGCCTGTTGTAGGAGTTGTACAGTAACTTAGTATGCCCATGAGATCATGTATTTAAAAGACAGAAGCTAGCAAAAGTTCAGATGTTTAGCAGGTGGAATGCTAGAGCAGATTACATTGAATTATAAATCCACCTACCGAAGAGACATGAAAAACTCTTAAGTGGGAGCTGTTGGGTTAACCTATTAGTTCCAGAAGGATCAAGAAAGGGTGGCAGGATTTGAGCAGTGTGATTCCTGTCATCCAAACACCTCATTGTGCTTAAACTTCAGATTTAACAGTATCTTTAAAAAAATTTGTAATTGTAGATACTATATAGTACTCTTTGGTTACGGATTTGTAGCCTTGCAGTAACATGATAGATTCCCCCAAAGTCTATTGTCAAATAGATTCGTACTCTGTGTGTCAGAAATGCAATATAGCAATGTGTATTCACCATCCCTTCCCCTTTAGCCTCCTCAAGAGCCAAAAAACTCAGTTCTGTGGCAGAACTTTGAACAAATCTTGAAGTCTTACAGTCAGCAAAATGTTAACTGGGCGGAGCGCAAAATTCTGTATTGTTCTTGTAAGGATACAGCTATTTGGGTCTGTAATTTGGCAGCAGCACTACATACAAAGAATTTGGTTATATCAGTGGAAAACTGAGTCTTTTGCTCTTTGTGAGAAATAACTTAATTCAGTGTTTGCGAGGCATATTTGGAGCCTGTGGGAAACTTGACTTGCTGGCACTTGTTTCACTGTTCTGTCAATCTAGTGAGCAATATTAGCATCTGTCCCTAAAGAGGCATGTGTTCCTGTTGCTGTAGGAGGGAAATTGGTTTTAGCTGTTTTAAAGATGAATATGTCCTTAAGGAGAAATTCTGGTGGTCAGAGATTCCAGCTGATCAGTCTTGCAGGCATATAAAAGATCCAGGCCACAGCAGAAGGGAAACTTTGCAAAGAATGCGGGAGAAAATTTTAAAGTAAATATCTGCACGGCATAGATAGAGTTAAGAGGCCTTTCTCCCTCCAGCCAAACTGTGAACGTATTTAGGTCAGGTGCAGTGAGAAGATCCATAGGAAAAAATGACCAGTTGGCATCACAGTCTTGAAATTAATGACTGTAGGAAGCATTGGCACACTCCTGAAATATTCCTTAGTTTCTAAATACTTCCTTTGTTATTATTTGAAGGAGTTATTTATTGTGATAGAGTTGGTATTGCAGTTACATCTATGGATCTTAACAAAGATTAGGGCATGAGTGTCAGGCACTCGGCAAGACAAGATTAAGATATAGTGGAAGTGGAAGAGTACAAAATAAAAAAAATTTGTGTGCTGGAGCTGCAAGTTTTTTCTCTCAGTAGTTTGGGTTTTTTATATTTTTGGTGGAGGGCTTGTATTGTAAAGGGTAAATAGTAGGGGGGGAATGAACTAATGGCAACATAATTATGTGAAAGATAAGAGGAAACTGTAAGATGTGAGGAGAGGAGCAGCATTCAGATCATTGTGAATTTTAAATTGGTTTTCCCCAGACCAGCTAGTACAGATCTAATCAGGTATGGTAAATGGCACATCAACCTAAAGCTCATTTCTTCTCTTAGCAAATTATGAAGGATCGGTGGATGAATGTTGGCCATGAAGAAGAAGAACTAAAGCCATATACTGAGCCTGAACCAGATTTTAATGACACCAAGAGAATAGGTAAGACTTTAACAAGGATGTTGCATCTGATGTACTTACACAATTTTATCTTCTAAGTCAAACTAAACTCTTTTCTCGAATTAGAGATACAAACTCATTGTACAAGTAAAAGGTTTTCTTTTTATTTAAATGAGAAATTTCATTACAGTGCCCTCCTTATAACTATTGTTGTGACTTCACTGAGCTGACGTGAATCTACAAGCACAGAAAAAGGCAAATAAGATTACAGAATGCAACAGGCAGAAGGAAACAGATTTTTTTTTCGAGGGCAACAGTTTTTATCTGCCGTGGCCAGAGAAAGATCCTGTGTTGGCCCTGTAGCTATTCATAATTCTATTTGCCAGTGTTTTACTTGTTGAACTGTGTTGAAAAACACAGTTGAGAGCTTTCAAAAAGAAAATAACAATGAGAGGAGTTGTAGCCTTTTTGCTTTTGCACAGCAAAGATGATGCTGGTTGAGTTGAATCCTAGTTACCTGTTAACTTACAAGTTTTTCTCTGTTTTCATTGTTCTGAAGTTGTCAGTAAACCCAAGCAATTATTCTGCTAAATTATCTAGCTCTTTTTATTTTTAGACATTATGGTCACAATGGGCTTTTCAAGAGAAGAAATCCATGAATCTTTAGTAAACCAAAAGTACGATGAAGTCATGGCTACTTACCTGCTTCTAGGTAGAAAACCACCTGAAGTAAGTGCTGCCTAATTTACATCTTCTATTTTGGACTCTGTATCTGGCTGAGTTGAATATTCTGGTTGTCAATGTTTTTATGAACTATTCTGTAACACCTCTTTTTAAAAAATCGTGATTGATAACTTATTAATGCCTTTCTCTTCTCACATCTTCTTGGATATGTAAATGCTGAGTGTTCTTCCTGTCACGTGTGTTTACAGTTAAAATCTGAAGTAGTGAATTTGACGAGAGCAGTTACTCTTCTCAGATGTGACATCCTTTATTTCCCAGAAATGTACTCACCCTTTCTCACTCGTGTACTGTTTTATAGTATATTGCATTATTTAATAAATAATTGCATCATAGTCACTAATAAATTTGTGATAGAAAATCTTTTGACTGGTTTGGAACTAGAGGGACCTGTAGATTTTGGGGGGGGGACCACAACGTTTTTTCAAGGAATCAAGCAGAGACCAAGGGATTTATTTTTATTAAGGACTTTTTTTTCCTGCTGCTTCCTTGCCCTTCCTTCATTTCCAGGATAGTGTAGATCTGATATGTGCGTCCTTGAGTGCATTTTCCCACAACATCTCTGAACCAGAATTCCCTTGTGATGGCAGAGCATGAAGGAAATTGGTCTAAAATGATTTCTGACTCAAACTTCTTGGAAGAGGATATTTGTCTTTTCCACTGCTCTTGCTTACAGCTTAGGCTTCTTAGATATCAGCAAACTGGTGGCTGAGTTACATCTTATAAATATGTGTTCAAGGCAGTAAAGAATACTTGAATCAGTAGCACTTGATTTTTTTAACCCTTTTAACTCAATGCAATGCATTTTGAAATTGTTCTGAAACTATAAATGCTCTTTAAGCTTTTTGAATAAAAAAGGCAAAAGGAGACATTCTTTGGCTTAGGTTTTAAAATAGGCTTTTGTCATGGTCAAGATTCTTCTAATTTTATTTTGAGCATTTATTAACTTCTTAGCTTTAGCTGCGTGTTTTTAAAGCACATTAAACAGAGATGAAGTGATAAAGTTAATCCTGAAGAAAATTAAACTCTAGAGACAATTTTAAATTTAAAAAATAAAAGGCCTTTGATTGGAACTCTGGGCTTTATTTTGCTGTGAAAGTACCAATAATGTTGAATTACTTTTTTTTTTTTTTTAATGCTTTGAAAAACTTTTTCTTGCAGTTTGAAGGAGGTGAGTCCTTGTCCAGCAGCAACTTGGGTCAAAGGTCTCGTCCTAGCAGTGACCTTAACAACAGTTCTGTGCAGTCTCCCGCTCACCTGAAGGTCCAACGGAGTATATCAACTAATCAAAAACAACGGCGGTTCAGTGATCATGGTGGGGATGACATTCCAACAAGTAAAGTAACATACACAAATTAAGTCTGAATGTGCAGTGTTTTGTGAACCTGGCAGGTCCACCACTCTGTGCATTTGTTGTGTATCTCATCATGCTCCGCTGTGATGCTTTTATTTGTATGAATGCTTCAATGTAATTTACAGATTTGATTTTTCAGACTTGTTACTTGATTGGCTCACTAAATAAGAGCTTGAAGATGTTTCCTGTTTAGGAAGTAATAGCAAAATACTGGTCTGGATAAACTCAAAAGAGCAAACCCTTATGTTTATCAGTATATTTGGAGTTGGGGCCAAATTGTTGGTTTCCAAGAGACAACAGTTTTACCAAGTATTCAGGAAGCATTTTCAGGTGAAAGTGGTTACATCAAAAAAGAGTGCCTATTTAAAACACTGAGGGGAAAAAAATCACCTGTCATTTAAAGAAAATTATCAAATTACTAGAAATACTTCTAAAATCTTTGGCCCTTTTCTTTGCACTGTTATTTGTAATTCTCTCCCCCCCCCCTTTTTTTTTACTATTCTCTATCTGTGTTAGTGTGGTGGTGTTTTTTTCCAAAAAAGTAACCAATATTGTGAAGATCAATAGCTGATTTGATTTTATTTCAAGGGAATGTAAAAATCTACTGATGGAGGATTTGCCTCAGTGCATTTTAAAAAATGAGGGGGAAAGAACTGTTGTTTTTCCAAGTATAAACATGCTTTTAAACAAAGTAGTTCTAGGGTTTTCAGGGGAAAAGGATCTTTCATAGTGTTCAGAGAAAAAAAAATGCAGCAAAAAGTACTGAAAAAAATTGAAAAGTATCGATGAATTCCTTTATTCTTAATATTGCACAAATAGCATGAGCTTAAAATGAGGATGAAGATACTATTTCAGGTTTTACATATTGATGTAATATGGGAACTAGTTCTGAACTGCAAATTGGTAATGAAGAGAGAGTGGGTAAAAAGAACGTAGGCCATCAAAGCTCAATTTAATAGGTTGGTATATGTGCTGAGTTTGCAGTCATAGCTATTCAAATGCTTTTTTTGGACTCGGGGAATTATATTTAGACTATTTTGGCCAAGGAAAATGCAGTGATTATTTTTAGGTATTTATTAATACTGTTTTTATTTGGCAGTTGGTCCCTCAATTCCTCCTGCTGTGTCATACACAAAAAGGGCTCAGGCAAACAG
The DNA here is from genome assembly GCF_023634085.1 of Falco cherrug. Lineage (NCBI taxonomy): Eukaryota > Metazoa > Chordata > Aves > Falconiformes > Falconidae > Falco > Falco cherrug. The sequence goes on from NC_073709.1 coordinate 27,723,404, forward strand.
CGTGGAAAGTGAACAGAAAGAAGACTGGGACAAGGATGTCTCACGCAAACTCAGCAGCACTACAGTGGGATCCAAAGGAGAAATGGCTGCAAGTCCACTTGTGGGTCCAGAAAGAAAGAAATCAACTACAGTTCCCAGCGTGAGTGTGTGTGCTTTTGGCTTGTTATATTTATTTTTCCCTATTTAAACAAAATCTGCCACATAAGGTTACTATAGACATAACGGTTACTGAATAAGCCACTAAGTCTATTTCTGGCAACTTTTACTGACGGACAGAAATAGGTTACAGTGGATGTCTTTTAAAATAAACCTTTCCCTTCCCCCCACAACTTTACTTTTTCTAACACTGACATAACAGTAAGCAGGAGAATGTCTGCACTTGGGCAGACTGAAGATCTCTCAAGACAAACTGTGGATATTTAGGGAAAGAATGAAAGAACAGAACCAATGTAGAGTCCTCTTTTTCTGGTTTCTGATGTATGTCTATCTACAAGGAAGTCGAGGGACTTCCTGAATCAGAGATTTCATCTTGAATAATCCTGCATAATATCCCACATGCAGTTTTTCTCTGTAAATTTGTCTGTTTACCCTTCTGAAACCAGTTCATTTTTTTGGACTTCAGAAATGGGGTGAGGGAGAACAGCACACTTGTTCCCTCGTGTGTATGCGTCTTGACGGTATTAGTTACAACCTAGCTCTTGTATTAAGAAATCATTAATTTGCTAGTTCTTCTGTTATAATATAATTTGTAATAATGTTACAATATCATTTGTAGTTTTGTAAACTGCTATAGTATTACTGCCTCAGACATCTTTTTTCCACATAGAGGAATCTCTCTCTTCTGATGTGAAAGTATCTATTTTGCCTTGTGGAAGTTCGTGTGCAGTAGTATCAGTATTTAGGATACACAATGGAAAAATATTTTTTTAAGTGTTTGGGGTTTTTTTTTAAGTTTTAAGGTTTTTAAAGACCTACCTGGGAGCAAGGTTCAAGGGGGGGTGGGTCTGGGCAGAAATATGAATGAATCATAATTTAAGATTCAAGTATACTGTTTGCTATTTAAGAGACATGCTGTATTAAATACAAAAGTTCTGGCTATCTTATAGTACAGTTGACAGGCAGTAGGAATTCTCATTGTCCTTTGGGATTCTATGTGCTGGCTCCCATCTTGAATGTTCTCTGAAGACAATATGCGTTTCTGCTAGAATTCTCTTTAAACAAATTAAATGCTGAAGTTCATTTAACTCTTAATGTTCTGCAGGCTGTGTTCGCAACACATCCACAGATGCAAAAAACATTTTTTTTTTCCTAATTTTAAATGTTTTTTCCCCCCAACAAAGAGTCTTCAAAACTATGGCTGTGTGGGTTGCTTGCAGAAACTTCTAAGATTAGATTTCATATCTGAGCCTTTCTAAAACTATATTGCCCCAAAGCTGATAACAGTCATGTATGGCACAAGCTGATATGTCAAAAATATTTCTCTGCTTTGTGAGAACTAACTAAATGGAGTATCCTTGCTATGAAGAATGAGAAGTGGATTTACTTGCCAATAGCAACTTCAGTATTTGTACATTTTGGTTCTGTTACTATTTTGGGAACTTTGTGAAAGGAAGGCTTTGTATGGGCACAATTAAGCAATAGTGGCGTCTGATGTTACACCAGTAGTTAAGGTTGAGCAGCTTCCACAGAAAAAAAGTTAGTATTTTTAAAACTCGGACATTTTAAATGAACAAAACTAATTTAATGTGGATAATATTTTAAAATACTTCTGTGCAACTTTGGGGGTAACTATGATGTTAGTGAAGGCAGGACTTCTTAAGAACATATTTATCATCTTCAGTCATACTAGTCTAACTTACGAGAGTTCAATTTCAAAAACAGTTACTGCAGTTGTTAACCTTCCTTATTATTTGGCTTTGAAACAGTTTATTCAGTAGTCTCTGCAGGACAATACTAATGCCAAAAAGCTGTAGCTATGGGGAACCTAAACACACAGTAAATCTTGTGTAGTTCATGATGCCCTACAGTACCCAAGCTCAGAGTATTTGAACTCTTTTGCCAGCGTGCATCACTATGTAATGTTAGCCCTTTGCAAACTTCTCCCAGCCCAAATCCAGTATGTACTGTATTAAAAACTGAGAACTGTACATCATGTACTCGAAGTAAATCTTCAGCAGCTAGTCTGTGCATGGCAGGTGGCAGAGGAGAATGTTTGTAGGTATTTTATGAAGTCTGTGCCAACTGAAATTTGTAACAGAAAGAAAGTCCCATCAGTATTTCTTGCTACAAGAGCTATTTGCCATGTTATCTGCATCATAATTTCTGGCTTGACTGACACAGATCAATAATATTTTCATTTTTCTCTTGAAAACTCTTTTGACAGGGGGCAACAAACTGTAAGGCTGCACAGGGAAGCTTTTGATAGATGTGTTCTCTGGAATTCCAGTTTGTTCCTTCAATCCCAGAGACCAGTAATTCAGTAACGCAGTATGTGGGAATTGGATAATAATAATTAGTAAAGCAAGTGTCAGCAAAATTAAATTTCTCTGATTTCTTTTAGCGTGCTGTCACTGGTACAGTAATGAGATGATGAAAGAGCTACCGGAAGATAATAGCTGATGATATATATCATTTGTGTCAATAGATTAACCTAGTACATTTGAAGGCATTAAGCATATACATCAATGGCTAAAACTCTGTCTTGATTTGTTTCCAATGCTTGCATTTTTTAACAACGTAATATACAGTATAAGAAAGTATTTAATTTTAGTCTTAATTTTCTTCTAGAGTAATGTATTTTCTGGTAGTGGAATGACAAGGAGGAACACTTACGTTTGTGAACGTTCTTCAGATCGCTATTCTGCAATACAGAATGGGAAGGACAACAGGTATTCTTCAACTTCCCCTGCTTATTAATTTGGGTGCAATAACTGCGGCACGGAAGCAGCAGGTTATGCAGTCAGTCAATACCATTGTAAAGCTGAAGCATGGTGTGAAATACATGAAGTCTGACTGTATGTTTTCATCTCATTTTCCACCACAATTTCTATGTTTGTGATGAAATATCATAACTAATGGTGTAGATCTGCCTTTGCCTCTTTTTATGGAATCACATTTATTACCAAGGGTTGTCCTCCAACACAAAGTAACTATGCTCACAACTAAGTAGGCAATAACTTGAGATGGATCACCCTAACAGTGTAGCCTGATCCTTTTTTACTTCTCCTAGTAGTCACTCAAAAAGTTTAAATTGTTAAGACTTGTCAATCCTTTTTGATACATTTTTTTTGGCCTAAATAGTATTTTAGTAGTGATGGTAACCATTTTGTATCTGTATGTGGGATGATACTTACACTCAGTTTAGTATATTTTGTTAAATACTATCTTATTTAAGACTGCCACAGTTACAGTTTTTAAAAATATGTTCTTTGTTCATCCTTGGTGTTAGTTAACCCCTATACCTGACTGAAAAAATAAAAAATTGGGTTTAATGGAGAGTAACAAAACCTGGATTTTTTTTTAGTTTAAAGCAATAGATCTTACTCTGTTGGGGGTTTAGGTACTTAAATAAAACAGTTAAGATAAAATGAACCAAAAAATCCCTAGCATGAAATAACATAATCTAGTAAACTAGTTTGGGGTTTTTTTTCTGTCTTAGTGTTAATCTTCTAATGACGCCTTTAATTTTGGAAATAGGAAGAGCATAGGGCTGTTGATCTATAGTAAAATGATGAGCTATGGAACACGTAAAGTACAGCACAGCTATTTAAAGTGCTTTAAGGAGGTATGTTAAAAAACAGGAGACTAATTTTCAGTATTTATTTCAAGTTATTAAATGGGTGTTTTAAAAAGCATCTTTCCAAATTTTTGTGTATAGTTTAAAATATTTGAACAAAGTTTGTAACAATCCTTTTTCAAAAAGAAGGAACATATGCTTTTTAGATTTAGGGTTAAAATACATACTAAAACAATTCTTATGATCTCAAAGATTGATAAAGTTTTTCTTTCGATAGATTTAATACAAAAAACTAATGAGAAGGGATCTTATTTTGAAGTTTTTCATTTTAATGTTTATTTTTTTTAATATTGAAGAGACAGACAACTCTTAATCCCTATTCCTTTCATGAGTGCAATGAATATGCTCAGCTGTCTGAGTATATTTGGAAAAGTGAAGGATAACTTTCTTCTGAGTTGTCTATTTGCCTTTCCTACAACACATTGTGTTGCAGTTGAATTTGGGTTTGATGTAGCTGAACTGCTTGTGTCATCGGATCATTCACCCGAAATCTTTACCTCTTTGCTACAGATATTTTTTAGCTTTGGGACTGTTGTTGCTAATACATTATTAATGCAATTTTGTTTATGCTGGTAGAGGCAAAGCTTTAGTTTGGCTTAAGTCATTTGACTTTTGTTTGAAAAAAATCAGTAACACAGTAGTTTTTGCCACTACTTTCATCTCTTCCTCGCCACTTAGACAAAGCAGAAATAACAGTACCAGTAGAAGGAACTGTATTTTGAAAGGGTTGGCTCAGCCTAGCAGTGGCTGGGACAGTCCAGAGAAGTACAACTTGGTCTTTTAAAAGCACAGTCACTTTCAAGTGGTAATGTGACAGCAGTTCCAAATGTTTCAGCTTTTAGGTGTTCGAGTTTGAACTGAAAATAAGGATGTTCACTTCACAAAAGGAGAATCTATTTAATCAATCTATTCAAATCGTTTGTGAATTTCTTTTTCAGTAGTTTTTACTATTTCCATGTACTCTTTGTAGTCTTCCTTTATTATTTTGAATAATGTGTCTGTAAGCTTTAATCTTGGGAGGAATGAAAAGGCCTAATTTAACACACATGGTGATTTGATTTATGGATGAACATAATTTTCTCAGAATTCTCTATTCTTCACTTTAGCTGACTAAGGCAGCCTGGTCGCTCAGCATTCTGGTTATTTAAACAGTACTTGCTATGTTCAAAAAGAAGAAATTAGTTGTTATTTTCCCTGTTTTCTGTGGGGTTTTACATTAACTTTTCTCTTCCCTTTTCATTTGCCTGTCCCTCCTGCCTTGCTGCCATGGTAAAAGCCTAACAGAAATGTCTGCGAGCAGCACATCTTCTGCAGGCTCTGCAGTAGCTTCTGCTGTATCAGCACGGCCTCGACATCAAAAGTCTATGTCTGCCTCTGGTCATCCTATAAAAGTTACACTGCCAACCATCAAAGATGGCACTGAAGCTTACAGACCAAGGTAATGAATTGATTATTATTTCTTTAATGTTGTACACTTCAAAAATCTTATTGTTCAGTTCATGATAAGCTCCAGTAATCTATTCAAAACTGTCACGTTGTGTTCTGCTTCGAAACAGTAGCTTACTTAAGTGGTGTAGGTATTTAAGCCTGAATTTGTTCATCACGCATGTTTGCATACAGTTAAAGAAGTTCCTTGACTGCCTCCCTCTGGAAGCTTCTGCAAAACTGAACTAGTTGAGTTTTAACTGATACAGCAGGACCGTACAACGCAGACGATCATAAATTCAAATGAAATACTGAAATGTTAACATCTTGGTTTTGTAGATTGCTAGGCTTGTTTCTGTCTAAAAGCACAATAGTATAGTTGCTTTTACTATTAACTGCCCAAACAGCCTTACACATTGTTTTGTGCCAGATAATTACTTATTAAGAAATATCTGTTAAGTTTTTGGAGTGCTTGTGTGTTAAAAAGTTTTGAACATACTTTTCTGGAAGAGGGCTGGGAACACTTTCAGATCTTACTACAGGCTTTTCTACCTTTTTCCTGTGTTCTATTATCTGTGTATATTTTTTTAACTGCTCTTACTACTTGAGATAATTTGATTTTGCAATGAAAATATCTCTTGATTATTTCTAAGTATGAATCATAAAAGCAAATCAGCAGATTCAGGTTTAAAAAAAAAAAGAAAAAAGAATCAAAAGTGGTGTTTCTTTCCTGTCTTTGAGAAATGGTTATCATGTAGGAGGGTTTCTAGCATAGTCTTTCTCTTTATTTATGCTTCTGTTTTCCCAGCAGTGCAACTCAAAGAGTGCCTGCTGCTTCCCCGTCTGCTCATAGTATTAGCACTACCACTCCAGACCGAACCCGCTTTCCTCGGGGGAGTTCAAGTCGAAGCACTTTCCATGGTGAGCAGCTAAGGGAGCGGCGTAATGCCACTTACAATGGACCGCCCGCCTCACCATCACATGAAACCGGTGCTTTTGCACATGCTAGAAGAGGGACATCAACTGGTATAATAAGCAAGATAACTTCCAAGTTTGTTCGCAGGTTAGTACCTCGATTTTTAAGAGAAAAAAATAAAAGCCCAGCTTATAACTAGGGCCATAATTGCAAAGTCATTGAGAATTTCCAGTTCAAGTCTGAAGTACATGTAAATTTAGCTAGAATGCTGCTTGTTTTGTGTCTACCTTCTAGAACCTGCTTTGTTTTACTTCTCTGTGTGCATTGTAACCATTATGTTTGATGAGCTGTTCTGCTGCTTTATGTTAAAGGAGCCAGAGAACACTACTCAAAAGATTTTTTTGCTCATGCTTTACAGCTAAAATACAAAGATGCTACAATTACGTTAAAATCGAATTAACTTAAATACTGAAAGCAGTGACTTAAAAATCAGTCATTATTTAATGTTAATAATACTTCACTTTTTTAATGGGATTTAGTTTTTGGCAAGGGCTATATTTACGACTTTATTGCTGTGCTTAGAGGGAATTGGTATTAACAGATTATTTCAGGGAATTCTAAAATCTGAATAAAAGTTTAGAAGTGGGCAGAAGTCTGGATGTCTGGAAATACTAGTATTTCAATCTCATGCAGCCTCATATCGGGTTATCAGGTTCTTCAAGTGTAAGTTCAGGATTCTGAAAGGAGAAAACCCACACATCCTGGACCTGCGTTCATTCCTGTGATGATGCTAACAGTAATAATACTGTGAGGAGAGGTGCTGGGAAAGATTTTCAAATACATTGTTTAATATCAAGTGACTCTTGACTTAGCAGTTACAATCGCTTTCCCAAAAGGGGACTTAATTTTCAGTTTGCCTCTTTCTAACAGTGATATACCTATAATTTTTAACCCCACTTGTGGATGTGTCCATACTGCATTATTGTGTTTTATAACAGAATTGTATCTGGAAAACCTCTATTTTCTTTGTAGAATCATGCTGTTATGTACTGAACTCTTGTTATTTCTGTGTATTAAAAAAAAAAAAAAAAGACAAATTCAAAGCTAAGTTGAGCTAGTAGTCATAAACTTGTAAGTAAAATATCATGAATTTCATAAGGTGGTATTACAAGGGAAAAAAAGAGAGAAAAAGAGTTAGAAAGCTAGAAATGCAGTGATGTTCTTCATAAAATTCATTTTACCTGGTGAGCTGTTAGTGTGTCAGTGTGTGTCTAAGTAATACCTCCTATGATAAACTAAAAAAAAAAAAAGTATGTGAATTATTTTCTTTTTTCAGAAACCTGAAGATACAGGACTATGATCCTCCATTATTGGTACCTCCAGCATTTACATAGTTGGGGGGGTAGAGAGCTTATTCTCTGGTTTTAAAAAGAAAAAAAAGTTACCATTAAGTTAGTCAACTGTGTTGTCAGTGTAGATTTCCAGATGGCAAGCAAGGTATTTTCTGTTAAGTAACTAACCAATTTCAAGAGCACAGGCTGGTTTTTTGCGTTGTAGCTCATTGTGATTTACAGGGAATGGTATCTTGAACTTTTTTTTTTGAAGAGTGAGGCCAAAGAATTAATTCTTTCACTATGTTAAACTACAGTATTAAAATAATATTGTAAACTATGTATTTAGAATTAACAATGTAAATTGATGTCTTTTAAAATGACCTCTACTATAGAACATTTTTATACAATTTCCTGTTATGTTTTATACTGCTAAAAATACATTTTCCTATAGTGAAGGACATGTAGAGGTTTTTGTTTGCTTTGTTGCTGGTGGATTCTTTTTGTTGTTGTTTTGTTGTGTGTTTATTTTTTTAAAACTTTGGGTTGTTTGAGACTTTGAGTGGCTGGGATTATATGGGTGGAGCTTCAGGGCAGGGGGTTGCTGTTCTTTTAGTTGGTCACATAACTGCATGCTTTTTAACTTCTTACTGTTCAGGAAATTATTGTTTAAAGCACACTTTGATTAGAAGGTGTCATGAAAGAGTTTTTTACTATCTTTTGGCAAAGGTAAATGCCTTTTCTGGTAAGTATTTAAATAAAAACATAATGACAATGCTTTAATGAATAGGGTAATGAGGTATTTTGTATTAACAGTTTATGTCAAATGATACACCTCTGATGTTAGTTACTAAAGTGTTTGTGTTTTGAAAGTATTAATTGAAAATGGGTGCTAAAATGTTTGTACAGCAACACTAGGAATGTACTAGGTTGGCTTATACAATCTATGGATGTTTTTCAAGTTGCTTCAGACTAAAAAGGCATAATACAGAACAGTTACTTGGTAAAGTACAGCTCTAATTCAACAAGACAAAAAAATGGTATGTGTAACCTAAAGCTCACTGATAATCTTACCCAAGTCAGTGTTAACAGCTGATTTGCTTAAAGTTAAGCAGACGTTGAAGTCGCCTTTCTGAACTGGGCTCCAAACATTTGGTCTCGCAAATTCTTAGGCACGTCTTTAATTACTTGAACATCTTTAATTACTTGAACGTGCTTAAGCTTGGGCACGGACCAAGGCCTAAAGGTCTGGCCCAGAAGGGTGCAGAGTGGAGCCCCCCTGCACCACCCTGAGCCGCTGCTCCTCTGTGCTGCTGGAATTACATGTGGCCATTGCTCCGTCTGCAGTAGGTCGACAGCGTGTTAATTTTACCATCAGTTAAAAACACCAACACTAAACAATTACATGTCAGAGTGGAAAGAAGCAAAGGTATTCATAAAGGGAAATTAAAATTACAGCTGTGCAAAAATACTATTAAACAGTATTAGGCTTGACAATATTTTACTGGTTTTATTTTATTTTTTTTTGGTTCAGTAGCTATTTAACATTGCTTTAGATGTAGGTTTTCTTAACTTTTATTTTTCACCTTTATCATTGAATCTCAACCTTAACTTTGTTTTGAGGGATCCAAGTGAAGGCGAAGCCAGTGGCAGAACTGACACCTCAAGGTGAGGAGCCACTATTAATACTTCGCTCCTAGGTCTTTCGCATCAAGGTTTAACTGATTTCTTAAACATTTTTTTAATCAGGATGTAAAATAGAATAGTGCTTAAGTAATGTGCATTTCAAAAATGTTTTTTATTTGAGGGGGGGAGGGGGAGGGGGTTTTGGTGAGGTCCTTTATCCCTCATTTTTGCTTTCTTGCGAAGTATTTAATACAAAATTTTATTTAAGCATATTCCTTTGAATAATAAAGCCCCCTGTAGGAGTTAACCAATCGTTCAGGCACTTAAAACCATGTTTTGGCTTATAAATATTTAATGGTGTTTACTTTTGGTTTCAGTGGAAAATGCAGTATACTGTGTGTGTGTCTGTGTATATATGTATATATTAAATTTTTACTATAGTTACATACTCTGTTCATTACTAAAGCTGCTGTTTGCCAGAAGTAAACACCTTATAGTCCCTGAGAAATGAATGTCACTTTGCACCGAGACATAAGTGACACTCAGACAAAAAGGGTGGTGACTGCTAAATACTGAATTTGTATGGCAACTGCTGTACATAACTCTATAGGTGCTTTGTTAGTAATCAAGCATTCCTTCATATGCTCATTTTCCAGTATATCTGCTCTTTTGCCATGTTTCAGCATTTGGTTCTGCATTTTTGGTGTGCTTAGCACAGTGCATAATTTTTTATTTTTATGCTCTCTAATGAACAGGCATTGTAGTTTGCATTCTAAACTGGTCACTTACAGAAAGTACCAACTTAGTTTTCAAAACAGAAGGCCTTTATTTTAAAAAAAAAAACCCAGCACATTCTTAACAGGATACATTGTATAATACACAATGCGTTCTATCTATGTTAGCCCTTTGCAATTCAAAGTCTATTAGCTGTCGAATTCTTGACATGGAAAGGGAAAAGAGATTAATCAAATGTTCAAATGAAATGAAGTGTGAAGTTGCTTTCAGCTCTTGCTTTCATTCTCTAGCTTCCTCTACTTTTTGTCATCCTACAGTGTCTGTTTTGGGCTAAAAGTCGTTTGAGATCTTATCCCTGCCATGCTCTATCCCTTAATATTGTTGTGGTTCTCTGGGGATCACTCTGAAAGTTAAATTAAAAATGCTTGTTTTGACTCCTCTCTGAATAGCGATGGCTTATAGACTACCAAAATGAGAACAGCACCTTTCCCCTTGTGACGGATGGGGAGGCATTAGGCATCTCAAGTACTTGGGACAAAAACAGAAGTAGCTGGCTGTGGAATCACTTTAAAATAATTAGTGCTGTTTCTCAAAATGATTTCTACAATGGAATAAGTAATCTATTTGGTAGGGAAGCATCAGAGTAAGAATATTCATTGGAAATCACTCCCTTGAAATTTTGTCCAAGTCATTGTGTCAACTGAAAATACTTTGTGTCTACATGTCACTGTTTGTTCTGTGAAAAAGCTGCTGGCTGTGTGCTCAACTGGTTGACAGACAAGCTGTTCACAACCAAATTACAGCGCAAAATTCTGCTTCATCAATTAAACGAAAGCATGTTATCATAAGGTCTTTTTACACAGAGAGAGGTCAAAAATACGTGATAAATGCAAAAGGGGAAAAGGTGGAAAAGAGGGGAGGGAATTAACTGAGGACTTGTGAATTGCAGGGTGGGATTTCTTCTGCTGCTGCTTTTATAGTATGATTTATGCTTCAGGATTGTGTCCCTCAACTTCAGTTCTGTTGGTGTATGGCATGCTCCAGATCATGAAATCAGCAGAAACTCAGTCATGCTTTCACATAGATTCCACTTTCTTTGGAGCAGTACGGAGTAACGTGTGTCTGCTGCAATTACCATTGCACATGTCATCAGAACGTTTTGGAGCAGGGGTTTCCAAACATGCTTTGCTCCTGTGCCGCTACTGGGAGCTGCGCCGGTGCTCTAGCAGCTCCCAGCACTGTGCCAGAGCACGCGCACATGCAGGAGATGGTGCACAGCCGTTCCAGCAGTATCCATCTGACTCTTTGAATTCGCTTTCCTGTGACTAGCGGTGTGCCAATTGCAGTTTAGAAACCTCTGTTCAAGAGCTGTATTTCTCTTCTGTGTCGTGGTTATACCCCTTGTATCTTTGACTGTTCTGTATGTCACTTCTTCCAGGAGTGCTTCTGGGGAGCCAAAAGACAGAGAGAAGGAGGACAGCAAAGATTCGAAGCCGCGCTCCTTGCGGTTCACGTGGAGTATGAAGACCACTAGTTCTATGGACCCCAACGATATGATGAGAGAGATTCGGAAAGTGTTAGATGCTAATAACTGTGATTACGAACAAAAAGAGAGGTTTTTGCTCTTCTGTGTGCACGGTGATGCACGACAAGATAGCCTTGTTCAGTGGGAGATGGAAGTCTGCAAACTGCCGCGATTGTCACTCAATGGAGTTCGTTTCAAGAGAATATCTGGGACTTCTATCGCATTTAAGAACATTGCATCCAAGATAGCAAACGAGCTTAAGCTGTAAAGAGAACCTAAATTTTTTGGGATCAGGGAAGATTCATACATGATCTACACTTTGAATGTACTGGTTGCGCCTAATGTGATTGGCCTGTGAAACCCCCATGTAGAAATTGTCCTTATTGCAATAAGGTTATACATAGTTATTCAGAATTGTAAAGTTAAATCCAGTATGACCTATATTAAATAACTGTAGCTAAAGAAGTTATGTTCACATGTACAGGTAAGTATATAGAGCATTCTGTTCATTTTATGTTCATAGAGTTGTATAATAAAAAGATGACTGCTTAAATTCAGATCTTGTATAGTTGTCTAGATTTCTGCACAGAAATGTATGTTTGATGCTTTGAGTTGGAAAAGTTCTTCCCTATCATTTACATTTTTGGTGGGTTTTATAAGTCTTACCTCTATTGTGCGTTTTTTAAAAAACTTGTGTCCTGAGTCAAATGCACAAAAATAGTTTTCACAACTGTAGCATGACCATTTTTAATTATTTAAAGATCGTTCATGATTTGAACCAGAAGCCGATGAATAATTGGCTTTTGTTCTACACGAGACTGTTCCTGCTTATCTTTGGCTCTTCTCCTTGTTATTGGACAGTGTTTAGTTGAAAAAATACAAACATGTTTACAGTGTTGGCACTTACAGTTTAAAAACGTTGTTCTGCCTTGGGCCAGCTCAGAGCTGTGGGGGAACAGAAACCAGGCGTAGGTGACGTTCTGTCTGCAAATTACAGTGCTCACTCCCATGGCCCGTTAACAAATGTAGCACCAAAATGGAGAACCGTAATTATTTCATTTGAATATCATGGTGTAAAATATCACTTGTTTGCTGCCTTCAGAATACTCGAAATTCCATTTTATGGAAATATATTAATATTGGGACTGTTTAATAGCACAAGATAATCTGAAGTGTTGACCAATTGTATGAGTTAATAATACCACCTCAGGAATTAGCTTGGCTTTTGGAACATGTGCCCCCAAAGAGTACATGCAATTCCACGTAATATTTTACAGCTAAACATACATTGTTTATAATGATAAATTGTTGATTTATGCTTTCGTGGTTGTACAGTTTGTTCCCATGTAACCTGTTTGTGTTTAATATTTTACCAGATTTCTTGTATTTATTCCACATCATTATGCCTGTAATGTGCAGCTTTGTAATTAGGCACTTGCCTACAGAAAAGACAAAAAAGAAAAAAAGAAAAAACACCCACATTTTTTTCCTTCATAATGAATGATTATAAACTATGTAAAACCACTAGTACTGGTACATTTTAATACTTGTTATTTTGTACTGAATTAACCATAGAGGTTGGTTGTGCAATGTTATTTAATGTCGTAATTACTGTAATATCAACATATGGGCCCCATCTGCACACTCTTGTGAAGAATAGAAAGTTCATTAAGAAACTGTCACTTTAAAAAATAAAAATTAAAAAAAAAAAAAAAGATGTGGTAAACTCTGTAACCCTAAGTTAGAAGGCTGTAAGTGTAGTAAATGTGCCATTCTCTAATGGCTTCTTGACCGAGATGGACTTTTACATACTGTACTGTGATGTAGCTTTCCTATGTAACAGTTATGTTCGGAAATGGACGTGTATTGTTGCCTTAGAAAAAGGGTGGTGTTGGAAAGAAAGAACTGTAGCCCCTTTTCTTTTTTCATCTGATGTTCATTGAAACAAAATCTGATGCAAGTCATCTTGATTCACTGGTGCACTCTATTAAAACTTACTTGAACAGTTCTCATACTAAAATACTTGTTGTTTGCCCTTTATAAAAGCGCAGTAATTACTGCAGGTAGCAAAATAGGCTGAAGGAGGCCAGGCTTCATCTTCAGCATCGTGCGAACTCGGGATTAGCATTGCATTGGTTCTGTGGTCCTGTGCTGTCCAGAAACTATCGGTGGTTTAGCACTCAGAAATGGATGTCCACGAGCTTCTCCAGAAATTCACCAAAAGCCAGCCTCAGGAGGGGTTTGTGTGTCTGCTCAATTTACCCGTAAACGTCCATGAATGTTTAGTTATCCTTGAAAACACACCGCTGGAACGTAACAGTGAGGTTAATCCAAGATCACATACGAACTTAGTCATGAAACAAAACCCTTTGCCTTTTCGGAGCGTTCAGTAGCAAAAATATAGGTCATGCCGAGACGGTAGATTAAGCGCTTAGGATAGCGCCCTGCTTTACGTGCCCCGTGCCTACCTAGCTAACTTTGCCCTAGATTGTTGCTGGGTTTCGGCACTTTGTGTAACTGGAGATGTATTAATGTTCCACAAAACACAGATAGCGTTTCCAAAGAACAGGCTACAAATTTTACTTCCACTCTCCCATGAAACGCTGCGCCCCAAAGTGCCGGTGTAATGTTTCTGTATACAGACAGCTTGCTAATGGCAATATTTCCAGCACCTGCCAGCGATGTGAAATTGCCGTGATTCCCCAACCCTGCTGACCTCCTTCCTTCTGCCCTCTTGGAAGATGAGCTGTGAACCACCTTATGCTCTCCCTAGCAAATACACTAAGGAGTATGATCTGTGTGAAGGGTGTAGCTGCACCCAAACTCATCATTTGGCTTTCCAAATCTCCTGTGCCTGGCAGGAATAAGACGGGAGGATCTGAGAAAGGAGCTTTTTCAGAATTGCTGGCTTTATTGGCAAGCAGAGCGTACTTTGTGTGGAAATCAGTGACATGTTGCATAGTGAATCCTCAGTGCCTGTTTTTTGGGTCCCTCAACTGCTGCCTTGTTACATACCTGTTTCGTGTAAGTTACTCCTTGGGTAAGAATGAGATAAGAACATTTGGATCAGAAATGCAGCTTGACTTTCACATGGGAGGGATCAGTGCAGCATTATGTCAGCGTGGCGTTATCCTGAGAAATCCAAAAGACAGTCAAATGCCACGTCATGTTCCACGGCTCTGGGAAGTGATGGGTCTCTGATGGATCTTCAGGGGGCTTATGTGTTTGATCGTAACTTCTTGGCAGCATTTCGGGGTGGGGGGGAGCAGTTGGAATACCACATGGTTCTGCTGGTTTGGTTGGGGTTGGTTTTTTGCTTGCTTTCTTTAAGGTACGCAGACACTTCCAAACTAAGTAGATCCCTTTTCATGCAGTCCAGTTTAAAACATTAACACGGATATGGGTGAATGAAAGGACTATAAACATTTGCTTCTGCTTCTCTGGATGAAAAATAATGCTTGAGCACCAAGTGGCATCATTAATGCTAATTAGTTATGATGATGCTAAGATTCCATGAGCTGTTAAGACACGTGGCTTTGGATACCCAGTGTCACACACCCAAGAGGTGCTCTGGACCTCTGAATCCAAGAACTTGTGGTTCCCCTGGTGCCATGCAAATGGAGACAGTAAATCCCAGCTGAGAGACATATTCCCTGAGGTTTTGACAGTTGAACTCTGGAAAATGAAACAAACTCATGAGGTACAAACCCAGTCTGTGGGGAAAGGTACAAACCCGTCTTGAGAAGACCGCTTACCTTTGACTATCTTTGCAATTCTTGTTTAGGGGCAAAGTATACATGCAGTAATGGATCTATAAATAGAAACCTAGATGCGAACACTTTTTAAAGTCCCAGAAAAAATACTTAATGCATTTTTCCCTTCAAAATTTTTCAGGAGACCTTGAGGCTAACAAGATGAAGGATCCCGTTCAACAGCTGCTTACAGATTACCGATCTTTTATTTCTTGATGCTACTACTTAATCAGAATCTAGCAATTATTTCATCCCTCAAACCATTTAAGGAAGTATCGCGTGCACATCTACAGCAACGCAGCAGAGCATGCGAAGTGTAACTCCTGTCCTTTGCTGCTTCAGGCTGCCGGCCACGGGGTTATCAACAGGCACTCGGGACAGGACCCGTGGTGCTCCTCTGTTTCACTGTCTCCGTGGTGTCGAGGACACACCTGCAGGTGCAGGACATAGGCAAGTTCGGCATCTGGCTCCAGCAGGTTTGGGGAAAGAACTTGGGTGGCTCAGAAAGGGGCCCTGCGGGTGCTGCCGCAGCCGGAGCCTGGAGGAGGGAGCCCGGGGGAAGGAGAGTGCCGAGGGCCGCACGTGGCCTGTGGAAGGTGTCTGGGACAGGTGCACTGAGCATGACACCCTCTCCTGGGTTTAGGTCTCCACTCGACCTCCTGGAGATGTAACTTAAAAAACCTGGTGAGGGTAACAGGAATGCCGATGCCTTTAATATAAAACAGGGGAAAGGATGAAGCACTTTTCCTACGATGACAGACCCGAGACTCGGCCCATGCCTTCTACCCTTCCGAGGAGCGGCCGAGCCGCCCGTTGCAGCTCTCCGGTTGGAGCGGCGGTGGCCAAGCGCTGTCCCCGGGGCAGGTCACAACGCCAGGCACCGGAGGCACTGGCTGAGCCTTAAGGCTGCGTCTCGGGGAAGGGGGGGGACGACACACACACACACACAGACACACACACACGACACCAGCTCGAGGCTTTGTTCCTCGGTAAGAAAAATCCACGGGAAAGGATTAGTCTGAACCCTTATTGCATCTGCTTAGCTGAAGTATTTGCACGTCTATCAAAGGTCGATAAAGTTCGATAAATGACATCGATGCTCCCGACACCGCTCTGCTTTCTTGGCCCGCACCAGCGCCGGGCACGGCCCGCACCCGGGCAGAACCCACGGCGGAGGCTGCCCGTGGGGTGGCGGCTGCGGCACCCCAGGGGTGGCCGAACGGCCACCCGGGGCTGCGGCGGGGACACCGCCACTGCGGGGCTGCCAGGAGCCGGGGCTGCGGGGGGAAGGCAGCGACCCGGGCCGGGGCGGTCTCGGTGTCCCCCCGCGGTGGCGGCAGCCGGGCTGCCCCTCCCCTGGGCCGCCGGCGGAGCGAGCCCCGGCTGCCCCAGCGGCTCCCCGCCGCCCCAGCGAGGCGAGGTGCTCCGCGCCGGCGGCCCGGGGGTGCCGGAGCCCACCCGCCACCCGCCCGCCGCCGCGGCTCCGCCGGCCGCACCCGCCCGCCCCGGCCCGGCTTCCTCGGGCAGGGCCCGCAGCGCCGCTTCCCGCCGCCGTCCCGCCCCGGGGAGGGGGCAGCGGCCGCCTCCAGCCACACCTGCGGCGCGGCGGCGGGCGGCGGCACCATGGCGGTGGGTGCGCGGCTGGGCGCCAAGGCCAGGGGCCGCTACTCCCGCCGCGGGGCCGGCGACGACCAGGTCTCCATCCTGCCCGGCGAGGAGGCGGCGGGGCAGGGGCAGGAGCAGCAGCAGCAGCAGCAGGAGCAGGAGCAGGAGCAGGGCGCTGCCGCCAGGAGGGTGCGCTTCGCCCTCCTGCCCGACTCCTACGAGCCGCTGCACCCGCCGCGGGCCGCCCGCAAGCGGCCCTACGGGCAGCGCCTGAGGAAGTACGGCAAGGTGAGGGCAGGGGGCGGGGGTGGGCACCGGGGGTCTCGGCACGGGCTTTTCCGAGGGGCTGTCGGAAGGGCCTCTGCGTCCTGGGGCGCCGAGCTCAGCCGGGACGGGCAGGCAGCCCCCCGGGCAGGACAGGACAAGACAAGATAGTCCCCCGGGCAGGACAGGACAGGACAGGACAGGACAGCCCCCCGGGCGGGACGGGACAGTCCCCCGGGCAGGACAGGACAGGACAAGATAGTCCCCCGGGCAGGACGGGACAGGACAGGACAGCCCCCCGGGCGGGACGGGACAGCCCCCCGGGCCGGGATCAGCGCAGGGAAAAGCTGCCGGTTGGGAGCAAAAATGACACTAAGCCGATCCATGTGATGAGTGCTTTGCCCGGCTTTGTTCAGCGTTTCCCCCGGCGTCATTGCTTTGACACTGTTCCTTAAAACTTCCCACGAATTGCCCTGGTTTGGGGCGGATTTTTCCTTCTGCCCAAGTGCCCGCAGGGAAGGGCACCACCATCCCTCCCCACTCCATTGCCACCTCACCCGTTGGGTGTCCCCTGAAAATCACTGGTAGGTGTTAAAAGAAAAAAAAAAATGCAACATGTTCTTCCTTGTGTGGCACCTGGTTGGGACCGAAATGGTTCTGTGGCTTTGCGGTGCGGAGCCGCCAGCCCTGCAGCGTGGTGGGTTGTGTGTGGCCCCCCCGGGCAGGTGCCTTTGGTTACAAAAGTGCTGTTGGGAAGCATTTGATTATTTTCCACTTGTTCGTGTCACTCAAATACAGTTAAAGTATGTCTTGGATATCTAGCAAAAAAGAGTTTTGGTGTTAGTAGGAAAAAATCCGTCTGGTGTCAGGAATCCTTTTCCTACCAGAGAGATACCAGTACGAGACATGATTTTCTATGCATTCTTTTAAAAAACGATGATACGCTTGTGATGTCCGACACGCAGAAAATGCTGGTTAGGCTGGCAAAGTTACTCCGAAATTCACAGTGTTTACAGGTGTAAGACATACTCATGAGCTGCCTGACCAACACTACTGTTTCATAAAGAGATGAATATTTCCTCTTTCCTGATGGATTTGATGCTTCGAGTTCCCAGCACTGTGATTTCCAGTAAACCACAGCTTACACCAGTAAACCCCCATCAGCCTCCAGTCCGCCGGCTGATGGGTGCTGCTGCGTCGCAGCCATGCGTCAGTGCGCCCTCGCTGCTGTTGCTGTGTGTGCTGGTGGCATGAGGGCGTCGGGACGGCGTTTAGAGCCCAGGCCGGTTCTTGGACGCCGCGTATTCCCCTCCGTATTGCTCAGGCCACATCCCCCCGGGGCAGGTTTGCCAGTTTGGCTCCGGCGGTGAGGAACGACAGGTGCGGGCCGGGTGGGTGAGCTGCGTGCGGGGCGGGAGGGAGGAAAGGGGTCGCTGGTATGGCGCAGTGGGACGGGGGCAGGTGTGGGAAGGGAAGGCCCCGCGTCCCCTTCTCCGTCCTCGGGCTCGAGCTGCCTTTTGATTTTGCCATCTTAACTCACATCAAGCCAGTTTCCATAGGAGTAAATACAGTGCAGTTCAGCTATGTAATGGCATGCAGTACTACTGTAATCCAGCTACCCCAGTAATCCCAGTAATATAACAGATATTGACTGGATTTCACCCATTTAAAAGTATATTCTCTGTTTCAGTGTTTTCCATATTACAAGAGATGATTTTGATCTAGTCCCCCACAATCAGCGAGTGTTACTAACAGTTAATTCCAATATTCCTCCCAAACTGACCACATTGTATTAATTCCCCAGTCACGAGCAGCCATATGAGCAAAAACGATCAAGAGTGAAACTAAAATTGGATTAAGGTTTTTAGTTTAAGTAATCTGTAGTGAGTTGTCTCTAACACAGTATACGGATGAGTTCTTAAACACATACAGACATGGAACTGGGTCAAAACATTCTTATTTTGACCAAAAAAATCTTGTTTTGACAAAGAACAAGGAAATTTCCGCAGAAGTATTCTCAGTGGTTTACTGCTGCCTTGTTCAGGACCAGTTTTAACAGCTTACATGCTTTTAGGAGATACTAACAATCTTAGAACGTGTGTGTGGGAAACATGTACCTCTACAGACTAGGTATGAACTTAAACTAATTTTATTCTTGAATAGAAGCCCATGTGAAAGCCTGGCTTCCTGTGGAGGCTGCATCCGTTCGGTCTAACTATACTCTGTGGGGGTGTGTTTCTGTATAAAAATAGATGGTAAAATGTTATTCCATGCTCAAGCCCTCATTAGCTACAGGAGAAATTAATTTTCTGGGTCAGTGACGCTGGCTGTCAGAACGATTTTATGTGAAGGTATTTTCCATCACCACTTTTTTCTTTCTTTTTTTTTTTTTTTTTTTTTTAATCCCCTTCTCCCATCTCTCTCTGCAGAACGTCGGCAAAGCTCTGCAGAAGGGATGCCACTACTTGGTGGTCGGCCTGCAAGGATTGGCGACGGCCTATTCTGCTCCCTTCGGAGTGGCGGCTCAGGTGGCATCCTTCGTCCGCTAGCGCAGCTCCACGCACCCCACGGGGGAGGACCTGAGGACATTGCTGCTTTCTTAGGATTAAATCTGAAACCCGCACCTGAGAAACCTCTTGGACAAACATTCCCAGCCCGGAGCCCCTCCACCAGCCCCTTCTCCAGGACTGGGGGCTCTTCTCTGCAAAAACTTCCAGCGCTTTATGAAATCAGATCAGGTCTAAGAAATGCAAGGATAAGGAAATAATCTTCAATTCATTGAGCTGAAGTTTGTTCTCAGATATGAGTTGGCTTTCTAGAGCTTTGCGCTGTGTGTGGAAGGGAGCCAAGGATGGATGGAAAAGCAAGTAGATGAGGGGGAGAGAAATGAAAGAAAACAGAGGATGCAGGAGCAGGTGGGGAGGTGGAGGTCTGAGTCTGGCTAGTGAGAGGAACTGTCAGAGCAGTGGAGGAAACGGGTAACAGGGGATCAGGAAAAGATAAGTCTTTGGGGTTCTGAAGTATTTTTTTTTTTTCCTTCAGAGGGTTAAGATTATGAGTATACTTAAAAATGTACCTGGATAGAGATGGATTGTGGTCTGAGACGCAGAGAGCTTTGCTGCATTGCAGCTGTTCAGTTCAAACACTAGGCATAATGAGTTTGTGTCTTAAGACTGATGCAAAAATCCAGAAAGAAAATGAGGTGTGTTTGTCTTCTGATTTGGGGGCATTAAAGGTTCACTGTGATTAGTATTTCAAACTTTTCCTCTGCTGCTGTGCAATCTGCATGTATTTTTTTGACAGAGCTGGTTTTATATCTGATATACCTGATTCTGGAAGCTGGGGCATAAGAACACCCAGTTCTGTGATGTTCGCCAGGAAAAAAAATGAATGATTAACTACGTCTGCAAAAAAAGTACATACAGCGTTTGGTATGAGAATGTACAACTGTTTGGTGTAAGAATGGGGCCACATAACCTGCCAGCTCCATCTTTGTTTCCATTTGTGGAAGTTTAGCTAGAGGATGTCAACATCAGACGGCTCGGCTCCATGGTGCGGATGGAGCAGCTTCCATGTCACACCTCCAGGGATATAAATTTTGTATTGATGACACAGAAACAAGGGGGTTGATGTGCCTTCAAAATTTTGGGGGTTTGGGGTTTTTTTCTGTCTTTTGTGGTAGGAGGAAATTATTTATTTCTCTGCTACCACTTTCTCTATTATAGATCTTTCTAGTTTTGATACTGGGTTTTGTAATCAAGGCGTTGATTTATCTGGAAAAAAATGCTGTTTGCTTTCTTTGCCTTTTTTGAACAAAGAGGTTTGCACGTCTTTGCAAGCCTCACTAATTCTTTTCAATGTAGCAGATGAAACAAAGGTGGGTTTTTTATTGCTCTTTTCTAACTGGACTGTAAATAAAAGTAAAGTGGTCCATGTCATGTGTTTACCTACGTGTACGAGTAGGCGCACAAAGGAGTTTCTCGGTGGTGGCCCAGGCAGCGAGGGGAAGCTGCAGTGTAAACATCCCCATGGCATTCTGCCGTGCCCTGCTGGAAGGAGCCAGTTGTAGCCCAGGCTGCATGGAAACGCACAGGAAAGGCAGGGTGGGGAGATGAGGCTGCAGAGGATCTAGGGTTGGGGTAGGAATAGCCACAAAGGGATTTCAGTCATTGATTTCATGCCTTTGGTTGTTCCTCTCGAGCTTCCTGGTGGGGACAGATTCTATCCCTTCAATCTGCCCCACCAGCATGCCAGAGGGTGTTGATAACTGCTGTGTCTTGCAATAAGAACAGGGCTGTCCTAACATCCCCGTGCCACACCAGCCTGTATATTTTGGGATTCACTACAGATTTTTTTACAACACTCTATGTTTTACAGTGCTTTTACAACATGAATCATTAGAGCTTTTTTTTAAATGACTAAAGCAGTGCAGGGGGAGATTTGTGTCTCCATTCTTCTGTGAGAAAGGAGTGTCCGTCTATTTGTCCCTGTGTCCTCCAAGTGGAAAGGCTGCTCCCTTGTTGCAATTGCAACACCCAGGGTCCAACCCATTCAATGCAGGGACTTTCCACAAAGGTAAACATGAACTTCAGCTCATGAACCGCTTGCTCAGCACAATTGTTGCCACTGATTTTTGCCTGCTAACCTACGGTCTCTGCCTACCGGGAGCAACTTTAAGGGAGTAACGCGGTTGCTACCTATGCAGAACCCAAATGATATGTAAATGGTGCTTCTGTGTGAGCCTGAGAAAAGAAAAGCTAGATGCATACTGGTGAGTCAGCTTCTGCTGAACAGTGTTTCTAAATAGACCAAAAACGAAGAGGAGAAAGATAAAGTAGGCAAGTAACCTATGCTGTTGCTATAAAACAGCTGGTGATTTGTGCCAGCCTATTTTCCTTCCTCAGAATGAATTGATGGTTCTCACTGAGGCTACCAATTAGTGCTGCTTATCAGTTCTCCTTGAGCAGTAATTTACTCCTCAGCTGGTGGAGTGAATTTGTGAGGCCAAACCTTGGCCTGAGGGTTTGCTGCTCTCTTCAGCAGCCCCAGCTGACAACAGCAGTGTCTAGAAAATCTGAATCGGGGCAGAGGCCTGAGGTTTGATTTTCATTCAGCGGGGTAGATGGCAGAGGGCTGTAGTTCCTGTCAATCACGGCAGCATCCCTGCTGCGCCAGGTCTGGCTTAGCCATCACGCAAACAGGTGGGACAGGGCAGGTCCTGCAGCGCTGTTGCTAAATGTTGTCTCAGTGACGTAATAGGTGAGGAAATATACCCCACCTAGCTCAGCATCGGGCGGCAATCCTGCTGAGCTAGCAAGAGATGGCAACCTCCACCTGAAGTAGAGCTGTTGTGCTAGGAGTTTGCAGGTGACCCGGAGGAGAGGCTGGTGCCGGCGTGGAGGCTGGGCTCGCCGGGGCAGCCCTGACGGCGTGCCAAGCCAGGAGGGCAGCCCAGGATTCACCTGCAGCTTCTGCACGGGCTTCACGTGCTCTTGATGAGGCTGGCTTTGGAGGAGCCACCCCAGCGGAGAGAGCTGTCAACCCACAGGCACAGGCCGGCTCCTTATTAAAATGGGTTCGCCTGGTGCCTTTGAGGAACAAACCAGGCGTTTGACCCTCTAGTAGACAAAGGTGGGATGTGGCAGATATTACGGTACAGCGGGCACGAGGGGAAGCTTTGATGTTTGAGCTGGATGAAATACGTTCCTCCCTTCAGGCACTTGCTTGGCACCTCTGCCCACCACTTCACCTTGCAAGTTTTTGTTTTCAGCGGTGTGCTGTTGTGCTACCCAGTGTGTGTCCCCAGGTTTCCACCCGCCTTTCACCATGTCCTATAACAAACAACAGGATAAATAAGTTCAGGAAGTTGACTACATGCAAGCGTGGCAAGAAGCAGTCAACTGGTCCAGGCTTCTCTCAGGAATGAACTCCACTAACGTGACAGCCTAGCAAGTCGCTTTTAAATTAAATCCCTGGCCATTCCTAGTGCCTGTTCGGTGAGTCACAGAGCAGTATAAAGCTTATTTCTGTTGGTTTTCCAGGGCATTCAATTACTATCGGGCTTACCGTAGGCTCTGAGGAAATGGCAGAGCTATTGTCCTTTGTCCTGCGAGGTTAGCACAAGGAAGCCCTCTTGCACAGCTTGCTTTTGAAGTGCTGTAACTGAAGAGAGCCGTACCACGCCACACCGCGTCACTTCGGTGCTTTGCCAGTCCCCGGCCAAGGTTCCCTTCAGGGATGAACGACCTTTCTGTCTTCTGCCGGTCTGCAAGACTGGCAAGAGGGCAGGTTTTGCACTGGGGTGCTGTAAAACCAGTTCTCTCTTTTTCTGTACCCCGAGCCCCTTGTTAGCTAGGCACTGGCCTCTTCTGAGACAAAACTGCTCCTAAAATGTGTACCAAGCTGCTGCAGTTAGCTGTACAGAGTGCGCTTTGGAAATAGTTTTTCTTCAAAAAGCAACAGAGACCCTAAAAAGGTTGTAGATTAATGAAGATAATTAAATTAAAAGAAAGTAAAGGAATAAAATTCTCCTTTCATTCTCTTCATAGGAAGTAGTATCAGGCTGCCGGGCCTGTTTGGGGGTGAAGTCTAGCCTGAGCTCAGGGAGGGCAATGCTCCTTCCTAAATCCCGCGTCGCCTGCAAGGAGAGGCTCAGGGCTCCGGCTTTGTTCAGCTGCAGGAGGGAAGACTTTGGAGGGACCCAACAGCAGCTTTTCAAGACCTAAGAAGGCATTGCCAACAAGATGGAGCCAGGCTCTTTGCTGAGGTCTGCAGCCAGACAGCAAGAGGCCATGGCCATAAATTGAAACTGGGGAGTTTCCAGCCAGATACGAGGTGGGGAAAACCCAGTAACACGGTAATTATGCATGAGAAGAGGTTAGTTCAGGAGCCTGGGGAGCGTCCGGCCCTGGGGGCTCTCACGGCACATGACTGCAGAAAGTGGAGAGCAGCCTGGTGTGAATTCCATGTTGACCCTGCTGTGAGCAGGGGGCTGGAGGATAAACCTCCTGGGTCCTTGGTCCGGTGGGTGGATTCTGCCAGGAGAGGCAGAAAGCTTATATTTACCTACTGTATGGAGATGTAAGAGACTGACATCCTCACTCTTGCTAAAAACCCAGACACTAAGAGTAAAGCTTTGCTAGGAGCGCCTTGGGAAGGTGGCAGCGCGAAGCACCTGAGGAGCAGTCTGGCCCCCAGCAAAGTTTCCACCGCATCGCACTTTACCGGCTGAAAGGCGATTGTCCTTTAGTGCCATCTCCTGGGAAAAAATCAGATTTCCAGCCTTGTCAGCTTGCCTCCTTGTGATTCATCTCCTGCAGGGATTTCCCGTCCTCCCGGAGGCTGGCCTCCCGGTTTGTCCACACCCATCGTCAGGATGCTGGGTCCCAGCAGTGGCATGTGCGTCTCCATATACCAGTGTTTTCTACCCAGAGCCTCCTGTAAGCACGTGTTTCAATAAAGCCGTAGAACACTGTTCTTGAGCTGGTTTTTTTTTCCTTCAACACATGAAACTGCATTACGCTTTGTCCCGAGGTTCTTGCTGTACCTTAGAAACGTTCATTAAGGATGCTTCAGTGGAGGGACAGGGATGAACCACGGCCACTTCTCGCTTCTGAAGGTCATCCTCCACTGGAGGGATCACAACTGCTTGAGGCAGGACATGTGATTTCAAATGCAGGAGGAATGGAGGTCGGCAGGCTGGAATGACCTCCCCCAGGAGCTGCCTTGGACCCCAGCTCCAGCACGCCGTGCGTACTTGCCTCCTAATACTTTGGAATCCCCCTGTCTGTGCTGCCCATGAAGGAATCCTTGTTCCTTGCTTTCCTGGGACGCTAAGCTAGCATCAGACTGTTTTTTCAGCTGTGGCTGAATCACGGCATGGACTTGCCTGCCCTTGGTGAATCCCATCCTTCCCCGTGATGGCTGCTGAACCATAGCTGCAAAAGTGCTTGTGCTGCAGAATAAATGCACTGCTCCCCGGTAAAGCCTCTCCTCTCATCCTTACCTGCTCTCCCAGATGACATGCAGCTCTACCCTGACTATTCAGACTCCTGAAGCTGCCTGACGGGTATTATAGTCACCTGGAGAATTGCATTTACAGAACATTGGGAGAACTTGTAATGCTAAATTAAAATTAAAATGGTAATTTAATTTTATTGATTAAAATTTTAATGAAATCTAAAAAAATTAAATTAGCCTGTGTTAGTTAATACTGGGACGAACATTTGCCTGGAATAACCATTTCTGTATTGTCTTGGTGAATTTAAAGAGACTGAAGTTTCCCATTTGACTGGAGGAAAAAGAAAAATTTCAATTCATCTTCCTATATGACTGGACAGTGAACAAAGCAGTCTACCAACCTGCCTGGGTTTTTGGTATTATGCTTCTCTGTGTAGAAAAAATCACACACACACACAAAATCCCTTTATCTCATTGCTCTGGCTCCATTAAAAGGCATTTATCATTAATGGCTCTATTTTAAATTCTATCATCGCCAATTATTCATCTGAGATTTTTCCATACATGAATTTCACTTGGCTCATTTCTAGTGCATGACTCACTGAACTCTGATTTCTTTGAAGATTTTAAGAGGAAACAGCAATGCTTTTATCCTCCTCTCCTCTCTATGAAGATCTTTTGAATTTATTGTTTGTTCTAAGTTTGGAAGAAGGATATAACTTGTGTGGGTGTAATATAATTTTCATCATATCTTGTTAAAATCAGCATAGGATGACTGCATGCTTGGCCACGTCATCTCCGCATCCCTGCCTTTTGCTGAACTATCAGATTCACTGGAAAAATAACTGGCATATCCCTGGTGTGGTCATTTAACCCTATTCCTTCACTGAGACAAGCCCAGCCTGCATTTAGCTCCGTCCTAACACTCTGTCACCTATTCTAGGCAAGCATTTTGCTGTCTTTGTTACTGGATTTTTATTTATTTTTTTTTTTAATGCCCATCCAAATCTCCACCTCAGGGTGATATTTTATGCCTTTCCAAAGTACAGCACTGTGCACATACTGACAACCTACAAGACCCTAGTCACTTGTCTTTTTTTTAGTGAAAGCAAGTAAGATCTTTCAACTCCTTCCTCATCATTCATCTTAGACCTCTGGTTGAGCCGCTGCTACAAGAGAGTCCAGGTTTAACTCTAGAAGAATTATCTCCAATTGCCTACTGCATCTGAAGGCAGGGATGTCACTACTTTCCCCATAGTATTTGTTCCACCTGAAAATGTGTCATGTGGATGCTTCTGAGCAGACACCATGGGTTTTTTTCAAGATAGGCCAGCATCTCCCGCTTTCATGACTGAGAGTGCCCAGCCCCAGTTTGCTGTGGGACCGACACTGCAAATCCTTCATCTGATCAGACACATTTTAAGGAGCCTGAGGCAAGAACCTGGTCCAGAGAATTTGAGCATAACTGTCCTGAAGTCTGATGAAGTTCTAAGCAGTTGAAAACACAGTCACTTCCTTTTACCCTGCCCGCTCTGGCTACAGCAAACAGAATTCTGTCACACGAGATGCTGCGTTTGGACTGTAGCAAAAGCAATACCTGCATTTTGTCTGCATGGCTCTGTTCACATTGCTTTACAGCAGCAGGAGTTGGTGGCTGCTAGGTAAGCACAGGTGTACCTGGGATGGAGGATTAAACAAACCTGCGGGTCAAGCTATTTACTGGAGGCTTTCTGAGGTGCCTGGTGTATGGATGAACAGGGCTTTCTTCCAAGGCTGCAGCCTTAGACCTGAAATGCTAAGCCACAACCGTGCTCTCTGCAGCTATTTTTGATTTTACATTCCTTGTATCACAGCAGGAGAGGAGAGATTATGCAGATGCTGCCGCCTTCTGTTACTCCTCTTTAAGCTCTTTCACACCATAGTCTCCAAGAAAAGTCAGGGCTGAATGTGACAGCTGCTTCTTGGGCCTGGGCTGAACAAAATCTCATTAGGCTCCAAGCTGGTAGATTTAGAGAATGAAAATGTAAGGTCCTTCTTGGATTTGGAAAGAAATTTTTCTCTAAATTAATATGCAATTGTTAGCAAAGCTGTTATTTCTGAATTTAGCTAGTCCTTAACTAGTCAGTTTAGTCCTTCAAACTGAAAGAATCTGGTTTTGTATACCATTGTGCTGCCTGTAATGTGTAACTAGGGAGGAGCTGTAGCAATTCACACCACCATCACACTATATAGGTCCATACTTCTCCAAATTCTCATGCCAGCAAAATATGTATACACTCCAGATCTATTTTCTCTCGCACCCAGAAGAAGGGAGCAAGCAATAAATCACCCTAATTTTTTTCCTTTATTCCAAATCCTGTCATTCTGATGCCTTGTAGACCAAAGTTCAGAGGGCAAAGGCTTTCTGCATTTTGTGATTTGCACAGCAGAGCAACACCAGTACTTGAGAAATCAGAGGAGACAGTTACTTACTTTTGCCTTAAGCTTGTGAAAATAAGCATGAATGTTCATCAGGAGTGCCCATGCTTTTTAAAAACCTTGTGGCCAACATAAATAATATTTTTTTTTTCATTTCTTGCATTTGATGCATTGCTTTTATTGTTAGATTCTAAAACCAGTTTGTGGTTTTGTGTTTTTATCCCTTTAGTACTTACGTTAATTTGTTTTGATTCATGCTTGTAAACACTGCTTATCAGGCGGTGCTTACTAATTAGGCAGTCACTGCAGTTTTGTTGAACATTTGCTAATACATTAGATGCCTGGCTCTCCTTACAGTGTTTTTCTGCTCCTGCGGGTGCAGTTGCAGATTAAAGATCTCCATGTGAATTAAATTAAATTACAAAATATTGACTCCATATTAAATGAGAAGATTAACAGTTATCAAAGAGCGCAAGGGGCTCTCAAAGCGGCGTTAAGAAGGGGTTTCAAATTATGTGGAAGGTGAGCAGGTGGCACACTGTCTCTGCACGTGCCTCCCACGCAGTCCAACAGCAGCACAAGGCTCTGCTCATCAATAATCTCCAGAACAAACTGGGCTTGTTCAGGGGGAAATTCAAAATAAACACCAGTCCTGCTTATTCTTAGTGTTGTGTCCTACTTGTAGAAGCAGAAAGGTCTCAAAAACAATGACTGGCATTTAGGGCATGATTTAAACAGCAAAGTGTTGAGCAAGAGGGCACAAGGGTTGCCCTCTCTCCTGTCCTTTCCCAAAGCTAATGTTATCAGAAACCTTCACCCCCAAATCAGTCAGTAAAATGGGAATAACAGGGAGCAATTACCCAAGGTGGCCAGGAGACCACTCAAGTAATACTGAGCATCCTGATGTGGAATGTTCATTTCACTCCCTGCTGCACCACAGGTGGTCTGGTAGACTGCTGGTGTCCCTGCACTGCTGCCGGCCCAGCACACCCTCCCCAAAAGAAGCAGGCAAAGACATCTGCAACAAAATCAGGTTTATCTCCATTCTGGCCTACAGCAATGACTGTGCCCCCCCGCTCGGGCAGATGATGTCTGTCTCTTTTGTGCTGTTTGCTTCATGCTTTCATGTCCACAATCATATCGTGAACCTTTTGATTGAGGGCTCCTCCATGGACTCCCTTCTCACCCATGAGTAAGATCAGGGCTCTGGGGGTCTTGCCAATACAGATGGATCTGCTGTCACTGCCTTTGCTTCTGACATCCAGCACGTTGCCTTCATCCACCAGCAGGCTGTCACAAATCACACCACACTTTTTGCCAGCTACAGTGATTCCCGTTAGCAGGAACATTTTCTGATCCTGACTTGTGATCAAGCCCCCTTCTTGAGGCGAGATGGCTGCGAGGAGCCCCCCTGGCTTGGCCACCCACACACACTTGCTGCCAGAGGCCCCAAACAGCCCCATCATCAGCGTTCCTGCCCGCCGGGATGCCACTGACATAGTACTTCCAGCAACCCATGGCAGCTGGGCTGTCCGAACCGCTCAGGAACGCCCAGCGCCAAGCTTCCCCATCTTCTGCCTGCCAGGGCTTTGGTCTCGGCACACTGATCCTAAAATTTTAGATGCGTGAGTTTGGCCAGATTCCTGCAAGGGGGAGCTGGGGGAAACCAACAGCCCGGGCTCTTGCTTTGCCTGTGAGGTGGGATGTGTGATGGCAGCGGCGTTCGCCGCTCCCGCCCGCGCCATGGCCTCCCACTGGCCTGGCATGACTCCCACCCGCGCCACGGCATCCCCCCGGCCTGGCGTGACTCCCACCCGCGCCACGGCATCCCCCCAGCCTGGCGTGACTCCCACCCGCGCCACAGCATCCCCCCAGCCTGGCGTGACTCCCACCCGCGCCATGGCCTCCCACTGGCCTGGCGTGACTCCCACCCACACCATGGCGTCCCCCCGGCCTGTCATGCCTCCTGCCGCGACCCTGCGATGGGGGGACCCTCTCGGCGGGGCCTGGCGAGTTTGCAGGGAGGCGCCGGCGCAGGGGGCACCCCGGGGCGGCCAAACCCCACGGGACCCCCCAGCCTCGGCGCTGCCCCCCGCGCCGGCCCTTCGCCACCCCTTCCCCCTTCTCCCCGCCGAGCCCGCCCTCTCCCGGCGACGCTGCTCCGAGCGACCGCCCGGCCGCCAGGAACGCGCGGCTGCGGCCTCCCTGCTGCCGTGCCGGGCGCCGCCAGCGCGGCCTTTCTCCCACCGGAGGCCGCGGAGGCCGGGGCGGGCGCGGCCCGCTCGGCGCGTTGGGCCGCGGGGGGGCGGCCGCCAGCCCTCGACCCGCCTCCGCCCGGCCCCTCCGGCCGCGCGCCGCCGCCGCGGCCCAGTCGCCATGAGCGGGGCGCGGGGCGCGCTGGGCCCCTGGCTGCGGCCGCGGCCGGGCTGGCTGTGGGGGGCGGCGGCGCTGGCGGCGCTGGGCGCCTTGCTGGGGGCCTGGCGCTGGGCCGGCGGGCGGAGGCGGGCGCGCCGCCGCCTGCAGCGGGTGGGGACGGTGTTGAACCTCTTCGTGTACCCGGTGAAGTCGTGCCGGGGGATGGCGGTGGCGCGGGCGCAGGTGACGCCGATGGGGCTGCGCAGCGGGGAGCTGCGGGACAGGTACGGCGGGGAGGCGGGGGGCCCGGGCCGGCCCGTGGCGGGGGCAGGCCCCCACCGGCCGGGCTGCGGCATCGCCAGCGCTTCCCTTCAGCCCCCTGAAGGGGCACCTGCGGTGTCCGGCCCGGCCTGTGACGGTGCGGCGTGTTTCTGTCCCCCGGCGCCCTCAGGTTTTGGCTTGTGACGAAGGAAGATGGGCACATGGTCACCGCTCGCCAGGAGCCGCGGCTGGTCCTCGTTTCTGTCGGCTGTGAAGATGGGCACTTGACCTTGGAGGCCCCCGAAATGCAGAGGCTGTGCGTGCCCGTGAAGGTCCCCAGGAAGAATCGCGTGCTGAACTGCAGGTACTGAAGAAGGGGGGTTTCTCTCCCTTCTCTCTAAATACTGCCTCGCATACACGCTTTGCTTTTCAAGATCGTGTGCTAGTTTGCGTTTTCTTACACAGAAATTAGAGGGTGAAAGTTGGGTGGTGCTGCTGCTTCTCTGCATGGGTCTGTGTCCCCATCTGCGTGATGGGGGGAGGCTTCGGAGCAGGGCCTGTACTGGCAGGACAAGGGGTAATGGCTTTAAACTAAAAGAGGGTAGGTTTAGATTAGACATAAGGGGAAATTTTTTACGATGACAGCGGTGAGGCACTGGCACAGGTTGCCCAGAGGAGCTGTGGATGCCCGATCCCTGGAAGTGCTCATGAGGCAGGTTGGACAGGGCCTTGGGCAACCTGGTCTCATGAAAGGTGTCCCTGCCTGTGGCAGGGGGTTGGAACTAAGTATCTTTAAAGGTCCCTTCCAATCCAAACCACTGTGTGATTCTGTGGAATTCTCTGCAGCGTGTTATACAGGAGGCCAGAGCTGATTGTTGCAACAAAAGAGCTGGTCTTAATCTGCTAAACACTGGTGGAAACAAATCTTGAGAAAAGATGACACAGTATTCAAAGACCATATGTTATACATCAGCCAAATGAACAGTGATCTTGGGTGGGCAACTGCATCTCAGCCTGAGTCATGCATATTGGTAATTCTTGATCACCACTAGTATATGCACCAGCATTATTTGGATACATGCTGGCCATTTGGAATTAGTGAGATATCAGAGTTTGGATTCCCTCACCTCTGTGTGCAGGCGTTTAACTGAGGTGCCTAAATTAAAAACTTGATTGCCCAAGGCTCGCTCTGTGGTCAAGGGGAAGGACAGGCATCCCCAGAGAGCCGGTCATTCCCTGTAGGTGCTATCTCAAAGGGGTTTCAGGTGAACAGGTTGCAAACATAGTCATTTAGCTGTGTGCTTAGAGCTTCGGTGTGTAAATGCAGGCCTAGTTATTTTATCCATGTATTGAAATCCATATGGGAAAATTGCCAGGGAGAAGCAGGAAGCCTTTTCTCTGCTGAAATGTCAATTAGCATGTAAAACTAGTAACTGTTAATGGTGTTAGCCCCTACAAAGATACCGATAAGTGTTTTTTCTTTGGGTAGCAGAGAAGGTTAATGTGTCAGCTGCTATTAAGAGACTGCTGGAAAGGAACTGTGTTTGCTAGCTTTTAGCATAAATGTGTTGCTGTGGAAATCCATGGTCAGCATAGCTTAGTATCTCTGTTTATACAAGGCAGGTGCAAGTTACAAATTATAGCATTTCCTATGGAGAAATAGGACTTAAAGTCTTAAAGATCTGCTTATAATGCCTACATGTTAACCAATGGCGTAGACTACAAAAACATACGGTTTTCAAGCTGTTATTTTTCTAAAATTTTTTGTGCCGTTAGAAAAATATTTAGGGTAAATAAATTTCAGTAATGAAAAATTGTCTTGGATTTTCCAACTTCAAATCTCAGTGATTTGTTTTTCTTTTTTATTATTTTTTTCCTTTCTTTGTTTTAAAATTGCTAGAATTTGGGAATGCAAATAAGCAGAAGTTAGATGCGTGTAAATGGACTTTAAAAATAACCGAGTCGTCTGGTTTTGTAGGGAGTGTCATAGGATGTGGAATTAGTAATACCCATAGTTAAACATTGCTTTGTACTTCACAGGAAGAATCCTGAGATTTTGTGTGACTGCCGTGCTTAAACAATTTACCATTTGTCAGCTCAAGGCAGATTCTTTCTGATCCATTCAGCCATTTGTAAGAATGAGGTTTGAGAGTAGTACTATGTTCAGCCAGACGAAGATTTGGCTTTTGCTCCTAGTTTCTTGCCTTCCAGCTTGGGAGTGGGAGTAGCTCTCTTACTGCACAGTACGCTCTGCCAGCAAGGCCCTCTGCATGGACTTGTATTTGCCTTCAGACTGGTGCCAGCTCGTGCCCCGGAGTTCGGAGCTAAGGCAGTGCAATAGCGTGTCTGGCTCCAAAGGCTGTGCAGATGCTGGTCTTTAAAGCTGTCAAGTCCGGTTGCAGATTTTAATGTGGATATTGAAAAAGCCTGTGTTTGAGGAGGTCAAATGTAGGACTGAAGCCATTGTGTAGGTACAGTTTCTATCTGTGCAGATGTTAGAGGGTTTCTGTAGCCCTCTGGTTAAGAAGCCTCATGTTCATTTGTGCCCTTTGTCTGTATGTGTTGCAATACTTAAATCACATTATCCCTATTCCACCGAGTGCTCAGGGTAGATCTGCTTCATGGGTAGGAAACAGTAGTGTTGGAAGCTCTAAGACTCTCACCTCTGTTGTCCTGCCAGCCAGAAGGCACACAGGGAATGAGAGAATGGAGGGAAGAGAAAGGCGGTTGAATGTTGTCTGGGGCAATGGCACTTAATCCCAACCTGTGACACAACAGTTGATACAGGGATCCCAACAAACAGAGCAGGGACATTGCTGCCAGCACCCTTATGATTCATCTCTCTGCCAGCTGAGTGAAGGAGGGCTCCTAGGAGCTGGGCTCAGGCTAGATGGACTGCCAGGGCATCTCTGTGCTTTAAACTGTCCCGGATATGATTGCAGAGGTAAACTGCAGTGCTTCTGGGTCAAAATTGCTACTGTGAAAAGAGTAGTAAAACTACTCATGATTGGTGTTGAAGTTTAATAAAAGGATGAGTTGAGGTTTACCTTTTCTTGCCAAGAAAGTGTTCGTTGTGTAAACTTGTTTGTATTCCACTGCCGTTGGCTTTTTGTGCCTCGTGGACTTTGCTTCCATTATAAACCTTTGACCACGCTTAAGGTACTAAGCTATTCTGTATGCTAAGTTTGGGCTTAAGAGTTTCAGCTCTGGCTAAATTTTTACAGCAGTAAAGTCTGGAGGAAAGTTTCCTTAACAGCTGGGGACATGCACAATTAATAACATTTACAAATGTCAGTTACAGTAACTAACCTCATCCTTTCAAACTGTCATTCGTTTTCTGAAATTAGTTACCTTTCAGTTGATTTCTGGGTAGAAATCTTTTGGTGTTGCAATCACATGCAAACAAACACAAGAGTAGACCCTTTTTTTGCTGAAAGTGTGGCCAGCAAGTAGGTTTGTGACTGGTCATTGATGTGGCAGTTAGCTCTGGGTACCTAAAGGCTACTTCTTGGCTCATTCGTTCACCAACTGGCGTCGTCCAGCCATGTCCATGTTACTTAGCTTTCAAAACAAGGTGGCCACATTTGCAGGTTGCACGCTGGGAATGATTCTCGTGCCAAATTCGTAGACCTGACTTTCACCTCATTATAATCCAGGTGGTTTGTTTACTGTGTCTTGCTACTGCTATTAAAACAAGTTGTTTGCCTTTGAATAATAAGCATCCTTGACCCTTTGGCTTTCAAGCTAACTCGCTGATGCATCTTGTGACTCTTCAGGGTGTTTGGACTGGATATCCAAGGCAGGGACTGCGGAGATGAAGTGGCTCAGTGGATCACCACTTTCCTGAATTCAGAGCCGTATCGACTGGTGCACTTTGAGCCCTCCATGGTGCCAAGAAAGTCAAAGGACATAATAAAACTTTTCCGAAACACAGATGAGGTAATGAATGTTCTTTTTCTCGGAAGTACTTTCTTTTAACCATTTCCCAGCCACCCACTGAAACCTGTCCATTCTGTCATTGGTGAATGACCCCAGTTTAGCAAAGTTTAGTAGGTGTGTAGTCATGTGCTTAAATCACATGAATATTCTCCTTTTCTATGATGAGATGACTTGCTTAAATTTTACTTTAAATCTGTTGTAAGCTTTTGACCATTCACAACTAAAGAGCCTGATACTAATATTTAAAGAGTGACTATTATATTGCAGAACAGCATTCCTGTTGTGCCACAGCAAATAGAAAAAAAAGTTACATTTTTAAAGATGTTTTGATGGTTTAATCTGTGTTGCATGGAAATACTCCATTCCTTATCCCTTGTTAGGTCTAGGAGTACACTGATATAAATTGTCACCTCATATTTAAAGGAACAATGCTTAACCCAGGGGCCTGTAGTTGTGGGCCTAGGAATTAAAGTCCAGAGAAGGTTACAGATGTTTCCTCTCTCTCTTTTTTGTGGGAAAAGGCTTGAAGGTGTGATATTAGAGAAAGTTAATGGAGGTAGGGAAAGCAGGTGCTGTGCTCAGGCATCCTCGTATCACTGGAGCCACTGATGCCCTTCTTTCTGTCTGAACAACTCTCTCATGTGAAGGTGGTTTGAACTGTACCTGATGAGTATAAGCTTTTTAAGCAAATGCAAACTGTGAGTACCTTGCCTTACCGATGTGATGGTATTATCTATAGGACATCGATGTTTTGCTTGCTGTTGCACAAAGAATTCAATTAATGGACTTTTATAGATATGCATTTATTGTGTGAGGACACTGAGACCAATACAGAAGACCAGGTTTCAGCAAAAGGGATGTCAGATTAGGAGGGGTGACGTTCAGGGATCCCAGCAGGAAAAGAGGGCAGAATTATTTGTGTAATTATTTCAACACTCAACTTCTTGTGGTTGTAAAGGCATGTACAGGGGGGTAGAGGGAAGGATAATATAATAGAAAGACAGGAGGAGGGCTGTATACTAACATTATTGCCAAATTTAATTTTTTTTTGTCTGTGGAACTAGCATATTTAGTAGTTTTCTTTTAATACTGTTCGTTGGCCTTCTTTGCTACAATGGCAGCCCTCCTGCTTCCAAGCAAATTTAGACTGACGAATGGACAGTTGCAATTTAGTATTGCTATTCTGCATGTGAAACTCCCTCTGGTGTTGTGATAGGATAGATTAATCATATAGAAAAATCCAGTTAGTTTGTTATGGTCAACCAGGTAAATTCAGCAGGTCCATAAACATCTTAAGTACATTTCATGACGTGTTCTACTGATATACTAGTTCTGTCTGTAACATCCAGAATAAATATCTGGGACATGCATACAGTATTATTTTGTAAGAAGTTGTGGTAGCTTAAATAATTTTGGTTAAGTTCTCTTAAGTAGAAGATTACTTTTACAATTTGAGCAAATGAAACTTGCCGTGGTTACTGAAATAGGAAGGGGTATGTTATTTTACTTGTTAACCTACTTCCAGGAAAATTAAAACGTGAATGAAGCAGCCTAACGGGCAGGCTCATATGTGGCCACTGGTTCCAACATATCAGCCCTTTTGCCATTTAGTAACTTTCCTCGCGTGTTCTTACAGCAGCATTAGGATTTGTTTGTGTTTGTTTATGCAGGTTGCCTATCCTGACTGTAGCCCAGTCTTGATCCTCTCAGAAGCTTCACTGGACGATTTAAATGCCAGGCTGGAGAAGAAGGTTAAGATACAGAACTTCAGGCCAAATATTCTTGTGACAGATTGCAGTGCTTTTGAGGAGGTAAAATAACGGTCTTAAATGTCTTTTTGAAGGCTTGGTTGTGTTTCTTTGTAACTCAGTTTCCTTGTGTGATGGTGCCTACAAGGGTGAGGAAAGCTGCCAGCCTGTGATTTTTACAGCTGTATTCCAGAGAGATACAGCTGCTGCTCACATCAGTGCATATAAAAGATTGAGGGAGGAGACGGGTCTGCGAATGCTTATTTAGCTTAGCAAAGGATAAAATATGTGTATTTAAATGACAGGTTTGTTACTGAAAACTCGTCTTTTAAGTGTAAAGTAGGGAAAGCTGTGCATGCTGTAATTGATCAATTAGTGATATCACACTGTCAATTTACAAATTGTTAATTTATATTTTATAGCCTTTGGCACAGGAGTAAAACCGACCTTTGCAATACTGCAGTCTATCACTGCATCTCTGACAATATGCTAGTAGTTCAAAAAACGCTACCTAGGAAGGTATCTGGTGATGAAGTGAACTTGTAATGCTGGTGTTTACGTGTTTTTATGTCATGTTGCTATTTTTCCAAAGAATTTGCTCTGCATATATTTGATAATTTCCCAAATCTAAGAAGTTCCTAAAGTCAGAATGGGTTTTTGTCTTCCAAGAGAGGTTGCAATAGAAAGCTTGTGTAGACAAGAAGTGAAAAGTTACTTCTAAAAATTTTCTACCTGCAAAACTGGTGACTTAACAGACGTCACAGTTCAGATTATCATACATACAGTAAGAATAAGCTTGCTTTAGGTTCAGACAAGTGCACACTGCAGAACGGGATTTATTATTTGCATATCTTTCTTTCCAGATATAATTACTAGCTGTTCCTGAGTTGGATGAATGCAGTAACCGTAGGGTTTTCATTAGAATAGTGCCGTAATAGAACTGTACTTACTTTGAAGGTACAAGTAAAGGTACTCATCTGGAATGATACTGCTTCTAGGAATGACTGTGGTACCCTGGCAAAAATGGTTGCATGTGGCTATGCCTAATCTCTGCATGTTTACCTTCCTTCAGGATACCTGGGAGGACATTCTCATTGGTGATGTGGAGATGAAAGGGACGGTGTGTTGTGCCAGGTAGACATTTGAGACCATTATTTTATATAGATGTATAGAGATTTATGATAAGAAGCTGTTACTGATTTGGTGCTGTCTGTCATTGCAGGTGTATTTTAACAACTGTTAACCCAGACACTGGGGTCCTGGACAGGAAGGAGCCTCTGGAAACACTGAAAAGGTTGTAAAAATACCAGTGCTTCTTAGGCTGTGGGAGTGGATTTAGGCTAGATCCCAACAGATGTTAGACTAGTGTTTTAAAAGTGGTTTGAGGTATGTGTGGGACATAATAATGCAGTGTAAAGGTCTGTGTGTATTGGCTTCTATTCTACTTTCTGCAATTCTATATAGTAAGAAAATTCAGGAAGTTTTCTCTTTTTTCTCTCAAACCTTACATTCCTTGTCTCTTTCATCTCTGCTACGATGAATGCCTGGGGTAACAGTTGTTTAAGGTATTTAAAGGTCTGACTTTGCAACTTTGGCAATTCTTTTTAGAATGTCTCTTGTATGTGTATTATAGACAGATGTGTGCATACAGACAGGCTTTTCTTCCTCTATTTGAACTGCTGGGTTCTCTTAATTACAATATTTATTTGATTTTTAGTCTAGCGTAGTGGCCAAAACAGGGCATCACTGCTCATATGTCCTCTCGCTCATCACTGATATTTTGATGTTTAAAATTTGCTACCACTGATTCTAAAGGGGTGCTCTCTCTCTGCAGTTACCGCTTATGTGATCCATCTGAGCAACACATATACAAATCCAGCCCTCTCTTTGGGAGGTACTTTGCTGTTGACAGAACTGGAACGATTCGAGTTGGCGACCCTGTGTACAAGATGGTCCAGTAATGAGAGAGACTTTGATCGGAAGATGCCTTTTCACTTTGATATGCAAATTGTTTTCCCATGAACATAGTCACCAGCATAACTTTTTCTTATTCTTTGCAGTATTTTTTGTGCTACGTTCCTAAGGTGCAGGGTGGTCTTTGAGGTTGGGAACTGCCAGTCATTTCAGATCATGTAATCTACTAGCACGCGGGTAGCAACCATGTCTTTAGTTTTTCTGGAGGCTGTGATAGAGGAAACTGATCCAAGACAGACTTCACAGCACTACTGTGGGTATCATGCCTCCTAAAATTTTATGTCAGGCTCAATATCAGAATCCAAAATCATGTACAAGGGCATGTATTACATACGTTCAGTGCCTATGAAGAACCACCGAACCAGTCATGCCAAGCATTAAGTAAATGCGTTGGTTACGGAACTGCCTTTACAAGTGAATGTGGAGTGCAGGTGGCAAGTCTCTGTGTTAGATTCCACCCTTCTTTGATCCCAATCATCTTAACCCTATCTATGTATGGAGGTACTTTTTTGCAATGTTTCTTACCCTGCAATTGTTTTCTGAAGATTGCTACTGTCTTTCAAGCTTGGAGCAAATCAGAAGGAGGATTGCGAGCTGACTGAATGCTGCTCTAGTCTAGAGGTGGAAACACTGGCTAATGATGTGTAAGGCTGTGGGTTTGTTTAGTTTATGACCTCTGCTTGATGGAGTTTGAACCGTTGATCTTTTTTCTCCTGTGAAGCATACTGTAACACCGAGGGTGTAGGGGAGTGATGCATTTGGTAACGTATCAGTAGAACTTCCAGTTTGACTGAAAGAATTAGGTGTTCGCTGTGTCAGACACTTCACGCACATTGGAGGGGAAGAAAAGCTATTGGGATGGATCTAATTCTGAGCCTGCCCCACTGAAGCTGATGCCCAGGCCAATATTGTGTGGCTCTGTGTTCATGCATAGTTCCTCTCTGGCTCAGTGCATCTCTTGCTATAGTAAGGCAGGCTGCTAAGCAGATAGTTGGAAAGCTGCAGTTTTAGGCTGAGCGTGTGGACCTCCTTGCTGGTTATGCATTTAGATCTCTGGTTGCCCCCTCCCCTGCCCCTGTTACAACTAAAATGTCAGCCATTTGTAGGAGGCTGATAATTATATTTTCTGCTATATTTTATACTGCATAAAACAGAGAGGGCAGGAAACTAGTTGGATTATGGCAGCAGTACTTTAAATATTATATGACTTTTTTTAAAAAAATAAGTGAACTCCAAGACAAAAGCCAGCCATCTTTCAAATGCCTGTTGCTTTGTTGTGGATTACTAGATCTAGGAAGTGTGTTAACTAGACAAAAAGAGGAATCTAATTAAGTGTGAAGAGGGATAAATAAGACACAATTTGGTGTCTAGAGTCTTTGTTTTCTGTTATGAATATGAAACTGCAATTCTGCGGCATGTTCAGAACTCAGACCTATAAAATGAAAAGCTGTTAAGCCTTTGAGCAAATTCAGACAGAGGTATGAAGCATGAAGAAGGCATATGAGGAAGGTAGTTTTATTTGTGAGCTCAGTGTTGCTTCGAATATTCTTTTATTAGCAGAGTGCTCTGTAAGTGTTAAGTTTTTCTGTGACAGATAAGTGCCCAGTTCAGACTGCACGATGCATCTTTGTGTATTGTTATGCCTGATGCAGAAACTAGTGGGAGGAAGTAAGAGAAAAAGTGTCTTCTGAAAAGGAAATAATCCTGAAGTTCAGTTTTGAAAAGCGTATGTTAAAGATCCTTAATATTAGAAGCTGAAACCTTGGGGAATTCCTAATGGCATTATTAAGTAAAGACAGCCTGCTTAAGTGTGAGTCTCTTCATTAAGTCAAAGAAGCAGAAGGAAAAGAAAGAAGAAAAGAGCTGAAGTTTTGCCTCTAGCCAGAAAATTTTTTTTCACTGTTGTTTTAGCACCACATTAAAATTTATGTAACCTAAATTGTGTGGAATAGGCTATTGTCAATTGGACTAATTTGGAAACGGAACTGTCTTTCCAATGAGAAACTGCATCTGCGTGCCTGTTAAGAAAGTGCCATGGATCTAAAACTGATTTATCCCTGTAAAAGCACCTTAGAAGCTAGAATCCTAAATCAGGTATGCCTCTAGTGTACACCACCTGCCACAATGACACTTAAATCAATTATGTGATGAAAGAGGGCTGTTCTGGGAAGTGGAGAGCATAACTTACAAACATTACAGTATAAATGTATTCGTATAAATGTTGAACTGCTGTAACTGTAGGAATTGTATTTGATTTTCCTAAGCTGTTCAGGAAATCGACTGAAAACATGTCAATCATCAAACACTTTTTAAAATTGTCTACTTAAAAAATGTTAATTGCTTTTTTAACTCTGGAGGGAGAAAACAAAAAGTATCAACTTCTATGAATCCAAAC
The DNA here is from genome assembly GCF_023634085.1 of Falco cherrug. Taxonomy (NCBI): domain Eukaryota; kingdom Metazoa; phylum Chordata; class Aves; order Falconiformes; family Falconidae; genus Falco; species Falco cherrug. The sequence continues at coordinate 27,763,428 of NC_073709.1, forward strand.
TCTTCTAAGGTGTAAAATTTGTGAATCTTCTTTTTTCTTTTGTTTTCTGTTTCTGTTTCATATTTAACTTCTGCTGTTTCCAGGTCCTCATATATAATTAACAGTGATGATTTATTTTTATTTTTTTAATTCTTATTTCTAAGTTCAGGAAAATACACAGTTAACCAGAGGAAGCTATATGCATAAGAGAACCATCAGATTTAAGTAGTCTGTTTGCAGGCTATCTTCTTTTTTCCACAGACACATGAAACTAGGTCAAAATGGGTTTGAAAGCAGAAAAGTTTTGCACACTCAAGTCAACAGAAGGTCGTGTTTCCTATCTCAGGTCTCTTAAGTATAAAGCTAGAACTTTTTTTTACAGCACTTAATTGCACCAACATAATTCTTGCAGAAGACCATCAGAGAAGACAGTCCTTGCAGGCAGAAATTTCCTGTTTGGTTTAGATTTGAGGTGGGTACATCTTCAGGCATGTCTGCCCCCCACCCCAAAAAAAAAAAAAATACTGAGAAATATCTATGCTTCTGCATCTTAAGGAGGAAAAAAAACCTTCCAAAGCCATTGCTGCACTTCTCCCTAAGAAGAAAAGGGATTCCTGGCCCTTGCCACTACCAGTGGAAAAGGTTTCAAACAGGGCTGCCACAGATTGATCATTTCTGGTCTGTTCTAGCACTTTAAATTGCCTTATTCTCATTTGAGATCTGTAAGAAATGCCCTGTGCTGGGCCACTGCAGGGCTGAGGACTACAGCCTTTGTTTCTTTTGGACAAGGTTCTTAAAAGATAATGCAGGCATCAAACCCACATGTTTCAGTCTTCCCTTCAACTGGAAGAGAAGCAGCACTGATACCTCATAAAGGTTATTGTTTCTATATATTCTACATAGCCGTTGTGTTAATATTAACAATCTCTACTTTGAGTGTCACTGTTGCTAGTAATTATTTTTGCATTTTACCTGGAGAAATTGGTGAAGTCGGTAAGGGTTTCAGACCTGGGCCGCCTCTGAAACAAATCTGCTTACTCAGCATGATGATAGTTGGATTCTGGAGCCAGAATCTTCACTTGTATTGAGTTTCCAGGTATGGGACAAGAGGTTTCACCTATAGATGTACTTATAATTTTCCTCGCTTTTATTTGTTGGTGTTTCTTTTCAAGTATCTTGCAACAGTGCCATGCCAGTCTGCTAGCAGAGCTGCTGCCTGGGCAGTGTATGGAGGTGCCGAGGGGAGTGCTGGATGTTGCAGCGTGACTGCATTGTGTTGTGTGGAAGCACACGGTACTGGTCAGTGCTGGTGAAGCAGGGGTTAATACCTCTTGGCTCATTAGCTGGGAAATGCCTCTTTGGGACGGTTACAACCAGGATGTGGGCAGTCAAGCCTAGCAATGAAGCTTGGACTGAACTTGTGGTGAAAGCGGGTATCATCTGCCACGGCTGAGACTGGCATGGAGCCATGAAGCAGAGAGCTGCGGAGGTGCCCATCTACAGCGAAGGGAAGGGTGGTGTCAGCATGGCAAGTGGCAGTTTGTTGGTCAGGCAGGCCATGGAACAGGGCTGGGTGGAAGGGTGGGTGAGGCTCAGGTGTGTAGAGGGGGGGTGTCAGGGCTGGAGCTGCAAGAGACGGGGCTGCGAACCAAGGCAGGGAACAGGGTGGTTGCACGTTCTCAAGGTGTGTCTGTGCAGACAAACTGAGAATGAGCCTTAGTTGTGGGGTAGGTCAGCTTCCGATATGCATCACAATGGCTTGTAGCCTGGCCTGAGGAATGCCATGCTCCCAGTGGGCAATGGCTCATCACATTGACTTCAGGAGATCAAAACACAAGTGAGTAATTGAGCTAAACAGCAGGTGGGGACTGTCTCCTACCTGTGCAGACAATAGACCCGCAGAAGGCTGTGGTACGTCATCGTGAAGAGTTTGGGTGAGAACTTCTCATTTTTCTGCCCCTATGTAAAGCTAAAGCATCTCTCCTTCACCCTTGGACCATTATGCACTAGGCACCTAGCCGAGTGAAACTTTGCTTTTCTCCAGGGTCGGTGTTGTAGAGAAGAACTGTATCTGCTCTAGTGCACAAAATTGCTCTGACAGTTTATCACTGCTTGTTTACCAGCTGACTGTTCTCACTCTCTTTAGGGGCGAGATAATAAGCACGGTGAAGCAATTACCAAGCTTCATTGATGCACTAACCCTTATAACCTCTTTGCTGTTAACTCCAAAAACCAGTTGCATTCACTGTTAATTGAGGTTTGGATTCCAGAGATTATGAAGAATGATGATTCTTCAGTCATAGCAGGAACCATTATATGCACTGACTCGTGGACAGTTATTTTTGACAGACCTACTTGTATCACCTTGGCGCGAGTAAGAGGTGATCGCTAAATCTCTTCTCTTACCAAGATTTCACTCATGGAAGTGTAGGACTGAAAGAAACTAGACAGATCACAGAATGCAGTCTTCTCTTAACTGCAGAAAACAAAGCAATAGACATTAAATTCAGGCTTGGAGAATTCCTGCTTCATCTGGCTTCACTTATCATGGGCCACAGGGCATTGCCTGTAGTGCTTTGGAAACTTTAGGTTTTTAGTGAAAGATCAAATGCTACAGGAATAATTGGACTGCAAGCAGATCATGGGAGAGATTAATAAGAGTACCAGCAATGTCCTACATGCTTTCAAAGGTAAAGACTGAGCTCAAAATACAAATTTTCCACTGTGTTTGCAGTTGTGTGGTTTGATGGTCAATATTAACTCTCCATTCCTTGGGTTTATGTAAGGTAGAGCAGAATATCAACCTTTTTGCAATTAGCTCAAGGGACAGGTGATACAAAGTTTTTGTTAGAGTAAATAAAAAGATTAGTGTGCTTATTTAAAAAAAAAACAAGTTCCCCTTCTTTTATTCTGTTGCACTTGCCAGCTGTAGAGAAACTGCAAACACAGATGGCATAGGTAAATGTTCTTGCACGGAGAGCAGAAGTGGTTAGCTCCTGCACCCAGAGAGGTCCGAGGTAGCAGTGTATCCAAAGCGCTGTGCTTCCAAAGCCTGCTTGCAACTCTGCTGCTGCTAAAAGTACTCTGGGACCTGGGCATCCGTGGCCCTGGCTGAGAGCTTCTGAGCCCCAAATGCCACCGGATCTGCGGGCAGGGTGTGAGGCAGATGGCAGCTGGGATTTATTCGAACACTCCAGTACAGCAGGTTTCCTCCAGCATGGCAGGAGGCTGAGCTCCAACTGTACTCTGAAAGTGGTGCTGCACAGGTATGTTAAAATATCATTCATTTTACTTAAAAAAGAAAAAACAAACTTTAACAAAACACCCCCCCAAAAAAAAACACCAACACCCCAACCCCCCAAGAAAAAACAAACCCCAACCCCTAAAACCAAAAAATCCTGGGGGGTTGGTTTGTTTGTTGTGAAAAGGATTCCCAACAACACATCTCCAAACAGTAGAAAAGACCTATCGCTGATCGACAAGTAGAGTCCTTAATACATGTAATCATCATCAAGCTATCAACCAGCATCTTTTTACTAAAGATGCGTTTTCCTAAAAAGCCCTGTCAAGTTTAGCGTCCTCACAAGAGCTTTGGAACACCAATGCTTAGCTTGCATTCCTCTGACATTTCTGCAACCCAAAAATAGCTGTTCCTACCCTGCTGAACTTTCTACATACATAAATATATTTGATGCCAGCTACGATTGAAGAAAATAGAGTATATTTAAAGCTATTAGCATCACGGATAGTTCCTGCCCTCCCCGGTCCCCTTGGGATTGTTTGCCCTTTTTAAAAGGAGTAGGTTTGGGTAAAGTATGTGTCTCTGGCCCATTCTGAAGGGGCCTCCCACAGGTGCTGTTTAATATATCCTCTGTTAATTCAAGTAGGAGAGGTCAGTGTATTTTATCTGTTCATCTAGGTGGAGCTGTCAATGTGGATTTGGAGCTGGATTTGAAGACATCAAGATGCAAATTTAAAAGGGGGGAAGGGAAGCATGCCCACAGGTGAGTCTGAATACAACCACACTTAACCAAGCTCGTTTATTCCTTTGAAAAAATAAAATTTGGTTGTGCATTATTTATAATAGGCTTCAGATAATGCTTTTGGTTTTGTTTAGGTTTTATTTGTGGAGTGTCAACGTTTAATCTGCATATTCCCCCTAAAATCACAAAAACCTGAAGTTCTCCGCAAAAATCATACAACACAGATGTGGGTTTGAGAAAGCAATTCAATTCTTCCAAATTCTCACTTTCTTTAGGGGGTAATGCAATATGGACATTGCATTTGCATCCCTTTTAAACCCTTACTGTGGTCAGCTGTTTGCAGAGTGTGTGTGTCTAGGTGTATATATGCATGCATGCATATTTATCGTTGAATGCATAAGAAACCAACCTTTGTTTCAAAATGGCATGGTTTGCATTCATACTCAAATACTTCATTTTGTCAGGCTCCCCTGCCCCAAACACATGTTGGAAGGCATCTCAAGTTGGCAAGATAATCAGCTCTGACCACTTTATTTCCATTCCTGATTGCTTACTTTTTCCCATGAGAAAATCCTTTTGAATGACATATTTAACTTGTGTAAGGGAATGGAAGCTCCGTTCCTGCAAAATGTGAAGGTTCCCTGGCTTGCTATTCTGGTTTCATGTTCACCACAACCTATTATAGATGCTTGCATGGATTTTTTTGTTCTTTTTCCTGGCAGGTTTCCACTAAAAAAAAAAAAAAAATGGAGGCGTCACTTTTGGTACATCCTTTGGATTAAAAGTCTCCTGGCATCAGTGAAATAAAGCAAGATGGTACGTAGTGTCCCAGCCCTGGATGAAGTTGTGATTCTTGGCTGAGTTTTCTTTCTCCTTTCTCCATCTTTAGTGACTGGGAAGTTACCTAGTGTCAGGGATCTTAAAGGAAGCTTTTTCTAAATGTCTGGCCTCAGTGCTTCCCTGCTGCACTTCATATCCCTCTCTGTCATACAGATGGTGCATCCCTTAGTGTATTTGAGTACTCAGTCACCTTTTCTGCAAGTTGAAAATCTTTCCTAGACCTACAGTGGCTCTTGGTGCGGTTGCTCACATATTCTCTCAGGGTGTAGTGCAGTCGGGTGGGAAGCAGGTGGTGGGATGGCACTGGGACTCCGCTCACCTTAGTGTGTAGTGAGGTTAGGGGAAGGAAAGGGAGAAGAACAACGATCATAATTCATTAGAATGGGAAATAGTTTGATATAAGGCCCAGGGGATAATGTGTTTCTGCTGGATAAGGGCATGTTCTGTCGAGAACACAGGACCCTCGCCATTGCTGGCTGGTTTCCATGTTTTACCCCGGTGTGCCTGGCAGGTTCCGAAAGAGATGAGCACATGGTCGTAAATGCAGCCCCATCCTGGAAACACCAACCCCCAGTGCCTGGTGGGCTGCACCTGGCTACGTCGCAGGTGTACGTGCTTGTGAGGGAGTCTGTGATGCTGGGGTGAGCTGGGGTTTCCACCAGCCATCCCAGTGGCATCTGCGGGGGTAACTGTGCACGGAGACAAGGAACTGGTCCTGCAGCCTTCCCCTGTGCTGTGGAGCCGAGTGACAGCTCCAACATGTGCAGATCTGTGCAGCCTTGTAAAAGAAGCCTCTGCATGCTGGATGGCAACGGGTGGCATCCCCAGAGGTATCCAGTGGAACTGGAAACCGGCCTGGTGGGTGCTAATGGCCAGTTGCAGTGTGTAGTCTGCTTTAGCTTTTGCTGTGACTGGGAGGTGCTCTCTGCGGAAGGCTGTCTTCTGGCCTTCTCTGGAGAATGACGTTGCTTATCTAGGTTTTGCAGCTTCAGTAAATCTTTCCCTGTCTTTCCCAAGTGATCTCTTAGGTGCACTGTGCTGGGACGTGGGGTTTTCCAGTGCGATACGCTTTCCTACATGTTGATTGTACCTGTGCTGTCACAGAAGCTTTTGATTAATGTTATCACCTGGCTTTACTGTAGACGCGTGCCAAATAGCTACCTCTTGAGGATGATATATACTGAGAAAGAAAGATGCAAAATCAGTTTGGGATGTAAGATGTCCCAGGCTTACTGGGTTAGAGTGAATGTATTTATGTGTAATCCCATTGGTGTCAGGGGTTCTGCTTCTCTGCTTTGAATCTCCACACCATATTGAAATTAAAAAATCTTGGCAATCAGCAGCACCAAGAAATAAATAACGGACTGAGATTCTCTCTTCAGAGCTGTCCCAAGTGAAGTTTTGTGCATGATTATTTTTGTTTCGGTTGGATCTGTGACTGGAACCAGTGCTTTAGGGAGCCTTCCTTCAACTGCATGGGACAAGCCAGGCAGAAACACAAGGGTGAGAATAAATGCATGAAGATTTCACACAGATCAGCTTCTTGGGGGGAAAAAAAAAAAAGCTGTGCACACTGTCAGTCTCTGAAAAGGAATAACTACTTTAGGCAATATCTTGCAAGCTGCTTTTCTGCTTTAAGATACCCTCACAAATTCTGCAACAGGGACTAAACAAGTGGGAAAGCAATCATCTAGATCTCTGGGAGCTGCTCTCAAGGCAGGCCTAAGTGACATTGCAGAAATGACGCTTCGTTCGACAAAGCAGTTCTTTCAGGGAGTCTTTCCTGGAGTCAGGGGGGCAGGATTTATCTGCAGTAACCTATGGTTGCTGAATTGACATGTGAATAGTTGCAATAACTGAGAAGTTATCTGTGGACACGTGGGTGCGTAATGACTGGGCAGCGCACCCTGAGCAAGGGTGCTGGGGTACTGGTGTTCCTGGGGTGTGCAGTACTGGAGAGGGGCATGGCTTCCTGGAAGTGGTTTGCCTTCTCACATGCCTTCCTTTTGGCCAGAAGTTCGGTGTTTTTAACATCATTCTTTTAACATCCTTTTGATGGATCGGAAGACGTGGAAGAAAGCAGTCTGTGCATGTTACAAAAAAATAAATGGGCTTCCACTACATTTTGGAAGAGCCCTAGGGAAATCCCTCCTCTGGGCACCAGGATGCATGGCTCAGCCCCGGGTACCATCCTGCTTGGCACTGCTGCCCAGCAGTGCTGTGCTGCCTGTGTGTGCTGGAGGTGGCACCAGCGGGGGGTGGAGGGATAAGAGTCTCCAGTCTCTCTTGGTTTTTATCTTGGTGGTAACAAGCTCGTGAAAATGTTGTTGAGTGGGCAGGAGACCCCTTCTGAATTAGAGCCAGGAGTCACGTAAAATACTCCAGCGGCTGCCCCGCAAAGGGCTTGCAGCACCGCGGGCATGTTAATTCTGCACCTGGCAGCCGTTGGGCTTCTTGCGGCCCCCAAGGGGCACGGGCAACCGTCCTCTCTTGCTCGGAGAGGGGCAGGGTGAAACACGAGCGGCAAAGTGCTCTGGTAATGACAGCCCGGCTCCTGCCAGCATTTCACAGTCAGAAAGCAGTGGCTTCTGGAGGGCTGCCAGGCGATTTTTGGGCACCGGCAGTGCATGGGGTGTGTGCAGTGAGCCGGCAGCATCCAGGAGCCCCCGGCGTGCCGGGGGGCACCCTGCGCCAGACCTGGGTCCGGGAGCCCCGTGGTGGTGCGGGGTGGACCTGGCACCCAGGGTTGGCTGGGTTGAATGCAGCATGGACATAACGTGAATCCTGCTGAAGGTGTCTGCTTGGTGCTTGGCTGTGCCGTGAGACTGGGTTGGTGCTACAGAGGACATTTTTGCCTTGTACTTGGCTTCCTGGGGTAGAAACACCTTTAGCTCCTCTTCCCGTGAGGTGTAGGCTGTAGTTGTCTCCCTTTCTGAAGCAAAGACTGGTGATAATGGTGTGTCACCGTCATGGGTTGTCAAGGCTGATCCACAGCTGCAGTGGATCCAGCATTTTGTTCCTTCAGGGAGGAGGGCAGAAGGCTTCTGTGCAAGATGTCCCATCTTCCTCATTTTGCTGCAGCCCAAGCAGCCTGCCCTGATAAATTTAGGGCGTAAAAGGATTTAAGGAGACTTGCAGGTATGGCAGCCCTAGGTCTGTGGGTAGCCGAGCAGCAGAGCTCATCCAGGTTAGGCATGGGGAGAACGTTTCTGAGTGGCAAAGGGGGAGAAGCTGGACTGGATTTTGCTATTGGAGATTTTTAAGGACAAGTTGGACAAACCTTGCCCAGAAATATCATAGTAACCAATCCTGCCTTAGAGCAGGGATGAAATTGGATGATTTATCACAGTCCTTTCCATCCCCTTGTTCTATTTTTTTGCGTTGCTGGTTTAATTTGTAAATTCTTTCTGGATGTGTAAGTGCAGCACTTACAGCAGTGATGTCCTTTCCCAAGGGTGCTGGCAGCACAGATGTGTTTTATGACGTCCCTCTTCCCTGCTTACGAAAACACGCTGGCCTGTGCTGATGCGTTCTTCCAACTGTAGAAGTGGTCTTTGGGCGATGTAAGAAAGAAGTATGCATAGGTAGGTATGGCCCAGCAGGCATGGCCTGGAATGGTGTTTAAAACAGTGTATCCTATGGGTTTAGCCACTTACAGTATAGATCTGGCATTTTAAGTCATTAAAAACAAATGCTAATTCCTGCCTATGCTGGAATAGATAACTTTGGATAGAAAACTCCGTACAAAGAATAGACAGGCTAGAAGTGATTTAGATTGTTATTGAACTCTTGCACCTTCTGGGCAAAACAAAATAAAACAAAAAATAACCCAACCTAGAGCATATGTCATCTGTGGACACAATGAAAAGCTGAATGAGCCTTGCTTATCCAGAGAGCGCAACAAACTGACATGGTTTCATTTCAGCTTTCATATATATTTGTCAAATCGCACAGCACAATATAGTACATTTTCACCCTCCCTTTCCACTGGAAATTGCTTCTAGACCGACTCATTCCTTATTTGTGTTCTTTTTGTGGTTCCTGACATGTTCCACAGTTCAGTAGCTCTTCATTTGAATACACACAGGCTGAATCACAGGCATTTTTAGCACAGGCATTTTTAGTTATCTTATTTGAACTGTTAAGGTTTTGTAAGCCCTAAGAAGCCATACATCCAGCATCTCCAAGAGTGAGCATCTCCAAGACCTGAAACTGAAGACTGATTTCACCTGAGTAAGGTGAGTAGGATTGGACTTGAGATCTCAGTGTGCTACAGATGCTCTTTGCCTTTCCCCTTTCTTCGAGATGTTTTTGTTGAACAATATCTCAGGGATTTGTGCTGTTTCTTCAGAGCTCTGGTTTTTTGTGAGCTGTTTAGCCTGATAAACTTCCCACGCAGGAGCATCCCTGGTTTTGTTACTGTGTTATTTATATTAAAAAATGGAGCACTGGAAACATAGCACTTTTGCTGTGAGACCTGTTCTAGCTGACGTCCACACTCCAAGAAGTCCTGATGTGTTGCGCTGCTGTGTACCTGCTCACTAGAGTGTCTGTGTGGATAAATAAGGACTGTGTCTGTAAGGGACTTCAATGAAAATAAACTGAACTCTGCCCATTTTCAACCATCTTAAAAAACTCATAAACTTCTCCCAGATAAAAGAATTCACCCTGAGCTCTCTAGCCTCCCTTAGGACTGTGCATGAACTTTAAGCTCCCATAAATACAACAAAGCGTAGGTTTCTAGGAAAGGGAATCATTAATTTGAGGGACTGATGTCCTTTGCTGCATCCCAGATGACAGATTCAGCTGAGGATTCTTCGCTTTTGCCTGGAGAGGTTTTGCGTTTGGCAATGCGGGGTCCTAAATCTGTGCTAGCTCTGCAGTTGTCAGCAAACAGTTCTCCTACCCCTATCCTTTTCCAGATGTTCAAGAGGTAAAGCTGCATTTTACTCTTATTGTCAGCTGTTTGACAGTGCTGCTGCTTTTTAAATAAATAAAAAAGTTAAGATCTTAAATCACTGGTAAAGTATAAATTCACTTTAAACCCACATTTGAATCGAGTCGCTCTTGCTCACCTGTCAGGGCTCTGTTGCCGTTACTGGAGCTCAGATCACCCTGGGCTGAATGTTTCAGGGAGCTTTGCTTCCCTTAGTGTATTTGGGGGTGTTGGTATTACTGGAAATGAAACTCTTCTGGCTGGGATCCTAGGAGAGATCTTCCTCTCCCATGTGCTGCTTGTTTGGGGTGTGTCTGCAAACACCCCGCTGGTTGTTTTACTGTTGAATTGCCTGCCCAGTGTATCAGTGGAAGTTTTGCCATTGTTTTCAATAGGAAGAGGATCAGACCTTTAACAGTTTGATTTTATGTGCTTTCCTTGTTTCAGAGCATTTCAATTCACTCACTGAATGAAAAATGTATAATAGAAGCGGGGAACAAGGCCACCCATACTAGGCAACCTGTGGCCTTTCAGGTTCTCCCAGATACACTTCTCTGCTCCTTGCAAATTCCGAAAGCACCCAACTCTTCTGGCAGCAGATGAGGGGTTTCTAATGATGAGCTGGGAGAGAAAGCAAAGCTTTGCACATCCACAAGCAGGCATTGCCAACACATTATGCTGCAGTATATTTTGCCCTCTTATCACGGGGGGAGGAAAAGTGCCAGCTAAAAACTGTGTTTAAGAAACAGTGTTTCTGCTTTTCTGCTGATGAGTTTAACTTTTAGTGGTACTCAAGGTACAGCTTAAATGATCCTTCTCTGAATCATCTTAATAAACTGGTTTCGCTTCCAGTGAGGAGGCTCTTTCTGAAAGCATCAGCTGCTTGGTGATGCCCTTCAGCATAGACATGCCTTCCAGAAAACTTCCCACCTAGCTGCAGCGTCTGGAGGAGGAATCTGGAGTTACCAGGGCCAAACCATCCTCAAGAGGTGCCTCTGTCTTTCCGGTTTGAAGAAAGCAAAGATAATCTCATACATGGAGTTGGCTGGAGGGAATCCAGGCTCCCACTTAAAAACTGAGCAAGGGAATACATTTCTCTTGAAAGCTATCTGCAAATATTTTTTTCCAAACTGTATTTCTGAAATAACTACCATATTCCCTTCTCATTTGGGTTTTGCATCACATAGACTTCTGGCAAAGTATTATCCATACACAGATCTTAGGACTTGACAAACTTTATTTATTCTTTCCTCTCATGTCACCAGGTGATATATCCGTGTTCAATCTTCAGGTTTTCTTTACAGCATGAGCTTGCTCCTTCTAATAAAAGAACAGTCCTGAAATGAATATGAATTTTATTTCAGAGTGTATTTTTATCTGGTCGGTGGGGGAGTGAAACAGAAGGAATATGACAAAGAAGGCAGTTCTTGTTTACGGTACTTTTTCTAGCAGACCAATTCACTAGAACACAGGTTAGATGAGAGAAATTTGCTTTCTTTTCTGTGCAGTTACAACTTGGGCAATGGCCTGAAAAAATATTCTCAACCAAAAAGAATGCTGTTAAATGGTTGTGGCAAGTCACTTAGTCATGAGCATCATTATCTGTATTGTGATAGTCTTTATTAATTTCCTTTCCTTGCCACCTGTCTGCTTCCCCTGTGCTAATCTGTCCTTGTGGCTTTACTTTGTCTTTGCTTGCCGGTGCTCGTGTGGTTGTTCCTTGCCTTTGCTGTCTCTCCATAACACCCATGAGCTACCGACGTGCCTGGTGATGGATAATCCCTGCTCAGCCTCCCACTGACTTCCACAAGACCTTGTTTTCCCCTGCTTTTCCGAAAGGCACAGATACTCCAGCCAGCGCTAAAGTGACAGAGGGTGAGTGCCACAGCGCTGGGCTCTGCTGCTCCCAGAGCGGGGCTGAGCATCTCGGGCAGGATGCGGCCAGTGCTGAGCTGGAGCTCGCTGTGCCTCTGGGCAGGTGCCGGGAGGAGATGCAACCTCCTGCAGCCCGTACCCATCGCTGCCTGTTTGTGAAACCCTAAAGCACTGAAGGTGGCTCTTTCCATGAGCGTGGTGGTGTGCAGGACAAAGGAGGGAAGGGGCAGGGTGGTTTAGCAATGGGATATTTAAACAAGCAGTGCTGTGTCAGCGTTTGAAACCTAGCGATTCTGCTGCAGTGATTATAAGATCAGCTTTTATCAAAAAGGGGCTGGAAACTGTTCTGAGAAGGATGTCCAAAATTAGGCCACGGATTTAGGATCTCCCAGAGCCAGGAACCAGCCACATGGTAGCTGGGTGGGTGTCGGGGCTGGTTTCCAAATGAAGAATATATTGGGGCAGCAGCTGGCTACCACTGTATTGCTGATGTGCCACCTGTAGTCAACCCTTCCTCAAACTGGGCTGCTGGAGAAGAGTAGTCAGAGTGCCAGGGAAGGTTTAATCATCTGTGACAAAAATGGCTTTGGGAAAAGTGAAAGAAATCAGAAGATGGGGATTTCATTTGCATTGCTCCCAGTTAGCAGTTTGGGGCAAAGAAGGTGAAGGTGGCAACTTTACATTCACCCTAGCGCAGCTCCATTAGTGTAGCATTATTTGTTTCCATTAACTTATTAGAACTGTATAGAAATAATGTCATGTCGTGTCATTATTTCCATGGAAAATTAATTAATATGTAGTGTAGGGGCCCTTTCTGAGAAAAGGCTTTTTTCATTGTCTGGGTGCCAGGTTGCAGAGTGATTACACCTGAAAATGTAGTGAGGAAACAACCAACACTAAACGTGGCGCTCTCAGCTCACCTGCAAATTAATTCTGTGCACACCTGTGTGCAGTGAGGGGCTGCCCAAAGCCTCCCACAGCTTAAGTATCGGGGAAGAAGAGATCTCCTCAGATGAGCAGGGAGGGAGTAAACAGCTTGGTGGAGTGTGAACTGGCTGCAAAGGTGCTTTGCTGCAGGTAGGTATATTCTAGAGCAAAACTTGGGTGGATAAGTGATTATATATCTGTATGCAATTGGGGGGTCTCACTTGGGGTCTGTGCCTTCATATGTCACAATGTGGGATTGATTTTCCAACTAACTGCATGAAGTATTATACTACCTGTTGCAGATAGGACTGTAACTCAGATATTCCGAAGGTGGAGACCCTTTTGAGGAGAGGTGGCCTTGGGAATGTTCAACCTTTTGTGAGTGATAACTCTCACTCTTTACTCGTGACTTCTTCATTCTTTGATCTGAATAAGCAGCTCAGACCTCATGCAAATGAACAGTGTGTATACTTAGAGTGCATTTCACGTATAGGAGCTCAAATCAACTGAAATGCTAAAAAGTTTGTTTAAATGCAGTATTTATTTTTTTTAAAAGCAATCTAGATATACATGGCTTCATGTTATGCGTTCTCATTTTTATCAGCTCCTGGTCTTTGTTACGTGTGTTTTGTACACCTCCATCCCTAAACTCATATATGCACAAAAAAACCCCAAACCAAACCACAATTCTCAGGTGACAGTCACACGTTTGACAGAAGAGGCAATTGCTTTTCAAGGCGGGTCTATCGAAAGCAACGTTGACTCTTCCTTCTACACAGACTTTTGTATTAGATGGTTAAATACCTTGAGAAGTAGCCCATGGTGTAGAGATAAATGTATTGGAAGGGTGGTGATACACATTTCATCCATCTGTTTTCTGGCTGTAGCTTCATGATTGGAACCAGGATTTCCCTATTCTCCTGAATTTCCTCTTTGTAGTGGCTAATGCAGAAAGGCAGCTATTCTCATTCGCTTTTTGTTTGTTCACAGTGTATCTCTTCATTTTTCTGTTAGTGAAAGTAGACGGGGTGGGATTTTACCTATAGACAGCCTATAGCTCACAGGACTGGCATAATCATTTAGAGGAGAGTAGTGGGGTGAAACAGCTGAGACTTTTGTTTAGGCAGGGATTCTGTTCCTAGCTCAGCCTAAAGTGACCCTGCGCAGCCTTTCTGAGCCTCCTGCATTTTAGCTTTGACGTAGGTGGATTGATACTCACTTTCCTCATAAAGCAGGAAGACGGAGCTGTGCTTAGTAATAAACTATCTGAAGTGTCAGTATCGTTAAGCATAATTGGGGGAAGAAGTAAAAGTAGGACTCCTGGGTCCTCTCCAAGCTTTTCCCTGGCTACCGAGGCACTCTAGCAATCCCAGCTGCTCTTCCAGTAAGTGCAAGATTTTGCTGATTTTTGTTCAGTTGTTTTTATAAATGATGGAGGAGGGACACTGGGTTCGAGCAACATGTGTAGGGTGGGTAGGTAAAGCACTTAGAAATGCTAAAAGAGCCTATGAAAAGTGAGATTCTTCTTTATTCAGCGAGCGGGTTTCACAGCAGCGCCTCGTCACCGCTCAAATCCTGCTGGAGGCTCTTCTTGACAAATTCTGAATTCTTGCTACAAATGCTAGGAATATAACAGGCTTTTTAAAGAACCATAGAATAATCTAGGTTGGGAAGGACCTTTAAGATTATCGAGTCCAACCAATAAGGTATGCTGTTAAAACAGTGTACTTTCTACTGCCCTTATTGCTAGAGGTGGATGCAATGTAAAGGGTTAAACGTTTCCTAAAGTATGCACACATTTTTGTGTGTTCTGTCTGAAAAAGAAAACAAAATTAAGCTGAGGCTGATTGATCAGGGTAAATATCAAAAGGTTAAGGTAGGATTTTTGATTTGCTAGCAATTTTGAAAAACTGAAATCCCCAACTCCATAATAATTTCTCTTTGGTCTCACAGATGGCATCTTGAGAATCTACCCTGGACGTGATGGGCACGTTCAGCATGAAAGACTTTACTGTTCCAGGTTTTTCTCAGTTTTGTTTCATCTAGAAATATTAATGGAGTTCAGATGTAATGTGGTAGAGTCCCATGTATAAACATTTTTCTGCTCTCTGCATTTATCCAAAGCTTTAGCGTTCCTCATAGCTTTAGCATGTAGAAGTAACTGTTTAAAAAAAAAAAAAAATTTAACTCCACTCAGATCAGCTCTTTTAATGTGCTTGCTTTGCACTTGATTGCGCTGTGTTTATGTCCAGATTTTCTCAGTTCCTTTCATGTGGCAGTTTTCCCTGGTTTGGATGGGTCGTTCGAACCAAAAAAGGTAACAAGAACATAGATTAAAGAGAGTTGAAGGTGCGTTATTTAAACCTCTTTAAATCTTACTCATTTGTGGTTGAAAAAGATTTCAGTGTAACAACTTTGATAGGATCTAGGGTAAACAGTCACTACAAAATGAGAAAAAAGTAACTTAATCAGAGTGGATTATTTATGTGTATTAATGCAACCAAGATGTATCCCTGTATCCTCAACATGCCACGTACAGGACAGCTCACTTGGGATTTTGTGTACTGCGTTTTGAGCAAGAGCTAGAGTTTTGGTTGCTTAAACCATCCTTTTCTCTGCCCTGGTCTCCCATCTTACCGTCACCCCAGCCCTGGGTCTTTGATATTTTGACACCTGCTGGGTCTCAGGTTGAACCCACTCAATTAATCCATATATTGTTGTTTATTTCAATAAAAATACCAGATTACTTACAGAGAAATTAAGCAATCTTTTCAGCCTCTGAGTGCAGCCTCATGGGACAGCCAAGGACAGCTGTAAAGTTCTTCTTTTTAAGAAGTTCTGGTTAATGTCAGCTGAGAAAGCTCTTGGTAAACAATTGAATAATTGATTGCTCAGCTTTCACATAGCTACTGCGTTTCTGGGCTCACATGACTCATTTGTGAACCATTCCTGTCGTCCTAATGCCATAACATTGGAGAAATGATGATTGTTTCTTGGAGGATTCTTCTGTGGACATAGTTGCCAAGACCAAAGCTGTAATGGTTTGTTATTATGACCTCTGTTATTCCATTAGGCTCAATAGCTTTAAAAAAAATGATGTGTGCATACTTTAGGAAAGTTTTTACCCTTTACATTGACCTGACATCATAGTTTATGCTACAAAATGTATTAATGACAAAATAGTGTTTTCATGTCAGGAGGACAAATTTTAACAACTATAATCTGCCCTTAGTCATCATAAATACAAATGTATTGGTAAAACAGACCTTGTTAATGCAGCCAAGACAAATGCTAGACCATATTTCAAATCAATTGAAGCACTAGTCTATACACTCCGCAATTTTTTGTGTCTCTTCAAATACATTATTGTCAAACCACTGTTAACATGCATTTTCCAATGGGTATTGTAGAACAGTAATGACCCATTAGATGCAAACAATCTCGGTCGTTTTTCTGGATTACTTGAAGATGTGTAAATGTCTTTGAGGATATGGAAGGGCATAGGGAGCATTCAATTAATACTGTTTCGATGGGGTTTTAATACTTGAAAAGTCAACAGTAAAAAAACTTGTGAGCGTGACAGTGCTTGCAAATTGCTTTGTACAGTAAACGGATTAATTTGCAATAAATTCTGCGCGTTATTGTTAACTGAAGTGCACCTTATTCGGTGCCCCCTGCTCACTGCAGTGATGATATAAAATAGGCTCGCTGTTTTCAATTGCTGGAGCACTTCAGAGCTGATACACTGTCCGCAAGCACTCCTTTCTGGTTCTGTTGCCATAAATTCATTAACTCTATGCAAAAGGCAGGTTTGCTTTCTTCCTTGGCTTACACCCTTTCTTGGGGACACAGGTCACTTGCGGGGCATGATGGGACCCTGGAAGAAGCTTTGAAGCAGGAGGGCTACCTGTTTTCTTCCAGCTCCTGTCCACGTTTCCAAGCTGGCACTTGAAGGGCTCTTGTCATGTGGATAGACCTGGTCTGAGAGGTCCTGGGGCAGTGTGTAAGAAACTTGTGGTCTCTGTTTTTCCAGTGCCTTTCTGGGGGGGTGGGGGGGGAACTGTCACCATACCTATCTCTGACGCCAGCGTGCTGCCAGTGCAATTGAATCTCCCCTCCTGGACACGTTGCTGCAAGGTGTTCATGCAGAGCAAGGAAAAGAATGAACTTCCAAAATGCCGTCACAGATTTGCAAGGAAGCAGAATGGAGGCAAATTTGGGTATCTGTGCATAGGGTTGGGGCAAAGGGAAGTTTCTGGACTCTGCTTGCAGATGTTGAGCTCGGGAGAAATGCACCGGAAGGTCTCATTCCTGTTAACTGAAGAAATATTTCTGTCACTTAAAATGACACTGCAGTAAGTCAAGTTTGAGAATACTTGTTAGGACAAGTATCCAGAATGTACACTGAGGAACAGGTATTGTACAAAGTGATGAGGAGTTCTTACTGCCAGAGAGCAAGAAGAAACTTTGCTCAGCATCTCTCTGCAAGGAGAAAATATCCAGTGTGTGTTGTTATCCCATGCAAATGGGTAAGAGCATATTTAGAAACTCATCTTTCTGGTTTTAGACCTAAATCCTTGCAGAAAACAGTATGTGTCTTAGGAATCCTGGATGCAAAATTATCAAGCTTCTGCTTGGTGCCATTTAACTGCTGAATTAATCAAGTACAATTGCTTCAGGCCCTGGAAGGAAGGATGTAATAAATCTTGGGAGTATTTGTTCTGGTTTATGGCTGGGAGAAGCTGCATAACATTAAATCAGATGTTATAAACATTTGCAATGGCACATTTTCCTTACTCGGGGCGTTGTGGCATGAGTCTTGAGAAAATAAAGAGGGTATGTCCTAAGGGCTGGATGCATTTCTTTTTTTTTTTTTTTTTTTTTTTATAATTGATGGCATTGCTTGGCGAGGGGTGGGCTTGGGCTGGGCTGCTCCAGCCGCGCTGTACGTCCCACGCCGCCGGGTAGAGGGCAGTGGGATACAGCGGACGGTGCGGGGAGCCCTGGGGCTGAGCCTGCTGTCCTGCCCGGGGGCTAGGCAGTACCCCCATCCCCCAAACCCTTCCACTTAACGAGAGAGACAGGGAGATTGACTCCTTGTCCCTGGCCTCTGATGTTCCTCTGAAACTGGACAAATTGCTGATGGTTCGTGGAGCTTCTTCAAGCTGGGAGCGGGAACTGCAGAGACGTGAAACAACCGACTGGAAAAATTGTTCTCCCTTAAATATGCATCTTCCCAAGTTTCAAATGGAGCTGCCTTCAGCTGCTTGCCTCGCTGCGGTGGGGGACAGCCTCAGAGCGCTGTGCTGAGCAGAATGTGTGCTGTTCTCATGCTCGGCACGTCCTGCCCTCGGGGACCGCGGTCACTGGAAGCAGAGTGAGCAGGCCAGTCTTTCCCCAGAAAAGACACGTGCCTGCCATTCCGGCAAAGGGAGCCTTGTCCACGCTGTGGGGGATAATGTCCAGAGATGACAGCCATGGGGGGGGGGGGGGTTTCTCCTAATTTACAAGTACCTGAACAGGCTGGTTGTACCGTGCTTGCTCGCTGCGTGCTTTGCTCTGAGCCCTTCAAGGCTGCTTAGGACCTTAGGAAAGTGTAAATGGCGTCAGCCTGGGTAAGGGGCCAAGGCCGGAGTCCTCTTGTTCCAGGGAGGAGAGGGTGAGCTCAGGTGTCTGGGTTGAGCCCTGGAGGACCAGCCCTCCTCTTTCTGCTCCAGCCAGGGATGGGTGAGCTGCTGCTTCTGCCCCTGTGCCCTGGCCACCCTGCGGGAGCCCCTTGCCGACCTGCTGGGTGAAGCAGGCGGACGGGCGGTGCTGTGCTGACCGCATTGCCCTGGCGCTCCGTGGCCCTGGACCTGGTGCCAGGAGCTGTTGGTGGTTGTATTCACGCGGAACTCTGAAGGCCTGGGCTGTTCCTCAGGGAATATCAGGCCCCTGTGGTACAGGGTCGTCTTGCTCAGAGGTTTGAGAGCCTCTGGATGCTGGGAGGATGCAGCTGCTGGAATGGCTGGAAGGGGTCACTTGTGCGATGGCTGCAGAACCTGCACTGCAGAATTTGAGCTTTTATTGTTCCGCTTGTTTGAAGGAAGGCAGAAGGTGAAAGGCAACCAGGTTTTTGTGGTGGGGCAGAGCACGGTGATCCCAGTATAAATCCGTGTGTCGTCCTAAGTCTTGAGTCTGTGGCCAGCCTGGAACAAGGAGCGAGCAGCCCTGTTTACCTCAGGGCTATTTAAAAAATGTCAGTGCTGTCTCTTGGCTTACTGCTGGGAGGAGTAGCTGTTACTTCAGCATTTTGGTATTTCACGGCCACATTGTTGGCCACAAGGTGGATGGTGGGCTGGGCAACCAGGGACACGTGTCTGCTGCCGAGGCTGAGCAGCTACTCATCAACTTGGACTGTGAAGGCCCAGCAGGGGACTGGTGGGATCACCTTGCTTGCACCCATATTGAGTCTGGTCCCAGTGCTCCTGCGTGTGATGGGCCATCTCACCCAGTTTCCATGGGCTCCCCAGACCTTCCCAATAGGAGCTGCATAGTCACTGGGCAGTGTATCAATGGAGAAAGCCACGCTTTCAAAATGCAGCTGAAAACATAATAAACAATGCGGGATGGAGCTGTGCCTGGGGAGGGGGCCAGGGGCTCTTCTGCTTCACACCTTGCAGTGGCTGCAACATAAAGCACATCCCCAGAGCTGCTCGGAGCAGGAGCCGCCTGCTGCAGCGACCCTGCAAACACCCTGGCCAGCCGACTGCGCCCAGCTGGTATTTGAAATCTCATTAGGAGAGTGCTCCCAGTCGAGGGGCTTTAACTCGTCAGAGTGATATTTGTGTTGTTCCTGCTGGGTTGGTGAGAGCGTGGTTCTCGAGCATCTGGACCTGGTTGGGCACCGGAGGGACCTTCCCCTCTTGGCAGCAACAGCCGGGTGGGAGCTGCGCTGCTGAAGTGCCTCAGGGTTTGCCTCAAAATCAAACAAACACGTTCCCAGCTCTGTGCCAGCAGTGCTGGGGATGCTGCCAGTGCTCGTGGGCGCAGCCTCGGCTGGTGCCTCCATCGCTCTGCTCCCGGTGCCTGCCCTCCTTGTGCCGGTGCACCTGGGCTGCCTGGACCATGCGTGAGCATCTCATGTGTGGTGCCTTAGTCCTGACAGCTCAACACCACACCGGTTTTGTTTGCAACAGCTGTAGAGAGCAGCAAGGCCACACCATGAAGTATAATCATTTTTTTATTAGTACAATTTCCTGGGGAGCACTTTTTTTTCTTTTTTTTTTTTCTCCCCCCTCTTTTTTTTCCTTCTGTAATGTTGCTTCAGGTTTTAAGAGGGGAAGGAAAATAATAAATAGTCTCGAGAAAAATAGATTGACGGGATCCTGTCGTATAACACTGGAACAAAGGGGCATTCAATGAAATTAGAAGGTGACAAATTCAAAACGGATCAGAGGAAGTATTTTTATCTGATGTGTCCAGGCTGAGGAGCTCGCCCTGCTGCAGGAGACAGCAACGGCCAGCAATGTGGAGGGTTTTGGAAAGGGCTGGTGGGTGTTTGGATGGACAGTGTGGATGCTGAGACACTGAAGTCAAGAGAGGGCACCTTGTATTAATTGGGTAGAAATGCTAAACTTTCAGGCAAATATGACCTCTGATCATTGCAGGCTGGGATCTGAAGTGGCATGGGTTACTTTGGCACTTGGTAGGACTCCAGGAGCGGATCTGAACTTCACCAGGTCAAACCAGTGGTGCGGAGAAGGTCATGCAGGGAGCCTGCAGCGGCATCAAGATACAAGCACAGGTCCCCTGGGTGCCAGCCAAGGGCCACCCTTCCTCTCGCAGCCAGGCTCTGGCTTTCAGAGGTGCTCTCCGCATGAACAAGGTGAGCAGGGCTTGGCCACGGATACTCTGGACTTGCCTCTGGTGAGAAATCGTAATTGCGAGGGTCAAGAAACCTGGGTTTTATACTTCTGCTTCAATGTTATAAAAATAAATCTCTTTGGAGATATTCATAAAAGTTAATGGAAGTCTTGAATAGAGCTTTTTTTGCCTCCTACCAACCTAATAAAATGTATTGCTTTTTCTCCCAAGTATTTTTATATTAGCAGGCGGTGGCTGCTGCTGGAGGAGAACCGTTCTAGTGCTATAAAATGACTCCAGATGGAGACCCTCTGGCCGGCCACTGACTTCAGGCCCAAGCAAAGCTGAAATGTAATGCTTGCCCTGATGGTCACCATCCTTGGCCAGGAAATACAGAATGTGTTTGGCTCGAGGAACAGCAGTGTTCTCCCCTTACAAAGTCTGATTTATTGCGTGTCTGTTAAAACAATAGTTTTGGAATAATTTTTAGATTTGCTTTAAGAAAAAGGAAGAAAATGAAGATGAATGAAATGGGACTGGTGCTCTGGTCTTGACAGCTGTAGCACAGAAATCAGTCCCTGCAGACTTGGTGCTGAAAGTCACACTGAATGTCTGGATCCAGTGTTCCTGGGAGATCATTTTTCCATCTGCTTGGGAAAGTCACCACCGCTCTCTCCCAACAGCTGATGCAGAAATGCAGCCAAAGCTTCCTCCTGAGCTGAGCTGGCCAGGGCTGTGGGTGCCTGCCACCATGGGGACCAAATGCCATCAAAAAAATTAAGAATATAAAACTTGAGTGGCACCCACTGTGCAGGGAAGGAAAAGAAACCTTTTCCCTGTGTGCAGAGGTGCATCACTGCTGCAGGGCAAGGGGCCGAGCAAGCCCGGGGAGGGGCTCAGCCCTGCTCAGGATATCTCTGCAGAGCATCTGATGCCTGAACGAGCTGCTGCAGCGCCAGGAGGGCATCCAGGCTGGAAAGACAATACCTCTGCCAGGGTACGTAGCAGCAGTAAGGGAATAAGGATTTTCTGTGCTTTAGTGCTGACATGGTTCATGATTTACCTATCACAGTCTTAAATCAAAACAAAGAAATTCCTGGCTGTGGTGAAGCAGCAAACAGATGCTGCTTCTTGTTCCTCCTGCTCTGGAGAAGGCAAGGGAAGTTATCCGTTAGCTGATCTGAGCTCAGGGTATAGCACAAAGGATCTTTGCGTCATCCCCGGCTTCTGCTCTTGCAGAAAACCCACCCTTTCTCATCTGTTTGTGCACATTGTGTGTTTTCTTTGGAAATGACCTGCAAACACAATTTTGATTCTCTTTCTCTATAGTCTGCCAGGTTATTTGCACTTCTCTAAGTGACCCACACTTAAACAGCCTGCCCTGGCTGCAGTACCATCGCTCTGCACACGTGTGCGGGCGCTGCGATTGCTGCTGGACTGTTGGTCTTTTGATGGTGTGTGGCTTGAAGATGAAGCCTCAATGAGCCAGCACCGCTGGCTCCACGTGGGTTTCCCTCTCCTGCAGCAGCTCAGCCTGGCAGGGGACTTTGGCATCGTTGCGCTGTGTAGGGCTATGTGCACACATAGGAGATTCACAGGAGGGATTTTCTAGGCTTTCCTTTCCCGGTGAGTGATCTGTAAACACGCTGTCAAAGCCAAGTATTTGATTTTTCTGTCGTCCTCGTGGCCACGTGCTGAGGATCAACTGTGTGCCGTGGGGTTTACGCCCTTCAGAAACCCAGGAGATTTTAAGGAGGTGAATTGTAATCCATTGTTGGATACCAGTACTGTTAGGTTTCCTTCTCTGCCGAAAACAGCCGACAGGAAAGTACTTACAGGAGCAGATGTGACTTGTGACGTAAATGTTACTTCTGGTTTAGTTTTTATTTAAAAAAAGTAATCCAGTGGGGTGATTCCAAAGCAACAGTCAACTGGTATGTGAGACATGTGGGCCTGTGGTGGTCGTTGCAAGCTTTTCCTTGACTCAGTCAGGTCCAGGGACAATTGCCAATACCTTACAAGTCATCTTTTCAAATGGAATTAGCAAGTAAGACAAATTTTTGGAGCAGCTTCAGTATATGTATCCTGTGTAACTGCCTGCGTGAACCCCACTGCTCTGCCTGTCAACTTACTGGTGTCTCTGTCCTGAGCAAGATACTGAAGTATTTCTTGTAACGGTTTTGGAGTAATAAATCAGTAAGTATTTTGCATCTCATGTTTTTCTTAAGGACAAGTGAATTCCATAGTCTAAAGTCTGGAAATCAAGCTGGATCAAACTATTTAGGTCTTTTAAATCACCTCAGTTTCAGGATATCGTGTAATTTCTTCTGAATCAGATGCAGCTGTAACAGTGTAAGTGTTTGTCACCTTTCCAGACGCACACTTGCCCGGGTTTTTTGTAAGGATGAGCACAGTGAGATGTCACACTCGATGTCCCTGTGTGCCCATGCAGAGGCCAGCAGTCCAGCTGACTGCTGGCACCTTGGCACAGCCCCTCCCCCGAGCGGTCTGCTGTCAGTGGGTCACTCTGGGGCTGCGAACCATCCCCCCAGGCAGCTGCAGCTTGTGTCTTCCTGCACCAACAGCTGGATGCGTCCCTGAGCTTCCTCGGTGCCAAGGCAGCAGCGTCTTGGTGCTGTCCTGGGAGGCTCAGAGAGCGGTAACCACAGCTGCTGGAGCCCCAGGAGCTGGGCGCTGAGGATGCTCCTCTCTTTATGCACAAGGCTTCAGTCCTTCCCAAACTCACCTGGCAGCATCTTCCCAAAGCTCATGTGTCAGCTGGGAAACAGCTGCACAGGCTATCACCGACCGGAGGACCAGCAGCCGGTGGCAGAGCCGGCAGTAATGGGCACACATCTCACGTGGGGGCTCGTATCACTGCGTGTCCTGGAGACGGGGGGGAGAGCATGCCCGCTGCCCTCCTCGCTGCTGCCCGGCGCCGCAGGGTCCCTCTCCCTGCCCACCGCCCCAGAGCACTGCACCCATCCAGAGACAGGAGAAATAGTAGTGGACATTATGCTGTCTCATGAAATAGGGCACTTGGAAGCTTAATTTATTTCATGCCCTTCGTTGGCAAAGGTTCTGCTTTCATGTTCTGGAGGGGTGGCCAAGGGAAGGAGGTTGGCAGCCACAGCTGGCAGGGGCAGCCACCAGCGCGCTGCAGCTCCAAGTGGCACCTGTTTATACGAGGGTTGACTTCATCTCACGTGAAGTTATTCATACGCTCTTATTTCTGGCCAGAAAAACGTTCTTCCAAAATGTGCCCTGCCTCATTAACAGTCCCCACCCAGGGACCTCCTTTCAACCTCGCCAAGCTTCCCAGCACCTCGCCGCAGGGACCGGTTGGGGACACAATAGCTCCGGCATGTTTATTTCATTTCACTTTTCCTCTCCACTTGGCCGGCAGCCAGCAGAGATGTTCTTTGCAAAGATAATAGTTTCAACTTAATCATTCACCTCTTATGTGTCTAAAAGAAGTTAAGGAGACTGGAAGTTTCCAAGAAAAATAAATGAACAGAACTCATTTGAGGGGGCCTCTTTAAGGCTGTTTTATTAAAAAAAAAAAAAAAAAAAAAAAAAGAGAAGCAGCAAGCTGTTCCGGCACATCACCCATGCCCTATTTATTTTTTAAATGTGTGTTTAAATTTGGAGGGACAATCACAAATAGAAGGATTTTGAAGTGTTTCTCTTTGCAAAGGGATTTGCAGCATGTTTGGAGAGATGCCTCCAGCTTGAAGTTCTAGTTGTGTTTTTTCTGGGGGTTGTAGAGCTGGATCTGGACCTTGGGGGACTCCTTCGTAGGCCTGCGTGTGGGTGACAGGCAAAACCTGACCCATTTATTTGGGTTGGTTTGTTTGTTTTTAAGGGGACTGTGGTTCTGTCTGGTTCCTTTTGTCACACCCCAGAGGTCCGATGTTTCAGAAAGCTGGAGGACCCCGTCCCTTAATGATGCATCCCACTGTGTTGCCTGGAGTTAAGCAGCCACTGTCACCAATTTCTTTTGGAAATAAGGCCTTTGTTTAAGGCATAGAAAAAAACATCTTCCTTCCACCTGGCCTGGCTGAGGGACAGTGATTAAACCCTCGTCTTTCTCACTCACATATCTTGTCCACAGAGCTGCTGAGAAACCTTGTGTCCTTGGGAACTGTTGATAAAAATGAAAGGTTTCTCTTTCAACAGTGTTTAACATGCACGGACACTTCCCAGTTTTACTGAAAACCTGAAAAATGGGATGTTTTTGGTGAAGAAGCAAGAGAAATCCCTGCTCGCTTGTAGCTGGGGGTGGATGAAGACACCAGCAGTAAGCCTGAAGCTGAGGAATGAGCTCCTAAACGGGCCAGCTGCAGCGGAATTCAGGCTTTCATCTGACCCTCAGACCAACAGCAGCGTTACAGTCGACCCAAGTCACAGGAACGTGCCCTGGGAGAAACGGCTGCTGGCTGGGAAGGCTGGGAGGACCCTGGGCTCAGGGTAGGCAGCCCGGCACGGGGGCTGCTCGGCTCCCTGCTCGGCTTTCCTGGCTCTCTGGAGCGAGGTGGGGGGTGGCTTCTCCCCAGCATCTCCAAGAGGAGAGATGGCTCCTGCCATTACTGTCGTTTCAGCCAGGGGTGGGAGAGGCAGAGCCTGCCCCTGCATAGCCGCGGTGGGAGCAGCCTGCAATCCACAGCAGGGATCTACTGTAAGCCAGTTGAACTGGTAAGGTGGACAGATCCCTTTTCCACCGCCGTGTCTCTGTGTTCTGGCGTACCTTCAAAGAAGCTTCTTTCTGGAAAAGAGTGAAATACCACAATCCCTTCCTCCATTTTCATTGCCCTGGCTCTGTCCTCCCAGCTGTGTCTTTGCGGTGCTGCCCTTTGCCCGTGCATGCGTATGTGAACATATATGTACTTAGCACCCTCTCCCCACAGGTGCGGAGGGTCTCTGCCCGATCACACCTTTGGCAAGCGGGCTTTCTTGTGGGTACAGACTGGAGGACTCACTTAAATCTCCATAAAACAGTGGAAAAGGAATAAAGTTGTAACTGTCATCACCTATTCAGAAAAATTCCTACAGCACAGACACCCATTTTCCAGCCTTTGGTGACTAGGGGGGAAAATTATCTTGCCAGGTGGAGTGTGATTTTTAAGTTCTTCAGCACATGAAGGGCTGAATTTAGCAAGTTTGGAGTGAGATGGAAGCGAAAAATCCCTCCTTCTCCTCCCCCTCTTCTTCCCCTGGGCAAGCAGCACCCTTCTGGGTAGAGGACACATCTTCACAGACGTGTTAATTTTCGTAAGGCCATGATGAGGCTCCGGACTAGCCTCGTGTTTCCCTTCCCCCTCACCAAGTGCTCCAGTAACCACATTACCCAAGCCAAGCACTTTCTGCATGACTCAGATATTTTTTTTTTAAGAACTAGAATCCAATGGACGTTTTCCTCACTGATACCACTGGGACTAGAAGGTCTTTTTTTTCCCACCAACCTTAAAAACATGCTGATACACTGCAATTTTTTTTTCCTTTTCAATATTTTGTTGTTATTTAAACAGCACCAAGTCCCACAGCACCAAAGGATGGGATGTCTCCTGCACTTTTCTCCCTTCCTCAACAGCTAAGGGGAAAAAAAAAAAGGTAATTATCCATAAAAGAAAACATTGGACCATCCCTGATGGCTGGGCTGAACTGGGGGTGCTGGGGGTGCAGGATGGGGCCATGGTACAGGTCCCCATCTCCTGCAGCTGAACCACCCCCACCCTGAAGTGCCACTGTGAGATGGAGGAACAGCCAAGGATTAGCATCACACCACCACCACCACCATCCTGACGATGGGTCACGCTGGACACAGCCTGTGCTCCCCTTAGACCTGTAGCATGCGACTGAGCCTGAGCACGTGTCGCTCATGCCGGGTGAAGAGTGGAAGATGCCTTAGGCAAGGCAAAGGCAGTGACCTGCAGTCCCTCTGCAATCCAGGACCTCAGCCCTGTATCCAAACAAAAGTGCCGAGGGGATGAATAGATTGAACCACAGGGCAGTGAACTCCCATACAGAGGTGTCTGAAGCCAAGGAGAGGGGTTTTACAAGGGCAGGCACCAGTTTTGGTTGCAACATAAGGCAGCACGTACAACTCACATGACCTGCTGCGCTGGAGACGTCGCTCTGTGGTGGGTGCCCAGGCGGGCACACGCTCGTGGGGGCTCGCAGCAGGGATGGGGTGACCCAGCCCTGAGCTTACCCTGAAGCCACATGTGGAGTCAATGTGGATTTTCTCATGTGAATCTTGACAAGTTCAAATGAACAGGTTTGGGGCCACAGTTCCCATCTGACGTTGACTGCTTGACGTGATTATTCAACCCTGAATTCCTTCAATTGACAGCCGCGCTATTTCCAGTCTCTTAGTCAGCATATACCACTCCGCTTCCCAGTCTGATGAGACCTGGATTTTCCCACACTCCCCCTTAAATGGAAACACATTGTTCATCTTCATTTTATTTATTTATTTGGTACAAAAAACCAAGATACTGCTATAACTTTGAAGTGCTGGCTCTACAATGGTTGGTTCCTTTTCGGAGCAATGGGTTTTCCTAAAAGCCACTCTCAGCAAGATCCTTATCAAACTTTCCTTAGCGGGAGACAATGAACATTTCACAGCATGAAGAGAAAAAAAAATAAAAAGGTTGGTGAGAAGACAAATGCTCTATGTGAAGAGAGACCAGGGTACAGATGAGCTCCCCTGGCCTTGTAAACACAGATTATTTTCTGTCTAATCTACAACTTTGGAACGTTTCTCTGGTTGAGTCAGCTCCAGAGTTTATTGAGGGGTGAAAACAGGGACCTGAGCATCATCTGGACACTTCCACCTGGGACCCATAAACCTCAGCCCGATGGTCCAAACACCAAAGGCCTCCCTGCCTGCAGCTGCCAGCGGTGGCAGTTAGGATGGGGTCTGGGGGGACACATGCCTCTGCAAGCTGCTGGGGGTGACCTTCCGCGACAGGTCACATCGGGACCAGTTTGTTCCTTATGGGCTGTGAAACCAGTGGGTGACCTGTGTGGTGGCACCGCACTTTCCTGCGGCTTGGGATGGTGGGGAAAGAAAGAGACCTAGGAAATCTCCCAGAGAAGCCCAGTTACCAGATCCCATGGGGAAGGGGCAGCGTCTTCTCCCACAGACCACCCAAAACCTCTCCTGTGTCAGGCAGGTGCCAAAGGATGCTCTGAGCAGGGACAGCCTGGGGTCAGCTTCAGACCTGACCTTTCCTAAAAATGCCTGCAGCACTGGACAGTGGATCTGGGAGATGAGCAAGGACGGGAAGGGGTCATCCTCACCCAGGACCTGCCAAATTCGAGCCGTGCCTGCCAGCCCAGCTCACAGGAGCCTCCGTGGGGGCAGGCACTGGGGTGGCTGGTGCTTTGGGTCTATCCAGGGGCTCGGGTGGTGGTCTTGCTGGGGGCGATCACCGCTTTGCTCTGGCTAAGCTGAAGCAGCTCCGTGCCGGCGGGTGGCAGCTTGGTGTGTCTCGGCTGGCGTCTTCCATGTTTGGGTTTTTTTTTTTTCTTTTAGCCTAATTGTATTTTTAATTATTTGGCGGATGGTTGCGAGCCAAGAGTATGCAATCAGTGGATGTTTGCGGGTTAAAATAGAAGTAAACACTAGGTTGTATAAACACAAGAGCGCTCTGGTTTATTGCCCAGGGATAGCGCCGGCATTGTGGTGTGAATCCTCAGCTGAAGGCTTTGAAGATTGCTGGCTCTATTTATTTTTCTAAAGATGGCTAACTTTGTTCTATTTGCTCAGCTTCTTACAGGCTTGAGTAGACAAGAGGTAAAGTGCGGTAAAGGTGGGTCTGGCTCCAAAGGGGCCTGGAGGGAAAATGTGTTTTTG
The DNA here is from genome assembly GCF_023634085.1 of Falco cherrug. NCBI lineage: Eukaryota > Metazoa > Chordata > Aves > Falconiformes > Falconidae > Falco > Falco cherrug. Next base: position 27,791,674 of record NC_073709.1, read on the forward strand.
GATTCTGATCTCATCCAAAAAATGTCCCACATTTCAATACCCTTAGATAGCTTACATGTTGGAAATGCCAAGGAACCGGAAACTTTCGCTCCAAAATCAACTCTACTTTCATTAATAATTATTTTAAGACGGCGTTCAGAGAACAAAACAGTACTATATGGACCAGAAAGAGCCCCATGGGGAATTCAGCTCGAGCTCAGCCCACCAGCCCCACTCTGGCACTGAACGTCAAGGATTAGCGTCCTGAGATGCAGGCGAGGCATTCGGGCGAGGTGACGGCCAAGGGGGGAAGGAGAGCTGCCCTGCGAGTGGTGACAGCGACAGCAGAGCCTGGCCGCTGCCGGGGGAAGGTGGCTGGTGGGATGGCAGGGCTGTGCACCCGGGGCTGGGGGTGGGCTGAGCCTGGCTCAGAAGACCCCTGGCACGCACAAAGGCAGTCCAGGGCGCACGTGTCCTCCTGATTTCTTCAGCTGGTGGGGATGTGGGCTTGACCCCATTCTACAGATGGGAAAACCCAGCCACAGAACATGAAGATGCCCATTTTGTTGACAAACATGGGACTCGACTTTTTCCTTTTGGCCTGACCTGGGATCATCCCTCGCTTCATTTTCCTGTCGTAAAGTCACCATCCCTGCCTGTAATCTGCATCTACAAGTCCCGTGGATCATTACAAATAGTATCAGATTTATCACTTCTGTACATAACGCGCCAATCCTGGCAGCACATTTTGAAAGCACAACAGCAACAAGAAGCATATGTTCTGAGACTCAAGTTAGTGGGATTTTTTTTTTCTGCCAAGGACAATAATTTTTTTCCTTTTTTTTTTTTTTTTCAAAATAAACATCACGCTGGAATGTGCTGCAGCAAATGGCTTGGGCTCTATTATATTTCATGCAGCTTTCTAAACAATTTTCAACCCTGCTGGCCCGGTGTCAAACAGAAGGCAACCAACAATAGCAAAATCCCATTAAAGCTGAGAAGGTTCCTTCCTGAGGTGAACACGGCCAGAAATAGTAATCTTGGCTCTCTTTTCAGTTTGGCATTGGGGACTAATAATGCCTGTTCTCCTAATGGAAATTATCTAATTTCATCCAAGTGCAGCTCCAGAGAGAGCTAGGCTGACGCACAAACAGTCAATATAACAACATTCTTCTTGAAGAGCTGAACAATGGGGCTTTGGTGGGACCGTGATTAACAACGTCAAACTAAGAACAAACAGAAGGTGTAAAAATAGGCATCTGAGGAGTTGACACAACGGACTATTTTTCATCTGTAAGGCCAGAGGAGAATAGCTTGTTAAATTGTATGCTTGGAGCACTTCATCAGATGTTGTGTGGAAGGACAAAAAAAAATAATAATATCCCATTTCCCATCTGGGTCTGAGTGTACTAAGGAACTGCACATGCTGTATTAATATAAATCACGCTAGGAGTCTAATTCCCATTAGCATTAAAGAACCATTTTTCAATGAAATACTCTTGCAACAGGAACACCTAACGGGAAATAATGATGTTTGCTTCATTTAAAGAGAATAGTAAAACACAGTGTGGAGATGGAGAAGGTAGAGAACCGTTTCTTCTCTCCAGCGCTATGGGTTTTTGCATCTGTTGTAAGATATCCCCTCTCCTGCGCAGCAGGGACGTATCCGGCCACGGTGCAGACGCCCCCGGAGGTGGTAGGGAATGGGGATGGGGGCAAAGGGCTGCTCTGCAAAATTGGAGCATCACTACAAAACGCTGCTGCCCTGTTTCCCACAGGCCTCCATGGCTGCTCGGGCTGGGCAAGGGAAGGGGTCCAGCCTCCCTCCACCCGCCCCTGCTTCCTCCCCAGTGCAGCCTTACATCTGGAGAGTGCTGAGATGGCTTCAGGCCACCTCCACCCCCTTACCCGCACAGTCCAACCTCACCCTGGAACTCCTTGTCGTCCACCTAAAAATAGCGCTACCCAAAACCAAATTGCAGCCCCAGCCGTTATTTATCACATCTCGAGAAAAAGCGTCGCTCCCCACACTTCCCTTTGGTGCTGAAGCCACAGCTGGACTCACAGCATGCCCGGTACATTAAAAAAGAAGCGGCATTAGAAGTAGGTAACGCCACCGCATAGCTCATTAGGTCTGGTGCCTTGCCTGCTCTCCCCGGGGGCTCTGGCTTTGGTATGTCCCTGTGAGGAGCCACATGTGCCCACAGTGTACACTCGCCCCAGCTGTGTGTGGGCACACGCCGGCTCCCGACCCTCAGCATCACCTTGGCTTGACACCGAGGGATTTACTCTCCTTCCCTGGCTTAAGCGCTGCAGCTCCCTCCTAGTTCTTAATGAAAGGAAGGTCTAGCCTTGAAATGCTAGAGAAAATTTCCACCTCTGGTTAACCAGGTATGTTTTTTTTTAATTTTTGCAAAATCTTGAGTAGCCATTTACTCACTGTTATTTTTAGAGCGTGAGAGAGGAGCTCTGTGTTTTTATAAAATCCCTAGATGCGTGCCTGGGCGATGGGATTTTGTGCAGGACACAACACAGTTACCCTGCCTCCGTGTTGTGGCCGATGGCATCCAGGAATGACCCCGCGCTCCCCCTCGCTCACCCCACAGGCCACCCCCTGCTCGGGGTCTGCCAGAATTGTGTCGTTTTCTTGTTCTCCTTCCTCCTAACGACAATAAAACTGATGAAACCTATGGAAAGAGCTAGTAATGAACGAAAAGTGCACCAGAAGTAATACAACACCGTGTTGCCCTCAGTCTTTGCTTTCACACCCAGTTAGTCCCCAGCTTTAGCACAGACTTTCCCAGCACCTTTCTCTGTGTGCAAGTCCCAGTCCCCCCTCCCCACGCCAGCCCTAGGCTCAGCCCCCTCCCTGCATCAGCTGACCCCTTGTTCACCCTCTCTTTTGCCCCCAGTCCTTTCCAACCAGGTAGGATCCCTCTCACAGCTCTCAAAACACCCAAGATGTGACACAGACTCCTGGCAAGGAAAATTTCTCACCTCCAGGCTCCGGCAGGCAGCAGCATCCCATAGAAAGGAAAGCAGCATGGCGCGATGGTGAGTCCATGCCTCCTGCCTGCGGGCGCTGCTGCTGCCTGGGTCTGCCAGACACCTGGGCCATGTTCAGCATCCGACGGGTGCCCAGAGCACCCGTTGGGGGTCCTAGGGAGGAAATCTGTGAAAGATTCAGAGGGCAGGAGGGAGAAGCCCTGTGGCTGAGCTCATCCTCAGCGGTCCCAGTGGTGAAGCACCAAGACTGAATTTGACCCGGGAGAGTTGTTGTTGTTGTTGTTGAGGATTTCATTGTTAGCTTGCACTAGAGGGTGCTGCTTCGTTAGTGTTGGGGAAAGGGCGCAGTAATGAGACCGTCTTCGATGTCTTTATTCCTTGCAAAAGTGAGGCTGAGGCTTTGTGTTGAGATTTGTGTTACCGTTCAGCGTGGCCTCAAAATGAAACAGATTGCTTAGCTGGGAAAATGAGAATGTCTTGGCTTGGAAAGGAGTTTATACATCTGGGGGGCGAGGGTAAACATTTGGGTTAGACACAGTGACAAATGAAAGGAAAAACTAGTCAGCCTTGCCTTTTTTCTCTCCGTTTCACAATTCCAGGATGAATGGATGCCTCAAGGAGCTGAGAAATTAGGAAAAAAGCTGAGGACAGGACAGTGAAGGCAGACATGGGAGATAATGAACCTTTGGGATTCACTGCTGCAGGACAGATAATCAAAATCTCATGATAAAGTTTTCTAGAAGAAGTAAAAGCAAAATACATTTTATGACCACTACAGCCTTTTGGCTAAGATAAAGGTAACCAGATCCCAGGCATCGAGATACAAAATGATGTGTTAGAGGTATCAGTAGGAAATTACTTCCCCTGTGTGCTGTGTTGCTCCGTTGACTGTGCCTCCTTTGTTTTCGTTTCCATTTGCCAAAGGCGTGGAGGAATGGCTATTGCTGTAGGCAGCATCCCAGACCCGCAGCGGGGAAGGGGATACCTTACGCCACGCTGCTCAGCTCCGGGAGCATCTCCTCACCCTCCCGGGTATTTCACAGGGAGGGGACCTGGGTCTTCCAAGGCCTGGCACAGGGAAGCCGTGAGCTGCCCACGGGGCTGAGAAGTGATGGCTGGGCTTCATCTACGGCAGATTCGGTCCTGGTGTGGGAGGCAGGTCCGCAGGGTGTGATGTATGTGCTGTATAATCTGGCATGCTTGCTTATGGGACTGTAAAACTTCCCTGGCTGGCACTTGCATTTGGCATCCACCAGAAAGCACCTCTCTTGGGCAAAAACGGTTAAAATGAGATGTTTTTTTAAGGGCTCTGATGGCATTATTCTGCTGGGATTCTATATATGCTAATAGTAAGGAAGGAGCTGGTTTTAAAGCTGGACTGATGTATACTTACTGCATTTAAGTCCACTTAGAACATGAAAGGAGGGTTGGAAGAAAAACAGTAACTGTTCTCAAATCCAGATGAATTTTACAGAGTAATTTTCTTCTAGAAACCTGACTTCCTTCAGGGGTTGATTTTGCCTTTCACGCGACTGCATTCTGATAGCTTTATTTCCAGCTTCCCCACATTTTTGACCACGGTTGGCAAGAAGGAGGAAACTGTTTCTTACTAAAACTTTTATTAGGCAGTTATTAGTATTTCCTTCTTCAATAATGAACAGCTTTTCTGCACTGTGACTTCGATGTGCTGCTGCTGGAGGGTGGGCCTAAAGCATTAGCCTGGTTTTGTGGAAATAGATGGGGTTGCTCTAACAAGATCATAGGGGTAGTGACCCACTATAGGAATAGAAAATCCCTCCTTCAGTTTCCATCTGTACTTGCACCTAAATATGCAACTTGAACCAAGTTACACTGAGCCTGTCCTCAACAGAGCAGTTTGCCTCGGTTAAAGAGCTGCCCCTTTGGGTCTCAGCTGAAAACAGGTGTAATTATACTCGCCTGTTGGATTTAGGAAATAACCTGTGGCTGATCTTTCTGCATTGAGAGTCGAATCGCCATCATTTTATGCGACGATGCTTGTTTTCAGTCACTGCCGACTGTGCAAACTAAATGTGGAGCGTGCATACAAATGCTTCTCTCATCGGCGGTTGCACATTAGAGCAGTGGGTCAGCACTTCTGCACATCACCTTTAATCAGCTACTGGGGGTTAATTGCAGACCAGCTCTCTGCAGCCCTCTCTGTTGGTGTGGTCCGAAGAATCGCAACTAGCCTGCAACTAGCCCGCAATAACTCCGTCTGCAAGCAGATTACAGTCTGACCGCAGTGTAAAAGTGGAGTAACCTGTGAAGTCAGTGATGCTGATGGAAATGAAAGCAAACTTGGGGTCGTTCCAGGTGAGAAGGACCCATATAGACTGCAGAAAGCAGTTCCAAGAGGCAGCACTTTAATTAATGGGTGACTGTCCTGTCACCCCCCCTCCCCAAATATGTGTTTTCCCCAGCTCCCTCACCCTGGCTGGCCACATGATAAAAAAGTTGCTTTGGGGAACTATGACAGCAGAAAAGCTTTTCTTACTGGCAGAGTTAATTTTCTGCAGTTTGACATTCCTGGGTACAGGAGCAGCCAGGCAAGGATGGAGCAAGTGTGGGAGACTTGGCACTTCAACCTCGAGCACCTTAAACCTTTACAGCGTTGCAGGCTCACAGTGCCTGGCTCCCGGCACAGCACCAGATGCCTAAAAATGGGCTTCACAAAAGCCAGGACAGCAGGCAGGACCTGCCTGCTCTAACTCGTAGGAAACCCCGAGGAAGGGACCGTCCTGACCCTTCCGCTCCTCAGAACGCAGCCTGCGTTCCCGGGGCTGTGCAGAGGCACTTCTTTCCAACTGCTATTTATTACCCTGACCCTTCTTTAAGATTTATGTATCTGCAGCTTTTCTTGTGGGGAAAAAAAAAAAAAAAAGGAAAAAGAAAGGAAGGAAAGGTCACCCCTTTCTCTTGTAAACATGGCTGTGGAAAGGTGCGGTGTCCTCCCACATCCCAGATCTCCCAGCCAGGCACTCAGGGACAGAGAGGAGTCCGTGTTTTCAGGTCCCCTCTGAAGGAACTTGAGGGACTACACAGCATTTGAAGGAATGCAAAAAGTCTCTCCACTCGAAACCCGTCAGCTTCACGTGATCTGATGCGTTTCATCAGACCAGCAGTTGAAAGAAAGACACGGAGTGCCCATGTGCAAGTGTGAGGACCAGGCTCCAGCTCAGGGGCTGCCGTGCTGTCCCTGGAGCTGGGTGCCTTGGGGTTTCATCCACTCCAACATACAGACTTATATCCAGTGGGACCTATTCTGCCATATCACATGGACAATTCTCAGGGCTGCTTATGTGCAGAAAACCCCGTGGAGCTTTCAGACATCTACAATATACACATTTCAGAGATATTTTTGTGTCAGAGTCATTTTAGCATGCTGCATGGACTCAGTTCTCATCAAGGATACCTGCTTGTGCATCCCGAGACCTCCCTGTGATGCAAAGCTGCAGGTGATCAGGATCAGGTGATTCCCTCCAAAAGCACACTCTGACCCAGACTCCAATCCTGGTGCAAATGCACCTGCAGGAGACTTGAAATCCCACCGTACCGCATGGAAACCGGGATGCTGCCTGTTTTCGGGCACCTTCCACTCATGCTCGGCGGATGACATAACACGAGTGGTTACTCACTGACACAGGTATTCGACTAAGTAACGCGTGAAACAATAGAAAGGAAACGTCGAGTTGCTGCGCCACTTCGTCACTGCATTCACTTGCGGTGGCGGGCAGGTCCCGCCTGCCGCGCCGGGGCTGCTGTGCAGCCTTGCAGGTACCGAGCCCGCATCCAGCCGCGGCCCCAGTGCTGGGGCGGGGGGGCACCGGCAGCAGCTGCCAGCCCCCCCGCACCCACCCCCGCCAGTCTGCAAAACGCTCCTGCCCACCCTGCACGCTTTGGGCGGCTGGAGCTGTGTTTGGGTTTGGGGGTTTTTTTGCGCTTGGCTCGCAAAATTTGCTCGCTGCCTGCTCGCACGGGGGCGGGGGGAGTTGGGGGGGGCAGGCAGGTCCCGGGGGTGCCGGGCGTGGGGGGGGCCGTGTCGGCAGGTGGCGACAGAGAACGGGCTTTGGGGCGGGCCGGGCGCTCGGCGCAGCGCGGCCGCGGGCGGGGCGGGGCGGGGGGGCGCGGCGGGACCCCGGCGGCGGGCGGGGGGCGGCAGCCAGCCCAGTAACGCCACCCCAGCAAACCGCCTCCCCGAAGGACTTGCCACGAGGTGTAAATGGTTGCTTTTAAAAGGACTGCTAGGGAGAGAGAGTAGGAATTGTAAAAAATATTTGCCTTGTGCTTTTATATATTGCAGATATATGTGCGGCTATACAGATAGAGGTATGAGCAACGCCTACAGGAGCCTGAGAGCCGCCGGGCAGGGCGGAGGCGGGGGGCACCCCGCAGCAGCCTGGGCAGGCTCGGAGGGGCGCCCGTGGCTCCCCGCCCCCCCGGCAGGGAGCGCGGCCGGGCCGCCCAGCGCTGCTTGCAGCCAAGGGAAGGCCCCGACCCCGCGGGGGCCGTGCGGCGGGGCGACAGCCCCCGTCGGGGACCGGCACCGCTCGGGGCTGGCAGCCGCGGGGAGGCGGTCGGGGGGCTCCGGCTGCCCCGGCAGGGTCGACGGGCTCGGCCTGCTCAGCACGGGGAGCTCGGAGGGGCTGGGGCGGCCGAAGGAGCGGCCCGTCCCCCCGGTGGGGCGCGGGCGGGCAGGGCCCGGCCCTTTCCGGGATGCTCCCGGCCGGCTGCCCGCCGGTGGGGCCGCCGAGCTACAGCGCCTCGGGGTTAGCGCTGCTATTTTCCCCTCGTAAGGCTCGTATAATTTTTTTTCCACCTCCTTTGTCGGCCTCGGGGAAGGAAAAAAAAAAAGGGGTCCTTCGAGACTCCATTCCTCAAAAAAAAAAAAAAAAAAAAAGGCATCGCTCCCGCCTGCACAGTTTATTCGCCGCCTCCTCGAGTCCCTCGGAAAGCAAGATTAAAGGGGAAAGTCGCAGCTGTATATTTATGTTTTCATTGCTAGAAGGGAATTGATTTCCTTGCATTTATTTTTGTAGTTGCAATACACAAGGGCGGATTTGCGTCACCAAAGCAACTTGCTGGTCGAGATAAAGTTGCACAAATATTGAAAAGGGAAGTGCTCGCGCTCATTATGAAGTTTTTCTCCGGAAGAAATAAGGATTTCTGCTGTATCCTAAAATACTAAAGCCGCTTCTATTTTGGGACAAATCTCGCAGGCACATCCGCTCATTTAGTCCGAGTTGGAACCTCTCAAAAAACAGGAGATGACCTGGACTGCAGCGAGCCCCGGGTTTCCTGCAGCCTTCTCCCTCCTTGCGCGGGGAGGAGGGGCGGCCGCCCCCCCGGCCAGCGCGGCCGCGCAGCCCTGCTCCTCCCCGGCCGCCGAGGAGGAAGGTGCGCGGGCAGGGAGGCCTGCGGGGGCCTTTGGGACAGCCCTGTCCCCCGGGAGAGGCCCGGGGGGGGGAAAGGCAGGTGCGCCTCGGTGCGCCGGCGGGGGATGCGCAGGGGCGCAGCACAGCGCGGCCGGGCGTGGAGCGAGCGGGCCCCGGGGAGGCACCTGCCCCCCGGCTCGGGGTCCCCCACTGCCTCGTCCTCCCCAGGCCCTGCCGGGGGGGCAAGTGCTTTGCTGCGACGGGTTCAGTGTTCCCTTTGGTGGCATTTCGGTCCCCGCGGGGGGACAGCGCGGAAGGAGCGCTTCTCTGCGCGCCAAGCACCGGGACCAGCGCGCTCCCGGGCACCGGCAGCGCCGGGGCAGCGCAGCTGTGGCCGTGCCCCGGCTTGGGGCTGCCCGGGGACCCCGCAAACGGGCGCTGCCCTCCGGTGCTGCTCACCGCCGGGCGCCGCACGGCAGCGAGGCGAGCGGATCTCTGAAATAAGCTCCTAAAATAATAACAACCATAATAATAATAATAATAATAATAATAATAATAATAGCCAACACAAAACGCCGTGGTGTGGTTTTCCTCCCTGGCGAGCAGCCCCGGTGCCGGTGGCAGTGCCGGGGCGGGCTCGGGAGGCGGCGGGCGGGCGGCTTCGTTGCGAGGGGGAAACACGGGGGAAACTGGAGTCGTTCGATCCGGTTTGAGAGCAAGAGGCTGGCTCTCGGGTCATAAATAAAGGGCCGGGGGATGCAAGGAAAAGGGGCTTTCCGCTGTCGAAGCAGGAAAAGTTCAAACCTAATCAAGCCTTTCTCTAGCCGCCGTCGGTTTCGGGACGCGCTGCGGCAAGCCAGCCCGTCTTTATTTTTCGGTTTCGTCTCGTTAATAAAAACCGAAGCGAAGCGGTGCCTGGCTTGTCCGGGGGAACCAGCCTCACCTTTGCCCCTGCGCGGGATTATGGCTGAGGACCGCGTTCCCCTCGCTCGCAGGTGGTTTCAATATTCGCACAGGAGCTACGTCTTCATACCTGGCGAAAGAAAAATACTTTGCCTTTCTGGCGGTTCCCCGACAACCTTCAGAAGTCGGGAAGCTATTTAAAAATATATTATTTTTTAAAAAACAAAATCAAAGCCAACCTGCAATCGTCCGACCCGCGAGCCTGCTCAAAACGGCAGCGACTCGTTTACGTATATGAAAACAAAAATTAAATACACGTGTTTATTAATTAAACGTGTTTTTTCAGAGTCAGGTCGGGACAAATGTGGGTGTTAGAGGGGAGAAAAACAGGGCAAAAGACGCTTTGATAAATCTGTCCCTGAACTACTGCAGTGAATAGATTGTGTTCTTAAAAAAATGGGGGTAATTCGGTTGTCAAAGGCTTGTAAAATGCAAACTAGTTTTTAATTTGAAATTGGTGTGGAAGCAGATGCAGCCACCAGGCTGGAGAACACGGTAAAAATCTATAAAATTACACTATCGACAAAATAAAATTAATTAGTCGCTGCTAATACAGGATCCAACGTGCCCTGGGCCCAGAAAAACTCAGAGCTCTCATCAATACGTATGTTGCGTGCATGGAAGAAAAAGAAAAGATGATTTTCTTCCAGGCTATCCAAGGCTCATTTATCCGGGAAGGAAACACATTTCCTTGGGAATAATTTCTAAGAGGGCGACCCTGCTTGCAACGGCCAAGAATTTTCTTGCGCGTTTCTTTCAAACGCTTGGAAACAGCGGCGGCAAGAGCATGGAGGTGTTTTGGTGTTGGTTTTTTTTTGGGGGGGGGGGGGGGTTAATAGTCGAGGGGGGAATTTAAGGAGGTGGGGGGAGGTGGGTACCTTGTGGGGCACATCGGGTGGGGCCGGGTCGCGGGTACGGGCCACCGCGCCGCCAGCGCGCAAATTGCGCGCTGGCGGCGCGGTGGCCCGTACCCGCGACCCGGCCCTTGCGTGGGCGTGTCGGCGGGCGGTGCATCCCGGCCCCGCGGATCGTGGATTGGGCGTAGGGAGGGAGCAAGGGCTGCTCCGGAGCCGGGAGTGTCGCTGCCAGAGAAAGTTTTGGGGAGGGGTGGATATTTTTTTTTCCCCCAGTACGAGGAAAGGGGGTTTGGTTTGGGTTTGTTTTGCTTGCGCCGCTCCGCTCCTCGCCCGCTCGCTCTTTCTCGCCGTGGGTTTCTGGGGACTTTTTCCTTTTTTTATATTTTTTTTTCTTTTTTTTGTTGGTGGCGGTTGGGTTTACCCCCTTCTTGCCCATCCGGCAAGTGCTCCGCCAGCCGCCTCTCGCCCCGCCATCCCTCCCCATGCGCCCGGGGCAGCGGGCAGCCCCGCGGCGCGCACCCGGGAGCTGAGCAGCGGCAGCGGCGCGTCCCCTCCCCGGGCAGGATGTACACGGCCGGGCTGGCTCCTTTCTACGCCTCCAACTTCAGCTTGTGGTCAGCGGCGTATTGCTCGGCATCGGGGCCGGCAGCCGGCGGCTGCTTCCCTCTGGACGCCGCGGCGGCGAAGAAGCCGTCTTTCTGCATCGCCGACATCCTCCACGCCGGCGGCGAGGCGGCGGGAGGACCCGCCGACAGCCTGCCCGGAGGTCCCGGCACCGGGATGCCGGCGGCGCTGGGAGCCGTCCACCACGGCGCTCCTTTCCACGCCGCCGCCTCGCCGCTCCGGCCCACGCCCGTCGTGGCCCCCGACTCCCCCGCCGCCGCCTTCCCGCCGCGCCTCTCGCCGCTCTCCGCCGCCTACCACTCCCACCACCACCGCCCCCCGCAGCACCGGTCCCCCGCGGCGGCGGCGGCGGCGGCTGCGGGCGGCGGAGGCGCCCCGGCCCCCGCCCGGCTGCCGGGCGGCCATACGCACGGCTCGGCGCCGGCGCCCGCCAGCAAGGACCTGAAATTCGGCATCGACCGCATTTTATCGGCGGAGTTTGACCCCAAAGTCAAGGAAGGCAACACGCTGAGAGGTAGAGAACGTGGCTTGCCCGCTTTGCGCGCTCTTGGGGCTCTCTGATTTCTGCTGTCGGTGCTGGTAGCGAGTAGAACCGCGGTGTGAACGCTGCCCCAGCTAGCCGGGAGAAAGAGTTACTCACCAAAGCCTTAGAAAGCCGAGTCTCTAACAGCGCTCCCTAAAACAGCCCCCCCGGCCCCGAGCAGGGCAGCAGCCCGCGGCACAGGACTTGCGCCGCTGGGGAAAATAGCGATAGCGTAAAAATAGCGAGTGAAACGGCCCCCGCGTCCCAGAGCGGGCCGCGGCTCTGTGCCCCGAGGGCGCAGCCCGTTTGAAAGGCGTTCGCTGCAAGCCATCTCCCCCCGCGGCGTATAAACACCCTCACCAAGGGAGCGAATCCAGCGGGGATGCCCGACGGCCGGGGCGCGGCCACCTCCCCCGAGCAGAGCCCTGGGGCGAGGAGGCGATGCCCGGTGTCGTCTCGTCCCGTCCTCCCGCCCAGCCCCTCCGGCCGGGGACCTGCTCCCCCCCGGCCCCGTCGCCCGGAACGGACCGCGGTGTAACAGAGCTCTCCTTGTTCCTGTGCTCACAGATCTGACCTCCTTATTAACTACCAGCCGCCAAACTGGGGTTCATCTCCCCAACTTGCAGCCTTCCGCCGGCCAGTTCTTCGCGTCTCTAGAGCCCATTAACGAGGCCTCTGCTATCCTGGGTCCCTTAAACACAAACCCAAGGAGCTCAGTTCAGCACCAGTTTCAAGACACTTTTCCAGGTACATCTCGTCCCTCGTCGACCCTCCCGTGGAGCAGGGCCCTCCGTCCCGGAGCAGCCCCCCCGGCCCCGGCGCTCTCCTCCCGGAGGGGCTCGCCAGACTCTTTTGAAAGGCCAGGGCGTACGTTTTCTAGCGAGGCTCAGATTTTGGGCGAAAGTCGGGCTGCGAGGGGGGGGAAGGAAGAGCTGGCTAGGGCCTGACCCAGAGGACCGTCCCGTCTAGGTCAAAAATAATAGCTGGGCCCTGAGAGCAGGGGCGGGCGGGGGGCGAGGAAGGGACGCGGGGGTCCGAGCGGCTCCATCCCTGCCCCAGGAGGCGCGGGCTGGCGGGGCGGGCAGGCAACGGGCCCGGGCCTTCCCCGCACGCCGCCGGTATTTCCATCGATTTAAGGCTCCCTTTCAGGCATCGGTATTAATAACGCCGTCTCCCTCTCTCTCCCCCCACCCCCCCCCACCCCCCCCACCCCCAGGTCCATATGCAGTTTTAACCAAGGACACGCTGCCCCAGACGTACAAGAGGAAACGCTCCTGGTCCAGGGCTGTTTTTTCCAACCTGCAGAGGAAAGGTTTAGAAAAACGGTTCGAAATCCAGAAATATGTCACCAAACCGGACAGAAAGCAACTGGCGGCGATGCTGGGGCTGACAGATGCTCAAGTAAGAACGGCTTCGGGTTTATTTCAAATCTTACTTCCAGTTCGGAGGCGTACGGCCGGGGGGGGGAGGGAGTGGGGGGTGCGGGTGGGCTGCGAAGCCTTTTCACTTCCTTAACCTCCGCCGGGGCTGGCTGAGGAGCGGCACCTCGGCCCGGCCGCCGCCTGCGCGCAGGTTCTCCGGCGTTCCGCGGCCCGGCGCGGAGCTTTCGCCTTCGTTTGGGCCAGCGCGGAGCAGCCCGAGCAGGGCCGGGGCGGATCAGCTGTGTGCGCTTTGCTGAAGTGCAACTCGCTGTAGGAGGCAGTTTAGGTCAAAGGAAGTAGAAAAGAAGACACTATTTTTAATGTCCCTTATTTTTTCTTCTATTCTGTTTTTTTGGTTTGTTTTTTTTTTTTTTTCTAAATCTCTCCCCGCGTTGTGAAATCCTTAGTTCTGGGGAAGTGAAAATTCTTCTTCAAACGGAATCATTAAACGCCACTCTGTAATGATTCCACTATTGAGGGCCCGCAGCGCACAGAATTGTATAACGCTGTGGTTTCTTGAGCAAGATTTGGTTTCCTGGAAGAAGAAGCAGAAGGGGGGGGGGGGGGGGGGAAGAAAACGGCGGGTGGAAGGGGGTGTGCGTTTGGTATTTAAACACACGACCTAGAAGAAGAAAAAAATTAAAAGCCACCTTGGTCGCGGTGTGGGCAGGGGGAGGTGAGGCCGGCGCCTCCTTTTCTCCCCGCGCTGCGCGTCCCCGGCGGAAGGCGGTGCGGTGCGCGGTGCGGAGCGGTGCGGTGCGCGGTGGGGGCCATGCCGCCCGTCTGAGGGCGGCGCGGCCGCAGGTGAAGGTGTGGTTCCAGAACCGGCGGATGAAGTGGCGGCACTCCAAGGAGGCGCAGGCCCAGAAGGACAAGGAGCCGCCGCCGGAGCCGGAGCCGGAGGCCCAACGAGCCGCCGCACCGCCCGCCGCCGCCGGGGAGCCCGAGCACAGCCCCAGCCGCTCCGAGGGCGACAGCGACAGCAGCGACGCCGAATCCCTCGACATGGCCCCCAGCGACACGGAACGGACTGAGGGCGCCGAGCGGAGCCTGCAAGCCGCCGGGCTCGGCAAGCCCTCCGCCAGCACCGGCCTCCCCTCGCCGCCGCCCGCCGCCGCCGCCGCCAGCCCCGAGCCGCGGAGCGGCCTATAGACGGGGCGGCCCCGCGCCCGGGACCTGCGCGCTAATTTATCTCCCTTCCTCCGCCCCGGGAGCGCGGCGGGGCCGGCCCGGCACCGGCCCGGGGCGAGGGGCCGGGGCCGCGGGCGGAGCGGGGAGCCCCGGCTCCGGGATGGCTGTGCGTGAGGCGGCCGCCTGCCCCTCCACGCTGCTCGCAGGAGAGCGGGATTTCTCTTTTTTTTTTTTTTTAATTTTTATTTTTAATTTTATTTTGTTCTCCATTTCCCGCCCCTTGTCCTCTCCAGGAAAACCTGAGCGAGGGACTTCGAGACCTTGCTCCGAAATCCCTCCCTCCCCTCCCCGCCCCCCCAACAATTTACAATGTGAAGTATTTTGCCAACGTCCTCATCGGTTGCAACGTGTTGCTTCGAATAATCTGGCCAAGAAATACTGCACTGACAAAATATATAAATATATATCTATCTATCTCCTGTAAATAAAATGTTTGCTATGGTTTGTAACCACGTCAGTCTGTTGACCAGGGCCGAGGGCTGGTGAGGCTGCCCCAGCTGCCCTCGCCCCGCTCACAGGCAGCCGCTGTCTCTCCTCGCCTCGAAAAGCCTCCCGAGGCAGCCTCCTCCTTTTTTTTTTTTTTTTTTTTTTTTTCTTCTTTCCCCCTTCCTTTTCTAATGGAGGCGATGACAACGACCGGATTTGATTACGCAAAATTGTGCCTCGCTGAGAAAGTTGCCAATTACATCTGTAGATGCACATATATGTCCCTCGCGGGGCGGCTGCCGGGCTGCGGTGCCCCCCGGGCCGGGGCTGCCCGGCTCGCCGCCACTCGCAGGGGCGCTGCCACCAGCTGGCGGGGCCGCGCTGGGGTGCGGGGGGGGTGCGGGGGAGGGGTGCGAGGGGGTGTTTGCATGTTGGCTTGGCTTTGCTTTGGTGTCGCTCCGATTTGCCGCGCATCCCCCCGCAAACCGCCGCGGCGGGGTGGGGAGGTCGTGCTGTGACGTCACAGCGTGACTGTGCGGCCCGGGGGGGCGCGCTGTGACGTCACGCAGGCGCTACGCGCGCGCGGCGCGGTGCCCGAGCGCAGGATCGGGCCGCGGCGGTGGGCGGGAGCGCGGCGCTGCGCCGGCGGATGGGGGAGGGTCGCGGCGGCCCCTTTTCCCCCTCGGCGGGCGCTGCCGGGCTGGCTGCCCTCCCCAGGAGGGAGCGTGCGGCCGGGCGGCTCTGCCGGGACTGCCCTGGGGTCCAGGCCGGCGCCCGCCGGCTCCGCTCGGGTTCATCTCCCGCTTCGCTCCTCGGAAGTGTGTAAAGCGCCGGGGTGCTCGGCGCTGGCGGCTGCCGGGGCTCGGGGGAGGGCGAGGAGCCGCTTCTCGGCCTGGCTGCTTCCCCCTCCTTCCAGCCCCAGCAGCGTCGGTTAAAGCCGCAGCGGTGAGGAGCCCCCGGCCTCGGCGCTCCCGGTGGGGCCCCCGTCGGAGCAATCCCGTTGCCAATGCGCGCGGGGCCGGGGCAGGCCCGGTCCTGCCCAGGGGCGTTAGGGCTCGGGCAGGCGAAGCGAAGCCCTCTACTAGGCCGACGGGCGCTGAGCCTGTGACACCGCCAGAAAGGAAGGGGAGAAGGAGAAATAAGGCGAAAGACCGAAAAATCCCCAGTGTCCTCCGGCGATGCGGTGGCGAGGGAGCGCCTGGCCCTCGCCTGCTGCTTCCCTGAGGGCTTGGGCGAGAAATCCTCTGGGGCCGGGGTGTGTGTGTGTCTGCTGGGGAGGACACGCTCCTCGAGGCCACCCCTGCTAGCAGGGGGACACTGGCACGAGCCAACACCTGAGGAGGGAGGAGGCAATGCCGGCAGCATCCCCCCGCCACAAGCGCTAGGGGGAAAAGAGCTGGGGCCAGCGGCGAGCCCAGGGGCCGTCTGGCTGGGCGAAGAGGGGACGGGTGAAATGGTAAATTAGGCGTAACGGAGCGGGCAGCGGCTCCGCCAGAGCCACGACGGGCTGGGACATTTCCAGGAGGGGCGCGCACGAAGCTCTGCTGCGCCCCTGGACGCACCCGGGGCGCCGTCCCCGGCCGAGCCCTGCTGGGACAGGGAAGCGGCGGGAAGGATCTGGAAGGGGCCTGTAAATCGGTTCTGCCTTGAAGACACCGTCAGGGAGGAAAAGGGGGGTGTCACGGCTTTTCGGGCGCGGAGCGGGCCCTGCAGTTCGCTTCCAGCCCCAGAAAGCGGCTGTTCCCGGGGAGCAGCGCGGGGATTGCGGCGGGCCGTGCCCCCCCGCCAGCACGGGAAGCTGGGGACAGATGTCCAGCGAAACGTGACTCTTTGGCCTCCGATAAACCGCCGTGGTGCGGCTTGGGGACACGCAGGGATTTATTTGCCTCTTGGTTTTGCTTCCTAAAGACTAAGCCGTGCGGAGAGAGGGGTGTAAGGTGGCTCTTGTCAGATGAGAAAGGAAAATCGAGTCGGGAAAGTGGTTTTTCCCTTTGGGTTAGAGGAATCCGCACCTCCAAGCGAAGGGGGCAGGCTGTACACCCACCGTCCCGCCGGGCTCCCTAAATAACGGGAGAGCAATGCCCGCCTGGCCCCCGGATCGGGGAGAAAGCAGAAACAGCGCCTTTATGGCACCTTTTTAAGATAACGCGGTGAAATGGGGAAAAAAACATTGTTGGGACTCAGGCTACCAAGAAAGATGCTCAGATCCGAATGAAAGGCTGGAGTAAATTTCCTTCGCTCTGCCCCTGAATTTGCCTCCGTGCACCCCCGCCCCACCCCCGCACCCCTGCCCCCGCCCCCCGACTTTGGTGCTCCGCGCACCTCGGGCTGCTGCTCTGGCCAAGCGGCGGGGCCGGGAGGGAATTTTTTTTTCCTTTCTCCCACCGATAGGGAAAAAATAATCTCTCTCCACCCATTGCTCCCGTTGTGCACTTCTTCGGGCAGGTAGAGCAAACCCACGAAAACGAGTTTAGTGAAAGATGAACGGGTGGAGGGATTTGTGCCCGTCGCGCCAGGGAAAGGAGTTTGCCCGGTCCTGCGAGGCTGCAGTTGCTGCTCCGTTTCTGCGGAGAAAAGTCTGGATAGTGTCGTGATTGCAGGCAGCCCGGCCGCCGGTCGTCGGCGAAGTCGACCTGTCCGTAGCTCAATGCACCACCACCCCCCCCAGACAGGTCCAAAAAAAATTCGGGGGGTACCCCTTTTTTGTTTGCTTTATTATCGCTGGTAACACGGAAGGATTTTGATGCTGGTTATTTCTGAAGGCGAAATGCCCGAGCCCGCGGTTCCCCCGCCGATCCGGTTCCTCGACGATCTTTCAACTGGGGGTCGCAGCTTTTCGGGCGGTCTCTTTACCCCCCCTAAATCCGTTGTGACTCTGTTCAGACCTGTGCCAGCCGAACCCAAATCCCATGGGCTACACCCAACCCGCAACGGGTCTGTGCTGGCGCGGCTCCCCCCGCCTGGCCGGGGCCGGGGTCCCCTCGGAGGGGCCTGGGGGGCTTCCCCCGCGCTGCCGCCCGTCCCCGCGGCCAGGACAGGCTCTTCAGCACACGCTTCCCCTCCCCGGTGCCCGGCAGAGATTTTTCGGGCTTATTTCAGATGAGAGCTTGTACGGGAGATCAAGACACGGGAACGATACGCATTGCCGAGCGGAGGTTTCCCTGCCTCCTCCCTGCGTGGCATGTGTGGGAAATCGGATTAATAACGAAGCGGGAGGCCTCTCCGTGCCCCTCCGGCATCCCAGCCCCGTCTACGAGCATCCACACCCGCAGAGGTGCGCAGCCGGGCTGCTCAGAGCCAGCTCCTGCTGAGCTCTTTCCCGGGGAGCACCTTACCAATAATCACCACCTTCCCCGGGCGCTGTATTAAGTCCAACGAGATCCTTTCCTTCTCGCCCGTTTTCTTACCAAAAACCTCCCATCTCCAAAGAGACTCGAGTCAATCTGGGAAATAACAGCCGCGTTAGAAGAAGACGAGAGAAATAACAATAATAAACCAAAACAGACGGAATGCTTCAAGCGAGTGATTTACGGTACGAAAAGGGCCAGGCGAGGAGCTCGCCTTGGGGTCCACCGCTGCCCCGCCCGGGGGGGGTGGGTGTCCGCCGCAGCCCCCCGGGTCGGCGCTGCCCCCCCCGCAGAGCCCGCGGGCGCGGGGCCGGCGGCAGCGAAACCTGAGTTCGCCTCCCTCGTTAGCTGAGCGAGACCGGCCCCGCTCCTTAGGAAAATATTTTTATTTTATTTTAATGTCGGGCTTAAGC
The DNA here is from genome assembly GCF_023634085.1 of Falco cherrug. Lineage (NCBI taxonomy): Eukaryota > Metazoa > Chordata > Aves > Falconiformes > Falconidae > Falco > Falco cherrug. Next base: position 27,809,817 of record NC_073709.1, read on the forward strand.
TGATGTCTTAAAAAATAATTGTTTTCAGACCCCGGCTCGCTCGGCATCGCCGTTTCACACTCACAGGCACACACAGCTTTCCCTGCAGCTCATGCCTCGGGACTGCCTGGCGTCGGCAAGACAAACTGCAATCTCCGAAATGTCAACTTTTGCCACAATCTCGACTAAAAAAACCACCCCCTTCTTATTGCTGTTGAGCGCTCATCAGAAATAATGGCTGTTTACACAAAACCTTTATTCACTTTCTTAAATAAACACTAGTGAATTCAAATAAAGCAAACCCTCAGCTATAATTCAAGCACAACGTTTGCTGTGTGTATTCTCGGCTGCGGACCTGGAGAGACTCCTCGGAGAGAAATATGAAGTCTCCTTTCATCGTCCACCTCCATTAGCTAAATATTCTAGCTCACCTCGGCCGAGCTTACCCTACCCCAGCTTTCCTTCCTTCCTCCTTTTTTCTCTTTTTTTTTTCCCTTTTTTTCCCCTGTTTTTTGTTTTCCCCTAGCAGAAGCGGAAATATTTCTTCCCTTCTCCCCTTTTACAGAGGTGAGGTCTGGACGCTGCTCTTCCTAAATCGATGTGCAGAGCCCCTTCCCTCCCCTTGCACAGCCGCGGCGGGGGCTGCTGTGCTCGCGGCAAGGCGTTCCCCCCTCAACCACCCCCCTTCCCCCCCCCGCCACCTCCCGCTGCCCGACCTCCCGGGGATGCTCGGGGCTTGGCGGGCCGGGAGTGCTCGGATCAAGGGGAAAGGGGCGGTGGTGGTGGTGGTGGTGTGTGAGCCCGGCGAGGCGACGGCAAGGTCTTCTTGATTCGAAAGAGGCGGCTGAAAATGGGTTTTGCTCGAACCCACGGGCTCGGACAGGTAGGGGGAGAGCCAGGTACCTGCGGGGGGTACCCGCCCCGCCCGGTCGTCGCCCCCCGGGGAAGGCAGCCCGTCGCTCCGCGGGGGGAGTGCTGCCCCCCTGCTCCGCTCAGCCCCCCTGCTCCCAGGCCGGGACCAGCGGCCCCAGCCCTAATGAGATCCATTAAGCGTATTATTGATGTGGAGGTTTGCTGTGAGGTCCTGGCTGGAGGGAAGCGGAGCTCTGCTGCAGATACAGGCGCTCTGATCTGCACCACCTGGCTGAAACCAGAGAGCCGCCACTTCATTAATGGGTTTAGCCTTTGCTAATTGGTGTCTTTAGGAGCCTTGCCAAATTCTGCTCCGGGATCTTTGGAGGCAGCTTTTGTTTTTCCTTCTGCCGGTGACATTCGTTGACGGCAATTAGACCCGATACCACTCCTGCGCCGGCGGACAGCCCGAAAGCCCCCGAAGGGGCGGGCTGCGCTGCCGCTCCGGACACCCCCCGCCCGCTGCTGCCTCCTTCACCACACCACCACCACCATCATCATCATCAAAAATGGGACCGCCGTAGCTAAACCTCGAGGTAGGGCGAGCTAACCCACCCTCCTCTCGCCTCGGTGACGGCTGCAGCAGGTGACACGGGTGGAGGTGGGGCGAAAGGCTCCCTGCGCCCCACGGCCTCCCTGCAGAAAGCCAGCGCAGGGGCCGGGGCTGCCCCTGCCCGCCGGGGCAGCGGGGAAAGCGGCCGCCCCCGCCCTCCCTTCCACCCGGGCTATGCCCTGGGGGCTGCGGGAGGCCGAGGCGAGGGACCCGCAGGGCAGTGCCCGCGGCTGTGCCAGCCCCGCAGCCGTCGCGGGTCTCCCCGGCCCGGAGAACCGGCGCCGCGGCCGAGCCCCTTTCGCCAACCGCCCTCGGGGTCAGCTTCGTCCCTGGCCCCGCGGGCCTGACCGGGTTTTCCGAGACTCAAACGGCCGTAGTTAATGAAATCCGCTCACCGCAAATCACAGACCTCTGCCGTACGCTATAATCAAATTTCTGCTTGCCTTAAAAAACCCAGGCCACCCTCCTCCACCCCTGTTCTCCAGGCAAACCCCAAATCAAAGGTTTGCAGCCATCACACCCCTCCAGCTATGCCTGATCCCAGGCCATCTCTCCCGGCCTTCGTTGCCATCGCCTGTTCCCCCCCCCTCCACTGCGATAACCAGCGCCTAGAGGAGGAGGCTGCCCGGGACCACCCCGTCGGCCGGGCCGGGCCCGTGGGGGTTACCCCGGCTGCCTGCATGCGGGGGATGGGGGTGATGGAGGGGACGGGGATGCTGGGCGGGACGGAGAGGCAGGAGGTTTCCTGCGCCCAGCAGCAGAAAAGAGGGGAGGGGGTTGGGGAGGGGAGGGGGTTGGGGGGGGGGAGGGGGGGCACAGACACTCCACAAATCACGCCAGCCCCATTTCCTGGGTAATGTGTCACCAACCATGTAAGTCAACTATTCAGGGGTCAGAGACGGCTGATAAATCACGACAAGCGGGGATTTAACCCTCCTCGCGGCACCGCTGTCCCCGGGCTCTGCTGCCCAGCTCCGCCAGCCGTGCCCCGGCACCGGCCCCGGGCGAGGCGGCAGCGCAGATGCCAAAGCCGGAGGCACTTTCTCCACGCCCCCCCCCGCGCCTCCTTTCCCGTTTGCTGGCCCGAGCGGCAGCCCAAAGCCGTTTTCCCTGGAAAAACGCCGCCTGCCACGGCGACTCGCGGGCAGCGGGCGCTGCGCGGTGCCCCGGCCCGGGAAGCGGCGGCGGGGTTACCGGGAAGGCTGCAGCCGGGGCTCCCCCTTTCCCCCTTCCCTCTCCCCTCGCCTCAGGCACTCTCTCCCTTAGCCCTTCGGCGGGCGGGCTGCTGCAGGCGGAGGGGCCCGCCCGGCCCTGCCCTGCCCGAGCCACGCCGGGCTGCGGAGGGCGCTGACCCGTGCGGGAGCGGGACAGACCCCCAGCCGCGCCGGGACTCCCGAGCCTCCAGCCCGTGCCTGGCCCCAGCCTCGGAAAGCGGGAAGGAGGAGGATGGGATGCTGCACGGCGCCGGCCCGTCTCCCCGAAATTTTCGCTCGCCACACTGTGTTTCCAGGGGCAGATCCCGGTGCGGACGGTTTGGCCCGAGTGGCCCCTTCCCCCGCCCTGGAGACCCCCTTCCCGCCCCCCACCCGCTGGTGTCTGTCAGCGCAGCCGTGGCCAGTTAGCCGTCGGCGGGTGCGGGCTGGAGGGTCTCTGCTTCCTTCTCAAGCAAGCCCTTGGGGACGCCTCCGGGGGGTGGGAGGGGTACAGCCCCGATGGCTTTCCCCGGGCTGCGGGGTGCCTCGGCCCCCCCGCCCCTCGCTCCCGCAACCCGCCCTGGGCAGGGAGGGAGGCCCCGGCCGGATCGGGCCCCTCTCGCCGGCTACAGTAGACGTGTTTATTTGTGCGAGCACCCCTCCTCATGAATCCCATCATCTATAATCATTATCTACATGGAAACTTTTGCCCCCTGCAGCCCCAGCCCCGACCCCCCCCCCCCCCCCCCCCCCGCCCTACCCCCAGTTAGCGGTGATGATTTTAAAAGCATGCGATGATCTAAGCCCTAATACTAATATTATGCATCATTTGGACAGGATAACCATGCCACCTTGTCAAACGCTGCCTCTTTACACAACCCATTTGCTGCATCGCAGAGTCATAACGGCGGTGATGGATGGGCCGGGGACCCCCCCGGCGCCCCCCCCGGCGCGGGCAGGAATGCGGGCGGGCAGAGCCCCCGCGCCCGCGGCCGGCCCGCACCCCGCCGGCGACAATTTATAGTCTGTATATATTTGCTGGCTCCAGATATCGGCAGCGTAATGGATGGTTATATTTTATGAACCCGGGGCTCGGATGCAGGGACTCGGGAGTCCCTTCCTTGTATGGTGCACTCCCGTCTCGCCCTTAAGCCGCCCGGCAAGCAATAAACTTCCCCGCTAAATGCGCCGGGAGATAACAGCCAACTTTTATTGATTACCAGAAAATGCTCGAAACTAAATAAAGGGGCTTTTATGAGGATCCCTGCGAACAGCCTTTTCTGCGCAAGCATTAAGCGTAATATCGGCGTTTTACTGTGTGTAAACTGTGAACTTGTTTAGCTATAAACGTTGGAGCGGGTGAAAGGCAGATGAAGAGCAAAACGCACCAGCGGTGTTTGCCGAGGGGAGCCGGGGCTGCAAACCCACAGGGTGCCCGGCCACCCTCCGGGCTCCCTTCTGATGCCTCTCTCTTCTCTCTTGATAAAGGCATCGGTGCGGGAACGGCTCCCAAACCTAAAGCATGGAGCGCTGGGGAGCAGCGGCAGGGATGCCGGGCAGGGATGCCGGGCAGGGATGCCGGGCAGGGATGCTGGGCAGGGATGCTGGGCAGGAGGCCATTTCACACTAGCGTTTGAAGGGGGGGGTCCTTGGCAGTGTTATTGCCCGGCAGTACCTGGAGGGGAGGGTGCGGGGGGGTCCACTCGCGTTATTAAGTGGGTGATGGTGGGAGGTTTTCCCCCCTTTCCCCCGTTCCACAGGCCTGGCTGGCGAAGGTGTGAGAGGAGGGGCGGGTTTATTTGGGGGGTTCTTTTAATTCCGACTGCCTTCTTTAGAGCGGTGTAAGAGGTGCTAAAGTTTCAGCCTGGAAGAGGGATGCTACAGGGGGTCCAGCACCAAGCAGCCGGGCTCTGCCCCGGGGGGCTTCAGTCTCCCCCGGGCCTACCCATCACTACACCCCCCCACCCCCCCCCAGCCAAGGGCAGGGAGCTCTCTGGGGGAACCGGCTTAAGCAGGACATGGGCTGGGGACAGGGGACGGGGCTGCCAAAGGCATCAGGGAGAACCCCCCCCACCCGTGGCAGGATCGAGCCCTGCCTTTGAAACAACAGCGATCGTGTAATTTTTGTGGTGGAGCTTAATACTCTGAGCACAATCCTCACGTAAACTGCTCAAGATGTTCCGAGGCTTCATTACTGTTGTTATTTCTGTCCGTAGGCGGCCGGCTCGGAAATCACAAACACATTATTTTCTCCTGCAACCTCCTTGCCAGCCTCCCAGAGCAAGGGGCAAGCATTGGTTGGGCTTATTTTCTCCTTGTTCTTCAGTTTGCCACACTTTGGAAAGGTAACTGTAAAACCACTCGGTGTCTGCGCGTTGTAGCGCATTTTACTGCAAAGCTATAAAACCGTTCCATTCCCTGATGTTTCTCGATTAACTTATAAGCATAAAGGAAACGCCTGAGTAGTGTTCCTTCTGCAGTTTGCTTCCAGCGAGGGGAAGCCAAGGGAAGATGCTAATATTGTCATCTTATTTTACAATTTATACTGGCTGCCCAAGCAGTGTGTGCATACAAACAAAAGGGCGGTGGGGTTCAGTTTCTTCAGTGCAGTCCGTATATTTCAGAGATCATACTCGTCTTGATAGCCAGCCCGGAGAATTATTTAGCCTGCCTTTTATTGCTGTTAAAACTTGGGCTTCCATTTAAATAAACAAAGTGATCCAGAGCTATTTATCAATTCCACAGAGGTCCAGTTAACAGGATGTCCCGGCAGCGACAGTGTGTGCTGACCCCCCCGGCCCCCCCCCTGCACCCCCTCCACGCTGCCTCTGCTCCCACCGTACAGGATTCCTGCCCCCCCCCCTAATAACCTGCACATGGGACCTTGGTTTCCCCACGCAAACACCCTCCCTGCCAGCCCGCCATGTGCTTACACTTAACTTTATCTCTAATACATGTGGATCTCTATGCGTACCCGTATAATATTATGCTAGAAACACATGGCTGGCCTTTTTTTTTAATTAAGCATTCTTTTTTTTGAAGCCACAGCTTTGTGAGGAATATTTAGCCCGTTAGCTAAATTAGCTGGCAAGAATAAAACCCAAAAAAAGGACGCGAGCATCACTACTTGCAGAACTGGAAAACATTTGGAGTGTTGTTATATACACTTCAGGTCATAAATTAACAGTTGGTTTATTCTTCAATCAGGAAAAAGCCATTAAGGTTTGCTCAGCTCTGGTCTGTGGGAAAATAATTTCTTTGATTGAGTTCCCCCTAAAGACCCCCAGAAGTTTTCTCTCCTCTGTCATGAACAGTCTGCTCTTTCCTGTCTTCCGGACGGAGGGAAGAGTAGGACCTCTGGAGAAAAGCAGCTTTCCAGCATCTTGAATTTCACTTTGCATCTGTCTTCCTACCTGCTGATTTAATTTCTCTTTGCATTCGGGACCTTTCTAAATCTATCAAGAGAAAACTATGGAATAATGAGAGTGGTGTATCATCTTTTATCACCTTTTTCTTTCTTGCTGGTGGCCAATATTGCAGCTCTGAAGGGAACCGATGTTTGGGGGGGGGGGGGGCTGAGGGGTGGGAAAGCATGGCATGGAAAGAAATTCAATCTGTGGAATGAGAGGAATGGATAAAAAAAGGCAGGGCTGATGACTTTTTCATTGCATAGATTTCCTACAGGAGCAGTGGTTACCAATCCCTGGTCCGCTTGTTTATTTAGTGTGTTTCCGAAAAGCATGAGCTCCTAGGCTAGCCCCCATCGCTGGAGTGCTCCGTGCTTGCACGGATGAGCCCCGGAGCTGGCCCACAGCCTCGCTGTTCAGAAGAAGCAGCTCTCCAGCCTGTCCACCCACTGGCAGTGGTACTAGGTCACTACGCACCATTTAGTGACTTGTTCCCCACCCCCTTTGGTGTCACATTGAACCCCAGAGATCGTCAGGCTCCTGCTGCTGCGAGGTTGGGAATTTGATATTGAAAGGCCATTTGCCTTGAAGGTAATCAGACTCTCTCCCTCCCCTGTCCCGTTCAGATTTGCAGGGTGCTATTTTAGGGTTTCCCCTGGCTGATGTTCATGCAGATGTGGGTCAGAGGACCCTCTGCTGCACAGGAACCCGCAGGACATGGGTGGGAACTGGTGGCTGTCCAGTCCTACAAGTGGTGGGGTAAGTGTGAGCTGGGTCGTCCTTGTGCCAGGGGCAGATGCACCGCTGAAGCCTTGAACCCTGTCGGTCTCTTCTTCAGTAAGTACCCCACGGACTGCTCCAGACCCAGCCCTCACTGTCCCTCCTGGGCCAAATTTCAGTAGGGCCACAAATCCTAGCCTGTCACTTTAGTCTAGGACTGGTGATGGGTTACAACACGACGTGGTAGAATAGGAATTGGCTTGGGTAACAGTGCAACCTCATGAGGTTTCTGTCATTTAAACTGGGCACATCAAGACCCATCCTGAGAAACATGGAGCACTTTTTTCTTCCATCCTTCACTTTTTATAAATGTTGAAGAATACACCATATAAAATGAAGCATACACTGTATAAATGTTTCACAACACTGTATAACCATGAATGAGGCAGAAGAAGAAACAAGGCAAAAGGGAAAAGTGATGGCACTAACCTGCTGGGGGAAAGCAGACGGTGTTTGTTTCATTAATATTAACTTTTTTTCTTTTTTTTTGGGGGGGGCATGATAAAGTATTTTAAAGGCAATTTACACAAAGCACAGCAGGTAAGGTTTCTTGAACGAGATTGTTTAAAAAGGCTAGTGTGGAACAGTAATCAGAAAAATCACTCAAATGAGAGCCCAGGCTCCTCCCTGTAGGAAAGAAATGCTAAGTGGGTATATTTCATCTATAGTTGTCCTTTTTTTGAAGTGGTTTCCTAAAATATTCCTTGTGATACCATAGTGGGCCTTGCACGCATTTTCTTGAGCAATTATTTAATCTGCTGTTGCACTGGAATGCTGAATTATTTTCAGCTTTGGCTTTCCTAAGCTTGTCTGTAGTGCAGTGAAAGCTTTTGCCTTGGTACTAACTAGTTGTGTGCAAGAACTGGTTCGTAATAGTTTGGTGGCCAAAGCTGCCAAATGTGAATCAGAGACCACTTCTGGTAGAAGGCTGACCAGTTCCCCTCCAGAACAGCCTTGCTGAAAGGCAGGAGGCAACTTCTGTAAACAAGTATTTCTGGAAACAATTTTTTTTTCTCTTTCAGATTTATTTTGTCCCTTGAAATGTGAGATTGGTCCGAAGTGCCTAAGAGGATATCGGAGAAGGTTCATCTGAGGTAATGACCTCATCCTTGTGATCCATGATAAGATGAGGTTAGCTGAGAGAGTTTGTGATGATCAAGTGGTACATACTTTTTAGTTTGAATCTCACGATTGATATAATTTTCTCTTGCTACCTGGGAACATGACATGAAAATGCATAGGTATCCCGTGCTTGACTGAGATAAAACATCCCCATCCATGGTGGAGTGCAGCATTCCTGAGAGACAGTTCCTTGTAATTCCCCTTTGCTGACTGACAGATTCAGTTTGTTCTCACTCAGGCATGTGAAACAAATCCAGCTTTCAGCTGCTATATTTATTTTTTGTTTCCAGCATGGATCCATTTGCCTGGTATAATTTTTTCAAAACTTTGGCTTTCGGATTGCACTGTCAGGGTTAATATACGAGGGCCAAGCTTACTCTGCTGGTGGAGGTGCCTTGCTGCAAGACCACAACAAAGGCTCGCGCAGCATGTTACAGTGAAAAGCCACCTGTTGAAATAACAGAGATCATGCCATTTTTAACATGTGCACAGGGAAAAAAAGGAAAGATGGGCTGTCTGAGATCTTTCCAAAGCCAGGGGTTGTTGAAATCTTGATGGAAGAATGCTCTCCTTCACTTCAATGCCTCTGAAATACAAAATATCCGTTAAAAGTGACAGACTCGAAGCCAAGGCAAACAATTTCATAAGCTAAACTTGAACACTTTTACTTGCAAACACTGATCTGGTGATGACAGATTCATTTTTTCAGCTCTGGCAAATTTGTTTCTACTGTAGCCTTGCTGGAAATTACCCTGCAAGTGTTTATAATCCTGTCCTACTGTGAAGGACTTCATGTAGGACGTATTATTCAGATGGAGGGAGGACCTCACTGCTATCAGCAAGGTAGGTCTACCTAAGTACCTTAGAATCACAGAATGATTTGGGTTGAAAGGGACCTTAACTCTTTATCATCTAGTCCCACCCCCCCTGCCATGGGCAAGGACACCTTCAGCTAGACCATGCTGCTCAAAGCCCCGTCCAGCCTGGCCTTAGACACCTTCAGGGATGGGGCATCACAACTTCTCCACAAACAGTTTTGGCCTTTGCCTTTTGCAGTTGAAAGCCCTGGTAGTCCTAAAGCATACTAAACATGTAACTGTATTTTGACTCACTTCTGAACTAAAATAAAAATATCCAGACAGTGCTTTACACAGCTGTTTAACAACTGTTAAATACATAAATAGACAGCACATACTAAAATACTGTGTTGATATGAGCCGTATAAACAGAAGAGAGCAGAAATGCAGTCGTCTTTTCAACCTGATCTAATTTTGTGTCTAGACAAGCTTTACTCAGCACCAGAGTCTGCCTCAAGGCTGCTTACTTGGAGAGAAGACAGTTTTGGTAAGCACGGCATGGTCTTGCTTCCCAGTGTTACTGATTTTCTTCACCGGCTGATGTTTCTAAAAAAAAAATGGCAAAAACATTTCCAAGACTGCTGCTGGAGTCAGGAAGTTTTTCCCATGGATCTGCAGGACATCGGTAACAGCAAGAGTTGCTGGGCCAAGCAAGAATTTTGCAGCCCTTTTAGCTCTATTAATATCATGGTTCTGCTCATGGTTGATGGGGTACTTTGAAGGAAAAGGGAAAGAGTAAAAGATGAGGAAGAGGTGGAGGGAGGGTAGAACGCTTTCCCTTTTATCTGCATTTTTCTGTGCAAAAGAATAGGATTTCTGCCAAGGCCTTTATTTATCCGTTGCTATGAAAATCACTTTGTGTCCTAGTTTCAGCAGCATTAATATATTTTTCTTCAGAAAGTGATTATGTTTTATGATCATTTTAGACTTATAGGGAAGTGCAGTAATATGCTATAAAACTCTACACCGTAAGCTGTATACAGGACATATCAACCAGTCTAAAGTGATTACATTAATAAGAGAAGAGCCAATCCTTCTTATGATTTCATGTTCTAGCAGATGAGCTCACTGCTCCTGAGGAAGACATTAAATCATGTTTGTGTAGAAGGTAGAGGGACTCGCTCTGTGACTACTGTTTCAAGAAAATATGATGCAGATACAAACCTAGATCCAAGTATGGAAATTAGCTGGTGGGCCCCTCAGGCTTTCTGGCAATCCACGTGCTATGGAGGAAGAAGAAACAGCTGCTCCAGCTATCACTGGAAAAGATGACAGTGAAGGGAATTAAGGCCCGCAAAGGGGTCTAAGTCTCCGCAAAGGAGCCGTGGAGCCCCGGGTCAGTGCCGTCATGGAAAGCTGTGGTGTCACCAAGCGTGGCAGCCAGCCGAGCTCCTGATGCGGCTGGCACTGAGGGAGAGGAGAGGTTTGCTGGGGCTTGGAAAGGGGATGCACGGGGGTCTCACACGCGTGTACGCACACACAGCCATGCACAAACACATACCTGTGCTCTCCCTGTGCTGGGCATTTCTTGGTCAGGGCATGAGATACCAGCCTTTACGTTCAGGCTGGTTGTGACAAACCTGTATTGATACAATAAATAAATGTGACTGGGGTTTACAGTTCAAACAAGCTACGAGAAGCCACCACAAATCAGCTTGTCATGTTGCCACCAGCTTTACAATCAATCTCCCATAAAGGGCTTAGGCTCTGACTCCTTTCCTCGGTTTGCTTATTTTTGTGGGCTAACTGGCTGCAAAGGAGTCACTAAAAGATGACTGGACTCAGACCTTTCTGTTTTAAAAGGAGCAAAGCACTCTTACTCTTTAGCAGTAGAGCCCACTTTGGGGAAAAAAAAAAAAAAGGATCAGGCGAAAAGCAAACAAAAGCCATCTACCTCTGCGCTAATGGTTTGGGTCTAGCCCTGACAGCCAGAAAGGCTTGTTAGAAAATGCTGCTGAAGTGGGGGAAGCTGTGGGCAGCGAGGGCTGGAGTATTTGTGTCATACCATAACAAATGAAGCCCTGGTTTGTACCCTTTGAATGCTGTGCAGTTAATCCTTGTCACATGGTTAAAATTAACTTTTGGATTCCCTGTTACTTCTTTCCTTTCTGGCTTCAGCCCCACATCCTGCTTTCCTCTGAGGATGCTCTCATGGAGGAGCTTCACCCACCTCTTTTGGGAGAACTGAAGCATCTCTCCCAGCCAAGTGGGTCCATGTGGCTCCTGGTGGGTGCAAACTCAGGTCCTGGAGATGTTGACCTCAACCTCTTGGCTGGGGTTGTGTGACACTGGAGGACGTGGTCTTGTGCCATAGGCAGAGGGAGCCTGGAGGTGCTGAGCTGTGACCTCCCCCTGGTCCTGCTGGCTGCTTTGGCTGGTTTACCTTTCCCATATGGCTGGTGTCAGAGTGGCTCAGCAGCTCCAGCTTTGGCTGGCCAAGGGAGCCCTCTGCACTCGATGGGGACAGTGGGGGACCCCTGTGAATGCCTCCTCTGGCATTTTGGAGATTTCTACCTAAATGCTTTGGACCAGGGACTGTCCTCTTGGGTACAGGGACACTTTGCCTAGCTGGATGAGACCCTCCCTTTTGGTGGTCAGTGTGGATGTAGACACTACAACAAAAACGAGAACTCAGAAATAAGGCACCAACTAGAGCATCGTGCAGGAACAACACAACCTCCTTTGCTTTTACCTTTCCTGCTATTCTGAACCGGGCTAATGATTTCCATGTTTTTTCCACAATGACTCCCAAATGTTTTTTCCTGATCAGCATGCTGAATGGCTGTTTCATTTAGCACATAATCATTAGCTTCACTCCTTGCTACCAGACACGTTATTTTGCCTTTGCCTTCACTGAAAGGCATTTGCCATCTGCTGATTCACTCATAACAATATTGGTGTTGTAATATTGCTTTTAATAATAATAATAACAATAATTATAGGCTTGGCTTCCTTCTTGTGCTTTTCATCAGATCTCAAAGTGCTCAAAAATCCAAATCACTCTGAATCCTGTTACAAAACTCGTCGTCACCAACTTTATCCACAAATGCTGCAGCCCGAGTTCAGCTATCCAGTTTCAGACAGTTTACTAGAGGCCCCCAGCTCTCTGTGCAAAATGCTCCCATCCCAAATCAATCTTTTTGATTTTGTAAAGCAGTTTTCTACCTATCTAATTTCAGTCTACTCCTGTATTATTAATGCTCAGGAACTCTCCACCTCGGTCATAACTCTCTTGTCTTGCCTTTTGTCACTTTTTCTGTATGGCCAAAAGCTCTGCTGTAATGCACACTCCCAGCTATGTGCCGAGGCACATCGCTTACAGGCATTTAGACTCATATTTACTACAAGTGACTCTAAGGAAATCTAACCACATCTTAGCAGGTAGCTTTCATGCCGATGAAGTCAGAAATGGGTGTAAACAATACTGATGTTCCCTTTCAAATTTGGCTAAGCTGAATTCCTACCCTCTCTTCCCCATGCAATAATGTCCTTTAAGATCTCAGCAAGTGTCAAGCTCTGCTGAGAGAAGCTCTTGATGTCTCACAAATAAAGCTCTCCAATCACCTATTAAATATTTTTCACACCTTTCCTTCTCAGAACGCTTGCCTAATTTTATTTTATTTTTTTAGGGTAAAGGTATTAAAGCTACTGCTCTGGAGGGTGGGTTTGGTTGCCAACTTTTCTACTTAATTTTCAGATTGTCATTGCAGTTCTTATGTAGCTTGCCTTAGCCTAGAGAGCCTAAACTAGCAGAGGTAATACTGTGTGTATGCAGAACAAAAGAAAAAGTGAAGAGAATGAGAGAAGTGATACAAAGAGATTTTCCAGCTCCGTCAATAAATTTACCACAATAATTACTTCCCTCAGCCTGTTTGTTACTAATGGACCTGCATCAGAACTAATTGCAACATAATACTTCTGGAGATGAGAGTTCCCTTTTCTGTTTGCAGGATGAAATGCATGAGGCTGAATGCCTGCAATTTTTTTATTTAATAGCGATTCTTCAGCTAGCAGCCGAGCTCATCACCTGTGGGGCACATGCACAGTGCTCACTTGCTGCACATGCTGTAGCTGCCGTTCCCTCCCCTGTCGTTAACATCTCTTAGAAGGCCTGAAGATCATCTGAGTCTGACTGAAGCTACACTTTATTGCTCCCACTTCACTGCAGAAATGCGAAAGGACCCACAGAGACACCTATTTCTGTGCACAACCAAGGGGCCACCAAACGAAACTAATGGGAACAAAGATCAAGGCCAACGAAAGGTGAAGATGGGTTGGACCGTGCCTTTCCAAGGGTGTAGTGGATGCTGGAAGATAGCAAAACTCAAGGGAGACAACTAGTTTGTGTCAGTACATCCACACAGTGTCACCAAGTGAGTGAACACATCAGACGTGGGATGTCTTAGAAGTGGGTAGAGGCAGGAGAGCATGAGGGGGGTAGGGTTTAAGACACTCGCCCTGCTTTTACACCCACAGCATCTTTCAGCCGTCCTTCTTGAAGACACAACTCCAGGTCATGGTTTTGGTCCTCTTAAGAAAGCTCTGAGAAAATTTTAGAGCGTGAATGTTATGGATTATATTTTGCTTCAGATGCTCATTTGCAGGCATACTAATGAAAATTGCCCCTTTCACTCATGTTATTGTCAGCGAAGTGGTACTTCCACCGAGAATGGTGAAGAAGTGAATGGAGAAGAAGCTGTAGAAAGCAAATGTCATTGATTACACAGAACTTCACTGGGACAAATGTCTGTAGGACACTTTTCATAGTGCTTACCCAATGCTCACAGCTTTATTTCACTATTGCAGAAATAAAGAGAACAGATACTTCCCACAGGAACAGGAAAAGCCTCTGTTACTTGCCAAGTTGCAAACTCATTAAAACAGAGGACCCTTGAAACTCCTTCACCCTCCACTAGAAAATGAAAGCGCAGGTGATGCAACAATTTACTGTGATTATCTAAGAGAAGGGAATTAAGGGATTGCCCCAAACTGAAGTCAGGCTCATCCTGCTCATTCTTTTTTTTTTTTTTTTTTTGCTTGTTTTGTTTTGTTTGTTTGTTTGTTTGTTTTACTGGAGGACACTGCTGGGGAGACATTACAGCTGATGATCAGGGAACTGTTGCCCGTTACTGCAGATGGTACTGAGGAGATGAACGCCAGACACATTAGGCTTAACAGGACAGGTTTCAGCAACTTGAACATGTTGATGAAAACAGGAAAGCTAATAAATCAGCCACCAAGGACCAGACTGGGAAAGCCAGTCTTTGTGCCTTTTTTTTTTTTTTTTTTTTTTTTAATATGAGAAGCTTCTGGGGCACAGATAAGTATTGCAGACACATATTTGTTGTTTAAACCCAGTTACATTTGGAATCTGGACATTTGACTGAATTTAAAGACTTCTTGGTATAAAAGCAGGCTGAGAATCAAAGCCAACAGAACAGATTAACCCAGGCTGGTCCTGAGCAACAGGCACTTCACCTCCCCTGGTTAGCCTAGCCTGTGCATGGAAAGGATGCCTCCCTTCCACCTCGCTGGCCACCATTTTTTAAAGCCTGAAATTATGGCAAGCTATTAAACAGTGTCATCATTGTATGCATACAATGGGATATATAATTACATGTCGTGGTGTGTTATGGTGAATTAGCCCAGGGTTCAAACTGGCTGCGATCTTGAGTAGGTTGCAGTGAGGACCAATAAACTCTAGGAAACAGACCTGAGTGTAAGGACCCTTTCTCAGCCCCCATAAGAACAAAGTAATCCAGCCACCAGCATTAACGTAGTTCTCTATGTGTCTTAAGATACATGTATGCGCCTTTGCAAAATACACTTTTTCCTAGGGCTTTTTCTTTTAATATAAAAGCAAGACAAGAGAGGAGAGGTTGAACCACGTCCCGACTAAATCTATGTGGACCTGGCTGGAACTGTGTGAGTTACTTAAATAAAGATAGTTTTGCTTCCTAAGAAAATATGAGGGGGAACTTGAACCATGTCTTCCCGTCTTCGCTGCTTCTGCTTCCAAGTTGCTTCTTGCTTCATTACAGTGGTTCTCCATTAAGGTGAATGATGTTTTCCTGAACTGTGATTTAAGGAGGTATTTTGGAGGAATGCAATAGCTATTTTAATTTCTGGAGCTATATTTAATAGCTGTTTAATTTACTAAAACATGGCTTTGCAGAAAGCTGACTCAGAAATACTTACTACCAGTAGTATGACCAGAGCAGGGAAAGGAGATGTGAAAAATTAACCTTTTTCATCTGCTATTTGAAAAGTTCTTCCCCTCTCCTCCCCCCAACATCATGCATGTCTGTCCTGTTTGATTCCATACAGATAAGTAATTTCAGACATATTTGAAAGGATTTGTATACCTGATCACTCCTATGAAGCTACGGGGACTAACAATGCCAGTAGAACAGTGAGTGAGTAGAAAATAGCAGGCACTTCTGTGGTTAAGTCAAACCATTTACTTGTGGCTGAGGAAGACATGCAGGGCATAAGCAGGCCAGGCAGACCTTGGTTTCTGCCCTGATCTCATCTAAGAGTGAGGTATTCTTCTGACCACAGGAGTCATCTTCTTTCCATGGAAACAGGGGGGCTCAGCATGAGCTATACACATGTGAAACTCCTGTTGTGAACTCAGGACCTTGACAGTACTCCACACAGGCACATGACAGCCAAGATTGCCTCCAGATATTTTGTATGAAGTGTTCACCTAGCATGGGTTGCTCCCCGTGTCTCTGTTTACCAGGGAGCCCTGCTTCCCTTCCCTCAGTATATCATTCCTTTGTGGATCTGAGCATTCAGTCTTTAAAAATACATTTCAATTTCAATTTCAATTGAATTGATCGTTTCACTTGAAGTGATCTATTGAAAGCACCTGAACAAGGTATGGTGCCATAGATAATTTGCTTTGGGGTTGCATGTAAGTATCTGTTGCTCGTTTGTCACAGCTGAAATCGATGCTGTGAAATAAATGGGTCTATTCACTTTCCATGTCTGTTGGTATGCAATCCAGTCCTGGATCAGTCTGGGGAGAAATTAATTAATTTTTCCTACTGATTTTTCACATTTATTCACTTTTTGAACATGTGAGTTCCTGTGCATGGTTGTGGTGAACACTAAAACCATTGATTTTAAATGGGGCGACTTGGAAATTCCTAGCAGAGGAACCACATTTGCATGTTTGTGATTTGTACTGTACTGGTTAATTGTATCCTTCGCTGACCAGAAGCAGTGCAACAGGCTTGGTGTAACGGCCACGGACACAACTTGCACAATGCAACAGCTTGCAAACACTCAGCAGGTCAAGGGGCACTTAAGGAAATTTGTAAATTGTTTTTAATAGCTAATACAAGAGAAGATTTCTGCCTCATACACACTACACATTCACAAACGCAAAACAACAAATGGTGATCTATATGAGAAATTACCGGGGAGAAATGACTTGATCTGCTCTAAACCTCTGCTTTATCTAAGGAAGCTCTTACCCATGTAATTATGCTGAAATAATTATCATTGCCTTTCTGGTGCAAGGCTCCATAGGGGTTTTTTGCAGTGTCTTAAAGCAGCGTTTGCTGGGTTACAATGTGTTACCTCAGCAGAGTTGCTCTGCCACTGGGGAGCCCCGGGGCTTAATACATACGAAGGTCTAAATGAACTCACCTGTGTAAATTGCATAGATGGGCAGACATGACGTCTTGGTTTTCAGCTGAATTAAGTGAACACTGTCCTCAAATTGTAATAGTTAAAGGCAGCTCAGATTTGGGGCTTAAACTGCTTGACAGTCTTCCTTTATCTGGACTCCATGGTGTTTTTAACAAGAAGTATTATCCTGCTTTTCAGAGGTGAAATAAATCAGCTTTAAGCTCATTAAAAGGTAAACACACTGATGCCTGCATAACTTTTCTGAGTTCATGAGATATTCTGGCAATGGGAATACAAAGAACCACCATAAATCCTGCTGCACACAAGCACCTAATTCCTGGGGTGCAGTGTGTATGTGGAGGGGTTCCTCTACCATTCAATGCAATTTCCTCTGAAACTATTACAAGGAAATATTAAATCATGTAGACTTATAATCCCCAATAGGAGCGTGCTTTTATGCAAGAGCTTTTTCCACTAGCTGGGTCTGAAGAAGTCACTGCATTTTAGGACGGGGTAGAAGATAGATCAGGAGACACCTTCAGCCATGCTGGATGGTGCCATTTTGGCACTATGTAAACAAAATGTGTAGTTACAGGTGAAAAATAACTCCAGAGCATTATAGCCTGTGTTTTACAACCAGTCCTTTTGAGCTTCTCTATTATCATTATTTTAGTGACAGTAAAAGTATGTCGGAAATCTCAGCACATTCATATGTATATATACATATGTATATGTATTTGAGTATGCACATATACATACACACATATTTATGTGTAAAAGCAGTCCATTGTAAATACATGCCATTCTATAAATGACTAGACTGTGCAAGGGTATACATGTCTTTTAAAGAGCTTTACAGCAAAAGCGCTTAAGTTACAGGCTCTCGTTTTTGAGCTCTGGCCATAATGAGATCTGGCTGGTTGTCAAGAGAGATGTCTTTGAAACAGCGACTATAAGATCACTTCATGAAGCAACATGAGCTTATTTTACAAACAAGGGCTGCTAATGAAGAGAAACGGGGTCAGGCTGCAGCTGATACAACAGCCCCTTCTCACTGCTGCAGACCTGGAGCATGGCTCAGGAGTGATTATTTTTACCAGTGGGGTACCAGGAGGATGTGGAGCTTGGGTTGGGTTGGAGCTTGGGTTGCGCTGGGGCTTGGGTCTGTGCAGCCCCAGGGTTAGTGCTGTCCCTTCTGTTGCTGTTCTCCAGTCCTCTTGTTGGTAAAGATTGTGTGTGTGTGTGTGTGTGTGTGTGTGTGTTGATACCTTGTATCTGATGGGTGGTGGGTGTTTTGGGGAGAACTTTGGTTGTTCAATGGAAAGGATTTCATTTGGAGATATGCTTCTCGGTGGGAGTTGATCCACTGACTTCAGAGAGGCACTAAGTGCCATATGAATATAAATATATACAGAATATAAGCAGACATCTGAAGACGTGTCAGGCCCTCTGGACTGCTATCAAGGTTGGCGCAAGGCTGCGAGCAGACAGCAGTTGTCCCCAGGTGTAGTGGAATGAAGCTGGGCTAATTAGCATTGATAATATCCAGCTGTGGGCTGGCTTCAGGGGCGGCGGGTTGGCTGATGTAGATAAGGTGCAGCTGTGGCTGGTTCTGTTCAGTGGTTGAGAGGCAGTGAAGAGACCAGCTGAGGAAGAGAAGAGAGAGTGGGCTCTGGATGAGGTGAGGAGAAGGCAGCAGAGGGACTGTCATGAAGAGTATGTTGGTATGAGACTATAAAAGACCTTGTTACAGCCAGCTAGTTTGGAGAGTGCTGTGACATCTGGGGATGCTGGCCTCAGGGTAGCTGCACCCACCACTGCCTCTGCTGCCCCTGGGTTAGCACCACGGTGGCACTGCCTCAGTTGCAGTGCCTGTGCTGGTTCAGCAAGCTCCCAGGAACAGCCAGAACAAGGGGGGAGGCACTGCTCCCACCTGGGCCTTGGGATGATGTGATGCTGGTGGTGGGCCACTGGGTTCTTGGCATCCCTTCCTCCCTGCCCAGGGTGGCAGGCAGTGGGGTGTACGCACCCCCAGTGGGGTGCAGGCAGCTTGATGCTGGTGCCTCCCCAAATCTCTGACTTCTACCATTGTTTCCAGTGACATCAGAAGGAAAGGCTGGTGAGTGCTAGTGCCAGCTGGGACCAAAAGCTACAGTCAAACCTAAAGTCTTAAAAGTGAGGGAAACCTGCAAGTAGACTCTGTGTGTGCATAAATGGACATCTTTATTTTATGTCTGATTTGATTTTCCCATTTGTATGTCCTCTGAAGATAAATAGAGGGAGATTTCAATTCAGTTAACAGTGGTATTTTGGTAAAACGCCCCCAGAAATCAGGAGAGGCTGATGTTATTTTAAATGGTCCTTGTCTCCATTTATACTAAGCAAGCCGAGCCTGGGGTTTGTCTAAAACAGAGCAGAGAGACCACCGAGTAGTCTCATCAGGAGAGCACTAATTGTGGCCATTTATTATAGTCACTTATCTGATAGTAGCTTCTTTATCTGCGATAGTTTTACAGGAATAAAATCCACCAGGCATTCGCACCAGTATATAAACATGTTACCTTGTGGCAGAGTGTCTGTTACTTACTGTCAACACTTGCCAGCAAGAAAATGCCTATCTCAAGCTTATATGAAGTAATGATGAGTTTAATATGCTCCAGTGAAAGCCGCAGGATAAACAAGGCATCACAAGTGTTTGCCTTGTCTGGCCTCTTAAACAAATAAAGGTGACTGAGAAGTACAAACACCACCAGGTCGGGGCTTATCGGGGCGATGGTGGCAGCGCCGCTAATGCAGCCTGCCCTGGCACGAGGGCGGCGTGCCTGCTCACCGTTACGGCCAGCGCTGCACGAGCCCTTCGGAGAAGTCTCTTCCTCGAGAACGGACAAAACATTGTGGTATGAGGCTGTAAGGCCGTGGCCATTTCTGAGCTAGTCCTGGTACGCTGGGCTGGATGGGGAGCAGCACGCAGCCTCAGCTCCGCTGGTCTCATGCAAGCAGCGTTTTCATGTGCCATGACTGTCCCCCTCAGCCCACCTCCTCCCCTAAACACGGTGGATCAATAAGGAGGACCCGTGCTGGTGGTGTAAATGCCACGCAACCAGGGGGAGGAAGGAGCACCCAACCACACTTGGTACTTTCAGATCAAGGAAGGGAAATCACACTAACAAGTGCCCACCAGTGGGAAAAAAGTTAAGAATTGTTATTGTTTTACTGCTGTATTTTGGGTCAGGCAGAGCAAACTCGTTTTGCACATCACCGCAGTCAGTGTGACGGACAAAATTTGATGGACTGATGGACAAAACCCGAAGACCGACACTTCAGTCCGTGAGTAGAGTCTTTGTTAAGGAATCATCCCTGTTAAGGGAGGCACTTAAGACCATCCATCCCCTGACTGACGATAAATAAGCTAGCACTTGCTTGGCTGCAGTGTTGATCTTACGATAAGTGATGGAAATACATCCCATTTGTCATCATGAAATATCAGGGACAAGTGGAGTTAGCTACCTAAGACAGCTGTGTTTAATGTCAAACGCTGCACAAAATCACCAGAAAGGGAAAATTCAGTTACAGATTGAATGTTTTGTAAAGGATCTTAATTTAGCAATTGATCACAGCCCATGAAAGTGGCTCCACAGAGACATACACCTTACACAGAAATCGCAACAACTCTCATAGTTGGCAAAGCTGTTTGGTAAGCATTGGTACCGCTTCCTGGCCTCACAGGAGGGGTACTGACAAACTGGCTTTGCAGAGTCAGCTCACTGTGATCTCCACACAAACCACCATGTGTAGGGTATATTCGTTTGCGACAAATGTGAATTTTTCATGCAGAACTGCCCTTCCTGTAACTCGGGCCACCAGGATGGGAGCTTCCTGCTTTGGTTTAGCTGGAAAATGTGAGGCAATTGCAGCTTCGTCATCTCTCGCAGTGAGGAATGGGCTGACTTGAAGGCTTTCTTGTCTGCTTTCAGCATGCTGATTTCCAGTGCTGCACACAAACAGCTGGATTGTTGGGATGACAGCGTGGCTTTCATTTGAGGCTAGAAGCTCATGTAATCTGGAAACTGTTTGAAGGGATAATTTCATTTTGAACTGCTTTGGCACTGTAAACAAAATGAGCCAGGACCAGATGAAGTGCACTGGTAGTGCAGTCTACCTGTTGGCTAAATCCTAAGAATAGCTGAATGCATGGCAGATGTGGGATAACCCTCACAGCCAGGGAGGTGGCAGCAAGGCTGAGTCAGCAGGAGGGATGTCATGGCTCGAGGGGGCTTATCCAACCCCTCTTGGTACCAACTACATGCCCGTACTGGTGCACAGCTCATTATGAATTAGACTGATGGTCGTTTTGTGTCGTTGCTGGTGGCTGGAGCCTTGTTTTACCTCAGCATTTGCCACCTAGATGATCTACCCACCAGCTGTCCCAGTGGTTCACAGGCACGGATTTTATTTTGCAGCTGGGACGAGCCAGGAGCATGTGCCCTGTCGGGTACCCAAGCTCCCAAGCGTGGCATTTTCTCACCCAGCTGGAGGGCAGTGGCGGCAGGGCGGCTGCACCGCTGGTCCTGGGGTGTAATTCATCCTTCTGTGCAGGGACGTGTGCCAGCTCCGAATCTGCGCGCTGCGTGGCGTGGGCAGCATCAAGCAGAGATGCCTGTTCGAGGAGGGCAGGTGGGGAGGAGGTGGAGGCTCAGAGTTCCAGCTGCAGTTGAGGGAGCTGCCTATCGGCAGAAAAAGTGGCCCAGTTTTTCTAGCCAGTAGCTCAGTAGTTCCAGCCCCGGCTATGAAAGCCAACCTAATCTCTTTGCACAGGCAATCAAAACTCAGTGGTTAAAACTAATTACCAGTACTGTTGATGGTGCGTGAACCAAAGGAGAGCTGGCTACATTTCCCAGGGCTGTATAGTTTCTATGCTCTAGCAGAGTAGAAAATACAAAAACAAGGTATCATTTTTGTCAGTAAATGAAACATATCTGACTCAAATTTCCTGCAGAAGACAGCAGATCCATTGATTAAAAGTGTGTCATTTTTATAGTCACTTCTCCCAGCACAACCACATTTAAGAAAGCCACAAACCTGAATGGCAATATGATTTTACATTTAAAAAAAGAGATTTAGCATGTTACAGTACATTTTCCCTGGGCTGCAGGGGAACTGTTTCTTGCTTAGCTGTGAGTTCATAAATTATCAGGTCGAGTTCATGCACGATCGTGTTTCAGGACAGAGCTGTTTTACAAATAACGCTACACGGTGGTTCTCTTTCATTGGGAAAGCCTTCAAATATGAGAGATTGGTATTGCAGGGAAGCAGTACAGAGAGGCGTGGGCAACTGATTCTGATAGAGTTAAAAATCTGTTACCACTTCAGCGGCTGTTGCTTAACCTCCTGTTTTCAGAGCTGATAACACGATCATAAAGTTCACTCCTGGCTGAACGCTGGCACAGGAGTTTCTCAATCCAGAAGTGAATTCCAGATATGAACATTAGTACTACTATTTATAAAAACTCCTCCTTTCCAATGACAGAAGTGCAAATAAATGCAAAATTTGATTTGTGATAAGAGCTGCTGGGGCCCAGCCAAGATCTGGCTTTGTAAAAACAACTTTGCAAAAACGGGAGTATAAAATATTAATTATGAGAGTACAGAAACGCGCCTCCTGAACTCCAGCTTTTACAAGCTCTGTAATCAGAGGTTTTGACGCAGCACCAGGGACTGCCTTCAGCTTTTTCTTGCTCTGTGATCAGCAGCACCACTGCAAGCAGGCAGCAAGGAGACTCGGAGCGCTGACCTGCAGCCTACAGTCTTTTCAATGGAACCTGTGCCCAGCTCGGCTCCAGCACCTGCTCTGCAAAGAGGCGTTTTGATGGGCAGGTGGCTTTTTCCTTCGGAAGGGGCCATTCTCGGGACCAGAAGAACCAAAATTCCTTCTCTGTGCAACCCTGGAAGAGCAGGGAAGAAGCTTCATTTTTGTTTTAGGTCCAGGCAGCCGTTGTCTCTGCTGATTAGGTAGGAGGTTGCATTAAGAGGATCTGATTTCTAATCCTAGCTTTGTAACAAACCATTTTTAGTAAATCTTCCCCATATTCTGCATTTCAGCTCCTGACGTGAAAAAAATGGGTGTTGTGACTTTTGTTAAGCGATTTGTGAATCTCAGAGAGGAGAAAAAAAATTCTCCTAAGCACAATGTAAACAGCTCAATCTGAATTGCTTTGAGACCCGGGCTAGTGATTACAAACAGTGTCTCTCCCAGTGCTCCTTCACTTCTAAAATCTGACACTGCAGCTGTGACAGCGCTACAGGGATTTCACAGGCATGTCAGACGCTGCTTGCAATGAACTGTTTGAAAACGCTTAATGAAGACTAAGTAAAGCTGTCACAAGGTCTTAGTGTGGGAAAGGGGGGGTTGCCGTTAAGATTAATACTATGGTTTAATTACTTTTTATCTTCCAGAAATGTAGCTTAATTATAACAAAGCTCTTTAGCTTTTTCATAATTGTGTGATTTATATCAACAACATTTCCTAAGTTACTTCTTGAATTCGGAATGTAAATGCTCTCTTTGGGCAGGTAGCTGTCAGGGTCTATTCTTGCCCCCTGAAGGTCATATTCTTGCTCCCCTTCTCTCCACCCCCCACCAGCCGGAACTTGCAAAACCAGCTTCCTTAGGAGTATTTTGATGCTTTCACTGCCTGTCAAAATCAGGAAGTATAAAATACACAGAAAACCTTTTTTTTTTGTTTTAATTATTACTGTTATTATTTTACAGCAAGCTATCTGAGGGCATTGGGAACAGGCTGTTATGTTTTCTCCTCCCCTGTAGTACAACAGGCTTGTGCAACAGTCGTGATAACATATGTCTGTGAACATATGTCTGACTGAATTAGGGCTTGACTGTATGTTACAGGATGCAGGCGATCACGGAGAAACCTTTGGGACCACAAGCAGGTGAAGCACGCCGCACAGCAAAACTGATTCTTGGCCGTGCTGTTCTCACATCACACCAGGACAAGGCTGGGAGCGACCCAAATTCAGGTAAAATAAGTAACGCTGGGAAGACTCGGGCCCGCTGCTTGAAGATTGTTGTAATGTTTAGGCACAGAAGGATGGATTACAGATTTTTCAGCCTGAATTCCATCCAAAAAATCTGCTTAATCCCCTTTTTAATACTTGTGTGAGTGCCAGAAACGTCTTTTATTTGCTTCAGCAACAGCAGCCGGTTAGTTAGATGCTATCAGCTACTTCTTCATCCAGTTGTCCTTTGCATGCTGATAAACACCACATAAGACAGAGGAGAGAAACCTTAAGCCACAAGCTTATCCTGTGTATAATAGGATGCACCTTGAAACAATTTTGATGTCTCCATTGAAATCAGCTTAGGTTAAGCCTACATAAATAGTGTCAAAGGGGAACACACCCAGAACGCTCTGGGAGATCATGATAAACACTCCTGATGTTTTGCAGCTGTGTTCATCATCTGTGCATTTCACAATAAAATTTTACAAAGCATCCAGACACCCAGCTGGTTGTATTCTCTGTGAGAGGCCTTTCTCCGTGATGGCATTTTGTTCTGTATCTGTTGCCCTGCACTATTCCCTCCCCTACCTTCAGTTCCCATCACTTGTTTCTTACTAAATACAGCAAATAAAGAGAGGGTTTTTTAGATATGTTCGGCTTCAGGACTGAATTCAACTTGTTTGAAAGTGAGAAAAAAACCCAACTTCCCTGAATAGAAAGGGTGTCCAATTTACAGTTAATTGCATCAAAGAACAAGCAATTTCCAAGTATTTTTGAGTTAGTATTTGACTATGACTGTGACTGTAATTTCCCTCTGAAGTGACTAAGCCTTGATTCTGAAACTTTTACATACATGGTAAAGTCTGAGTATGCGAGTGATCGTGCTTCTTCTGTCGTCTCTCCACCCCAAGATCTCTGATACCCAAAAGCCGAGCATGACTATCCACAGGATCAGGGTCTCCTTTTCTAAAAGCTAATAAAAGAAACCCAACTAAAAGGACTCACACCTGAATCTCCTCTCAATAACAGTATATCACTGGCATAATTCCCTCGATGAAAGTGGAATTCCTTCTGATTTACACCAAGAATATTAACGAGACAGGGCTCAGGTCTTAAGTGCTGGGGTTTAGCCGTATTTCTTCTGTCTTCATTCCTTCCCCGACGATTCCCAGGAAATCTCACTTTGGGGAGATAAGTGCCTACAAGAATGTTGAAATTAATTTCAGAGCAGCCTGAAATGGCTGCACAGACAACCAGCCAGAGGAAATGCCCCAACAGAAGGATTTATTGCGCTATCGCTCCTCTTCGCCAAGCTACAACATCTTAATCTTCCACGATGACATTATTATGAACCAGCCAAAGCAGAGACAGCCCTGCGAGACCGGCGGCCCAGCGCTCCGTGGCTTTGCTTGAGACCTGCTAATCCTTGATGTGACTTAAGTGGGGCTAACCGAAACGTCCTGCAGGTGACCCCGGTCCAGCAGGTCATGGAGTTAGTTTTGGGGGGAGCAGTGTGTTCCTCCTGACCTACAAACCAAGCCAGCACCCCATCACTGCAGGGTATAGTGGTCTCCGTTTCGGGGGTTACCAAGGCATGGTCCCACCGGTGGCTTTCTCAAGTCTTGAATTGAGGGGTATAGCAGGTCCTGGAGCACAGAGAGCAGGTCCCCAGCATCCAGGCCGTGAAATAACCATCGTGGAAAGGTTTCTAATTCACAATCCTACTGGAGACTGAGAAAAGGACATAAAGCAGAGGAGAAATGGGGCTTTGTCCCCCATGCTGGGCACAGACCATCTTCTACAGTATCTTTGGTTTCTTCGTGTTTCAAGGGACAGAAATAATCCTTGCTAACCGATAATATTAAAAGCCCCAACGGGCCCATTTCTCGACAAACTGTGCGTTGTCCCCTTGCCTTTTAGAAGCAGAATTGAACACATCACGATCCTCCCTCCCAACTTCCAGGATTACAATAGTTTTCTCTGATTTCATCCCAATTACTTGGCTTGTATGCTGGGTCTGAGTTGGTCTGGAGAGTCCCATCTTCTCCTGAGGTTAGATGTCAGCGTTGAGTCTGAGACACATTTCAGACAGTTTACGTCACTGTGTAAACAGTGATAACAATATTTAATGATGATAAATCTGAATTTCACCACAAAACTATAAAACAACCGAGAGGATGAATTATGCAATTTACAGCTAACAAGAAGGCAGCCAAAGGGAAAACGAAGGATATGTACAGCAGAGAGACAAATTTAGTGGTCTGAAACTATAGTGTCATTTGTTTTTGTGTTTAGTAGCACTTAGCAGTCACGGTGCATAAATAATCTTTATTGCAGTGGAACCCGGGAACGCTGCTGGCCACTACTCGTCACTACGCAGGGCGGCCGCTTCACGCGACACAGCAAGGTGTATCTCAGGTCTAAGGGTTCACCTCAGGCTCCTCAGCCCCCCGATGCTCAGGGGCTGATGCTGGGTGACACTGTGCTTCTACCCCCTCCTGGGACGTGTGAAAACACTGGCACTCGTTGAAGCCACTTTCTGTTCCAGCCTAATGAAATTCTGCTGTTCTCACTAACTAAATTACCCAAATGAATTTTAAGTATACAGTTTTATGGACCGAACAATGGCAAGAAAGAAAAGAAAAGGAACAATAAAAGAAAATTGCATAGAGGGGAGCTACAAAAACTCAAACATTTCTATCTTATTTTTGGTTCATTTGTTTATTTTTAATATAGGAAGACCAAAAAGAGGAAGAAAAATAAGGAACAGCATCTGTACACTATATTCCTTCCCTTTTTCTTCCTTTAATGCCATCCCATTATTTTCTTTTTAATTCTTTTTGTTATAACACTTATATATCAAAATCCTTTCAGAAAGTCACTGCTTTTCATATATTCCTGCTCTTTGCCAGTGAAAGCCTTGAAACACAAAAAATCAATATTCTGCAAAAGATCCCCAAAATGTCCATCTGAAAAACAGTAGAAGAAAGGTTTTTGTTGGAAAACTGAACACAATTTGGACTTCTACCTTGAAAAAAACCCAAGGAAGCTCAAATACAGTGTTGGTTTTACAGAACCAAAAATTAGTATCAGCATCAGTGCCCATTTTATTGTTGTTACCCCATGTTGATATTGCATACTATAAAAAAATAAATAAATGTATGTAAGTATTAAAATTCAGGCTGCTATAATCATGGGTAGGAGAGATCAGCTTCGTACCCCTTTTTCCTCAGCCTCTTCTTGGTGGGACTGGGACACCCCATGAGGACACCTGGGGCCAGCCGGGCTGTTCCCCCATCCAGGGTAGCAGGACCATGGTGGCTGTGACTGCAGCGGCAAGACGAGGAGGTTTTGCTCATGCTCTGGGGTGGATGGGTGCTTTGGAGGAGGTTTTTTTGGGGCAGGTCCTTCTTTTGTCCCCAGCCCCCCTGTCTGGGACAGAGGCACTTCTGTACAAAACAGCACAGCTCTGGCCCCATCTCTGCAAGGGCTGCTTGCCTCCTGCCTGTAAAACGGGGAGGATAGTTTTCAGATAACACTTACCTACCTCTGGGAATGCTGTGAATATCGGCAGCCTCTGTCCTTAAGTCCACTGTGAACCACTCTAAGTAGAAAGTGTCTGACCTTCCTCCAGCCCGCAATGAAAAAAAAAAATCAATATACAAGAGTGAGGAAATGCCAAATTGCTCAAGCTCTCCATTCTTCTGGCTTCTAGGAGGATACTGTAAATTACAGGGTAAACAACTTTTGAAACAACATTAAAAAAGTGATGTGTCACTTGCCAGTGTCCCTTTAACTATGAAAAATAACAGCAACATAGGAAAAAATGTCAATTTACCATCAGGCAGATCTTCCCCCACAGCATAATGCAGAATTTGATGAATAGAATGAATGAAACAACAGAGGATCCAAGCATTACACAACGGCTATAATTGTGCTAACCAGCTGTAGTCATCTGCCGCTTCCAAAAAAAGTTCAGAGCATTTTGACAGTGTCGCCTGTGCGGATTGGAAGGCTGCAGCAAAAATGTATTTCCATTTATTATTTGAAAAAAAGAGGATCTATTCTTCAGTGTCAGATTTTGCTTGGAAGGTGCCAAGACAGCAAAGAGTAAAGAATAGGATTACTTACCAAGCTGGGGGAAAGAAAAAAAAAAAAGAAAAAAAAGAAAAAAAAAAAGCTCAGTATTTCTTCCAGGGAAAGAAGATTTTGGATGAGAATATACTGCTGGATTCAGTTGCAGTGGTGACCAGCCTAATCCTGTGCCTTTTCCTGAGAGCGATGGGAGCAATGTGCTCATCCAGGTCCCAGGAATACCCAGACTGGAAGGCCTTTTGTCCCAAGGAAAGGTGTTTTTTTCAGCACGAAGGCTGACACTGGACTGCTATTTTGAAAGCGTTACGGTGTGGCTGACTTGGCTGCTTGAGGCAAGGCTTGGGAATTACGCACCGCGAAGCCCAGCTTTTAGGCATCTGTAGACAACATGTGGTGAAAGCTGGAGCCATGCAGCAGCTGGGCCACCTAACTTGGGTAATGGAGAAGGGGGGAGGAAAGGGACGGTGGTCGCAGCCTTGCCCTCTCCGGACCAACTCTGGTCTACGGAGGGACTTCCGAGCCAACACGGAGACCAGGAGCTTGCTGCAGAGGGTGTCTGCTGTGCAGACTAGTCCTGAGGACACAGACCCATGGGCACCACTTCTAGAGCCATTGCTTTCCTTGTAGCATCACCCAGAGCTATGCTTTGAGGGTTTTTTTTTTGTTGGAGTCCGGTTGTAGAGGGGAAACAGAGACAATGTAGTGTATCAGAAGGATACTGTAGCTCCATAGTCATGGTACGACCTGGGAATGCAGATGAACCCTCTTCATAAAAACTCACCCTTGGTATCATTTCAAATGGACTTGTTTTTAATAAATGCCTTTTTTGATATGTTCACGAGCCGTGGAGATCTAGGAATGTCTTGGTGTGCATGATGTGCAGGTCAGAATCATTTAATTTGGAGGTGAGATAGGCAGTTTTATCCAGCTTTTAGTACTTGGTTTTGTTTTTGGTCACAGATCATTTACTGAACCTGTTTTAAGTGGAAGAGAGGGTGGTTTTTCTTTATGCCAAGAGGGCTGGTTCTGGCTTGTTACAAAACAGTGGCTTTCAACAGGATCCAAATCTATCTTCAGCTTTTCTGGGTAACTCTAAATGAGTACTTTAACTTGGGGATTTCTGTGCTGAGGAAGAAAGGAAGTTAACAACACAGCACAGTGCAGAAGTAGAACTGTCATGTGAGTGTTTCTGATGTCCCATGTCTCCCTTTCTGCACGTGCATAATAAAAAGTGAAGCTGGTGTAGGTCGCCCTGCGCCTTAGGAATTGTAATCCGCTTGTCCTTTCTGGGATTTCAGCTCAGGTGCTGCATCACCCTATCGACAGAGACAATGGGGATGGCACCTCAGTTCAGTAGATATGCTGCTTAAGGGGCCAAAGCCTTTTATTTAGGATCGAAAAGCCTGAAAGAGTTTAGGGATTGCCCACTCTACACAAATATTTCCATGGAAACTGTTCAGCCTAATTGTGTGAGTTAAGATGAGTTAAGGGGGTAGATACTACATGCAGCTAAATTCTAAGGTTTTGGAAAAGGCTGTTGCAGACAAAAATTTCAGGGGAAAAAAACACAAAAGAAAGCAAAAAGGATGGAGCAAACACATAGGTCATACCCTGGAATACAGCCTCAGTAAAACACTGCTGGTGATAGTCCTGCTTCAAATGGGAAGTCGGACTAGATGACCTCTAGAGGTCCCTTCTAACCAAAATTTCTATGATTCTGTGAGTCATATACATTTCCCCATCATTTCTTTTTGTCATTTTACTTGTTAGTTTTCTAGGGAAAGCCTAGAATTTAAAACTTCAGTCTCTTTGACACCAGAGTTGCTGAACAGTGATTTCTGCCACCGTGTTAGGCTATAGGCAAGCATTCGGCATGTGCTGCTAAGTAGCGTCAGAAAGGAACAGGCTAAATCAAGAGAATTCTCTTTTTCCACCATCAGGCCATACGCTCAGTCTCAGGACCCACTCAAATCCGTTTGGGTATTGCCATACAGAATACGGTGTGGTGGGTATTGCAGTGAAGCTTAGACGATGGTGTCTGGCTTCTCTGAGCAAGGGTTGGGAGGGCAGGGGGGAAAGGGCAGAGTGCAGGCTGGGCAGCTGAACCACACCGCGTTGTTTCAGCTCTTGGGCTGGGTGGTGGAGGTCATTTGACAAGGAGACTGCTGAACAGCAAACAGTGGAGAAAAATAACTCCGTCTCCTTTGAAGCAGTTATACCTGCAGCACAGGAAACAAAGGATTTGGCCACCCAGCCGTTTGCAAACAATGAGCAGTGTTGGAGCAACAGCGAATCACTCTCCCGGTATTAATTTCCAAATCACGTTTGGACTGGGACAGCTCTGACCCAGTTAGGAAAGATCTGGGCAGAGCAGATCAGCTGGAGTTACCTCCAGCTGGAGTTACCTCCATCTGGAGTTCCCACCAGCATTCCCAATGCTCCTCCTCATCAGCCATTTGCTGAGACGGAGGCTTGGCTATTGCCAGCTGTGAGAAGATGTGTGGGCCACATGTAGAGTTTGCCCCAACAGTTCCTCCATCTCACTGCCCACCTTCCTGTCTGACCTGGGATTTAAGAAGATCAGAAAACTTCAGCCTTGACCTCAATCGACTGTGAAGAGATGCCGGGTACCCTCTTCTCTGTCAGCTCCTGCTGCCGTTACAGTGATCAGGGAGCACTCGCCGCCTACCAGCGCTGTGGCTTTCAGCTGCACCCTACTCTTCCTCCTGCTTATATTCAGAGCTGCGTGTAAGACAGAGGACGGTGCAAGCCAAGGCGCTGGCCTCGCCACAGCAGGCAGCGGGCTGGGAGCCGGGCTGTGGTGCCCATCAGGGATCTGGGTCATTCTGGATGGGGCCGGGGCTGCATTTATTTTAGTTGCTTTAGTTACTCATAGAGGCTCGGATCAGCTCCCAGCACTCGCTCTCTGGAATTCGGATGGTTTATCTCACGCCCCAGCAGGGTCCCGAGCAGCGTGCTGCACCAAGCCCCTGCTTATCATGGCTCTGACATGGCTTCTCTAAGCAAATGTTTAGCCCTACTTGACTTGGGATGAGTGCTGTATTGATTATTAACTTTAAACAAACATCTGGTTTTCATTACGAATGGTAGCAGACCAGAGAGGGGTGCTGTACTGGGCGGTGCGGTCACTTAACAACCATCAGGGCTGGCTATAAAGAAAATTTAACATATCCTGTAATTACAGTCTGCACAGCACAGGGGGATTTGGGATCTGCAGATCTGATTTCAGAACAGAAGAAAATGTTTATTGTATCTGCTACGCACATTTATTTACTCAGTAGTAGCAAGGCTTTTGAAATATTGCCTGTGCGAGAGCTTACTCCTTGCTTACGAGAAGGACTTTCTTGTTTAAGCCAGGAAACCCGAGCGAGGCTCACGGTCGGGATGGGCTGCTTAATGCTTTTACAGGCTTCGGGATTTCAGGGTTTGTCGAGTACGCGGATCTGTTCTGAAATATAAATAACATCTCCCCCCCTGCCCCGCCAGCACCAGCGAGTCCCAGCTCCCCCAGCCACCAGGAAAAGCTGCAGCTGGGGCGGCTCCATGGTGGTTCTGCGGGCGCGAGGATGGCATGCTGGGGGCATCACCCCAAGAGCACCCGGTGGCCCCAGCGGTCCCCGGCCCCCGAAGAGGAGGGGGTTTTCAAGGCTGTCCCAGGGTGGCTCTCGGCCCGTCCCCGCACCGATGAACCCAAAAGGGTGAATCTGCACCCGGCGGCCTCATGCGTAACCCTGCGCACAGCACCGGTGCGGGGCTCCCAGGGAATTATCAGCCAAAGGGACGTTTTTGGGGTGATGTAATGCTGTAACTGGAGCTCCAGCTGAAAGGACATGGTAGGTGGAGTTTCTATGGAGCCAGACAGAGCTGGGATCCTCTCCCTTTTTCTCTTTTTCTGGCTCATTCAGGCTGTCTCAATTAAAGCTCGGTCGAATTAATCTTGCACTCTTAATGTCAGTTGCTATTTTTCTAATTCACCTCCACACTCTTAAAGGCTATTTCTCCAAACAAAACGGGTCTGTTCTTCAATTTCAGGCTGTCAATTTCATGGGCTGCTGATACATTTATTAGGTGTGTAATTTGCTATTTTTAGGAGGCTGCGGGGGAGCAGCACCATTTTTTTTTCTTCTCTTTTGCATTTATAAACCTCTTACAGTTCCCTGTCCACTGAAAATATTTTTACTATTTAAAATGTATCAAAGTCCAGGTATCTTGGTCCAAATTCCTCCCTGGCGTAACTCTACTGACCTCTATTTCACAAGGAGCGAATTTATTCTCTAATGTTCTTTTTTTTTTTTTCCCTTTTTCTTTTTTTTTTTTTTTTTTTTTTGTAGACATGAATACTTCTTGGCCACTGCTGGATGCAGGAAAGCATCCAACTGTATGGACCGATGACGTGATCAGAAACAGGCCTCAGCTACAAACTCTGCTGTAGGAAATACTTGGACTTTTTGACAGTTAAGCCTGTCCCTTAGTCCAACTCTCTGAAATCGCAAACGCCCGCACACCGCACAGGGTGCACAGTCACCGTTGGCTCCAGACTTTGCTTGGTTCAAAGCAGTTGTGAAGAATTTGGCAACAATTTGAGGCCAATCCCTGTGTGGTGCCGCGGGACTTATCCACACCCCTGCAAGAAGACAGTGTTTTTTGCCTGTCTGGGGCTCTGAAACGAAGAGAGTGGTGGTCATCACACCTTGAGTGGACAACCTCTCTCCTGTGCCAGCCATGTTGGGCCTGGGAGGTTCATCACCCACCAGAACCAAAGGTGGTAGAAGCACAAGGGCGTTGCACTGTGGCCATACAGATAGAGTGATGGCGATGTATTTGTACAAGTCAAGAGGCCACCAGACTACCAGCCAGGTTAACCAGCAATAGTTAACCAGTGGAGCAGTTCTGACATTACACAGGTTGTAACTGGGAAAGGATGGTGACATTAGATCTAGAGACAGAGGAGATGTCTGCACTTCCCTAGGCACATGATTTCCGGGGTGGTGAAGGGATGGATAAAATCCGTATGTGGCTCTTCAGTGAAAGCAACCAGGGGTAGAAAATACCATCTGGCATCTCCTCATGTCCGTATGCCTTTTCCAGCTGCCTGGGGAGATTTGCTGCCTCCTGCCTCTCTCCAGAATATGGTGGCTATGGAGTGACTGTCCCAGTTGTGCACAGCTGTTGCCATCAACACTGCCCGAGATACCTTGCAAAGAAGGCATGTGAGCATGATGTCTCTCAAACTTCTCCTCTGACATTTGCAGCTCTGGTCCATGGACACAGCTCATGCTGAAGCCCAAGGCTTTCCACTGTAGCAGCAGCCAGCCCTTTGCTGAGCTATCATCTTCCCTCCTATGCCCACACCCCTGTGTGCACCCAAAATGTAACGAAGCAGTGCCAAGGGGCTCTGTGAACAAGAAGTGTATGTGGCCATGCAGACAGCTTTGAGGTGAAGGTGGGCTGAGAGACTGGGATCAGCATCTCACAGCACTAACTCACGCTACCTAGATGGCCAAGGGGCGTCTACTGTCTTCGTGGACAGCAATAAACAATGCAGAAATAAACAGTGCAGGAAAGCAGAGCTCTGGGGCCAAGACCTCCAAGAATAATTAGACACCTAATTTCCTTGTGGGAGGTTAAATGTCGAAGCACCTAAATGCCTTTGGAGATCTGGCCCATCACTTTCTCATTATAAAATGCAGGAGATAAGCTCGCCTGTTGCTGTCCACATGCCAGATGCGGTTGGACCTATTTGCTCTCTCATGTGTATCTGTGCGCTGGAATTTCTCTGGGGTCTAATTCTCAGCATATCCCCACAGCATGCTGGTCTGGTCTGGGCATGTTTGAGATGGTTTGCGGTTTACTGCTGCTGCCGAGAGTTGCTTCAGAAAGTATCTCAGGACTGCTGTGCTGTCTGGGCTGCTGTGCCGCCAGGTCAGGCTGGAAATCTCCGCTGAGTGTACGGAAACCTCGGAGCGGGGAAACGAATCAGAGTCCAACTGCTCACCAGAAAGGTGGGGGCCAGGATTTAAATGCAAATGCAGAAATGATGGCATTTGCTCTAGAAATGTGTCTGAAAAGTCGCTTTGTAGGAATGAAGCAGGAAACCGAGTGTGCGGGATGGCAGGGGTTAACCCCCTGACTCTGCACGGCTCTCCTTCCAAATAAACACAGAGAGTTAATTAACAGCTGCTATCTCCACAGATTTGCTAGGTATGCTCCGCCTTGCTTCTGCTGCCTCCTCTGTGGTCTTCAAGCCTGACGGGCCCAACAAATTAAGCGCCACAACTCCCCTGTGCAGCCTCACCCAGAGCTGGTTACAGCTCATCGAGTGGTAAGTGATGGACACCCCAGATAGTCCAGCCGATCCGCTCAGCGCCATTCGTCTTAATCAGGAGGAGCGGCTGGTCCCACTCGGTCCTCCCCAGGGCCGCCGGTGAGCACCCACCACCGCTGCTCGCTGCTCGGTGGGGGGCCCCGGCTTGGTGGGGGGCTGACACACAGAGGGTCAACCCCCAGGGCCAGGGAGGCGATGAGCGCGCCAGACCCCAGGCTGAACGGCAGAGATGTTGCGCCTGTCGATCCTGCCGCATCCCGCTTTGTCGGTGCCAGGTGTGTGGACACTTGTCCCTGTGGTCAGGCTCTTTGAGAACTTACAGATGAAGTTGCTGGAGGGTGGTTCGGCGTTTGTGATGGCTGCTGTCCTTGCTGGCTGCTTCCTCCAGCCCGGAGGAGACGTGTTTTCATGGGGGCAAAAGATGGTACCACCAGCCAAAAGGTGGTACCATGAGCCAGCACGTGGTGACAAGGGGCATCAGCACTATAGGGGAAAAAAAAAACCCCAAATTAGAAACAAGCTATTTGATTACAGACTCTTTCACAATGCATGCAGGTACTTGTTGTATATAAACAAACATACTTAGAGCCAGTTCTCAGAGTTATGAAGTCACTCAGGAAGTGGCAAAATCATTATCTGTGTTGCTCCTCCTTATTTTTAACTGAGAAGGAAAATAAATGGTTAGTGGAAAATTCAGACAAAAATGTTGAAACCTCTTGACCAACAAATGTTATTTTTTAACTGGCTGTGCTGACTACCCTGGTTTTGTGTTGTCAGGGGAGCTCCTTATCTTACTCATAGACTTGGAGGCCAATGCAAATCTAAACCGTCTTTTATCCTACTCTAGGAGGAGGTTTCCATTCACTCTTGCCAACTGCTGAACTTAGGGATGTCATGGTACTTTCTGCCTCCTGCCCAACCTTATAAGCAGCATCCAATCAACTCAATTATTTGCTGGATGACATTTATTTTTGGTAATATTTCTTTGCATGTGAAAATTTGTAGTGGTAGATAATGCAGGGTAACAAATTTCAGCCACATTTTTTTTAGTCCACTGGTGAACGTGTATTTAGCATAAATACAAAATTGCTGTAAAGGGAAATGAATTGTTGTTAAAACAAGTCTGAAAACATTGAAACATTTGATGCTGACATTTTAAAGAGAGCCTTTCAATAGCATTATTCAAAACCAACGTTTGTTTCAGATGTACTTCAGTTTTATTGAAACTGCTTGAGAATGACATTAAAGGCTCATGAAGGAACCAAAACACAGCCTTCAACTCAAATACTTTTCCTCCAACATTTCATTTTTGCAAAAAAACACCCAACCCCAAACCAACACATATTTCAGGTCCACTTCAAGCAGTTCTTCCCCCTCGTGCTTCTCCCTTATCGTTTGGTTTTGTCAGTGAGCTGAAAGATAAGTTTTTGCTTCTCTCTCTGGGCAAACAGCTCCTTTCAGTTATTCTCCAGCTACAGCCATCAGCCACAAATATCTCGGCCAGACTAATTTTTATTTCGGCCCTCTGGGACCAAGGCAGAGGGAGGGTGACCCCTTGGCAGTGCAGCAGCTGCAGTGGGTCCCCTTTCTGCTTCCTACGCTTTGGCCACTGCCCCTGCGCCTGGGCTGGGCTTTCGAAGGTGCGATGGGAAGACGTGAGTGCTGCAGGTGTGTCTTTACATGCTGTTAAGTTTTAGAGCGTGACTCTTTACTTTCTAAGAACAGTGTGGACATAATTACACAGAAGACTGAGCAAGGGTTTTCGCAACTTTCCTGCCTGCCTTCAGCATGCACAGCTGAGGGGGAAGTGGCCGGTGGTGAGCCATATATAGGACCTTTAGAGAAGTAGGGAGATAGCAGCAGTGTGATGCCACACACGTTAATCATGCAGAAGTGCTCTGTCCCAGTTGATGGGGCTAATCAAACCGTAAATGAGAGTCCTTGCAGAGCAAGGCGTTAGCAAGGCAGATTCATTCCTTAGCTCCTGTGCCCTAACCCCAGAGCCCTTGGTGAGGGCACAGTGGTATCGCCTCAGATGGATGCACCAGCTGGGGGGTACTTTCAATTGAAAAGGTTTTTTTCCAGACCAACTCTGCACCAGATTTTTTGTTTTTCATGGTTGGACAGCTGTTTTCCTCATGAGCTTGACGCGAGGGTCCTGTCCTTCTCACCCCCACTGGAAGGGGGGACCTTGGGTGGGTGAGCAGTCTCCGAGGGCTTGGCACGCTGCTGGAAGATGACTGGAAAGCTGTCATCCCCGCTGATGGACACAGGTGCTTTGGAGACTGCATGGCACTCACAGTAACCCCGCTGATGTCCCTGCAGGCAAAGCATGGGCACCAGCAGAGACACCCTGTGTGTTCGGGTCCCTGCCCACACTTACCCTGCCTCTAAGCATGCCCGTGGTGCCCTAGCCCAGGGCTGTGGTGCCAGCTGCACCCAGGTCCTCAGCATCAGCCTGACCATGGGGCTGTGTGGCAGGGTGGGCATTGGGGGCGGTGGTGCGTGCCCCCCGGCATCGCCTGCCGCTGGAGGCCAACTCCCCGCACGCCGCCACGCAGCCCTGCGCCCGGCACAGCCAGAGGTATGCACTGAATCACCCATGATTAGTAGTTTAAAAACTACACAGACCACGGTAGTCTGATTTCTCTTCATTGTGTACTGCTCCTTGGGAACCAAATGTCCTGCTTTTTTATACAGTTTACTCCAGACAAAGGTCCCTTCCCTTTTTCTAATCTTGCCTTGCTGTTCCTTCCCAAGGCTGGCATATCAATAATTCATCTCCCTTGTATCCAGGAGGTTTCTAAACAACAGGAAACTTCAGGGATGGAACAGAAACATAAAACATTCCTGAAGCCGTTTGCCTTCTGCATGCTAAGAGAGACAGTGTTGCACTGACTAGCTTGAGGGTTTGTTTTCTGAGCATCTTGGTTGAGCCCAGCTGTGATAAAACCTTATGACAACACATGTTTTTTTGCTTATTGTGTAACAGGGCTGGAGCTGGGCTGCGAGTGCCATGTCTCATATGGGAGATACATTTATGGGAACTGGCAGCAACCCTTAATGCTGAATCGGGACAAAGTTAGCAAGAAATCTGCTGAGGGTAGTTGCAGAACCCAGGAGTTACGGGCATCCTAGCCTTTGCTCCAGGTCTGTTGGTAGACAAGCAGAAAACGTCTCCTTTCTGCCTTGTTCTTTGTTAGTGGCTTCTTATTTGCTAGCTGGTGGAAGGTAGTATATCTCTTCGTACAATTACCTTCTACCCTCTGGGCATTTATGTCCTCTCTTTCTGCTTCAGGACGAATTTTCTGCCACTGCTGTTGTCTCCATCTGCCCACAGGATGGATGTGGCAGACTTTTGCAGTACAACCAGAAGCGAGGAGGGCAGCAGCAGCACAACGCTTTGGTCAGCAAGAAGATGGGAGCTAAGACGCACTGGGAAAATTCAGTCACCGTCTGCCTGCCCTGGTGGACTGTGTACTGAGCAAGAGCCTGAGACTGGGGCATAGCCTCAGCTTTGCCATTCACCGATTTTGCAAGGCTTCTTACATTTTTGTGCCTCTCTTACCCCTGTTTCCTTGCTCTGCTTTGGCTCTGGATGTGAGGCAGCGGGCTGGTTTCCTCCGGGAGTTGCACGATGCACAGCTGTGTTTGACAGGTTCTGAAGGAATGAGCCCAAGCTTCCCTGGCCTGGCTGCGTCTCCTTGCTGGCAGGTCTGTCACTATCTTACAAGCAATACGGCAATTCGTCCATACCCAGACCTGACTTTACACCTCAGCAATTGCAAATCCTTTTTTTATTTTAAAAAGATAAAAAAAATATATATCTTTTGTAACTTTAATGGATCCAGACTTTCATGGCTGGATTATTTCTCGTTCTGAGAAATAGGATCGCATTGCTCCCATCCCCTGTCACCTTCTTATCCATTGTTGAATTCAATTCAAAACCACTTTCCTGCCTTGTAAAACCACTCAGGACTCTGCTTCACCTTCCCTCATTTCCTACCAGTGGGCTGCTCTCCTCCTGGACTGTATTTTTGTCTCTTCCTTGGGACAGTCCATGCTGTTTCACTTGTGCCTGCACCTCCTCTCTGCTTGGAGCCAAACATCTTGCCCCTCTAAATCAAATCCTTCCTCAAAGCCTTCATTTTCTCCTTAGCTTACATTTGGCAGTCTATAAAACATTTTTTAACCTGTGTATTTAAGATCTTCTATTGACCTGCCCCCCCCCGGCCATTTTATTACCTTCCTGCATTTGCACAATATCAGAAACACGAGCTCGTCTCGTTAGGGTACAGGCCAGTGATACCAGATCAAATTCTGGGAAGCTCTTCCCTTAGCAAACCAATGGGACAGAGATTTATCATGGAGAAAATCCAGGTAGGCTAACAGGAGGTGCACGTAACTTTTAACTTGCTATCCATAAATGATGGAAATGATCGACAGAATCTGAGGACAGATAGAAGTTAAAATGACGACTGACTCATTAAAGTACAAAACCCCTGGATGCAAGCAGAGATGCGCTCTGCTTGAATGAGACGCATTTGGTGACTGCAAGGATGAGGGGGTCCCTGCAGCCCTGTGTGCACGTACAACGTACCTGAAGTGCAGTACCAGATTAGTAAAAACAAGTTCTGATTTTTTTTTCTTTCATTGAAAAAATGGCCATTTCACCCAAACATTTAAATCTTGCTTGTCAAAAACATCAAATAACCTGCCATTTTAGGAGGAAGGGTGTGGAGGATTCTTTTTTTCATTTTTAACGTTCTTTAGTGAACAGCTTACATATATCCCTGCACACCCTCCC
Organism: Falco cherrug; assembly: GCF_023634085.1. Classification (NCBI taxonomy): domain Eukaryota; kingdom Metazoa; phylum Chordata; class Aves; order Falconiformes; family Falconidae; genus Falco; species Falco cherrug. Next base: position 27,848,525 of record NC_073709.1, read on the forward strand.
ACCCACCCGTATATAAATATAGATGTATGAAAATAATATGAAACGTAGTTCAATCTCATAGCACATAATAATTAAGGGCTCAATTTAAATAAGCATTTCAGCATATGCTTACAATCTACCTGGCTTCAATGGGACTTGAGCACACACTTCATTTCCAGCACATGCTTCTATGCCCTTTCTGAACTGGGATTATACCTGAATAAAAGCTAAAGCATTGAACATTTTATTTTTTTTCCCCTCCCTTACAGAATAAATGTCCTTTTATAACCGAGATAGGAGACTTTCAAGCTTTCCTATGCACCATGTAGCTGTATAACATTCTCAACTACACAGTCAAAGGAGCGATACTGCACATTGTTCTGCTGGCAGGTCACTGTGGCGAATATTTTTATTTGATTTTAGTCCATTCATAGTGTGAAGCGGCAGTTACTCAGCCGCAGATAAAGTAAGAGCAATTTGGATCGGAGCCATATTTTTGACTACAATAACTTTATTGGCTAGAGTCTAGTTTGTGTAATCACTAAAATTAACACATGACAGTACGAGTGCTGAGTTCAAAGCAGGAAACAATCTCAGATACAGCTACAAAAATCACTCAGGCCCAATTACTGTAAAACAGATGAAGATAAAGTTAGTGTCCCAGTGAGTCATCCAGCCAAGATTCACATTTCAAAAAGAGCCATTCCAGGGGTAGAAATGAGGACAAAACTGTTTCAGAATAGCCATGAAAAATATGTGCAGAACACAGTCTGATTATACAAATTTGCCGACTGTTCCCAGCAAAATGAAGCAAAACAAATGATCCTTAGTAATAAAGGAGCAAATATCTCCCTGGTAAAGAAAATAGAGTGAATTTGGCCTAGTGTGTTTTTCATTAGCTCTTTCCATTAAAGGAACACATTGTGCAATGAAGTTTGGCTTAATATTTAAGTTTTGATTAAATTAAATAAGCTTTTACAATATTTAAGACCAGTAGAATACATTTTTATGATTTGTTACAAATCCCCAGGGAAATATTTAAAAACAAGACCAACAAGCAAACATGTTATTACTATATTTTCAACTTAGATTTTCTAGCATTGTATTGAGCATGAGAATCTGAAAGTAAAATTCAGCAGGAATTGACTGGAAACCAAACTGAAAGTAGTTAGTGACGGTTCAGTCTTTATGCTGACAGAACTGGGGAAGGGAAGGGAAAAGGGAGGAAAAGGGAGAAAAAGAAAATAAGAAAAAAGAAAAGACACCACAGAGGGTGCAAGGAGCATAAAAATACCTCTGCTATTATTTGAATAATCTAAATTGTTATTTAAAACATGGTAATTTTCTTTAAAAATATGTATTCTGCTGGATTTGGACACTGAGTCACCATGATCGAACAGGGTTCTTCCTGTTGTCTGATTTTCATTTATGCTAAGATCAATTTCTATTGCTCTAGCCGGGAGGCTTGTCATACAGATAATTAACTTTTATATTCAGTTCTTTTGCGTTGCTAGAGAGATAGCTGGAGCACATGTGAAAATGAACCCCTCAGGTTTTTTTATTCTTATTTTTAAACTGATAGTATCAACAGCATAAAGTAATTTAATTTGTGCACTGCAAATTGGTCCCATAATTTACCTTGCCCATAAAAATATGTTTCCTGGTTGCTTGTCTTCCTTCTGAAGCTTCCCAACTCCTGAATCTGCAGGCAGTGCCTTTCCCTCGCCCTTGTAATAGCGGTAACACAACCCTCTCCAGCGAAAGCGCTTAGGTGATGGGACACACACGGTTCCCTGCAGCCGGGTTACCTCCTGCGGTACTTTTGCAGTTGATAGGCAGCAAAGGCTTCCCAAATGAAATATTTATTCTGTATTAGATTTTAGTGTGCTGCATAGAGCTAAAGTCACCAGCTAATAGCCCAACAAAGGACTGAACTGTAATTTAGCCTTAGGAAAAAATTGGCTTGTTCTGACTCGATCAAAAGAAGTCCAGACGTGCAGCACTGCACAAACTTGGGTCACTCGAGTATTCCAGTCCTTGTTTTACTTCTTTTGCCTTAGACTCACTTCCCTATAGCACCAGTGTTTTCAAGAGTGCTTTATATAGGTTTTTTTGGCATAATAGTAACATGAAACAAAAATCAAAAGAAATCTGAAGCCCAGGAAAAAAGGTTATTAGCCAATGTAACATATTTTTTAACAAGCCAAACCAGGAAAAACAGGAAAAATAGATACTGTCGTATCCTGGAGGAAGGATGGGAAAAAGTGCTTTGTGCTGTGTTCCCAGCTGGGGTTTGCTTGGTTCTGTGCCTATGGTGAGATTTTGTCTATACCATAAACATTTGTAATGTGCTTTGAGATCTCTCTAAGTGCAGTCTTAGAGCCAAGCAACGTGATTATTATTACAACCTTCACTCCAGAGTGAAAACTGCAGACCACTTAATACTGTTTTCTCTCAATCCAAGGAGATAAGGAGCTAAGCATCTTGAAAGAGAACTTGCATTTGCAGTAAGTGAAATAACTTTTTTGTGTGACTGCTCTATAGAAGGAGCTAAAAGAAGGTAGGTGGCTATCCTGCGACATGGTGTCAATGCAATTAGTGCTGCTTATTGTTGACTGGGACAGCAGAGGTGGGGAAATTGCAGCTTGTTAGTCCCAAATACATTATGGCCTCCTAATGAACTCCATTTTATAGCCAAACTCCTTTAAATTGTCTCTTCCTGTGATTAATTCACCTCTTTCTCCCCTTTCGGCAGGCTGTTGTTGATAGGGAGTGTCCAGTGTTGAATGAGTAAAAAGTACTAATGCATGTTCTTTCCAAGGAGAGATAACCCTTCTCTAAACATGATGAATGCATCTTTTATGGAGGAAGATACCCTGTGCAGCAAGGGCTTTTGTATAAGCACTGGAAAGCATGTACTGTGGGGGGGTTAGTGGGGCAACTTCTTGCAGCTCCTGGCTGTTTGCATAGCTTTTGGGGCTTTTGGGGCTGCTATTGGAGCCAAAGTGGCCTCATCGTGGCAGCCAGCCAGGTGGGAGGGGAGGGTCCCGCTCACCCCAGCTCAGTCTGGAGCTCCCCACCACCGAGCTGGGGACATCCAGTTGGTGCTTTGTTCCAGGACCGTTTTTTAGGCTCAGAGATTTAGGGCCAAACTGGAGAAGTCATAGCTGGGACCTGAGCCTGTCATTCCTAGTTCGCCTGCTCAGGCAGGGCTCCTGCTCACCTCAAGTTACATTTCTGCTCCAAGTCCTGCAGGCTGGACTCCCCGTTTTTGATCAGTCCTTGCTTACGGAAGGGTCCCCTCAATGCCAGTAGGAGCTGGGCTGGAGGAAGGACTGTGCAGGAGCAGAAGAATGGCGCAAGGGCTGCCTCCCCAGGACAAGCCCTGCTCTGCTCTCCTGTTTACCCAGATGCGTTTTGGCTGAGGGTAAGTAAGAGTTAAAACTGGAGAGGGAAGGTGATGGGACTTGGCATTCTGCAGCATAGAGGTAAAAGGCCAAAAGATGTGTAAATACAGCAGGCTGACTAAAATGATGCACATATATTACCTATATATGTATATCTATTTATATATCTTTATGTGCATACCCACATGTCGCCACGCGAACAAACAAATAATATCACAGCACTCGCAATTATTCATGCACCAGAGTCTTTTTTCCAAATCATCTCTGGCAAGAGAAGACAGCAGTAAAAGAAAGAAAAAAAAAAAACCTCCGCAAGCTGATTATCAAATAAAATACTGTTTTATTTTCTGTCTAATAAGTACAAGAAGTTCCATAACTCCCCTGATTAGGCATATTATCCTTCTTCAGAAAGTCAGCTTGATTTATGCAGAAAGTGATTTGGACATACTTTCCTCTGGCTATAGAGATTTCATAATTCCTGGTGTATGTCTGGAAAATCTCCCCTCGTCCCGAGTCCAAACCAAATTAATGTCTTCCAGAATGACCTGAGGAATTAATGAGGTTTTTGCTGTCAGTTCTGCCCATGCAGGGTCAAGTAAATCATTTGCTGGCCCTTACTCCAGTGTTTTTTGCTGTCTTTCTGACTCCATGTACAATGATAACAAAGTTGCAGATGCCTTTGAAATACGGCATCACTGACACTCTCCGTCCATCTGTTGGGACATATTTTAGGCTCTGTTTCTCTGTCTGCTGTAAACTCTGCCTTTAATGGAGTCAGTAATTGCTGATAAATGGGGTATCAATGAAGTCAGTGTACTGTAGGTTTCCCCATTCTTTTCTGCTGATGTGTGCTATTTAAATCTCTCTGCCATTACTTAAAGTTATTGTGTGTTCTTGTCTTTAATTCCAGCCCCAGCATTCTTGGCCCCAGCCGCGATTTTTAATACATAGCAATACTAGGTACCAAGGAGAGCTGTTTGGCAGTAAACAAGTTATCCTCAATTCCCCACTCTGCTGTCCCCACTAAAGAAAATGTGAAACACATTGAGAGTACATACATTAAGTTTTGAGTAATTCACAGATTTTCTTTCTCTCATGTCATAAATATTTTAAACCAACCCAATTTTGACATCGCAGCCAAGCAATAAAAACCACGATCCATCCCCTCTCCCCCTCTCCTTTGGTCCCCATGTGGTAGAGAGCCTGAAGTAAAACGAGCCCACACTTTATCCCACATTTTATATTACCTTTCTTTATAATTTATCACAGCTTTTAAAGGTATTAAAATCTTATTTAAGACGAGTACTGCTTGCATCTCTGACACTGTATAATCTATAATCTATTAGCCCCCCCAGCTATCTTGGCAGTTATACCTCATTTTCTTGCATGGCATCTGAGTGCAGAATAATGACTCTAATTGCAAAAATAATGACACTTGCAGTAGCATCTGCACCCAGCAGGCTCTTTTAAAACACCCAGGCAGACACAGACCATCTCCAAGCCTAAAGCCACAGAAGAGGCAAAGAGCAGAAGACATGAATGGGAAAACTGGATCACCCTGTTGTATGTGTCCTGTTACTGGCTGCAGCCAAGACTTAGGAAAAAAGTGCAAAGAAATTAATACTGGGTAATTATGGAAATGCCATTACAAAGAGGTGCTGTTCCCAGTGCCCTTCAGCTGATGGATAATTTATGGCCCGAAACATAAGAAACTATTGGTACTGCCTGCAAGGTTAGGGCTGGGTTTGCATCCTGGCACAGCCATATGTTCCTTAGTCTTCCAGGATTTTTGGCTATACTTCGAGAACTCTTGGTTTGCTGTTTGAAGCCTGTTTCATAGTTCCCATAGCCCTCTGGGAAGGGATGCTCGGATCAGCAATTCTTCTCTATTAAGCTGATGGCATCTGACTTTGAAGGAAGAGTCCTCTGCAGCTGACCCTTGGGCCCAGTAGTTTGACTGAGGTAATGATCAGTCTGAAGTCTGTGTTACACTACGTAAACGGTGTGACCTGAAGCACAGAAAATGCAATTTTGTTGAAGCCAAAGCTTTGTGAATGGATCACTGAGATAGCTTTGTGACACAGGGCTGACGTGGCCTGTAGAAAGGGAGGCCAGGGCAAGCAGGGCCACTGGGACTTCTGTGTGACTGAGGAGATCACAAACCCATTGAATGCACACACCTTGTTCTACCAGCTAGTGTCACCTATAGGCTTATAGACTTGCATGACCAGGGTGTGTATATACGCGCTGGAGACTTCATAGACATAGGGCTTGGAGGAGAACTAGGGATCACATGATTCTTCCACTGAACCCCGAGAATCTGCCAGCCGTAGACTGGCAATGGACTTTGCAGTGGAAGAACAATTTCCTTGATTAATTTTGAAATTGTTATGTCTCCTGACTGTTGCAAGCCTTTGGGTTCTTGGATTACGAAGGAGAATTTGACTCTTAACCATGTCCTTTCTACCAAACCCAGGCTGAATCTTTTAAATTTCTTTCCCTTTTTCTCAATTATTTCTGTTACAGTCCTTGAAAATCTTTGTCTTTTTTCTACTTACTGCAGGAGACTGGAATAAAACAGAACACCTTAGTGGCTATTCCTGGTTGTTATATTAAAATGTATTTGTACTCCTGCAGACTAAGTGCCTCTGCATTGCATCAATAGGAGAAGACATTGCTTCAAGAGACCTGAACTCTTCCCCAGCTGATTTGAAGACACTTATTTGGGGTTATTAATGTTTCATAAAATGCTTCAGAACCTTCGTGTGAAAGGATTATGGCATCTTTTGCAAAAGGACAACAACATAAGCTTTGTTCCTCTGCAATTTTATAGATTACAAGGCAAAAGAAATGGTTATATTATAGTTATCTAATTTAAATTTCTGTCAAACAAAGGCCATGGGTTATAATTTAATAAACCCTGCATAAGAATTTGTACCCTTAGATTAAGTTAAAACCTACCTTTCCAAATACGTTGCCTTGATTTAGAAGCCTGACATGGGAGAATCTGCCATGCATGCGGGGGGGTTGCTGAAAGCACTCCCTGTTGTAACCAGCGTGCCTTAATCCTGCTGGTTTCATCTCGTAGTCAGTAGACCTTGTTATACTCGTCTGATGAGGGAAACGTCTCCCTCCGTAGATGGCTGAAGGGCAGTCAAGTCAACTCCTAGTGATCTCTTGGGGAACCCTAGCAGATGTAACCTCTTAAGTCTCTTCCTGTTAGACTCAGACTGCAACCCCATGAAAGAAATTCTCCCTCTTTGCTCAGGGGGAAGCCTGACCTCCCTTTCGCTGTCCTTATTTTGCTGAAAACTTCCTTCCTGGTTCTTTTCCCTGAAAGAAAACAGCTTCTGGATTTTCATTCTTCTGAGACAGATACGGTGTGATGACTCTCATTTCCCCTCTTCCCTTTTCAGTTTCTTCCCCATGCCTTCTTTGCTTTTTATTTTTTTATTTTTTTAAGCATAGATTATGATTTCTGTGTTTTTTGCTACAGCCAATCTAATGCAAGTGAAGACACGGCCTGTTTCTTGGGATGATGTTACAAAATGTTATAAACCTTATATTATTAAAAATTATTTGTTGGGTACCCAACACAGCAAATGCACACTCTCTGGTCTGTTTTTACCTCTTGCCCAAATGGTTTCTACCCTCTTTTTTCCTCTTGTGTTCACTCAGCTTGTAACTTGTGAGATCGCTTAAATTGAAGTTACCCCCAACCTGGCATGACCAGAGGAAGAGGCTGGGTAAAGAAATCAGTCACTTCTTGTTCCTGCCAGGTATGTCCAGGAAGTTTGGGTGGTGCTCCCCACCACAGTCAGCCAACAGGGCTCGCTGACAGCCGGCAGTGTCCGCACATATCCTGGCCAGCACTGGGCAGCAATGCCAAGTGCAAGTAGGATTGTGATGGAGCCATTCAGTCCTAGGTTGAGACTGTACACATGTCCTCTTCCTCTTTTTTTTTCTTTTTTTTTTTTTTTTCCCATTAGCCATATTCTTAAGGACCTGTAGGGTTGATCCCACTTCAGACTAGGCCCTCTGTTGTCCTTGTGAAGCTGTGCTTTCTTCTTTTATTGTAATTAATTCTTACGGTCTTTCTAGAGAAATGGCTCATGAGCAAAAAAGTCAACTTCCTTCTCACGTTTGGAAGAGTTGATTTTGAAAATCACATCTTCAGGCTTCCATTCAGGGTTTTATTCTATATTTTCTGAGTTTCACTCTTTATTGTTTTGTATTATAAGGCATTGCCATTACCATTAGGTGTAAGAAGCTTCAACATTTTGCTGTGTTGAATCACTGTTTAAATGAAGGCTTCTATTCAGATTGTTTGTTGCTGTGAAAAATAAGAGACCTAGCCTTAACTATTGCCCTGCTTACTCAGTTCCAGAGTATCTGTTATAGCGCTTAAATATACACAGTAGCTACATCAGAGCTTTCCAATTGTTTTGGACAAAGTGAGTACTGGAGTCGTTGGAATTTCTCATGGGCAGCTACACATTGAACTTTCAGCTGCAGAATGCAAAGTCTTACAATTACATGTGTGGCAATAGCCTGTCTGTGGCTCATTTGCCATGATCTCATCTGACATCAGGGTATGTGTCCCAGTTGTGGAACCCATGGGATTCTTGAGTACATCATACTAGGGACGTCAACATCTTGAGGCACCTCAAAATGTACAGAGATGTCTATTGCTTGTGATCCCTTTTTGGTTTTTTTCCACCTCCCTCCATTACTCTTTCATTTCCTTCTTAGTTTTATGTGAGTTGTATAAAATCTAAATTCAGGGAAAACCTCCCCCCCACCCTTCACTTGCCCTTCTATGAAGTATGTTAGCACAAACATCTTAAACTTGTAAACAACTCATGTCCATCCCAGGTTTCATGTATGTTAACCTCTGCACTTAGTTTGTACAGCTCAGTTGTGATGGGTTTTTATTGGCTTCATATTCATAATCTTTTTAATCTTCATGTTAAAGTCGCATTAAAAAAATCTGCTATGAGAAATTTTGAAAAAAAGAAGTCAGGTTTTCTAAGTAGTTTGGACAAAAGACTTCAGTTTTTGATAAAAAAATGGAAACCCAAAGCTTTAAAAATACAATTAGAGTTTTTGTGAAAATATTGAGATTTCCATTTAAGTGTTTGTGGGATTTTTGAAAATCAAACTATTTTACGGGGGGGGTGGGGGGGGGTGGGAAATCATTTCCAGTTTTTGTCCAGAAAATTTTAACCCTAATGAAAATTTCCATGAAAATGTTTGCATTGGTCTAAAAGCAGTTTCTTTACCCCTCTTCTCCAAAAATATTTCAAAAGAAAACATTTCTATATGCTACTTGATTTCCCTCTCACACCTGTGTAAACCAAATGCAATTCCATTGAAGTGAATGAAGTTATGCTGTTAGAAGAAAGAAAAAACCTAAGCTCGTTGCATTTGAATAGATGACTTTGTCATTTAATAAGCCAAGTTTGTTCTAAACAGAACCCCCTAAATGCAGCGATTCAAATGCCAGCAGCCAGCAGTGCCACAGCCAGCCCTTCAGCCATGCAAAGCAGCTCAGATGGTTCTCTGCCGTTGACTCTGCAACGTTTCTTTATTTAAGACTAAAACCAACAGAGGCATAGAAAGGGGAATGGGCATGGAGGATCATGAGGCGTAAACCACTAACTCTTCCTGAGAGGTGGTCAGTGCTGAGGTGCTTTGACACGACCATGTAGAAAGTCTTCACTGCTGTAGTTGGTGCTGAGTAGAAATGCAAAGAACTTCAGTCCTCTCATTCTGCTCATCTTGGAGTCCTGCACCCGCCTTCCTACAAATATCCAAACCTGAATCTCCCATGACAGAGGAATGAAAACAATGGATACCAGCATCATCACTGATACTCTGTAAGTGATCTGGGCCTTTTCATTGTACTTGATCGTAGGTAACCATGAGAAATCACTTCATTGAACTGGCGCTGGAAACGTCCTGACCTATGGCAATAGGTGCTAAAGAACAGGCAGGGAGTAGGATAATAGTCTGGTTCTTTCTGGCAACATCCAACTTGTGCAATAACATATGAAATGCTACTTTTCTTGTGGGAAAAAAGGAGAAAAATAGATGAACCTTGCATTCATAGCAAGGGAAAAGTATGCAGAGGTTCTGTTTCCAACTGGTGCTTTTAATTTTGCCATGGGAAGAAAGGCCTGGGAAAGTCATCACAGCTTCCAAAATATGTACCCCACTGTTCCGGATACAGACACTTCTGGAAGGGCTGCCATGATTTTTGGTGGCACAAATACCTGCACACTGCGTTGTAAGAGCAAGATCTGGAAGCAGGGCAGTGGTTAGCGGGCAATCTGCCTTTTAAGTTCAGGGACTGAAGACTTGAAAGTTGAGATTTACCCAAATTATACCCCTGAAGACAAGTTTTAACGCCCACTGGTCTTCACCGCAACCATAAAACTACACAGAAACATCTCTGCAGCAGTCCTTTCTGCGATGCAATTTGTACTAATTTTTCCAAGAGTCCCACCACTAGTATTACTTAGCAGCTGAGATGACAGACAAGACTTCCATCTTTAGAGCCTCTTTCAGAGAGCTCCTTCAGCCAAGTGCCCTGTGGGTTTTCCCTCCTATTAATTCTCTCCTTTTTTTTTTTTTTTTTTTTTCTTTTCACAAGAATAAAATGATGAAGGAAAATTAATTTTCATTGCAGTGCAATGAACTGTGAAAGAGACTCTTAGTTGTGGTCTGGAATGCAGACACTGCTGGCTACCTTCTCAGACCATGGCTAATCACAGCACTGACAGACTGGGGCTCACGGGCTGAGCTGTACGCCTCAGCGCAGCCTCTGCTGCGGCAAGCCCAGAACGCACCGTGTGCCGAACTCCTTGAGGCGCTGGATAAAGGATGATTGCTGACAGTAGATCAGGGAAAACTCGTTTGGAGCTATTTCTTCCTGCTAGTCACTGTAGTGGTGTTATTCTGCCATCTTTGAGATGCTTTGTTTGGTCCCTTCTTATTAATGTCTAGCTATAATTCTTTGGCTTGCTTTTGCAGGATGATCGCTGGTATTTCCACAATAACAGACTGTGGAACATTATTCATACTAACCTCGGAAGCAGTGGGAAAAGCATGTGCTCGTGTTGCCCATGCCCCTGTGCGCTCCTGGTGACTGCAGCTGAGCACACAGGGAGGAAAGACAATTGTGGAACATGTCCATGGAACAATTCTATGAAACGCTCTGGACTCAGCGTGCTTCTACCACTCTCCTCCTTTTTGACAGCTTCCTGCAAACACTCAAATGGGGGGCTGCTCAGCCGATTGCCAAGTTTTCATTGTTCTTCTTGCAAATACCCATGCTTGCATGTGGGCAAGGTACTCGTGTGTGAATGTAAGTGCTGGGGATTAACGACGGAAGTACCCTCTCTCATGTATCGTGTTTCACTCATTTCATCACAGATTAGGAACAGCCCAACCAGAAATGGTGACCAGTCCCATATGCGAAATAACGAGCGATTGGTTGGAAAAAACTCTTCTAAAACCAAAAAGGCACCCTAGAAAGCTGTGTGAACACAAAGTGTTCTGTAAATAATTGCGAAGAGTGGAAAACCTCCGCTCTGAACTGAACCAAACTCAAACTCTGTGGCTAGATAATCTGTGAGTCTGAAGAACTGTATTTGTCTTTACTGAAAGTCATCTGCGTATTCTGCTCCAGGTGTGTTGGCGCTTTTTATTTAGAGTGGATGGGAGACTGATGTGGAAAACCCAGGAAACAATCAACTAAACTAGCCATGACTATAATCTAATCATTCTTGATAGGCAGGTAGTGCGTCTTTCAGGTGTGAGGTACAGCCTCCTCCCCACAGCCATACTTAGGAGCAAGAGAGGGGTAAATCACACACTTGAAGGTCCCTGAGTTGGGAATATGGATCTGGGATGACCTGGTATCTGTGGTAGAGCCTCGTGCACTACTTACCTGGTCATCAGCTGCTGGTTCTTGACTTGCCTAAAGGGCTGCAACAAAGACTACTAAAATTCACTGAGTACTTCCCCCATGAGACTCTCTGTGTGTCCCCACTGTGCCAACCACATTTTATGGTCATGGCTGGAAGGGCAGGTAACTGACCTCTGCCCCTTGCCCGCAGGTAATACAGCCTTGCAGCGGATGGCTCCTTCCTTCTAGAAAGCCCCAGAGCCGTTCCAGAGCCAGGTTGCAAAGCTGAGCTGTTACCGGATCAGGATACCGACAACCCCAAGAGACAGGGGCAATGAGGGCTGTCACGCTTCTGCTTTCCCTGCGAATCCCAGTGACTCCCTACAGTCTTTTGGGGAAGACCCAGCGGACCAAATAGTACCCCTACACTGACTCTGGGACCAGAGGAGTGTCACTGTTTCCCACGACCATGCCTGCTGTGGCAATAGGCACCTCCTGTGACCAAAGCCTCCTTTCCTCAATGGGAGGCTTGGCCTCGCTACCAGCTGAACTCAGGAAGCTGTGGCATTATTTATTCTTCTAATCCTTGTGATTTCTCCCTGAGAAAGCAAAATGAATCATGCCAGGTCTGAGATTCCCCAGAGACATGGCTGTGTTTGGTACACATGGCTTTAAACTCGTCCCTTCCACCCTTTGATGATTAATGGCCTGTGATCTTCCATGATTCATGGCATCCAGGAGACATTATTTTCTGGGATGCAAGAGCTGGACAGCATGTTTTCCTCATCAGTTGCCGGCTGTGGTTATAAATGCCTCATCTGCCTTATCTAGGATGTTGGTAAAGGTTGTCAGCGAGGGAAAAGGGGAGCTGGATGAGAGGGAGAAGGAGAGAGCCTGTTCCACCATTGACTTGCTCCTCACTCAAGGCCAGACACTTGGCGCTTCTCTCAGCCTCTGTAGGTTGAGCTTTCCCTCTCCTTGGTGTAGCCTGAGCCTTTCCTTGTCCTGAGGCTGAATTCACTCAGGCTCCCTGAGACCCTTGGAGGGGATGGTGTGGAAAAAGAAAACCGTTCAGTGGCTGCTTTTAACTTGACAGTGATCCTGCACACACCTGTCCGCAGAGCCGGCCGTGCCAGAGAGCTCGGAGAGCTAGGTTCACACCGTGCCATGCAGTGCACATTTAGGTTGAATTACTGTACTTAAATAAATTTTCATTTCCATGCACTTGATATACACTTTTTGCCCCCCCCCCCTTCCTCTCTCCCCATTGGCAACTGAAGGAGCCATTTTTCTTCCTGACGCCATCTTGGCACTCTCTCTACCAGCATGTGAAAACAGCCGAAGTTATACATATGGAGACCTCATCCTCAGTTGCCTAATGGATTCAGAAGACATCCTGAATATTCATCATTTCGCTTTTTATGAGCACCTTGGCAATTGCCTCCGAAGTTAAAGACTGTTGTAAATTAAGGAATGGCACTTGGTGAATACCAATTTATCTGCATTTCAAGACTTCCCTCACCCCCACCTCCCCTCCACACAATATTGAAGTTCCTGTAGTCTTTGTGAATACAGGGCATTGTTTCTGTGCTGCCGAGGCAGAATTGTTTGTGCATCCCTGAAGACTGTGAAATGTCTGCGCCGGGGCTGCTCATTTAAACTCCGTGCACTTACTGTACCCTCTCCGGAACTCCCTTCCTGGAGAAGCCAGCAATGACCTTCTCAGAAGTAATGTTAAACACATGCTGAGGAAGCTTGGCTCCTTGACAGGCCCTTTTAATTATTAGTTGTAAATTAGCAAATCATGTTATTTTCAGTTTCATATCACTGGCTGCTTTGCTGCATGTGGGATCCTCCAGGTATACAGTCCCCACGCGGTCCCTGAAACACACACAGACACACACATATATATATATATACGTGTATATATATATATATACACACACACACACTGGAGGCAGACTCGCCTAGCAATGCTTTTTCAACATACATAATTTTTCTACACACCAAAACATTACCCCATCCAGAGTAATGATGGTGCAGAAATTAATACAGTGGATTAATTATGGTTAATAGTCACTGAGTGTTTTTTGAACTTGTATCAAGTTCACAGGGAAAATCCCTGCTTGCAGAGAACACCCTGCTCAGCTGAGAGCAGGAGGACAGAAGAAGCAGGACACTGAAGCACCGAGGGCTCTGTCGTGCAAGATGCTGAGCACTCTTCCTGGCCTTGCCAAACTAATTGGACTCAACATCTTCAGTGAAATTAAGCACGACCTGCTTCCCTGAGGTGATACAGAAATCCTGTGGCAAATCAAAGGGTCAAACCTGGTTTTCTCAGGTCTCATTGTAGTCTTAGCTCCATCTTTATTCATTGCTGGGCCTCACTAAGGTTTTCATAAACACAAAGAGTGTTGCTGACACTCATAATTTTACTGGGAATGTTTGCCATTTGTTTCCTAAAGCTCTGGCTCCCGGAACCACATTTATATGACAACCTTAGCTGTACAGGGGAAATAAATGGTTTCTAATCCTTGTTCTTGCAACAGAAATCTTGGAAAGACAACCAGGAATGCGGAAAACCCAGAGAGCAAATGAAAACACCCCTAATATGTTTCCAGTTATAACAATCTCACAGTTTCTAAGTCAATCTTATGTACTGTTTAATTTTGGTGTGGAAAAAGCTGGTTCTTGCTTTTGCAATGTTCGTGTCACAAGCGCTGTGTAATGTTCGTGTCACAAGTGCTGTGTGGAGGTTGCGGGTGCTGAGGAGAAGGTGACCAGCCTGTGCTGTCCCAGTATCTGTGGTGGGTGATGGGCACTGCAGCTGGGTCCTGCGGGAGGGCAGCAGGTTCCCTGACCTGCTGTGGGGCTGCTGTGGGGCTGCCAGGCCACGAGGGTGGCAGGCAGAGCCCCCCGGCTACCCCAGGGAGATGTGGCAGGGGTGAAGATGGGAACTGCCAGTGGGCAAGGCAGAAGGCTCCTTGCCTGCCTTGCACCAGCGTGTCTCTCTCCCAGACTGTGCTCCAGGGCCCTGCGGCTGTGTGTGGAGGTGCCATATGGCATATTTTCATTTTTCCTTCTTTTGTTTTATTTGAAAGGAGCCTGGGTTGTGATGCAGGGGGGCTGACAGCAACCCAGGGAGGTGCACGAAGCTGGGCAGACCACATAGCATTCGCACTGGATGGTTGTGGTAGGAGGATGGCTCTTCAGTGATCACTTCTGGGGAATCTTCAGACTTGGCCAGAGAGAGAGAGAGGGGGAGAATAAGTGCAGCACGTTAGGAAGGACTTCAGGGATGTCAGTGTGGTAGCTGATGCCAAGAAGAGTGAGGAGAGGGGCACCTCACTGGGCCAGAGAGGACTTTAATACAGTCAGCACAGCTGGAGGGGTCTCAGGGGCTGAGATGCAAGGGCAGGTGTGAAGTTACTCGCCAACCTTCTCTGAGAGCAGGACAGGAAGGAGGCAAATCTGGATCCTTGCATTGTCGGGTTTTGCTGTCGACATGGGCGGGTGCAGCCTTGATCTCCTCAGATACCTGCTGGAAATCACTGTTCGTCTGACCAGATCTCTCTGGGACATTGTGGAGATGGGAGACCACAAGCCAGCCGCTCTCAGCAGGAGCAAGCTCGATGTGTGGGGTGGGCTGGGGGCTCAACCTGTGTGAGCCGGGTGGTGGGAGGCAAAATAAGCCCCTGGGCTCTGGGTCCCATCCACAAGACACAGAGCCTTTCTTTTTCACTTCAGTTATCCCCCAGCTGCCTGGGACCCATCAAAGGGCTCCTCTTCTTCATCTGTATTATGAATTGCCCATCAACAGTTTAGTTAGTATCCATGGGTCTAGACTAAAAAGAATAATTTTGTTTAAAAGTGCTGTTTTATATATGTGTATATAAGAAGATGTATGCACACACAGGGAGTATAGCCAGCCATAGGGCTTGTGGAAGAGTACAAAAGAGAAAGATGTTGAAAGACTGTTATCACTTTCCATTTATGTTCATACATGAAATAGAAAAATTTTCACTAGCTGTAGTTTGTGATCTTCTGATCTGGATCAGAATTCCAAAAATTAGATCTTTCTTCTGGTTTATATTTATTTAAAAAAAAATATGCATAAGAAAAGACACACTGAGAAGAGGCATCAGCTCTGAGGCTTCCAAGGTTACAGTCAGTTAGGAAGAGTGCTTTTCCTTCAAGTTTAGTACTTCTGCTTTTATTGCAAAAGAGGCTCTGAAATGCCTCCTCAGACACAGGAGAGGTGCAGTTATTGTGGTTAGTAGGTAGATGGCTGCTCACTTGTGCAGAATATTGTCTGTGAATCGAACTGCAGGAAAGTAGGTGAAGCCAGGAGCGATGAAAAGCAGGATTAATTATGGAGATGGCTAAAACTTTCTGTGAGTCTTCGTGATGCTTGCAGCAATTTATCTCCAGGGTGATGAGAGGCTGCAAATACAATTCTTCAATGAGACATGGGTTTTGATCTGATAAACCAGAGAAATACACTACTGCATCAAGTTTTAACTGCTACCTCCCTGGGTGCCTCCAGAGCGAAGGAGGAAATATTTTTCACAAGCAAGAATAAGGAAATTATTGAGATCAGTCTTCACTGACAAGGCAGCATTAGAGAAGCCCTTTGCATGGGCACAAATGAACAACAAATCTGGCCTGAGGTTGATGCATTGATGGAAGGAGGACTCAGGAAAGGGAAACGATTAATACAGTCTGAACTGAAAAAGTTGGATGGGTTCAGATTTCATGCAAGTGTGTTTACCCTCTCTCTATCAACATGCTTCTTTATAGCTGGGTTTCAAGCTGTATAATTATATTCTGATGCTGTAACCATCTGATAAGCCTTTGCATTGCTATGTATTTTTCATGTCTGGACCTCAAAAAGCTGTCCAAGCACTAACTGAACTTTGCGTAGGATGCGAAGCTGGCCAGTATTACGGTCCCTTCTAGGGGAAATGAAGTGCAAAAATCCTACAGTTAATGTTAAAGAAAGTGGCTGATTAAAGGTCGCAGGCAAGAATTGTCAACTCCCAAATGGCACCCCAAAATTTTCTGGCTGGGGGAGAGCTACAAGACATTTTCTGCATGCTTGGGAGGGGGAGGTGAAAGGGAGGTGGAAAGCTGCTTCTGGGGTAGCCCATGGCTACCCTAGGCCCTGGGCAGAATAGCTGTGGCTTGTGCGGTGTGGGACCCCTGTGAGCCAGCCACTGCGAGGGAGCAACCATGTATTTACACATAAGCTAAAGGAGTTTGTTTGGTCAAGGTCATAGGAAAGGCTTTGCAAATTTTCAGAGAATCTGCGGCTTTAATTTAAATTTTAATTGCAATTCTAAAATGCAGCTCTCTAGAAGCTGCATTTTGTCATATCAAACCTTGGTCCTCTCTGATGGTGCTCACAGAAAAAAATGAGAGAAGTGAAATTATCTGGTCCTTTATGAAATCTGGTTCAGAGTGATTAGCTTGATTTCTGAATGACTCAATGACAAACTCTAAGGTAAAATCAGATCTGCTGCTTAATCTTTGTGAATTGTTGACAAGACCACACCTTCTGTCTTCATTCATTAGTGCTCATTATACACTATTGCATTGGAAACTGTTTTGTTTGTATCTTACATTTTTGCCTTTGACAATACTGAGAGGAAAAAATTCTTTCTTTCCTTTAGGGAAATCTGCGTCCTTTCTGTTGGGAAAATCTGTGTCTGACTCTAAATCAACTTTGTCGGTCTTTGAAGAAATATATGTGAGCATATATACATGACTGGTCCCAAACCAGAAATTGCTATTGTCACCAAAAAACTAGATAAAATTATTACTTGCTGATGAGAAATGTTCTCTTAAGTTTGTATTCATTATGCTAATTGATCATTGCAAGAGACACAATAACTTATTAATACCTGGGAACTTTAGGGGATTATTTACAATTGCAAATATTTGTTTAAAAGGTTATGACCGAAGAATGCAGAAAAATGCATCAGAACTCTTATAAGAACTTTAATTGGCTATCAAAAACCATCCACAATTTATTCAATGTCTCCTTCCAGGAGAATATATTGTTAGTTCAGCTGCAACTTCTTAACTTCATCATATTTTATATACTTGGCCATCATGTATTGCCACAAAGTATACTGTACGGTGTGATTTAAAATGTGTTCTGATTAAGTACACAGAAATGGTCCCATGCACCATGCAAGGAACGAGGGGGACATCATGAGTACCCATTGTTTAAGTGTAGATATTTTTAATGATCTTTTGTTAGGTAAGTCTTTTAATCTTATGCTTTGACTGTGCTATACCTTTATTTGTATTCTAGGGTATTGTTTCAGTTGCAGACCTGAAAATCAGGCAATGTCTTTCATCTCCCCCACTCTCATCACACATCAGTTGAGAAGGAAAATGTAGGGGAGGTGCCTCCATGGAAAATGAAAATGAGAAAAAACCGGCCAAAAATCATCAAGAGAGATTGATCAGCTGAAAGATGGAGTGAAAGACTGAGAGTACCATTGAGGGAGCATGCTGTTGATTCTATTATTGCTACAATGGTACTTACCCAGGACCTAAAATTTTGTTGCACCTTGAAAAGAATACAGGTAATTTAGTAAATGTAGAGAGAAAGGCAATAAAGATGATTGGAGGCTTCTCTACAAGGAGGAGTTAGAAGGTCTTGTTCCCTTCAGCTCAGAAAAAAAATGGCAGATCTGGAATCTGACAGATGCCTGTGAGGTGCTGAAGCTGGCAGGGAACATGAAGAAATAATTAACTGCAATGTACTCATACAAGTACTAGCAACAGTGCGAGGCAGCAGTTATAAAAGCAATGGAGGAAGATACGAGATTCCTGGATACTGAGCCTCATGGAGACCGAAAGTACTAATGAATTCTGCAAGGGATGAGACGAATTCGTTAAGGATAGGTCAACCAGTGACTCTTCAAAGTGATTGTCCATGTGTGACTTCTACCTCAGGAAATCCAAACCTCTTGCTTCTTGGGAACTGGCTGAGTGTAATGGGGATGAATCACTCTGGGATATGTGCCCTGGTTCTTCTGTGCTTTCCCTAAACGTCTGTTCCTGGCCCATATAAGAAGCCAGACACTTCTTAGTCACATACACAGAAGACTGGACTCACCAGGATGAACTAAAAAGTCAGAGCCCCATCTCCTATATTGACTGGTTTCTATTAGTGACGTTACCATGGAAAGCCCTTCCCCGTCACTACGAGCCTGCACCGCTGAAACCTTGAAGGCAGACTTGTATGATGAGCACTGCCTTCTAGCAGTGAAGTTACAGATGAGAATAATATTAACAAAAATGAAACAAGCAGAGATTTGGCTAGTGTGGCAGGCAAAAGTATACTCACACTCAAAATACAATTATTAATATTTTTAGCAAACGTGACAAAGGATATCCCAGTGCCTTTATCAACTTTTAAAAATAAAGGTATTTGCCTCGGAATCTCCTTGTCCTGGAATCTCCAATACCTAAACCAGCAATTAAGAGTTTTACTTCCAAGGGAAGAAAAATGATTTATTGGGAAAATTTTAGATTTTTTTTTTTTAATGAACCCTAAGCCTTATCTTGCATGTCAGTCATCCTAACGCAGGTGTTTCCAGTTTGAAGATGAAGAGTAAGTTTTGTGTGAAGGCTATGTCTATGAAAAGCTGGCTCTTCCCTTCTTTTTAAAGCAAAGGAGCTGACCTCCAGTTTCTACAGAGAATTCAGAGTGCAGGAGGGTTAAGAATAAATCAGTGCTTAGGTTCTGATGATGAGGAAGGAATTTGAAGCAGCTGGGCAACTTGGGGAAGACATTACAATGAGGAGAAAAGAAGGATGCAGACCCATGATCCTTGTGGTTAGAAGCCTGTTAGATGTGGAGAGTAGTTAAATTAGACCCTGTGATACTGCAAAAGTGGAGTCCAAAATCCTGCAGTCATGAACAACGACTAGAGTTAATCGGCTCAGAGTAAGGATCCTGGTGTTCATCACCAAGGAACAAATCTGGGTTCCCTCACAGCTCAAGCTGACTGCAGAGGTCTCTCTATTGACTTCGGTCCTGAGGTTCTTGTGTACACACAAGTCTTGAAGTTCTTGTGTCTAAGCCACTGCTAATGCACTCTGCTACCAGCAGCTGAAGGGGGCAAGCCAAGAGCTTTGCCAATTTGCATTGGTTCTCAGAGATCCTGGGGACTCATAAAAAAGGTAGAGCTTTCTCCAGGGACTTAAACCAGAAACACAGTCAGCCCAGGACCAGAGAGTGCATTCCTAAGCAAGAACTGCCCTTCCAGCTATCCAAAGGTTGTGCTGTGAGCCGCACGGGACCATTGCTAGTGTCACGCGTCTGCTGTCTGCGTGATCAAGAATGTGGTTGCCTATTCGAAAAGGAGACGATGAACGACATCTTACATATAAAATACTTATTCTCACAGTAAGAAAACAAAGAAAATGAATTTTTCCTCTTTAGCTGAATATTCCGCTCATTTCTTTTCTGCTCTAGGGCTTCCAGCTTTCTAACCTGATGAGTTATGGACAGTCATTCTTTCCAGCGTTAGCTGAATTCTAATTATACATGTTCTGAAGAGCACGAGGCAGACCTGCTGGTAGAACATTTGGTGCAGAGACCATAATAAATTCCACAGAGAGCTTGACATGCCTTGCCATAGATGCAATATTCATTTCCATCGCCACAGAAGAGATGAGACTCTGAGCCAGAGTTTAAAAAACGTTGTGCTCCTTTACTAGGATGTGTGGGTGGATCAGCGTTGGCTGTGCAGCTAAAAGGCTGCCTTGTAAGACAACTTCAGTAGAGTTAATATCTAGACATTTGTAAATTGTATTTTACAAACACAAAAGGATGGAAGATGCAATTAAAACCAGATCTATAAGATACAGAACTGTCACAATTTTAGCAGTCTTTTTATTTTGGGATAAAGCTGAAAATAACACATAGAGAGCATGAACTATGTCGAGAAATTTTATCACATGATCTTTTACTCAAAGATCTTCTCTCTGGAAATTAGGCTGTAAAATGCTTACAGTAAAAAGCAACCCTGAAAAGAGCATGGGTTTATTGTCAGGCAATGATTTACAGAATGAATATATTCAGTTTTCAAGTAAAAACATTTCATTTTTTTCAACCACCAGGCCTGCAAATCCATCCTGGGACCTCGAAGCAGATTCTTTTCTTGTTTCTCATGGATAGCAATAAAGTTTCTAAAGACCATCTGTGGAAAAGGCCTGACATGTCTACAGACTTTGCAAGCTTATTTGGATTTTGGAAAAAGATGGAGAACATATACATAAACGTGGAAATTTCCCTTCTTTTTACAGATTATCTGTAGCCCAACTAATAAGATGCTGAGAGAATATTTACAGGACAAATAGTAAACCAGCAGTAGAAGCAAGGAAAGCGAGGTGTTGTCTGGTCTTGTGCTCAATGTATTAGGACATGTTACTCGGTAAATGTACAGAGGGATGTTTGTTTTAAGGAAGGAAGGCTGTGGGAGTTGAGGAGAGGGAAAACTTTCAGCTCTTCCTCCCTGTTGACTGCTGGGGTTTCCATGTATTGTAACAGGCTGCTGGGGGCTGGGAGACTGGAAGATGTCTTCCCCCTGCACAGCTCCTACCTGCTGCAAATGGAGGGATGCTGTGAAGAGCAGCTGTTTGAAGACAACCTTCCTTTTCCTCTCCTGGAATGAAAATAGTTTTCTGGGAGCTGCTTGGACAGACAAATCCTTGCTACAACAGCACAACTGGCAGGCAGCGTGCACTGTGAGCACAGAATCAAAGGCTGATGGGTGCTCAACCACCAGGCCTGGGCTCTGACACATCTTGGAAAGCTGAGAACAGGGCTCCTGATACCTAAGTGTAAGTCCTGTTAACCACAGGCTACTGAACGAGAACAGCAGCTTGTCCTAGAGACCCCACCTAACCCTTTGTACCACTGTACCATTTGCCTCCACAGCTGTGGACACCTTCCTGCTGACCAGATGTGTCCAGATGTGCCTGCTTTTCCTGCTCTTCAGTGCAGTTTCACTTCCCTGCTGCTTCTTCCCAGACAGCCAAGACAACGCTCCTGGCCTGTCTGCTCCCACCTGCCCACCACTCCCTTTTCAGGCAGTGTGGGGCTGATGGAGCTGCTAGCCTGAAGGAGCAGTTAGGACCACATCCCTTGTATTGGCTGGATCCTTTTTCCTCTGCCCAGGTGGGCAGATGTATATTAATCATTGTATAACTAGGTAAAAACTCATGGGTGAAAAGGTAATTTACTTTTGTGAACCGTGGCACGTACGGCTGTATGTCAGACGGCTCTACTTTCTGTTTGATGCATCTCTGCATTTTCAACATGGTCCTGTGGCCAGGGATGCTCAGGACTGGCAAACAGTTTCCTTTCAAGGCTGCTATCACTGAGGAGGTAGCAGCCACATTTCATCCTCTTACAGAGATGTTACTTTTGTTCCCTCTTGCTTTGTTGTTTCCCATTATATATAATACCAGTCATTCAGACTCAGCGTAAATGTTTGTTCAGAATAGGGGATGGAAAAATGTAAGAATAATTCTGGTAATGGAAGTAGAATATAAACAAAGAGCTTAGAGAAAGTGGAGAAGCAGTGGAGAGGTTTCCTGTTTAAAAAAGGAAAATGGAAAAATTAAAATGGCTACTTATGGAAATGTAGAATAAACCTTCCACAGTTTAATGAAAAAGGAAGAATTTGGATCTGCTCACAGGTCCACAAGGTATTTTAACACAGATAGTGGCAAAAAAGATAATGTTTCTTCTTTTGGGAATATGACTTTTGTAGTAGCTAAACACACATGATTTTCACGTGTCTTCATGTTTCTGTTTCACAAGAAACAGAGTATGGGTACTTGACAGCACGATGCAGACACAAAGGTGTGTGCAGATTGCGCTGCTCCTGACAGCACTGGAGTGGGAAACGAAAATCACCACATTTAGTTTAGCCCTTGCCATTACTGCTGGAAAGGAACCTCTCAGATATGGGCATAAAGGGTCTCACCAGGGATCCTCCCTTCTTCCTCCCTGAAATCCTAAGATCCTCCTGAGACCCAAGTCTTGCATCTCAGCAGGCTCTTGGGACCCTTGTTTTGGAGGATGGGATGTATTTCAGAGCTTCCTAGTCACCCTAACATTGCTGCATTGACCTTTTCAACATGCTAAAGGAAAGAATATTTCCTAGGATATTTTTTTTTTGGCTTAAGTGCATGTGTTTCACTTGTTATTTCAGATTTATTGGTGTTTACTTATTGCTGAATAATGAGCCTGAGGGTAATGGAAATCTTAATAGGCTAAAAAATCGGAGCCAGTGTCATCAAAAGCTTCCTGTTCTTTACTGGTGCAGTGTTGCCTCTTTGTTTGCTTACTCTGCAGGACAAATGTGTTTGCTGCAACATTTTGGCTGAAATCCTGGTTCACACTTACAACAGGGATGGGATTTCATCCTGTGAACTGTCTGCCTGTGGGAAAATGCGAGGGAGGTGGCTGTCACTCAACCCTGGAGCATGGCGGGGCTGTGCACATGTGTCACCACAAAGCTCTGAGGATGTGCTAAGTGATCTGTGACACACAGTGGAGCTGGGCCTCTGGTGTCCTGACCAAAGCTGGCCATGTCAGTGATGTCAACCAGGCCCAGGGCAACATGGTGTGAGTTGTGGAGAACCCCTGGGATGCAGTGGGGACATGCAGAGAGTCAGGTCATGGCTCAGATGCCCTTTCAGATGATGCTACCCTGGCTGAAGTGTCGCATATAGCCTGTAAATGCTCAAGTGGCCAAGTCAGGGTGAAACTCAACAGTTTTGAGGGTTGGATGGTAATTTTACCACCTGCTACAGGCAGTGGATCAATGTTTCTAAAAGCCATGGGATACTTCAGTTTCAGTGCTGCTAACACCCTTGGTTATTTTCACCGTGGGTGTTTTGTGGAGGGCCACCACCACCTGAAGAACTACAGAGTACATGAGCTCCCCAAGATATGCAATGACCTCTTGCAGCCAGCTGTGACAGAAAGGGGATGTAGCCTGCATATCATCTTGTGTTTCTCTGGGCTGGCTGACACCCCTGAGTTGAGGGTCTCTCTCAAGATATTTCACCCCAAACCTTCACCTGTGGGTGCTCACTGGGGAGCCAGAGCCAAGCTCTGCTCCCACCTGGCCCTGCAGCAGCAGATCAGCCTCCCAGAGGGAACACCACAAACCCTTCTACCCATTCCTCCAACTGACCTGGTCATTTCCATTTGGTGGAGGAGACAGAGAGGAAGAAACATGTATGCACAGTCCTAAGATGAAAATTACTTTAGCCCAAAAAATTTTTAACACATCAACTGACCTGTAATTTCAAGCCTCTGCTAACAAGAAGGACTTCTGATGAGCAGCGGGAGTGCTTTGTAAAGGAATTTGCAGACCAGAGGTGCTCACCATCAATTTCCTGCTGTCTACGATTACTATCATTGCATTTTTGAGGCACTTTTAAAATAAACTATGCAATGATGTAATGCACACAAAAGGGCTGGGGTGGGAGTGCAGGGAAAGGAAAAGAAGCAGCATCTGGATTTTGACTGGTATCTTCTATAGAGCATCTTGATGTCTGTAATTAGTGTCATGTTATGAGAGCTTAAAAAAATAAAGGCGCCAGAGTTCCAAATAAAACATAAAATGGCTTTGATAGAATAAATGTTACTATCATTGTTTAAAAATGTTGTGACCTGTCTGCTATAGTTTCTGAGAAAGATATTTTCCAGTGCTGCTGCTCTTGCTCTGACTCTTTTTTAAATTCTATTATTACAGATAAGGACAGAGGAAAATCCTCAAGACAGACTTGTTATAAATCTCTGTAACACAATGCCAGCATTGTCTCTCCTCAAGCTGGACGTCTAAATTAAAATAGGCATGATCTTTAACAGAGCTCTGAAACACTCTGTTCTACAGACACTTTATCCCCTTTATTAGAGAACATTAATAATTCAAATGTTATGGCTTAGGTTAGGCAGACCCATTTGTCTGGTGTTGGAATAATTTAGCTGTACTCCACTGTTCAGAGCTGTTTTGATACCCAGTGGGTCAAATTCTGCAGCCTCTTTGAAAGACATGGGAATTTTACCTGCATCTTGGCTACGTACTGGGGAGGGAGACACAAATAAGAAGTCCTGGAAACCTTTTCCTTGACCTTTAGCATGCACAGAGAATGTACAAACACGCACTCCCAGCCCAGTTTTGCAGACTGCATAAGGCAACATTTCCATTTCAGCCAGTTGGATTTTTGCCTGAGCAAGGCCTCTAGTTTTGGGATCTAAAAACTCTACATAAACACACTTGCAAAAACACATATGCAACCCACCTTAGCGGTAACATTTCCTCCACGCTTTTATTTTACTATAAGTAAAATGGGATTTCTTTACTGCAGTGTACATGTATGCCTCTGAATGCATCACATTTTCAATTCACAGGGATTTACTGTAACTTTTTTCTAGACTTTAGGAGCTGAGCCACTTTCTACCTACAGCTTAGATGTAAAATTCATCAACAGTGATTTCCAGGGCTACATCTATGAAGTCTTTGGTTTAAGCTCAAACGTATGAGCTTGTAGTGGCAAACAAATTAGTATGTAAACATAGTTCTTCCAGGTGGTATATTTCTTTGACATGAGACCAGCTCTGTGTCCAAATACTGTTGGACTTGAAGTACTTAGGGTATGGAACTGACCTCCATGGTCTGATCATAACACGAAGAAAACACAAGCAATTCCCTGAAGAGGTTTTGTTTATCTCTTTCAGAAAAAGTAACATGGATGGTGGAGCAGGAAGAAATGGATTCTGACCCTATTCTACACCTTGTCAGAGGTGAAAGGGCCAACAAAGCTCTACTAGTCTTGGTTGGCCACTACCTGAGGTCGTGCAAACACCACTTCCACACAACGTTGAACCTTACTTTCTATTGATACACAAGTGACACTGAGACATTAGCCTTGCTTCATGTTGCCATTCCAAGAGAAGTAAAATCATTACAAACAAGAGATATTAGCTATTAGCTATCTGGACATAGAAAGATTGCAAACGGATTATATATCTTATGTAATTTTATGTTATAATTTCTATTTATGTATTACATAGATTTATTGAAAAAGTTGGGAGCTTGGCTTCTACCAGCTTTAATCTCAGAACAGAACATTTATCCATTAAAGGCAAGAAAAGCAATTAGACAGACTTTCTTATATCTGTTGGGTTTCTACATTACAAAACACTATAAGCAACACACAATTAAATTTGAAAGTGAGGGGAGTGCAAAAGCAGACACATACTTATTATTACATTCACTGAAGATGGCCTGCCAAATGCAACTTACAGAGAAATTTTCTCTATAATTGTATGATGGAAAACCCAACTGGTTTTTAGTGCCTTCTGTTTGAGATACAAGAAACCACTATTCAGCTCCCTGCTCATTCACAGATGTCGAAGTGACACACAGAATGCTTAAGGGTACTTTAAAACCATTTTTAAAGGAGATTTTGGAACTTCAGGTTACAGTTGATTTCTAATGGACTATCAAAGGCCCAATTTGACACCTCCTGATGCTCTTGAAAATCCTACCTGATATCTTTAGGCATTCAAACAGATTTACAAATTGACCTCATATTTCCCTGACCTCCAGAACTGAAGATAAGGCTCTTCCCTGTTTCAAAGGTATTTTGCCAAGGAAAATATGTTAAAGTCGACTAACAGTTTCAACCATGGTAATGGGAAACTTAGACAGAGAAAACATCCTTAAACCCCTCACATGTAGTGCACCAGCCCAAACAAAAACTCCACAGGAATGAAAATGGTTCCAAGTTACTCCCTGTCTGCATGGTTTAGCTAGAGGTAGGGGCTAAGCTTATTATAGCTTATATATATATTTAATGCATATTAAGGTCATTAAGTTTAAATAGTTGTCCCTGTCTTAGACCTGGCATAGGAGGGAAGGCTTCGTGTTGCATTATTGAAATGGGGTCCAAGTGTGTGCACCCACCTTTTAGGGAGAATTGTGTTTGACTGGGTGAGGCTGTCCGCGGTGGAGCAGTAGATTGAGCGGATGGAGCCTGCTGGTTATGTTTGAGTGGAATCCATTCATCTGCGACTTTTTGAGCTAGTGTGTTTCCGTCATTCTCTGAAGAACATCAGCTCTTCTCTGTGTGTTAATACTCCTCATTTCTGTGCCTGGAGTTCAGCTGGATTCTTCATCTAAGTTGCAATGAAGACAATAAGGGCAAAGCACTCCTGGTGGCAGTGGCCACCAGCCCCCAGGGCAACTGCAGGTTTTCCCAGTGGTCCAGGAATGTCCCCAACTTGCTCCTCACCATCCTGTGGTGCTGGGGGGCTCCTGGACATGAGTGGTCACTTGTGACAATAGCATAGGAACATATGATGAAGCTATGGATGAGGAAGAGTAGTCATGGCAGCAGAAGAATGTGGAAGAAAGGGAGCAACTGAGGCTCTGGCATTGAGACATGAGAAACCTGGGGCCTGGTCCCAGTCTGCCTACAGCTTTCCTGGGCGTGCTTAGTTGGTTTATTTCACTTCTCCATCCCACAATTCTTGAGGGGCTTCCTCATGAAAAAAAAATTAGTGGATGCAAGGTGCTGAAAGCACATGGTTATCACGTGTAAGACTAAACACAGACAGTAGGAAAAGGAGCCTGGTACTTACGTATGTGACGTGTAAGTCTCACAGAAGAGTTAGCATATACAGGTCTACTAAAACATTCTGGCCTCTATTTAAATGAAACCTTGCATAGTCTGTTCAGCTGTTCCTCATAAATCATAATTTTAGTGAAAAAATGATCTTCATATTTCTTCTGGCGTTTTACTCTCCCATGGCCACATTCCTGGAACGGTTACAGCCCAGAGGTCTAAGGGAGTCTTCCCTGAGAAAAAAAATCCCATCCTTGGAACTGGGGACTGGAGTCAGACTCTGGAAAAGACTCAGAACCCAGGGAGGAGAATGCTGGGAAGAGGAAGGGAAATGGGCAGGACATGGTGTTAGAGCTCTTTACATAGAGAAACTCCTGTAACCTCCAGTGCCATCTCACAAAATGCCTGTAGGTAAACGGTAAATGGAATGATTTCATGGGAAGCAAGCACTTGAAAAAAAAGAAAAAAGTTTGAAGAAAACCTTTCTCCTATTTAGAAGAACTAGGCACATTTGTCAGCTTCTCCTCACAACACATTTAGTTTGTTTTGCCTGAAATGCCGTGGTTGTTTTGTGAAGGCTGTGTTTGCACTTGTTTCCTCTCCCAATACTTTATCCTGAATTTATTCCCTGACCCGATAGAGACACACAAAGCCTTACCTGCTTCCCGTCTTTCTGCTCAGGGACCCACTAAACTGCCTGAACAGCCTCTGGAAGACTCATTCCTCAGCCAAGAGGAACTGTTTTGTTTCCAGAATCTTCAGATTTCTTTATGCACACTCACCAGGCTGCCAACACCACCGTGGCTTTCCCTCTGCTAGGTTGACTGTGATCTTTTGAAGGATGAGATGAGAGCACAAATCACTTTCCCTTTGGTGAGCCTGAGGTCTTCAGTTTTTGTCTCTCAACCCAGGCTGGATGTAAAGAGATTAATTGGTCATTGTCCCTAAGGGGATCAATGCCCCTTGCTGTGTCAGATTACAGGACTTCTAACAAAACCTTTCCAGTAAAGTAGCAATGACTACGAAATTACATCAGTAACGTACAGCTCCTGGGCATTTTCAAGACCATGTAAAAATCCTGGAGTGTTTTGGTGGTTTTGTATGAAACCCAGTCCTAGTTTCACAACCATGATGTCTCTTGTCCCACTGGATTTCGGCAGGTCTGTAAGTCAGAACTAAATATGCATGCAGGAGCTGAATTGCAGGCCTCCTTTGGGAGATGATGGCCAACCAATCTGGAGAAGCCCACACTTGTTCATTAGTAGCATGACAGGAGTTTCCAGAAAGCTTAATGTGACCCCAGTCTTCCAGTGTCCACAGGCAAGAGCAGTCATGGGTCCAAAGAAATTACAACCACGATGCTGCAGCCATTCCTCTGCTTCATGTCACATTGGTAATATTGAATGTCGTTCTGTTCACGGTCAACCTAACTCTCCTCCAGACTCACCAATGTTTTCCAACACTGGTTTTCAAAATTGTAGGTCCTCAGTTCCTGATTGTCGAAAGACGGGTCCTGGTGTGAGCGCACCAAGCAATGAGAGCTGGTCAGACCTACCTAGGGAGAGAGCCGGAGCAACTGCCCTCCAGCAGGTAAGGAAAATCTAATTACTTGCTCCTTTGACAATCTTACAATATTACCCTTTAAGAAGACATGACTCTCTGAGGAGGGAAAACAGAAGTAGTATTCATCAGCTATACAAATGGTTGAAAATAAACCAGCTCTGTCCCAAACAGAGGTATTTACAAACGTGACAAATGTTGCAGTTACGTCATCTTTTGCAGATTCCACAAATCTTTTGCAAATCTGCCCTCACGAGCTGCAGCCATCCTTTGTCCTTCCCTCCAGGAATTTCTCAGTTGCCATGTCTCAGCTATGTCTCTCCAGACACATAATGAGATTTATTTTTTGTTCTGTTTCTGTTGTTCCCCATGTCTTTTGGCCCTCAAGCTTGACACCATAACATGAAGGATTCAGTCCACAAGCCCTCCTCTCTTTGTGGCTTTCCGTGAGAAGACACCACTGGTCACTCTAGTGGTCTCCCAGTTCTCAGTCCTCTGCAGCTCTTTCCATAGACCTCCCACCAAGCAAGTTTCCTCTATGTATTCACCCCCAAATGCCACCACAAAGTCTTAATTAGGTCCATCTGGGAAGCACATGTTCTGTTGCAGGGACTTTGGACCCACATTAAAGGGGCAAGTTCCCCATGACAGAAAGAGTTAGAGACCAGGTCCTTAATCTTCGCAGGAAGACAAATGCTGAGAAGAATACTTGCCCTTTTTGCTGACAGTCAGGCATTCTCTGGATGAATATATCCCACTGATATAAAGTAGGATCAATATAGATGAGTTAGAGGAATTGGCAGGACTTCCTCTTTGATGTGCACTGTAACTTCAAGCTCTCCTGCTCAGTAACGGTTCTCCTGGTTGGTGGACTAGAAATGGCAAAACAAGAGCAAATCACAGGGGTGTTCACTCACCTCGGAGTTTTTCTGTAAAAGCCACCAGACTCTTCCAGCCTGGCTCAAATAACAGCTATTACTAAGGAGAAATCTACCTATGACTCCTGAGAGACTATGTGTTCTTCGGACTTGGTATGTTACTGGAAAGGATTCAGCAGGAGTGAACAAAGACGGCAACTCAGTATTGGCCAGGACAGGTGGCAATGAGGGATTGACCAGGAACACAAGGCTGTACAGCAGCATCACTGTTATTTCTTTAGCTACCAACCAAAACTGCATTTTTCTTCTTTTGAGATATTCAGACTTATAGTACAAACTACTGTAGGGTTCAAACCTTGGTGCACATGGATGCAAAGCAGTAGCAAGACATACAGAGCTACCTTTCTCTCCCCTCTTACTCCTGTACTTTGCTTTTGTTTGGAGGTAAGAGTGTGGAGTAGCTAGAAGAGAAGCCACCATGGTCTAGACCATTAAACCTCCTAGAGATGGATGGGAACAGAGAATTGGGTAGGGATAGTTGGAGTATTGCCTTTGTCCTTCAAACGTGCTGGCTAGTGGAGCCAAGTAGGCACAAAAGAGTAAGATGGGCCGTAAAGAAATTCAGACAGCTTCCTGAAAAACAAACAACTATAGAAACCAAGCTGTGACTCCCTACACTGCCCCGTACTTGCAGGGATTCGACACCCATCAGTTCTCAGACTCAGCTTCTTTTATCCACAGTTGACTCCAGAAAAGCAGGAGGAATGCAGGTTGAAGACACTAGTAGGAAACATCATTTAGGAAAGCTCTAGAATTCATCATGTCTTGGTAACTTAGGAAATAATTATTTCTGGAACTCTTGCAATATTATCATTACTTTAAAGCAGAGGCTTTGGGTATCTTTAGGACAGTCTCCTCCAGTAGGATTCACTTGCCTTAACAACTCCAGTGCAGGTGCCCACAGAGTAGTTTCCTATATCTAGCTAGCCTCTTCATGGAGAGATACAGGCTGTATGGGGGCATGGTTCATTTGGCCAACTTCATAATCTATCTCAGGAAGATATGTTATGTTCTGTAAGTGCCTTTTCCCCTTCAAGCTGATATTATGATGTCAAGAATACTAGTTCAGGGATAGGTATCGAACACTAGCACAGATATACCTACCCTGGCTTTCTAAAGCCTCCCAAACTAGCAGAGCTGCATGGATTTCCTACACATCTTCTGGGCAAAGAATGCGTGTCTGGCTTTTCTGACCTTCAACACATGTTACAAAGCTTCTCTCTTTGCCTTGGCTTCCCTTGAAAATAAGGTGGAGTGAGGAAGGTGTGAGTTTTTGTGGGACAGAGGGAATTCCTTTTTTCAAAGTCAGCATTGGATCCGTGTAGTTCTTTTCACTAAAAAGTGTGCTTTTAAAGGTCTACAGGTCCCACTTGGAGAGTTTAGTGGGTGATCTGCGCATTACAGCTGTAAAATTCATAGCTAGATTTTGCAGCCGTTGATCACATGAGTCGTCCTATACAGTGTGAAGGGGCCAAACCCTGGCACTATACGTATTTTTATCAGCTGAAGGGCTGGCTGTTTGTATGGTTAACAGCCATTCAGTGTGAGTTGGGGCTGTGAAATCACCTCCTAGAGAAGTCTGGGAGAAACCTCTTTCCAGTCTAAAGAACTTTCCTTAGACCAGGTAGGAAAGCAGCGAGGGCAGAAACTCCTGAGCCCACCCGCAATCACATTTCCTTGTCCAAGAACATCAGAGTTTTGGGATATAGGCTGAAAAATAAAAACATCCTATAAGGAGACTGTTTAATAAGTTGGGGCAGCCAAGTATGTGAAAATGCCTGTGATCTTCTCAGGCCTTGTTGAGATTGGCAGAGAGGTTTCCAAAGCACATGGAGGTGGTCAGACACTTGAAAAGGACTAAAGTGTCAAGTGCCAGGTGGAAAAAAAAAAATCTGTTAAATGTTATCACAGTATCTCTTCTTGGTGAGGTAAATTTCCATGCACTTGTGACTTACTGTACAGCAACTTCATGTGCTGATTCAGGCCATAAACAGCCTTTGCTCATGTGTGTATGATCTTCCCCAAACACTGTCTGCTTTGGGATTTTGTGCAATTCGATGTGAACCCATTCCACTAAATCAGTGCATTGTGGCATCTCATTCCTGAAAATAATCGGGTACCCGATAAGATCTTTCCTGTGCCTGCAGTGCCATGATTTTTCTACCTGTCTAGTGGCTTCCAGAAACAAATGTGTAGAAAGAAGCTTCTCTACAGCTTTTGTGGCTTTTTAAAAATAACCACAGGCTCCCTGAAACTGATGTTGCCTTAGATGAGCTGAGCTAAGCAGTGCAGTGCTCAGCACAGATGTGGTAGTAAAGGATTAACCTCATCAATGTGGTAACAGATTCCTCTTCACCTAAGAGTCTCCGTGCCCTGCAGATCAAAGACTCATGTAACTCTGGGTCAATAGTGGTACCACCAGGTAGTTGTGCTCTAAAAGCCCAGGTCCCAGTACAGGCACTAATAGAAAAACCTTTGTGACTTGATCTTACAGTGCTTTTTTCCCTGAATGATCTACCTTAGCTGAAGCAAGATTTAATTCAGGGAAGTCCTGTGGTCAGTGTACATGAGGAAAATAGCCTCTAATGACTACAGTTTATAATTAATGAACCTATAAATGTTTGTGAGGTTGTCTAGTAAGTTGGAGTGGTTTTGGTATTGGTTTTGGTGTAGACACACAAGCTCATTTTACTGCAGTCTATATTGGTATGCAGGTCTACTGGCAAGAACACTGTCCAGAATACAATTTCTTAGTTATAATTGAAGTGCTGAGAATCATTATGAAGATACAACTAGGGTAAGAAATGAATCAAGGAATTCAAGAACCTGTGAAAGTTACTGGCCTTAATGTATATGTCAACTATATGCAGTGTTCTCTAGTTTCATAATCTCGAGATTTGTGCTAACATTTCTCATGCCTTTCTTTTGCAAAGATAAGGCCATCTTACTGAGAAGGACTGTGACCAATATAGTTCATCAGATTGTTTAACAGATAAAGAAATTGTACAAAGTCAACAGTGGCTTAATAGCATTCAAGTTATTTCACATGCCATACCGCATTATGTTTTAAGGTCTGGTTTAAGAACACAGCATACCTCTCTGAAGATACTTGCACTGTCAGGATGATGCATAAACTGATCCTGCTCATAGAAGATAAAACTGGCTCTGTGGATCACAGTAAAATTCACAGGCTCGAATGCCATTCTGGTATTCAGAGGCACCGCGGCTGGAGATCCGACCTTACCGTGGAAGCCAGCATTTGCTATATTCAAAGGGGAAAGCCCGTGCTGTTTAAGGCTTAAGACATCTGGCTTGTTGTTGTAAACCTTAAAATTCCAGAGAGTAAAAGCCATTTTCAGGTACTCAATCACAAATCAGATTTGAGGTTATCAGTGTGTACATGTAAGGTTTAGGATTCCTTTTAATCTATGTAAACAGTGTGCTCAAGAGCTGCATGTATTTATGTAGAGATCAAAGAGGTGGCAACGTCTATGGAGAATAAGCAGCGAGAAAAATCATAGGGATGGTAAATGATCAGTTGTGAGAAGGAAAACTTGAAAAACTTGATTCTAGATATGGCAAATAGGTTGCACTCAGACGTGGCTCTGACATGTGCACACTGGGCTGGCATGTCACCCATTGCTTGTAGACTGGTTACCGAGTAACTCTGCGTTAGGGCCTGAGGATGCAAAGCAGCTCGGCCTCCAGCTTTCTCCCACCAGCAGCTTCCTGCCTCTTCCCCAGCTGGAGCAGCACCATGCAGGGACACGACACACTCCCTGATGCCAGGGCTGGGCTCCTTTGTACCATCTGCCTTAGCCTCCTGTCCTGGGGGCATGACCAGCTGTATGGTCTCTTCCCAGAGCTCCCACTTTTGCTGCTGTCCTGTCTTGCTGTCTCACACTTTGAGCCTCACCAAATGCGTGCTGAAGTCAGTGAGGAATTTCCTCTGGCTCTTGATTTCTTTCTCTGATGGCTTTGGGCTAGATCTGCTGTGGACTGAGCACGTCCAGCAAAGCACCTAGCTAGCCTTCACGCCCAGAGAGACCAGCAGGCTCGCCAGCTGCCCCTCTGCTGGCACAACACTGGGAATCAGGGCAGCAGTGCCTGGCTTAGCTGTATATGGTGTATGGGGCAAGGACCAGGTCCAGTGAGATCAACTCCATCTATCTCCACTCAGGCTGTCCACTTGCTGGCTCCATGAGAAATGTCAAGGTGAGGGACTAAACAACCTGACTGAGGAACAAGAAGCCTTGGTTAGTGACTGCTGCTCCCCTTAAACTGAGCCTCTCCTTGCACCCACGGGAGTCAATGGAGAAAGGCTCTGCTTGCTTTTCTGTGGTCATTTGTGTCCCTTCTCAATGCCGCACTGGCTGCTAGATGATTCTCTCCTTCATAGCAGCTCCTTTCACAGAAAGCTGAGTGGCAGGACAGTGTGATGAAAAGCTGCTGAAATGTACTTTTTAATGAGAAAATGAAGTGTTTTCCATTGCAGTATGATTACTTTTTTTTTTCAAATTCAGCAAAAAAAGAGGAAACAAAAAGAGGAACATGTGTTCATTTGTTGTAACTGGAGTTTGTGAAACGAGGTCTTCTTGAGAAAGCTACCAAATATTCATTTCAAAGAATACGGACATTTTGGCATTCAAATATTGTAGCATGTCCAGAATATAATTAGGTCCTGAAGTGGTTTGAACTTGTAAATATGTCTTTAGATCATAAACTGGTCCAGTAGCTATGCCGAGTTTTAAAGCTGACTCTTGGAAAAACAAGGCTTGGAAGGAGAGCTCAAGCCACAACAGACATACACTAGGACCCAAGAGAATTTTTTTCATGCATATGGTTCATCTATTTACATATTTTACTGTAACCTTTTCAAAACCCTTGCGCCTTGGACAGTGGATGAGATTACTATTAGAACAATATAGGTAATCGTGAATAGTTTGAGCTGTTTAGCTGCCAGTATATATTTAATTCACAATTTAAGCTTTAATTTTCACCAGGCAAGTGAGGAAGAATGAGAAACATCTGCATCTGCATAGTAACTGTCAGGGGACATTAGATGCATCGTTGAAATTAAATTTCATAACAAGCCTGCAAGTGAGGCTGGAGAACACGTATCTCTGTTGGGTAAAATAAGGTAGAAAGAGGTGGAATGATTTCCTACAAATGGGCTCAGTGGCAAAAACTGAGAGAAGAACAAAAAAGGCACAAAGGATATTCCTGTTTCTCTCTTCTGACTTCTCAAATATACTCTCCAGGCATGGGAGAACCAATTCAGATCAAATGAGCTGATCCAGACCATTGCCCAAAACCCAAGCAGTTAAAGTCTGCATAATGTTTTCAAACTATAAAGTACACTATAAGTGCTAAGTATTATTATTACTTGGAATCAAACAAAACCCAAACCTGCTGGAGAGGTTCAAAAATATTTGCTTAACTTTTATGTATTTATTTTAAATCCTGGCTTGACTCTGTGCTTCCTGTTGTCTCCCGGGACCAAAAGTGCAGATACTCTAATGCCACAAGGTGGCTGTGCTAGCAGTATTTCTGACTTGGCTGGAGACAAGGCACTCTGGAAATCTCACAAGAAAGCCTCTTGTGTAACTGTCCACAGACAGCTTAATCCACCTGAAAAGTGGTGGGTGAGGCGTTCGCTGCAGGAGCTGAAGTCAGAGCATGAGGGGCAGCCACCATGGTGTTACACTTTCCCAGCAGGAGCTGAAATTTTGGAGGTAGCTCTTTCCAGAACAGGGAGACAACGCTAGGCTTTTCAAAGGGGTCTAGACGACTGAGGGACACAGTTACCTTTGATTGCTTCCTTGAATTAGGGGTTTTAAGACTCTCGTGCAAGCTGTGATCGATGACTCCCAGCCAGCCAGCACGCATCTTGGAGGAGTGAGAAGAGTACCATCTGCATGAGACAACTTCTCCTGCAATTAGTCAAATCGTCACAAGGTCTATCTGTTTTCCTCATTCGATATCAGTCTGTTCGGTTCACCTCTGAGGTTTGTGTCTTCATTTGAAGTTGGATTGAGTTTATTAACCTCTTAACTGCTTCTGGCCCTACCTGGCAGAACCGCACGCTACACCGATTTCGGTGGAATGCCAGTAAAACGTTGGCAAAGGAACAGATGCTGTTGGGACCCAACAGAGAAGTGGTTAGCCGCATGTATGTTGTTCAGTGCAGGAGCCTGAAAGCTCATATTGTGAGAAGCACTTTTCACCATGTGTAAAGTCTGACACATATTTCAAAGGAAAGCTTTTAATTACAGTTGGCAGGTCTGCCCCCACGGCTGAAAAGTGACTTAATTTTTGACCCCAGCAGCAGAGGAGTGTGTAAATCAGGCTGCCATTGCCGTACTAACTAAAACGAGGTGCGGCTTTATTGCCTGCACAGGACTCCTGCGTGGGCTGACTGTGACCCACCAAAATGACTGTTGGGCTGCAGACTATAATGGCTTGAAACACCTTGTGCCTCGGTTTCTTCATTTGCAGAACAGAAGGAACAGTACATCCATTCTTATAAAGTGCTGTTGGACTAAGGGGTGAAACCCCTTTCCCCAGCTGTTATTTATTACGGTGTATTCTGATGGGGGCCACAGACATGTCCCAACTGTGAAGCTAGGTCCAGATTTGCATTTAGATTGAGTTCAAAAGTGTTTCAACTCTAGGCTTTAGTTCAGTCTAGTCATGTTGCAACCAGGATTAAAACTGAGTCTGCGTTGCCCAAAAGATGGGAAGTTTAGAGAAGAATTCAAAGGATGCCATTGCTGTGGGACAAGGAACAACCGCTTTGCAGCATAGCAACCCTCCAGCTGAAGTTAGGTCTGTACCACACCTAGCCCTAATTGCTGCGTTGCTCAGAAAAACATGTTTTCACTCACTTTGGCACCTCTCTGACTTCATATTTAGTCTCCAGCAAACTCAGTAAAAACCAGAGAGCTCATGAATAACACCGTGCTAATGAGAACTCAGGTTCTTTCTTTCAGACATAAAGATAAACCAAACTTTCAGATTATTTTACTAAAATAAATGAATACTAAGATGAAATTGAGCTATTGGAAATTCATCTTCTTTCTTGTCCCCCACCCCCCACCCCCCCCCTTTCTGCCTCTGTCTTGTTTAGAACACCACCTTTTTCTCCAATGAAATTAGAAGAATGCATGCTGAAGAACTGAACTAGTGAAGTTAGGGGGGAAAAAATAAGACATAACTTCTGAGAAAACTGCAGGTGCCAGCACCTTTGGAAGTGAGCACTTTTGTTAAGGTGTCCAGCTTGCCAAGCCAGAAAGTTCGGAGGTTTCAGACAAGACATCCACAGACTGACTGACAGCTTGCTACAGCTAGGCTATGGTGTGCAAGGGTCTAGGAGTCCAGCCTGCCCTGGAGCCTGTACCAAGGAGCCCCTTGTTCATACCCAAGGAGCCTCATACCTTGAGTCTGTGACCGTTGCTCAGTGTTTTGTACAAAACCAGAGGTGAGGAGTGACTGACTCTGCCTGCCTTGGCAGCTTGGAGTCCTGCCTTGGAGTCCCCAGGGGCTGATGCCTGCAGAGCTGTGACAGGTACACATGGCCATGGGGGTTGATTTCCAAGCGAAGAATATTAGAACGCTGGATTATGAAGGGCTGAGGGTAGTTTCAGTTTCTCCAGGTTTTGTTCCTTCACTTTTCCAAACCTGTCTGTCAGTCTCTCTCCAGAGATGAGGACCTCAAGGAGTGTTGTCCATCTGTGCTCTGCCTTGACTTGTAATTCATACGCAGTGGGGGCAACTAGGCACTAGACCCCTTCTCTCACCCTCCCATAGACCATTTATTTTAGACAAAAGGAGGGGTGTGAGATGGTAAATACATGGGGACGACAGACCTGGCGAAAAATAAGAACAGGCTGACAGAGAAGGGGAAGAATAATTCCTCCTAGTGGCCATCACAGTGGGCTGATACAGTTTCATTATCATCTCAGGAAGGAAGTAGCAATG
Organism: Falco cherrug; assembly: GCF_023634085.1. NCBI lineage: Eukaryota > Metazoa > Chordata > Aves > Falconiformes > Falconidae > Falco > Falco cherrug. Next base: position 27,885,979 of record NC_073709.1, read on the forward strand.
CACAGAGCAAGTCAAACTGTTCAGCTGCAGCACCTGGACACCGCAGTCATTTTCACCAGTGATTAGATGAGAAAGTGAGCTTTCAAGCTACAGCCAAGTAGCTTTCAAACGGCTGTTCCTCCAAGACAAAAAGATTGGCTTTGCAAGAAGCCTGCTGGATGATTTTGCACTCTGACAGTGGTGTCTGTGTCCTTCTGTGTGCTGCGCTATGTATATACACGTCCTTCTCAGACACAGGTTTCCATAGATAATCCCCTGTCAACGTGCCACTTAAAATGATGACTTTGCACAAGCACCTTAGCTCACAACTGTGCAGAGCAGGGTAGGGTGGCTGGCTCACACACACTTGCTGCAGCCAGGCAGTCAGAACAAGATGCATCACAGCCTGCATTCACTCTGAGGCTGGTTTCTTTCTTCTCTTTCAGCTTTTCCCAGAATGACCGTGCCAGTAAGCACCCTCTACTCCTGATGGATTTTCAGAGGCGCTTGTAAGGGGCTGGGTAGACTGTGATTTGGCTGTTAATGGTAAAGAAGTGCCTAAACATATGGATAGCTTAAAAAAATCACAGAATCATAGAATCATTTGGGTTAGAAAAGACCTTCAAGATCATTGAGTCCAGTTGTAAACCTAACACTGCCAAGTCCACCACTAAACCAAGTCCCTAAGTGCCACATCTACGTGTCTGTTAAATACCTCCAGGAATGGTGACTCCACCGCTTCCCTGGGCAGCCTGTTCCAGCACTTGACCACCCTTTTGGCAAAGAAATTTTTCCTAATAATTTTGCTGGGATGTGTCCAAAGAAGAGTCTGCAGCTTGTGCAGATCTTCGGGCACATAAAATTAAATTTTTTTCATGCATATGCAAAAAAAGTTTATTTCAGAGCTAGGATGCCAGCAGACGATGCTGAAGGTGGTGCAGCATCACTTCCTCTGTAGGAGTGCTGGGTTTGTGTGCCAGATGTGGATCCCAGCTTCCTTGCCTAGGGCAGTGGGGTCCTGACCTGTCAACAGGCATCACTGGGAATACTTTGGGGCAGAAACTTTGCTTTTCTTCCTTGGTGTGTATTGCTTCTTAATGACTAGGCCCAGTTAAATGCCTTCTCAGCAGAAAGTGGAGGGCTTGCATGAACACTATATGCAGCAGCTGGAGGACACCATAATAAATATTTGTGGTAGATGCTACACAATACATGACAAGAGTGTGAACTTAATTTCATTAATAAAAATCTGTGAGTCCATGTGAGAAAAAAAAACACTTTTCAGTTAGTAGAGTCCAGCGCTGCAATGTCCAGTTTTAACACCATAACCACACGTTCACCGAGTTAATTCCATGCTTTCCAAATGTTATAATATCCAAGTAAATTATCTAAACCAAACCAGTTATACTTTGCTGAAGCTTTTTTGTAACAGCTGACACCCCCAAAAATCCCTGTTGAAAGGTTCATTCCAGTAAAAAAGTTCCAGCAAACCAAGAAATAAAGGTCAGTGTGGACAGCAGCCTTATAAATCACTCTGCCAACTATTGCTGTTGTGATGAGCATCCTAGATAAGGTGTGGGTACTAAAAATAAACCAGAGTTCCTTGAATAGCTGTACAGCACGCAAATGATTTAAGAGAGAAGCTACATTTAATAACTTGTTTATTATAACAAATCCAGTATGACTTCGTGCTAAAAAGTTGGTTTGGTGTAATTCTTCTCCAGCTGAATACTCTGCAGTTTATATGGGAAGCTGAGTTTTTCGGATTTGAGCTTCCTTCATTCCACAAGCAATTGTAGCTATGCACTGACACCACTAGGACAATAACAATGATTTAACATGATAGTAATAGCAATATGGTCAAAGCTTCGTCAGAATTTCCATTTTAAACTGTTTATTTAGAAATAATATTTCAACCAGTTAAAACTGCATCAAGCACAAACTTGGCATTTGTGGTCAGCGTGGATGCCTGGATATAATTACTTTCTTTTATGCGAAAAAAAAAAAGATACTTGATTTTTTTCATTATTTTCAAAAGCATTTTTTTCTTTGTCATCGTTGTTGCTGCCATTGTCCAGATGAAATAATTTAATCTTAAACAACATGTTTTTGCAACCACACTGTCCATAAAGAAAACAAATTGCTCTTGGCATTAAAAACAGATGAGCAATTTAGGCCTGTATGAAGCTGATCCTGTGGCCTGGAGATCAATGGGAGCTTTGTTATCCGTGGCACTTGATGTGAGAGCAGCCCCTTGCAGTGGGAGATGTGGGAGCTGAGCTCCCAGTATGCATCCTGATCTCCACATCCCTCCCAGGGGCTGGGAGCACCATTCACAAAACCGCCAGCTGGAAGGAGGAGGAGGTCCCCAGCCTGGGTGATGATTTTGCCTGCATGTCAGTACCACACCCCTAAACTCAACGCCAGCAGATTCAGGCGTGGAAAGCATTCCTGCTGCTCTTCTTAGCCCTGTCAAAGAAAAGATCATCCCAAACACAGGATGCAAGCTTGGAGGTGGCTTGTCTATGGGGTCCAACTCACGGCGCTATTCATAAGGGGATAAACTAATTCTGAATTGGAATTTCCTGAATTTTTGGAAAACTTCAGAACTGGCCCGACCTTTCATGCACCTATCTATGATACTGTGCCAGACATGAAGAAGAACAAAACCTTACATCAAAATGAAGCCAAGATGTGAGAACACATATCCATATTCAAAAGATAAAAAGCCCAGCATGGTCATATAATTACCCTAACTCAAGCACTGTAAACGCCAGTCAAGGCTGCACTTACAACAAATCCAAACACATTAAGGGAAAAAAGGAAGGGCAAAACCACCCAGGCAACATTAATCCTCTCCTGAAATCAAGTCAGACTGCTATTTCAGAGTTTATGACCTTAAATGAGAATGAATTGATTTTTAAAAGCCTCATTATTGTTTAAATTCCCCCCCCCCCCCCCCCCCCCCTTATTCTCTTTCTGCATGCCTGGACTTCAGGGAAGAATTAAGGGTCTTCAGGTGCCTTGAAAGTATTTACTACCTCTGAAGCATAACTTTAATTTTGATTCACCAGAGTTTAAAAAGTCAGTTTAGAGATGATTGCAACAATTGTGTAAGAAGATGTACAAACTTCAAGCTCAGATGACCCATATTAAAGTTTTGATGCTTCTAAATACAACCGAGATGTTTTCTTTTCATAAGGCTGTTTAATATATAATGAAACACCATAGAAACAAGTGGGAAGCTTGCCTCATGGATTTTAATGGGAATTTGTTTCCCAAGAAGAATTTGCTGGTTCAGTGTTTTCCTAGTTGTGCAAAAACAATTTGCATGGAAAATAGATTTGACTTGCTTGGGCTTTTGATGTTGCAGAAAGAGTGGAAAACATATTTTGCGACAGCCCTTCTTACAGGGCTTCAGAAAGTCAGCAGTCCTTTGCTATGGTGACTGCAGCGTTCATGGAGTTGAGAGCATTTGCAAAAGCAAGCAAGCCTCTCGGATACCATCATGAGACACACGGCAAGAGTCATTCAGGAGGATCTAACCCTGCCCCTTCCTTACACAGCTGGCTAGCCCAGGTCTGAAGGACCATGGCTGGGAGGAGCTGTGGCCAAACACATTTCTGCCCACCTCAGCCCCTGCTTGATCATACACATCAGGTGGGTCCTAAGGCATTGGAGGGACCATTTTCCTCTCTCATTTCAGACCAGCTGGTTGCATACCTGTTTCAACAGTGGTCTAAGACTTAGGATTGGGGATGAAATACTGACAGAAGCTACTGAAAACTTTTCAGGCTTCCAAGGCCAAATTTTCATAGGAAAAAACCAAAATTGTTCATCAGCATGACATTGCATAATATTGTGTAATGTTCTTTGGAAATAATCTTGCTCTTAGCCCCAAATGATGTGGTTACTGATGTGTTTGGTGATAATTGCATCTTTCTGTGGACAGCTCTGGCAACAGCCACACTGCCACCTCTTCTGATCAGCATGTCAAGCCCCATCCTGCCGATTTCTGTGGGCTTATTGCTTCCATCATGTTTCTTTTCCCTCCTTCCTACCATATAGAAACATGACCATAGCTGTGTCCTGCTCCTACAATACATCTACATCTTTTCTGCTCCCAAGTGGCAGTAGTTTCATCTTCAATTCATACTTCTCCTTTACCTGAGTAAGGACCTCAGGCAAACATCAAAGCCCAGCAGAAGCAGCCTGGCTTGAACACTAGATGACTTGGTCTCCTCATCACCATGCTGGCACCATCCCTTGCCACTTGCTTGAGTGGGAGCCCCTGCCTTGCTCTTGCCCATTGCAGCCTTAATCCAGGCACATGCCCTGTGAGCACTCAGGATATCATCATGGTTCCATCCATCAACTTTGATGGCAAACACACCAAGCTGAGTGATGCTCCTGCCTGCAGAGCTCCACTTCCATCTGCCAGCATGGCTGACAGCTCCACTCCCAGTTTTCAGGGGGTTGTGCTTTAAAGCAACTCTTCCTTTCATTGTAACATCTTTCATTTCATTTAAGACTTACGAAATGATGCTGGTGTGGTAGATGGTGGACAGAAGCAGAAAAGATGGGTAGAACTTCATAGCCTTTGGACTCCTTTCAGATTTGCAAGTTGATGAAAAACCCAGGGGAGCTTTTCTGATATTGTTTTCATACTCTGGGTAGCTGGAAAAGTGAAACTCTTCTGAATGAGTAAGGTGAGGAAAATACTTAGCTCTGATGATGCTGGGAAAACTCTGGGGTTATTTTTGTCCACACATATAATTTCTGGCCAGAAACAAACAAAAAAATGCCTCAGGCGTTCTGAGTATGTGAGTTTCTTATCTTCTATTAGAAAACACAAGCACTGGCAGGAGAAAGCAGACTTTCTTCATTAGGTGCCAGAATATTTAACATAGGTTCCTCAATATTGGAAAAAGTCAGAAGAAAAACAAGAAAAAGTCATTATCTGTTTTTTTCCCCTTTTAATAACCTTTTCAGTAGCACAATGCATTCAAAGCTAGGTACATTCCCCTCAGTGCAATATGGTCTCAAGACATGATTTAGATGGAAAATTTAAGTAAGATTAATGCAATTTATTATCCGCCAGGATATCCCTACAAACCACACTGCTTGGCTGAATTTTTGATTCTCAATCTAATATTTCAGATGAGATTTCCAGACGGGTGTCTTATTCCTCTATTAGTTTAGTGAGGGTGATATAGAGTTTGTAAAACAGGAGAGGTTAAGCTAGTTTTAACACTTGATTAATCATCTAAATTACTTTGTTACTATTTGAATCCATTGACTTTTGTTTACCAAGCAACTCCCTGAAACCCAAAGCCAACAAAAACGGCAGGCAGCTTTCCAAGTTGTTAATTTATTCAATGAGTTCTTCAAAGGAGTTCTAAAAGGGGGAAAAAAAAAGAGCAAATTTATAGTTGCATTGAAAGTGTAGAGCAATTCTTGTTCATTGCTTGCTAAAAATGTCTAGGTTTTTATGACTCAGAAAAAAAACCCCAATATTCAAATATGCTGGCCAGCTCCTGGAGACATATTTTTAAAGCAAATCAAACAAGTAGTTAATAGAGCCTGACTGCATGTTCATGCAAATACTGATTGAAATAAAATCAACTCGTGTGACAAGCCACACTTTTCTCTGCTTTTTATGTGCAACTGTGACTTCATCTGAAGTCAAATTCTGTTCTTCCCCTAAAGGAAAATGTGAGCACTTTCAGTGGGAGCAGGATCAGGCCCGTAGGAAGTCAAGTCAAGAGCACAAGGACAAAGCTTTTTCAAAAGCAAGTATGAATGGGTGATTAAAAAGCCCCCTTCAGTTACACAATGTACATGTGTACAGTTTGCAATTGTCCACTGGGGAAAGAGGGAAAAAAATCCCAAGCCCTAAATCATGAAAAAAAAGACTAGCTTTCTATTCTGCATATTACAAAGTCCGAGTTTGGTAAATTGATTACAATTTCTTTACAGAGACCTATCAGGAATAAACCACTAAGTCTTAGACATAAATTTGAATTCCAGAGTCTCCAGCTAACCCAGCTCATAAATGAATTCCTAAATGCTGACTGTGCCAGAAGACCCAGCACTGCAAAACCACTTGGCAGAAGCCATTAGTTTCAATGAGATGAACTGCTCTATTTAGCTCTCATTCAAAACTTTACAGAAATGCCAGATTTCCATAAACACAGGTTTCCTTGAATTTCCAGGGCTTTGATTAACTGGTAGATGAGGGTGTCTTACAAATATAGATTTGTATGCAGAGTTCAGCTCAGAAAGCATGAGAGACTGGAAACGGACTATAGGCTTTTCTTTCTTTCTTACTTTTTCTCTTCCTGACTTAACAGAAAGCAGGAAAACTCCTTTAGAATATTTTGGAGCTGAGGCTTTAATAATTAATAAGTATTCTGTGGTTTAACACTGTTGTAGATCATTTTCCTGTCATTTATATCATTGTGTGTTAAGCTTTTTATGACAGATTAACATCCTTCAGCTCTTATAGTATGGCTTTAAAGTCTTGAAACAATGAAAGACTAAAAGAAAAAAAACAGACGCCTACTTTTTTTCTTTTTTAAAAATAATCAGTTTGTGGAATCTATGAAAGGCAAAGGCTACCTGTTTTGTCAAGGGACAACAATTAATTTTGCTACTTCTACTTACCTCCACTTTTTGTCAGCCACCCATCAGTCAATCATGTTGACACCAACAATGCTTTTTGATATATTTGAATTTATGGTCATGCTGGTTAGGCGAGGAAGAGTCATTTTAGGGTTTTGTTTTTGGTTGGGGTTTGTTTTTGTGCATTCTAGATTTTGAGCCAGCTTATGGACCCATGCCTTCTATGGCCTGGGTGAAGCAGCACTACAGATTAGAATATCAAGTCTCCCTCTCCCCTCCCCGATCTCATTTTTTCCCTCCACCAGCAAACATTCCTAAAAAACACATATCCTCTATACTACTATGGTGTTCATCATAAATCTATGAATAAATGGCATTGCTAGCAAGAGTGCAAGAACTACACAGATAATAACATGCAACTATGGTTTATTAACCTTAAACCCTCTTAAATCAGTCATAGAACCATAGCAGCCAAGAAAACTATTGTGGTCAAACACCATGAGCTCTAGCTTGCTTTTAACACTAGGAATATTTCCCCTCTTCTCCAGCTTTTCTACAATATCTCTGCTCCCAACCAGAGTTTTTATAATAAAAATTATAGTTTATGTGCATGTTTTTTGGTCAGGCTCTGAGAGTCTGATTCAGCATTTTTTTCCCCCCACTTTTTTTTAAGAAAATGTTGGCTGTGTGGGTGCTGAGCCACGGAGCCTGTGTGTGGCCCCGCGGCTTGGCGCCCACACAGTGGAGTCCTGCTACAGCTGGCAAAAACTGCAGGGATTTCATAGCTGTAAAGCACTACGTTAGGCCTTTGGCATTACCCCACCCTTCCTGAGCGCTGCCTTTGAATAAGCCCGTATCCTTTGGCCATCTATGGATTACAGGCTTTCCAGCATATTCTGTTTGGCCAATGAATGAAAAAAGTTACTGAAGCCTGTACGTGCAGAAATAAATGTGGTCCGGCTTTTCATTGAGAATTCCCCTCGTTTACCATTGGCTTTTCCTATGGGACTTGCTACCGAGAAGCCAAGTCTGGGTATAAGTGATTGACGGGCATTGTTGTGTTGACAGAGATGAATTCAGCCAGTGAGGAGAATACTGCCACCGGAAAACGTAACCAAAGCGAGCACAGTGAAATCAATGCAAATCTGAAGGCAAAACTAAGAAGCACTACGTTAACCAAACTATGCAGATGTTAAGATGCTGAAGACATAAAAGGGACTGAGTCCAGCCCTCAAACTTAGGTAACTATGAGTGATACTGCTGAATAAGAGAGCAGTAATATGAGAATTTTAGGAGCTCCAGAAATAAGCTGAGAAGTTTGATCTCAAATAGGATGGAAATGCAGTGTTTATAGAGCACTTAGAGTCATGACATGTATTGGGATACAAAATCCATGTCTCAAATATTCAGACCTTAGGCTGCAATAAACATCATATTGAGTATACACTTCAATATGGCTATTTAAACTGTAGTGTCTTATTTACCAAAGACTAACTGGTGACATAGGAAAAAAATCCTAAACCCCAAACCCCAAAGATAATTTACTACCGTTGTACTATTTCTCCTTACAGAAAAATGTAACAAGAAGAAACCACTGAAACATAGTTTAGGTCTGAAGAACCATGTTTCTTGAGTATCTGTAAATCTATGAACATCCTGCTGCTCTGACTGGTTTTTGGGAGCCCTGAAGCCCCAGCTTTGGTGAAAGGCCACACACAGATCACAGCCTGCGTAGGAGAAACCTCAGTTTCTCACTTGGCATGGCACAGAGGCTGTCTGTCCATTTGGGTGTCAGTGTCTGAAACTCTGCAGCAAACTTTGTTTTTCATAAGAGAAAAGGACCATCTTTTCTTTTTCTAAAATGCTGCAATTTGAGTTAAGATGGACAACAAATATTGCAATACACCCATATCGATTAGTTGTCAACAGCTCACCTCTCACAGTGTCTGTTACAGGTTGCAGGTTCTCCCGCTTGTCTCAGCTATGTTGGGTGCCAGTTGTTGTAGTCTGAGTCCAACTCAGCCAGCCTCACACGAGGCAGCACAAACAACTAGGCTGCAAACAAGGCTTTTACCGTCAGTTAGATTCTACTGTCTGTGCTGTTTCACCTTCCTTCAGAGACCAGGCCACACTGTTGCTCCTCCTCCATCCAACCACCTCTCCCATAATCCTCACGGCTATTTAACTACTTAGTGGGAACAAGCTACACCTTCACATCATCCATGTCAATCAACCCACTGCCTTGGAGGCAAGGCCACAGCTGCACGTTATCAATGCTCATCAACCCACTGCCTTCACTCCTCTACACTAAAACACCGCCAAAACAAGTGTTCTGCTTTTATAGCCAATGGCCTGGTGTGCAGAATACTCAAGTGAGGGGACCTCCAACTAGTGTTTTGCTCACCTGAGTAAGACACAAACCTGTGCCTCCTATAGACCCTGAGGGCAACTTCAACAAAGATGCTGAGCTTTCTTGTAACAGTCAGAGTGTGGGAGTTGAAGAGTTCGGTTGGCCTAGGGGCCGAAGAGCTAGGGCGTATGAGAAGTCTAATCCCCATTCTGAGAGCTGGCTACATGTTTTCCTTTGACTGTTTCACTTACACGGCACAGCTACAGGCACACTTGTGAGCATTATCAATCCTCTATTAGCTGGCCAAATCACTCTCTGTGTTGTGAAAGCAACGAGTCTTGAGAGGGTCTTTGGAGGAGTTCAAGAAAAAGAGTAACTTGTGTTCTCCACTGAACAGAAATGTGTGGGATACCATCATCACCCTATATAGCACATCAACTAGACCATCCACAGGTAGCACAGATACAGCAGAATTTTCTTGACAGGGATTTTGTGTCTCCCCAAGGTCAGGATGATTATGGGAGGCTTGTGCAGAGTGGAGGGAGTGAAGAATAAGAGGAAGGTAGAATTGGCCATGCGTAATACCAAATGGCCCTTCATTCGCTTTGTGTCTTAAATCTTGTACTGTCAGTGACCTGCCAGCTGCAGCCTCTCCCAAAACTAGGGGCACCAAAGACTCTGCTGTGTGCAGTGCTCAGCGCTATGCGGTGTCAGAAAAGATGGCAGAGAAAATGATCCGACCAAGCAACCAGGCACTGCAATAATCATGTTGTCTGATTTACCTACCAAGACTTATCAGCCAGCTCTGACTCCAGAAGACGGTTTATGTACAGTTTCTTACATTTGCAGAGAGGTGCTGGTGACAATAGGTTGTTCTTACTGTGCAAGTGCACCAGACCTGGTTGTGTCGCGCACGTTATGGGCAGGTATGCAAGCACAGAGGCACACACACGTACGCACAGAGACACAAACCTATCCATGGGGTATTTGTTTGAGACAGAGCCATGGGATCCAGCTCACTTTAAGAGAGAAGCAGGGATGTTTTCACATGTAAAGCACACTAAACAAAAAAATCCTTCAATAAAATTCACAAATTGGTGCATTTAGAAATGCTTAATGAAAAAAAATTCTAATAACAAAAAAAAAAAAAAAGAAAACCATTATTATCTGTTTTCCTTGCCCGCTTGAGTACATGAGGAATTCCGCCAAGAATTTTTATTTCAGATAATGGATTCCAACCCCCATTATCATTGTGGAGAAATTAATACCCTCTGTTCACACTTTTGCCAAGACCAAATATGGAAAATGCTCAAACCACACCTGTTTCGGTTCTACAGCACATACACTTCTGCTTGCCAGCTCTCTAGCTGATAAAATTAGTTAGGGGATTTCTGATCCTTTTTTATTTTTTCTATTTTGTTTTCCTTTCAAGGCAGTTACAGGACAGCAGTAGCAAGGGTATGTGGTTAGCTCATAGGGATGTGAGAGGGAAAGCAGAAACACTGCAGATCTCCAGCAGCAGTTACACAGAGGAAGATTTGGCTCTAATATTGAATGCTAGCTAGTGCAAAGGTGCCACAGCTATGCCACGGGCATCAGCAAGGGGATGTGAGGTTACACTGCTGGACCAAGCGGTTTGCTCAATTCTTCTTTGACGTATTGACTGATGGGACTCTGCACAGCACCTGAGACTGTCCATGTTGTGAAGCAGGACAGAGAAGGAGAGTTGTTTTGAAAGAAAGGGTCTGAATCAGTTTAATATTCAGTGGAAGAACCTTCAAGGTTGATGACAAATGGTGGTATGTCATTTGGATGCTTGAGGGAAGCTGATGCTTTTGAATATGTAACAGCAGCCCTCATTTCAGCGCCTTTCTCCTCAGGAATGCAAGCTTGAACTTAAAAGTTGCCCTGTTTTTACACCTTTGTATCAGTGAAGTAGAGAACCGTGCCGTTAGCACCTTGGACTGCTGCTCAATACTCAGCCAACAAGCCAGCCACTGGCCTTTCATGCTCCTAGTGATCAAGTAAAATCTCCCTAGTCGTTTGGATTTGAACAAACTCTGCCATGTTACAGAACAACCAGAACTTGATGTGTCCTCCCCATAAACATTTATATAAAATGTGTGCTCAGTCTAAAATTTAAGATACAAAGCAAGATTTTTTACAGCTGTTTTTTCAGTTATGTGTGGTTATTTTCACCTTCTTCCCACAGATTTCCTGATTTTAGCTTAAAATAACAAAATCTGGATATAGATACACTGAAATGTACATTAACTAATGAATTAAATTTCTTCTATATTACACCAACATCATAGATTACAAAGCCAGTATTTCTGCCACAGAAATAAAGAATAAAAAGTTTCAGAAAAATAAATAACTAGCTTGGGAAAAATATGTTTTCATTTTTGAAATTGATGTCTTTGGTTTGCTGCTCTATACTCAGCTTTTTTTATACTTTAGTTTATACTGATATTATTCTCACCAGTTTTCACAATGGTGATGTGGTTTACCTTCTCCTGTGGAAGGGAACTGTTACAATCTTAACATCAAAACACAAGGTGCCTCTTGCTCCCACCCCCATTTCATTTTGTTTGCATTGTAATTAATAATAAAAATAATGAAAGAAAAATAATGAAAGAAATATAATGATAGCAGCTCATGAGTCACAGGTTGTGCAAGACTGTTCAAGAGAGATCTACTTCAAGGTGTAAGTCTGCTTACTGTGAATATTGGAGGAAAACTAGGGACCACCAGTACCATGGTATTATAATGGCAAGAGAGACATATTTTTGCAGAATGGTTTTCAAATACTATTGGCATATGAAATTGGGAAGTTCATATTTAAGGAAGAACAGCTCTAAGAGTCAAACCCCAAATAATTTGTGTCCTTTAATGTTTATTCCTCAAACTAACAGGTCTTTTCCTTTTTTTTTTTTTTTTTTTTTTTTTTGAGAAACTGATTCCCAGTGTCTCTTCAGTGCCTCCCCAAAATAGTTATTTTGGAAATATCCAAAGGAGAGTTTAAGCCATGGCAGGATAATAAGTTTGGGTCTGGGTGAGTGACATTGTTTGCAGATATTTAATAGAGTATATACACATCTGGCAAGCTCTTTTTCCTGAAACACAAAGACTTCTGCAGATAGCCATTTCTCCTGACTAACCAAAAGAGGAGTTTAGAGCACCTAGCCTCCCTGTCCATGCCCATATGATGATGACCACTGCTTTTCGGGCCCTGATGCTTAGCTGGCTCTTTTAAGACTATTCAGAACATCACATGCTGATGTTCTGAATGAACTCATCTGAAAGTCTGAATGTCATGTAGTAATGCTCAAAAGCCTTAAAATGTCTGTCACATTTATGCAGTCACTTTTATCAAGCAAGTTTATAATCTCACTAGAGGATGAAATCAGATCTGTCCGAGGAGACTGATTGTTCATAAAACAATGTTGACTAGCATTATGTCTTTTCCAGTCCTTTACTTCTTCTTTGATTATATCTTGTGTCAGCTTTATTCCTGGTTCTGCAATTGGAAACCCACAATAACAGTGCTATAATGTTTCACAAATCTGCTCATGGTCAGCTCTCCTGTTGATTCAAACTGTGAGCATTCAGCTTTTCTATCTTACTTCCACCCCCCCGCCTCCCAAATAGGCAGAAAACATTTAAGTTATCCAAGCAATTTAGGAGTCCTGTTAAAAAACGCATATAGAACCAAAGCAGGATCCATGTGCTGGCATACAGTACTGAGTTATGGCAGTGTAACAATTTACCACCCATCCCTTGACAAGCTGCCTGTGCTTGATGTCTGTGCACTGCAGCCGTGATGGGGCTGTCCTGAGGTTAGAGTTACACCACATGAGCAGGATGAGCTCTCAGCTCAAGCATTCAAAAGTGCTTCGGCTGAGGAGTGGCAACTTCTTATAGTGTTGCCATGACATTGGGTTGAATTCCCAACAAGAAGCCACTTATAAAAATGGGGCACAGGATCCAAAGTCCCTTAGGTCCATTAAAATTGTATCTGCTGTCTCAACGATTCACACGCGCACACATGCATATACCCTTGTTTCCATTGACAATCAGTCAGGCTGTATAGCATAAAGCGCTGTTAGCCTCCTGTACTCAACAGGTATGTCTATAGCCCAGAAAAGCTTGCACTACACTGACTGCACAACCAGATGGTTTCCAGAGCTCTTCTGCATGTTTATCAGAACTGTGAAAATCACAGTAATATTTTTTCTTGTGTTTTCCTTCTTTCCCAGCTATTTATGCAAACAATATTTTGAAAAACACAGAGAAATCTATTGTTTCCTGGCAAAAGTGTTTTAATTTTTATTTCTTTTTATTTGCTATTTGTTGAGGAATGCTTTTGCACTTAACACCTCCGTGAACTTTTTTTTGTGACAGAATATCTCATCTGGAAGGTCCATTCAGAGGTGGCTGGCTGGCGTGCCAAATGCAGGCTCCAAACCCTATCTAACCCAGGTGCTAAATTACCTTTCCTGATAGGTTGAGCTAAATCTGGAGAGGTGTTTGGATTAGGCTTGAACGGTACACTCAGATCCCAGCCATTCCCTCTTCCGGACACCCAATAGCCCTGCAAATATTCCAAACTGATAATGTCAGTCTTGAAAGGGAATTGGTCTGAGAAAGCACTTTTCACTGCATTTTTCCTGAGCAGAGATCAAATGCGGATGTTCTAGGGAAAAAATAAAGAGCAGAGATCCATGTGGAAAATCAGGGTTGTGGATGTGGTCACCCCACAGCTGCCAGCGGTGTGCTCGCCTGCTAGGATAGAATAACATATCAGCGTTCACTTGAGCGCAGTCTGTGCTCTGACACTTCATATACAACTTGTTATGACTTCCAAGGGGCACCTCATGGCCCAAGATGAAGCACACAGGGGTCCAGCAGTACCCCAGCAGACCATACTGCTTGGAGATGATGGGCTGGCAGTGGTTGTGGCCAGGGGGAGACATGGAAGAGAAGAATTAGCCTGCTCTAGTGATCGTAGGAAGGATGGAGAATGCTTTAGCTTTTCTCTAATTGATTAGAGGACTAAAGGTGGCTGACTTTGGAGAGGATCCTGTTTGGCCCTCTTTGTCTAAAAAGCATTGCCCTATTAAAGAGGAATTGTGTTGCACTTGACAAGAAACTCCACAATGAAAAATGAAAATTGCAGGGATCTCAAATTTTAGTCATCTCTTGTCTGTGGGTGCATTAAGCTGTCTGCACATAAACGATGACACAGTGTATTGTGAACATCATGATGCGCTCAAGAAAACTGCATCACAGGGATACAGAAACAGACACTGTGGGTGAGAACCAAGGTCCCTTCAGTTCCTTCATAATGGCCTGTTACAGATGTCTAAGGGAGAATATCAGCACCTGTAACACTGTCTCTTCCATGGAGCTTCTCTGCACCACCAGTGATCCCAGATCAGGCCCTCCCTGAAGCTGCTATGGTATCCTCCTGTGAGCCAGAGCTACTAAACGCTGTTGGGCTCCCTCTGCTCTCACTCACTCACTAGTAAGGTGTGGTGTGACACTGGTTGAACTCAGTGAGGATACTGCCAGCTTCACAAGCTCTGGCAGTGTACTGGTGAGGGGGACCCACCTTCCTGCCCCTGGTACTAGCCCTGCTCTCTGCCTCAGCCCATGCAATCAGCGCTGCTGCCCTTCCCTTCCCTCTGCTTCCCATTGCTGAGCACAGCATGGCACATCAACCGCAGGCCAAATCTTGCGCCAGTTACCTCGCCCTTGGGCAGTGAGTCATGAAGACATCACCAGAACCCAGCATGTCTCAATGGGAAGAGATGTGATCGTTGCCCTGGAAACAACAGCCCATCACCAGCTACCTGGGTATTTGCTCTATTCCTCTTTGCAGAAAGGAGGCTGTTCTGTTTTTATTCTTTGTGTTTTGTGATCTGTTTCTGTTTCGCTAGTGTTTCATGCTCTGATATAGATGTATTTCTCCAGAAAAGCTCCTGTGCATCAGGATTTCTGTTTTCATTTATGACCTTAAGGGAAAACATCTGTTGCTGTTGCTCTCTTACCATTCGTCTTCAGCTTTCCTTGTAACTGTTGTTTTACTTGTGATATCATTGTTCTTTTCATATCCTCACTGTCTTTCTGCACTGTATCTCCCTGTCTCTGTGATAGGCCACATGTTGGTGTCAGTGTTTTCCAGGACAAAGTCTCACTATTTTTAGGAGGTGTTTAAGCTAATGTCTTGTCTGTTACTGCTCTTTGGGATTTTAATGTTCTATTCTCTTGTTACAGAGTAATTTTTCCCATCTGAAATAGTCCCAGAGAGATAATCTGCCTCTAAATTTGAATCTTCTCATTTTTCTCTACAATGGACAATTGCTGGACTTTCTCTGGCTTGGATTTTAGTTTTTCTTAGCTGTATTTTTGGTGCCTTGGTGCTGTTTGTTGATGGCTGTTCTAGAAAAATTTGGGAATACAAACCAGAGGCCCAGATTCATCTGATCTATGCGGCTTCTCTAAGTGCCTTGCCACTCTTTTACAAAGCCAGCAGAGAGAGAAAGAGGACAACTGAGATCTTAAATGAGTGAAATTGTCCTCACTTCTCTTTTGACTAAACCACCACCAAATTACATAGTAAGACCATAGCGCAACTGTGCTCCTAACTTACTGAATTGCTCAAAGGCAATTCAGGAAAAGGGTTAGAGTTTAGATGGGTAGCAGTCAAACCACAGAGGGAAGACATAACCCTTAACAACGGTGCCACTGAGGGGCTGATGAGCACAATATCTCAAGTATCTCTTCCATGTTTTATTCCAGTAAAGGAAAAGAAGGGAAATGACAGAGAGCATAAGATCACCTGTGTCACCAGCTTGAGTCAGTCCTGTGTTAACTTCAAACGGCTTTTTTCTTGAAGGTAAATTCAGTTCAATTCCTTGTTACCTTAACTGCTGCCACTGAAACCTGGACAAGAATATTTCAGTACACTGAAATAAATATTGCCTGGGCTTTCAGTGACAGATTTGTTTTCAACATATCTTATGAAGGGCTTAATATAATTAAGCTACAATTGCCAGACACACCTCTCAGTGCACAACAAAATCTGATTCCCTTGGAATAAGACTGAAGGTCATCTGAAGAATAAGGTAGGCAAGCATGGTACTTCTCTATTTCAGATAATAAAATATAGGAATTTGGTTTCAGGAAACTTAATGCAATCTTTTTAGGTGCACAGGCCTTAGCTGGGTATACACAAAAAGACTTGTTTGAAATAGGTAATATTGATACTACAGATCTTTGCAAGATCAAGAGTAAAAGAACCATGATCTTCCAAGACAGATCATCTGCTGGCCTCTGCATGTCCCACATTCCCTTCAGCTACCTAACGTTTTCTAAAATTAAAAAGGACACTTGTTCTCTTCTGATTACAATGTGCTTATATAAGGCTCACTTTACAAACTGTGTTATACCTGTCCTACAAAAGGAATGGTCAAGTGTCACACTGCAGTGGCCTTTCGCCTCTGGATGAGCTGTAGGATAAGATTTGAATTTTGGCTTTGAAAATGAGCAAATGTTTCACGTGGGGTTTGAATTCCATCATGCTCAGCTCTCAGGGTCTCTTTTCCTGTGAGATCAAATGCCTTGCAAGGCTGGTCTTCATGTTATTTCCATCACTAGATGTTGCCTGCGCTCTGCAGGCTCCCTCTAGTTTTGAATTCTACCCAGGATTCAAAGGAAAGAAGTTGATTCAGATCTAGAAATGCTCATGTCAATCCCTTTCTTCCTAAGGTAACGGGGAGAAAAGAATGACAGATGCTTTTGCTGAGACCCAAGCCAGTCTCTGATTCTAGTATATAAAATGTTTCCTAGTAGTTCTAGGAATCTCCTACAGGCTTTATCCAGGGTGTTTTCAAAATTGAAGAGTAAGTTGTGAATGAAAATACTTTTCTGGATTTCCTACATTCTTAGGGAATGGAAAAAAACCCTGTGTAAGTCTCTGACAGCCAATGTGTTTCCCTCTTGTAGTTTTGCAAAATTCCACCTGAGTGGTGCAATAAAAAAATATAAATCCCAACTTTATCAAAACAAACCTACGAAACTCTCAAAGGATTTAAAAATCTTTAAAGGACAGAGACACCTGTATCCACTCAAAGAACCCAAGTTGAGTTAAACACATAGATTCTATGCTGTTGAAACTCAAGCCAAGTAGTGAATGATGAAAAAAACCCTCATTTAATTTCTTGGCTTCTGCAGTCTTATCAGAGTGTTCTGCCCAGCAGAACTGAGCCCTGTGAAAAATGTATATCCCCAAGTTCAAATGTGCAGTGTAAAACAATATCTAAAAGAAGTTAATTCCATTGCTTGTTTCTTAAATAGTTTTCAGTGCGAGAGATGGTTTTATAATCATGTGTCTATGATCAGAGACTTTTGGATAGACACCAAATCAAAACATCAGCAGAGAGAATGGGGTGATGTGGAAAACTGATTTATTCATTCATAGTCAATAAAGTAAGCATGCAGTAGCTGGATTGTAAATAGCACTGTGGAGAAGATTTATAAGTCTTAACATGGGGGGACAGGTTTATCCCAGTTAAAAGCACATTTTAACTGGAAGAACTTTTCACCATGTTTATAAAATGAGGCCTTGAGTGCAAGATGAAACCTTAGGCCTGTGTGAATCTGAAATGGGCAAAATATGTCGCCTGCAACCATGTTTTTCATCTCTAAAGTAGAAAGATAAAATTGATCTGAAAATATAAAAAAATAAAGATAAAAATTCTAAGCAAAATAAAACTAGGCTTCAGCAGGAGTATGTACTGTGCTTAAAACTTCCCTTTGCTCCAGATTGCTGTGTTTATAAATCAAAATTATATGTCCAGTGGGGAAAAGGGAAGTAAAACTGTTTCCAAATGAAAAAAGGACAAGTGATTCATTTCTGTTAAAATCGTAATTGAAAATACAGAATGTCTAAATGCTCTTGGTTTACTCCTGTTTTTATTTGTAACATTTGCTTTGTTGCAGATAATAAGATCAAGAGACTGAAAAAGAATCCATTTACTACTATAAATCTTTCAACTATTTGAAAAATAATACACATTGCAGGCTTTCTGCACCCTATAAAGTAGAGCTTCATCTTTACCAGAGATAAATACACTTCCTTCGATTTCCTGATAGAACAAGCCATTCCAGTATTTCATTTATTAAACAAAAAATATCTTTATTGAATGTAGTGTATAAACAACTCTGAAGAAACCCTAGTGAAATCTAATGAGGTATTTCCCTTTGCAGCATGACAAGGTTCAAATATGTGCATATGTGCAGTAAGGAAAATAAAATTGACTCTGACAATCAGATACCCCAGTGAGCTTCTATCTTTGCAACAAATGTGCTCTAAATTCCAATGTGCTTTGACAATCACCATTTATTTCAATGCATCCTCCCAAGACACTAATTCTTATGGGCCAATTCCCTGTCTCATGGAAGTCAGAGGGAGTTTTGCCATAGGTTGGCAAAGATTTGATCCTAACTATGTTTAAAAGCAATCAGATGGATGCAAAATGAAAGGAAATGAATGCATTTACCCCTTGAAGTTCCAAGGAGGTGGAAAAAGTATGTAAGTCCGGTATTTTTAATTTGAAGCTCTCAAAACACTTACAGCGTATCAATTGCCCTTCACAACTTAGCAAGATGCCTCTTCAAGGCATTCACAGGCCATTTAGGGGTGCAGACAATTGTCTCTTTTTCCAGTGCAATGAGTCAGATTGGGCTCCCTAGGCATGACACACCCTTCTGATAGCAAAATATGTTCCCAGGAGCTCATCTGTGCTACAGACTCTCAGAGGGTTTTGGCTGGACTTAGAATGGAGATACTGGGATTCACAGATGTGCTGCAGACATAGTTCATTGCACCAAGAGGTGGATGAGACTCCTTTATGGATAAAACGTAAAAGCAAGAGGAGGACAGAACTGGTGCGGGCATCCCTGGACACAAGGAGGACAATCCTAAAAGAATTGTTCCAGGGTGCATGTGAAATGAGTCCTTTTGAAATTCAGTCACTTACGTGACAGAAGTTATTGATAATGCTAACAAAGAGATAAAGTAACAAAAAGATACTAACAATTATATAGTCATAGGTTAATTTCAAAGTTGAAAATAAATATAGACTCAGATGTTAAACTAATTTAAGTGTTTAAAGTACATACCACAGGTCTTCTGAGATGATTTGAAGGCTATGTAACATCAGCAGACTTAGGTCATGGGGTGAAGATAATGACTAAGCAACCAGATAAATGCCACATAACTAGTGACTCTGTAACTGTGTGAGGAAATATCCGTGAGGGAAAAAAATATCTCCAACATACCCTCAACTCCCAGTCTCTTCACCTTGCAAGGATCAGATCCTCACTTTGTCCATATGACTTCCATGACTGGTCACAGCTCAGCACTGCAGGACAAATTTTGGACATTCCCAGTTAGTTCAGAGAATAAACAAAACACATAGTGATTGTAAAGAAACTGACCTTCTTCTAGGCAATTCCACAAATCAAACAACAAAGAAAAGCAAAAATGCTGTACCTTGATCACATAATCCTGGAGCTGATTTCAAACAAGAGAGACCTAGATACCTGTGAAGGCATGAAAAATAGAGAAAAAACAGTTCTTGCCTTTTAATAGAGAAACAGGGTTTGAGCAGCACTTGAAATGCAGTGGTTTGCTCTTGGTGCTTATTTCATGGTTATCAAATATGAAGTGATGGTCAATGTGTCTCCTATCACTGAGGTGTTAAGACAACATGTAAAAGGCAAAGTGTGACAATAAGGAGGAAAGTCTCCCTTTCTGAGAAATCGTGCTAGTACTGCCAAGCAGCATCTTCATTTGAGGCCTTTTCTATTTTTTCTTTCTATTCCAGTTGTTCCTCAAAAGGTTTGGGGGCAAGCTGTGGCTCCAAGAAAGGTTTGTACTGCTCCTTCAGTTGTTGATTTGATTGCGTGGCTCCAATGAAGCTCTAATGTGCTTTATACATAAATTCTCAAAAGCTGTATAGCTGGGTAAGGGCTTCTTTTGCTGTAATTTCTGTGACAGTGCTTTCTCCACCAGCAGAATACTGTGCATTGCACTGCTGGTCCCCTACACTTATCTCTGACTAGCTGTGTAATTACTACATGCCTAGCAACACTTCCCATTTCCTAGAACTGCTCTAATTAAGAGTAATTTTCTTTTAATAAAACCAGATATATAACTAGTAAAACTTTCATCAGGTTGCTACCACCTACCAGGGGAACATGAGCTCATTGAATGGGAGCTCAGGACTACACTGGTTCCTTGTCAGTGCATGTAAGTTGCTAAAAATCTTTGTGGATGAGGTCTAGTTACTCAGACTGACATTTACTGTGCAATTCACAAAGAGACATTAACAACTGGGCTGTGGGTCAGGAGGTACTTGGCAGGTTTGACATCAGAGATGCTTTTTCAGAGAGATAAACAAAAATACTTCATTTTTTTCACATACTCAAAGCACAGAAGAGGAACTGGGTGATAAAAAGCTTGTGTGTCTTCACCATGGACATACATGAAGACTGTGTCAGTGTTGGAAACTGAATGCAAAATTTCCAGCTGCTAGCTACCTCTTTAATTATTTGATCATGTTCTGCCACAATAGGAAGATTGCTGAGAGTTCAGCCATCCCTCAAATAATTGCTGGGAATCCTGAAAGATGATTCAAAGTGTACATAAATACATTATGAAAGTGCAGATTTTAAAAAGACATGTCATAAACATTGCACCCTAAGCTGTATTTCCTTGTCCTTTTGTTCAAGTGACTTAGTTGTAAAGGTACTAACACTACATGGATGCCACGGATGGGCATCCAAAAGTTCTGGAATATTGTGTTTAATATGTTCAAGTTGTCCTCTGTGGACAGTAATTCCTGTCCTCATTATATTGTGGTTTGTTTTTATTTATGTTAGCAACCCTCCCTGCTCTGCTTCTGCAACTCCCCCCCCCCAAAAAAAAAGCCCCAAACAAACCTTATTATTTCTCATCTTCTAGCTTAGTAGACAAATCACTCAAAAAGTGACAGCTTGTGCCACTCCTCATCAGCTTCACAGGTGAACCAGTTAATGTGGACTCCTACCTTAGCCAGCCTTTATGTTATGTTACTTTGCATTTCCTTCTTGATACTGACACCATTATTTTTGCTTTGCTTTTACATCATTAGTTATGGTTCTCAAAGGTGAATCGGTTCCAAATGTACTTGGTGTGGCTATGTTTAACATTTGTCAGTGGTTTCAATAGATCTGAAGTAGATTTAAGTATCATAAAACCAGAATGGATCAGTAGACCATCTAGTCTGACTTTCTATGCAGCCCAGACTATAGAATTTCACTTACTAGGTCAGCGATACCTAGTTTTTAAGTTCACTAAATCTTTTTTTTTTTTTTTGGTAAACCAAACAAAACCCTGCAGAGGTAGCCTTTGAGTCAACTACCCTACCCCACCAAGTTGTCTCTCACTTTGCCTTTTAGTTTTATAGTTGTCTTTGTAATGAAACAGCAATTAATAAACAATGTATAAAGGCAGAAGAATATCAGTCGAAAAAGGGTCACTAGCAGTAGGACTGTGATATATGATACTCCTGAAAAAAGTCAAAGCGATTTGGGGAAAAAAATGGTATGATGAATTACAGGAAATAGTAAATTACAGAAAAGTGTATTCTTTGCTACTTTTTCATAAATCCCTTGAAACTATTGTCATGAGATGATGATTAGAAATTTCAGTAACACAGTGGTAGAAACAGTTTGACTCAAGAGACTGTATTTTTAATTTTGTCTGCAAAACTTCCATCATTAAGTGTGAAAAGTGCAAAAAAATGTATATATATGAATTAACATTAATCCATGCAAACAATGAGTAATTTTACACATTGTCCTTTATCTTCAGATAAATTATTTGTAAATCACAAGCTGGATCCATGGAGCTGCACTCATTTAGAGATCAAATCTGGCCTCCTATTTTCATTTTAAACCACAGTTATGGAAAGTTGAATAAAATTGTGAACATAATTTACTCTCTTATCATTTCCCTTTAATCTGAAAATATTTCCTTGAGCAGTTTTATTACATAAGTGCTATCAGGATCTTGGTCATCTAAGTACGGTTACCAACCAAGATTTCTACAGTGCTGTCAATCTAATCTCTCCTAATTTACTATGCTTTTACCTATTGTTGTGCCCATTTGTAAATGAACAGAAATTTATAGTTCAGCATTTCCTTACTTGATCTACTGTGCAGAAATGAACTTAAATAGGTAGTCCTTAACATGCATTGCTACTGATGTCTTACATGCAAGACTGCAGTGTTTTATCTATTTACATGGCACGAGACCCATTTGCTTCTTTCACAGAGGAGCTCCTATCAGAAAGGTGCCCTCTGGGTGTGAGCATATTCTTCATTTTCCCTCTGTTCATTTTCGTCCATCAAGACTTTATACAATGCCCACTGAGACTGACAGAGAGACAGCTATTGACTAAATGGGCTTTCTGTCATGCTCCGGGAAAATGAGGAAGGCATATTGATTTTTTGGTTTGCTGTTAAGGCACATTTTGAAATTCTGTGGTTTTGGCTGACACTATAGACTTGGCAGGGGCTTAAACCTGCAAAATTAAAATCTAAAATTTGCCACTTCCCCAACTCGCTGATGTTCATTGCTCATACCAGGAGTGCTGTGGTTCTCTGACACAGCAGCCATCAGCCACCCGAGGGATATTTTCAGCTGCTGCCATGGCTCCACTGGACCCAGCCTGCTGCGTGTCTGCCTTGCAGCCTCCAACCCTACTTACATTGCATTCAAGATGATGGAAGCAAGTGTGTGGTCTGTCACAGACAAGAAGTATTTTTGACACATTTGCCTTTTGCAAGGGAGATCTCTGGTATTTCTCACAGAAAGTTTCCAACTAGCTCCTAGCTTCTCCCAAAACATTTCCCTTCACTGGCTTTGAGGTTTAATGGCTGAGTACACAACGATGTTCCCATCAGCTTTTCCAAATATAAGTGCCAGCCAGTGCTGGGATCCTGGAAGAGGTTAATGGGAATTATGCCCTGCAGTCCCCCTCCAGCAAGACATGACCACGTAACTTTCATTCCTACAGCAATCTCACCTCAATTCCATGTGTCCCAGTTGTAGGCAACAAAACCTCAAACCCAGCTTATATTTAATTTATATGAGTGTTCTGACTGCAGCCCCTGCCATAGCTCAGGACTCTTGTATCACCTGGCATTCTAACTGGGTCCTAATTTCAAAGCCAGGCAATCAAAGAAATTAGAAGTATGTTTTTCACAAACGCTTCCGCTGGTTCCCTTAAAAATGAAGCTACTCGCATGCATATCTAAATAAGGATTAAGGTGGGTGGCTATAGGCACCCAAATTTGGAGATGTGGGCCTAAATGACTTGGATAAGGAGAAGTGTTTGTTAGGTGAGATGTTAAATAAAACCCTTGAGTTTCAATAAATAAATACAGCTATTTAGGAAGTGGTGACAATGTGCAATCTGCAAAAATGGGAAGCCTAGGAGGTGCTGTGGTAATAATGCAGTTACTTGAAGCACATTTAAGATACAAATATCTCTGTGGTTTTTTATTTGCTTCCACTCTTTGAGTCATTCTGAGAAACTTCACAAAGCTGTGCACATTCCAGTTATGGCTGAAGCATGATGCACTCCTCACTGCATACAAAAACCTTTACTTCAGAGAGCTACAGTGTGGGCTGAGAAATTGTCTTTTCCAGGCACTGGAAAATGCGGATTTGAAGCACAATGTAATGGAGAACTCTGTTTCATGTGCATAAAAGAAGAAGAAGAGGAAGAAGAAGAAAGGCAAATATTCTTGGCACAAAGAGACAATTAAAAAAATAGGGAAGTAGCTACTCTCAAGACTGAGGCATTTCTGTCATAACATGTGCTGCTGAAGTCACCAAAACGTTGTGGTGGTGATGTGGCTTTGTCCTAGCTGTGGAAAGGCTGTTTTGATAGTAGTGTTTTGACTATTTATTACAAAATCATGAACACAGCCAAATCCCTCAGAGGATTTACCTGAACTAAAATTAGTTGATGAAACAACAGTTCAAAATAATTTTACATCCCCTTATTTTAAAATTAAGGGATGGATCCAATTAAATTAGTTTCCAGAATCTACTTAGAGTATGATAGCACTAGAGTAGAGTTCATTTTGCCCTAGAACATTCAAAGACAAGGAAACCCAGATCCAAATATTTTCAAATAAAGCAAAACACCACAACAACCATGGTTTAGTTTATATTGCTTAAAGAAAAATAATTTCCTTTTTTTTTTTCTCTCTAGGTGCACTGTGAAGCAGTTATATAGTGATCAGGATTGCTCGATTATAGATCCAGATCTGCAGGTGTTATCTGCACAAAATCAGCTGCCAAATGCTTTCTAATGCCTCAGTTTACTCATGCACAGAAAAAAGAAAATACCTACAAATTCACCCAAGACTCTTGAATGAAATATTCAGTACAAGTAGAGACACTCATGATCATTATTAAAAGACTGTGTTTGCTTTGTGGTTTAGTGAGGTCCACAGGACTCTTCAATTTAGTCAGAGTTTGTATTAGAGGTCTGTCCATGCCTGCTCCTGTTCCTGTCGGTTATTCAGGCTTTTTCTAGCTTTCCCAAGAGAAGTTGCTAAACATTTCCAACCAAGTCTGACTCTTCCCTCACTTTTCTTCAAGCCATCCATCTTCCAGCAAGCTCCATGCTGATAGATCCCCGAGGTCGTGCATAACCCCAGAAAGAGTCCAAGGCTGCTATGTAGATAGAGGAATCTGCCTAGGGAAGGCAGAGTGGTATTATCACAGGATGAGGGCCTCACAGGTCATTTAAAAGACCAACTTGGAGGTTGTCCTTTAGTCTAAAAGGAAATGCACTCTCTTGTATATGCAGATTAATATCAAAGTTTGCAGAGGGAGCTCTGTTCCCCAAAATCTTATTGGTAGCAGTGCTAAGTACCACACAATATTTCAGTGAAAACCCATGAAAGCTCTTCAGATAACAAACCCCAAGGCTAATTTTAAATGCTTGCTGGGCCAGGCCCAAAAACTGAAATAAAGACCTGACCCCTATCACACACACATGTGACCCATTCCTCTAACTGCTCGTAGAGGAAAAGGTTGGAGGTACTGAGCACGTCAACACCTACCTAGGCTTGGAGGGCAGGGTGCTTTCCCATAATCGGAGGGAAGTGTTGGAATGTATTGTTGCTATGTTTTTTAAGACCTTTTGAAACTGTGGCCCTAAGGAAATGAGGAAATACGGAGGATGAGGTTACATTGTTATTATTATTTCACATTTTTTGAACACAGGATTATATAGCTGGATTCATATTATATTAGCTTTCTAAATCTTTAAAAACACAGGGCCTACAGTGCAGGTTCAATGCTTTATTCATTAATGTATTTCTATTTAAAAAATCCTGCCTATCTAGCAAGCATTCCTTTTTTGCTCTCTGTCTCTTGCATACTCCTCTTAATATTCTTGTCTGAACACATGTGTGTGCAAACTTTCCATTTCATAAATAAAAGATTTGCTTTTTGTGTAATAAATCAGTGTTTCCTGCTTTGCTTAATTTTAGACTTGATGCTGACAGCCACTCTGACCAAGTTCCCCAACACCCTCACAAAATGAGCAGCCATTGCCATAAAAACAGGTGGGATCAGTCCCTTCAGACATGCAAGAAGCTACCCTGTTTTCCAGAGAAGTATTTTCTGCACATGAATGTGTTTCCAGGTGCTTCAGGTAAAAGAGGTAAGAGAGGCAATGTTCATGTTTACCCTGAGACAGGGAGCCTGATCCTGTACCCAGGACCTGTATGTGATTGTCAAGTCTGTTGACTTCAGTGGAATTGTTCCTGATTTTTGCCAGTCTCAGGAAGATCAGAGAAAGGATCATTAGGTTTAGTGCTCCCTAAATCCCAACGCAAGAAAGATCATGATATTGCTACCACAAAACCCAATGTTTGCTATGATGGCACTGCATCATCGCAGACTTTCTGGTAGTTTTTTTCCATGCAGATGTTAAATGTTCCTATATTGATTTCTGAAATAATATCTTTGGGTATATATATATATTTTAAAAGGGTTTTTTTTGTGTTGTATAGTGTATAGTACCTAACGGAAAAGAGATGAAGAATTATCTCACTAATACTAATTTGCCAATTTGTCAGGGTTTCTTTTCAATGGAAGATAAAACTCAGTGGACCACCTTACAGCATTTCATCAAATACTGTGGTTCTATCTTCAGGTGCCTGTGCAGGGACAACTAAAATGGATCAGATCTTTCTTCTGATGGTAGGCCGAGGAGATCTTAGAGATGATCTCTTGTCTGCCTTGAGATGCACAGGCTTGTGGGGCCAGGAGCCTTGCCCCTCTGGATAACTCTTTTTGTTCCTTTCTCACCATTGTATTATCTTCCTGGCAGCCATATATATATATGCCCTGATTTGATTCCTTTTCTCCCCTTCCCCATTTGCCAGGGTTCCCTTTGCATCAGTAGCAAATGTAAGTTTTCTGATTGGTCACCACAGCAGAAACACATTTCTCTTTCAAAAATGACCCTTTTCTTCTTCCATTTTCATGGAAAATAAGAGAGAGAGTGCAAACTAATGAACTTCTAACTGCCATCACAGTATTTCCTCACCAATCCTTAAGCAACTGCTTTTCTAAAATACTGTAAATAGGAAAAGAAATCGTTGGGTTGTTTTTCTAGATTTCAAATAATTGCACAGTACTGCACATCCTGTTCAAAACGCCACAACAAGACACACGCTGTATTGCTGAAACACGAACTACAGGCACAAATCAATGCTTCTGCCTGGGAGAATTTCCTGCATAATATACGGGAAATTTTGCAACATACAGAGGAATCACATCTCCGCTCCACCGCCCCTTGCATATCCACTAAATAAACTCCTTAACATTTTGAACTGAATGAAGAGGGCGGCTGAGCAGCACTGGAGTGAAACGCTCCGTCAGGCACCCTTTACTCTGTGTCACAATGGCCTCTAGTGGATTAGCAGCAACTGACAGACAGCTCTATCATCCCCCTGGCTGCCAGCTCCCCCGGGACGCTGGCACTGCTGCAGGATCTACTGCACTGCCGTGGCTGCGGGCCTGCTGCACCTGCAGGGCCTGCGCCTGGGCTCAGACCAGGGTCAGGGCCTAGGGGCTGAGCCTGGGCGTTGGAGTGGGCCTGGTCGCCATCCCAGATAGTCCCCTTTGAATCACTGTCCCTGTTGGCTACCCGTTGACCCATTTTCCCCTCTCACTTGACTCACAGGGCACCTGAGAAACCAGCAATGTGTTACTTTTATGGTTTATTTTGGAGTAAAGGAAGGAAACCATGCAGGCCTGTGCACCCTCTGTATTTAATGTCAGAGTTGCAGAGGGGTGCAACAGAAAGAAAGCTAGAGCCTGCCCTGAGATGGACATAGCGCTAGCCTCTTGCTTTATCAATAGAGGATAAATGGTTTCTCAATAAAAAATGGAACAAATTAATTTCTAATAAGCTTATTTGGCTTTGACCTCCTACTGGTTTTAACTTCATCTGATGCAACTTCATCAGTATTGCTTCTTTCTATTTGTTAAGAACAATGAGTACAAATTGAAGAGATGAGGAAAAATTCAAAGAAGAAAGTGTTTTGAATCAGCAAATGACTTTCACAACACTGCCTTTTAAAGATCTACTGGTATGTTTGTGTAATTTATGCTTCCTGCTTCATAAAATACACTGCCTTATCGCTGAAGATTTTGTGCTGCTATTTGTCTGTTAATGGCATAGCAGTGAAAGCATTGCCAGACACAGACATCTTGAACTTTTACCTGTTAATCTTTCTTTCAAGAGCCAGCAAGGACTACTGGTTTAATGGTGGATCATCTATCAGAGCCACACGTGAGCTAAAATGCAATCGGCACCATCCCCATCTCCAGAGAGCTGCCATGAGAGCAACCGAAACCGGACATAAATAAATGTGGTATTGTCTAACATGAGTCAGGGAAAAGAATGGCAGCTTTTCAGAAAGAAAACTAAAAATGAGCAAACCCCTGTTCATCAGGGTCCAACTTGATCAGCTACTGTGGTGAGGAAGGGTTTTCTCCCCTCAAAGGTGCAGTATAACATTCCAATGTACCTCAAACACTTAGGTAGAACGAGAGCAGAGAAACCTGGGTTTTGTTAAAAAAATGAATGCTTCATTGTTAGCTTCAGTGAGGTCTGGATTTTCCTGCTCTTTGAAGGCACAGATCAGTCTTCTTACAAAACAGCAATGTAACTGGGAGAAACTGAAATAAGCTGCTGCTTATGCAGCGCTGTCTCCTTTCTTTGCCTGGGTGTGTGTGTCTCTCCGTTTGTTCTTAAAGGCTTAATGCACAAGTAAAGGTGAGGCCTGGTCCTCTGAAGAATCATGTATGGTCCCTCCTACAATACTTATCACAAAGATCAACACCATGGATCTCATACAGGGAAATCTAACATGAAAAGTAGAAGAGGGAGTAACTATCGCCTTTGGGAACTCCTGGAGCTTGGTGTTGTTTATACCTTTCAGGCACATTCAGGTGGAGTTCAGCCTTACACAAGGCACTGTGCATTGTTTGGATCCAGAGAATCGCCTCTAGGAAAAAGCAAGCCCTTAAGCAAAAAGGGTTTTGTCTTGGCATCAAGAGCATGGAAGGGCAAATATTAACAGCAGCAACTACTCCTGTTCCACGTGGTGATGGGCATGGGGTAGGCAAGATAATTCCATTGCCCCTCTTCCTTGGCAGTTTCACTGGCTTAAAAGGTGATTTTCATTCCCTTGCAACAAGCTTAGAAGATGTAGGAACCAATATAAGCACTTGTAGGTTAAGCTAAGCACCTGATGTAAGAAGCCTCTTACAACAGGTACATTGATAGTGAACATTTTCATAGACTTAGGTCCTTGGGGAACTTGCTCCAGGTCATACGTTCCTTAGTTCCAGACATCCTGGGAATTGCTAGGAGCACATTACGGCCCTGGTGTGAGTCAGTGCATGGACCAGCATCTGGACTCTGTGAAGAAGGCTGCCATGGAACACAACTCCTTTAGACACTTCAGATTCCTTGCAAATGAGAGAAGTTTAACTGCTTTTAGCAGTTACACTCCCATATTTGGCTGATTTCCTATTGCGACAAGTTCTGTGCCCTGCTTTACCAAGAACATAAACACCTAAAGCCTTAATTTTCTATCAGAGGGCCTCCACAGCTAAAAAGATAGAAGAGGAGAAACAGAAAACACACAATACAAAGGCAGGCTTGTGTCTTTGCTGAATATTTTCATTGTTTTCCCTGAGGGGCCAGTAGGTTTTTACACACAGCACTAGCACATTTCATTTTGACAACGAGTCAGACTTTCCAAGTCACTACACCTTTCACAACACACTGCAAACTGTCAGTGTGGTAACTTCCTTAAGTTTAATGAAGTTACCTTATGAAATCTCTTGACAGAGCTGGCCAAAAACAAAAACAACCAACCCCCCCAAAAAAGTAGCATAAGGCTACTCAAAAAATAAGAGGACTCCCCAGTGAAATGTGATACGTGCAATCTGGAAAACCTCTGAGGGGAGAAGGAAGAGTTGTGTGCTGACAAATGGTGCAAACTTCTGGCTAAGATTAGATTTCTGCAGGCCGGATTTAGATAACTGGCCCAATTTTCCAATGGACTGAATGCCTGCCGGCTCCCAGTATTGGCCCTGCAAGCCACAGGCAGATCATTAAGCTTGCAGAATCCAGGCACTAAGTTTGAGCCTAAATAAAGTTCCGGTGACAGTATCTTCTAAAAGACCCAAAGGACTATTGTCATTTGAAGTCCAAACCTTTGGAAGGTCTTTTTGTGCAGCCCAGCCTAGCACCCATTTTTTAAAATCTAAGTCAGTCCTCTTTATTTTATGGTGGACGTATGATGAGCCTAGGCTGTACAGCTGTAGAAATTCCAGGATAACAGTCACCAAAATTAAGGCATGTCTGTCAGTGACTAAAAGCAGAGACACCCACTTAGACCAGATTAAAAAAACATATATAATTTAAGGATTAGCAGGCTAGCAGAGTTGGAAGAATTTCAAGCTCTTTACTGGGCTCAGGAGGAAATCTCTTTTAATATTCTATTTCATTCAGAAGTAGTCAAGGATTAGTGGTTTCAGAGGATCAGGTCAATACTGATGTATGAAAACTCTGGGGAAGGTCAGTACTGTTTGTCCCAGGTGCTGTGGAAAGGAATAGGTATCACATCTTTATCTGCAGTGTTTGAAGCCAAAAGAGTATGGAACAGGAGAGGGTCTTTCTTGTAAGCTTTGTTTAAAGCTGGGTCACCGTTAATGTACAGATGCCTATGCTGAGAATATCTGCTGCCTCCTATTCAAAGTTTTCTGGATGTTTTCTCCATTATGCTCTATTTCAGCTCTCTTCAGTAACTTTTGTGTAGAGTATTCCTATGCAAGAGATCATCTGGGGAAATCCTCATTTTGATCATTGCAGGACTGATCCTGTGCCAGATGTCTTGTTGCCTTCAACAACAGCAGATCCAAGGCCCTGCTCATTAAAAGCTAGTTGAAAATTTTCAGTAAAAGGGAACTTCAAAACAAACATACTCAGTCTTAGGAACAGTACTTGAGGTTTCTAGTAAGTTAAATATGTTTCTGTTTTTTTGGAGGTTTTTGTTTTGTTTTCAGTAATTGAAACAGCAGGTTTTGGTAGCCTTTTCTGTTCTTTGATTGTGAATCATTTTACTGAAATAAAAAAAGTCTGTAAAATTCAGTTTTCTGAACGGCTCTATAAATGGTTGCAGATCCTGATCTGGGCTAGAGAAAAGCCCTTTGGACTAGTCAGGCACAGGCAGAGAACTGAGCCATCTTCCTGATAAAGTCTGCTCAGATCTTGGCAGATGGTTTGTGTACTTGGAAATCAATCAGGTCACATACCCACACTTCCAAGCTTTTATGCACCAACAAGTGAAACTAAGAACACCATGTTTCCCTTAAAAATATTGTCCTTACTCTTAACTTCTTTTACTGTAATAACCACTAGGAGGAGAAAGAAGAGGTTAGCAGATTAGCACATGTGAAAAGTGGCTTTTAAGAAAACATCACTGGAGCCCTGGTACCATGTTGCTGAAGTTAGCAGGAGCCCTAACCAAGTGGGCTGAAGACTGTGGTGTTTAGGTCATGATCAGCAAAGCTGAATTTCACTGTGCTCATGGAGGCAAAGACTCTATTAAATCTGGAGGAAATTGAAGGGGAAGGTAACAGAAGAAATTATTTAAATTTCTGAGTAAGGTACAAGCATCACTTTTCAGCTCAGTATTCCTTCAATCCATGCATTTATTTCATATAGAAGAAAAATTTTGGATGAAAATAGAGCAAGGCAGCTTTCATATCTGCAAACATCTGATGGCAAGTCTGGTCTTCAGCAGCTACTGATTGAGGAGTTTTAAGTCCGTTTCCAGTTTTTAGGCACACATCTTCCTTTTGATCCTTTTCTACAGCTTGCTGACAACAACAGCATAGGCACTGAAAACTCCTATGGGGTCAGGGTGAATCCCCTTGGCAAGCAGTTAGTAAGCTGGCTTCAGTGACGCCCTTTCTCTGAGTTACTCTGATTTTCTGTGAGCAAAAGGACTCACAATTTTGCTATTTAAGTCGCGATGAAAATGCTGCCAGTGTACCAGATGTTTAATATTTGAACAAAACCCCTCTATATTTATCTCCTTTACTAAACTTGATCAGATTGACCATGATGATAAATAAACCCTGATGAAATACTGCCTCATTTGCTAAGAGCTTGTTTTAAGCATGGAAACAGCTTTATCAAGTGCTTTTAAACTATGGGGCTAAACTCCCATGCTAGCAATATTTTAAAGAACTTTACATTCCCATTTTTTTAATCAATATCTTCTACTTATCATGTTTACTCACATGGGAAGGACTGCATTTTATAACTTTGATTTTACATGGAAGATGATCGCTGAATTTGAAGCCAATGTCAAAGTATGACAGAAATGTGACATGATCAAGCTGTAACTCAACATGACACATCATCTTGAGCATAACTGCTGCTGTGGTGACAGTACTGAAAACAAGGCAAAGAAAATAGAAAGTAGCTGCCCAGGGGACTACTTGTTAGGGTGTGCAAGCTTCCACATCACATGATACAGAGCCCACAGATACTGCTGTGATGGGAACTGCGTCAAGAGTTGTACTAGGCAGATACTGGGACAAAATCTGATGCTTAAAATACATTTTCTATAGACTAGGTCCAGACACCTTCAGCTTCCCTGGGTTCACTTGTACTTTCCATTTAGCTTCACTAATCCTTCTATTTTCCTCTTTCATTATCTGAATGAATCCAGTCCATGACACTGAGGTCTGGCCAGATGGGTTAATTCAAAAGGACATGAAACTATGTATGGCTGTGTTTATTTGTGTGCAAATGTCTCTGTCCATAAATTAAAACCCTCTCAAAGAAGCATGTGCAGACACACATGCACTCACACACACTTAGGATTTTTCACACCCTGTATAAGAGAATCTCAAGCACTTTACAAATCTTTAAGAGTGCATTGCACTCCCTTAAGATGAGTAATGACTGAGAACACATTTGCAGGACCTCAGTTTGGCCTGCATCACACATCACATTTCCGTGTCTGCTGTAGGAATTGCCCAGTGGGATTCCAGCAGAAATTCATTTAGTTCAGTAGTCCATCTAATTGCCAGAACACGATCCATTGGCTCTTTTGAAGTATAAAGAAATGCAAAGCAACAGCATTCTTTATTCCTTAGATTAGTTTTAAAAATTTTTCTTTATATTTCTTCTATTAGCCTTCTCTAAATCGAACAGTTCCACACTGTTCAGCCCTTCCTATCTGGAAGTCTTTCAGTAATCCTTGTCCTGCTCTGAAGAATGTTTGCATATCCAGCATCAAGTTTATCTTTACTATGATGTGAAGGAAAGATCACATTTATAAAAAAAGATTAAAAATATATTTATTTGGTATTCAGAGTCAATATTTGTACGGCATGCTGCGGAATTCTGTAAGAGCCATGAACTGAGGAGGTGCAGTTGGATGTCATATGAACCAACTCTCAGAATTAATTTTCCAAATATCTAATTGATGACTTTTGACAGGCTGGACCTAAAAGATTGCATATAGAGCGACACAGGAAATCTGTAACAGAACCTGAAATAGATTTCCAGTCTCTTCTAATCCACCGCCTACTGTTTCTCCAAACTGTCTGCAGCTCTAAAAACCCAGAGACAAACTGATCGAACTCTCTCTCCCACATGGCAGCACTTGTCCATAGAGCCAGTCTGTTCAGGACAAAATGAAGATGGGACATGATGGTCTAATAGATCTGAACCCAAAATGGGACCTTATTTTTTTTATTAATATTTCTTCTCTCCAGCAAAAGCATACATGGAATCCTAGCTCTGTCTTTAAGTACTTTCAGGATAGTTCCATTTCATCAGAGTTGGTGGAAAATTTCTCAAAAAGAGTATGGAGCTGAAGTGACATATTTATGAGGTGAAAAAATTGGTGGAGAGACTGTCACAAGGATCTCTGTTTATTAGGTGGGTGTTCTCACGCTCTCATGACACCTGACATTCAGGGCTCACTCTAGGGAACAACCCCAATTCAGAATCATGATGCACTGCTGCCTATTACAAGAAATCAGTTTACCAAGTCTTACGTTCAAGATAAGCCTTTTTTATTGTTCTTCTTGGACTCAGAATGCCCAAGGGACTTCAGCAGGTGTTTGTTCCAGGAATACCTTTATATTAAATCCAGAGGGAAAGATCACGATAGAGCCAAATCAAGACAAAGACAAATCAAGCCAAAATAGACTTACTGGGGAAATGCCGATGTCCTAAGAAAGATTTCAGTGATGTAACTCAGAATTAGGTGCTAATAAGTACATGTAAAAAAATAATCAAATTAGATTTAAGATGTTTGGCAGCACAAGGGCTTTGAATAGCGCAGATGGACTTCCATGTCATGTTTTGATCTGTTAGACTAAATGATGACATTTGCCATTGAAAGTAGTTTTGAGGATCAGTTTTGTAGCACAGTAAAATTTAGATGTGGTTTCTATATGCAGCTTCTACAGCAATATCTTCTCATGCCTGCACGTGTGTGGCCACTATTGACTTTCAGTGAAAGTACCATCTGTACACTTGTGAGGCACCATTTGGTTTATGCACATCATATTACCATCGTTAGGGCCATGTGGTACAAAGTTCTAAGCATCAGGAGAATTGAGGCCATTCAGCATTTTGTGAGAGAATGCTAAAAATGGAAAGTTACTTTTTTTGCCAAATGGCAGGTAGTAAATCTGTGTTAGAGAAGTCCTGCTCCCCTTGTATTCAGAACACTCTGAAATCACTCATACAGTACTTAGATATGCTACGTATGATAAGCATTCATGTTTGGATGCTTCTTAACACTTAAGCGCAAAGAAAGAGGCAACAAACATTCATAGGCACTGCGGTGCAGAAGTGTGAGCAAATTCTAACCCCAGAATCTGCTCTAATGACCTTTCTTCTGTCACTTGACATTTCTTGCCCTATTTCTTCATCTTAAAATACTGCAGATATTCTTTTTGATGTCACTGGCATTGGTGTAATCATTTACGACAACAGTCTGTTGCAATGAGAGAAGTATCAGTTTCCTCATGCATTTGTAACTCTACTTTCTAGCTTGTCTCTGCTTGCAGACTCAAAAGAGGAAAATGGCCCTTCATTTTTGATACCAAGAAGCCTGACAATACTATGCTAGTCGCTAATGAGGGGTAAAGTCAAGGAGCCAAAAGAAGATTTTATCAAGAGACACCTTAATGGGTGCTTCTTATTTGGGCAAGAGGAAATTTTTTGCTAGGGAAAAACACATCCCTGGGAAATAAAAAAAAGATTTCAAAGGAGTTTAGTCACTCATAAAGAAAGCGTTCCTTTCTGGTGAAAGGTGATCTTTCCAGCAGATGTGTTACAAGGGTTGGTGAAGAGACTTCACATCTGTATTACTTAACAGTATTTGAATATATGTGAATAGGTACAAAACACATTTCAGATTTTGATGACTACATATTTTTGAATAAAACAGATGAATAAATCTCTTGAGTTCAAGTCTGATCTTCCAACTAGTTCACAGTGATACCAGCAGAGCTACTATTGGTTTTCGCCACTGTGGGAAATAACAGGAACACAGTCACATACCTACAGCCAGAGGTCTGGAAAAAAACTGGAAATCTTCTGACAGAAGCTAAACTCATTCTATGGCCTGTATTTCAATTATCTTAGCTTTCACAGTTGTATTTGGAGTCCTCTTGTTCTCCATTACTCTTAATGCCCTACAGTCTGGTAATAAGAGAAACACTGTAGTCCATTGGCCTGACATCAGATCTGCCGGGCAGTGCCCTCTCCCTCGCGAAGCACATGAGCTGAAAGAGCATTTGTGGAGACCACAAGAGTGGATCTAGTGTTCAGATCAAGGCCATAAAATGAGGGTAAGCCACAAAATCATGGTCAATTAAAAAAAAAAATACAACAAAAATGTAGAGGAAGCAAGGCAGATGAAACAGGACAGCAGTTGAGACTGAGCTGCAGGGGTTTTAGCTTCTGGCCACCATGGTGGTGCCTGCCCATGGGTGCCTACCAGGGGGACCTCCTAGAAGCATGGCAACCTGTAGGGCTACCCACCCCAGCTCTTAGGGTATTCTGAAGTCTGGCTTGCAACCTTATCCTGGAACAAGTGGTTCTCTGATACAGGACTGCCATTGTTCAGACTGTGTAGAAGTGAACCACTATGGTGGGTTCTTTATTCCGGTATCACTTCTTGGCCTGGCACATTCATGTGAGCCAATGCCATACATTTTTGCCCAACATTTCTGAAGTGGTAAATCTCTGGTAGCTCTATCAGCATGCATGCAGATACTAATTTGTAATATACTCATATTTCATAAGAAGAAAAGATTCTTTAAAAAGAAGGTAAAAGCTGCTGCATAAAAGATTAATCTGCACAAGTGTTTATCATATGGAATATCATCTGCTTTTCCTTTTTGATTTTCAGTGCAAACAGATGTCTGAGGAATCCCCTTTTTTCATAATTTTCAGCAACATGTTATAGATATTCTACGTGCAGTGTATGGAAGAAAAGCAAAATCAACTTTTGGCAGGTCCAGTCTATCAAGTTCATAAACTTTACTCTGTCTGTCTTGTCCAAGATGAGAGACAACCTGCTCCAAGTCAGTTTCCCATTTGCACTTAATTAGGGAGTTCATTTTAGAGGTCAATGAAAAATAGCAGAGTACATTTTCATAATAGCTCTCCTCACAATAAAATTATTTCTCAGGCACTTGTCCAATTTTCTCTGGAACAAAGGCAAGAAAAGTGGGGATACAAAATAGACTTATTGGATACCTTATCTGGAACTACCCAGCAAGCTGTCCATTATCCAAGGAACACATAGTACATTCTGGATCTGAGGAAAGAAGCCAAACACTGCATCTTTTCAGACAATTTTCCAAGCCATACAGCTTCATTTTCTTCTATCTACTGGGACAAAGATTTTGAAAATGTTCTGAAAAGGTAGGAGACAGTCTGCACAAGGAGTTCCTCAGTATCACCCTTACATACATACATCTAATTGCTGTGGATAACAGGGTGCCCTTGTGGGAAATGCTGGAGCAGTACTTGGATTCATGAGGAAACAGCAGTGAAGAGAAAGTTGAACAGCAGTAGGGCTGTTTCATTCTGCATCAGGCTGATAGCATCATTTGCTGGAGGAGGAACAACTCAAATCATGCCTGTGAGCCACATCACAAAGTTTCTTGGAGGCATTTTCAGCATTTAATTTCCAGTTATCAAGCAGCTGAGAGGGTGGCCAAGTTAGGATCCATGCCTGAACTTCTCCAAAAGTCTAAGGGTGCATGGATCCTGGATTTTGAGCTGATGTCAGCTTTATTTTATGTTTTCCTGGAACTTGGCTAGATCAAAACTA
The DNA here is from genome assembly GCF_023634085.1 of Falco cherrug. NCBI lineage: Eukaryota > Metazoa > Chordata > Aves > Falconiformes > Falconidae > Falco > Falco cherrug. Next base: position 27,922,982 of record NC_073709.1, read on the forward strand.
TTTTGTAGAGTATGAAATGTGTTCTCAGAGAAGATATTCCCAGCACTCCTGGGTGAGCCAGATTCCAGTACACATCTAGTCAGTAGCAGAAACAACAGGGTGGAAGGCCTTGACAAGAAGTACTTTGAATCTGATGTAGGCTTGGGGCAAGGAAATCGTTGAGTTTGTGTTTTATTATAACCAGTGATCAACTGGTTACAGATTCTTCTACATAGAACTATGATTTCCTGGACCAGAATATGGCCAGGTGGGTATGATCTTAATTTCTCTACTGTGGTTCTTGCAACCATGAAGAAACAAGGAACAAGCTAAGAAAAGGTTATAAACTATTAGTCAACAAAAAACTTGGGCAAAAGTGGGTTATAATTTTCACACATCATGCTTTGATATATTTGGTATTACAGGAGATATGTTTGACCCATGCAGAACAAGTAAAACCTGCTCAGACAATCTCCATACTAACCAGATTAGTGACTTTTTCTAAATCTGGTGCCTGGCCTCTGCGAACGTGCACATGTAACAATACCTGATTTCTTGTTCAAAGTCTCACCCACAGTAGGCAGGTTCTGGGAACTATGTTTCAGATCGGCTCATTAGACAAGGACAAAGACCACACCAAAACAGCTGCCTTTGTTTTCATGTTTGAGATGTCTTTTTTTCATTGACTATAGGCAAGGTGCCTTGTCTTCCACATGACACCCTTGCTTTTGGATAATGCATCAAATTATTTTCTCTGTAAGATTATAGTATGGTAATGTTGATGCCAATGGTCAACTTTGAAAGAAATAGTTGGGTACCCATCTCAACAGTCTTTAGAAGCCACTGACCTAAAGGTCAGGCCTTTTGCTTTTTGACCTTTTTCTTCTAGACTGTGGAGTGAGCATGTTATAAACACATTTCCCTGTCATCTTAGATGATATTATTTTCTAAAGAGCTAGGTTTTGTGCCGTAGAGGGCATGAATCTTAATTCACTTTGGGCCTCATTCTTTGTTTCTTTATGAAGACTCTAGCTGAAGGTTCCAGTTACCTGGAAGCATATGAAATGTAGAAATATGTGTCACTTGGACCACTCTCTCAGGGTCCTGCCTGGCAACGGTTTGCTCCGGGACAGAGACACAGTTGTGTGTACAGAAATTCAGCAGTTTGCAAAGGTCTTACAGACAGATTGCTTGGGAGCAAAGGCTGCCTAATAAACTGTGGTCAGAAGAACTTACTCTGTGGTTCTTTTTGTTTTAGTTTTGTTATTAAATGAAACACAACATAGCCACTTTATCCAGGACATTGAATGAAGGCAGGCCATAACTGTTGTAGGTGCTTCCCTAAATCAGGTTGAATGAAGGCAGGCCATAACTGTTGTAGGTGCTTCCCTAAATCAGGTTTCTTTTTTTTTTTTTTTTTGGCTCACCACCACCCTTCTGAAGAAAGGAAGAAAGATGTAAAGCGTGGTTCAAATCATCTTGTAATGCCGTATCACATTTCAGATCATTTACACTTACAGTCATGCCAAGCAAACAGACATTTCAAATTGATCAATGCAGTAATTGAAACAGCAAGAAGAACTGGAAGTTATTTTGTCAGCGATAGTACTCTTTATGAGACTGAACAGTGATGCCTTAAAATGGGATGTATCCAGGGAAAGCAAGCTTCCTGAAAATGTTGTAGCCATTACTTTAAAATAATATTATTTAGCCTTCATGGTCTATCCCTTGTGGGTTTTCAATTCCCTAGCAAACTTTCTTTCCAACACATCTTTGATCCTGGTCTCAAAACCCTGACATTTTCATTTTGCAAAGGCTGGATATACAATGGACTAGTCAAGAAAAAGGGCCAGATGCACCAAATCGGTGCAAATTGGTACTGCTCCATTGCCCTCCACACTGATTTACAGAACACAAGGATCTGGCTAAAAGCCTTCCAAAGCCTTGGCTGCTTTGCTTTGCTATTTCATGTAAACATGTACTTCAATGTTAGTTTTACTTCCTAAGGAAATGGAGTTTATGCAATTGTGTTCTCTGTGTGCATGCACGCATATGTGCGTGTGAGTGTCTGAGTATGTATTAGCTTGTCCTTTCCCTCAAGTACTTTTGAACCTGGCAGTTCAACTTAACCTGATTGGACAGGGCAGGAGGTTTAGAAGAAACAAAATTCCTACAGACACCATGCTAGTGTTCTTGTTGAGGAGAAGGCTGATGAGCTGAGTCCTTGTAGCCTGCAGAAAATTTGTGCTGGCAAGGACATCTTAGACCTGACTCAAGCAGTTCTAGCCCTCGTGGAGCCACTTGCTCAACTAAGTCAGTTTTCCACATCAAAACTTGAGCATCCGAAGCTCAGACTAACCCGGTTTAACTGAACCGGTATTTCTGAATTGGTTAGCCTGGTTTTCTCTATTTGTTTCAGAGCATACATATGCTAATTATCTCATCTGGTTGAAATCCTTAGTCCTCACCTGGTGTAAATAAGCTTAGCACCACCACTGAAGCTGCTCCCTTCCAGCTGTTGAGTAAAACAAATCCAGGCACAGTATTTCCCATGGTTTTGTATTAACTTGTGCTCATTCTGTTCTGCTTTTGCCAAGGGTCTCAGACAGAGATATCAGAGGGCAAAGGGAAAATTATAGATGCTGATTCACAGACAATCTCATAAAACTATCCTTATTAGTTCTCTAAAAAAAGCAACAAAGTACAATGATAACTGCTTCACAGCTGCATCTCTGTGATAAACGAAGTGATTCTTGTGTGGGAGGTGTATAGAGGTAGCAGGCTTCATTGCATAATGGAATGATGTATTTAGAAAGAGTGAAAGAGAACTCACAAAAAAATTACGTGAGAAAGAAGTTATACCATTTGCCAAACCAATTAAATAAATAAATCAATAATCTTTGTAGTTGGCAGAAAACCATACCACACCAAACAAACAAAAAACGAGCTGTTAGTAAAGGTCTGTTTGATAAATATGGGACAGGGAAGTTATGACAAAAGAAAAAAATGGAAGTCTAAGATACACTTGAATAAAATATGATCTGGAACTGAACAGTAATCTGGTATGCAAACGATGTATTTATGAGATTCAAAAAGCTGTGGGGTGGAAAGCGATTTTTTTCCCTTTGTAAACAGAAGAGCAGGTGGTATTCTTCAGCAATCTCTTTTATTTGCCTAATGAGATAGCTTATGTAAAGAAAAGAAAACACTGAGAGCACCCTGACTGATAGTAGTAAAACAGGCTCTTTTCCTGTGTGCAAGGTCGGTCCTTTCTGTATGAAGCAGCAGGTAATGACAAGTGAATCCAATGGTACTTTCATATCCTGAAGTGCTGGGAATCAGCAGCTTACGGAAACAATCTCTGGGTCACGTGTATTTTTTTAACAGATGGACACGACTAAGTTAAGACCGAAGCACAAATTGGTCCACTTCTGGTGACTGCCTGATAAGGAAATAGGTGGACGGTGGCAGCTGGCCAGATTGTGATCCCCTCTGTTGTACTTACACCTCTATTGATTTAAGTAAAATGTGAACCAAAGTTTCTCTTGCATAGCAAGGCTTGCTGACTGCTCATGGTGACCTCATCCATGTGTAGTTATTTTGGCAGACAGTTAGAACTTTTTAAAGGGCCAATAAGAATAGTTTTGTGAGGCTGTTTGTGAATTAGTATCATTCTTTTGCCCTTTACCCTCTGGTCTCCTATTTAGCTTGGGCCCCTTGTGAAGTGTTGGACAAGAGGAGCTGAAGTCAGCATAAAACCCTGGGAAGTGCTGCGCCTGCCTTTGCTCCTTGCTATAGCTGTAGGTCTTCTGCTGGTTAATTGGCACAGCTTCGTGGATGGAGCTGTGCCTGTTCATAGCAGGCGAAGATGTAGCCCTTCAAGGTATGGTGCTAGTTTGTGAGTACTAATCGTCCCATATCTTTTGACACGACCACGGACACAGAGAAAAAAACATGCAGTCTATAGTGAGATGTGTCAAATTTGACTGAACCAATCTTTCTATCCATATGTACTCAACACTTTTATAGAAGTTTCATTGTTCACTACACAGAAAGGGAAACTGAGACAGAGGGAGCTGAAATGACTTGTTCAGCCTGTTCTATATGTGTGCAGTTCCTATTTCAGAAAGAACAAGAAAGTTTCAAAATAAAACTGAATGCAAACAACTGCAGAACAATTATCCTATCTCTCTTTTAAAAATAAAGAAATGCAAAGGGAAAGCGTAGTGCTTTAGCCTCAGAGCTTCCTTGACATTTGGGCATACTTAGGACCTTGATGAGAAAGGTACAGCTGATGCAGGTGTTTGCCTCACCTGAGCTGGGTGCTGAGAAACCCCAGGCCACTACTTTATTTTGCTCCAGATTTTCTGAGTAACTTTCAGGACCTCTTCTGGTCCAGCTCCTCAAACATGGTTTGACATTAAGGGTCTCTGCACCAAAATTCTCAAGGATGTAAGTTTTCACACCCTTGAACCTTAGCTCCCCTTGGGTGTACTGGACATAGTTACACTGCTGTACCTCACAGGCATGTAATGAGTTCAAACATGTTAAAATATTTTTTTTAGCTTAGATTTGAGACCTACAAGGAATCTCATATTGATAAGAAATTTGCAGAAGTGAAGGTACAAATTGCCGCAGTTGGTCAGCCATGGTTGGATATCTAGGGATCTTTCATTAGCAAATATCTAAAGGCACACTAACAATGCAGGGTTGCTTTGATGTGACTAGGCCCCTTAGGAAAAAATTAAGAATGTTTCTCCAGATTATCCAAATTGCTTGGGAACCATAGCTTGCTAAAGTTTGATGAACAAGCTTTCTTGCAAGATGTCCAATGCTCCCAGGAAGAGGAAGCAAACAGGCTTTTTCCTGTTGTGGTGCCCCTTGCAGAGCAAATCAAATGCCGTAACAAAATGTTTAGCTTGCATAGCAAAATATGTTGCATAGAAAAATGGACTCAATTCTGCAGGAAAACTCCTAGATTTCTGAAAGGTCTATTTAGATGAGAAAAGATAGGACTTGAGTGAGTTAAAAATTCACTGAAGAATGTGATCAGTGCAACATTGTTCACTTTGATATTAAATGAGATTTATTTGACAGTAACACCATATGCTCAGTGGTGCTGTCCACAAGATGACAATTCCACTTTGCAACAACTGTTAAAGTTCAAAAATTGTTTTCATTCAGCTTTGGAATAAAAACAAAAAAGCCTTTCAGTTCTTTACAGAATAGAATTGGACTGAAATGGCTGATTTCAGATAAAAACCAGCTTTTTCTTTTGTGAGGCCTTTTTGCGTCTGATGGGTTCCTTGGTCACCCAATGCAGGACAAGAGGATTAAGTTGTGCCTTAAGTTGTGCCAGGGGAGGTGTACACTGGATATTAGGAAAACTTTCTCCACTGAAAGAGTGATCAAGCATTGGAACAGGCTGCCCAGGGAGGTGGTGGAGTCACCATCCCTGGAGGGGTTTAAAAGATGTGTAGATGTGGCACTTGGGGACATGGTTTAGCGGTGGACTTGGCAGTGTTAGGTTAACAGTTGGACTTGATGATCTTAAAGGTCCTTTCCAACCTAAATGATTCTGTGATTGTAATGGGCAGGGCTTTAGGAGAAGGCAGGCAGACTGGGGCATGGATAGCTGTAACTTTTTAGAGGCGCTGATACTGTTCAATAGCATGTCTTGATGAAGTGTCAACCTGCTGAAAACATGTCCATCAGCACTACTAGTCAGTTCTTGATACTACTGAAAATTGTTTGTTGATCAGGCATGATTGTAATATGCAGGCTTTGTTGATGATGCCAGTGGAGCCTTTTTTTGATGGGCAAAAGAGAAGCTGAAGATTTTGGCAACAGGAGAGCTTTGGAAGCAGCTGAAGTGAACATGGGGAAAATTGGGTGCTGTTGCTAAAATGTCCAGCACTGTATGCCCCACAATGCCAGTGTTCAAAACCATCAGGATAGTTTTTCAATTCAGTGGATTAGAGGGATGCAGTCTTTTACTCTCTTTGCCAGAGGTTTTCTTTCACATTGATTGTAGGCTAAGAAATGTAGGCACAAATATATGCAAATACAAAGAGATACACAAATACCATTTTTCCTTTAAATATTGTGGGAAAATATTTTCTTTCTCATAGATGTTTGAAAACCTGGGTTTTCACCCAAAATACCTCCAAACCTGAAAAATTCTGGAGAAAAAAAAAAAAAAAAAAAAGAGGACAGTTGCTGGTATGACACTGGTGGATTAGTTCCCTCAGGTATCCACCCATTTGTTTGAATGGCTGCTGGAGCACATTCCCAGCTGACCGACTTCTAACCTGCGCTCCTCCTAGAAGGGAAGATGTCAAGGTGCACGGTGGCAGTCCTCCCCGAGATGCGTACTGGAGGTGGTGTTAACCTGAGGATTCTACATCCTTGAGAAGACAGAGGCAGCCAAATTCTGTTCCTGTGAGGTACCACAGTAGCATTTCTGAATTGAATTGTTGCTGTTTTCAGCAAAAACTTTTTGGTTTTGAGGACTTTCAGCTCTTCAATGCAAAGTCAAAAAAATTGTCAGAAAGTACATATTGTAACAAAAAAATTTGCTAACATACAATATTCTACTGAAAAAATTGTTTGACAGGATTTTTTTTTTCCAGCCAGCTCTAACAAAAGAGCTATAAACCACATCCTTAGAGCACTGCAAATAATTAGACCCCAGTATTAAGGGAGTTTGCTAATTCTTGTAGAAGCTACATGTCACCAACGAGACTTCAGCTCTTTGGACTCTCAGCGCTGCCCTTTGCCTGCAGAATCGTGCTCTTTCCCACCTCTCTGCTGCACTCATGTTGCATGTAGCCAGACACAGAACGCCCTGTTTTCCAGTGTACACACATGCACATGCGCTGACAAGTTTATAGCCAGACAAGTCTGCCACTCTTGGCTCTAGCTGTCTCAAAACGGGGCACATATGGTTAATAGGAGGCAGCACCAGTGGAAGAGCTGTATTTGCTTTGAACTGGCAGGTGACAGGAGCAGAAGTATTTGGCAAGAAAGATCCTTCGTGTGTGTGTGTGTGTGTGTGTGCGCGCGCACGTGTGTGTTGCTACTGTTTTGAGTTTCTCAGCAAAGCACAGAGGCAGAGGAAGATGACTGTACAGCCACCACATCATACTCCTTCCTGACACAGAGCTGGGATGATGCCTGGCCCAAAGGCATTAGACACAGCACACTGTTGCCAGTACCCAGGGCAGTCCAGCCCTTGCAGATGTGGAGAAGGTGTGAAAACTGTTTGGCTGGTGGAGAATGTGTGTGCGTGTATCCTCGCACTGCCTAATAAATATGTTCATCCAATTAAGAGGAACAATGATTCATTAACAAAACAGGTACTAAAAAATTACTCATTTAAGACAATCACTGTTACTTCCTCAGCTTTTCACTTCATTGTTGCTTATGCGAGTAAAAACAACAAACTAAATGGAGACCTTATGGGCACCAGGGACCAATTAATGCCATGTGACTTCCTCCCAGGCTTCCATGGGAGGCTTCCCTGGCTTCCATGAAAATAACTGTATTATAATGGTCTGCGATATTAATATCAGCTTTGGGAAAGTTAGGCAGCCGCTCCATAGGGAAGGATGTAGCATGAGCAAGCACTCTGGAATGTGCAGTATTTGACAGAAGAGAAGTGGTATCTCTCTATAAGTTGCATCTCTTCTTGGTATTGAAACAGAAAAGTCAGCCTGGAAAATACAAATACCTAGGGGAATCTGAGAAGTTTTTTTATAAGGGGATACAGTTCCAGTATCTGTTTAAATAAATTTCAGAGCCTGCTGCTTTTAATACAACAATTATCAATTTAGAGATTAAGTCTAAGGATTAAATTATAAAGCGAGTTTGGGATCCTCATTTATACAGCCTCAGAGTTCACTTTCCAGGTTTTACTTTCTCACAGTTTAAATAATTTGGAGGATTTGCTTTTACTCTCATGGCTATGTGGAACCTTACCAGATTTTTGCTGCAAAGTATGCAGCTCAGAGCTGTGAAGCAGCAGCAACTCGGCGGCAGATACAACTGCTGCCTAAAGTCCCTACAGCTGACAAAGCTACCTGGGGATTGCTTTACAAGAAGAACTTATTTTGCTTCTTAGGCTGGCCTGGCTGGTTTGGAACACAGTTCTGCTATTTCAAACTGCATCTGCACTGAGACATGCAAGAGATGGAATGTATTGTTCTCCTTACACTATGATTTACAGATAATGCAGAAAAGCCTTAAGGAGAACCTATGGGTGCCAGCAGAGACAGTCTGAGGTAAAAGTAGCAATCTCCCCATCCCAGTCTGCCCCCAGAACCCCGCACTTTCTCCCGTATTTAGACCCTGGCATACTTTTTAGGCACCATGCCTGTGCACTTGTGCTGCAGTGACGCCGTGAGCCATAGCTTTCTCGTGATGGACTTTTCTTGGAGACACACACAGACCCCCGACCCCTGCCCCCAAGGCTGGGCTGTCAAAAGGCAAAGGCACTGAGTAATACCCACTAGTAAACCAGGAAAGCACCACACAGCAGCGAGACCAAGATCGGCGGGGAAAGCAGCAGCCACAGCAGCCTGGGTGATTGCAGCCATCCAGCCCACATCTCCCCTGCTGAGTCCCTTACCCGAGTGTAAAGGACATGTACAATGGGTTAATGTGTATGCCCAGGTGCCAAGTGGGAAGAGCACAAGGAAAGAAAGTAGGAGGAGGGCATGCCCCAATTGCTGCATCCCCATAGTAGGAATATTAACTCCAAAGATGCATGTTAGTAAGGAGGAGCAGACAGGGTGAAGGCAGTCTTGTAACTGAGCATGAAGTGGGTTAACTGAAAAAGTGGATCTAAATAGCATCACATTTGGAGGAGTGATTTGGGTTAGAGGTTCAGTTCAGCTCAGCATTGGAGAGTTCAGATACTGGTTAAACTTTGGATAAACTTTTGACCCCTTTTTCTTGTAGAAATCAGACTAGAATCACACAAACACAGACTCTCTCATGAGCTTTCCAATACTGCTTGGTTTTGACTGAGCCAGTAATAGAAGAACAGATTTCCTCATGATACTCCTGTATTTGTGCTTCCAAACTCACCCAGTTTTTCTTTGTTTTTCCAAACCTGAAAAGTTTTTAATTCAATTCCATATAAGGTTTGGATGATAGCTGAGGGCAGGTCTGGCTCTATCCGGACTGATTTTTGCATCTCTGGGGATAACTGTCATCTTTACTGGCCTTTTTCCCATCCAGCGTTAAATATTTTCATTAATGACTGGAGAATTAGTCAGTCCAAAGACACAGAGACTGTATTTTCCAAACTGTTGCTCTCCTCCCTACCAGAAATGCATGGCCCTGGTGGCCCTCACCCTGGGCAGCTTTGCACTAGCTGACGATCTAATTTTTTATTCTCTCTCTCCTGGTCTTCATTTGAAGACTGCCAGACAGCTTTGTTAGCTCTTTACGTCTTCTGCTCCTTTCTCTGTACCCCTGAGTCCTCTCCTCATGACTCATGAGCAGCAGCTCCCACAAGTTGTATATGTTTTCCCCCGTCCATTGCTAACTAAAAAGGGGAAGAGGGAAATATCTTCTGAAAATATCAGCACTTTCTTCAAGCCTACTCAGATCATCTGTTTGCTGATTCCTATCCTGTAGCCTGTGACCTCAGCAGTGCAGGAGTTTTAGTTCTGTTTTCTTCATTGGGCTGATTACATTGTCAGCACTTAAAATAAATAAGAATTAATAACAGTAAAATTAATCAACACTTGGGAGCATAACCACCCTTAGGATTGATGGAATCAGCTGATAGGTGATAATTAGAACCACCCAGAAGCTTTTTCTCAAAACCTACATGTAAATTTTCTCCATGTTAGAAACTGCACATTAAAACACCCTCCTGCAGCATGCAACTTTCCTTGTTCTTTTTTATATCCTCACTGTTTGGCAGGTCCTGTATTGGCCACAAAAACAAACAAGATTATCCAACCCTCACCAAATATTGCTTTCACATATTTCTGGCTCACCCAAACTTAGAAAGCACCAGAAATACAACTGAGCCTGAACTTCAGAAATTCTAAAGGCTGTTTTTCAGGCCTAAGAAGTGGAAGAAACATATCTGAGCTCTTGGATGCTTTTTCCAAATGGATGTTCTATGGTTTCTCTGCCAGTGAGTCCTGCAGTGACTGGGTCTGTGTGCAGACATGAGTATCCCTTGTGCTGCTCTGCCCGCCTGGATGGGGAATTCAGAGTCAGTGCTCAGCTGGGGAAATCAAGGCCAGCACTATGCTGTGCACCCATCCTGCAGCCAGAGGCCAAATTCATCTGCGCTGTAGCATCATTAAAGTTATTAAATAATTTCCATTGCATCTGAGCTGTATTTTCCTTCAGAGTAGCCCAAGTTGTGCAACTACACAAAGAGCCAGATTTATCTAAGGGAATTCCCTCGATGGAGGTCAGGCATAACAACCAGAAATGGCTTTGATTTTGTGCTTCCTAGTAATTTTCCTTCCCTTCTTCTTCCTCTCTTTAGATTACAAAGGGCAAGGTTCTGTGCTGCTGCTGTTGACTGGAATAAGGAACATGTTCAAGTCCTGCAGGCAGGAGCAAGATGTGAGCATCCTGGCTCAGGAAACAAGTGTAGCAACTTTGCAGTTGTGCCGGGAACAACATCTTCAGAATGACTTGGTGTTGTGGCTTTGATGATTTCTTCAGACACTGTAAGTAGACTGACAAATTGACTTTCAAGTGAAAGGTCATTGAAAAGAATTGTGGATAAAAGCATCTGGATTTACAATTGAAAAGCTACAGAAGTTCAGTTTACAACTCTACTGGGTTCTGTGCGTAGGAGTTTCTATCATATAATTTGGCAGCTTCTTCTGCCTTCTGATTGGGGTTGTAGAAAATAAAAATTCCTTGTGGTTTCTTTATTTTTTTTTCTTTTTAAACACAGTGGAGAGTTGTGGTGTTTTGGCAAGTCTGATACAAAGAAATATTGTACTGGCATTGTCTCATATTGTAGGTGACCTCAGGCCTGAACTATACAAGAGGAAAAAAATAGGTCTCTGTTGAGTAGAGTGCACATGTGCTTGAATCAGATTATAGAGAGTGTGAAAAGCAGAGCACACACACACAGTACATATAATGCTAATGTTGTAGGCTTAAATGCAATGCCCAGTTCTCATCTTATCCCACTGCTGCAAATCAGGAGCAGTCTTGTGGCACTGCCCTGCTCTGGTGTATGAGGTTCCTTCTGGTATTCCTCTCTCTAAGCTCACAATCCACAAAAAAGGGCATTTGCAAGACAACTAGGTGGCTGAGATTACTTAACACGTCCAAATGCACGCAATGTATGACTCCAGTGGGTGTTTGCCTTTCAGAGTGTTTGTGAGAAGATGTTTATGGATCACATTTCTTTTTTTTCCTATTCCCCCTCTCAGGAACCTGGATGGGAACTTTAATCCTGGAAATCGTTACCCATACAGAAAAGCTCCCTCTCTCTGTGCCTCCCTGGCACTCCCTCCTCCCTTCCCCTTCTTTGTGGGACATAAAACTAAACTAAACAGAGATTTGTCCCTATCAATATTGACTTGACTGATTTCCCTTTTCCTGACTTCTCTAATCCTGTGATAGATTTTCTGTGACATTTCTTTCCGGTAGCAGATTCATATGAATGTTCACTCTAGAAACAGAACTTTTCCAAACATCTATTAAAAAACAAAACAATGTGGTCAAAGAAAATAATGGGGGATGTTTTCCCCCACAGTTTAATTTCAGCAGCTTCCGCTATTTTCTTTCTACTTGAAAAAGTAGTTTTGCTCCAGTGTGTAGGGGTTTCCTTTTATAAGAAAACAGACTCAATAGAGCTATTATGTAAAACAGCGCACTAAGCCTCCTTGCACTGTCATCTTTGCAGCAATGAGTCACGCAGTATGGCCCAGAGATCAAATGCCATCCACAGCTACCCGAAAGCCCAGACTGCAGCCATTAACAGGAGCCTGACAACCTCAGGTTGGTATCTATGGCGGAGCTGAGACAACTGCACTGATTTTCTTCTCTCCATCAAAATGTTGCTTTGTCTTCAAGGAAGAAGACAGGGACCTGCTCTGATTTTGCTTCCAGCTGCCTTTCCTGGTCTTTATGTGCCAGGAACAAGTCTTTGGGTCAGAACTCACGTTGCTGGAAAAGAACTGTCCCAGTCATGCTGGAAATCTCACGCTGTTGCCAAAGATGGAGTGAGGGGAATCACACTGTCAAAGTGCCTCCACTGATGGCAGAGGAAATCTGGGCAAGGTGCTCTACAACTACCAGAGCTAGGGTGGAAGGAGGCTGCCTGCTTCTCCTCTGAAAAATGGGTGCAATGACCCTCCTCTCTCTTGTTCTCTCTCTCTTTGATGCATCCACATTGCACCATGTGTGTTACGTCGGCACTACACCCAGACTAAGAGAGGGGGAAGAACTGATGACAAATTTTGAAATGTCAGCAAAGAACTAAGTGCAATTTTTTTTTGTTTTTTTTTGAACAATACATCCCTGTTTTGTTGGTGAAAAGTGTAAATATACCCAGAAGTGGAACACTCCCTGTTTTGGGGGGCTCAGGCTCCAGTGTGCAGGACCTATCCTGATATAGGCAGCAGGAAAAGCACTGAAATGCAAACTCTTCACATGGGCCTGGCTCCTGCATAAAGGAGATGTCACAGGGCTGATTGTACTTGGGCTGAAAGCTGCACATGATTGTTGCTGCCTACTTGTAGACAGCAGAGACCACGTTGCATTTACGGCCAGTGTGAAGGAAGCCTTTGGCTGGTGGCATACTGGCATGGTGGGAGAATGCTCTCTGCTCCCATGTGGAAGAGATCCACACAGAGGAACAAAGTTTCCACCATGTGGCTAGTGGATGATGGAGAATTCAACCCTCAGAGAGAATCTGGTGGTTACTGAGGACCAACGGCTTTGCTGCACATCCTTCTCTCTGCCAGCTTACAGAAACAGACACAAACATTGGGCTGAGCCCAGTTTTCTAAGGAAACTAATAGCTAAACCGTACCTTTCTGCTCTAAACTAGCATTGCTGGGAAAAAGACGCTGTCAGTCACAGCACGTGTAAGCCCTCCTGCAATGCTTGCCGATTGCAAATTGATGTGTCCATTGCCAGGATACGAACAAGCTCCAGCACTTTTAGCACTGGGGTTGATTCTCCCAGGCATGAAATCGGTTAGGTCCCAGTTTCCCAACAGAGTGGTGGGAGCATTAAGGCCACGTGCTGGTCTGTAAGGCTGACTTAGGACAGCTGACGATGAGATGCTGATATTTTTTCTCCATACCACAGCTCTGCAGATTGAAATTTAAATCACAGTTGCTATGTGGTATGCTATAAGGCTGTGGCCATGCTGTCATTGAAGACCCCAATGATAAATAAAAATTGCAGTGACTTCGGCAAAATGAGTTCTGTGGGTTTGGGAATTGCCCCTGGAGACGGACGTGGCTCCTGGTAGTTTGCAACAAGCTTTTTCTGATGTGGACCTGTGCCACAAATTGGGACCTGTGCAGGAGAGGAATATATGCTGGCATATGAGCCCAGGGTCTGTCTCCTCTCCCAGCTGCTCTCCCTTCCCTGCTGTATTCATGCCAAACTTCCTACCCCATGTAGGGGTGGAGAGTCCCGGGAAACGCACATCCCACTCGCTGGATGAGGGCCACTGAGCTGGGGAAAGCAGAAGAAACCTGATTGTTTGACTGACTTGCAAACTTAACACTTTTTCCACACAGAAATATATTGGAGTATTGCTTAAGTGGACAGTTGCTGAGCTTTCTATTTTTGTTTGATTTCTCCTCCTCCCTCTTTCACTAGTTTTCCTTCAACTCTGCTTTCCAGTGTCACTGAGGTATTATTATCCAGATCCAAATCTCACAGTTTCACTGAAGGAGAACATGTATTAAAATACCAGATTTACCAGAAAACATCTGCAACTTGCAAGCCTATTGTACTACTATTATATGAGCAAGCCATTGTAAATTCTTTTAAGTCTGTAACTTATTTCACGTTAACACACTGTGTGTTTTACAACACCATTTCAAAGTTTATGGCCTTTTTTCTTTAGCCGCTTGTTCCAATTGCATCTTATATTTCATCAAATATGGTAAAGAAACCATGAGAATAAATTGATGCTCCATATGAACCCCCCTATAAATGGATGTTGCCAAATTGCTCTAAAATGGTTTTCCTTTTTAGCCCTCCAGAATTGTTAGTAGGTTTCTGAGGCCAAATTCTACAGGGAAACGTTATTACCATTTAAGGCCTCCAAACTTTATGCTTCAGTACAAAAGGCCTAAGGGCGAGGATTTAAAATGGATGAAGTGGAGAAATTTGCACTTCCTTAAGAAAACACAGAGCATTTCCTTCCGCGTGTCAGAAACAAAAACAGAAAATACAAACTAATTTGTCAGGAAATTTTCCTTCAATAATTCCCTCTTCAGCCCTTCCCTGCTCCCACCGCAGCCCCACAAGACTTAGTTTCTCCTCCTTCTTGTCAGCTTTACGGCCGCGGGTGCCAGCTCTAGAAGCTGTGATGGACGACACCCTGCTCCTCGCCTCGTGCGCAAGAGCTCTGCTGTAATGTCTCCTCGTGTTCGCAGCTTGCTCCTGCCACCCTCTTCCCCGCTCACCTCCCCAGCCAGGCTCAGGCCTGCAGACAATCCTTCAGGAGATAAGTACTGTTCAGGGACACCAGCTCAGCCACAAATGACGGGTCGTCATTTGGCTCTAATTGGACACTGGTGTAAAATGAAAAAAAACCCACTTGTCATATTTATGAGTTACTGTGAGTTAATAATATGCTGGGATCCATTAGTTAAAGCACATTTGCTCCAAACATGTGGCTTCAGCTTTTTGTTTTTCATTCAAGCAACATTTTTTCAGATGAAATGCTGTTGCCATTTTTCTCCCAGGCACTCAGTGAGCCTGAGGGAGTTACAGCATCAATTATTTTGCTCCTTATATGTGGAACAAAAAAAAAAAAAAAAAAGAGGAGTGTCCTAGCCAGGGAAGTTGGGATTATTATCCAAAATAATAATACAAGAATATCAAAACATGCAGAAATCAAAAGCTGCAGCCAGCTGAACAAATGTAGTCAAAACTGAAAACACAAAAAGTCCACAGAAGATTCTCTTGCAAATAAAACGGGCTCTGCTCTTTCTGTATTTTTAGTAATCTCCTGTGCTGCATGAGCCAATTCTTTTTCTGTTAAAGTCTGTCTACTTGAGTCAATTTTCTTTGACTATTTTGAACGATAAATTCATTTGTGCCTTGCAGGTGGATTTGCCTGAATTTAGAAACTCCAGGAAGGACTGAAATGGCAAGTAAAACTAGAGCGTGAACAGAAACTTGTTTTCATACTCCTGCTTCTGAAATAGTGCTGTGTTTATGTGTAATAAAAATCAAGATGTTCAGCTTTCTTCCTCTCCCCCTCTGCAATATTTTTCCAGTGCTGAAGATGTCAAGAGCAGAATTTACCCTTCCCTTGATGCCACCTTTTTTTCCCCTTCTGTTTCATCACAACTGCATGGACTCCAGCCAACTCAAACTGTACCTTCGCACTTCACTGCACGTTTAGTTGGACAAGGCTTTTTAATGTAGATAACTGATCAGGCAGACTGAAACTTCAAACCGGGAGCTGCGTTCACAAGGACGCCAGCACTTCACAGCTCAGTACTTTATTCTTATGCAGGCTGATTTCTCTAAAATCAGGAGGCAGCGGCAGAGCAAATTTATGAAACCCCACTTTGCTCTCATTACCTGCAGCTTAAATTACAGTGCCTTGCTCAGAGGAACAGAGCAAGCTCCACCTGTTTCTTGATTCAGGGTATATTTTGCCCGCCATCCCTAGGAAATGTTTATGTAACGTTTAACATATTGTTGCTGGTTTGTTGGTAATAAGTTTTCTTTTATTTTATAAGTTTGAATTAAGCAAAAAGCTCCTCCACTGCTGACTCAGCCTCCAAAGCTGCACTTTATATACGTCAAACAACATATATAAATTTATAAGGTGAACAATGGTTGTATTTAAGTACTGATTTAGTAATCATGAACTTCGCTGGCAGTATCCTTTGGAAACTAAATCCATAAATTTTATTAGTATTAAATGTTTCTAATGGGAGTTGACAAATACTTGAAACTGAGTTGCTTTTTCTCTGCACTTGGCAAAAGGAAAGGGACAAAAATTCTTATTACACAATGAGAAATGCATTAATACTAAAACCCATTCATCTCAATTTTGTACAAATATAATTTAAGACCTTTTACAACCATTGGTGAAATTACAATGTGCTGTGGGGAAGTTGCAAAAATTTTATGAGAGTAATAAAATTGTCATTGTAATACCATTATAGGGTGCAGGGACAATATAGATATTTGAATTACCTATTGTCCTTATGCCAGGTTGAAAAAGCTACATGCAGGAATTATAGCATGTAATGGAGACAACTGTTGAAACAAACCAGAGAAACGAAATCCAGGTCTACTTTAGCTGGCCTAAGACAAATCCTCATTAGAAATCTGGACTCCGAATACCCTTCCCACTTGTGTCAACAGCAATGACATTTAAACAGGTGGACTGTTTTACATTTGTGTCAACGGTAGCACAGAGACCAACTAATTAAGCAGAGATTATGCACAAAAACATAGTGTTGCATCCAGAAAACTGATGGTTTTAGCTTCTGTGACATATTTCCTAGGGTTTGCACTCAAGCCTGACTGAAGGTAGTCATGGTGGTCCCCCTTGCTCAGAGCCAAAAAACCTTCTCAGGTAGCTCATGGCAAACCCATGAAATCTTACCTGGGATTAAAATGGTGTTAACTTTCTAGAGGTGAAAATTCCTTTCACTGAAAAATAGTGTTGCTGGGCTATATCCAGGGAAAGAGCATTGCTTTCTCCCTGCCTGTCCAAGAGACGTCCAAGAGACGAACAAAAGGGAAAAAGAGAAGGGAAAACAAGAGAGGCAATTGCAGCCTTGTATGTTAGCAACATTTCACTGGCTATGTTCTAGAGAGTAATAAAAGAATTGAAATAGTTCAAGCATCTGCCCTTGGCTGAGGGACTTGTAATTATACACTACAGACTCCACTCCCTTGGAACAACTGTCTTTGATTCCTATCTCTTCTTTTATTACAACTGAAACACAAAACTCCTGATGAAACCATTACATTTCCATGTGAAATTCACAACTATAAGGGGAAACCTCTGCAAAGTTGCCAGACTTCTGAAGGGCGGCAGAAACATATGGGCAAAGGTTGTAAAGTTCCCTTCCAAGTTTCAAAGGTCCAACCACTTGGGGAAGCCTGCTCTGGAGTTTGGGGTTTAGTCTCCTCTTTTAGTAAACACTTTGGAATGGGAGCAAGGAAGTTAATTTTATTTCCTGTTTATTAAGAGTTACCATATTGTGAACTCCTGCAGTGTGGCTGATCGCACTCCTTAAAACCACTGACTGTTTAGTCCTCACCAGGATTATGAGAACCGTGGCAAAATCTCCCAGTAGACATTTCCTAACACCCAGAGACTCAGTGAGACCTACTATGCTTTTAATACCCCTCAAGGTTCTGACTTCAGACAGCACCGTCCCACAGGTGGGAAAGACTTATAAACCTTGCTAGGCCCCTCAAAGCGACGACTGGAGCTTGCTGTGTCGGCCCCAGTCTTCCCCAGAGGGGCTGGGCAGGGAGCATGAAAGAAGAGGCAGAGACACCAGCTGTGCTTAGTCCCTCTTTCTAAGCAGGAATCCACATCCAGGCATCTCCTTTGAAATTCCCAGCAGGGTGCACAGCAAGCGGGGAGTCCTGGCAAGCGGGGCCTGGTCAATGAGCATATCATTTTGTGTACTCTTGGAGGGAGGACCTGGAGGACTTCACAAGCGGCTTCTGAAAATGCAAGCTGAGGTGGTACCATGTCCTCTCCTGTGCCCCACCTGGGGGTGGCAGTGCCAGGATCAGCACTCACGGGGGGAAGCCACCACTTCACTGGCCACAGACAAAACACCTCAGGGAGTCCCCCCCTGCCCATAGACACACACGTGATATTTTATTGAAAGCAAATTCAGAGCACACCTTTCTGTGCTCCGACGGCCTAAGCCTGCCCCCTCGGCTAGGGAAGCTGTTCAGCAGCCTGAGCTCCCGTCACGCTTATTCCCATGTTTTGCGTGTTGCCAAGAGGCAAGAAGGTATTTCCCTACAGTGCAACCTTTTATTTTCTGTGCTTTTTACTCTGGCTAATATGTCTTCTTGGTAACCACAGTATAATAAATTTCATAGAGCATGACCGGCATACTTAGTTCATATTATTCATTTGCAGTCATTTATTTTTTCCAGCTCCTCTTCCCCTCCCAGTCCCCTCTCCCCAGTGCTCGTTCTGTGGAATGATAATAATACACACAGAATGCCGGCTGGCTGAGAAGGACTTAAAAACAACACATAAGAGGATCTTTCTGTGCTCACACCTGTTTTAAGATTTGTTATCCTTAAAAAGAAAAGCTGTAGGGATTCACTCTCTTTCTTCCTTGTAGACCCCGGTGGAATATACCATTAAACCACAGGGAGGAGAGAAAGCCTTCAGTGCACTTAAATATACTTATGTCAAATCCATCTCATTCTTCCTGCCTTCTTTCCTCAATCTAGCCACCGTTCCCAAGGGCTGGAGAACATTACAACCCATTCACTTTATATGAATGGGCACAGACAGACTTTTTCACCATTTCGATATGTCTACATTTGCAGGCATATCCTGTAGGCCAACTGAAACAGCCTTAATTTCAATTTACTGTCTCCCTGAGGAACATGCCATTCTTCTGAAAGTGGAAAAAACCCTCAATGGCCATTCCCTGCCCCCCTTCCCCCTACCTCAAGTCAAGATCTGAACTGGAGGGAAAATTTCTCCCAAGATTAATGGACTGAAGTTTTGATGCTTATAACAGGGCACATGATCTTTATTAAACAAGTAATGAACAACTTTCACCAAAGTACTGTATTTGGAAGGTGCTCAGTGTTACTGTACACGATTCATCTAAATCCTTCCCCAAGTCCCTATAGAACAGTGTTATATTAAGAAAAAGAAACTGTGCCTCAGTGGTCATTTAACTCTGCCTTGTTTTTCAGCAGTGCTATCAGTAATGACAAAAACAACACTAATAAAAAAGTAGCCAAGCTCTTGGCTTTCTGACTTCGGATGCATGCTAGGATCAACTCAGTACAGCATGAAGGTGAGATGCTCCCACGTTCCTAAGACAAGTCTTAGGGGTTAGCTATTATTGCAACAAACCATAAACAAAACGGATAACAAATAAAAATTCAGTGAATAGTTGGAGCATGGAAAAACACCGGTAGTGTCTGCCAGGCCTTTGTGGTCACAGCCCTGCTGTAGAGCAAACCAGCATGTAGAAATCTGGGTTTAGGAGAGGGATATGTGTTTCTCTGCAGAAACACTGATGCCTGAATGTCACTCAGGCTCTGCTGGTACCTGATATTGCAGGGTTTCACTGTGCCTTTGGTAATTGTCTGGAAAAACTGCCAATATAGAAGTCAACGTGCATTACTGCTATGGTGCACAGCTCTGCAAGGTTGTAGTTAATCATTTATCATCTAACAGCCACGGTACAAACCCAGTTATATCTCCCAGTGCTGTAAATACCATGATATTCCAACAGGCTTCTTAGGAAAATATCAGACTCTGGAGCATACAGCCAAACTGTGATTCATGTTATCACACTGAAACAATTTTAGCTTTGCTGATGTATTGCTGAATACTCGATGTTTTCTGTGCGGTCTCTTTGGGGAGGATGATAGTTCATAGACTGATGGGCCTGGTCTAAGTTACCTCAGTGGCCTGATGTTGTAAATTTGTTCACAGAAGTACTGCATTTAAGGCAGCTCTTTCTGGTGTGCTCACATTTGAGATGTCCACTTATGAGCAGGCATAGGCAGGCATAAAGCTGGGGGTCTTCTAGTCAAAACAAGTCAAGAGGATCTGAGCTGGGCCAGATCTGTCATCTCAGCTTCCCACAGGCTGGCAAACTACAATAACAATAGCCACCTCCGTTTTGGAGGTTGAAGCTGTTCCTTTTTCTGTTGTAGGCAAGCATTTTATTTATTTTAGCTACACTGCAATTAAAAATAGCAGCAAACCAAGAAGTGGTTAGAGTGAAGGCACAAAAGAATCAGGCTCAGTAGAGAAATGAGTTTTGCTTCCCACAGTTACAAACAACCTCCGCTTAGCAAATTGGATGTCTTTTCAGATTGCAAACGACTCCAGAGAAAACAAAGTTCCAACTGCAGCTTGAAGGCCAGAGTTAAGTCTGCTGTACATGGCCATGACTAAGTAAGGAAGACAGCAGTCTCAGTGTTTTTTTCTCTGAAAATGCCATCTTTTGATCTGTTTTTTGAGTTGTCCCATTATCATGTAATGGGAATGACAAATCTTTCCAGGGAGTATCCAGGAGAATTCTTAGACATAGTTAGATTCAGGATATGGCATAAGGCCATCTCTTAACCAAATTAATAAATACTTTACAGCAAGCCATGAAAAGTCTTTGGAACTATTATTCTAAAGGTTTGTTCTGGTCATTGCTTCTGTGTTAGCATTACACCATAGTTCCCTTGCAATCACAGACACTTGCATAAAAGAAACATTATGCTGAGACTAATGCTTTTCATATACTTAGGAAATCTTTTTCTTATTAGTAGCAAGCAATGAGGAGAGTACCCCTCTCCCATTTTCCACTGACTGTACAAGTGCCCTAGATAGTGGATTTTTAAGAGAAATAAAGCAAGGCCAAAGCCTGACTTGCAATCTGTCAGAGGCCACTTCAAATGCTGCATTTGCTCAGTTTGGATTTGCTGGAGGTGTTGGGGGGCTGCACCTGAGAACCCACAAGGAATGCTGCAGTCATGGCTATGGTTGGTGACTTGGGTCAGAGCTGCCCTTTGCAGATTTCTGCTGGTGGAGCAAGGCTGCATCAGGCTCCTGCAGAGGTGTGAGTACGGCTCCCGTACGTGTGAGTACGCTTATTTTACCTGCACCGCCAGACTTTCCAACCGAGCATAAAGCATTTGCTATTATTAATTGACTCAGCTGTTATATTAATTGGCTTGATTCTTAACTGAGAGAAGCCTATTTTTCAAACACTCAGGACAAAACCTGTTAAACTTCAATCAGGATGCAGCCAGGGAAGGTGCAGATGAGCCTGGTGTAATTACCAGGCAGTGGCTGACAGGCGAGTTCCTGTATTTTCAGCCAGGGCAGGTGATTTTGAAATGCGACCTCCCAGCAGCTGCCAGCTGGGCAGCACGTCTGCTCTTCAGAGGCTGCCCAAGGTGGCCTTTCCCCCACTGATAGCTCTCTGCAGCTTGCTGCACCTGAACAGCTTCACACTGAGTGGGCTAGTGAAGTTGTCAGCTTTTGTACCCAGAGGGCGGTGAATGGCAGGACCCAGCTGCAGGGACACTCCACTGCGGGGAGGTGGTGGATCAGGACTGCATTGGAGCAACCTCTGTGCTGCTGTACCCATCTCCCTTCCCCAAAAAAGCCTCCAGGTTAAGAAAGAGTGATAAGGAATTGGGCAACTTGTCCATCTCTGCATCCACAAGTGAAGTGCCTGCCTTGTCCCAAGGGATATCCTTTTCCCATGTGTTTTGAGGAGCTGGCACCCCTGTGCAACACAGTCCGCATGCTCAGGGATGGGAAAATGGGGCAATGGCCCAGCTTTAGAGGCAGGTTTTCTTTATAACTGGTAGTGAATCTCATCCTCTCTGTGCTCTCCTGCTTCATGCCAGTATGTGAAGACAGACAAAATACAGGGCTTATAGGAAGAGGCTACATCATTCATGGAGCAAACGTGCACCCTGAAAAACAAGGCAAGCTCCAATGCACGTTACGTGGCAGCCCATGACATGGTAGAGGACTGGGGATAACGTGCACGCTAACACCCTCACCTAGTGCTTTCAGGTGGCTCTGTTATGAGCTCAGACAGCTTTTTTCCCCCATATTATCCCTATTTCACATTCAGAAAAATGAAGCTCAAGGTAAAGGATGAACTTGCTGAAGTTCATCTGGCAAAGCACAGGGTATACAATATGTCTTGTATACTGCCCGGTCTCTACAGCCAAGGCAAACATATTCAGGTACATTTAAAGAGAAAGGATCCTGTGAGCAGAGCTGGAGCTACAGACTTAAACACACACTTGAAGAAACCATTTTTGGAGAGGAAACTATGCACCTGGAAAACATACTCATTTTTAATGGATATTAATGTCTTGTAAAAACAAAACAAAGCCTGGAACTTAATAATTTGCCTAAAATTAAAGACCATTTTGTTTTTAGTGTTAAACCAGAATTAAATTACCCAGCACATGCTTGATATTCTTGAGCTGAAGCATTTTGAATCTGATGCACAGACCATAAATTAGGTAAGGTAACATGGTGCAGTGGATGGAGGGGATGAGGAGACAGGGGGTAAAGATCTGCACGCAAAGTGTGCTGCACCACAACATCACCAATGCTGGCTCCCAAATGAAAGCTGAAAGACCCAGGTATCAGAAGGAAGATGGAAAAAAATGGGAATGCAGTTCCATCTGTGGATGCTGTTTCTTTTTATGGTTCTTACTGCCTGACCTCTTATTCCCATCAGCTCCTCAGTGGCGAGATCAAGGTGAATTACTCTGGGTGGGTGAGTCTCGACAGAGCAAACACAGCTGCTGGCGCAGAGTGCTGCTTTGGGAAACAGCATGGAGAAAGCAGGAGGCAAAGGCTTTTCTAAGGCAGCCCTGCTAAAGGTACTGCTACTTTTCCCTCTCCAAGGCTTAGTTCCTGTCCCACTGCACTCGATGATAATTTCCCTCTTGACTTCAGTAGGAGGACTGAGCTTCTGGAGGGCAATGGCTCCTGACCCGGTTTCTCCTCCTGTTATTATGTTAGGCACTAAGCCTGAACAGCTTCTCTTCAGCAGGCTTAAATGTAGCTGACTTGTATTCCCTTCAGAACAATCCTCCCAGCTCTTATTTGTCTTCCCCATCAGACGGCTCAGACAAAGAAGCAGCTTGCCTTACACTGTGGCATTGCCGAGGGGGAAGGAGCCTGCTCTCCCCAGAGAGAGGGTTTGGGGCAGGGGACTAAACCCAATCTGTGGTGGAGGTGGAAGACCCTTCTAGGAAACTGAGGCTGAGTTGCTTTACCTTTTATGAGAACAAGCGTGCGCTTCTGCTGTCCCTGTAGCCAGCTAGAGTGTACTTTAGCTTTTTCAGAGTCTCCCATGTTTATTCCAGCAGTTGAGTTATACGCATATTTTGCTATGCACATAATACATAGCTTGGCAAGCAAAAGATAGGAAGGGTAAATGATGGTATGTTTACCTTAACTCATGGGGATGTCTTAGTGGTTTAACCTTCAAGTGTGGTGTGCCTAACTTTTCTCTAACCACAGGTCCAAGTCCCAGCTGGGCTGACTCAGCCTTTATCTTCCTCAAGATAAATTCAGTCCCATTCACTTCACAGTGGGTGGGTGTTTCAGATGAAGCCTTAAAAATGAGAGTTTTGTCTGGTCTGGGTGGACCCTAATGATCCCTTAGCACTTTTCATGAGAAAAATATTGGTTAAGGGCCAGGATTCCTGTTCTTTGCTGCAACAGTGTGCTGGGAGCATGAAGAAAAGGCTCTACGATGCTTAAAGTGCAATGACACTAATGCTGTGGTGTTGGAGCAAACACAGTGATGCTCTAAGCCAAGCTTACTGAACCCCATGGGCATACTGGGCAAGTCCTAAAAGAGCTGGGATTTTAGGTCTCTGGCTGGCTAGAAGGTCGTGTACAGCCCACTGAAGCAGCATTAGGTAACAAGTGCTTTTCCCTATCTAGGAGATTTAATCCTACTGTGGAATAGGAAACAAAAGCATTTAAATGTTTGCATAAGAAGCAGAGGACAAGGACTAGTAGATCCGTTAGTAAGGCACTTGCACAGGGATGTGAGAGGGTGATGTGTCAGAGCACACTGAGCGTATGGGAAATACAAGGATGTCCATCACTCTGTGTGTGACTCTGAAAAAAAATTCCATCATGTTCCTAAGAAGCCTTTCCAATGACACCTCTGTCAAGATCAGCATATTCCTACAAAATTCTTCCTTAGGCAAATCACCATTCTTGAAAAAAAGCCAAAAAATCCCAATTAGCTCTACTTTTCTGACATCATAGCCACAGAAATTCTATAATTAACACAGCATCAGGTTTCTTCCATCAGCGGCAAAGCTAACAGTCCTTACCCATGTGCCACAGGCTCAGGCAAGCAGGTTAAACAAAATAACTTTGAGCAATTTTGTCAGAGCTTGAATGATTTCTGAAGCTAGTTAAAAAGAAAACAGGTTTTCAATTGCATTTTTCCCTCAGTACATCCTTCAAGGCCTGAATGCCTCTGTTTTTCCAGGACTTGAGGCACCACGATAGCATGGGAGAGACTAATGGCTTTGTGTTTCTGGCCAAAGCGGAAGGAATGGAAAGATCATGAAAGATGACCAGTTCGCCTGAGATCTCTATCCGCTTTGCAGGCACAGGTGGTTTGGTTTAGCATCTGAAATGTTGGATCCTGAAGCAAACCAAAAGCAACTTCCAACCCCTAGGGAGGAGCCCATAATTAGTACAAAGAATGGACAGTGCTGGCAGGTCATACGGGCCTTATGAAGCCATATTTCCAGAAGAAGGCACTTGTTAGTGTGGTCAGCACACTTTTGATAAGACAAGCACATTTCAAGCATTTAGGCTTAAATAAACACACTGATTAATGTGCTGTAGGTGGAACATAACTTTCCACTTTGCTGAATCTCTTAAAGTGTTTTCTATTGTAGCAGGCAGATCTGTGCACAATGTTATAAAAGAAAACATCATGAAAATGCTGGAGACTGTTTGGAAGCACTGTAATAAAAGCTGAAAATTAACAGTGTTGTCCAGTCAATGTTAGGGAATTTTCTCCTTGGCCTCTTCACTACGTAGCCTGTTATATGGGTGACTTGAATAAGATTTCTTTCAGATCTGCCTGGTATGGTGAGGGGATTGAAAAGTATTACTTACATGTGAAGTGATTTGAGAGTGTGCACTAAAGTGCTACAGAAGTGCTAACTAGTATTATCAGCTGTGAATAGATATCCTTATTATCAGCAGACACTCTTCAACAGTCCTACTCCAGCATGCATCTACAGCCAACGGTGACCTCATTTTATACAGCAGAAGCCAAAGAAATAGGTTGGGTTGCTTAATATTAAAGTGCATTAGGGGTTAGCAAGCAACTGTGGAACATTTCTTTTTTTAACTTAGAAGGGACATGGCTCAGTACGCAGTTGAGTAGATTTATAAACCTGCAGTATTACTAGGTTCTGTCATCCAAGTCTATATTATACTCTAAAGAGCTTAGCAATATGACTGCTTTAATTTAGAAAATGCTTCTCCAGATAAAAAGTGAGAAGGAAACTAATCAACTTTTTCTTACTTTAACTTCAGGGTCCAGCTGAGCCATTCACGTGCTCACCAGCACCATGAGAGCCGACAAAAATCTGGTATAACTTTATGATGACAGTATTTATCTCATCTATATCTGGTGTAATTAATTCTAAGACTGGTGTATTCCAGACAGAATTGCAAATAGAAGGATATGTATGCATACTTAAAAAGCATAGGACTTGGAAGTCTTGACTTAAGTCAAAGGAACAGGGTGAGGAGGAAGAGGAGGCACTGGCAGCAGCGTGTATCTCAGCTCAGGGATGAGAATCCCCCTCTGTGTTGTGCAGACTACACACCAGTAACAGCTGGCAGAGTATCTTCAGTTCAGATAACCTCTGCTCCTCGACAGAAAGATCTCCTCATGTTACGATGTTCTTGGAAACTCTGTGTACAGAGTAACATTAGTCCTTATTCCTTGGAGTCCTCAATGTTTCAGTAAAAGTCCACAGCACCAGAAAAAAATTAAGAAAAAAAAAGTAAAAAAAGAAAAGCCTAAAATCTGTTAGTAGCTCTGAAGAGAGGAGATGAATAAAACCACAGAACTGAATCCCCCTCAAGCTTCAGGATATTTGAAATTCGAAGCCAAATGTTGTAGTTTGGACCCTTCTCTTGTCCTGAGCTCTGCAGCAACATCTTGCTGTGCAAAGACTGCAAGGAGGAACCACCTGTGGGGTGGCGTCCCTGTAACCTCTGTAACCTTAGTCAGCTAGCTTTTGAAGAAGTCATTAAGCAGATTAAAACTGAATTTGAGATGAATTTTTGAGAGGTTACAATCACCCAAAAAGGAGATGAACAGTAAGTACAGCACTTCTTTGGTGGTGTCTCTCTTAAATAGGTGTGATTTGAGCAGTGAACGCTGGTTCTCCTGCAGTAACCACCACAGAATGTTTCAACTCCCATTTAAACTTTGTATAAGAAATACCAGGTTGTTTGACCTTCGATCTTGTCTCCCAGAAAAGTCAGGTTTTTAAACAAAGCAGGTACAAGAAGAAAACAGCTGTTATAAGTGGAAAGGCTGCGCTTGCACTTTGAGAAAGTGAATAAAATTAAGTACATTTAAGAGTCTTCAAGACATGAACTAATATAATGAGAGATATTTTCCTGGAAACACGTCCCTAGCTAGCAATGGTGGCTTCCAAGCTGACAGGAGGCTTCCTGAAATGGACACCTTTTCCTTGGAGCAATCCTATAATTTGTAATACACCTTTTGCCTTCATCCTATAATACAAAAGGCTGGAGCCTTATTCTTGTTTACTCTGGCAGGATCTTCAATTGGCACAAAAAGAACACCCCAACAGAGCTGTGCTTCTTTACAGCAGGGAAGGCTCTGGTCTATTAAAACAACACTAAAGATAAGGTGAAAATCCCACTGTAAATGGATGTAATGATCGAAAAGCAGATCTTCAGCTTCCCTTAATCACCACACCTCTACTGACTCAATGTTTTGAAGTTCTTTTCCAGTGTCCTTCCAACGCATGATATCCAACTCCTCAAAGCCCTTTTGCACAGCCACTGCCTCTCAGTCAGAGGAGGTTTCTGTCCTGTTTGTGGGCAGGTAAACTGAGGCATGAACCAGTGGGGTAGGAGGTTTAAAATTGCCTTGATGGTCAAAGGCTGACTTGGGTAGAATTTACTAACTTTTGTATTACTTTTGGATTAACTTTTGGATCAACTTTTTTGGATTACGAACTTTCGGTCTTTTTAATACTGGGTAATATTAATAAAAAGGAAAACAGCAGCAAGCCTGGCTTAAACTAAGAGTTATTGATTTGGTCCCAGAGTATATTTAAATCTTTTATTGCACAGATGGAGCCCCTACAACTTTCTTTTCCTTCATCCCATAAAGACCCTGTTTTACAAGGATACTTGCTGCCCCCTGGGAGGGCTAGATCCTGTTTCCTCTCCATTTATGCGTGCGGTTTTGGGGGGAGGGTGGGCTCAGGTAAGGAGAATCGATTACTCAAGTGCAGGACAAAGCAGCTTTCCCTTATGCAGGGGCTGAAACCACTGCCTTCACTGTTCTCCCACCCACCACCTTTGAGGCATGGCTGGCCAAGGGGTGATTGTCTGGCTGCCAGTCTCACTCCTGCCTTCACGATGCCAGCCATACCCCTGGGGAACTGCTCTTGCCTTCCAGAGTGGTCTTGTCTTAAAATAGACTTGTTAAAAACTCTGCCCTCAAACTCATTCCACTTGGGCATTTTTACTTAGCATAGCTGCATTTCTGTCCCACCCAAAGGACAGAAAGTAGGAGACTGCAGAGGAAATTATCATCTTATTTACCCAAAGGTTTTCCTAACAGTAATTTCTCAGTCTTTTGGAGCCTGACAGGTCTCCTAAAAAGCAAAGTGCAAAAGACAGGGCCCTCTTTCCCACACCAAAACCCAGTTCTATTTATTCTTTTTAGTAAACAAGAGAATTTTATAATGGTTTCCATGAAAGAAGAACTCAGAGCCTGAAATGGATGGGTTCCACAGACAGGGCAAGACACATGGGGAGCGATAAGCTCTAGCTGGCTTGTGTAAGACAGTGAATTTGAAAAGCTCTCCCCCTAGCTTCTAGATGAGAGGTTTCCTCTTGAAGGCAGTGACAAACACCAACCAGCAAATTGTAGCTTTCTGCCTAGGAGCACATCACTTATAATGACAAGCAGCAGACGGAAACTCTTTCAGCAGGCATCACTGCTAAACACACTGCATGTCTCATGACCTGCAGGGAATGCAACGTCTGGACAAAAGTAATTAAAAAATAAAATAAAGTAAAACCATTAAAAGATTGCAAAAACCCACAAAACAACAAAATTTACTTACGATTTACCTGATTTGTGAAAGGAGGCTCTGCAGCCCCATAACCAAAGTTCTTAAAGTACTGACAAGTGACTTGCCAAGAGCACAATCCAGTAGGAACAGAAAGACAACCCATATTTAAGAAACCTCACCAAAAAAGCCATTTCAGCAGCCACTAACAAATTCTGCTTGACGAGGATATAAATTATTAGCCTACATTTTGCATTCCAGAGGGCAAGGACAGCTTTTCCTTACTCTCTAATTCTTCCCTCCTTTTTTGAAAATAAAGCAGGATGTCTAATGAAAAAGAGGAGTACCTTTCTTCTGTGTTACTTCATTGCACGTTTCTTGCATGTTACAGGATTTTGATTGCACGATTACATACATTTTATGCTAACTTAATCCATTCTGGGTCTCCTTGAACATTATGGCCCCTTTATAGAGTCTGAGATATATTCTGCTTGGGAAGCAATGGGTTAAATGACAGAAGTAGTGTAGGAGACACAGGAGAAAGACTAGCTCTTTTCCAAGAGTCTGTCACACCATTATTTTTACATACTATGACATTTGTCAGAAAGTTTGTACTAATAAATAGGATACTTCTATTGTCTTTCCCATTCAAAACAACTAATCACGATGGAATAAAGGGTAGATCAGCTTCCCACTCATCTAATTAGCATTAGATGTCTAAGTGTGTGGTGCTGCAAGGCATGGGGGAGGAAGAAGTGGATAAGCTTCCTCACTTTGTGGCCAAAGTGATGGGAAACAAGTTAACCCATTTAACCTATGTTTAAACTGGACTGCATCATGATTATGAACTCACTTTTTGATTAAATACTTCCACATGGACAGCAGGACAGATATACCCAAATTTTAGCCCCCAAATTATGCCTTTATTTTCACACCAGTAAAATCTCTTTTTTTTTTTTTTTTTTTTTTTTTTTTTGTGGTTGACATCTGGACATTGGGTCCATGTGTCCCAGCAAAGCTCTGCTTTTACATGTGGACAGGGTCTTTGGTGACAGGAACCACTCTTGGTGGCTGTTCACACGCACTGAGAAAAAGTAGGGCTTTTGGATAGTGACAGAACTGTTTGGGGTCCAGCATGAATCAGTGTGAACCTTCACCCATCCCTGACACTGCATTTAGACATAACCAGGCTAAATTCAGCATTCCTGAGAGCCCTGAAGGTGGAGAAAGGCAGTACTGGAGTGGTGCCTTATGGAGGCAGGACCTGCATATGCTGGAACGGGAAACGTCACGAAACAAAACAGAACTGCTTCCCACTCAAACAGACAAGAAAAATGACAGGATTTGGAAATGCCTGGACATTCCCAATAGACTTTACTCAGAAGTATATCAAAGTTTGGTTTGGAGTAACAGCTACATGTCATTGAAAAATTACTTTCTCCCACCAGATAATTTATAGCATATCCAGCAGTGACCTGTCGTCATGATCTCTGC
This sequence comes from Falco cherrug, assembly GCF_023634085.1. Lineage (NCBI taxonomy): Eukaryota > Metazoa > Chordata > Aves > Falconiformes > Falconidae > Falco > Falco cherrug. The sequence goes on from NC_073709.1 coordinate 27,952,715, forward strand.
CTTGAAAACAAAACAAAAGCAAACAATAAAGAGTTTTGCGTGGATTTATGCTGAGTTCCAGCCCTTAATTAAGCTGTCCAGGGGCTGCCGAGTATCCAGTCTGCTCTCAGGGACGATGGCATAAGTCCAGAGAAAACCTACTGAAGTGGAAAAGTGCAAGTCCAAATGGGAATGGGAGAAACTATTTATTGAGATAGGAGAAGAGTCCCAATGCCAAAACCGATTGGAACCCAGAGCACCTTGCTCATGGAGGGTGACAGACATGTTGGACTCTGCTGGGCTGCATCTAGCCCAGTTATTTCTTTGCGGTACTAATATTTTGCCTTCAGCAGAGTTGCAAGCCATCTATATGAATCAGTTTTCTGGTCCCATTTCACTTGTGCAACACGGAGCAATCCAGCAGAGCAGGCTTACCTTAACAAAGAGCAAAATTATTGACGGGAAGAGCTTTACACAGTCTCCAATTCACCAGTATGAGGAAGACAAGCAACAGAGACAAAACCCAGCATGGCCCAAGGCCAATGGAAGAATTCTTCAACCTTCTGATGGCTCTGAACGCTTCAGAGGGCAGCACAGAGCTAGGCAGAGGTACTGGCTAAGTGCAAGATGTTATTATTAGTTTGAGATCTCCTTTCAGGGAACTTGCACTCACTTGTGTGTTGCTCTTTTCTTGTCCTAAAGATATATCCCTATCCTATCTTAAGTTCAAAGTTTTTTGAGAGTGGGAACCCATCAGTCCTACATTTCCAGGACTATGGCAGGATGGGCTGCATCCCAGAGTCTGTGTCTAGCCTCATCACATCACAAAAGAGTTAATACTGGTTTCCCCAGTGCCTGGGCAGTGATTGACAATGCTCAGACTGTCTCACTGGGGCACCTGCAGATAACCACCTGAGATAGATCAGCACAGGAAACCATTTCCACACAGCGTGAACACGCAGGTGGTGAGCAATGTAAGGAGCATGATTATTATCCCTTTTCTAGCTAACTGTTCTGGGCCCCCTGCATGACGTCTGCATAGTTGAAATGTCATCACTCAGCCAGATGTTAAAGTCACATCTATCTAAATCCAGTTGGATATATGGAAAGTATTGTCTATTTTGAAGGGCATAAATCAAGGGGCATTTCTATGAATAAGGGATTATTATAAATCGTGCACTTTCTATTAATAGATCCCTATTAATTCTGCAGGTGTTAGTAGTAACTGCTCTTTGAAGCATTACTTAATCACCCCCTTTGCAAATCCCTGTAATCTAGCTCTCATAAAAATACATGGATTATTGATTGAGAGGACCTCTGGGATCCCTAAAACGAGGTTCAGCTCAGATGCCTGCGCAGTGCAGGAGACGCACTACAGATCGCTCCCTGGAATGTCTGCCAGGTGTTTGCAGTTTTATGCATAGCATGTCTTGGAAATAATAAAAGAGGTGGGGGTGGAGGGGAGGTCATTCCCATCCAGGAAGACCAGGCTCAAGTAGAGGAAGGAGAAGGAGGACCATTAGTAATAGCTGGAGAGGTTGAAGGTGCAGAGGTTATAGGCTGGGCTACTTCTCCCTCTCTGGGAAACCTGTGATAGTGAAAATAGAGAGCAAGCAGATCAAATATATGCTATCCTCAAAAGTAATGCATAGCTTGCAGCCAGGTCTGCGATGTGCTTGTAAAGCACACAAGCCATCGGGACAAGCTTTTAGAAATGCGCTGGGTACAAGGGCAAGGAGGAAGGTAAATTAATGTTTAAGAAATGCATGAAGAATCCCAAATAAAAGATGATTCACCACACCACAGTGTTAATATGTTAATATTTTAGGATTATATCTGCAAAGCTTAGTGCTGGTGGGCACTGAGCGGGTGAAGCTGAAGCACCCATTGTCCCTGGTTAGCAGACCTTCGTGGATGAGCTCTGCGGGGCTCAGATCTGCAGGACTTCACAGGCCACTTACAGAACATGGCTGCTTAAAGGTGTGCTAAAGCCATAATGTGCAGGCTAGAGACCCTGAGGTACTTCAGGTACCAAGAGTAAGACAACGTGTTGTGCAGAATAATAATGAAGCCAGTAAGAAAGAGATCTTTCACCCTGCAGCAGAGCCCCATGCCCGCAAGACCACCTTGCTTCCTGAGCTGTTCAAGTAGCGCTAGCTGGGGCACCCCTCCACCAACCAGCATGGAGGACCTTATGAAACCTTGCAGAAAGATCCTCGAAACTAATCCACCTCATTTCACAGGCACATCTGACAGTCCATAGCCCCAGGCATGTATATTTGCCAGGTCTGTTTGGCTCCTGCACAAGTCCCAAGCCCAAGGCCGAGCAGCGCGGTGCCTTGCACCGTAGGGCTGTTGGCTGGGGTCTCAGCTGGGTGTTTGCAAATCCCCTGGCTGCAGCAAAGGCCAGGAGGGACCCAGGCTCTGCAACCCGGTAATGGGGAGAGAGGAGATCCCCACCCATCTCAGCAGGGTGGGCTGAAAAAAGGAAAATACGTAAACAGCACCCTAATCAATTAAATCAAACTCTTCAAAAACTACTGGAAGGTGAAGAAAATTTCTCAAGAAGAAGAAAGGATAAGAAGCAAAATCAGTCCCTCATAGAACTACTTGATAAAGCACCATTTTTCAGGGTGCCGCCATCTGTTCTGCGTTATGGGAAATAACCCTGATGTTATTACATTACAGGATTATTAATATACAGTAGTGTGTTAAATTTCAACCAAATGTAACAAGTGCGTGAGAGACACAGAATATTACCGATGGTTGGAACACCGAACACAGTCCAGGAAAGTGCTTCTGTGAGGGTGCAGGAACTCGTTAAGGTGCTTAAAGGTAAGCACTTTTCCAGTGGCTCTGCTGAATGGGCTCATTTTCTTAAGCTATAGCTCCAAAGTCAAATTCTCCCCCTCCCCACTTCTCCACCCTTTCACAGGAAAGGGGTATTAGGGCTTGAACTCTTGTGCATCAGCAAACTGGGGCTGGTTCAGCAGGCCGGTGTCCTGTTGATCATGTAAGGCACCTTGTGGCTTTTGTTTCAAGAGGACCAGTTTGAATAAACAAGTCCTTCCCTCAAGGCAAGGAGCGTGGCTGCTCCTCGCATGTGTCAGGTATTTGTACCTGAAGCAGAATGGAAAAGTCATGAAGGTGGCTTCACACTGTGCCCCAGTATAATTTTTTGGAGAGTTCAACATTTCTTTTATACTATAATGCACAAAAAAAAAAAAAGACCAAAAGAAAAAATGTGACAGAGTGCATAACTGTCGTCCTAATGTTTCTGCTTTTCCTTTTCACTCCTGAGGTGGAATTTTTTCTTGTTCCCTTTCCACTTTTGCCTTGAACCTTGGAAGATGAACAGCTAGGCTTTCTCAGCTAACTTTCTGAAGTCATCTTGGAGCACTTGGAAGTTTTTTCCTTCACATCCTAATTAAGGGTATATCAGTGTCCCGTTGGGACTGAAGCAGTTAACGAACACCATCCGGCAGGTCACTTATAAAGTATTTGCCCTGAGATTGAGGGCAAACTCTGGTGAATTCCCAAGGAAAGAATCAAATGAACCTGTTAATGAGTGGAGCATTAGGAGGAAGAAAAAAAAAAAGCAGGATCTGAAGTCCTAAGGAAATGTAGGAAATAAAGGTTTGTTTATCTAATGGTTTTACTGGTGTCAATGCACAGGACTCCCCCTCCATTTTAAAGCAGTTGCAAACAAAAGATTCAGTTGCAGATAAGCTTTGGGACTTGGGTTTTACATGAGACACTTGCAAACATGCCGCAAAGATGGAGAGGAAGAGGGACAGGTAGCACATTCACTTCAAATAATATCTGGCAGCAGTGTTTTCTTACATTATCATCGTTACCTGGAGCACCAAGATGAGTTTTAGTCTCACCTTCGCCTCTATATAGTAAATCAGATTCTCTGTCCCTGAAAAGTTTAGCTTAAGGTGTTTGCCGCAATTTGCAAAACCCACCACCATAACCTGAAGAGAAGCTCTTGGCACACTGCCAGCCTACAAGAAATCTCATAAGAGTGTGATCTGGTGAAATTTTAATAGATGATCCAGATATTCTGATCTCCAGTGTCAGTATGCCTATCCAGTAAAATGACTGAAGGATCAGAAAACACCCTGTGGTGTCGCCCCCCCCCCCCCCCCAACCGACCCAACCCAAATAAAAAACAACAAAAAGCACACACACAAAATTCACTTGCTGTCTAAAAGCAACCAGAGTGTTTTGCCTGCCTATGCCTGGGAGTGGGCTTAGCCTTCACCCTGAGCGGGCCAAGGATGGGGTCTGTTTCTTGTACATAGAATTCCCTGTATTTTCATTATTTGAATTAAGGTCTGACATATCGCGCAACCAAAAGCTGTATTGCAGTAACACAAAATGGGTCCAAAACTAGAAAATGTTTGACTTGAAAACAGCTGCATGATTAATGTTCTTTCAGATGAGAATAAAAGCGCAGCTGCTTTAAAAAAACCAAAGCAGTTAATTTGTAAAAAAAAATTTATGCTCTAGTGAACATATAGGAGAAATTATTATATAAAAAAATAATTGATCAGAGTTTATATGCAGGTAAAGGAAAGCATCCTACATTGTCCTGACGTCCCTTTTCTGTTTATCTGCAGCAGACAGGTGACAGGACCTCCAGTGGCACTCTGTGTCTCTGTTTTTGTTAGAAGCACCGCATACTTTTTTTTTCAAGCCTGAAGCGCAGATAGGAGGACTGACGGGGGGTCGGAAGCCTTGCAGTGAGGCAGAAAGTTTTTCTCCTTTGTCTAAGTTCTTCTGACACAGAACAGGGGAAATGTTCTTTGCTCCCTTGCAATTGTCACATGACATTGGTGCTAGAAAACACATCTTGACTTTTCTAAAGCTATAGCATGACCCATAAAACCCCTTGTTTATTATTTTTGACAAAACCAGAAGGTACCCAGAGAGAAGCTAACAAAGAAAGGCACAGAGGTCCCTGGAATGGCTCTCTATGATTTGAAATAAGTGAATATCTGAACTGTACAACTGGTGTTTCTGATAATGCTGGATTGATAGCCTCTTAGAATCAGAGCATCCTGAGATTTTTCAGTTCAGCTGCTACCCCCTGCTCCAGGTGGATGGCTTTCAGGTTCTCATGCCTGTTGAAATGTATTGTCCATACCCTGCTCCTCAAAACAGACCCCTGCTCCACTTGTGGTGTCCATCAGTGAAGAGCTGACAGACACTGAAGGCGTCTCATCATCTGCCAGCCACCCTGGGGGACCATCACTGACAAAGAGGGAAATAGAAAAGAGAAGGGCCCCATAACTGTGGCTCCCTGCTAGGCAGTGAGGAATGGGTACACCCGGTAAGGATCAAGCAGAAGGCTGCAAACTTCAGGCCATCTTCCCTGAGCTACATACAGTCAAGAAGGGTCTCTGGAAGTGAAGGAGAAAGATGACTGATTCTGCTTCTGGGTTTTTGTGCTGTCCCATGGGGAGTGAAATAAATGGAAGCTGGGTGGTATCCCTGTGTGATAACCCCTGCTCCCAAGTTAGAATCCGTGTGAGCCTGTTGTTATGCAGTCCCTTTGGCATCCTCCAGCCACGGCAACCCCCACAAACTCCAGACACCCTATCTAACCATCAGGGCCACTTCACAGGCAACACCTTTACAAGCTGGTATTTGACCCATTCCTTTCCCTGCCCATTGACATCAACAGGCTATTTTCCACTTGCTTCTCTGAAGCCAAGGTGCTTTTTTTGAAGCAGAGAAGAGCTACTTTGGTGTGGGACACTTCAACAGGAACACTGAATATGGTAACGGATGAAGAGAGCTAGCCAGCCACTAAAAGAAGGGAAACTCTGATGAATGGCAGGAAAGCCACAATTTAATAAGAAGCAGAGTAACAGGTTCCTAATGTCCAGTGGCACCCCCTTTTCAAGGCCTTACCTGAAATACAGAGAGTGCAGCACCAAGCTCCACATACTGAATCTGGAGGAAATGAGTGATCCTGACTAGAATCTCCTATTCTGTAGCCAGGAGATCTAAAACGTCTAGATGTTTTTGGCCCCCTACCTCCCTAGCTAACCCATGCCTCCACTTTTTGAGCCAGAACGCAGTGTTCAGCTCAGACATAAGTCAACTGCCCTGACAAAGAAGTCAGCAGAGGTTTCTAGCCATTAACCCCAAACTGAATTGCTCCATATCTTCTTACAACACTTGTGGGACTATGTGAGTTGCGACACCAAACTTCAAGAGAGAATTAGCCAGCTGGCCCCAGCCAAGCCTGGTCTGGCTCCTTTGTCTCACACTGACCAGACCCAAGCTGCCTCTGAGGAAAACTGGTTTCTACCATAGGCATGGTATCCACCATAGAGAAGTTGCCCACCCCAATTTGATACGTTATGGTGGAGGTTCTCAAGAGGATTTTCACTTCCTCCCATTGTCCTATTCCTATTTCTGTATTTCACCAACAATTCAAGACATCAAGGGAACTTTTAAAGCAACTTTCTCTATTTCACAATGTCTTGGTAAATCAAACATATGTAGACAGAAAATCTAATAAAAAAAAACTATGAGGAGTTTTAATCAGAAGAGTATATTGAAATGTAGATAGTAAAACCGCTGTAACTAACTGCAGATGCTAAAGAAACTATAAAGCCTCAGTCACCATGGTTTGCCACGTTACTGCGTTAGAGCGGAGACTGACTATAGTTTTACTATTTGACTTAATAAACTGGCGTTTTTTTATTATTATATAATGCACCAAGCTCCTGTAGTTTTACTATAGTAAATACAATTCAACCGTAGTTTAAAGAGAGATGCTGTTTTCGTTCGCTTTTTTTAATACACACAGTGAAGCTGGGAGAAGTATTTTAGTAATGCTTCTTACGTGCCCTTCCCTCAACTTTTGCATCGCATACTTGTGTTTGAATATGTGATTTCTGTCTTCAACTATTTTGCTTGTAATAGGAAATAATCTTCAGTGATTTTTGCAGCACAAGGGTTTGGTATTTGAGACAGACACAAGTGACATTTGGATTCCAATTTCAGACAGATATGGAGGTTTCTGCACTTGAAATACAAACTAATTTGCATGATTTTTACAAGTTTCTGCATGAGTGCTTGCTGGGTAGTGGTCATTTGGTCCATGTGGAAATTGCCATGCTAAAGGACGGAAGGACGGGCAGTATGGAAAGGGATACCTATTTTTCCTTATGGTGTGGTATTTGTACACTCAGCTTAGCACTTTCCCTCCGCACTCCCTTCCTTTCCCTTTATATACCCACCCAGACAGCGGCAGTGTGATGTTCTCTGGGAATTGTGTACTGGTGCCAGACTGACAGCCATAGAAACCACAGAAACAGAAAAATATGTAGATCTTACTTTCCTTCTCCCAGAGGCTAGGGTGACACAGCTCCAGCATGGATGGGGGGAAATCAAGTTGAAAAAAAATAATTCACATTAATCATCAAACTAATGCCAACTGACAGTGATTTCCTCTGTGTGAATTGTTAATTGTATTCTTACTGCTTTACATGTGAATATACATCTCAGTAGTCAGCCCCTGCAGCCGAGGAATATTATGGCAAAACCCAGACCCGTGATACTCATCAGGCTGGTTTGTTAACAAGAGCTTTTAAAAGATTCACTTTTATTGTATGCATCTACACACACACGTGTGTGCTAAAGCTGTATCCCCCTTTTTTTTTTTTTCTTCTCATTGTCCAAAAGCCTAAAGCTGTAGGCAGGTATGACATGCCCTTCATACCAGCTGCCCCAGGCCATGCCCTCGGTAGCATGGGAGATGGCCTGCCTGGGTTTCTTACTTGCACAGAACATAGCTTAGCAAGGAAATCCTGGTACAGGCAGCCAGAAATCCAAGCACGCCCTTAATTCAGACCTTGTGCACAGCTCCAAAGGCACTTGGAGACAAATGAGGGTTGACTTGCCCGTTTTCCTCAGCACTTCCCCCTAAAGCTGTCACTGCCAAATTTTCTCACTGGCCAAAAACCTAAAGACCTGAAATTCCTCCTTTTTTGGCTTCTCTTTTTACAATTTATTTTTAATTAACAAAGACAGATGGGAGTTTATTTTAAAAAAAGTACTTGGTAAGTGTGATTTATTGCCAGTGCAAGCATGGCTAGAGGAGATTGAGTTAACTTTGGTTTGAGCAAAGACAACTGACCTGAGCAGTCAGTGCCGTTGTGGGAAAGCTCTGGTCCACACCTGATCTCTGCCCACTGAAATCAAGCATAATCATTGACCGTATGGGAACAAACAATCCAAAACTTCTCTGACTTTTGGACACAGGCAAATTCAAATCCAAATATCAAGCTTCTGCAATAAAAAAAGCTAAAACACTGCAACAATCTTACTCCCTTCAGCTGAAACACTCAGGCAAATTAAGCTTTGGACCAAAATCTATGAACTTTGCATCTTATGCCAGCTGTGAGACCCGGACTTCAAATCTTGTCTACCTTAAGCAAATGAATCCCATGGCTTTGGATGTCATATCAGCAACTCAGGCTGACTACTGAGAAACACAACACCACCAGCAACAGAAATAAAATAAGCATAGCAGAGCCACTAAACATTCAGCCACATTTGGTTCATCGTCATTTTTGCTTCCTTCCTCGGTCATCCTCCCCTTACAGCCCAGGAAAAACAGGCAGCTATTTTAGGTGCCCCACCGTTATCACTGAGATGCAATCTCTGCTAAACAAGCTATTTCCAATGCGTTGCCAAGTAAACCCTGGGCTGACCTTTGACTTCGTCATCTGAAATATGACCATAAAAATAATGAGCCTGTAAACTGCTTTTGGCAATTATGCCGCTGCTGGAATGAAAGGACGTTGTCATTAGCATGCAGCTTATGAACCCCAGCTTGCTGGTCCTGGCAGGTGGCCAGCCTGCGAAACCGAGCTGGCCTTAAAGCTGACACAGGTTCAATGGGATAATTAGGCAGCTTTTTTGTTTGAGTTTGTTGATATAAATGTGGTAGAGATTAGCCTTTTCCCCCTCAGCTCTGGGTAATGGTCAGGGCTAACAGGTGTCAGGCTAATGGTGGTGCGGGAAATTAATACTTGGTTTCCTTGTACCTTCCTTTGTTGTTTTTCCCCACAGAGGAATTCCTCCAAATCTTCCAGCACTTTGCAAGCGCCTTCCCTCCCTCCCTCTTTCCCCCTGCTTATTTAGCTTTGCCCAAAACATTTTATCAAGAAGGCCATGCTGTTGAATTGCATACAAAAGAGCTAGGAAGTGCCGACTGGAAAATAAATCACTGTCAATCAAATCAGTCAATCAGCCTTCCACTTATAAGGCTAAGGAATAAAACTTAAATTTCAAAATAGCAACGGGCCAGTCTTTTTTTTGAAGTTAGCGGGAAATCTCCAGGGAAGTGAGCCAAAGCAGAATAAAGGACACCCAGAATGTCACGCAGCTCTGAACAAACTACAGTACCACTTATAAAAGTGTTTAGGTCACTTAAACATCTGGTTATCTTAAGCAACTTGGGACAGGGTTCTTGGCACTCAGGAGGAATTGAAAATGCCAGATCACCTAACAGCTTTCTATAAGTCCTTAAAACAGAGTCTATCTGTGCTTAATGTCAAAGTAAGTGAGACAAAGAAAAATTGTGAGTGTGCCTTTATGCACACCGTAGCTAGCTGATAGCCATGCAGAAAGCAAGCGCTCATACTCATTTCACTCATACACGCTGCCTTTTATCCAGAGGATGGCTGAAGCACGGTAAAGGGAAGGCTAGGCCCTATACCAAAATCACTCCACCTGTCCCCAAAATGCAGCTACTTCTGCAGAGGGACCCACTTACTAGCGCATCAAACGCACACAGCAGCTTAGCTGGGAAGGGAAAAGCCTACATGAAGGGTGTTTTTCTGGTAGGTACCTTGCCGTGCCGCTGTCTGTGCAGGGCACGGTGGCGTGTAGCCTTTCACTTAAAAGAAAATGCATCAGGGAGACCACCCCCCCTGCGCTGAGGTGTTGGGCAGGTGAGCAGGGACCCGCCACGCTGCATGCCGTGCCACCCCTGAGCTGCCCCCACCCCCGCCGCCCTGCAGAGCCTCCAAAGGCTGCCGCACCACCTGCTGAACATCACGGTGGTCTCGGCAATCACCGAGGTTTTCCCTCCCCGTCTTTCCCTGTGATTTTTCTTCTTCCCCATTAGCATTTCCCCAGGACCTACAGCTCTTGCCTTCTCCGTCTCCCACCCTGTCCTCGGGCTGCACACTCTGCACCTGCTCTCTGGGATGCACAAGCCACTTGATTTCCTCCTTCCCTCCTCATCGCACCGATCTGATCCTCTCCTGACCTGTGCTGTGTCTCATCACCGCTATGTTTCAAAGAGCAGCCAGCCCGCTAGTCAGCTCCCAGGCATAAAGGTCCTGCTTTTTCTCCTGCTCCTCACGGAGAAGCTGAGGCCAGGATATGGCTGCTCAAGAGGCCTCCCTCTGCATTCGCCCCTTGGTTTCACACCAGCAAAACATGGCAAAGGTGCTGCTGGTCCTCTCAGCCCGTTCATTTCGCAGGGGATGTTGCCTTCCAAATGCTGCTGCTCCCTCTGACGTGCCACAGCAGCACGCTTGTAGGTAGGGAAGGATGGGGATGGCTGCAATCCAGCTGCAGTCCTGCCTGCCCAGAGCAGAGAGAGATGGCTCTCATCCTTCACAAAGCCTCTTGACAACACAGAGAGGGTTGAAAGGGTCACCAGAATGAGGTTGTATCTCCCCTTTCAGTAAAGGCACTTCTTGCAAACCTACCCGACTTAACTTGGGCCACTAATGCAGCCACGGAGATGTGGGACCTAGCTCAGTCCAGTCCATGCATTTCCCAGCTTTGCAGGCCCGTATGAGTGTATCATGGGCTATGCCCTGCCCAGACCACCAAGCTGGAAGTCTGACATGGTCGTATCCATCTGCAGTGTGGTCACAGCAATTTAAACCTACCTTTACCATGAGAACCTCAAAGAAAATATATGGGACACAAGAAAGAAAAAGCTAAGAGGTAGCTTGCTGCCTTGCCCCCAACTTGTCTGTGAGGAAAAAATTGCTAATATGTGAGAGTCCCTCCTTCACTAGTTGAAGGTAGAGGATCCAATGGTTGGAATTTGGGAGCCAGCAAATGTTTCAATGGGAGATAAACTGTATGCTTATAATGGTGTGAATAAGGCACTTGGAACAGATCACTATAGACTTTAGTAAAATCTCCTTTTTTTGGAGTCTGTAACTGCAAATACATTTCTGAAGAAATATGGTCTAGATCGAAAACACTTTGTTGGGCTAAAGACCAGTGTCATTGGATGAAATCTATGGCTTTTGTAATAAAATCAGTCAGACCAGATAATCACAAGGGTTTACTGTAGCCTAGAAGTCTGTTATTCTATCTAGTCTTGAAAACAGCAATGAAGACATATGGTGTCTACAAAGTCGTGCTGCATACAAGAGCCATATCTGAGCTTCTGTACCATGGCAATATCCAAGTTACTTCAGCTTTGGATGGGTGTTGCTCATCACCTGAATATGAAAGATTTTTTTTTAAAAAAATGCATCAATAATTAACATCCCTTTGCTAGACTGCCAAAGATACAAAGTAGAGGCAGCACTCATTTCATGGAGAATATGACACACCTTTTCCTTAGCTTTTCTTACTATGAATGGCCCAATAGCCAAATAACTCATTTGCCATAAAAGTCAAAGGGAGCAGGGTGCTGCTCTATCCTAGCAAAAACTGAGACCACAAGAGGATGAAACAGACTGCCCTACAAGGATAAAACCACCAAAAAACCCCAAACACACACAGGAAGACAAGCGACAGTCATTCCATCAACAACTTTGATTCAACTAAAATCCCTGTGAAGAACAGCTTCTATTTTTTTCTGCTTATGAAGCTGGTCAAAGTTTTCAAGGCACAAACCCAATTTATTGGCTAAGAATGCCTCGATGCCAAGACTTCTATATGATAAACCTCTCCTTCAGATAACTCCCTGTGGTCAAAGTAGTGTTCCATAGTCCAGAGCATCTGCTTTAACGCCTGGTTTGGTTCTAACTGTTCCCGGTTTTGTTTTGGGAAGGAGTGAGTAGAGCTGTGACAGCTTTGCTTTGGTACAGAGGCACCAGAGCTGTTCTGCTTTACTCAGCGTGTTTGCATGAAGACAAGGCAGTGAAATGGCTACCCAGTCCCATTTGGAGTTAAGATGCACTGTCAAATACTTTTCTAAAAGCCTGTGTCAAGAAGCCAGTATTTATTTGTGTGGCAGTAGTGCTCAGAGCGTGACCTGTGCATGAGCTGGCACCGAGGCAGGACGTGCAGCATCCCCCACCCTCTACTCTGCAGTCTTCCCAGTCTGAGGCAGCAAGTGGGGTGAGAAGAAAAAAGCAAGGAAAATACCTTTGCCAAAGGACACCCAGAAAGGCAAGGGGCAGCAGGGCAATAAATCAAAACAGAAAAGACAGATGACCAAACAAATAGGACGCGAGGGTATTTCCCGCTGATTCCTGGAGGATAACAGCAGAAGGCCATTGGCAGGATGATGCCAGAAGAGTGGATGCATCAAGGCAGCAGCCTGGCAATAGCACACGGACAGTTTAATACCGGGGTGTGACACTGAGGATCCTCACGAGCTGCCAGCACTGCAGGGGCATGCTGGGGTTTTGCACCATGGCATTAGCTCATGCGTAATCATGACTCACAAAGTCTTCCCATAAGAGAAGTACCTCTTACCACAATTCACATTGTATTCACACAAATCCTTTGCTTAAATCAGTGTTCTCATCCAAAGAAGCCTGACCTTCATTTACTACCTTCTATAAGGCCCCTGAGTACTGTATAGTACTTGGTGTATAATTTTAAAAGTCAGAGACAACAGAGAGAGGTACATGCAACACAGTCACTTGCAGACACAGACAATCTCAGATCTCCAAAAAATAAAGAGAGGAGACAAGAGAGAACAGCCAGAAGCTCAAAATAAAGATTTAAAATCTCATTTCCACTGACTGAAGATGGAAACAAATGCTGCATTCAAAAGTGGATTCTAGGGGGAAATAAAAACATTCAGACCCAAAATTCAAAACAGCACTGTGACATGTGGCATCTGGAGATGGGAGAGGTCAAAGACAATTCAGGTCTTGCCCTGGAAAAGTTTGTTATTACAGATAGAAAGAAAGAACAGAAGAAGAAAGAGGAAAAATTTAAAAAGTGCATGTTTGCTGTTTCTCCTAAAACAGTATCTTTAAGAGATCTTTTAGAAGCAGGGTATGGGGAAGCGTGGGATAGGATTTCACAGCTTTTGGCAGCTGTCTCTTGCTTTCTTTCTCCATGCGCAGTGACAGCAGATTTCTCTCTAAAAGTATTGGCTAATTCCACAGGGAACAAGGATGCCTCAGAAGGAAAACATTTCTGTTGAACTCCCATTTGCACTAGTTCTGCACTGATATTCACCCAGTTGGCTTCACTGGCATCAAACCTCGTCTATACTGATCTGTACCAAACGGCCTCAAAACACTAAAAATACAGCCTTGCAAAATCCTTAGTATCTTACCTGACCTATCTAACGACTGGGGATTTTTGGTTCTCAGTATGCAAGGAGAGGCATTTGCTTCAGTCAGGATCCAAGCAATCTTCCTGTGGAGCCCTTGTATCCCAGAACAACTGCCTCGCCCCGAGCCGCCACACAACTCACTGGATTTTCCCCTTGCATTGCAGCAGAAAAAGTGCTTTTCCTGGTTTCACAGAAATCTCCTTATAGCAATCATGAGTGAATAATCCACCCTCGAGGAAGGGTTAAAAACATTTCCAGATGAGCTCCCATGTGGGCAGCAGTTGAGAAAAATCTATTACAGGATCCTGAATACGGGATACGCGATATCAGTAAGTTAACCATCCCGCAAAGAATTCAGTGTTACTGCAAGGCCTTTCAATGTGCACGTCAATTAGGAAAACACAAAGCCTCAAGAAAAGAAGCAATAATTGCTGCTGAGATCGAGGTGGAGCTAATGATGACTAATGCACTTGTTATGGAGCATTCTTCAATTAATTCCCCTGGGAAGGCTGTAAATCTTGTTATCTAATCTTACACACACACGGTCCCTAACCTGCACTTACTTTCAAAAAGTACGCCAGGCACTTTCTATACATAGAGGAAGCCAAAATGCATATGGTTTTCTGTGAGAAAGACAGTTAAGGTATTTCCATCAGAGTACAGCAGAAATTCTAAAAGGTGAGAGGGAAACTGAAATATAATTAAACTGCACAGGCATGCACAGAAGTCTGAAACGGTGAATTTGAACTAGGACCTCATTGCACCGTCACATCAAGACAGGGAAGAGTTGCTTTTCTCCTTGAAGGAAACCTGAGAGAGCAGATTTTCAGCTATACCAAGAATAAAGACTAAAAATATTTGCCATAGAAAATTCTAACAATGGTTTACAGCGTAATCAGAAAAAAACAAATTGCTTATCGTAATTCTTCGAAAGGAAAGCACTGATTGTGCAGAATATTCTCTGAAGAGATCTTGGAAATCGTTACAGTTCATTTGATAATATATTGCCTAATAATAGTTTCCTCTTCCCTCGTGTTTCCTTCAGTTGCAGTGATTCATGATGAATTCATACTACATGATGAAGTCATCCAGCAATCTCTGAATAACGATTAAAAATGTGAGTACTGTTTATTGTTCTGGCTCAAATGCAAGAACCAGCAATAAGATAAACAATGAATACCTCAATATTTCATAAGTACTGTTCTCTGCAGCAAAAGGTATACACAGGTGAAAAATAAAGAAACCACAGAAGAGAAAGGCTGCAAATAAAACATAGTAAATAAAATAGTTGCTTCACAGAGAGATTACCAATTATTCCAGCTGCATATAGTAACATATGAAAAGTAATATATATAGCTTTAAGCATTTAATCTTCATCTTATATCAGATTTTACTCAAACAAGAGCAGGAAACTCACTGAATGCTGTTACCGATACAAAACAGGTTTCAGCAGATCTGGGAAAATCAAATACAAATTTCACATAATTGGTGAAAAATTATTACCATTGTTTACATTATGGATAATGTGCAGCTGTTTAAAATTGGATGGATACTAAACCTGTACCCGCATATTACCCAGAAGCCTGAATAGTTATTAGCTCTGTTTTTGTTTATTCCCGAAGTATGATTTTTCCCGTGAGGAGGATTTTTGCTAGCTGGAAAATATCTACCCTGTACAGTTGCCCTTTTGGAAGTCCACCTGTAACATATTTGGGCTCCTTAGTTTGAGAGTTCCACCCCAAATGAACATGCAATTGCCTTGATGGTGGCAGGTGCTGAACACTAGAAAGACTCAAGTACTGGCAGGTCCCATAGACCCAGACTTCAGCCGTTCAGCTGCGAGATTTAGGTGCCCCTTGCTCATGTTTAGAGACACATGGAAACCCTCCACCATGTTTCTTCCTCCTCCTCCTTCTTCAGTGAACTGCTGAGACAGAGTCAAGAAGGATGAGAGCAGCCTTGGAGGCCAGGCATCCACCCATGGTTCATTCTACATGGGCATTTGGGAGCCACCTCTTCACCCAGCTCAGCTCCACAGACATTTTGCTCCAGATCAACACTCCAACTGCTCCAAACTTTTGGAAGGGGCTGTGTTTCGGAATATCTCTGCCATTTTGTTCCTACTGGCTTTTGCTTTACTAATAATAAAGTGCTCTACCATACACACAGCATAAGCAGAATATCTGCGTATGTGAGAGAGGGGGATCTAAACAGTCCCAGACTACCAAGGATAAGAAGGTTTATAAACTAATGTATACAGACAGGAAAAATATAAAATTCAAATGCCTTCAAAAATAAAAAAAAAAAATAAATCACAGAGACAAATTTGATTTCCATTTTTTTCACAATGCAGCATGAAATACATCCCTTGCTTTTCTTCATTAAGAAGAAACAGGCTGAAACGTGTGCTCAAAAGACCCTCGGTATTTAATGCAGAAGAGAGATACTCATTAAATATTTGTTCTTTAAAAACTCTCACTCTGTAAAGGGAATTCAATCTGGTTCTCTTTAGATCCCCACATTAAAGAGCCTTATGGAGGGTTTCTCATAAGCAACCTCTAACTATTTCAGCTTGCTGAAAGTATAATGTGGAAAAAAGCGCATTTATTTGAAAAACAAATCTTGAAAGTTTAGCCATTAGCCTCAACGCCAATAAAATCTTCTGGTTCAGTCTGGAGTCTCTCAGGGGTAAATGCACAGGTGCTAAGTGCTGAGCAGCTGCAGCAAGTGATGAATTTAGGGAATGGTATGAAGTTTAAAAACCAAGATGACCAAATGAGATACATTTTACAATCAAAGCCCAAACTTGTGTTAAAAATTAGACTGCCTTTATAGATGCTTTTGTTTTTCCCCTGAGCCTTCTAAAATCAGTATGGCAGCTAATACAGAGCTAACGGTGAAAGTATTGAGTACTTCTGGCAAGCTCTGGCTCAGTGGAAAGCTGAAGCATAAAAACTTTCTGGATTATTATTATTTTTAATGTGTGTGGTAGAATGAAATATACAAGATCAATGCTCATACCCTACTCATTTACATAAAAGCTTCCTCATTCTACTCAGACAGCCCTAAGAAGCTATATAGTGAGTGTAAACAAAATCTGCACGTGTTTCTGAGCACTTTTTCCTTGCCAGAACAATATAAAGGAGCTTTAATGTTACTCACATTCTTATCCTATGAATAAGAAATCATTGGATTCAACTAAGTGTGCCTATGCTGGTGCAGTGTTAGCCACAAAGTGATGTAGAAATAATCCCGCTTCTTGACCTGAAAATTTGTGGCTGTAAACATTACATTATCCCAATTTAGAGTCCAACTAGCAAGTCAGTCCATCCACCCATCCATCCATGTAAGAGACCTCCACGCGGAGCTCAGTGGGCGACTGCATGAGTGCTTGGACCCCCTCTCCCCATCTGCACTGACCTGCCTGAGAGGGGCTGCTTCTGCTTGGGTTATCCTGCTGGAGATAAGTAAAGGCTCCTCAGTAGTCCTCAAAGTTATACAGGTTTTTAACTGGAGCCATGATGCAGGCCCATGGCTTCATGCAGGACAGCACAGCATGTGCAGAAGGGCAGGGAGCCCTGCCACAGCATCAGGTGGGGAAGAGGAGAATTCTGTATTTGGACATGCTGTTCATGTGGAAAACAGCTCAAGAACAAGCCATGAAGTTTTGTTATAAAATCAAGCTGAGAAAGAGTCTTTCCCAAGATGTCTCTTGAGTAGGCAGAGCTACTTGCATTTGTCTATCTGTTGAATCACATCCTCACAGTAGTACAAATGGGAAACCTTATACCTTTTCCCCCGTATTTAAACACCTGTCTCTGTTACCTACATGTCAGGTTCACCCTGAAATTTCCTTCAAGCTGTGTGTGGCCCCCGGCAATACCACGACCCAGTGCAGTTGACGGAAGAGTTCCTACAGCCTTCCAGAGAAGCAGGAACCAGGCCAGACTTGAAGTAAAAACCATGTATTAAAAACATCAGTCTTCCTTTAAAAATGATCAATCTAAATGTACATATTGGAGCAACCACTACCAATATGCTTTGCTTTTGTTTTTCTTACAAGAAAAATTAAACAGCTCGTTTAATGAATTAGTGATTTTCTTTTCCATCATTAAGTCATTTCTAGAAAGGAAAAAAAATACTCCAAGTCCAACCGTATATTTATCATGTTTAGAGCAAAATAAATCCCATACCAGTTCTTCTGTCCTAGGCTTCCCAAACTCTTGTACACGCTTTATAAACACTATTAATCATGCAGAACCTGTCAGCAGCGTTAGCAGAGCACATAATGTATTTGGAACATTTGCAGTATAACAGCTTTGAATGTAAAGGTCACCGTCTCCACATTAACTCCATCAAAATAATTGGGTAATTTTCCTTTAAAAACACACAAAACAGTTTCTCCTGGAGGTCCCATGTGGCAGCTGAATCTGACATCTGTGAAAGAAAGCATGGAGCTGCATGTATAGTATCACAAAGCCGCATGGAAGATCAAAAGAACGTATTTGCTTATGTTAGCTCGCAAACAGAGGAATGTCAAACCCAGGAACTACCCCAATGCATCCAAGTCAAGCCCATGCAAGCGAAGCATTTTTTGCAGGAACGACACAGCCCTTGTCCATTGGTGAGTGGGATCCAGCTGGTCTGCAGAGCGCCTGAGGAATTACTGTGGCTGAATAAAGCCCCCTTCCTTCCTCCTCTTCCTTCTGCTGGGAGCGAGCGTGGATCTCCTCCGCCGGGCATGGGAGCGGAGGCTGACCTCCTCTGAAAGCACGCCAGCGCTACTAATCAACTAGCGGGGAAGCTGTCAGCGTTTCTTCCTCGCCTCTCCTGCAGCCCCTTCTGCTCTGCCTGTCCCACGACCCAGGGTTGCACCTCTTCCTTCTGCTTCTGTCTACAAAACCTTGCCCCTAACTAAGCCGACAGGCAGCCCCAGCAGGTACGTGGCTGCTCTTATAAATGAGACTGTAAGGGATGGATGACAAAGAGAAGGGATCAGCTGTCTCCCTCACCATTGCTAGCACAATGCCCTCAGCCCCAGGCAATCACCCAGAGAAACATAGTTCTGAAAATCAGGGCAGCTATCTGGTCACGGTGAGTGTCTCGTTCACCTTTTTATCACACCTTTGGATATATTTGAACATCTTAGAACAAGGTCTGTGTCTCATCCCAGGTATTATATACAATTGAAAAGTCCTTGAGACTTAGAGAAACAAATCCAAACCTTTCATGTGCTGGGGATTTCCATGGTTTGGGCAGCAGTACTAGTTCCTGGCACATTTGCAACCAGACCTGGAGTGGCTGGCAATATTCTGTATTGATGGGTCTGAAAGGTGGCTCTTCAGGGTTGCCTTTGGGCTTTGAATTTCAGGTCAATCTACCTCTAACATGCCATGGGTTCAGTTTGGAGGTAAGAGATTTAAATTTTCAACAATCCCTCAGACACAACATGCTTTTGCAGTAGTACAGGTTCATGGCTTCTTCCAGCCTCTGCCGCTCAGCTGGAGGCATCCCAGGAGCAGCCACAGTGCACCACCCAATGTAGGGATAAGATCAGATTGAGGGCAGAAAGGAGTCAAAATATCCCTCTGAGGAGGGTGATGTGCTGAAGTGGGATGTAACCTTGGTCTGTCCTGGAGCTCCAGCTCCCCAGGTTCAGTGTCGCTCCAGGAAGGTGGCACCTGTTCAGCACTCATGTTTCAGGCGGCATTGCAGCAACTGCCCATGACCAGCAACACCGGACAGATGGGCTCTGCTGGGCTGGTCGGGGATTGTGAGCACCCTCAGCATGAGGAAGCAAGCAAAGAGAAGTCTGCACATTCAGCATCGCCTATGAAGGTTTCGTAAGGACATTGCACACAAATACACACACTTTACACGGCTGTTTTTACGGAGTGAGAAACGATCTGAGTCAGAGTAAGATGAAATAAACTCGGCCATTGTAGTGACTGGAATGCATTCCCTATTTTGCAGACGTGGTGGAAAGAAACTTTCCACAGCTTCATTATTAATGCTTTCATTAAAAAAGGCTGCTTCAGGACTTACTGCCTGACCATTCTCTACCATCATACACTGATGCAGCCCTAGCTGCTATCCTAGTTTTGTAGGATGGAAATTAAAAGTTCTTTGAATACTGAAGATATTGTATGATAAGCGTAGGATGAAATTATTGCATCATATATCCCCCCCATTTTGCTTCTAAATCACCACAGGGAAAAAAGTGATAGTGGGGTATATATAAACATAGCGGGGTAACTATTAGACCTTATACATAACTCCAAGAAAAAATGTTTTCCTTCCCATGAATCAATAGAACATTATTAGTACAATAAATCCTCAAAAAAATTTCCAAAGCAGCCATAACAAACCAGAAGCTAACTATTGTTTCTTCTTCATGCATAATCACATTTCAAAAAAGGATTTGTAGAAGGAAAGCCACAAAAGACCACCAGACAGAATGAACGATATCATGAGGAAAGAAACATGCGCTTCTATCTACCGGCTAAGACCATTGCTGCAAACACCAAGATTCCTCCAAATAAAACGAACTGGGAACCAACAGAGGCTTCTCTGCACTGCACAATAGTTCTTGTCAGACGACATAACTGCTTTATGAAGTTATCTGTATAAGCTACGTTATTTCATGTAGTCAACATGTTGTAATAAATGGATTCCAGCCAGCGTGTCTCAGTTTTGAACTTTCCCAGATTTGTTGCCCTGGAGTCCAGAAGATGGCTCTTGCCAGTTGGGGCCTGCTCTAGTGAATGGTTTTCACGTGCTGGGTGCTTCAAGCAGTGGTGTGAACCCCAGTATCTCCTTCACAATCAGACAGCCATCTTCCTCTAGCTTTAAAATAACTCCTTTCATGATAACTTTGGACAGAACACGCCAACATGCAATGTGCATCCCCTGGAGCCAAGTTAGCATATGTGTTACCATGGGTTAGAGCCATGGAAAAATATATCTCCCACTATTCGTGTTCTGAACTGAGAGTTTTATGGCACGGGGAACATAAACCTGTCCGAATGAGCTGATGTTAGAGAGGAGAGTCAAAACACCCAGCCCATCAGGACAACCAGTGTTCCTGATAGAATCTTCATGGAATTATAAGTAATAAAAATCACTTAAATCTGTCCACATGGTGGACTGGATAATTCATCAAGTCTTTTGTACCCAAGGAAATAACCAGAAATAGACTCTTTCATCAGCACTGAATTCTCATCCAAAGGCAAGCTGGTGTTTCTGAATTTCCTAGTGTCCTCATCCCTAGATAAGGTCACCGTGTCCTCCTCAGTGTTGAAAATCTTTCCCTTCCCAGTCAGGGGCTAGGCCAAGTTGCTCTCGTGCTGGCCTTACATGGTGTGGTGGGAGAAAAGTGGCTGTAGTTCACAGCCACTTGATTCATTGCTGTCACTTTCAATGAGTGCCAATAGCTTAGATTTTGCAGAGGAAATAGCTGCCTAATATAACTGGCCTTTGGCTACCAACTTTTTTTCAAATAGCATTGGCTTGCCCTGGCCATCAGCTAAATCCAAATCCCGGACAGAGGGAGGGATGAGGCTCTGTGTTTTGCTGTTAATCCCTTTGTATCACGCAGGGACCACTTTTAAGCCATAAAACTTTACCTACAAAGGGAACCAGCCGGGGAAACGAGCGCACGGGCCAACACACTGGAAGGAGGTAGCAAGCACAGCCTATTCTGGAGATTTCTTTCAAAATGGCAGGCAGCAGCTGCTGCTCACGCTGCTGCCGTGCGACCTCCCTCTCCAGCGTTACTGAGCCCAGGCACAAAGCCCAGACCCCCAGCGCAAACCCCTGGTCCCACAGAAAGGAAGGGCAACCACTGCCTCCCAGCGCCCTGCCGCAGGGATGGGGCACGGGGCTTGGCCACTGCCTCAGACCACGCGGCCCCGCCACCTCTCCCAGCTTTCCCACCTGCATGGAAGCGGCACATTTTCACCCCTGCGCGAGCTGCTCGGAGGCGAAGGGCTCAGAAGCCTCACTGGGTGCCCATGGCTGCTGTCGTGCTCCTCTCGCACAAAGCAGAGGGGGGGATGCCGAAGCCGGGGCTGTGGGACAGGCTAGCACTTCTGATAAATACAATAAAAGCCACCCCAGCAATCTGTAAACAGCGGTATAATTAGCAAATGTTTTTCTATTTACTTCCTTTAATATGCAATAGGGGGAAATGAAATAAAATGTCAAGGACTTCATCAAACAGATGGTTCTGCACTTATTATTTTTCTCTGCCGTATTGTTTGCGTCAACTAAAGAAGAAACTCCTTTACGAAGTGTGACTCATGGATTCCTGGGAAGCTGCATTCTCAGCAGGGGGAGGACAGCAGGGGAGGACAGGAAAGGGGAGGGAAGAGGACTCAGCTCATGAGCTTTTATTAGGAGTATTATTATGTCTCATTAATTAATCTGACCGCCGCTTTAGTGACGTCTTGGTCTCATTTCACAGGAAAAAATTACTCTGGATTGCCAAGTTAAATAGACAATTACAGGAAGACCAAATTATGCCTACATTGCATTCCCTCAGGGCAACAGGCCAAGTTCATGTCAAATCCATAATAACTAGACTACCCTCACTAAAAACAGCTCCTGTGGACATACGTCATGAACCATTTGTAATCTACACAGAGGATGTATTGATCTTCCTTGGGCTTCCTTTCTCATAAACTCATAATAGCAAAGACAGGACTTTTTAAGTATCTAACTCTCTGCAGCACATATGCAGAGCATAAGCTGTGTTAACTCCAATAAAGCCTAATTAAAGCATAATCATTAGCTGTTTAATTTCCTTTTCCTATCCCAAGGGGCAGCTGCTTAGAGAGCAGGAGGAGAAGGTTAGTACATTTCAGAGGAGGAATAAAATAAAAAATAAAACAATATCTTAAAAAAGCTTGTATTTTCCCTTAAGACAGACACAAGACACACGGGTGAAATCCAGGAAAGGTCTCTCTCTACCTGGTGGAAGAAAAACAGCTTTCCAAATCTGCTTGGACTACAGAAGAGCTGGAAGGTCACCAGAAAAAGAAGGGATGTGAATGAACATGTCCAAGAGAACACAGTGTCCTTAAAAACCAGTTGACATTAGGACAACTTATGCCTTCAAATCCCACTGTCGTAATTCCTTCTCCCACCTGCAGCTCACAGCTCTTGGTCTATTCTTTCTCTCTTCCCCTCACGTGCAGGTCTGCCCTTTTCTCCTCACCCCCATCTGACGGCTCCCAGCTGGATGGGCCACTTTGTCCTCAGTCCCAGTACGTTCCCTGACTGGTCCCCTCGGCTCTGGTGCTTTGGAGGCCCCTTTCAAGCACAGGTTTCCTTACTGAGGACAATGGGTGCCAGTGGCTCAAGATAAACTGTGTTGATTGAAGCAGAGCCCCAGGAGCCCGTCACAACCATGACAGCAGAAACCCTCCTCCTTCCTCCCAGTCCTGATTCTTCTCAGTACTTCTCTCAGACCATTCGTAATTCGCTTTTTTTGTTATTCCCTAGATTAGTCTTCAAATATGGAGAACCTTTTTGGATGACACTGCACCATGCTCACCTACCCTAAGCACACACCTGGCCCAGCCCAGCCCAGCGTGGGTGATCTGGGTCACTCTCCCTCCTCCAGCACACATTTCCTCATCAGAGGATGCACAGCTTTTCACCCCCTTTCCCTCCAAGGTGGGGTTGAGCTGAGCTCCATGTGGCTTGGTCACCACACAGACCTAGCAGGTCACCGCCACCACCAGCCTGGCACCACTGGCAGCCCCGGGCAAAGCCATCTGCAATGCAAACCCCAGCAGTTTCCAACTCCCATGCAGAAATATTGCTTTCCTCCTCCTTCAGCTACATACTGCTAAACCTACCACGGATATATTCCTTTCTGCTCCACACAGCAACATACATACGCACATTTCTTGCTTCAAGCTCCTGTCACTTCCTTCCCCTGCCAAAAAGGTTTGGGTGGGGTTTTTTGGGGGTATTTTTTTGTGGTTGGTTTTTTTTGTTGTTGTTGTTGGGGTTTTTTTATAAAACAGTGGTAACAACTTAACCGCATGGACAGTGTTTGGATCAAGCCCCTGAGGAGCAGCCAGCTGAGTATGAATGTGTCTGTCAGCTTGGTGTAAATTTTAGCATGGTGTTGCACATCCATTCTGTTGTTCTTGGCAAGCAGGGACAACATCGTCCCCACACGGTTCACGCTGGTCAGGACTGGCACAACAGAAAAGCACAACTAGCCTTGTGGAAATGCCTTCCGAGCTAGCGTGGGGATCCTGGAAGAGGCTTGGTTTTCTCTTTCTTGTCTTAACGCAGTACAAACTAGCAATGAGTGTTATTAAATCTCTGTTCCTTTCCCAGGCTGTAACACACTCGCCCTTTTTCTCTCTGCTGCTCCAGTTTAGGATTTTTCATGATCTAAGCCAACTTATTCAAGTGACAAAGCAGATTGCTTTGCAGCATGGCCTCCAGCCAGAACTGTGACCTTTTTAACAGTGAGGTGAAATGGCAGCATTTTGATTATCATGGTACTTTTGTTTTGGAGCAAGGAAAATTGTTTTTCCTTCTTTAATGAGGTGCCTTTTTACCTTTCGAGCAGTTGCTTTGCCTGGAGAAGAGTAGCAATTTTGTAAAATTTTCCAAAGCTGGTGACAAGATATTCCAAGTTTTCCTCTGGTGTTCATGAAGTGTTTTGTCAATTCCTCAGAACTCCTGTTAATCTTCCCTTTTGAAAACTGCTGCCGGATCTTCAAATAGCACTGTTGAGCAGTGCAAGAACATCTACAGCATCCTATGCCTTATTTTGAGATGCATGAAGCATTCTTTCCTGATTTTAAAAATTGAAGATTCATTACAAAGGGAAAATCCCAATGAAAAATGAAAACTCCAGACAGTCTTTGGGATGGAGGCTGATCTGCAAAGGACTGCACACTGATAAAGACTTTCCTGTTCTGAAATAGCAATAGGAAGAGGTGGAAGTATCAGCTTCTTGTTTGGTTCTCGGCTCCAGCTCTAAGTGAAGGCAGCATGAGCCATGTTGCACTCTCCTTTACTTTGCTGGCTTTTGCCCATTGAATCTTGAGATTTTTTGCACAAAGTCCACCCATTCTGCAGTCACCTCTCTCCAAAATAACCGAGGGATCATCAGTGCAAAGATTTTCCAAGTGCAAAAGGAATTCTGAGCTAAGAAGAAAAACTGCACGTAGCACAGAGCCCTGCCACTTGATTGCTAATGCAAATATTAACTTATAATCATGCTTTGAAAATCCTTATTTCACCTGATATTAATATCCACAGAAAACCAGAGGGTCACATCATACAAATGCTCACAAAGGCTAACTTCCAGTCTGCAAAGTTAGAATCTTCCTTTTTATACCAAAACCAAATCTATGTTCTGTACTTTAGCAGCAGCTTAGGCTATCCACTGAAGGGTGTGTGTACCTGTCTTACATTACAACATCTTTACAGGGATTGAAAATCCTACAGCAGTTGTAGCAGAAGTTTCTTAAAGCTTAGGGCCGCCTTCTCTTGGCTTCTCCTCTGGAGAGATTTGGAAGCAAGGAAGAAAAGTTGGTGGGTTTGGGAAGTTGCATGTTACCCTTTCCTTATGGCTTCTACTTTATTTGCTAATGAAGGTACAGAGGAGTGCAACAATCCCTAACTCTTCAGGAAGGTAAAGCCCACCCTGCACAACATCACATGTAATAGCAGAGCTGCTCTGCTGCAGGTGTGGACATCTGTCTCATCTCCTTCTCTGGTCAAATCACCTTCAGTTCCTTCATTATTTACAGTCTACTGCCCCATGGAGAAAGTGTTTACAAGGAGGGTAGCTGCCAAGCTTCACAAGTCAACGGCATGATCTGCTGGTGCATGTTTTCTCCAAACAGCCTTCCCTCTCTTTATGGTCCCCCTGCCAACCAGCAGTGCTACAGAGAAGGTGTTTACAGGCAGAGGTGCTGCAGCACTTCACCTCCTCTGGCAGCATTACACAGTTGTAAAAGTCATCATGTAACATCTCACTTCTCCAAAGCAGGAGATGTCATGCAGCATGATGAAGATGCTGTCTGGTGCGTACTCCTCCAGCAGGCCAGGAAGAACATCTGTCACCAATATTTCTGCTTCAGCTCCATCTGCACCTGGTTGTTCTTTCTGCAAGTTTCTGTGTTATTTTTCTTCCATATACTCAGACACCCTGCAGTGGGTTTGTTATCTTACATGGATTGCCATGGTTGTAGTGTTTGTCCAACTGATGCAAGAAAAGCAAAGAAATTGGCACCAAGTAACAACACTTTTTCCAGAAGAGAAAACATGTGCTGCTTCTGTGGCTCACAAGATACTCTATGTATTGTATTGTCTTGGTGTTTTCTCTTTTACAAGGATATAGCAGGGAAGGCTCAACTTCTGGCCCATTAGAAAGAGCCATGGTAGGTGCTTCAGGGTAGTAGGACAGAGTGAATACACATTTGTTCTAAATGCTGCCAAATAAATCTTAGTACTCAGGACAGGAAGGAATCACACCGCAAATAGGCTGAAAACAGGGAATCTGTAAGGAGGCAGAGTCAGGACGAGGTATTAGATTAGGCTTGTGATACCTACTGCATAGGGTTCTCATCTTTTTCAATTTCACCATAAAATAAGATTTGAAAGAACACCTCATTCCTTGGAAAGGAGGAATTGCTAAGACATTATAGGAAGAGAGGGTATTGTGTTTTGTTTACTCAGTCCCTGCTTGTTTAACCCACACGAGAAGCCTGCACACAGTCCAGTTAATGCTTTATCATTCATGTCCCTTATCACGCCCTGAAGGCACGTATTGTGCATGAGTCATAATTAGCTTGTTTGTATAATACTAAAAGGAAAACAAACAGACTCATATCTCCCTGTCACACTAACAATAAGCTGACACATACTTAATCAAAATAGAGGATGCTGTATTAATTCAAAGAGGTTGACTTTCAAGAGGGACAATTGGAAAGTTCTCCCAGAGCAGTTAGTCACTCAGGCGGAGTTCAGCCAAACACAAGATGAAATTTGTCACATTTGTTCCAGAATTAATAATTTCTCAGAAATTATTATAGTTTGCTTTAACGTATTTCCAGACTTTGCTATGAAGCAGATGATGAATGAAAACCCGATGCATCTAAATAACATGAGACTCAGGCACAAGACAAAAATCCACGGGGAAACTTCCTTGCTCACACTTCTGACAAAAAGCCAAAAGCACCTTCCTGTGCCCTGGCAAAGCCTGTACCAGTGGAAAAGTTTAGGGAAAAAAAGACACCCAGTTAAACAGCTGCTGAGAAACAAAATGACGAATAGCACCATTTGTCAAAGAATCTCATTTCCACAGCTGGCCCTTTGTTAAAGCATTACAGGCAGAGGTTGCTGGAGCAGAAAAATGAAGCAATTGCTGGCCCTTTGACTGCGCTGCAAGTGCTCAGGATGGGACTGGCTGTTCTGTACAGCTTTAGGTATTCCAGAAATCCTACACCATCCACTGAAGCTATATAGGACATTTGGGTGGACTCTACTGGCAGTGCTGTCAAGTATAGAAATGGGAAGAACAGATCCAGACGCCTCGTCAAAGGATAGCGCAGCTCAGCAAACCCCTGCCTTATTTACCTGTATCAGACAAACAAGAGGAGAAGGAAGATCTTCCATTTACAAGTCAGAAAAAGAAGGAACACAGTATGCTGGATACCTACGTTAGTCCATTACAGCTACTTTTTTGCACTTGAGCAACTATGTGTCTTCCTCCAGTAGATATAACGCTTGGGTACCCATAGGAACAAGAGAAAGAAGAAGCTAATGCACAAAGATGCTTATATCCAGAAGCTATGCAGGCACACTATACGTAGACATTTAAGTTCAGCATTAAATATGGCAAAGAGCAAACATCCCCTAGCTTTATATTCAATATCATGCCCCTTTTTCAGGCTTATACCTGTTTGCTTGCCCTCCCAGAAAATAGTACTTCTGTTACATGGCATCGGATCAGTGTAGGTTCCTAAAGAAATACATGTAAAAAGCCTGAATACTTAAAAGTCTGATGGAAGTACCCTTGATTTATCACATTAATAATACATAAGTTTTCTCTTACAGGTAACAATAAAAAAAAAAGGGTGGTGGCGGTGGGGGGTGTCATAGCTTGGCTAGTCACATGTCTCCTGATTTAAATGAGTAATGAAATGCATTTGGAGTCACACTGCACATGCCTGATAGTCTCTTTTGAAACTTAATGCTTGTCCTCCTCAATTTTGCTTCCTTTCAGACAGTCTGGCTTTCCCCTGCCAATTTGCTCATCAGAGTTCTACTTGTGTTTACAGCGCCGTGATTGAAAACCTGCACAGACCGAGTCAGAAACGATCATCTCATCCACATGATACTCTCATGCACAGACCAGCCAAGTCTTTAGGAAAAAAAAAAAAGTTCAATGTCAGATGATTAGTCATGTTAGCTTCATACCTCTGAGCAATGAATTACTCATTTTATATCTGCAGAAGTAAAAAAAAAAACAAAAAACCAAAAACACAAAGAATACAAGTCATTACTTCAATCCGCCTCTCTTGGAGCAGGCAAAGATACAAATCACTTAGTGGAAGAATCATGCAGTGTCATGAGTATTGGATGCTGCTGCTTTTGTTTGAGAGGCCAACACATTTTTGAGAGGACTAAATATGGTGAGTAAGCAGTCTTTTCCAGCTCTGCTTGAAAAGCTGAGGCAGCTACAGAGTGCTAATTCATGCTATTTGACTTTTTCAGCCTACTGAGGAGGTTTTCTGGGAAGCCAGGAGGAGGCTTGTGGCAGCTTTCAGGCTGACTGTCAGACCAGCTTCGAAAGAATTCATTTGCACCAAAAGGACACACTGACTTTTGGATGGCAGTTTATGCTCAGAGGGCGGCATTTTAAAACTTGCTGCACAGAAAGCTCTTCTCATTTTGTAACCATCTGCTGACAAAGCCAGGTAAGCCACCATGTGTTTGACCACAAGTCAGAAAAAGCCAGGGTTACAGCCTTTCACTGTAGAAGTTCAGGTGTTTCCAAAAGTAAACCTTTATTTACTCAGTTGGAAGGTGAAACAGAGTATTTAAAAGAAAACAACAAGATTTAGGCTAATCAAAATGAAAAAGTTGACATAAGTCTGTTTATGAAATAGTGTTACTAAAAACAGAGCGCAAGTGAATTCAAGAAAGTTTTAGTACCTAACAACTCCCCCATATGCACCACATGTGTTGTGACAGCCGGAGTCTTATGGTCATTTGCCACATGAGGATTATGGTTCAACTTTCATATCTGGCAGAGAAACGAGAGCAGCAGCCACTGCACCCCAGCAGCCCCAGCTGTTTCCTTTGCCGCTTCCCCTGCATGCTGTGGGTGCCCTCGCTGCCTGGCTCCTTGGGTGCTTGCAATGCCTCCTGGCTTTGACTGTGGGCTGACGGCACCAGGATGTCCTCCTCACTGGCGTGATCTGTCCTCGCCTGCAGCCTTGCTTGCAGTAGGGCCGTAAGGCTGTTGCTACACGTCTGAGCAGCTTGCTCTCATACATGTGCCTGATGGTGTCCCAGGGCTCAGCCTTGTGCTGTCTTTGCCCAAAATGACCATGAACGACTTGGTGTCTGCAGACAGAGTCCTCTCTCCCTCCTCAAACTCCTTTGCAATCCTCTGTGCTGCGTTTTGGGGTCTCCTGGCGCTGTGAGCCAGCTGCTGATGCAGATCCATAGGCAAACAGACGGTACAGAAGAAACCACCTTGCCTGCACATGAGCTTTCTGGCCATGCCTTTTGTCAGCACGCAGCCAGGGCAGCATCAAATCCAGGCACAGGACCACTAAATGCCCCAAGACATGCCTGAAGAGGATGCCCAAGCCACACACAGTCATCAGCAACAAGCAGCACATGGCCCAAGCGTCCCCAGTTAAACCTCCCCTTGGTTCTGTGTGCTTGCACAGCCCAGCCTGCTTTGGCATCCTGACAGCCCTAGTCCTGAGGGTATCTCCCTGGTCTTTGCTACCAAGTCAGTGCAAAGCAGAACAAACAGCATTCGTAGCCCCAGCCCAGTGCCAAAATTGCTTAGCACAGTACTCTTGCAGCAGTAGATGTCATCAATTACACAGCAGCTAGGGAAGTTCATCCTCTCAGTGCAAATATTTATACGAGGAGCCTGTGGCAAATGTCTCCATTCTTGACACTTCTTTGTATTACATCCTTAAATAAAACTTCTCAATAACTCCCCCAAATGAGCCATACCAAACACACTGTTGGACTCTCAGTTCATGTCACTTGTAATCCTTCTCCTCTGAAGCAAATCATCATCATCCATTAAAACCACTTAAACCATCCATTAAGACCAGTCTTCAAAGACTGCCTTCAAACACCCTGTCCCCCTAGCTAATCATTCCTCCCGTAGTCTTCCTTCCTCCTAACCAGCAGAAATCTCTTGTAAGACATGCTTGAAAGCCCGGCATTTAATTCCAGCAGTTTTCTACCCATCCCATTACTCTTGTGCATGCCCCAACGTCACCACCTGGTCTGTACTTCGGGCAGATGCTTTTTCCCTTCTTCCACTGTCTTCTCCAATTAATTTCAGAGAGAACACTGAGATGAAAGAAAATGGGGAAGGAACATTGCAGCAGGGTCATGTAACAGGATATAAAGTGGGATAAGCAAGCTACAAAGCTACTCAGAACATTGCCTCTTTCAACCATGGCTATACAATAGCCTGGGGTGAAATTCCAAATGGCTGGTAACTGACTTGTAGATATTTATCACGTCCAGTGCTTCCCATTTGCTGTCTCCACAGTGAAAAAAAAAAACCAAACCAAAAAAACCAAAGCCAGCAGTAAAAAAAGAGAGATAGAACTCAAGGAGATGACACGGTATAACACCTCACCCTGAGATTGGGGGCAAAGAGTCATACAGAGACTGGCAAAACAGGCGTGTTCCCTGGGTGAGGCTCTGATAACCAGCCTGTGACCACACATGCATACAGCAGCCATCAGCTGGTGGCATGCCCTGCACAGAAGGTACATCTGTCACTGTAAGAAAGCCTGCGGGGCTCTGCGAAGTAAAGGCCCAGTAGCAAGGTCATAGCAAAAGCCTTGGAAGAGACCAGAGCACCATAAGTTATCGCCAGAACCAGCACAACACCGGACTGACCCAGGAAAGTAGTAGCCGTAGCCCTTCATATAGATAAGTTTAGTTTCTGCACTTGGCCACTAGACAGCAATATTTAACACTCATGAAAAAGAGGAAGGAGGAAGGTTGTTTTGTTGTCTATTGCTATACAACAGAAGAAAGCTTGGCTGGAGAGGTATGAAAGGTAGAATCACATCTACATGACAAGAACTAATTTATGACTGGACAGGTGCCTCCTTCCACTAAACAGCTACTCTTCTCAAAGTGCTCCACGTATTTGGAATCTCCTGTTTTCATATGGACCACTCAAGGAAAGATATGGAGTAAAACATAGGGAAAAAAAAATTGAACAGGTTCAGATATTTGTTTAAAAAGGTGTTTTGTTTTTTTAAGAAAAAAGCCAAATGATTGAAACCTTAACTTTTTTTTGCATAAGCACACCAGTTTCAACTACAATTTTGGCAGCAAAAGCTTCTTAACTCCAGGAGGGAAGCAGTGAGTCAAAGAAAGGAGCTGAGGTTCAGGGTGCTAACCAGGGCCAGGAGGGTTCCCCTTCTAACTCCACTCGGTGAGAGACTTACTGGTGAAGAACCAAAGCAGCGTTTTGAGGCATTCCCATGAATGGTGGGAAGAAGACAGGGAAGGGGCAGGTCTGAGACCCTGCAAGTGCAAGCTGTGCTTGTACTGCTGGCAGTCCTTAGAAAGGGTGGCTGGAGAAGACACGGTATCAAAGAGCATTTCTCTCTTTTCTCAGTCTCCCTCTCTCTTTTATTTTTATTCTCAGCAAAGTGTGTTGAAAAGTTACAGCTTTCTTCCCAGGGTGGAAAAGGAACACT
Organism: Falco cherrug; assembly: GCF_023634085.1. NCBI lineage: Eukaryota > Metazoa > Chordata > Aves > Falconiformes > Falconidae > Falco > Falco cherrug. Next base: position 27,984,188 of record NC_073709.1, read on the forward strand.
TTTTGAAATCTCAAAATTTTGCAGGACAGGAAAAATGCTCTCCGCCCAGCTCAAAGGAAAAACCACATCACCTACACGATCTGCACACGCACACTCAGAAATACGACTCTACCTAGAGCTTATTAGTGCAACTATAAATGAATTGTTCAGCTCCCTGCAGAATTTATGTACCTTGCTTGGCTTGCTGACTTTGGCAGTTTCTTCTATATTCCAAGCGATGAGAATTGTCTGTTTCGTTTCTTTTCTTGCATGGCTAGTTTAATACAACTGAAATATTTTCCTGTGTTCATTCTTTGTCATAGATACTTGTCAGACTTCAAAGAAATAGTCAGAGTACTATTTGCAAGTTTTCCTCCCATATCCCCCGTCCTGGTTCAGCAATTGGCATTTTCCAGTCTCAATCTTTTTTCCTATTCTTTATAGAAAGTTTCTATGATATTATTTTAATTCCTTTTAACTAAAAAAAAAAAGAAAAAAAGAAAACCCACAGTAAAACCTTTCACCTTTCCCTTCCCAAGAGAAATAGTCTAAAATAGGAATATATTTTCTTTGTATGGTGTCCTGGATTAAAGATATTTTGGAATCAGAAATTTGGTTGGTAGAACATGATCCCTGCAGCTGTTTTCTTAGCTGCGAAAGAAAGTTAGTTCCTATGTGTGGCACTGAGAAGACAGAGAAGCCTGAGGGCAGAGTCATCCCCAGTTTGAATGAAATTACGTGAGACATGCCTGCTACAAGACACAACCCATACTGACACCACAGATCCACAGTGGCACCCAGGACCCAACCGTCCTCGCTGACGTTAAATTAAAGCCAGTAATGCGGTGGGGCTGCTGGCAGCATAGTGGGGAGTGGATATGTGGCCATGTCCATGTGGAGCCTGCCAGGAGACCTCCCCACCAGCATCCCACTACCTGGAGTCTGATCAAAGCACTTGCGGTGCTCTGGCATGGTGTCACAGCACCCTCCCCCTATGGGACCAGGTAAGGCTGGCCAGAGGGGCAAAGCTCCTTCTCTGCAGCCCGTGTCCAGAGATGGGCTGTCCGCACCCTTCACCCGAGCAGAACAGCCACTGTGGTCCTCGAGGAACAGTCTCCTTTCCCATCCATGCACAACCCCAGGGCCTGGGGCTATTACATGCCCAACAGGATGAAGGAGCCCTGCAGATGCGAAGCAGGCACTGACTGCTCCCATCTCCACAAACTCACAAGAGACAAGCGGTGGGAGCCTTCCTTACAAGCAAGCCTAACTTGCCATGGGTGGCTGATGGTTGGGGGATGCCAGCTCCTGAAGGCTGCCATCACCCTCTTCTTCACAGTGTGCCGTGGGGAGAGGGTGGCCATCCACCTCAAGGGTACTCGATGAGTTTGGCTTAGCTCTCCCAGGGGGATACCTCTGTGTTCTCACCCTACTTAGGGTCATCATGGCTCTGAAATAGGGCCTTCCCCTGACCTTTTCAACTGACGATGGTTGTCACTTGGGTCTCATGGAAGACTAACATGAGCTTCTGGGAATGTCAGGGAACATAGCGTCAGCTGGTGGTTCAGAAGACGCAAAATAAAAGGGTTTATAGTACAGGGCTCTTGGGCTTCCAGCTGATTTCTCTTCCCCTTTCCCTGCACTATTGACTAGCACATTAGAAGACAGTGGATGGTTACTTCCTCGGCCCACAGCGAAAATAAGTGTTAAGAGTGGGATCAAGTTGGAAAAGCTGCTTTGTGACTTCCAGGCACCTACACATAGCAGGACTCTTTTGTCACCAGTTTATGAACCTGTAGCTCACAGAAAGACAAGCAGCTACAACTAATGCAAAGACACCCAGCATCTCTCTGTTTGCTGCAGTTCGTGTGTGTACGATATATACATAACCCTTACCAAACAAAAGCATACAGTCACCTTCCCTATTCTACCAATACAAAATTATTCAAGCCCGCAAGCCAAATAACTGACAACAACTTGAGCTTGTCTATGCCCTTCAAAGAGGCAACCTCCAGCTCTGTAGGTCTGCAGCTGTATGTAACCTACTTTGCCTGGCAAAGGAGGCCTTCTGGTGTGCCACCTGTGCAAAGAACCACCACTGTCTCCAGTGCTTCTCTGGCAAATGATCATGCTTAATCTGCTTCATTAGTGCTGGTCAGGGCAAATGATATTTCTAATTAAAATCTTCAGTGGAGTTATTCTTACCAGACGTTTTTGGCTTATAAAAGTCTCAATTGTGGAGCTACAAAGGTCGGGGGTGGTGGTGGTGAGTGGAGAGGCTGAGGGGCAGGAAAAACAGCACTGCAGGTATAGATCTCATGGTTGTCTTTGGCAAAAATTAAATAAATAAATAAATATATATATATAAAAGGCAACCATGGAAATCTGTTCCCCAGCATGGACTTTAAGTTCAGGGCTGCTTTCCATGCCAGCTTTACAACTGGTGCTTCTGTAAAGGTAACCACCTTTGGGTTGAAGTACAGCCAGTCAAGTGGGTAACCAACACACAGCTGAAAACAGAGGGATACACAGAAATGTCTATGGCATCTTTGTTGAAAGCTGAAACAGGAAATACTTGTCAAAAAGAAAGAAAAAAATCCTCAACAGTGAAAAGCAGCCCTTGGAGCAGTATACAGTGTGGAACAGCTTGAAAAAGACTGAAACAATAAGGACACCTGTGTCCAAAGTACCTGATTACTACAGCAGAATATAGACATCCAGAAATAGTGCTGCTGCTCATCCTATCTGCAATGAGAGGGGAAAAAGAAAAGGCAGATTTGGATAAGAGTAAAAACATAGGAAAAGGAAAAGACCTTGCTTACTTGTTTCTGCAAGGACTTCAGGTGGACACAGCAGAAGAGGGCATGGTCTTGGCTAACAGTGTCATTAGATAAAAATCATTCCTCAACAGGAAAGGTGATGATGATTAAGAGCCAGATTGACTGATGGGGGCACCAGTGAGATGTGGCATACATCCAAGTCAAATCATACCATCTTGGCAACAGCCTAAGTGAGATGATATAGTCTCAAAATTAAAGCCCAGCATATCTTTCATTGCAGCCTTCTGTTTCTTTGCAAAGACCTGAAGGCATTGACATCTAGGCTGACCTAACACACTGCAGGCTCTCCCTTTCAAAGAGGAAGAGAGGGCTTAATCCAAACATACAGATTCTCTTTTGCCCAAACACAGCTCCTGCAAATTCCCAGTCCTTCCCCCAATGCCCACACACACTTTTTAATGTTTTGAGGACAAGGGATAGGGCACAGAGATCAGTATTATCCACACGGGCAGTTGCACAGTCCCAGCCAACAGCTCAGGTTTGCTTGGCTGTACTCATGAGAGCGCCCTTGAAGGCAACTCCCCTCCAGCTTGGGAAAGCAGCACAGGAACAAGGTGATGCCAAGGGGACTGGGGGGTACCATGGGGCTGCAGCCAAGCCTTGCCACCCAGCTCAGCCTGTGGCCCTGGGGGGTGATCCAAGGTCGTGAATTTTCTAAGTTGTGTAGAAAATATTTCTATGTAATTTAGAAATTATTTCTAAATAATTAAGAGAGCTACCCGCTGACAATTCTTGCATGCTATTTAAAACTCTTATCAAGGAAGGAAAACAGGAGACTCAATGCACAGAAATATATCCCTCCACCTGGAAATTATTCTATAAAAAGGAAGTAACTAAAAATAGGATTTAGGATGCAAAGACATCCAACATCCAGTTTCTCAGGCTCTGTGCAGATCCAGAGCTTGGCCCTTAATAATCGCTCTTTATTTCAGTAGCACCCTGAGCCTTGAACGAAGACAGGTCAGTGCATAATGGCTTGCCGGCAGTTGCTTAACATTTCATGGCAAAGCAGGAGCAGTACCTACATTTTGAGCCCCCCAGCCCCATCTTGTGCATGTAATACGGAGGCCAGAGTGCCCACGGCCAACCAGCTGTCCACTTTGTGCTGTTCAGTGACTACCCAGAGTGTCAAGGCAGTTTCTGCCTCAGACCTCCAACTGTGCTCTGCCCGACCCTTTGCCATCTGCACAAAAGGGGAGAACGCAACCAGAATTTAGCAGGCAGTTTTGCAGGTGCTCCATACATTATGATGGAGCCAGAAGGTTAATTATGGTCAAATGCATTTTGTTTCCATCTGCATACCCCTCCTCTCCTCTGTCAGTCAAAATTGACTGGGTAACTGTAGCAATGTGAAAAGTCCCCCTGCTCTTTTGGGCCATCACTTCTATTAGCACTTTGCAGGATTTAATGAACAAGTGCTGCTTTATTTGTGGTATTTCAAGAGGTGAAAAGTTGGCTGATACTGGATCTGAAAAAATCAAAGGTGGCCTGTGACTGAAGTCACACTAATCTTCCAGGCAGGATGGACTCCTTGATTCCATCTCTGCAAACAAACAAGGGTCTGGAACAAGGCAGGGGACCACCAGAGGCACATGGAAGAAAAGGGATAAACACACTGTTGGGATCAGCTCTTGTAAGCCACTGTATTACATACTTGTGGTCAGTGGGAGCAATTTTATTGGGAAAAATGTTTCCGAGTGAGTCTTCTACCTAAAAATAGCTCATTAATGGAGGATAGCCCTGGGAATCAGCTGGAAATGTCTGCATTTAAACTCCAGCGCAAAGGGAACAAATTAGAACCCAGAAGAGAGATCGTGGCACTACAGGTGCTCATTGCACAACTGCACATTCAGGGTGGTTATCCCGCTTCAGTGTTTACTGAGACCATGCTTGCAGATCCTGAGACATCAGAAGTACAAAAGATTGCTGTACCGCATTGCTAATTGATTTTGCTAAGAAAATAAAAAAGGTATTTTCTGTTTGATAAAAGTTGTGTGGTTTGGAGAAACTGAGATGAATGAACTTCTAAAAAAAGACTGGATATTAAATAAAGGGAGCGAATAATAACATGGACTTCATGTTTTTAAAAAAGCAGTTAGAAGATATGTGAGTTCAGTAGGGAATCCTTCCATTTTCCATCTGTATGTTATTTCAACTCAAAGTTGTCTTCCTTATTGTGGTCTCTCTACTCAGAGGTGCAGCAAACCAACCTCAAAAGAACATAATACTCCTCTGTATCATCTTCTTTCCTCCCTCGGCTGCCTCTCTTACTGGAAAAAAAACCACAGTAAGATCTGTTTGAGGTGGCCTGGTCATGTTGACAAGTTAGTCTTTAACCAGAAGTCACGCAAGAATTATAATCAAACCCACATGGGACTATTTCAGGAAAGAATATGAGCTGCGGGGGTGAAGGATCTACTGTGCATTGGAGAAACTGGTGGCTCTCTCCTGTATTCCTCCAAAGTGACATATGTGCACAAATAATCTTCTGGGGTCTGGGACTGAAGCTTGCTGGCCTGGAAGATTTATTTACATTCAGCTCTTGTCTACATAAGAAAAAGCTTGACCATCCCTCATCTCAACATTAATGAGAACATACCCTGCTTTCCTTTACCCGGTTCTTGGAGGTAGTTTCTCCCAAATAAACACTGTAAGAAGTAGCAGGCAGAGATCTCACATAGTCTCCAGGTTACAAATGGATCGTTATTCATGCAATGTGTTTCTCCCTAGAACCCACACATTGTCAAGGTTATTTATAGGACTCCTCCCAGCAGTAGCAGTTAGCAATATAAACAGCCAGTAAATTTCAGGGATATACTGGATGCAAAGATAATTCTGGTTTTGCACTTTCACTGGGTATTTTGGGAGGTTCTGTCTATGAACTTGGAGCCTTGTGGGACCTTCAAAGCCAGAATAATAAAATTCATGCTGTTAAGCATTATTCATTGAGTTGAGGGGCCGCAGCATCATGTCTGAAATGGTGGGTGGCTTTTTAGCAAACGTCCTTTGCTGCTGAGCAGGGGGCAGGCTCTAAACCGAAACTCACCTCGTGCCTTTGTGAAGTTACTGCTTTAAGAGAGAGTTTCAAAGGTGTTGCTGAAAGGTAACTGCTTAAGTGCCCCTTGGTGCTTTTGAAAACCTCTTCTGCTTTATGCCCTAATTTGCAGGTCCAGCCGCTCCGAGCCGCCAGGCAGTGCGCCATTGGCGGAGCGGCACCTTGGGTAAGTATTGAAGACTGAAAGCAGCGGCAAGGGCTCCCATCGCCTGCAGCCACACATGTCTCTGGGCTGATGTCTAGCAGGCAAAGACAGGTTTGCACCACGCTTTGCAGCTACCAGAAGACTGCAGTGGGGCCGCTTTTGGCAAAGGATGTCTTGCAATAAAGTCTAGAACCAGCCTCTAGATCCCTTTGCTCCATGTTGCTCGGGACTTCCCGGGGGTCAGCCGCAAATGCTTAATGCTTCATTTCCTCTCTTCCCCCAGCTGTTAAATGGGAATGCATTGATTTGATTTGAACACTTGGCCTTCCTTGCAGTAGTCCTTGAGAAACAGGGTCAGTATACTGCCTTAAAAGCTGACTATGCAAAGAGGCAGGATGCAGGGCTGGGAATCAAGAGGCTACAGCTTTCACCCCAGCCCTGCTTTTAGTAGAGTATTACCTGCAAGGAGGTAGCTTTACCTCTCATTTCCATAACAAATATTTGGACTGTGAGCACTTTGGAGTAAGGATAACACCACCGTATAATTTTGGACAGCATCAGCCTTGGCAGAATTCTGATTTTATGTGAATCCAACCACAACAGTCTATAGGCTGCCCTTTTACAAGGTCCCAGAATAATCAGCATGATCATGGCAACAAACATTTTTCAACTGAAGACAGAGCACTAAACCTGATGAAGTTAATGAAGATCTTGTACAGCCCAGCAGCTTCTGTTTTCCTTAATATTTTTACCAAGTCATTCCCTCTAACATATCTATTAAAAGTAAAATTTGCTAATTATACATCTCTGCAGCACTGATACTAAGTTAAAGTATTCCAGCTGTATAAATAGAGAAACACTTAGGCAATTGCTTTTGATTTAGGTAATAGTTATATTTACTACTTTAGGGCTATTTAAAGAAGCTGCTCTGCCTGTTAATGGCTAAAATAAAACAAGCTGATGGATTTGTCATCATTCCTGATGGGTGGACACCAGCATCACAAGTCAATCCCACACAGTCAGCTCTCATTAGCACCTCACTGGCAGTATCTCTTTGAAGAAAGGTCCATGCCCGAGTCAGGGAGAAAATAAGCTTTCCCCGGATTCTATTACCTTCAGAGACTGATACACACAGATACTGCAGTCAAGTCAATTGGCTCTAATCTTTGAGAAAAAAAAAAAAAAAAAAGGGAAATTCTGATGTCTGACATTTTTCTGAATGCTCCAAAAGGTGCTGTGTTAACTCAGCACCTTGTTCCCCAAAAACCTGTGGTGTTGATTCAAAATGACACGACAAGCGAAGCTCAAAGCAGGAAACAGAAAAAGGAAGCGTAGCGGTGATAATGAGGCCAGGCAGTAAATCAGCAAGAAACCAGCACATTTTCAAACCACCACTTCGTCACGTGAAGTTTTTAGTATTAACTTGGATTCACCTTTCTTCCTGATCTCGTGTCTTCACTTACTTTGTGACAGTGAGTATTAAGGGTTGATATACAGAGTCATTTGTAAAACTGTGGAAGTCATTTGCTCAAGTAGAAGTTTGCAAAAAGGTGAGTGGAAAGGCTACGACTCTGGCCCAGGACAGGACACAGCAAGAAGCACAACTATGTTACTCCCCCCAGCAGAAGAATGTGAGCAGAGTGGGGCCTGTAGAAACACAGCGATAGACTCCTTTCTTGGGATGGATTACAATGGTACTATCAAAGAACAGAATATACATTTATATGCTTGTTTTCCCCCATTGAACTCCTGGGATTGATTTGCAGTGTGAATAAAAAAAACAAAACACACACACACACGAGAAAGAGAAGTTACCTGAAAGAACAGGGAGCAAAAGTAGTCTTCAAAATAATCTTTAGTGGTCACCTATGCCTTGAAACCGAGAAAGTATAGAGTAAGATAAGTGCAAGATTTAAAATTCCAGCTATTTAGGATACACCTGGATGCACTCCTGCATAAATAGGTGGTGCTCAGGTTGTAGCAAAGAGTATAGAAACATGGCACACCATCAGACCAGGTGATATACAATGTCTCCATGAGATGACAGGAACACTGACAATTTAGGAGCAATATGTAGACAAGCTGCTCCATATGGGAGCAGGGTTGGCTTTGAACCAAAGGTGAAGGTACCAGTGACCTGGGTTTGAGATTGACATGACTTGGCTGTGCCGCAGCTGATATTTATTTGGTTGGCCCATCCCTAAAGCCATTGGGCTGGGGTTTGTGGTAGGATCAATTTTGAGTGGATGCTCTTAGTTGTAACTGCATACCGCATTTTAATTTGGTTACTTAATAGTTTACACCAAGAATAAGCAACGTGCTCTAGGAAGAGAAACAGATAAATCTAATCTAAGCACCTTCACTACTTTGTCAGGAAAAGGACAGGTCATATTTGTTTGACCTTTTTTTGCCAAAGTCCAATCTTTGCCCAGTCACGCACAGTCATCACAGAAGTTCATTCCCCACTGTCAGCAGGGCAGGCAATACTGAAATAAGTGCAGGGTGACATCTACTTGTGCTAAAAATATCAAAACACTCCCCCCCACCCCCAAATTAACCAGCAACAACAGCCGATTCGGGAAAAACAACATGGTATAGGCCCCTTTAAGCAGAGCAGCTTTAAACCTCTGGGAGTCGCTGGGATGAATCTCCCAGGCTCTTGCAGCAGAAGGGTCCCTCCATCACTTGCTGCTTTCTCTGCTTTCTCCCTTTCCCTCCATGTGCAGTCTCACACTTGCCCCAGGTGGCTGAGCTCCAAGGCACTATCGCTAGCCAATTGCCTGCACTGTATTCTCCTGGGTGGAATAAAGATCCCTTTAAAAATAATTGTGTTTCAGCTGGGGAGGCGGAGGGGTGTGCTAGAGCACAAGGCTGGAGAGCTCTAGCTAGGGAGAAAAGCTGCTCTGGCCTGTTTGTTTGCCTCTTTGAAGGGCTGCTTTGGGGTCTGGCTCCAAGTTCAGGATTTTCCACACTGAACCTGATTTGAACCTGAATCGGAGCCCAAGTTTCCTTTGGACATAAATCAGTTTAGGGACAAGATCTGTCCAAAGACACATGTGAGCAACTCCCATTGAAGTTAAGAGCTGATGTGTGCATGCACATGTCTGCGGAACTGTAGGAAGGTCATGACTACGTGCCTATTTTACAAGCTTTGGGTACTTGTTTGATGTGTTTTTTGCCTTTCTTCGCCTTTGCACTCAGTAGTGATTCTTGTTTCTCAGTGTTTGGGAAGAACAAGGCTTCTCCTGACACTAACTGTTGCTCTCAGAAGACATCATACATGAAGCTTGCTGCATTCCCATCTCAGTCAAATGTTTACAATAAAGATCTGGAAATGAGCAAGTCAGGGTTGTGTCCTTCTGCCTGGCATACACATGCTGTCTCACTGGGGCTCAGCAGAGTGAGCTAAAGCTATCCAAGACATCCTGCAAGACTGAAAAATTTGAATTAATTTCTCTGCACCTTCCAATGGCTCCATGCCACCTTTGGGGTCTGTGGGACTGCACACATTCACGTGCATGCCACAAGCAGTTAGCCTGAGCTAGGTAGAGGTTTTTAGTTTAAAAGCAAAGCTGATAAAAGCATTCTCTTTCAGCAGACCCATCTCCCAAAGATTTTATTGTTCTTACTCATTCTGAGATGTCTTTCCGTGTGGAAACGAGCCCTCTAGACTGTTGTGGTTTTTGTTTTTTGTTGGTTTTTTGGTTTGTTTTTTTTTAGGTCTTAAACATTCAGTTAATATGCAGGCATAACAAGGTAGAAAAAAAATAATAATCACTGGGGGAGCAGTATGGCACACGCACAGAGCATGTGGGAAGCTTCTTAGAATAATTTTTTTCCCCCTCCTGTCAAAGAAGACTGCTCAAGGAGTGAAGGTCAGTTTCAAGTGAGAGTGGCAGCTTCACATCTTGAATAAAGCGAAGATCCTAAACAAAAACAGACTTTACTTCTCTAAGTACAAGATGAAGAGCTACGTATCACAGGCACGTCAACAAGTGAGCAGTCTTGTGAAACATTTAATAGACGCTTGATCTGTTCTGGTCCCTCTCCAAGGGCCATCACTGCCTCTGTTGGATGTTGTTTCCATGGCAGATGTGACTTAGAAAGTGATGGATTTTGCTTTCTGGTTACGATAACTTTAAATGCTTAGCTACCTCTGTACACCGCATTGAGAAGCCTTTTTTTGTTTGTTTTTCTCCTGAAAGCTCTAAAAAAAAGTCAGTTCAGCATCCAGTATAGAGTCCCTCTGTGTGTGGAAAAAAGCTAATGGCTCCAAGTACAGCGCAGTACAAAGTGGATCTCCGTACCTTGAAGCTCCCAGGGAAAAGGGAAAAAAACCACTGGATCAAATTTAGCTTTGGCGTAAGCGGGTGCAATTCCCAGAGGGATTTGCACCCGCTTACGCCAGGATTGAGTTTGGCTCATGGAACTTGCAGGGTGGTCGTGTAATTAAATTATATGGTGGTTCAGTATATTTCTACAATGCCAAATGATGCAATATTTTTTCAGAGAGGACAGCTGTGCGCTATTTAAAACAAACTAGCCTACTACCTTCATTACCAGGTTGCTCTCAACATTCAGCAGTTTTTCAAACCATCATTGAGGCATCTTAAGCTTTTGTCCTTAGACAGGAACACTGACAGTCTGAATTATACCCTGCTTCCTCCTTATTAGAAGCTGCTTATAAAAAAAAAATACTGCCACTGTGGTCTACAGTTCAATGAAGTCCATTGTAAACTCCCCAGTATAACATAAACCTCCCTAAAACACATAAAATTATTGGCTTCCAAGAGCAGTCTCACTGAAAGAAAGCTCTGTATTTAGTCTTTGCTTAAAACACAGGTATTTGGTAGGATGGAATTCAAACTCCCAGCTCAGTTTTAAAAGGTTGAGTCCAAGGAAAGTTGACACGGACCATGTAATTTTAATTAGAGAAAGATTTTGCTCCTTTATGGCCAACAGGGGCATTGTAACGTTGACATATTGATGCTAAATAATTACGAGTCCATAAATAATTCAGTATATAAAAATGCTGTATGGCTGGTGCCAGGTAGCGAAGGGAAATAGCATTGAAATAGCTGACCTGCCAGGTTACTACTACAATGCCAGGGGATAGACAGGTAATGTGACCCAGCAGCTATCAAAACAGCAAACACCACGGGCTGCCCTACCCAGAGAGCACTTGAAAGTGGAAAACCAAGGCCTGTCCAGGTTTGTCACCTCAGTATTTTAACACCACTGTCATAGAAGAGGATAAACTTAGGAATGGTACCAAGGAGAAAGGCAGCAGGGAAGTCACATGCAGAAAGCAAAATATTAAAAAGCAAATTAGTGATGAATTTTAGAAGTGTTTTGTGGGTTTTTTTTTCTTCTTTTTCTTTGCAGGAGCTGGGCAAATGCCACAAACTTATTTCTATCTATAACCATTCACCTTTAAGACTGAATTCAGTTCAGATGTGCTGCTGACCCTTTGGTGCTCACTTTCCATGAACTTTCATAAGTCAAATATTCATTGGCATGGATAACTGGGGAAAACAAACTTTAACCTCTCATTCTAGGGTATTCATGCCAGCAGGGACATATTTTAGGAAAGATGGTATTTAAAATTTTATTTATTTATTTTAAAGCTTGATAAGGAGTCTTATAGCTGTGGACTAAATGAAACATCACACAAATTTGTGGTGAGAACCACACTCACAGGACCTTCCAAATACATTTCTGGTTTGTGCCATCAGCTGTGATAACACTTGGAAGTGCTCTGCCTGTGGATGCTGTGACATCAATACATTTTATAAGCAACAAACATGAGGATGCAGGGAATTGGAGGCCTCAGGTAGGTACAATCAAGCAATTTGCCTAAAGCTTCACAGAGAGAGATGAGCACAAATGAACATTGCATTGAAACATTCCACCATTAACTAAGGTAGCAACCACATAACTAAACCAGGTTTCATAGGAATATTCATCACCTACAAAAGCTCCATGGCTTGATAAAACACAAAAAGATTTTCCATTTTGTTTCCCGAGATTGTTGTTCTGGGTTCATCTGCTACCATTCTGCTCCCTTCCCTTTGGAAAGGCTCAGTGGCTTCAAGTACCTCCTTTGATTGTGGGAACCAAAATGAAAACAACTGACCATCTGTCAACAAGAAGCCAAGCAACACAGCTAGAGAAGAATATCCAATAGAGAACCCCTTGCATTGGATTACATTTGTGAAGCAACGACAACCACTGACAATGGTACCAGGAGACTATCGAGTCAGGGCTTGCTGGAAGAACAAGCGCTGAGCAGGAGTAAAAAGGAAATGCTGAACTGCATCCTGCATCTGCCAAATCTAAAAGACTACCTCAATCCAAGAAAACCTTTGTGGCCAGCAAACTGTATGGTTTTAGTAATTTACCCCTGAAGATTTGGTTTTCCATGCTTAGGCTTGGTTCATTGCCCCTCTCACACCTACCCTAGATCTTTGTGCACGTTCCAAGCTGCCCCTGTGAGTACAGTCATGGTAATTTTCATTAGTGAATTAGAACAGGAAAAAAAAATAAATTTCCTCCAGGAAATAGTTTTCAAGGATCTGCATGCCCAGTTCTGTGTCTGCATATGTGGTGCCAGACAAGGATACAGCCCGCCCTACACACAGGGCTGGAGGGCCAGGCAGCACGGTGCCTGCAGCGGGAGAGCCAGGTCTGCCTCCGCCTTCACACAGGCTGGCTAGTGGGATGCAAACAGCTACCTCTGCCAGGTCCTGGCACCTGCCAGGGGGAACAAGCAGCAGGAGCACAAAATACAGCCCAGGGATTCTTATAGGTGCCAATCCAAGGCTGTTGAGGGGTTTGGCTTGAACCCATGCAACTCGTGTTACATCTCCGCTGCAGGTGCGGCTCTCTTTCATCCTCTAAATCAAGACATTTCCTTTCCCATAGTTTGGGAAAAGAATAGGTTCCTCCAACTCCAACCAGAAAGGCACCTCCTGCTGAATGATTTCTTCCCTCTTTTTCCTCCTCTCCCCAACAATAAGAGCTGCCTTGTGGTTGCAGTTTCAAAAACCAACATTACAGGCAGGCCTGACAGCTTGTTAATGCAGTTTGTTCTATTCAAAACCTTCATCCCTCCTTTTTAAGAAAAGGGGAATATTCCCAGATCCCCAAGTGGATCACTAGTCTCACTGCACAGGTGGAACCCACTCTAGACTTCTGGAAAAACAGAAGGCACTGCTGTCCACTTGTGATTTAGCTTCACAGAGCTAGGGAACGGTCTAGAGAGAGGGCCACCAGCCACATGTAGGCCTGCGTCTTCATGAGGACTCACAAGAACTTAAAATGGTCACTTATCACCACATTTATTTAGGAGGGGAGCTTTGCCAAGGTCTCAGCATTGGCTGAATCCTATTCCCTTCAAACCAGTTAGGCTTTGGGTACGGTTTCAAATTCAAGAGGACCAGAACAAGCCCAGGCCAGAGGACACATCTCAGTTTGCTGCAAACAAGACCCAAGCCACCCACCACAAATTCACACGCACACCAAGCATGGGGAATCCTCATAAAATTATCACTCTCCTTTTTGCTGAACCCTGCCAGACAATAGTAAATGAAGACAAAAAGCCCAGCTTGACAAAGCATCCCATGGGTAAATGGACTAGGGTGTAAATAATGAGGGGTAAAAGTGTGCGGAAGGGAGACAGAACAATTCATTGATCATAATGCACAGGTTAAAGAGAAACAGAGACAAAGCTTGATACAGAGGAACCTAAACAGGACAAAAGCAAGCTGGATAACACAGCCCACAGCTCACTGTTACAAAACCAGCCTGGGCCGGCAGAGAGGCACCTCTGATTTTTGGGTGCCTTTTCCATCACTTCTTGGCTCCATTTCCCTGATGGAGCAGGGACATCCCCTTGGGAAGCTACTGGCATGGTCATCACCACCTTGGTGGAGCCAACTTTGACAAACGCGTGCATTTGTGCATACTTATTAACAGGCCAGAATTAAGAATCAGACTTTTTATCTCCTTTTATGCTAGCTCTCCTAAGCAACTAAAAAAAAAAAAAAAAAAAAAAGAAGGTATTATTTCCATGGCTGTCAGCCCGATACACTCAGAAAGAGCAACGTGTGCCTGAGCAGATGGGTTACTTTCCAAGAGGCCTTTGTGATTTGTCAAATTAACACCTGGAGAATGAGACAAGGAGGAGTTTTGTCCCCAGGCAGAGCGGGCCATCCCCCAAGTTTCCTCACGACCTCTCTCGCAGAGGCGGTTCCCCAAAGAGGGAGAGAGAGAGTTGCTGTATGTTTTCCGTGTGTGGCCTAACTCCTATTCCCAAGCTCTTAGCTGCTTAATTACCCTCCTTCCGAAGGGTCAAGCTTCGGCTAAAGAATACCCTGCACTCAGTTATCCCTCATCCTAATGAACGCTAATAAAAAGCATTTAGTTGACTAATGCAACATAAAACTCTGCCCCATTTCATTGCATCTGCTTAATAAGAACCTCATTTAATATCAAATTACTGCCTGCTCAGCCAAAACCTTGTATTTGTGGTAACAGGGCTGCGAGGCGGGAATATCAAGAGCTGCAATATGGAAATTCCTCACTAATATTCTCTGCAGGACTGTGCGATTACTTAATTCATTTAGCTGAGCAAGTCTGATGGCTCGGCCAACTGTTTCACAACACTGAGCACAATGCTAGGCAACTGGCCTCCCCGCGGGCTGCTCCTGCCGTATCGCTTTCCCTGGGACCCAGCTATTACCAGTTGCTTTGGGGATTTCAAAGAGGATCACAGATAGTGTTACCAAGTGAATGAGCTTGTAGTAGCAAACGTGAAATTCTGCTTCTTCCCAGTCGCTCACACGCCAGCCAGAGGATGCCCTGCAAGGCAGCAGCCACAAACAAACAGCGTGGCTGGGTTTTAACGTCCAGCTGTTCATATCGGGGAGCACCAGTGCATGGACAATCATCTGCATTTGAAAATATTCCCCTTTGCAATTTTAGGGAAACCTGCCTTAAAATTCCACCTTGCCCTTCCTCCTCCTCCCCACAGCCACTTGACTCCACTGGCTCCTGTAGAAAATAAAGTTCTCCATACTGCCCGTCAAACCTTTTGGGGAAATTTTTTTTTAAAAATGTAAACAGTGATAATTCCCCGCTCCCATGAACAATCGCTTACCAGAACCATTTTCACACACATTCTTCACAGTTTTAATCAAACCTCAGATAGTAACATTTTAGGGGAAAGGATTTAGTCAGGATATTTGAGGTAGCAGAAGGAAACACATTAAGAAAGAATGCTAGAAAGTTACCACTCACAGACCATAGGTTTTTAAAACAATTAAAAAACATACTATCATGATTTTAACTCTGTATGCAGTTTTGGCAAGACCAAATACTGAAACATTTTTTCCAGTCCTGATTTACATTTGTAAGAAGGATATTGAAAAATTGGAGAGGGTGTAAAAAACACAGCCCACAAGTGTTATTTAACAGCTGCAGAAGCTGCCTTATAGTGGAATTTAAAGCATTTAATTTACTTAGTTCAGTAAGAAGCGACTAGATTACAGAATACGTGCATCTTCACAGGAGGAAAATGGCCTAAATGTGATGAACAGCAGTAAAGTTACCTGTGGCACTGAAGTCAGGGCGACAGAGGGTATCCCGTGATGGACACAGGCTGACAAGCAAAGCAATAGCTCTGCTAGTACTGTTTTACAGATAAATGTCTGTCTCAGAGATACGGTTTCATCGGAGAAGTTATTGAGCTCAGGAAAAGATGAAGGTGGGGTGGATGGCAACGGGCTGCAGCAGGTCAGACTACAAGTGGTATTGGAAGGAGTACAGGACAAATGTGGAGGCTTGCAAGGGGAGAGAATTAAAAACCCCGGAGGAAACCCAGTGTTGAGAGGAACCCACCCAACTCACATGATTTTACCCTGCTGTGCAGAACCCCCCTTTCACAGGGCATCACTCTGCAGTGAGATAGCTTGTTACTACACATCTCCCTCTAAATCATCTTATTGTCACCACGACTTTCCACCGTTACAGGCTCCCTCGCAGACATAACACACACATGCTAACATTAGGACAAAGCAACTGGAAAACAGTGCAGATATTCTAGAATATATTTTCCTATAAGAGGAAAAACCACATAGAGGGCCAGGAAACCCACATTGTTTCAAGACTCTCCAGGGCCAGCAGATGTTCCAAGGGTTGCTGAGAAAAGTGTTTGTGGGAAAGGTCAGTGCCTGCATTATGCACCGAGGCTGCTGCCGCCACATCACGTCCATCTCCATGGCAGGGAGCAGGTGGATCATGGGCACAGGGTAGTAAAATAGCATTGGAAAATTGGATATACCTATGATGGCACACTAATCTGAGTGCCTGCATTTGGTAAGAAACAGTGATCCCATCTCTTTCTGCTCCATAGCACTTCTGCAGACTGTTTCTGCGGTGCCAGAGCAGTAGCAATGCAATCAGCTTTTGCCTTCACCACCGTTATCTTGTGCCCAGGTTTACCACTTGCAGAGGGTTTACACTGCTGCTCCTCACAGAAAGCTTGGAAACCAATAACGTGCCTGACTTTGGCAATTAGAAGCAGCTGTTTTGCACAGGAAGCCATTGCTTGCTCCCCTGCCCCAGTTTCTTTCAAAAAATCAGGCTAGATAATTTAAGGAAGATTTTCATCCTTATTTGCATGTAGAAAATGCCGCTTGCCTGCCGCTTCCCCCGCCCCACTTTCCTGCTCTGCAACCCAATGTCTGTCACCAGCAACATGCAGAAGACAAAATACAGTAGGAACCTGGGGTCCTATCATGATTCATACTTTGATACCTCTTGCCTGGTTTTGTTTTCAGTGGCAGGTTCCCATGGATTTGTGATCTCACTGTGAAACTGAAATCGCCTGAAACAGTTCAGATTTGACTTAAAGCTTCATGTGCTTCATGGGAAGGACAGCGTTTGTGGGAAGAACTCAGCCCTTCCTCATCCATGGATGCACAAACCATGGCCAAATTTTGGTGTGGCACAGAAATCCTCCTCACTCAATGAGGACTTTATTTCTGATTCAATTAAAATGCAATAACCTTGCTCTACTGTTAGCTCTGCTGGTCTTCGGATTCGCAAAGCCAAATATTTCTTCACCTGCAAGGAACACCACAAGACTTAAAAACATCAGCCTTGCCTGTACTGGGCATTCAACATTACTTATACACGTGGTGAGGGGAGACCACCATTATTATGTCCAAAAATGCTGCCAGTGGTTATTGTCAAGACAGAGAGCCCTCCCCAGCTGCAGCCCTACATGCCCAGGGCAGAGCATCACAGTGTGGCTCTGCTGACGAATGCTTCAGAGGAGCCGGGCAAAACAAGGCACTGTGTGCAATCTGGAAGGAGCTTGCAAGGAGGAGCAACGTGGCACCAGGACACCTATGGCATAAACAACTTGGAGCAGATTTGCATCTTCCCCAGCATCGTGGCAGCATTGCTGCTTTATGATCACACACTCCACTGTCTACTTCCAGGTAAACCACCACATCCTGATTAACAGCCGCTACTTTTTAAAATTCGTTCTGCTCATGTACTGCGTAACTCTGTTGAATACCAAAAGACACCTTTTAACCAGATTTCTAGGAAGTTTCTGTATTTTAATGTAAGATACCAGAATGAGCCTACAGGGGAAGGGAAAAAAAAAAAAAAAAAAAAGAAGAGACAAGCCTAAGTCGACAAGGCTTGTGAACAGACAAGAAAGCAAATGAAAAGCAGTGCAACCCTACAGCAAAAGAGAAGACCTCCCTGGGTTTGTGTTCAAGCTGACAGCTCCCTGCCTGCCAGGTATCATGGAGGGGGACAGCAACAGGATCAAAATCTAAGACCCAGAAGGAAGGAAATGCACCACAGTGGGCTGCAAAGGAAAAATCTAGAGGACCTCTGGACAGATGTATGCCAAGAGCAAGAAAATGCCTCCCCCCCACCCCCCCAACACCTACAAAGCACTTCTGAGTCCCTGCCTCATCCTGGCCAGCCCCAGAAGCCAGCAGGGTCTCATGGGTTTGTATAACGATGGAAGAGCAGGTGAAGAGGGACAAGTTCCCCCGACACTCAGCAGCTTGTGGCAGAGCCACTCAAGCCTGCACAACCACCCAGCCCCTTCCCAACCTGGGTGTGATGGGACCACCACTGGCTTGTGCCATGCAGCCACTGAACAGGGCTGCTACCTCCGGAGTCCCGCAGAGGAACGAGCATGCGGCAGGCCACAGTGTCCTCTAGAGGTGAAAAAATATCTTATAATTTGGTGACGGGAGGACAGGAGGACATTCAGAAGAAGGATGTCTCCACCAGGCCGGGAGGGATTGCTCCAGGCTGCCAACGGACGAGGGTGGAGGACCACTGCTGGGCACAGGCACAGGAGGGACGGGCAGGTGTGGGGTCACACCACCCAGCTCCTTCACAGGGACAGTGCCCCTAGCACAATGGAAATGGTGAAAATTCACTTACTTGGATCCAAACCACATAAATAAAATAGCTCTTACAAGGCTCCCAGATCTCAACCCCCAAATTTGGCAGCTTTGCTGCCCGTCACACCTCTTCTACTCCTGGAGGGGATTTATAGCCATTTGGGTTGCCAAACATAATCAATCTGATGCTGGGTGGGCACGCTGGGAGGGAGCCCTGCATGTGGGGTGGCTGCTTGGGCTGGGCTCTCAGGTCAGGCAAGACAATTTTTGTGAGGATAAGGAGGAAAAATTACATACAATCGCTCTGTGAAGCATTGGTTTGGGCCAGGAGCCGTTTCTGGTGTTCCTAAACATGAGGAGCCCATAAGTTTGAGTAACCCTGTGAGGCTTCACGTGGTTGTGGAAAATGAGGCTCTTAAGTGCTTTAAAACTTGTTTTCAGCTAGTATCCTTATAAAACCAGGAAACCCTCCCACATATCTTTAAAAAGTAGCTATGATTTAAAAAAAGCCACTATTGATGGAAAAGAGAAGAAAACTTTAATAACCCTGAAATAAGGCTATTACTCTTGCCAGTGCCTTGAAAGACAGATGCTCATACAGAAGATCCCATCCTTTCTGCCTGTACCATTGCAGTGTAGCTGCTGGTTAACTGGTCACCACAGGCAACACTCACACAGAATCACTGCACAAAGGAGAACACACTGAGGAAAGGCAGAAACCAAGTACCTGGAGCAGCACAGAGGTAGGGTCTGCCAGAGGACAGCATTAGATTCAGAAATGTTGTCTCCATGCAAGCAGATACTGTTGCACCAGACTACCTATGGAGGCCTCATGTTTGACAAATCAAGAATCAAATGACTGAAAGGCCCACCCCTCCCCCCAATACGCACACTGTCAGAACACTGCCCTGAAGCTCTTAACTTGCTTTTCTCTCCTTATCCTCTCTTAGCTGTGGGCTGCTGCTGCTATTCCCTCAAAACCACATATCACAGAGTATCCCAGCATTCACTTGTCCCAGAAGTCCCAGCAAAGCCATTCTTGGTCAGTGAGGTCTTCTAGGTCCATCTTTTGAGCAAGCTCTATTTTCATGAATATTACTAAACAAAAGAGCATTCAGCAGCTCCCTTTAGTCCAAGGGGAAGGGCAGCTGTTCCTCCCACTACCCTTTGGCTTGGCCTTAGACCAGTCTAGGCAAGACGCAACACAAAGAAGCTGGGGAAGTCAACCATAATATAAAGATTTATAAACTGATGATGGCTGCAAGTCACAGGTACCCACCAGCTCTGTAGGGAATGCTCCAAGTACCAATATCCTGCTTGTTCACCAGCCAGCACTGAGAAACCAGATGTCCACAAGAGGACTGAAAGCCTCTGGGAGGTTGGTAAAGGAATACTTGATGTCTGCATCCCAGTCTTGCAGCGCTAGTAGCTAAACCAGCCTGAAAAGTACAGTATTTCCCCCCAGTTCTAGCCTAGGAGAGGGAGGAGGATGGAAATAAGTGAGTTTCAGCGTGTTTTTAACCAGCTCTGGCCAGTGGCCAATCTTGACCACACACAGCACTGGCTGAACCGATGGCAGAAGCTTACCCTCCCACCACATCACCAGCAGCTCCAGTAGGTCCACTGGGGTGAGACAACAGCTCTTCTTGCTCAGCATGTACGATCAAGGTAGGCGGTCGGATCAGCTGTTGGCTCAACACCCCGGGCACCACATATCGCGTATGTTTTTAAGGAGCAAAACATACCGAGAAGTAAGCGACGAACAGTGTGTGAATTCTGTACAGGCAGGGTTTCTAAGCATGGAAGTACAAACCAAAACACAACGCAGCGCCCCTCAGCACTAAGTTCACGTGACGATGCAAATCGCCAGTTTTTTGCCAGGCTGATCAAGCCAAGGGATCTATCTTTGGTAGAAAATCAGAGAAGTTTCCAAGGCAGGAGGCGTACCGCCTTGCTCCAGCAGGGAAGAGCCGCCTTACTCGCTGGAATAAATGGTTACAAGCTGCACTGCTGCGGCGTGCCCAGAAGGTGGTAATATTTGTTAAAAGTTTAGCCAACACAGCCCTGAACGGCCGCAATTTGCGCCTGAGCGTAACCAAACAATTCCACTATTTGAAAATAACATTATATATTTTTTTAATTAATTATTAGGAAATAATTTAGTCAGATTTCGGCTCTCTTTTCAGAACAATCTGTCTCCGCACAGTGCGGGAAGCACTGAAGACTGAAGCAAAATTCATCTTGTTCATACATGGTGAAGTCCACCAAAACCGATAAAAATTTCCTTGGAATAAACCAGGATTTCTGTAGATGGCTTTGTGTTTGTCCCTAGCATTCCCCATTTCCAGGGACAGGTGATACAAATTCATGGTTTATTGTTCTTGACCCCCACTCGACTTTAGGCTTCTGATAGTTCTGCTCCTGGTCACTTGAGCACTTGGGAACTGGTGAAAAGCAACCACTGAAACAATCTTCCCTGAAGAGCTGCTGCATTACGCAGCAGGCAAGGCCTGTGCACATACACACAGGAACACGTCTTCCTGATCCCTAAACTATAATTAGAGCAAGGACAGTGCTCTCTGCTCAGTGCAGTAACAGCACCATCCTGGTCAGTTCAGCTTTGCTCTGGCACAAGTCACCCCTGAAATACCAAGCAACTGGGGACCAGAGACGAGCACTTACCTCTTCTCAGACGGTGTACGAAGTCCTCCACCTGCTGAGGATCTCCCACAAAGGGAGAGGATTTTCTGTCCAGGATAGGTCCTCCCTGCAATTTTTAAAGTGGAGGTCACATACTCCTCTCTTTCCTTAGAAAAGCATTAACACATCGCACAGAACAACTCAAGCAGCAGGTTATGGTCCAGTGAGATGTACGCAATATGGCAAGTATTAGTGGTCCAGAAGCCCTAGGCTGGCTGTGTTTGGCACAGTCAGTGTTGATGTTAATTTTTAACTCCTTCACCTGTCTTAGCAATAACTGAGGGGTTTAATGATTTTGTTTTAGAAACGTTAGTGGTAGTCCAAATGGTTTACTCAGAAGCTTTCTGCCCCCTGCTCAGAAACCTGATATCCTTGAAAAAAAATCCAAGAGAAGACTAATGCTAGTATACATTTCTATTTTTTCAGACTTTCTTATATTTGTCTACATGAGTAAACAGAGAGTATGAGTACAAGCACATTAGGTGTCATCTCAGCTGTTTTGCTCAATCTTTCACAATTTTTATGTTCCTTCACTCTTTTTCTTGAAGGGCTTGAAAACAGCCTTTTTAATTTTGACCAAGACCCTCTAGTGATTAACAACTGTGAGACCAGACTAGAGAGGAGCACTACTATAGGTTGTCATAACCTATGCTGATCCCCTGCACAATACAAGCTAAAAAGTTTCCACACTTAACTTGCCTCAAACTCTAACTCAGACCTGATCGCTGTTAGCCAGCCAGAGAGGACCACAAGGGTACTCTACTGGCCCATACAGGTAGATCCAACAGTTATCACTAACAGCTTGTTTAGTTGTGACCACTTCATCCCTGCCACTCCCTGGTATTTGCCCACCATAGAAGTCAAATAACGCTTTTTTTTTGGTGTGAAGTAACTTAATAATTTCCCTTTATAACACCAGAAGACCTGTCTTAATCATAGTCTACAAAATAAGGCAAATTGCCTTGTCTAAGAGATTACATTACACCCCAGTCCAAAGTCCTTAGCATCATTAAAAGCCAAACATCATAAAGAAAACTCCTGTTCCAAACTCTACAACCAGGAACAGCTTCTCTAATGAACGACAGAAGAGACCAACTCTTTGAACCTCACCAACCTGAACAACCTCCAGCAGCGAAACAAAACCAGTAGCAACTAGCCATGCTCATATAGCACCAATCTTCTCCCAGGTGTTTTGTTTAGGACCCACCTACCTCACTAAGGATCCTTATAATAAGATCCAGCTGGCTTCCCTCTCCAAACAGCTATACTTCTCTACCTTAGGATTTTGCCATTAGTGTGTTTTCTTCTAAGCCCATAAGAAGCATGCTTTCATGGTATCTCTCTGATAGCATTGCAGGTGTTGGACAATTTAGGAATAAAATGACCTCATAATCCCCCTCCCACTAAAGCTCTATGGAAAAACACAGCTTTTCTGTACTGCTGTGTGTATGTAACGGTTGAGCTGTGTGACTTGTGTGAAAGTTGTTGGGTGGTCTCTCTCTGTATTACCTCTGCCCATGCACTGCCTGTCCTTACAAACACACCTGCAGGAGGAACCTGCATGTAACTGGAGGGATGACCTGCCTCCATTCAGTATTTGCAGCCTTTTCTTCCTCCAGGGGACCAGGACTCTTATATTTCTCTTTTCCTTTCCTGAAACAAGAGTAATTTTCCTTATGATGGGGTGGGCAAGAAAGCCTGAAAGCAGTATCCCACCTGAAAAGGAGGATGTTAACACCAGAAACAAGGAAACTGTTCAAATCAGTTTTCTCATGTAGAAGCAGCTCTACCTTGAATAGGGTACTTAAATATATATCAGGTCAGAAAGACACGGCAAGCATAATCATGTACGCATGATGTGTGGGGCTTGGGAAGCCCTGGGATAGACCACTTGGGGCGAAGGTTGGTCAAAGATGTCTGGGACAGCTGCCTCCTGGGACACCGGGATTCCCATTCTCTCTCTAACTTGAGTCCACCAGCTGGAAGGAGAGAGACATCAATTGAGATCCCTCTCATAGTGATAATTTGTCTTTCAGCTCATCTTGGGGCCCTCTGAGCTAGCCAGCCACTCCTCTGATTTTGGAGATCAGTCTCTGAGACTTCTCGACACTTCCCATGCTCCCACAGAAGCTGTGATTCAGACAGATGGGTTTGAGTGGGCAGGGACAACTCTGGGCTCCCCAAACATAGGGTTTATGACCCTTCAGCAAGGAGCCTTCAGCCTCATGAAGAGACCAGGAACCCCAGTTTTCTGTTGGTGAGCAGGCAGGAGACTCTAACCCAAGGACGAATATCCTCCAAGAGAGCAGATGTGGCACGGGAGCCTTTGGAAAAGACCCAGAAATCCTGCCTGCTAGTGGGGGAGGGGGCAAAATCCTGCTCACAAGATGTTCATCTTTTGCAGAGGAAGGTGATGACAGCTGGGATGAGGGAAGGGGAAAAAAATTCAGGGCAGCACCCTGTGTGGGAAAGGATCGTTCCCCTGCCTGTCCCAGCTGGCTTGCACCCGGAGCCAGCCAGACGGGTCACTGGCTCCAGCCAGCCCACAGTGTGGCGAGGGCTCACACCGCACGCACCAGTGTGTCTCGGCAATTTCCAACTATCTATACTCTGTGCTGGCTTTAGGAATAAAAAGCAGCTCTTTCCTGTGAGGGGTGGGCCGAGGATGCAGAAAGAAGCAGGGAAGGCAACGGCTGCATCCACCTGCTACCACTGCCCCTGGCCAGAGCTGAGCATCTTCAAGAGCCACACGAGTGGGATGCTCCTGCACCTCCTTGGTTCAACATAGCTGCCTCTACAGGCCAAGTATCCTGCCTGCTTTGAATGGTTTCCTTGTCTCCAGGGTTAATGCCCTCCTCTTCAGGTGCTT
Organism: Falco cherrug; assembly: GCF_023634085.1. Lineage (NCBI taxonomy): Eukaryota > Metazoa > Chordata > Aves > Falconiformes > Falconidae > Falco > Falco cherrug. Next base: position 28,008,216 of record NC_073709.1, read on the forward strand.
TCAGGCTTTTTTGCCCATCCCATCTCATTTCAGGGAAGAAAAGAAACATAACAGAGGGAGATACTAATGAACCAATATGTCATTGCTGTTTATTAAGTTTTACCCATTTGGCAATAAATCTATGCTGTGCCTGTTCCTGTAATTAGTTGTCTCTCAGTCAGGAAAATCAGGGCTGCGAAGTGCTGATATGGTGCTAAATAATCACCTGGGAATAAGTGCTTGGGGTTGGACCAGGAACTTTCTCATTGCTATTAGCAGATCCCTGGGAGGCACCGGGAAGAAGCAGGGCTGGGCAGGGGCGGGAGCCCCAGCAGTGGGAGCCCACGCCGAGGCAGAGGGGAGATGCTGCCACTAGCACATGGTGGCTTAGCCCTCCCTTCCCGTGCTGGCAGTAATGCCTGTGGGGAGTGGGGAAACTGGGATGAATTTGGCCCACCGAACACGGGCGAGGTACAAGAGTAAGTGTATGACCATCAGGCTGCTTCGATTCCTTACGTCCTCCCGGGCCATAAAGGGGAAGGTCTTGTCCAAACATGACCCAGCACTGATGTGAGACCCCGCTCGCATCTGTTACCTGTCCCTGCAAAGAGCAAACTATACAGATTCTTTCGATGTAAGGAGAGAAGAGAAGAAAGACCACACCACACACACTTATCTTGGAGGGAGACACCAAGCAACATGACTGTCTCTTATTTTTTGCAATGAATGTGTAACACCAGATGACATTTGCTTTTCAGCTAGGTGGGTGGCTTTTACCTTTACGTGCACAATACACAGCAAAGGCTCTGGCCACACACAGGGAGACCCTGAACTTGAGGTGAAACCTTGGAGCAAAGTGCATGGCAGCAGGAGCGACCCAGTAAGCAGACCCTTCAGTGAGAGGTGTGAGAAGGGAGCAGGCTGTGTATCAAAAGGTTAGGTGTTTCATCATGTGAGAAAACAGCCCACAAGAAGCCAGGAGTAAATGTATTGTTGCTGGGTGGCCTTAATGGCTCCTTGTAATTGAATCATGTACTCACAGTCTGTTTGGAAACTGGAACGAGTTGAGCTGCTGTGGGTTAACCCATTCATGCACCCATGCCCTCAGCCTTATGCAAACACCTAGTTTTATTTCCAAAGCGATTGCAGGACACTAATGTGAAACACTTCTCAGGAGAGAGCCAGCCCAGTTTCTCAGCCCCCAAAGCTCAGAGCAATTTAACTGAACACAGGAGATTTCAAATGCGTACCTGTCCCAGACCTTTACATCCTGGGATGTTAACCAGTCTCAGCGCCAACTAACTCCTATTTTGCACCTTCAGAGGACTTGTCCTCCAAGCCCTTTTCAGCAAGATGCAAAGAATTCCCTGCAGAAGCGCAGCAGGTGGGAAATTACTGTCCCCCACCGAGGGGAGACACCCTGATACATGCACGGGTGGTACCTGCAGGGCTGCTGACAGCCTGACTCCATGCCTTGGATTTCCCCGGTTGCTTTGGAAGGGAGACGAGATGAGCAGGCAGAGATGGAGCGGGGACATGCTCCCAGGGGTCCACTATTGCTGGCCACTGATGGGCCCAGCCATGGGCTGACCTGCAGCTGGGTGCAGCCAGGCTATATGTGCTGGGGCCAGCACTTCTGCAAAGACGCGCCCCACAGCAATGACAAGGGCAGAGGAACCAGCTCTGAAATGTGACTGACATCACCATCCCACCAGATGTCATGACACATCCAGTCCCAGGCTAATTGAATCAGGTGATCTGACGCACAGCTTTCCTACAGATACACCTCCATCACCATGCTGCACCTATCTGCTACCGTGTTATCTGGTCATGGGATTTGTTTCTGCAGGTGACTGATTGTCCCTTTAGCTTAATACTACCAAGAAATTTGTTCTTGCACGTTTGTACACTGCAAATAAACTCTTTTAACTGAAGCTTCCTGATCTTCTAGGTTAATGTTGTTGACAGACAGCTTCTTTCTTGGTGTGTGCCAGGCAATGAGTTGACGTGTTCTGTATCAGGCAATGAAAGGCAGCACAAGGAAGCCCCCAGCCAGGAGAAGAGGTGACCTACTCAGCCTGAAAATCACAGTGTTCCCTATTTTTTTAATTTATTTTATATATTTATGTATTTTAATATACCCTATTTTGATTATGCATTCGATGCATTTTTTTTTTTAAACCCATGCAGCAAGACCCACAGGGTGGGTCGATAATCAGAACCAAGTCCTACTTCTTAAAAGAAAGAAGCCATCTCCCCTTTGTATCAAACACCTTGGCTCATCTTGACTTTCTAGTTACAATGTTCTCCAAAATTCAAGCCAAGACGGAATCTCACAGAATCCAGAATAAATATTAAATTTAAAACCCACAAAGGCTGGCAAGTTAACCCTGGCAGAGCCTGCAGACATGTACTTAGCCTGTGTAAATTTTAGTTCCACTGTCTGACTGATACCCATGGGGTGGTCATTCCTTACAGCAAATTTGTGATTTCACATAGGATGGTGCCCTCCATTAATACTGCAGTTTTCTTTGCAGGAGGTGGGAGATGATTCACAGTACTTACTATCCGATAAATGTAGCCAGCATCAGGATACACATACTAGTGTATAACAAATGAATAGCAACGAATAGAGAAAAGTGTCATCAGAGGCCACGTTAGAGCCAACTTCATGTGTGTGCACACATCCCAGATAACCCTGGAGGCAGGAGTGAACTGAACTCCACCAGCAGAGTGGCTCTTCTGCGGCCATCCCCTTTCAAAGGTAGGTAAGCCAGCAGGTTATCAAGCTACAACATGACTGCCCTTGCTGATCAGCCATCCTCTGCATGATAAGTCTCGTCATCTTTAGTGAAAATAAAGATCACCCTGACCACGCTTCGCAGCTGTGGTGACTCAAGGGTCCAGCAGCATTCACACACATACTGAAACCTCTGCATGTCTATCGTGGCCATCTGATGGCCACATCCATCGTGGAGCTATGTGTTTGTGTCACGAACCTGACTGATTTCATACCTTTTGGGGTTTGGTGCCTTTTACACAGCAGATGCATCGAACAGGATGTCAAGAAGAACTGCAGGAGGAAAACGTCACTGTTTCCCCTGGTCCCATGCACGCCTCAGCCACACAGCTCAGAGTTCCTCCTGGCACAATGAACTGATGGATTGTGCTGGTGTCTCATGGTGCCCCAGTCACAGGGTAGCTCGAGCTTACTGGATTTTCACCCTGCTGCTTCACCAGCAAAGCATCCGTGACCCCTTTCTCTTTACATTTCACGTCTTTCAACTACAGCAATATATCCCATGCCAGAAAAACACTGGGAAATGTATTTGTGCACTTTTCAGAAACAGCTGAGATTGTTTGTACAGCTGAGTCCATGTGTGAAGATGAGGAACTGAATTATTCACTGCGTGTCTCAGACCTTGATGACTAAATTGGGATTTGCTTCTTTATCTTGCAGAGAGGAGGGGGAGTGGAGGCTGTGGGGGGGAAAGTCTAACAGAAAGAGGCCGTGCTGTGTCCCTCTGCTTCACTGCTGGGAGCATTGTGGATGCTATAATTAACCACCTATAGCAAGGAGAAGCCGGGCGGTACCACGGGAATTACAACATCACAAACGCTGTTATTAAATAGTCACGCATGGTGCTACCTGACTTACATCTCTCAGGGTTTGTTTACCTTTTTTAATAAAAAGGAACAACACCTCCCAGGCAATTTCCACAAGATTTTAACATGTCTGTGTTAAACATCAGCCTGGAGCCTCTGGATTAAGAAAAAAACACTTTTATGCTTGGCAAGACGTTGTGAAGGGAAAGGCCAGGTTATGCACAGGCTGTGTGATGGGCTATGGGGGTCTGTGCTTCCCACAGTGACTTTGGGGTCCAGACAAACATCTTTATGGAGCTCGTTTGGCAGAAGGGAAAAGATCAGGGACATTTCTGTAGGATATCTCAAGATGAATATGCAAAGATGGAAATATCTACATCATCTGAACGTCCTCTGGATGCTTTTGCATCTTAAGCAGATGAATCCTTGAAGAGGTCCCACTGGGTCCAGTTAAACTAAGTACATCCAGTTTCCCACTCCTAGTTATTCACAGTAAATGGCCGGGCTGTTAGTAGTGCGAAAGGAAAGGAGAAAATTCTTACACCATGTAGGTACTTGCTCACTGTACGGAGAAGCTTTTGTACTATTCCTCTAAGCTTGCTGTGCACCCTGCAGCTTCACCATCTTTATATAAGTGACTGATCAATGGACACAATGGGTTAAAGTCTTTTCTTTAGCAGAAAGACAAAGAGCCTGGAGATATGTGCACTCAATTGTCTAACCCAGAGGTGGAGTCCTTCAGGATTTCAATGAGGCAATTACTTGAGAGAATTAAAAAAAAAATAATCCAAGACCATAGGAACAATAGGAAGTCTCAGCCACCAGATATTAATTTTTAGTATATTCCCCGCCTCCCCCATTCCCTCTAGAATAGGATTCAAAGAAACTATGTGGGGGAAAAAAAAGTAAGAAGAATCAGCAGGGTAAGAGAGAAGCTGAGAAACACCTCGGAGACCCAAAGAGGACTGAGGTGGTTGATGTCATGGCTAAGGGCTGACAGATGAAGGTTTTATGGAGGTTGTCTCCTCTTCTTAGACCTTTGCTTCTACTACCAGTCACCTTAGAACCCCTTAGGAAAGCTAAGGTGCCTTGCCATGGTCTGTGCCAGTGGCTGGGCTGTCCTCGAGGTCTGCCCTCCACCAGCAGAAGGGACCAAGCCTCCAAGAGACCAGAAACTGCCCCATACCACCACCTTCACCCCAAAGTTACACCAGAGGCTTCTTTTAAAGGCTATCTGAGGGGACCATGGAAAACCTCCCTTTGGCCAAAAATTTGCTATACACATTGCATGTATAAAAATACACATCCCCCAGTGTAGGAATCAGAGAAACTATGTGAATAAAAGTGGGAAAGGAAGGAGGAGAGAGGACAGAGAGAAACCAGATTCTGAATTATTCACATTTTCTTAGCTGGAGTACGATGGTCAGAAAAGCATTTGTTTTATTGCAGCATTGCCAGAGTAAAAAGTTTCACAAGTCCTCACTACACTGGTGCTAATTCTGGAGTGACGGATTGGGGCAAATGGGAAAACAGATACATTAAAGAAGCCTGTTTCATTCTGGGTGGCTTCCAGCAAGTCCCTGCAGCGTACTATAAGAGCATCATTAGAAAATTCTACTCCTTCACTTCTACAAGATTAAAGACATTCCCTCCTTGCTCTGGCCCAAGCACTAATAATTCCCACCCAAACCCATTTCATTTATTGATAAAATAAAACTGTCTATTTGGTATTTTCTTCTCCATATAGTGAGCGTAAAGTAGTCTGGATGTTCAAAGCTGTAAATGCAGCAAACCTTACAGGTCTACCTTCATTAACACAGACACAGTCTCTCTGTCTGCCCAGGCTGCTTGGAGTGTATAATTTTGCATTTCAGTATCTCTTGAAAATTTAATGAGTGTGAGGAAAAGACATCCTCTGTGTTTCTTGCTAGGACTGACTTAGGTGCCAGTAATCCCTATTTAAAGTTTACAGAAGGCAGGCAAGTAGTGTGGCTGGTCTCCTGAGGAACATCAGTACCTTCTATGTCAGCACATGTCCCATGACACTGCTAGGATCCTTAGGGTCATTTTGTACCCCATGCTTCATTCATGTACAATGTCGGGAGAGGCAGAGGTTAACTAGACCTTTCCTCACTCTCATTTAATGCTTGAGTCCATTTGACAACTTAAATCCATGAAACAGTCACCATCTGTTGGCAAACAGTTCATATTGCCTCCTGAGACGGACACATATAACGTTTTGTGGGTCCCATCCATCTCACAACATCGTGTCGGGACATGCTATGGAGACAGAAAGCTTTATAAGCGTCAAGTCCCACGTCAACAATGCAGTGAAGTCAGCAACTCTGATTTCTCTGGCTTTTTTTGCTCCTTCGCCAGACCCTCTCTGTTGCACAGTCTGCAAGGTGAACTGGAGATTCATCCAGGGAAGAGGACAAGACCTCATACTCCCTCTTCTTCTGCTCCCTATGTGAACTTTACGGCTGTTTTGGGGCTCCACGTGTCACACTAACACGCACACTGCTGCAAACAAGTTGGAGTGTCATAAAGTGAAGGCTAAAAGAAAAATGGAGATGAGCTAGAAGGGGATGCCTGGGAAGATCTTGTTAGCAGGCCTGCCCAGCTGAGGGGAGTTTCAGGGCATCACTGGTCTCTGCTGAGCTCTCTGCCAAAGGCAGTCCTCTTCAGATCCCACAGCAGTGCCCAGCGCCCACTTGGGTTTGGGATGTCCTGCCTTCTCCCAGACATCATATAAAGGATCTCCAAAGTATTCACCGCATAACCACAATCCAGACTGCACAATTAAAATCCATATTTCCTACCAAAATCCTTTTCTTTTCCCCCACATATAGCTGCTAAGCTCTGCTGCAAGACGTGGTACATTTTTCCTTAAGGAAGAAAAGTTAAAAACATTTTCATGTAAAAGGCACAAATTTACACATTTTACCATTTGTGTTCACAAAGCCCAGAGTTTCCGACAAGGACATTTTTAAGGAAGGCATTTCTTAAAATACTAGCGGTACATTACTGAGGGAGAGCCCTCATAAGCAGCCACCATTCACTTGCAATCCCCAAATCACGCTCCACTTCCCCAGTGTGTGCAGTACCTGCCCTCTTACAATACACACTTTCAGTTATACTACAATTGCCTTAGAAATGAGCAGTCTTGAACAATGAGGCATGTTTGTGTGATTCATTCGTTTGTGCTGTTCGTGGCCTTTCTCCCCCATGCATCCATCAGCAGTTACATCACTCTCCTTCCCACAGGCAGTACATACCTCCCAGGCTAATGCCTTTATAAAGCACATCTTGAGTTAAACGTTAGCTACACACTAACTGTGGCTGGCTTTCCAACTGAATAATCAGCTTTAAAGGAAAAGGTTTTCTAACAGCTCAGATGAGAAAGCTACAAAGGAACTGCTTAGCAATTCCCTTGAAAGAAAGCATTCAGTGTTGGAAACCAACATTCTATTTTATCTATTTAGACTTGTCACTAGTAATTACTTGAAAGGTCTATCAGCTTCTAGCTTTAATGATGTAGTAACTGCTACAAGCCCCTCAGCAAAGGGGAGCAGATCATAAGAAAACCAAAAAGTTATTTTAGGGTAGGTGCATATTTTTTAAAACCGATGCAGAACTGAATTCCAAGAAATATCTTCATGGGCTCCTTGGCCAAATCCTGAGATGACTCTTGAGGTCATCTCCCATCCATGCCAGGCTGAGCTAGCTCGAGTACCAGAGCTGGGGGGAAGTGCCGCAGTCCCTGAGATGATGAGTCCAAAGCAAGGGGCCACACTTCCTCACTGCTTTGTCAGAAAAGCTGCATTTACTTAAAACACATAGTCTTCTGAAGGCAGCCCACCTAGAACAGGCTGACAACAAAAGCAGCTAAATGTTGAATCGGGAGGGAAGTTCCTATGTATTTGGATGTGTTGCTGTGAAAGGTGATGTCGAGCCCCTTGGTGCCTGGAACCGAGCCTCAGAACCCTGCTCCTACCCAGCAACAGCAAAAGATGAGCTTGCTGGAGCTGTTACTTGCAAGTTTTAGACTCTAAAAGGCAGCCCTCCCTTCGGAGTGAAATAAAAGACATCACCTCTAAAAAGTCTGTTCCACGCTTATTCCAAATACGTTAAGACTGCCCGACAAAGGCTTGTTTGCACAGCCCGACCTCCTTCAAGGAGCCTACTCTGAAAACTGATGCTTTGGAAGTAGGTTTGAGGATAGCTCCATGGTGGGAAGGCAGAAGGGAGGACCAAGCAGATCTCTGGAAGATGGGGATGATAAGCTCTGTCACTGAAAGAAGAAAATACCTATCGCTGGAGTGGGCTGTAGCACATCACAACCTCAAAGCCTTGCTGAAGCTGCACGGGTCCCCCTGACCATCTGAAGGATCAGAAAAAAAAATAAATCTAGTGGAAACTGTCTCTTCCTTCCTACGCCACATGGTTGCAAGGCTAGGAAAAACAAAAGAATGCAGATTATTTTCCTTCCATATCAAGATGATCAGAAGTTGCCTCTCATTCCCCAAGTATCTTTTGGGGTATGGGTGTGTGAGACAACCCTTCACCCTGTTTAGCACAGGGTCCATGTTGTGCGGGGTGATGGGAGAAAGCTGTCAGACTTGGAGAACTGGACTTGCGCATGAGGTACGTACGTGGACCTGTAGGCAGAGTGTGTTTTCTGTGCCTGACTCCGGGGGGAGGACTGGCTGACGGCAAGGTGGTCTTGGATAGCCCACATCTGCAGCCTCTGTGAAGCCCTAACAATGAATACCGATGCTCGGGATTACTGTAGAAAACTTTCTCCTGAGCCTGATTGAGACCATGATCCATCAGGAATTTCCTGAAGTCCACCATGACCTTACTGTGTTAGACACATGGAGAATGGCTGTGACCATGCCTTTGTAAGCTGGGTGGCTCTGGTCACACTATAGGCAGATAGTTTGAGATGAAGCAGGAGCTGTGCAGAGTTTCACTTCAAAACCCACTTCTGTGGGCATGATAAAAATCACTAGAGTAAGCAGGGTCAAAAGCAAAATAAAAGAGAGTGATTAGAAAACAAGACAGAGAAAAGCAATCCTCCCCCATCTTTTGTGGTTTGGTTGTGCTTTTTTGTTTGGTGGTGGTTGGATTTTTTTCCCCCTCTGTCTCAAAGCCTTTGCCAAGTGCAGAACAGAGAGTTCAGATTTGTTGGTTCTCTATCTTGGTTTCAGCTGTTCTCTCTCTTAAGACCGACCTCAACACTCAAAAAGGGAAAAGCATGTACCTCTGAGGTCCTGCAAGGCTGAGCACAACAAACAAACACTCCCTCGTTCCCTCCCCACCTCACTTCTGCCTCTCCACGAGACGGCAACAGGCAGGTCTGGCACCTGCAGTCGCGCTTGTGCAGCTTGCAGGCGCGTGGGAACCTGGGCAGTGATGGGCCATCAACACCGGCCAAAGCAAGGCAGGAGAGAAAAGCCGAGTGCTGAGGGGACAAATCAAATCTGCTTTTCCCTTGCTACTCCTTAGCAGGGCTACGGCTGGTGAGGACTTCCTAGGAGAATGGCCACAACTTTTACCAGTAGCGAAGGGAAAATGCTGTTCCACACCATAGCAAATCAACAGGCAAATTAGCCAGCTGAAGCATTAAAACAAATCCTGCAAAAGCCAGGATGAAAAAGGACGCAGGTCAGACACAGAGGAATGCACAGGCACTGTCAGTGATGGCCGAATCCCCGTATTTCTCAAAGTCCACCCAAAATCCACTCAAACCCAGCGGGATGCTGAAGTGGCAGTCACCTGCTGGGGTCAGAGCAGCTTCTCTGTAACAACCAGCACAGAACTTGGTGAAAATCCTTTAAGATAGTTACATAGCCAGAACAGGGGAAAGCCTTTTGCTCCATAACACTGTAAATAATCCACCAGGTATTAGCTACATGTGAGATGTTATGCTGCTACTCCAGCCTCCTCTTACAAAGCGCTTTGGAGGCGAAAAGGCGAGGAGGGAGAGCAGCACGCACCGAGTGCCGAGGATTTTGAGCTTTCCCAAGCAAACAGATTTTTCAAGGGGCCACACAGCTTGCTGTTCCCCATCCCCCACAGGTCAAGCTCTCCTCAAGGTGGATGGTGACACATGTCAGGGAAGCTTTCTGCAATCAATTAGGAGTGAAAAATGTCTCATGAGCTTTTTACACAGTTCATCAATTCAGCGAGCACAGTTTGTGCCTGGCTACCTGCCCTCACCTAAACCAAGGCTGCCTGAATGGGCCAAATTGGGAGGTTATGTAAAAGCTATTAAAAATTTTTGTAATGTGAAGGGCACAGTGGGATTTTTTATTAGTATTATTTTTTTAAAAGGTGGCAGTCACTTTGCCTTCTTTCACAGCAAACCAAATGTTAGAAAATCCTGCACAGATGGTAATTTTTGATGCATTTTTCTGTCCTAGAAATAGGATTTGTCCATCAAATTCTCATCTGCTCTCCCTGTTTCTGTGATATTAATTTCTGTTCCCTGCAGTTCCCTTCCAATATAGGCATTCAGGTGCCCTTTGAAGACATTTTTTTCTCACATGTCCCTCTCTTGAAGAGAAAGGGGCAGCATCCTACTGCCCACTTCCATCTTCACAGACAACCTGCCGTCTTAGGTGCTAATTTTCCTCATTTTCTCTGTCTACACGTGCCACTGGGGCCCCAGAGGTGCTTCTCTGAGGTATGTCCATCAGGGCATTCCCCTCCATAGGCGCTGGCTGCAGGTGGCAGGCCAGGGAGCAGGACCCATCAGTGGAATGCTTTTTTTGGGGTATAAGGCCATACAAACTACTGATGTTTTGGTGGGTGTCAGGTCTTATCTCACTAAGGCAAGTGTAGTCTGTCTATCTCTGTTTACTATCAGAGTAAGTGCTGAAATGGGGAGTCTCCTCCTACGCCCTGCATGAGGGCTGAGGCTTCAGCCCAGGGAAAGAGTGGTCAGTCAGATCTGGCAGAACAGACCCAGCAAGGCCTGGGAAAAACACATATGTATGGTAGAAACTGCTACCTGAAGAGCAACATGGATACTGCACACACTAACCTAAATACTGAGCATGAGCTAGGTCAATTTGCTCACTGGGTTTTGTCTAAATTACGCTTGAATGCATTTTCCACCTAAAGTGACTACGCCAGTGAATCACCTCCTTGGCTGATGCTTGTTAAGCAGGTTGTGGAAATGATGGCAGCCAGGCAACAAGACTGAAAGAAGGACTTCAGGGCTTCTGCTCATCTGCGTCCAAGCAGTCTTTCTGCAGCTTGGCGTCGGGTACCATCACTGGAGCAGATTAATGCCACGACATGCTGCCGGTAAGTAAGAAGCTATCGTGTCCTTTAACAGCAAATCCCATTTGTTACTTCTGCTTGGATTCATGACCTCTTTCTCAGCTGTGGGTGTGAGCAGTGATTTAAACGAAGCATTAAAAGCAAAGGAAAAAAAAACCAAAACAACAGGATGGAAAAGCCTGCAGCATGTCTATGGAGGCACTAGAGCATCGAGATAAATTTATTTGATGGTTTTCTGCAACGGGGGAGAGACAGCACCTGAAATTTATGTGACTATTAAACTTTCATGTGCAGTGGCCCTGTGAATCTAGAGCAGTGACACAAAGCCATCAGCCCTAGAAACATTGCTGCTGTTTATCAAACTCACAGCTTTTCCCCAAAAGTGGGTAATGGGACAGGGCAAAGAAGTTCACTGCTGAGGATTTGGCATTGATTCTGGTATGTAGTCCACGGCGATTGCAGGCAATAATTTCACTGTTCACCAACTGTTACACTTTATGAAAAATGGAAATAAACCAGATCAAGCATGAAGGTGTTACTCAACCACATTCAGAGTTCTCTGCATCTTCCAATACAAATCCACTGATTCCCAAGTACAGCCAGATATGCCACAGCACCAGCTGAGCTGGGAGCTGAGATGGGACAGGATGGAGACCCCACCACACTATCAGGGATCCAGCTTGCAAGACAAACTAGGCTCAAAACAAGCCCGACCAGGGAAATCTCTAGCTTTACTGAAGTGCCTCCGACACTAAGGGCTCCTTATTCTTTCAAATGTTTTATTCAAATGACCTGCCACTGTTGTTTGACTTTGCCCTAACCACATTAGAGATTAAAGTGTTCGGGGACAGAAGCCAGTTTTAGCAAGTTCCTGAAACCAGTGCATAGCTTTTTCTGGAATGGAGATGGTCAGAGACACACAATTTTGGCTCCATTCAGATGTCCCCAGTGTGTCTTTGGAAGTGAGGAGCCAAAGGCAGAAGTCCACTCCAGATCCTCAAAATAACTTTCACCACCATCTGTAAAATGATGTGAACCAGGAAGAAATGAAAGGAAGCTGGTGGAAGGGAACAGCTCAGCAGATAAAGTCAGCAAAAATAGGGGATTTCTGAAGGGGATCTAGAGAGGGTTGGCGAGCAATCAGGTAGATCCCACAGGATCAACAGTTACCAGGGAAGGAGCCTGAGAAGGTAAAACTGAAGACCTCTGATCTACAGCTAAGATGTCATCTGTATTTTTCCAACACCGAGCAAGTATGAAGTAGGAAATTCAGAGATCAGGCTTGACAATGGCTCTGTTTGTTGAGGTGATTCATTTGTCGAGATCAGCTGATGTATACATGGGTATGACAAACCACCTTTGTTAGCAGGCCAAGAGAGCAAACTTCCCATGATTGCATCCAATGTTAACAGCTGCGTCCGCCAGCATCTACAGTTACATCAATAGAGTATATATTTAGGAAGTACCTCCAGGTGGTTGCTGGGAAAGGCCTAGGTTATAATTTAGGAACCTGCATTTCTGCCCAGTTTTGTTCTATACAAAAGCGCCTGTGCTTGACTGCCTTGCCTGACAGTGTGAAGGCAAGAGGCCAGAATTCATAGGCTTACCCCTTCATGCCCATTCCTGCAAAGGAGCCTCAGGCTCAGCTGTCCCCAAGTGTTGTCACTGAATTGTACCCCTGTGGGTGCTTTGATTAAGCTTTGGTTTGTGCAAGCCAGACGCAGTGATGATAAGGATGGGAAGGCAGGAGATGCGGTGTACACCTTGACTATTCTCCATCACAAGAGGTACCAGCAACACATTCCCTCTGGCAAAGACTGAAGGAAAGGCATCTCAGAATCAGGCTGCTTCTCTGTCTTGGTATTCAAAGATGAGGGACAGGATGGTGGCAGTGAATGAAGAGACATGGGTTGAATCAGTTGCAAAGGAAAACAGAGATCTGGCTCTGATCAGGATTTTAAACTAGGAGGTCCTTAAACAATCCCAGCAAGAAGTTCAGCATTGTGTATTTGCAGTTTAACATTTTGGCTATAGCTTGTTAACTTGCCGTGTAGCTGCTGCTGCTTTGTTCATTATATTAGCTTAATTGCTGTAAGCCTAGTGTGTCTGAATCAATCAAAGTTAAACCAATAGAATTACGTTTTTACATAATTACTTCTGACTAGAAAGCAAGCTGTGCAGAAGGAGGTTCCACATGACGTTCTTAGATATCTTTACAAAGGAATGATAATGAATTCTGCACTACTTCTGAAGGGATAGGAGATGGGTAAAGATAATGGTCAGTGGTGGTTGTGTAATCCCTGCCCATTTGGCTTCCTGCAGTATGCTGATAACGAACGATCTGAAGTACAAAGCTACTTTGAGCCCTAGCCCAAGAAAAGCTTAACACCTGCATCAGGAAAAAATATACATCTCCATTTTCTGGGCAGGAGTTGGGTCATTTTTCTCCTGATTCACAATGACACCTCAGACCTGTTTACAACAGTTCTGTGAGGCTGAGTGCCAGCAAGCAGATTGCCTTGGAAAGCATGTCTGAGTGCAGGGTGAAGGCCATTTGCCACGCACAGCAGACCAGAGCTGAAAAATCAGCTCACCATGTCAAAACTCAGGTTTTCAATCCAGGCTAGCCATCTTAACTAGTTGACATTTACTCCCAGTTCTAGCAATGGGTTAAACAAGGTCCTGATGAAGGACAGTTTCTCTTTTCCCTGCTTACCCTTCCTCTCCCTGTGAACCTTTCCCTGTGATCCACAGAGGTCCTGCCATCTCCACTGAGGTGAAAATTGCTTAGAGAATATCCTCCTTTGCTCTTGCAGGCACATGCCATGTTCCTCCTCTCCCTGCTTTTGAGCTCATTCTGAGAAGTGGACAAATATATTTGTAAGGAACTAGTGACATACATGGAAGAACATGTCACATACTACATAGTGCTTGTGAAGTTTCAGTAAAAAATCAAAATGTCTCTGATTTGCGAGATTTCTGGGGTTTGGGAGTTTCTGAGCAAAATAAGGTACACTCTTGTTTGGGGGTATGATAATTTGACAAGTGAAAGATGTTTCATCAATAAAAATTAGATGTGGCTCTGAGCTTTGTCCAGTCAAGGAGTGGTTGGATACAAGATGCCAGAGAAGGTTAGGGGGACGCTTCCAGTCTCAGTAAGGAAAAACTTGCATTTTCAGATTGACTCCCGGCAGAAAGCAACGGTTATAACTGATCTATTTGACTGTAGGTTCTAGACACCTGTACAAAACAGAAACTAGATAATGCTTCTGAGCCTTGGAAAACACCTGAGGCTGGATGAAAGCCCCAGAGTGAGCTGCCTCCTGCTTTACTCGTTACTTCACTCCTTTCCACTTGTGTTGTCATCCTTCCTCTCTTATCACAGGGTATTGTACCAACACAGCAAGGGACTGTGATAGCCACACAGTGAGCAAACTGTAGAACAAATGCACACATTACTCACCAAAGTGCCTGCCATTAATTCCAATATGACCCAATTATATTCTTAGATAGCTGGTTCGTGACTTATGCAGAGAAATGTGTCTTTTCAAAATACATGGAAAAATCTTGTGAATCTACATTGCATAATATTGCAGAACTTGCACATCTATTATTAATTGTAATTTATCCTTACTGCAGAACCTGGACAATGAAATGCCTGTATTTTGTCTTGTAAAAGGATCCTTTACTTTGAAATAATTTTAAATAGAAAAATGAAATTATTTTAATTTTAAAAATGAACAAATTGTAGCTGTGCTGGCACTACTACCAGCATCACTGAAGGCTCTTGATGAAAATGACTGCCATTCTCTGACTGTGGCATGCTCAAAGAAAAAATTGCTGTGATTTCACAGGACTTCAGAAAATTGTTTCCTTGGAGCTAATGCCTTTAGCGACTGGGTAAGGCAGCCTAACAGGCAAACTTTGATCTGAAAGGTATCCCAAAGGTTTGCATTAATCTAGCAGAAGAGTAAACAGAGAGCTTGCAGCAAGGGGCTGGCTGGTCTCAGGAGCAATGCATGTAAAAGCTCAGGCAAACCTAGCGTTAATGCTGCCAGATCCACATGTTATAAAACCTCACCCAAGGCATCAATCACAAACATTAGCACATCTCCAAGGACTCCACAAAAGGACTTTGTTATCTCAACCTCCATTTTAAAGACAGGGCACATGAGGCATTGTGAACAGAAGGCATTTGCTTAACCTTATTCGGGCGATGCCAGGTGAGAGGAAATTGCTCCATGTCTCTCCCATCCCATCTTACAAGATCCATAGATTTCTTACCATACCAAGGGAATACTGATGGCCCACAGAGGACCAGCATGCTGAGAACCCTGCATTAGACAAGACCCAAGCTGATTCCCTCCTCTGGGGAAGTGCAGCATTTTGCAGAGGCACCAGTTTGCGCCCTCACAGCAGAACTTACAGCTCCAGGTGTGGCACCCTGGAGGCACTCACCCTGCCTCCTTGTCAGCAGCATGCCTTGTACTGGGCACCCATGCTGAAAGCTGGGCTCCTGAGGTACCACAGCAACACAAATACCATTCACAGCACAGCAGGTGAAACAAAGAGTAGCTCTTGCAATAGGAAAGGTGTGCCAATTATTTTGTCAGAAGGAGCTATTTTTCTTGAACCCAGTAAAGCTAACTGAGTTTTGGGAAGGAGGGCTTGCCACATCATTGCACATACTTTTGCAGCTAGTGACATTTGTGGATTTACAACATCAAGATTAAGAGAAAAGCAAACACGCACCTACCTAATGCAGTATTGTTAACATGGTATATTCCCCTTGTACCTTACCAGCTATTAATTTATTCATGTGCCACAACCCATATATACCTGCTGGATTTTGCCATTCCCGACACAAAACCAAAATACATATCGCCACCATAGCAGTGTCAGAGAAAGTAGTAAACAAGAACTTGTTACAAGTACAGAAAATACTCTGAAGAAAAGCCTAAGTCATTTTGGATTTCAGTATTGGTACAGCTAGTTAACACCATTAAAACAGTAGGAAAAGACAGAGTAACTTTCAACCCAAGCAGTTACTTCATCTAATATCTGATGCCACTGAAGTGTAGACAGAGCTCTGGTCATCTCTGCACAGTTTTCTTCCATTGTTTTTGCTATATGCCACTATCAGTTTAATAATCAGAATAAAAGCCACACCAGAGAAAACATCATTTCTGACTCAGGACTTCTGTCACTGGCTCCATGTGGAAAGCATATGAAGAAAAGAACCAGGGAAGGCCATGGCTAGGGAAAATGGGCCATATTCTTGGGGATTTTCTCCTTCCCCCAGATGCTTAAATGGGGGTCATCTCTTTCTGGAGCTTCCTAGGAACATGGGAACCACAAACATGGAAATGCATCTCTTCCTTCAGTGGGTGGGAAGAGAACTACGATGTCTCTGGGAGCAGTAACTGCACCAGGGAATCTGACGTCAAAGCCCAATATCCATCTAAATTAAGTCTTTCATGTCAGCTTTGAGGTATTTTAAAATGTATAGCTCTGTGCCTGCAGAGTCACGAGGATTGAAAAAGGCTGGAGTGAAGTGACTCCCAAACACAAGTCAGGAGAAAGGAATGGTATGCACGGCCCTAGCATGGCCTGCGTTTGGCTTGGGTGACGGCACTCAAAATTTGTTTTGTTAACCTCTTAAAACAGAAAAACAACTTTTCAAGTTATGAGGTGCCACCTCAAGGCAACAGTAAGCTAAGAAAGAGCCTCAATGATTTGGGAATTTTCTACCAGATTCAAGGGGAGCCAAATTGATCTCTCAAGTTGGCAAACTATACAGAAAGTCTTAGTTTGCTGTGTCCTTTGACATATTTTCAGCTTTTAGAACATAAAACAGTAACAGTGATTAACGTGGAGCTGGCATGGGCCAAGGCAACTTGTCATAATTCAGTACATTGCTATTATGATACACTCCAGGGACGAGGGGATTGGAGACAGCTGGCTTTGCAAATTTACACCAGAGCTTGTCTCAGTACCATGAGGAAAATAAGATATTCATAAAAATATTCTAGAATCTCCAAATCTACATGAATCTGTGCCAAAACCTCATACAAAACAAAATCATTATTCCATAGTCATTACTCTTCTATTTACAAAGTTTCTGTCACTCACTGGCAGACAGAGGTAATAGCATTTGACTGGGAAGACAAATCGCACAGCATGGAGAGCAGAAAGGGAATTGCAAGTTATCAGCCTGAGCACGCTGCAAGCTGAAAAGTGTTGGTCCAAACTATTCTGAGAATCCTCATGAATAACAAATGCATTTGAAGAAACCCAGATCATTTCATGAACAGCTCAACCAGAGAAAAACAGACTAAATTTACGAGCATCACTCACAGTGGACAAATTAATTTGCAATATGCTGCAACTACAACCAGAGAAAGTACCTAGCATGAGTAAAATTTCAAGTGGTCTTCCCCTGCAACAAACTGCAGCTCCTTTAATGCAGTTTCAGGCTCATTTTCTTTCCCAGGGATGAAGTGGTAGAGACGAGTTGTTCTAGCCTGTCCATATGAACATGTAATACCTCTGGTATCGGATGGGTTCTCGCGAGCGTGTACTTCACATTCCCCTTTGCGAACAAATGGCCAACAGTTGGGAATGTTGGCAGGACATGACACAAAGGGCAGGCCACTCTCGGAGATGAAAATGGCATTAGGACAAGTGTGATTTATGGCAGTGACTTTGGGGTTTCCATATCTCTTTTGGGTTATTCTTGACACGAGCGCACTGACTCAGAGGAGCTAAGAGCTTTGAGCTGGAATAGACACCGGATGTTTGGCTTCAGGCTTGGCAATCTGCTTGTGACCTTGGCAATGAGAGCCAAGGGAGAAGTGATGAAATGGATGAACCGGGTGATGGAAATAGCCCAACCGCAGCCCCATAGGTATCCCCCATAGCCCCCCACGGGAAGACTGTGCAAAATGTGTCCAAGTCAAAACCTCAGAGTAGTATTTGTGGAGAGGAAATACACCAAGCTAATGCATAGTGAGGTGGACTAAGAGTCATCACAGAATAACACCACCAAAACGAAGGGTCTGGCAGACTTACAGACTGCCTTTGGTTATTTTGACTCCCTTCCCTTATTGTCTTCACACTCTTGGTCTCTCAGACCTCTGCCTTCTCCTCACACAGCATCTTCCTGACCTGGACCTTTCTGTCCACAATTTCTGCAAAATCTCTGGCATTTGCCTCACCAGTTTCTCTCTTCCTCTATCTAGATGATCTTAGACTCTTCCTATTTTACTTGTGTGACCAGTGTCTACTCAGGCTTCCCACAGCTCCTATCTTTTTTCTGCGACACAATCACCTGGGAGCTCTGCAGAATGCCCAGTGCTGCTCCCCCTGTCCCACTGCTCCCATTCCCACCACGATCTGCTCTCACTGCTCTGCAGAGCAAAGTGATGTGTCTGCTTGTGCTCCTCTGTCCCATCTACTCCTTTCCTTCAATCACATCCCTGATCTTCACACCTTGCTTAAGGGAAGGTGGTGGATCCATAGATGGATATAAACACACACATGCATACAAGCTTTCCCTTCCACTGTCCTCAGCCACCACTTTGGGAAGAATTTTGCTGGCACCATGCTTCTGCAGGGGGCCATGGGGCCCATTCCTTAAGGCCACTTAGCTTACCTCTAAGGGACAGCCACGGGAAATCAAACACCATGAGGGAAAAATGTCAAAGTCTTTGGTGTCTTCCCTTAGACAAAACAAATTGTGGCACACAAGCCCATGAAGCCACAGTGAAGGTTAGCCTTGTGAGGACCATCTGGTTAGTTGCGTAGATGAAGCTGTAGGTTTGTTGTTTTGTTTTAAATTGCATCATACAGAAATGATCCACCAACACCCACAAAAAGATGCACAGTCAAATAACCCTGGGAAACAGAAAAAGAGACAGATGGAGAATTTTCCTAGCTAATTTTCTCCCCTGTGGCTACTGTGCTGTTTCTGCTAGAAAGGATGTGGAAAGAGGCAAAGTGAATAAATATAAACTGACTTTGTGGGATGCAAAGATAACTGTAATATTTCTTGAAGTCCACATGAAAAACACCAGTGAAAAGAAAAAGGATAAGTAAAAGCCAGAAAAGACACTGTATAACTCTAACAGCAAAGTGGAGTTTCTTTTTTGTCCTGGTAAAGTTCCCTGCTCTGTTTTGCAAGTAAGGAACACTTTGTGTCCTTAGAGTCTTTGAAGGGACCTAACCTCTATGCTCAAAGTAAAGTTCATGAGAAAGCATTTTACCAAAAACAAAGGAGTTCAGTTCAGTACAGAATCAACGAGTTTCTGTATATTTGCCGCGTGCCTGGCTGTGAGCGGACTCGCGGGGTGCTGCTGGGGGGTGAAGCACACTGGGACCCACAACACACAGCACGCATCGAGTGACCTCCAAGGCACAGAGCTGCCTGCCTCCGCTACCTGGCGATGGGCAGGAGGTTCCACCAACACACTGGAATCGGAGCAAAGGTAATGAAATGTTAGTGGCTGTATCGAGCATATCACATAGTCATGGACAAACCTATTTTCCACCTTGTCCTCTAAGCCAGGCAGCAGAGGCCAGGGGCTGCGGGGCAGGCAGGTGGTGTGGATGGGAGGTGGGCTGGGGGAGCAGGCAGGCTGTATGGGGCATGAGCGATGCCCAGAGCACCCACCGGGCGCAGATGGTGTGTGCCTGGCTGCCTGGTGGGTGCAGCATGCCCTGCTTTCCTTGGAGTGACATTCAGTGGGGGAATGTGGCAGCTGCTCGCTTTTTCCCCCCGGGGACGTTTGGATCAGTCCTTTCCCCCTGCTTCCCCCCTCTTCCCCCTCGTCAGGCAAGGCTGCTGCCCATTGCCACCTCCAGTGATTCTGCCATCTGAATGATTTACTGTCTTTCCCCCAGTTACCCCCAGCCAAGCCTGGGGGCTCCCTGCACTCCTTTGGTCCCTTCGGGCAGCTACAGTGACCTGACGTGGGTCAGACCCAGGGTGGCGAGCACAGTGCTGCAGCCAGCAGAGACACTCATACTCACAGAAGTGTGCAGGTCTGGGTCTGTCTGTCTTTTTTTTTTTTTTCTTTTTTTGTTTTTTGCTTGCTTTGCTGGCTTGCCCCATCACTTGTTCCTCATGCACCACATTAGGGAAAGGCTAGCCATAAAATCCTGTATGTATTTTTCTTAGCATCTCTGGCTGCTTAGTCAAATGTCAAAAATATAACTATTTCAGAGAACTGGTTTCCTTTTATGTGTAAAAAGCAAAAGGCGGGGAAAGAGAATTCTGTCTATGTTAAGTATTTTCTTTGCTTTTGTTCACAAAGGGAAGGAATTAGGCAGTTAAAATAATAATAAAACCTGTAACATTCGTTTTGAATGTTGTTTACAATGGGGGGTTATTTTTAAGGTTTTTGTTCTTCCTCCCTTTTGTTCTCTTACTGAATAGAAGGTAAATTGCCTAATTATAGTTTGGTTGCTTGGTTGGCCATATTAGTGCATCTCACTCAGAAGAGCATCCCCAAGAAGAATGGTGTGTTTTTAATGCCCACTTAATGTCAGTCTTTGCGTTTCTGCTGTGTTGATTAGTGAAGTCACTCTGAAGATCCAATTTACAAGCTATTCTCCTGGTCTCTGGAAGAATGTTAGGTATTTCTGGGCTGGAGAATTACTGTGCTTGTAGTTGACCTCCAGATGTAAACATCTGCTCTGTTCACCCCTTGTAAGGGTAAAATTGGAACATTTTCTTATATGCCCATTTTTGTCCTCCAGCTGCATCTGTCCTAAAAAGCTATATATGCTGGTCTCTGAAATACTAAATAATTCCCTTACATATTATGTGACTCTGTGTTAGATAGAGTAAAACCTGTGTACAGATGTGTTTTGGCTTCTGCAGGTACAGTAGCAATTAAAGGACCAGTGAGTGATGGCAGTGGCCATTCCCACGTTCACAGCAATTGTCTTAGAAAAGCAACAAAAAGCGTGACTTTGCAGAGTCAAGTTCTGCATTGGCAAGGAGACACTATAGTTAAACAGATCAGTTGGAAAACAAAAATATTTATATTTTAATTATCTACACCCAGAAGCATGATTCTTGTCACGGAGCAGTGCCTGGGGATGATTTCTCCTACATGGACCATTAGAGGGACAAAGGTTTGTGTTGGCAGGACTGAGAAGAACAACCAAGGGGTCACATAATAGTGCGTGGAGTTACTGGCCCAGTTCTAAGTTTTTCTGATTTTGTCCTATCGCTAAGGGCCAGCACAGACAGGCACTTGGACTCTGTTATGGTTGAGGGTCCCCCAAAGGTACCCTGTGCCGATACTGTGACCTAGAGAGTGTGTGCAGGTAACCAGAACAGACTTGACTATATTCAGCAAACCATGTATTCAGTGTACAGCCATCCTTTCACATGTTTCATCTTTCAGCAATTATGGTACTTCCCGATTGCAGCTGTTTCTCACCAACCTCACATGTGCTTTCTCAAAGAATGAGACACTTTTTGAAAGCCTACCAAACTGCGTTGGTGGAAAGCCTAGTCTGACAGCTCTTGCAGAAGAATTTCACAGGAAGCGAATAAAGTGGGCAGCACATTAATTATCTTTCTTCAAGTAAATAATTTTAAATCCATTTCCTCCCTCCAGCTGAGTTCTCATGTTGATATGGGCACCGTCAGTCATGCACTGCTGTTGTTGCACATGGCAAAGCCAGTGGTGGAGAACAGTCTGGCACATCGCTGAACACAGAACCCTCCCCATCACTGACCTGACTTCAAAATTCAGCCCTGACATACATGGGTGTTGCTGCCATTTTGCAGAGAGAAGGGACACAGAAGTTAGAGGGCTCCAGACCTATCTTTCATGCCTCTGTAATCTGTTTTTCCTACTGCATTTGTTGCATTAGCCTGCAAGGCTCATTCCTCATTGGAAGAGGTCCTGCTAATTTGCCACTCACACCCATTTTATTGCAAACATGTACCCAATATGCAATTTACTCCCCCAGTTATAATCACAGCTGGAACTATCACAGAGCCTTCCTAGGTGTTTCTTCTTCAGTGTTTTTGCAAGCTCCTGCCGGGCTGAGTTTGGCATATCCAGAGGCAGGTCCTCCCAGTGAGATGGGGGACCACCACCAGGCTACGCTGCAGGCACTGCACCACTCTGAACAGCCCCAGCATCTGCTGGTGATGGGGAGCTTCAGCACCTGAGATGTGCTTGTTGGGACACAGGTTCCACTTGGCTTGAGAAAGCATTTGGACCGTAAGCAACACCACCACAGAAAAAGAGCATGAATACGTCCAGTTCTCTTTGTCAGTGCTTAGGAGGAAAACACCCTTGGAAACAAAAAGATTGCTCAGTCTAACACAAGGAGTGATACTCCCTAAACACACCTAGGTAGCTCTGGAGTCTAATTTTACCAACTTTCCAAACATACAAAAAGTATCGAGATGCCTATTTCCTTACTAAAATTTGTAACAGGTAACTGAAGTGCCAGAAGCCTACAAACCCAGCAGGGCTGGACATGAAACTATGAAACTTTTAGATCAGATAGGACAATATTGCAGAACCACATACTAACACCTCCAACCACCCCCCAGGAAATTTACACATCAGTTCCTTCTGTTTCAAGTCACCACAAACGTGGGGCAAGATATCACTTACTATACGAAGAAATGTTTTGCACTCTGCAGGACTGGTGGCTCAGGAAGGGCAGGATAACACCAGTGTTGGAGGAGAGCAAGAGGAGGGCAGCACTGGGTCTGTAATCAGTTTGAATAACAACCCACTTTTGGTGCTGCCTAATGGCAGCCTAATGCATGGAGACAGATTGGTTAGCCCTGTGCCAGTCTGCCTGGGGAAGGCAGGCATTCAGCTGTGGTCTGGCTAAAATTAAGCCAGCAGGCAGATTTGCATGTCACTTGCCCGTGGCTAGTACTTGCACGACCATTTATTCTGTTGCCCATAAAGATCCCTCGCAGGTGCTCAACAGGTACACGTGTTTTGCAGCGCCAGGTTTCCATGCCTGCTGGTGCCCAGAAGCACAGCCCAGAAGCTCACCCTGTGCCCAGGTCAGACCGTCAGGCCAAACTCATTTTTCTCACTTCGGTTTTCATAAATTTCAGTTCAAATTTTCAAGACTGATCCGCACAGAAACTTGTATGAACCCCTGATATTTTTTTCCTGGGCAGACCTACTGCAGCAACAGACAAACTTTGTGCAGAACAAGTTTTCTCATCCCTCTCCCCCCTCTCTGCTTCCCTGAGCAGCTGCCCCCCGGTCCCTGGCTCCGAGCTGCCTGGGGCTGGGGCAGGCAGGGCTGGGCAGCGATGGGGATGCTCAGGCGCTGTGCTGGGGGTAGTGAGACGCTGTCGGGGGGACGGACATGGGCAGAATCCACCTGCACACAACAGGGTGAATCTGGCCTTTCTGGTAACCTCTGTCTAGTCTTTTATGAGGGAAAAGTCACACAGTATGTCCAGTGCAGGGTCAGGCACTAAGGCAGAAAGAGAAGCTAAAAAGATGAAGTCCTAAGAAAAGAACTGTGTTTTGTCCCAAAATGAGACCTCCTGTGAAAATTTTCCCTAGCCTTCCCTACTTTCATTTGAAGCTTTCCGTAGGGAACGCTTAATTTTCCCACTCCAGCCACAGCTGCATGACCTCGGTGTGACAGTGCCCTCCTGATGGCTTATAAACCTCACGATTTCCCCTGTACGGGCACCAGCAGCTCTGCAGCGAGTGCTGTGAGACTGATCTCCCCACCGAGATTAGATGAGTGTGCAATCCCGACTCCGTTATCTGTACATCCCCCGTGCTGTCAGACACGATAAGGATGTGCCACAGGATGGAGGGAACTGGCAGATCGAGGAGAAGTGGGGCTCTCCGGGGAAGGAAGCGGTGAGGTGGCCCCCAGCAGGAGCCATACACGTTGCCTCCAGATGATTTTAGTCTGTACGTCTTGGGTTGCTGCTCTGCAGTTTCACTGCCTGGGGATTGCTGAGGACAAGAAAATTTCTCCCCTTACCCATTATGCTGAAGCAGGGGTTGTTTGCAAGCATGGATATCCAGTGCTGGGTATATGATGAGCTAGTGAGCTGAGCCGAACTCCTAATAAAAAGGATCCTGGAAAAATGCCATATCCCTGCAATTTGTTTTAAGTCAATCTAACACAAATGGTGTTCAAAAGACCCCCTTGAAAACTGAGCTTCACAGCCAAGTTCTGTAATGGTAGGAGATGCTATGATTAAATAGCCCGGTCAAACTTTATTTTGCTCCTTGTGGCACATTCATTATTATACAGCTTTTAATGACATCCTACATCTTTCAAAGAGCTCATAACTCCTTCACTGAACATGTTGGATGGACAAAGTTGCACCACAGAGCTGAAACAGATTCCTGGCGGGGAAGATTTTATCCCAAACTGCTGAAGTCTGGCAGACTGTAAGCAAATGTAGGGTTTCCCACTGCAAAGTATCTGGTAAATTTAACTGTGACAACAGCCCTGATGATAATAGTACAGTGACTCCCATGGGAAAAACAATTTGATTTTAAAACTCTTCACTCCCCTTTAAAAAAAATCTGTTTATATGATAAAGATATAAACGCACATGAAATGAGACAAGCGAGACTTCTGGGGAGGAGGAGAGATGGGGAGGCAGGGTGGGAAGGCTATAGATGTTTTTACATCAATGGGAACAAACAAAACCTTTCGGAAGCTGGCCAGTGGGATTGTCAGATAATGCTTCCTGTAAGCCTTATGGAAAAAACATATTTATGCAAAAGAGATACAAACTGTGAAATGCCAAATCTGCTTTAAATTTTGAAAAAGGTCTATTTACTTGCAAATCTCTCGTCAGCTGCAGAAAAGATAGCAGGAAAGGATAGGACTGAAAGTTAATTTGCTTGCAAATCCTACAGATAAAGACGACACTGGGATACAACTGAAAAAAACTCATGCACATCATTTTCCTCATTTTGTCATTTGGAGCTTATGAAATTTTTCTGGAACATATCAAGAAAATGAGTTTTAAGGGGTAAAAAAACCTGGACTGTGTTTATTTGAACAAAGTTTAGACATCAAGTTGTCTACACTTTGGCAAACTCGCAATTCTGTGGGATCAAAAATAAACTGTTTGATTTTACTTCCAAAGAAAGAATGAAAGATAATAAACTCAAACTGCAGGAAACAGGAGTAGTCACTATTGTTGCTGCTTTTGAAACAGTAAGCTCTGGCCTAAGTTATCTTATGTTCAAAACCCAGCAACAACTAGATAGGTAATATTCGTAATAGAGATGCAATTTTTCCCAGCTTTGTTATCTTTCCTACTTTTCTTTCTGTATTTGTTAATAAAAGCTCACAGAAGCAGCAACACATTATATTCGCTTTGCAGATCATACGCCAAGTAGACAATCGTGTATAAGAAGTGCCTCTTCTCTATATGCAAACGAGTAATTTTTTATAGAAAGCAAAGGATACAAATGCAAATCACACAGAAGTATTTTCATCAAGCATCTTAAAAATAATAATAATAAAAAAAATGCTTCCAAGGGCAAGGTTAGCGGCTGGTGTAAATGCAGCTCCACATTTACCTTTTCCTTCCATCAGACCAAATTCTGTCTTTGCTCTGGCCGCAGTCTGCCAGGGCTCTGCCCTAAGCCTGGCAGCAGCACTCTGCTTTCTCACACGCCTCCCTCTCTGCCTGGAAAGGAGGGGGGACATCAGCACCCACATCTCCCACTCCTCATCTCCAACTCATGTGTTTACACTCACCACTGCCGTGGCATGAGCAGGGACCTCGCTGGCAAGCAACCTGGCACCACACGGCACCCACACCTCATCCCTTGGCACACACCTATCTCACACAGGGCTTCCTGCAACCTTCCTGGCACGGGGAATTTGCACAGCGACCATGCTTTCACTGTGGCGTTATGGTCCATGGCTGCAGGGTGCAGGTGGTCTGGTGAATGGAAAAGTTTTACCAGGGCGAGCAGTGGAGAAAACAGTGTGCATCACACGTGCAATGAAGGGGCTGAGGCTTTAACAGTACTGTCCCAACCAACCATATCAGCTGAATAGGGCTAAGAAACGATGCAGGCACAACATATCAGCACAAAGATGAGTCAGTAAAAGAGGAAATCAGGATGGACCCCAAGAAACATAAACCCCCAGGTGGCAACTGGAGAGTACACAGTCCGTATTGCTGTTCAATAGCCACCCCCCACCCTGCTCTCCCAAGGGACCCCTCAGCAGTTTCCATTCACTGGGGCTATCTCTGTTTACCTGGCAAGTCTTCAGCCTGCAGGCTGTGGTTTTTAAGGCGAAAGATGAGTAGCTGCCCCATGATCAGGCTGGGGTCACACAGCTGCCTGTGGTCCTCAGGGACCACATGCCATCACAGCATTTCTGGCTGTGTTCAGTCCCTGCCTTGCTGACGTGAGCCCTGGGGTTATTTCTAGTGAACCAGGAGCACGAAAGATGAACCCTGTCAAGCATCCTCTGCTAGCTCCCAAACACCTTCCCTGTTCAAGTTAAAGACCTCGATTCTTATTATAAAACCAAGAGAGATCTGCAATTTGGCTTATAAACCATCAGGACAGCTCTTGCCTTCAGGGTCAGTGTGCCCATGAGTCACAGCTGTCTGTGGTGGCCATGGCTGGGGAAGGGGGAGAAGTTTCACACAAGCAACAGCCTCTCAGAGGGGCACTGGTGAACTGGGTCATGGCCCACCTTGAAGACCCTTGGCAGCACCTTCATCTTCCCACAAGCTTTCCTAGTCAAGGATCCCTGCTCAAAGCTGAAAGCCCTCATGCCACTGACTGCAAGAGGCAGAAATTAAATCTAATTTACCTATTTGCCACAAAAGAAAATTCATTAATCCTAGCAGATCTCAGATCAAGACAAAAAAAAAAAAAAAAAGAGGGAATAGTGCAAACTCCATGAACCCCCTAAAGGAGATGGCTATTGCCTTTGTGTAAGAACTGGGCAGATACTCAAGTGAATGGCACCCAGGAAAAGGCCAAATCCAAGGGGCAGGGCCACCCTTCCCACTCCCCTTCAGTTGGCAGCCCCATCCCACCCCTGCTAGCTCAGGCAAACGTTGGCCCATGCCTGGATGGAGCTGGCTGGCTTCAGTGGGGCTGGGTGTGGGGCCAAGATATACCCTACTTCCCAAGTGACTCATTGCATCTCCGTGTGTGTATGCATGGTGCTACGATTGAGTTGGATTGTCCGAAATGTTGGGCCTGCCTGGACAAAACCATGCTTTTTCCTCCTGGCAGCCTCCAGGAGATGGGCAGCACTGGCACCGTTAGCTCCCAAGAACATTTCTTTCCGTGCTGCTAAACCAGCAAGGAATCCAGCAACAAACATGAGCAGTGAGGACTGGCATTTGGACTGATAGTGCTTCGTGAAGCCATTCCCATTGGTTGTAAAACTACTCTGGGATGAACTTTAGCATTCATGGCTCAGTGTGAGGAAGTGTGAAGAATTACTGCAGAATGAAAGCCTGGGAAGGGGAAGGCTGATTCATTCTTTCTGTGTGAAAGCACACACTCTAATTGTGTATTTTAAAAGCATTCTAATTTTCACAGCTATTATGCTGGTCAATGCGGCTTGAAGAGACAGTTGACTATTTATATGTCTCTGCTTTCCAAAAGGGGAAGAATGAGGGTGTTATTGGAGACAAACACAGCATCTTGCTTACTTGGCTGAATTTAACAGTAAAAACTTCACATTTTTGCAAGGGCTCGATAGGCAGGTAAACCTCAGAACGATTTTGTCTTTCCCAGTGGTAGTCTCACTTAGGTATGTGGGAGGGAAAGTATTTTTTTTCACTGACTGCACACACAGTGCCTTCCATTATCTTTTTCTCAAAGTAAAATAGGCTGCGCCAAATTTGCAGGACTTCACGTTCATGGCTGGTAAAGAAATATCTTCCCTGTTCTGATAGTCAGCTCAGGGGACAGCAGGGCAAAAGCTTTGCATCCTGAAGAAGCGGAATCTACACTAAGAAGGGAACAGATTTGTGGCTTAGGCACCGGGTTAAGGTGCAAGAGAATTGAATTTAGTTCCTGACTATAGGCATTGCCTGTGCCTTGCAGAAATTCTTTCACCCTTGGTGTGCTCCAGCTCTCTATCTGTAGGAAGCTGCCCTGACACTTCCAAGTCACAGGGGTTCTGCAGAGATAAATTCATTGCATTTGAGTGCCAGAGAAAACCAGAGGCATGAATAACTTCTGCAGCTTCTGCTTGGGTTTGTGCTTACTATCTTACACCCAAACGAACTAAGCATTATTCCTAGTAGGAGGTGGGTAGGCGGTAGATTGAAGAGATGTATCTTTTCATCCCAGAAGTATGCATCAGAAATTGTTTAAGCAGCAAGATCCTAAGCTGCAAATTCAGCCCAATGCAGAATTCTGGATGAAATTTTCCCCAAAGGTTGGGGTGTTTGCCTCCAGGGTTGTATATCTGGCAGATGTCACGCTTAATCTATTTTGTCAAACACACAGCCTTAATCAGGGAGTGTTATATGAGAGCTAAGCACAACCAGATCACAAAGGAATGTACTGCCTCCAGAATACTAATGTAAGTATTAGCTCCTCAACTCAGCTTCTGAATTTTGAGGAAACTTGGTTTTTTTCTAGGTTAAAATAAGGGCAGAATAAGTAGTAAAGCGTGCAGATGAGTCATTGTCATGACAAAATAATAATTTGTTTCACTGCAATAAGAAAGCTAATTTACACCAAACGAGAAATAATTAAATCGGAGCTGAATTGTGTGCCCTATCAGTTTAATTGAATCTGAGCTACATGTCTACGGCTGTTTTATCAGGGCTGGTTCCTGGAAAGCATTTGTTATTAGTCACTTTTGCAGCAAAAGGATGAATCAACACTTCTTAACTGAGCAAGAGATACAAGTCCTGGAATAAACTCCTGCTGAGCACCACAGATCAATACAGACAGCAGTGATGCGCCTGTAGAGCTGTGGAGAGCTTAGTCAACAGGGAATTTAAAATACTGGTGAAGAGAGCCTTCTGTGTAAATCTGATGCTAAAGACAACTGCTACAGCTATCCGCCCTGACCCTTTTAACAGCTTCAGCCTTATGATTTCACCACATAATTGTCTTCCTTCTTAACTGCTTCCTCGCTACATGAATGAACAACATTAAGCCCATTAAGACCCACATGTCTTTCAGGATTGGGTTTTCCCCATCAAGGGGGTCCATCCAGTCGATTTCTCTTTGGGAAGTATTCCACAGCTGCCTGGCATTAAAGCTACGTTTCTTTTCTTGTTTGCTTTTAATTTCAACCTTGACTCATTGGATGGTCTCTGTTTTTCCTCTTACATTATAAAGGCCCTCAAAAATCAGATGCGTTGTTTAGAAAAACAAAGACCATCAGCAATGAGTCTCTCACCCTTTTCTTAGAAAGTCTAGTGGGCTGAGAACCCCGCTTCCCTGCTGTGAGGCACGTCCTCCTAGAGCTTTACGTTGCTTTCCAGGTCTTTCTGAGATCCCTCCAATGAATTGCAGACACCTCGGCTACACAGCGCTCCCAGCTGTGACTTTCTCTCATCTCTTGTGTACGTGTGTCTTTTTCAAAGTGCCTGAGCTTTAAGGGAAGGGTTCCAATATGTCCACCTACATGGTAACAAGGTCCTCGGCCCTCCCCAGCTGCTTGTGAAAAGAGCTTTTCCATTTCTTGAGCTGAGGAGCAATACTGGTCCATTTAATATCCCCAACCCCAACCAGTTGCACCTGGAAAATCACCTTTTCCCTGTCTCCATTTGACACAAGGATTCTTCTTTCATTACTCACAACATTTCATCAACAAATCCTGATGGAAAATTCTCAGACTATGAGTTGGGTATGATCTAGCCTTACCAACAACATCTGATGTACATCGGTCATCTGGATAACGTGGCATTTCAAAGCTACGATGAGACTGTAAGTTTGAGACTCACCAGATTGACTGGTTTAGGAGCGACTGCAGAAGGTTTATCCTAAAAAGGATGAAATCAGTGATCTCATACGCTGTATTTCAGTGAGCCTTGCCAGCTGCAAACATACTGTTCTGACATTGCGCTGTGCTCCTTCCAGTGCATCTTTGGAAATATGTGCCTCCACCTCCCACGTGCAGACCTCTGCTTCAGGTGTGGTCTGCTCTTCTGGTAGGTCAGGGCAAAAGCTGAGACTGGAAGGGCAGAAGGAGCAACCTGCACTGCTCAGTATGAGTTTGCCTAAGGAATTAGGGTAATCACAGATTTACACTTTGTACAAAAGAAAGCTCCCGCGCTACCAGCTTCTCAGCACAGCTCAAACGTGTTTGGGATTCAGACAACGAAATGGAAAAATTGGTGGTGTGCTATCACCACCGCATGATAAATGCTTTAGTCTTCAAAAAACAATGCCAGGAAGTATATCTGAAGCATCTGAAGCACTCAGAGCTTAAGTGACCTGTTAAAACTACAGGGGAAGTCTGGGCAGAGAGGCAAAGAATGTATCCCCACTCAGTACCAAAGGCCAAAATTTCTTGACTGCAAGAGCAGTATTTCCAAAAGTTCACAAGTGTTATTCAAAATCAGCTAAAACCACCATCTAAGAGCACAAATGTAAGACCCACACCCACCAGTGGGCACCTTCATCTTGCTGAATAAATCCAGACAAACCCTCAGGGGGGTTGTGAGTGACTTCATGCAAGTGACCAACCTAACTCCCCACAAAGATCAACATCAGAAGAAGACTAGCACTGGTGAACTCTCGCCTTCTAGTCTTACAATTAACTCACCATCTAGAAAACGTAGCCAGGTCTAAAGAGCACTATTAGGAAAGTAAACAACAGGTTCATATGTGAGAAAAGACCTTTTTTTTTGTGTCATTTTTTGACGTTTCCTGCTCCTTCTGCTCACTATTCTATAGGCTTTGTGTGTAGGATGGCTCTGCCTCAAACCCCACAGCTGCATAGGGGCTGCTTGGTCAGCCTTTCCCGGGAGCCAAAGGCAGTGGGTGCACAAAGCAACCCTGCCTTCCCCTGGGACTGCCGTCACCAACCACACCAACCTGAGCCCAGAGACCTTCTCTAGGCTAAGAGGAGCTCACGCCTGAGGCAACATCTCAAAGATACGCCTCTGTCGGCTCTCTCCGCTGCACTGGAGGGGAGGTACAGGAAAAGAGGTGGATGGGAAGGACGACAACTCTGTCGCTAAGAAGGTGCAGATACATCAAGGTGCCTGAGGAAAAGGAATTAATAGGTCTTTAAAAACACTTACATGTTGAGATGCTGCTGATCTTCATAGTAAGTTTTCCACTTAACTTTTTGCGTACATAGTTATGAAGACCTGCTCTGAAGATCAAAGGGTATCTCTTCGGTGGAGACCTCCCCTCCACCTGTGCTTCTGCATTTCCAGCAGCACACTGGCAGATAATTGATTTTCTTGTTGAAGTGTGCCTCCATGCAGCCACTAATGAAATGCTTTAGGAGCATCAATGTTGCAGCTAAGTAGAAGCCATTTTTTCTACCACCTTTTCAAAGACACCTGAAGAAGGTGGCACCCTTTTCTCCCCTACTGACAGCAGCAGAGGTGCCATTTCAGCTGTAATGGTAAGCCTTGGATGATTTATTAGCCACTTAGAGTGACCTCCTGAGAATTTAATGCCTTGGAGCTGGGCTGTGGGTGTTGCTCATCCTCCTGATAGGTACTAATTGACTGATGAGAAATCAGGTTTGCTTTTCAGGGCTCAGAGTTACCTCCTTCCAACATTTTCTAGACAGCCACTACCTTCAGCCTGGTGAGAAGATCTGCCAGACAGGCCCTTTGGGGCAGTATGATGTTCCTTAGGACATTTCTTAGTAATGAATAGGGACCTTCACAAAGAGACGTTTGGCCTTGGCCAGATCTCGTCCAAACACTACTTTTATCTTCATACCTACTGCAGTTTTGGGAGAGAGGAGTGGAGAGAGGCACAGGCAGAGAGAAATGCTTGAGCAGGGTCTTGGAGCAACACTGGGTATAGAGCCACCACATGCCTTGTGGTTCTCTTTTCAGTGGTGCCATAGACCCTACACAGCTCCTGGCTCTGGTTCCCACCAAGTGGCTCTTACTCATGGCACGGTCCATCATCTCACAAAAGCTCTGTTATGGTTCTCAAGCTATTTTTATCTTTCTAGGTCAAAGCCACATGGGATGTTCGCTGACAGCAGGTGACCAGCCCCCAGGCCCCCAGGTGGGAGCTGCGGTGCCAGCAGCTCTGGGAACAGGTAACTTGCCAGGGGCTGAAGCTGGCTGAAAACCTATCCCCCTGGCACAAACCACTTCCAGCTTTCCCTGCTCCATTGTAAAACTTGGGAAAACAGTTGTGGAGAGTCACCTTGATATATGGTACAGCAACAGGCAACTGAAACGGAGACAGAGTTTTTCTCCTTTTTGTTCCAAGCGGTGAATGCTTTGGGCATTTGGGCACTGTGACTTTTTCAAGCAGTAATTTGAATGACTCTGTTAGGCAATGTGTTACTCCAGCCATGGACTTCTCAAGGAGAAAATTGTAATTAAGCCCAAAGAAATACGTTTTAAAGGAATTTTATTGCTCTGTGAACCTGTCTTATTTAGGGCAGAGGCTATTAAAATATATTTATCTTTAAATGGGGAAATAATAAAATAAATTTGAGCATGTGACCCTCCAATGCAAATGTTGCTTCTATAGGAGATCCTCCAAAATATTAGCCTCCATTTCCTGAAGAGAACACAACTTTTAGCATAATCATGGCTACAGATAGGCAGGAAAGGTTTCTTCTCTAATTTGGAGGTAACCCTGTGCTTACTGCCATTCCTCAGCTGCGTAACGTGCATGTGCACACAAAAGGATTAACCTGTCAACCCACGCTCATGGATGTGCTGGGGGAAGAGAGCTGTATTCACACTGAGGTTTGCTTTGCAGTGAGGTCACAGTTTTGTAGGACAGGCAAAACACCCCACATGTTGACAGAGCTCTGCCTGTCATCTCTCCTCGTTCACCTAGTTTGTTCATCCCAGCTCCAGCCAAAAAACATAAATGAGTAAGTTAATGCAATGAAGACTAGGAAAGATGCATCACCCATCAATTCAGCTGCGCATCATTCACACATTTTTAAAGGTGAGTGAATGGAACAAACCTATGTCCTCCTTCTGCCACCTGATTAAGCAGAATAAACACTATGTATTGCCTTAATGGAAAGAAAATATAACCTGCTTTTGAAATCAATCCATACGAGATATAAACGACTGTTAAGCTAAACATGCCAATCACATTGCACTCATCTGAATAAAAAAGTGACTCATTTTTTCCCCTGCTTATGCAGCTACCACCTGCTTCTCAAGCCCTGCCATCCTGCTGGCAGGACCCAGGTGCCAGGAAGCCTCT
This sequence comes from Falco cherrug, assembly GCF_023634085.1. NCBI lineage: Eukaryota > Metazoa > Chordata > Aves > Falconiformes > Falconidae > Falco > Falco cherrug. Next base: position 28,041,473 of record NC_073709.1, read on the forward strand.
CGGCAGGACCCTTGTGACACCTCCCCAGCTATAACAGGGGAGCCTTTTTAAGGTTCTCTGCCCTTGGGGTCCTCACAGTTATGAGAAATTTTGGAAGACAGAGGTTTGACACACCCTCCAGTTGCCGAACAAAATTTCTGTGAGCTATCCCATTTGGACTCCCCTTTCTAGTGCAATTGCTCAACTGCAGGGACGTGCAGCAGCGCGCTGACCACCACCGCTGCCCAGAGCCGGAGGGAAACCTTCCTTCAGCACTTTTGTTCTTGTTTTGCAGCTAAATGGTGTGTATGGCGGTGGCAGGGAAGCAGCACCTCAATACTCAAAAGCAGATCAGAATTTAGCCTATGTGTGCTTTGCAAGCTGTCTCCTGGAGTACTGGCATAAATCAAGAGTAATTCCAATGGACTCAATAAATTTGCAGTGCTGAAGCTGAAGTGAGCAAGCAAAGGGGCATAGCTACTATGTCTGGGTAAGGATTTCATCCAGCAGGCTGGAATTACTGGCTTGAATGTGGTCCCAGCTTCATCCCATAGTTCACACTTGCTATGGGAACACAGGCCAGAACTTTAAAACCATGGTGGCAGGTCTTCCTTTCCTCACTCACACCATTTCACTTGCCAGGGGTGTAAGACACCGTTCTTCTTGCCACCACCTGTGAATTCAAGGCTCTTGCTGTACACCCTGGAGCAGCCGGTACAGGCAGAGAGCACCAGAGGGTGGAATAATGACAAATGCTTCGCACAGAGAAGCAAGGCAATGGACGGTTCTTGCACCTTCCCCTCCACCATCCTTTCATTCATCCAGAAAGGCTGACCTACACAGTCTGCCCCTACAACTTGCTTCATGTATTCAGCCTAACCAATGTTTTAGGACTAGCAATTTCATTCTCACTTTTCCCTCACTGGATTGTTACGAACAAGATCATCTTTCACAAGCTAGAGCGGTGAGAACTGATTAATAGCTTTGCTTTCAAACGTGGGAAGCACTATGTGCATGTCAGGTATAAGGTTAGGCATGATCATCATAATATGTTGTTAAAAGCTTTTGGTGCTTCCATCTGAAATGATCACTTACAGAATGGCCCAAAGGAGGCCCCGGTCTGTGGAAGAAGCAGGGCAGGTAGTCAGGACCCCCCACCACTGCCTGGCTCAGCTTTTGTACCCTCCTATGTGCTGCTGCACCCACGACAAATGCCCTGTCGGTGCTTCGCTGAAGCTACTGTGGGAAGAGCGAGGATGGTGGCAGCAGGGGAGAAGACAGAATGGTGGTTGCTCCAGCAGAACTGACCCTGTGGCTGGGTCAGAGGACAGGACAGGGACACGTGGCTGGTGGGTGCTGGGCTGTCAGGCTCAGAAAGTGCTCCCACCGCAGCCTCTAGCCAGTACAGGGGCAACACTGCAGGTAACATGTTCCTATCTGAAATGCAACGTCACTTCGAAGTTCCTTCACTGGAAGGTCAAATGAAATTATAGCTCTAGAGAAATGCCTGCTTTATAATTTACAAGGAGGCCTAAAGGAGTAGAAGAAAGAGAGACAGATAAATAGTAAAGCACTTATACCCAATTAAACACAATATTCTAACATTTCTTTTTTGTTTGTTTGTTTAAGGGCATAGCTGTAGGCAAGATCTGTGGCTCTGATCTTCACTTTCTCTTCTTTACTCTGAGCAGAAAGACTGGAGTCAGTATGCTACAGCTTAGGCAAGAGTTTCTCCAGGATGGATCCAGAGCTGGATTGCTTTTCTTCTCAAGTCAAGGCTGTTACTCGTTCTTCCTCTACGCAAAAAACTTGCAACTTTTGCATGATCCTCCAGTAAAAGTTGGCAATACTCTGCTTGCACAAAATCTCTCTCATTTCTGCATATACTAACATTGGCTCAGTTGGGGAAAGCAAAAAACCCCTACCCTAAGCGCCCCCCCCCCCCCAAAAAAAAAAAAATAAAAATGAAAGGAAACAGATGAAAGCCATCTGAAAGTAAATAATCACTGCAAAGAGGGAGAGGAAAGCCATTTCCCCTATCCAGGTCAGGCCAAGAAATGGTGCTCTAAAACTACAGGGAGAGAGAAAAAACCCTCCAAAGCTGTGGCCAGTTCAGCATTGCAAGGATGGCAGCAGGAGGCTGCATCAGAATTCAAGAGCAAGGAAGACAACTGTTTTCCAAGGATGGTCTTAAAAAGCTAATCTCAGGCTGTGGCAGGACATACATTTTGGAGTATCTTCCACCTCCTTTCTTATGATTTCTGTAACAGCTGCACTGAAATCAGCCACACCAGCTAAGGATCAGGCGTAGAAAGCTAAAATAACATTGCCCTAACTTCTCTAGCTATACCGTGTGAAACCTCAGCCAGAGGCTTCACTTCAGGCTTTGTTGTTCCTGTTACATGTTCTTCACCCCACACCAAAATCAAGTTCTCCCTTAAGCCCAAGGGCAGGTCCCACTTCTCTTTTATGGAAGTAAGAGAACAAGTCAGCTGCACCAGTGAGCCAGCAAAACCCACTTAACACCTTCCATCATGACATCCACCTGCTAGCAGTTTCATGCCAGAACTGATAGCCTGCTAGGAGATTTTCTTAAACTAGAGTTTTCCCACAGTAAAAATACTCCAGTGATGGTTCAGCATCACTCCCTTGAAGGTCAAGGTATGAGCTTCAACACTACTATATCATTTGAGATTTAAAAGCTGTTTAAAACAATCTCCTAGAAGCCAAGTACTGGAGAAATGTAGGGGGGATGCTCCTTCAGACTGCAAAACCCTACAGCAGGAGCCCTCCCAGGCATGTTTGCAGCTCTCTTTCTCTCTGACGCCAACCATGGATCTACAGAGCAAAGCCAAGAGTAGTTTTTGAACCCAAAAAGGAGATGCAAATGTTGCAGCTCTCCAAGAGCCTGAAGGAGAAATAATCTCAATTTACTCTCCCAGTCCTTCCTCTCTTCCCCTTGCTTTAAAATAAAAAGATAGAAGTCTGAAACAGTGAGTCAGTGCTAAACTGTGCAGTTTGCTGTTCCTTCTCCTTTCTAAGAGATGACATGAGTGCTCGGTGATGGTGATTCTCAGGAAGTCAGTTGAGTTAATTTACCAATGAAGAAATCTGGTAGGTTTCACCACACTGTTGCATGAAGAGACGCTTCCCATTACTTCATTATGTCTGCATTCCAGAGAAAAGCAAGTTCAACTGCAGCTCTGTGCTTGCACAGAAGTGGCCATGCAGCCCAGTGTTTCAACAAGTGAAGAGGAAACAGGTGTCCCTGGGTTTGGCCAATACTGTCCAACCCATGGGATGCTCTGTTCCAACCCACGTGGCCCTACTTGCCTACCATTTCTCATGCTGGCCATAGAAGAGTCATACAACACCTATCGCTTCCTATTTTGCTATCTAAACACACAATTGAGGAAGCTCAAGAAAATGCAGATTCCTTGGTTTAGGTCTTTGTTGCAAAATCACAACCGATCATTTGGTGCCTGGAACAAAAAATTGGAGTTGCAGTCTCTTATATTTATCCAGAAATTCCAGTGTCGTTCATGCTGACGGAGAGCTCCTGTTGCTTACTAGATAGCAGTGTTATGGGATGGGCTTAAAGATCCATCTAGGGAAGTTTTGGCCATGCTGTGTATGAAAACCACCATTCCCCACAGCTGAATCACTAAGCAACACTTCATTTTTTAAAGAGTGACTATAACAGTGGTTAATGAATGAAGTTGCCATCTCACAACTGCAAACAGAAAAAGCTCTCCACTTCCCCAACACCATTGCCCTCTGCAGATTAGCGAAAAATGTCATCCTATTTTTCCCCAGTTCAGCAGTTAGTTACGTTTCCTTCTATTCTGTTTTCCCAGTAATCCCAGCATGTGTTACTGCCAAGTCAGCCAAGTAATGCCCTGGAACATACTTTAGGTCTGTAGAGAACTACAAAGGGTGTTGTAGAGAAGACAACTTGTCTCACGGTGGCTTGGCCATTCTGTGGAGGAACATCAGCTGTCCAGGTGGCTCAACTGTAATATCAGTGGCAATAGCCCAGGCAGTCATTTGTCTGTTCTGGCAGACAGAAATAGAAGAAGTGGTTGTGCACAGAAATGGCAAATTTCTGCAAATGAAAGAAAAGAATAATAATGCTTGATGGCTTGCCTTCTCTTACTCATGACTACTCACACAATAATGAAGGTAGCATTCTAGAAGATCTGCTTCAAGAGCCATGGGAGGATATGGTATGAGCAGGATTCTGCCTTTGGTAGGTCATCCGTGAGGAAAACAGACCAGGTATTCTTAAAAAGGACGTTGCTATGGAGATAAGCTTTGGTCTGTTCATATTTTGTTTGTCTGGGATTCAATGAAACAAAATACTCACATCTTATGTACATAATATATGCAGGTAGGTAGACATCTACAGGTGTATATCCAGACATATATACCCAACGTAGCTGTATTCTCTCATATACAGAAAGAACTTCAGAGCCAGGCAGAATCAGTCAGCAGAAGAATGAATATTTCCCAGTTCATCACCTTTGTATGTACAAGCACAGTGGCTGCAGACTCATTAGGCCACTACAGAAGGATCCAGATGTTCTTCCTTGACAGTGTGACACGTGGGGGGACTGGAAGCAGACATCTGACAGACTGTGATCACCAGCTGGCGCATGACACCATGTGTCAGCCCAGAAATCCTCCACTACATTGCAATCATTTACTTTGAGCAAATGCATGGCAGAAAGGCACGGAAGAGTTAACCTAAGGGCTGCTGTGCTCTAAAAAAAGCAGCTCGCTGCCTAGTCTTACTCAGCCCTCGGTAGCTCTAGTGCTGTTGATCACGTTGCGTTTTAAGACTTAGTGATTACAAAAAGTAAAACCTATTTGTCTGCTTGTCAGGTAACTCTGTTTGATCTAGAAATCCCTAAGAGACCATGAAAGAAACCTCCATTCAGGCTTTCTTTCTATACCACGTTGATATTACAAGAATAGTCTCTTAAAGCACTTTCAGGTCCAAAAAGGTAGCTCCTATTTTCTGCTAACTTTTTTGATTTTAAATAATGCAGGATTTCCTCTTTTAATAAATACTTTAGCCCTTTCTTGCTGAGGGAAATGCTGCAACTCTCGCTGTATGAAACAAGCAGTATGAGCAAGAAGGGAATTATCTGGTTAGAGTTTCTCACTGATTGAAGATCTCACCTGTGGCACAAGAGGGAATGGAAGAACCCTTACACTACCTACGGACAACGTCTCAATGCAGGTGCAAAGAAAAATGGGAAATGAGAAATGGGGAGAAAAATCCAGTTTCTTATAGTTAAAATAATGGGAGACAGCAATGGTGGTTACAACTGGAACATGTTCACTCATTCCGCTGGTAGTAGTCCGGGTGTTGTGTATCAGTTCAGTAAGTACCACAGAAAAGTACAGGACACAGAACATCATCAAGTATCTATCTCAAATATTCCATATGTAAAGACCACTGGGGAGAACGGAGGGGTTTTTGGAGAACATTTTGAAGGCTGAACTCATACCTCTCATATCTTCTACTCTAAGGTAAAAAAACAAATATTAAGTACTAGCAGTTTCTGTTCAATTCTTAGCCTGCTTCAGCTTTTATTTTCAGTCTGTTTGTGCCAAAAGGTTTTTTCCTTTAACTGAAAGGTTTGGTTTAATGAAGGCCAGATTCTTCAAACTCTTAGGCTATGTAAGGCACACTCAGGCTGTCTCGTGCGCGTTTGCTGTATCAGGATCTCTGGTGCCGGTTCTGCAATGAGGGCAGACCCCACGCTGGCACAGGGACAGCACTCATTGATGGCCGGGTCTTGCCACTTCTGCTCAGCCTGAACAGTACCTTACTCTGCCAGTACTATCACCAAAATCAAGAGGAACAGGGAAGAACTAGCGATTGAAGGCAGCAGAATTTGGCTGTAAAGAGGACGCATACACATTTGAGACAAGTGGTTTGTCACATCTTCCATCAGAGTCATCACTAGGCAGACACATCTACAGCACTACCCAAAGCAGGAACAGATCAGTAGCAAGTGAAGTGAACTACCTCAAGAATGCAAAGAGTAGAAAAGAAACCAGGAAGTCTCAGGAAAACTCTGCCTCCTTTACAGGGAATTAAAGGGGAAAAAAATGGTAGTACCTCATCTTCGTTAAATAGATAACCTGTGTGCATTTCAGATGTAACCCCAGTTTGAATTTCATCCCATACCGTGCCTTTGAAGAAAAACTTATCACATACAGGTGCCACCTCACCCCTAGCTGATCCCGACTGTCCACGTGCCCTGAAACATTGGACTTCCACAATGAACATTGCTGATGTTGATATTTTACTCTTTTGGTCATCTGTGACCTACTTATAAGCCTCTCTGATAGCCCAGCACTTCCAGCACCTTCTACATGTATGCTATTTTTAGAAAGCACACTTTATACTTACACTTTCATCTGTCATCAAGAGATCTATGGCCAACATCTTATTTATGCTACTGTACTTTGACACATTGTCAGGCCTGCATTTCAGCTGAAGTTTGATGCTACTTTGAAGGTCATGTCTTTAGTAGCATTTGGACAGGCGCTCTTCTAATGCAGGCTCGGAGCGCTAATCCTACCCAACTCCAGTTGCACCGTCCAGGGAAGGAGTCACCGCCACCTTGCCAGCCTCCCAGCACCAGAAGGACAGGTGAAGGAAAAGACTGAAGGTTCTCTTTTAAACAGGGAATTGTGATGGGAAGGACTAGAACAGTATGGCTTGGAAGAACAAGAACTAACCTTGGATAGCCTTTAAACAGGTAGTGAGGACTACTGTACATAAAGCTTTCTTTTTAATTAAAAGCTGATTTTAAGAGTCCCAAAGCAAAAAAAGAGCAAGCCTGAGGGAAAGTTACGCAAAATCTGTCATTTTTTGAAACATCAAATATTTTTCTTTCTACAGAAAGGCAGTCAGTCTTTCCCAGAAGTCTCACAAGAGGTGGAGTGGGGCATTCATCACAGCTGAGCAAGAAGCACAAATATGACTTTCTTTCAAGTAATATTGGTGCAATGTGGCCATCCCTTGTTTTTTGTATAATTCAGAGAGAATCTGTGCTCCTCCCTTTATGTTTTGCCTTAAGATTGGTACATAAGGCTAGACATAAGCCAGCAGGTTGTACAGAAAGCTGGGAAAGGTCTTTCACTTGCTTCATCCCTGTAAGCAAACAGCTGAGCGCTGCTTGGAGACAAAGAGGTGCCTCCAGGAACAAGTTATGCCCTGGCAAGGAAAAACAAGGGGTGCTGAGAGCAGACCTGTCTACTCCAAACCCAGCCTCTGGCACGCCTGTCACAGCCATCACCTCCTTAACCAGGAAAAGGGACAGCAGCCCCAGATTCCTCCCATGGTGAGACATGTCCCTCACCCTGCAGCCACCATGGTGCCACTGCTGCCTTCTACCCTTCCGAGACCAGTGGATAAAGGACAGAGCAATCTGTGACTGCTGCCCCATGAAGCACACGCACACACCAGAGGTGCGTGAGCTGCAGCTCTGGTGGGAAGACTTCACACCCTGTGGGGTGAAGAGGAGCTCTTCTGACTCCTGGTTTGAATGCCATAGCTTGTGTCCAGCTACACAGCCTGGCTCCCCTGCTGGGGAAGGGCTGGCCATCAGGAAGCCTCTTCCCCCCACCTAAGGGCATTTGTTCTTACTTCTAACTTCAAACGCTTTGGTATTTTTCTCTCCTTGAGTATGAGGTCAGCAAATGCTTTGCTGACCTGTGTAATAGGATTTCATCCAGCCAGATCTCCCTGGGATAAAGGGAGGAGACAGAAGTCACCTGAGCGCTGGAGGAACATGGGGACTATAAACCCTGGTGAGAACAGGCCAGCCAGCCTACTGGAGTATTAACTGCAATAGCCAGGAGACAAAATTCACACCAAGTCCGTGGCATGGCTGTATTTTCAAATGAAACCGTATGTCTTTCAGTGAAAACTGCATCCCCAGAAAGCAAAATGTTCTTAATGTGGATAACCTGTGTCCCCTCTGTGTGTCTCCTGTTCATGACTCCTGCTGTGAAGCGGCCACTGAGGAGGGGGGAGATTACAGAAACACTGCCGAGTACAACATTATCTGTGCTGCTTTTGGAGGAGGGAAAAGGCGAGTTCTTTACAGCTCCTTGTAGGTGCCACAGCCCCTTGTTCAGGCTTGTCTGTCTGCTGGGGAGAACTGGAAACCCAGATCTCATGTTTTCATGAAAAGCTAAAGCAACTCTCAGAGGAAATACCACTGCTTGCATCTTCACAGATGGGTAGACGTGCCCAGGAGGTGATCCGAGACCAGGAGAGCTGTCATTCTACATTATGGGCTAGCAGGAGCTCCAGCTGGACCTTGTTTAGGGTGAGCCTGATATTTCCAGGGACAGGCAGGGACTCCAAGTGTGCACAGGCCGTTAGGTGTCTTTCTTACAGCCTTCTTTGGTGAGCCCCAGTGCATCTCCTAACAGAACTCTGACCTGGTACTCATTGAAGGACAGAGGACAAGCCGGGACCTGGGACAAGGAGCTCAGGCACAGGTTACCCAGTGCCAGGAGCCTCCTGCAATGCATGTGGTAGCCAGAGCCACGTCCTCCGCTGCAGAGCAGATGCAGCCATTAGCCCCATCTCCCAGGGGAGGAACGTTCTCTACCCAGAGGTAGAGAATGATGGTGAAAGCAGCCATCCTGGATCAGACCAAGCACCCATCTAATTTTATTTGGTAGCCCCTATATTTTTGTCCTTGAGGAATTACAGGGCAGCAACAAACCTACCCACGGGACTTGTAACTGTACCGATAATTCCAATTACGGTCAGCAGGCTTAGAAATCAGTACAGAAAGGACACCACGAACTGCCTATGAAAGACTGGTTTGGTTGCATTGCCCAGAATTTCAAAATAAGTTCTGTAAAAACATGCAGACTTAATGCCTGTTCATTTCTATGCAGTTCTGTAAGATTGCTCTGTCCGGGGTATAGAAACAACCAGACAGCATAGCTCTAACCCCCAGCATAAATCACTGTATCACACGCGCGGTGCTGCTGCTGTCTGGCAACCAGTGGATCCAGCTGAAGGAAAGAGGCAAGATTTGCCTCTAACCACTTAGCCCTTTTCCTGGTTGTCACTGTTGAACCCTCACCTCCCCCTCAGATGACAGGTTATGGAAACTATCACACGCAGGACCCTGTAGCCTGGGAGCTAATGTGCGTGGCTGCACTCCCGGTAGGGAATTTAACAGCTGCAGGATTACACGATGATCTTCATGTAAATCATCCCGTGTAAAAATAAGGGTGTTTTATCCAGTTTTTGGAAACAATGCAGCCCATTTTAGCCATGGCGATTGTTTGGATGGCTGAGAAGGTTTCTTGTGTCAGGCCCGTGGGTGGAAGCATGGGCAGAGGTGGGATTACAGGGTATTGTTTCCACTATTCCTGCCTGCAGCATAACCTCACCATGGACATCCCCCCGCGCCTGCACACTTGGCTGAGCAGCATCCCATAGGGATCTCGGTTCAATCTCTCTGTAATGCTGATTAAACACAGCAAGTGCGTGTGCTGGATCAAACCACCTCTCCTTTGCTCCAGGTGGCCAGTCTTTATCAAAACCCATTCCCCCCGGAAATTCACAGTCAGCACCTGCACACAGCAAACTATATTCCCCCCCTACACTCACAGCTCGGCATTCAGCCCCAGGGACAGCTTTTCCCCATTTTCTAAAGGACAAAATGTTCAGGTGCTGGAAGGCCAGGAAAAAAATGAGAATGTTGAAGCTGAGCATAAAAATTGTGTTAAAGCTCATTGAAACTTTTGCCCCTTCCCCCTTTCTGTAGCATCCAGCAGTGCAACAGCTACATCATCCCCGGACGCGTTTTGCAGGCAGGAGGAATTCATGTCATTGTGTACCAGGCAGGACCCCGTGAATTATTGCCCTTTTATGATATCTTGTGACACAATGGAAATGACATCATACCCCTGAGAAGCATTACATTTTCACTGATTCCTTTGTTTTGAAAGGCCAAACTGTAAAAATATTCACTTGGAAGAGACGTCACGGGAGAGAGGGCAAAATCTGTCTGCCTGGTTTAAAGCCTGAGTTTCCCTGGAGGTGGAAACCCTTTGTGAAAAGGAATTGTATCATGCTAGAAAATAAACACCAGGGGATTCAAAGGCCAAAACATAGGATTACCAACTGGAGATCCTTTTGTGAATCCCATAAACACTTTACAAAGTAGGCAAAAGTTATTGTCCTTTTCTGCTGTATGGCATTTCACAGCTACATTACATCTTCAAATATCTACCAAAAGGCACCGAGGCTAAAGAGTCAAGCACTCAGAAAGCTGTTTGGAAGGAGAAATTAAGGTATACTTATCTACCGTAACAGAGGCTTCAATTATATGATGCCATGCTATTGTTTTTCTGGTTTGTTCAACAAGGAGCTACTGAAGCAAACTTTCCTCTTCTCCCCCACACCCCATATCTCAGCTACCAAACGCTGTGACTGTTCGCCTGTGGTGCCCTGCACCGGGTCTCTTCAGTGAGATTCAGGAGGATGCAGGCACCCAAGGAAATCTCTGCCCTTCAGCTGCAGAGGGGCACCTGTGGGTCCCCCCGTGACGCTCAGCTAGCAGAGGATGCTGAGGCCCAAGCCTTCACACAAGGCTCTGCAGCTGCTTTCTGGCAGGGGAGGACAAAGGCTCAGCCCCATTTCAGACCCTGTGGACAACATGCTTCAGTGCTCAGGTCCTTCCACCCTGTTCTCTCCCAGCCTCTCTCTAGAGCAGGTTTCTTTACTCTTTGCCTCTCACTTGCTGACTGCTTGCTTATCTTGGCTCTTTTTGCAGTGTGAATTTTGCCCCAACACACTTGGCTCCCTCCCAAGCCCCTCCATTTTCCTCCAAGGTCACTGTCCCTGTGCCACTGTCCTTCTTCCCCCGCTGCACCCCGGTCTCAGTGCCCGCCCCACCAGGTCCTCACCCCTGACTACCTCCACCAGTCTTTCTAGAGGAAGTTTTTTGCCTTCCCTTGAATTTACACTCATCCTAGAGCAGCGGCTTATGAAAAGATAAATCAACAAGCATTGTTTTGGGCTGCTTTTTTTGAGAACCTTGTCTTGGATAATATGGCAGGCACAGGCAGCTGCAGCTGTCCCTCCGCCAGCACTGCGAGAAATAGCCTTCCCTTTATCCTCAGAGGTTCACATGGGGGATACCCCCTAAGCTGCCACCCCTCCCAGTCACCAGCAATAATAGGTGCAATGTATCCCCCTTCCCAGGGCGCTGCACATGGCCAAGCGTGCAGGGGTCTACCTTCAACAGGAGAGGTGGGTGTGAGTTCATCCCTCCCCAGAGCAGAGGGGTTCTCATTTTAGCAGCACCAACCCCGGCGCTCCCACCAGCTGCAACAGCTGCAGAACGAGCCCGCAGGAGCTGCGCAGGGCTCCAACGGGCATGGTTAGCATCACGCAGAGCACAGTGCTCTGCGCTGCACGCCCCAGCCAACGCCAGGCACATGCTGGGTGAATGCTTAGCATCTGGGAAATCTATCCCCACACAAAACTTCAGCATTTTCTGACCTGTTTATATAGCATTCCGCCCAAGAAACACATGAAATATTGGCTTTCCAACTAATCGCTTTTAACCATCTCTGTTGCTATGAAGCAGCTGTGAAGGTGTCTGGCTGGACTGAGCAAGCTCACACATCAGGTGTTTGCTCAGCTTTGAACGCACAGACACAGTATGAAAGAAGCAGTTGAGGATTAAAAGGAGCGTATCACTGCAGACAACAGAGAATTTCCCCTAAGTGGCCAGATCACATCCTTTACTTTCTCCCTCCACTCCATCTCCTCGTGCAGGGAGGAACAAAAGACCTAATTTCTCCACGCACTAGTCTCACCTGCTTCTGGATTTGGCAGAACACACAAGCAAGAACTTGCATAACCAAACAGTCCATGTTTTTTTCACCAAGACTGATTTTATTTAGAGGTTTGACTTCCAAAGCCCCTCGTGTACTCCCTGTGGGCTGGAGTGTCTTGGGAAAACTTTTTTTTCTTTTTTCTTTTTTTTTTTTATAAAAACTCCGATAGCATCTACAAAGTGTATCTGTGGCAGCATTCTCTTGCCAAGCTACCCACAGGCAACCTGACAGCTCACAGGCTGCCGATTGCCCTAGGTCCTCTCTTTGTGATGCTGACTTGCACCATTTCATTATTTCTTTGTCATTTCCTCCACATCTTGGACTATTTTGTCTCAGACTGTGGAGTTCCTTGGGGGCATGGGGGGGTCATGCACACAGCACCCAGCACTGCCACACTCTGGGTGGGAAGCAGGCAGTGACGTTACATCTCCTCCACAGGTTTTGCATGGAAAAACTGTAAGGGAGCATTGCAACGGACATTACTGCAGAAGTGATGCTTCTCCATGAATATACTTCATATCTCATATTCAATCCCATCCGAGAGCTATTGGTACAAGAGCAGGTAATGACCCACTGCCCTCCTAACGTCAAAGGAGGCAGCAGAGCCGGCTGGCTCCCAGGAGGGAGTGTTAGGCACAGCAGCTCCCACCTTACCTGCGCTTTGTCATCAGAGCTGTCTGCTGACACTGCACCTGCTGCTTCTAAAAAGTGGTAAAGGAAATCTTATAATATACCCAGCTATTACATTACAACCCATGTGGCATGTAGCAAAGAATTGCACAAAGCCCCCAGTGACAGATTGCTAAGTTATAAATAGGGCAGGACCTACATAACTGGAGTGACTTGTAGCTGCAGAGCAGGCCTCCAAATTAATGACATTTATGAAGTTTCTTGCTGCAGCTGGCTTGCTGGCTGCCGAATGACTGGTTCTGCAGATCGGGCAGTAGCAGCTTCCCTCCAAGGGCCAGCAGGGAACGCGAGCTGGTCACAGGCACATCCATCAAGGAAACTTGATGGAACACATGCAAACAGAGTTGAAGGCACACAGGTGGGGCAAAATGATTTTTAGGTAAAGCTCTCCACTTGTAGGGAGCGTTATGTTCACAGCACAGCCTGCGTGCAATGCCAGAGCTTGTCCTATTTATCCGCATAAAGGCGTGCAATAAGATAGTCCCAAGAGCCACATGAACAGAAAATGAAGGAGTTTCGTCTGTTTACTCAATCCAACTCTCATCTCATCTGCCTGCTCGAATGGTTCTGACTCCTCCTCATGAGTGATTTAATTAAAAAAGAAAAATAAAAAGTGATTTCTCCATGGAGTTTTAACCATGTTTATACCAGAAATACCCATGACCCACGTTCGGGGCATGCATTCCCTGAATGGCTACTCTGAGCCACAGCTCAGTACCCCACTTCAAGCACTCCCAGGAGAAGCACAGTTGTCACCCTTTGCATGATGGTGGGGTGCCTTGGCTGGGAAGCCACCTGCTCTAATCCACTGGTTTGTTTGCACATGAAGAGTCACTAAAGATTGGGCAACAACTACATCCACCAGGTTCTTGGTTGTTTTTTGTTTTGTTTTGTTTTTTTCTAGAATAACAAAAAGAGAATGTTGTTTCGAATAGCAGTATTGTCACACTTCAGAGTTCATAATCTGCTAAAAAAGGGATTATTTTATGCCTGATGAGCGGCTCCCAGCAGCCTGCAGGCTCCAACACAGCACGGTATGGATGCTAACTGACTGGCAGTCATTTTCTTGGGGCACACTCTTGCCTCAAACAGCAGACAGTGACTGCACTAGTTTAACCCTCCGTTTAAAAAAAACGCAACCCAAACCCACAACTAAAACCCCCCACTAAACGAACCTCAACCAGCTTGTATTTGCTGTGAGACAGGAGCAAGCCACCAGATGGCTATGACAGATTAGCCCAGGAGAGGCAATCTGCACTTTTCCAAACCTTATGTAATACAGCTTTGTATTTTGGCTGAGGTTTTAACACCTTTCTAACTCCAAGACTTGGCAACGGCATTTTCCCTTCACGGGCCGCATCCCTCCAAGCCAGCCCTCTGCCTGAGGGAAATCAGCGTTTGTACTGACAGAGTACTGGGAAGTCTCAGGTGGGATCCGGTCACACCATGCTGTGTCCGTACATCTTTACCTTCCTGGCTATACTCCATATCTTTATATTCTTGCCCTGAAATACTGATTGACTAAATAGCATGCCAAATATACTCTGGTTTCTAAGGAAGTCTTTCTAGACATTTAATTTTCACATACGTTACGTAGGGACTATAGATAGCTCTATTGCACAGAATCCCATATGCCGTGGATAGGGGCACTGGAAAAGACAGGTCAGGATACTTGAGTCTCTTCAAGATTATGGGCCTT